>NC_091623.1:72418051-73668051 GCF_027580195.1 Bos mutus | reverse complement strand
CCACCAGGCTCCTCCATCCATGGGATTTTCCAGGCAAGAGCACTGGAGTGGGGTGCCATAGCTTGTCTACAGTTGTGCATTAGGAAACAAAGAAACTGGTATTCAAACATAATCAGAATGGACTTCAGTATCAAGCTTTCTCCCTTATACAAAGTTTCTTCTTCTCAAGAAGAACTGGTTGACTGGCCTCTAGAATTAGATGAGAATATTCTTGGCTGGTTGAGCTTTTCTAGAATGTTTTCAGACCTCACCATGTAGACAATTAATGGAGTCCTTGGTCTTCCATGAGCTCTGCACCCTATTGTATAGGGTATGGATTCCATTTTTCCTCAAGGCTTTGTGCTTAGAATTGTACAAGAGATTTTTAGATGCTATGGGAATCTGTCAAGGGCCCCTAAGTAGGGTTAAGTGGGATTTTCTGAGGTTTAGTAGCGATATTATTGGGCTTGGACAGAAGAAAGAAAGAGGAGGTTATAGGGAGGCATCTTCATCCTGGATAAAGGAAAAACACAAAAAAATCCAAGTCAAATCAGTGAGCATCTCACTGTTTGGAGATACTATTTAGTGGGCTAAGAAAGGGATCATGAACACTGGGCTAGGTGCTGGCACAGGAGAATTAGCACAGAAGCAGATGCTCTTGAGGTCAGATGTGAGCTGGAGAAGAGAAAGGAGACTGTCAATGTAAATAGCTCCTTGCATCAATATTTTGGGCTTTGCTAGTAAAAACCTGATAAACATAAGATAGAACAATATTTAATATGAAAATGCTAATGACCTTATGAATGAATAAGATATAAGCCAATATTGACAATAAAATTCTAACTTGCTTAGTTCTGGACCTGTTGGAGTTGTTCTGATTCTGGGGACTAACAGGGGGTCTTGGGAATGGAGAAAGAGGACACCAGAGGAAATTTGGTAGCAAGAACATTGTCTGGTTGAATAAGTACTTCTACATCCAGTATCATTTCCCTCTACTTGGGTCATGGAAACTTCTACAAGTTTAGAAAATACATGTTGGTTAAAAAAAATACACACTTTTATTTATAGAATTGTGTGGAATGTTGGAAGTGTTAACAACTGAGATGAATTAGTTATGATAATGTATTTTTCCCATGATGAGTAAAAACAATATACTTGAGAATTAGTACTAAAAATGTGCTTTGTTGCTGGTGTTTTGAGGAGCTCCTACAAAATAAAGGATGCCATTAAATGTTACTGAGAATATTTTTAAGTCAGTTTTTAAAACTGAAGAATGTCTTGAATGCTGAGTAGCCTGGTTTTAGGGAAATGTCTTTGCTGTATGAGGCCACCATGCCTCAAATTTGTTCATGATTTTCTTTTCTGTTATAGGAAAAAGGACTTTTTATACTTTTTCACTTCAGTGTCAAATAATGCCATGAGTTAGGTTGTAGTTATCCCTTTCTCCTAGATTTAATTAAGCCTAAAATAAGTGGGAGACAAAAATGATAGGATCATTTTTTTCTAGGAGGAAATGTTTTTTGATTCTGGTTTCCTTGGAGCACATATATGTTTTGGTCGACTTTATACTTGTCTCTTCAATTGCTGTACCCTGCTGCATAACCACTGAAGACCCTTGACAGGACAGAATGAGGTCAGAGAAACATATGCAGGAAGGACACAGGGCGGTGTGTAGGCTTAACAGATGTCACTAAACTTTCCACAGAAGAAGGAGAGCTGACAAATGGTCATTGAAATAATTGCCTTAAATTAAGGAGATAGCACTTTCAGAAACTGATAAAACACATTTGAAATATGTTTTGAAAAGTGTTCTGCTTTCCTTTGGAAGTGAGACACTTGTCAGGAGAATTAATAACTGAACTTCCTTATATTAACTTGCCATTCTACAGTCAAAATAGAGCCAACATCTATTTTGTGCTAAGTAATAGGGAATGATTTAATATTTGAACAAAGATACATGAGTTGAATAATGTATGATGACCATAAAAGTGTCACTTGCTGTAGGCTGACAAAAGAACTGTTTTGTTTGCATATTGAGAAGATGAACTAGGATTATCTGCTGTAAGAAATATTTCAGATCCTACTTAAATCAAAGTAATGCAATGAGAAAAGGGTACCATTAATTTAATTTATGTTCTGATTTGAAACTTAGGTTGCATTTTGGACCTGGGGGACTTTTTAAAAAGTGCATTGATAATGATGGCATTGAATTCATTTGCCATCAGAAATTTCATCCAGGAAATTAAACTGAACTAACTTTAGACAATTTCTCTTATCCCAGTTTCATTTTTTTGTTAAAACTATTGATCACTGTGCTATGTCCTTCCACCATACATTTCTTTGATCCCATTCTGTTCTGCCAAGGGTCTTCAGTGGGCTATCTACAAGCTATAAAGTTGATTGAAACTATACTTTGAACTAAAAGATGTAAAGCAGTGGCTTAGAATATGACTATAAACTAGAAAGCAAATCTAACTTCTGCAGTATAGAGGCATTTAGTTAGACTAAAATATCCCTAGATGCAGGCAGATAATTTTTATCTTCCCCTTATTCTAGTCCACATGCACAATCTTTGATTTCTGAGCCTGCCCCACCCCTAGGAGAACTGCTATGTCATGTTTGAGAATAATGTGAACCTTCAATAATGTGAACTATTTGGAAATAAGAGAAGCAGTAAGTATCTAGAATTCAGAAAGGAATTTCTAAATCCAGAAATTTAAAACTTATCTTTGTTAAAAGAGATTTTCAATTTCAGAATATTTTACTTAGTTATTTCATTTTGGAACTTAAAAGCCTGCATTCCTCAAGAAAAAAGGTCAATATATCCAAACACCGTGTACTTTTGGAAGATCTGAAACATGTTTTCTCCTGATTTTCTAACATGGGTCCTGGTCATTTTCCATCCAATAAAATGTTTTCTGCTACTCCTTTGATGTAAAGTGTTTCATTCCCCCTTATTTTTTTGCTAGGCAACATTAGCTTGAAAATTTTTCTCTGATTTTAGATGAAAGGATCACTTAGAAAAGGAAAGATGCATGTAAAACCCAACATCTAAAAATAGTTTCTAAATATGAAGCAAAGAAAGAACTGTAGTCTTCCTTATAATTAGAGATGTGCCAGAATGTCAACGTGATGGAATAAGACTCATTTATGAAAAAAGGAAAATGGGGGAAAAATGCTACTGAGAAAGAAGAGTTTTATTTAATTAAAAATAAATTTAAAATTTGTATTTAAAAGGATCTTATGAGAAAATTAAATACTCCCAAGGGGATTTGTATTTCCACCTTAAGATTCTTATTTGAAAACTCACACACACCCAGAGAAATTGACAGAATTGTGTTTACAAATGTGAAATGCATACTACCCAGCAAACTGAAAAGTTAAACATGCAAATAGTGGAATAAAATTATAAATCAAACAAAAAGAGTCATCATCAAATTGTATGACTGATATTTGCAGTTTCATTCAAATGTCTTTGTTATAGAGATAGCCTATAAAACTAGCATAGCAATTCTTACATAACATAGAATGAGCAGTTATATATCTATACACAAGTCCTATTCTGTATAAGAGGGTTGTAAATGATTATAAATGATTGATTTTTAGTATCCTGAGAAATGCAGTTTTGTGAAATGTTAGAATTTACTACAAAATCCATAAAACCTGCTGTCATTGAAAATTCTTTGAACTACTTAAAACGCAAAAAACAAAAATATTATTTACTGACAAAATTTTTCAGCTTTGGGGTGTAAAAAATTTAATATCTATGCTAAAATGTGCTTTTATGTTTTAATGCAAGTAAAAGTGATTATATTTATTATTAGAAATAGAATATTTTCTAATTCTATAAAGATATAGATGATTAGGAGTATATACGGTTTTGTGTGTATATATATGTCTGGTGTTGCTAGAGGTGAGAAAATAGTGGACCAGGGAAAGAACCTAGTTGCCAGTTTTTATTTTTAAGGGAGAAGGTTAAAAAATATTACAAATGTCTTTAGATATGACCTGCATCTTCCAGGTAACTGTTGTTTCTTAGCATCATGCATAATTCTCCACACGTCTAAGTCACGTGCTGGTCCCAAATGACAGTTCAGTTGCAATACTTGTTAAACAGTCGAGAGGTCCAAATTCCGTGGTCAGCAGCTCTACAGAAAGAGTTTTGTGGAGGTGATAGTTCATGGTGCGTTTAATTTTTGCTTCTCAGATCTACTTAGCTTTATCAGTTGATCCCAATTTGATCAAAATTTTGGGGATACACAAAGATTAACTCATAAGAGATAGTTCTTATACCAGGACACAGTCTATTAACTTTACAATGGGTTATATATTTCTCTATTAACTAGACAGCTGGTATCAGTTAGTTATCTTCTCTGAAGTATTAAAGCTTTGAGGAAACCAAATCTTTATGGATACACTTAATTAGTGAACAATGACTTATCCAAACAGTATTCAATAGTCATGAAATCTATTTTAGGCAAGCTGTGAAAAAGCAGATTCCCCACAATAAAATTCATCTCAATGTTAACTAAGGGACCATTAATTATTGACATATAGTCTATTTCTCTGACAATGTTTAATATACTCAAAATATTACTGTGATATGCTATGCTTAGTCTCTCAGTCATGTCCAACTCTTTGCGACCCCATGGACTGTGTAGCCTGCCAGGCTCCTCTGTCCATGGAATTCTCCAGGCAAGAACACTGGAGTGGGTTTCCATGCCCTCCTTCAGGTAATTTTCCCAACCGAGGGATCAAACCCAGGTCTCCCACACTGCAGGTGGGTTCTTTACCTTCTGAGCCACCAGGGAACCCAAGAATACTGGAGTGGGTAGCCTATCTTTTATTGAGGGGACAAAATTTTACTGCCCATTTACTTTTCTGGACATATGTCAAAGAACCATCCTAATGTTACATGTTGGAAATCAGATTGGTAGTACCACACATGATTAAATTAATAGATTTCTTTGGTTTGTCAAGTCTCAGTTAGGTAGAATTACTTCTGTATATGGATAAGGTTGTCTGTCATATTTGAATTATTAATAATTTTGCCCTCTTACAGTTCCAAATAAGATATAAGGCATATTTATAACAATGAAATGATGATGATAATGAAAAGTATATATATATTTAACAATTTAAAAACTTCTTATATCAAGATTTACCTTAGAAATAAGCCATACCAAGTAAAGATAACCAACAAAAGAATTGTATCATGACTACATATCCAAACATGTTTTTACAGACCTAGAAGAGATATATGAGCAATCTTATGCAACATGGGGGAAAACATACACATTTATAAACAGGGGAAACAAATTGCGAGGAAAATAAGGGACAATCAACCTCAACCATAATGAAATTGATATTATTTTATGCTAAACAGACTGGGTAAACTAAATATTCATATATATTTGAGGCAACAGCATACACCAAGGGTAAGAGAGCAAATTGCTAGAACTTCTTAGGAATTGGACATTATTTCATAAAGCCAAGGGTGTATCCTTGGAATCATGATTGCCAGGAGATATATCAATAGCCTTAGATATGCAGATGACACCACCCTTAAGACAGAAAGCGAAGAACTATAGAGCCTCTTGATGAAAGTGGAAGAGGAGAGTAAAAAAGTAGGCTTAAAATTCAACATTCAGAAAATGAAGATGATGGCATCTGGTCCCATCTCTTTATGGCAAGTAGATGGGAAAACAATGGAAACAGTGAGAGACTTTATTTTTGGGGGCTCCAAAATCACCTCAGATTGTGGCTGCAGACATGAAATTAAAAGACACGTGCTTGATCTTCCCAACCCAGAGATCGAACCCGGTCTCCCGCATTCCAGGCAGATGCTTTAACCTCTGAGCAACCAGTATGTACTTACTGTGACCAACCTAGACAGCATATTAAAAAGCAGAGACATTACTTTGCTGACAAAGTTCTGTCTATTCAAAACTATGGTTTTTCCAGTAGTCATATATGAATGTGAGAGTTGAACTATAAAGAAAGCTGAGCACTGAAGAACTGATGCTTTAGAACTGTGGTGTTGGAGAAGACTCTTAAGAGTCCCTTGGACTGCAAGGAGATCCAACCAGTCCATTCTAAAGGAGATCAGTCCTGGGTGTTCACTGGAAGGACTGATGCTGAAGCTGAAACTCCAATACTCAGGCCACCTGATGTGAAGAACTGACTCATTTGAAAAGACACAAATGCTGGGAAAGATTGAAGGCAGGTGGAGCAGGGAATGACAGAGGATGAAATAGTTGGATGGCATCACTGACTGTATGGACATGAATTTGAGCAAGGAATCAAAAGCATTACACATCAGAATTAATCATCTCACACACATATTGAGAAGAAAGAACTGTAGGAGACATTAAGTAGTTTTTTAAAACACAACAAATAAAACTCAACACATTATGTAGGATATATCCATTTTCATAAACTATAAAGAAAACAAAATTATAAACACTTGTTTTTGAAGAATGATTGCCTTGAGGGGGATAGGAAAGTGAAAGGATGTGACTGGAGAAGGTCCCAGAGTTTCAAACGTGTGGGTATGTTGTTTGTTATGAGGTATGAGTACACAGATCTTTATTTTATTGTTCTTTGTATAGCCAAGCCATATTCTGTATATGCATTAAGTACATAGATTTAAAAATCAGTTTTAAAAATAGGTTTCACTCAGATGATACCTTCATGTTGCAGTCCTGGGGCTCCCATTGGAGGCTAACTATAATGCATCCAATAGTTATTGCTTAATATCTGTTCTGCTGGTTTATTTTCAATTTTAGTCTTCTATGATTAGTAAACCAAGGGATTCTTCTTAATTTACATTCAATCATGATATGTACTAACTAAAAACCTGTCTTCAGTTCGGTTCAGTTCAGTCGCTCAGTTGTGTCTGACTCTTTGCAACCCCATGAATCGCAGCACGCCAGGCCTCCCTGTCCATCACCAACTCCCAGAGTTCACTCAAACTTATGTCCATCCAGCTATCTCATCCTCTGTCGTCCCCTTCTCCTCCTGCCCCAAATACCTCCCAGCATCAGGGTCTTTTCCAATGAGTCAACTCTTCGCATGAGGTGGCCAAAGGACTGGAGTTTCAGCTTCACCATCATTCCTTCCAAAGAAATCCCAGGGCTGATGTCCTTTAGGATGGACTGGTTGGATCTCCTTGCAGTCCAAGGGACTCTCAAGAGTATTCTCCAAAACCACAGTAAAAAAGCATCAATTCTTCGGTGCTCAGCTTTCTTCACAGTCCAACTCTCACATCCATACATGACTACTGGAAAAACCATAGCCTTGACTAGATGGACCTTTTTCGGCAAAGTAATGTCTCTGTTTTTAATATGCTGTCTAGGTTGGTCATAACTTTCCTTCCAAGGAGTAAGCGTCTTTTAATTTCATGGCTGCAGTCACCATCTGTAGTGATTTTGGAGCCCAAAAAAAGAAAGTCAGTCATTGTTTCCACTGTTTCCCCATCTATTTCCCATGAAGTGATGGGACCAGATGCCAAGATCTTCGTTTTCTGAATGTTGAGCTTTAAGCCAACTTTTTCACTCTCCTCTTTCACTTTCATCAAGAGGCTGTTTAGTGTTTCTTCACTTCCTGCCATAAGGGTGGTGTCATCTGCATATCTGAGGTTATTGATATTTCTCTCAGCAGTCTTGATTCCAGCTTGTGCTTCTTCCAGCCCAGCGTTTTTCATGACGTACTCTGCATATAAGTTAAATAAGCAGGGTGACAATATACAGCCTTGACATACTCCTTTTCCTATTCGGAACCAGTCTGTTGTTCCATGTCCAGTTCTAACTATTGCTTCCTGACCTGCATACAAATTTCTCAAGAGGCAGATCAGGTGGTCTGGTATTCCCACCTCTTTCAGAATTTTCCACAGTTTATTGTGATCCACACAGGCAAAGGCTTTGGCATAGTAAATAAAGCAGAAATAGATGTTTTTCTGGAACTCTCTTGCTTTTTCCATGATCCAGCGGATGTTGACAATTTGACCTCTGGTTCCTCTGCCTTTTCTAAAACCAGCTTGAACATCAAGAAGTTCATGGTTCACATATTGCTGAAGCCTGGTTTGGAGAATTTTGAGCATTACTTTACTAGCGTGTGAGATGAGTGCAATTGTGCGGTAGTTTGAGCATTCTTTGGCATTGCCTTTCTTTGGAATTGGAATGAAAACTGACCTTTTCCAGTCTTGTGGCCACTGCTGAGTTCTCCAAATTTGCTGGCATATTGAGTGCAGCACTTTCACAGCATCATCTTTCAGGATTTGAAAGAGCTCCACTGGAATTCCATCACCTCCACTAGCTTTGTTCGTAGTGATTCTTCCTAAGGCCCACTTGACTTCACATTCCAGGATGTCTGGCTCTAGGTGAGTGATCATACCATTAAATGATTTTACTCATTAAAGAGAATGTATTGATCTTGTCTAGTTGCAAAGAACATAGTATATTAATTTTTAATTATATTGAGTTTAAAAATTTGGGAGCTTCCAAAACTAAATCTTGATGCTCTTTAAAAATTTTCTTTTTACCATTATTAGAATATACTTGCAATTTAAAACTTGAAAGAAAGGAATAGACAATCAGGAGTCCTTTCTGCTTGGATTAGAGTTGAATGGGATCATTTTAGGGAGATAGATTTGTCTTTCAAGTGTTTTGGGGTCAGGAAGAGTTGATAATTCTGCAGTAGGAAGGATATTGGTTCTCAATACAGGGATGTGAATTCTAGTTTGGATTTTCCTACTAGTTGCTTATGCAACTTTTGGCAAAGCACTTAACCTCTTTGTGCCTCAATATTTTTTTTCTTTTTTCATCTGATTAATTGAGGAGGTAGTCTACATATCTCTAAGATACCTCTCAGCAAAAATATTCTCTGAATCTGGAAATTTCAAGAGAAAGAGTACCAATATCAACTAGCCATATATTAGAATCTTACTCGTTTAGGAATTGTCATTCCCCTTCTTATGTACGTTTTTCTTTCAATAGAGCAAATATTTTTCCTTCTTATGAAATTCTAATTTCAGCAATGCTGACTAACTTTGCAAACTGAAGCCCTAGTAATGTCTTTAATCCAGTGACAATGGAATATGGCTGAGAAATGTGGTTAATGGTATATGATTACACAGTATAGATAATGGAATGTCATCAGTTTCCAATTAGTTGACTTCCAAACTCAAGGATTCATACTGATTTATAATATCACCCTCATATAAAAAGACTTTCATGGTCTAGAATTTAATATTCTCTACCTTTATCATTGAATACTGAACACTTGGTAGCATGCTGAATATTGAGAGAAATTAATCTCTTTTCGTCTAGGTACTTTTTTCCTTTTATTTATTTAATAATTTATTTTTTATTTGAGTGTAATTGCTTTATAGTGTTAGTTCCTACCATACAACAAAGTGAATTAGCTGAAGAGGGAGGGGATATATGTATACATATAGGTAGTTTTTGTAAATAACTTTGACAAAGACAAGAGTGTAACATTTAGTGCATCTTAACAAGAGTGATTCTGCCAGACAACAAACTAAAGGTAGCCTTCTGATTTCTAAATTACTTTAAGAGTTGATAGTAGAACAACTCCCTAGAGCCAGGCTTTATATCAATTTTAATAAGAGAAACACAATAATTTATTTCTACATTTCTGTCCCATGTAGCAGGAATCAGATGACCAAATGCAGTATCAATACAGCAATTATTAAATAAATGGCTTGGCCTGCTGATTTAATTTTTCTTTATTTCTTTGATTCTTACTTTAAAAGATTTTATTATTCTTGCTATAAAATGAAAAAATATTCCATTCCTTTAAGAATTTAAGTTAAAGGAAGACAAGGTTATAGGTATATAAAGAAGTGTCCTGAGAAAAGAGTATATCAGGGTACCAGGTAAAAGCTCTTTCAGGAAAAGAGAACTTTTCCTGGGCTGGACTTTCTAGCAATGGGTCTGTTGCTGCATATCTAAGGCTGTTGTTGTTTACTGATGTCTGGAGCCAGAGTTTTAGACATTGCTGACAGCATACATCAAGTATTTTCCCCCTAAGATAATAAAAATGCTGCAAAAATGAGATCAGATAGATATTAAAATCTGTTTTTTATTTTAAAAATTCTGTGTTGTCTATGGAATTCAGGAAATCTATTAGGAGCTTTATTTATAGTTGCCTTGTGGAACTGACATTGCTTTGTTATATCAAGAACCCCTAATCAAAGAGGGATGTTTGACCTCTGAGCTCCTGGGCCTTTCAGAATTAAGAAGACAAATAGTTCTCTCTGGTTTAATAAACCATGAAGCCACTCCACTCTAAGATGACAGCATCATCTTCTTTTCAAAAAGTAAACTTATGTGCTTTATCTAAATATATCACATTGTCTTAAGAGCTGACTGACATGGAAAGGGAGATAGGCATCTGTCTGTCTTCAGAGGAGTCTCTATTTGTCTTTATCTTTTCTGGGCAAGCCCCCTTGTTCCCAAGCAGCACCCAGGGAACATTATGAATTACACACACTTTGTGTCTGAAGTTGCATGCACTTTGATATCGATTGAAGCAGGTGTCAGCCAGCATCATGCAGGGCTTTCCTGAGGTCCTAGCAGTAGGCTAAGAGTGCACAGCTTGTGTCTCAGGTCCTTATAAACTTCTTGGTCAGTCTGGAAGCATTGTCTTCCCTCGTTAAATGTTCTTATGACAAAGCAGAGATCTGCCTGTGTTGGTAAGCTAGTATTTCGGTTACGGCATCATCAGAAAATTGGGTTTCAGGAATCAGCCAATGAATGGATGAATTTCATCCTTAAGAAGAAAACATTTTTTTACTCCACTAAGTCTTTTTCTCCAGCCTAGGCTTGATCAGCAATAAAGCTGATATTTTAATCTCTGTTATATACTTTCCACTATTGACTTGTAAGTATTTATAGAATTGGTTTTATTATATAAACTCTACTTGACTTTCTAAAAGGATACATTGAGCTTTCCTTTACTAACTATTTCAAGGGAAATGATATCCAACTAATGCAACAAGGTAAAGGATAAGTAGTTTGAGAAAGTGGTTCTAGTGGAAGGCCCTGAAATTGATCATGTTAAGAAATTCATAGAGTTTTACGTACATACGTACCTCACACTGGAGCTCTGCCTGGCACGTATCACCAGCTGTGCGTGTTTTTCTCTTGGATGCTGCTTTTATCAGACTATATTCTCATATATTCTCTAAATATTACATTCTCTAAATATAGCTATATTATCTAAATATAGCTGATCTGTGTTATATTGTGTTATGTGCCACTTCTAATTTCCTTTAGCCACTGATGCCTGTGACAGATGGTATAGGACCTTGGGAGTTATTATAATCTTTAAAAGCCTATCTAATATCTGAGTATCAAAACTCCTCCAGAACCAGAGCATTATCAATTTGTGAAAAGTGTCCATCTTTAACCACTGAGATTACATTTGTGACAGATGGCTGTCTTTGGAATCTTGCTGTGCATTTTGTAAAGTAGCTTAGTGTGTGCTTAGTCACTTAGTCGTGTCCGACTCTTGCGACCCCATAGACTGTAGCCTGCCAGGCTCCTCTGTCCATGGAATTCTCCAGCTAAAAATACTGGAGTGGGTTGCCCTTTCCTTCTCCAAAAGTAGCTTAGTACAATTCAAGAATTAACTTCCTACTTCATGGCCAGGTGGTACTTACCATAGCAACAAGATAAGTTTATATGAATGAGTAGTTTTTATTCCATAGCACATCAATAAATGCTTAATTAACTAACCAGTAGCTTTATTGGACATAGCCTTCTTGAGATGACTGATACTATGGTTAATTGTTATAATAGATTTTTGAAAATTTTAATTTATTCATTATTTATACAAATTGATAGTCTTTTTGTAAAAATAGGAGTTACTGGGATTCTGAAGATTGCTGAGTACAAGTATAATAAAGTTTTGGTAAATCTAAAATCATGCTGTACAACTTAGAAACCATAGCTGAGTTGGACTCAGACAGCAAAAGGACTTGAATCTCAGCTAGTCACACATTTTGTAATCTTGAGAAAGTCAATTAAGCTTTGCAATTCTCAGTTTATTTATGTGTAAAAATAGGAGTGAAATGTCTATTTTTCTCTCTGATATTTCTAATGTGGCCAAGTAGAGTTTGGTTCTTTTGTGTTTTGATTGAGAAAGGCGGATACCTACTTCTTCCCCTTCCCTAAAGGCAAAGGATAGAAAACAAGAAGACTGTGTCGAAGGCTTTTTAGAAGCCAAATGAGATGTGAACTGAAGAGATTTTGTTGTCTATCACAGGTTTTATTCTTTACAGCAGTCTGGTGGCAACTGGGTCCTTTGTATGTAGAGGACCATGGTAACTCCAGTGGTAGGGTTAAATGGGGGGCTGAAGAGAATCGAGAACTGGAGAGAGTAAGCATAGAAAACTGTTCAGAGAAGTTTGACAGTGTACAGAAGGAGTAATTAGAAAAGTGTATGAACAGGAAACAGTTCTAGAGAGTGGTTTTCACAGTGATTCTGATTGTTATTCTGGCTATGGTTGCATTTATGATAAAGAGCCAAGCCAATATGTTATTCTGGCTATGGTTGCATTTATGATAAAGAGCCAGAATATTTTCAAATTCTGATAAGAAGATCCAACATAGGTATAAAGTTTCAAGATCTAGGAATACAAGTAGCATATGATTTCTGACTAGGCATAAACTGTAATAGAAAATTTGTGGAGAAACTGGCCATAATTGAAAAGAAAAGAGTTGACTAAGCTTATAGATATGTGGTCTTTTAAGAAATTTCATGTAAAAACTTTTGTTTTCTTTCTGAATTAGGAAACAGGCCCCTGCTGAGTCTGGGGTTGAGAAAGCAAAAGAGGTGAAGTTGGAGATAGGAGGAGAATGAAGAAGATTGAAAAGTAGCTAATAAAACTGTGGTTATTTGGGAATTTGGGAAATTGAAATAATCATTTTAGTTCATTTTCATGGTAATAATCCCTGATATGTGTATAGCACTTCATTTTTCAATTAATATTTTCACATGCATCATCTCATGAACAAAATTACCAGCTTTTAATTTTTTCCCATCTTTTTTGAGGTATAATTGAGAATTAAAAATTCACATATATATTTAAGATACTCAGCATGATGATCTATATCTGTATGCATTGTGATACAATGTATCACAATAATTATTGCAATCAAAGTAATTAACACATCATCACTTCACAGAGTTATTATTTTTGTGTGTCTGGTAAGAACACTTAAGATTTACTTTTTAGCACATTGCAAGGACATAATACAGTGTTATTAACCATAATACCCATGCTGTCCATTAGATCCCTAGAATTTAGGCATCTCTTTCCCCTACTTCCCCGACCCTGATAACCCATGGCAGTCACTAACTGACTGTTTCTTTGAATTTGACTTTTTCAGATTCCACATAGAAATATTATTTAGTATTTGTTTTATTCTATCTGGCTTATTTCATTTAGCAAGATGCCTTCTAGTTTCATCCATGTTGTTGCAAATAGCAGGATTTCTTATTTATAATTAAATAATAATCCACTGTATGTATGTGTGAAGTGAAGTGAAAGTGCTAGTCGCTCAGTAATGTCCAATGCTTTGTGACCCCATGGACTGTAGCCTGCCAGGCTCCTCTGTCCATGGGATTCTCCAGATAAGAATACTGGTAGCCATTCCCCTTTCCAGGGAATCTTCCCAACCCAGGATTCAAGCCAGATCTTCTACATTGCAGACGGCTTCTTTACTGTCAGCCACCAGGGAAGCCCGTGCATATATGTATATGCATAAATATATATGCATATATATGTCTATGTGTGTATATACATATATTCATATTTATATGCCACATTTTCTTTACTCATTCACCAGTTGATATACACTTAGGTTATTTCCATATCTTGACTTTGAAAATAATGCTGCAATAAGTATGGAAATATAGAAATCCCTTTGAGGTACTATTTTTGTTTTCTTTGAATATATACACAGAAATGGGATGTCTGGATCTTATCATAGTTCTATTTTTAATTTTTTGAGGAACTTTCATATTGTTTTCCACAGTGGGTTGCACCAATTTACATGCCCACCAACCGCCCTCAAGGGTTCCTTTTTCTCTTCATGCATCCCAACACTTGTTCCCTCTTGTCTTTTTGATAATAGCCATCCTAACAGATGAGAGGTGATATTCATTGTGGCTTTGATTTACATTTCTCTGACGACTAGTCATAGTGAGCACCTTTTCATGTACCTGTTACTTATTCAAATCTACTCTGTGGAGAAAAAATTCTATTCAGGTCCTTTATCCCATTTTTAAAAAGCAGGCAATTTTTTTTTTTTTTTTTTTTGCTATTGAGTTCTGTGAATTCATTATATATTTTGGATACTTAACCTCTTGTCAGAAATATGGTTTGCAAATATTTTTTTGTATTTCCTAGGTTGCTTTTTCATTTCATTGTTTTCTTTCTAAAAATCTGTGCATATTTTTAGTGTGATATAGTTGCATTTATTTTTGCTTTTGTTGTGCTTTTGTTGTCATTTGAAAAAAATCATTTCCAAGACCAACGTCAAGGAAATTTTCCCTTATGTTTACTTCTGAAAGTTTTGTGTTTTCAAGTTTTACCTTCAGCCTTTAATTAATTTTGAATTCATTTTTGTGAATGGTATTAGATAGCCTTTTTTTTTTTTTTTCTGCCCACTGATATCCAGTTTTCCCTGCATCATGTATTGAAAAGACTATCCTTTTCTTATTGTATGTTCTTGGTGCTCTTTTCAAAGATTCATTGACCATGTATATGGGGTTTTATTCTGGGCTCTTGATTCAGTTGAACTATGTGTCTGCTTTTATGGCGGTACCATACTATTTTGGTTGCTATAGATTTATAATGTAGCTTGAAATCAGGATTGCTTTGGCTCTCAAGGTTTTCTGTTGTTCCATGTGGACTTTCAGCCAAGTTAGGTTAGAACTTCATGTAACACATTTTCATATAATGTACTTTTCTTCTATAGCAGTTAATAGAGTTATAATTTATAATTACTACTAAAAATAGTTTTAAGAGATTTTTGTATCTGTTTGAGTATAATGACCATACAGTATTCTTGGTTACTAGTGTCTACCACACTACTTAGAGTGTAATAAATATTTGTTAAATTTGTTATTAAAATAGGCTGTGTAATGAGTGGATAATAGTTATTAAAAATTTGAAGTCAGGATGGGTTTGTGCATTCCTGTATGGCTCTGTTCAAAGGAGTGTAGTTTTCTGTGTTCATCTAGTATTTATCACAAACGAGTTTGTGCATAATCAAACACAAAATGTGTGTTATGTTCACATAGTTCCCTAATATATCAATCATTTGGAGCAAATTTGCATTTTCAAAGTAAGCATATGGCAGAACTGACTATACAGTTTTAACACATGGTTACTGATGTTTGGATTCAGTGGGTAATATTGGGGAGTTACCTAGTCTATATGATGGCAAACAAGTTTCTTAGTTAATAACATCAAACATCTAGGTTCTGAAAGTAATATTTTTAAAAAGTTTGAGATTGGAGTGTAATGGGTTGTCACTAGAAAGGAAGGAAAAAATGCTCACAGAAGAGCTAATAGGAGTGAAGGTGGTGGTGAATTATATAAAACACATATATATGTGTATATATACACAACACACACCATGTTGATGAAAATTTAGATTATTTATAATGTGTTGCTATTAAAATTAGTGGTATTATGAATGTACAAATATTCTGCATATAGGCAAATATGCATATATGATAAATTTCTGAAAGTTGAAAGTCTGGGTCAAAATACATATTACAGCTTTGATATATAATGCTAAATTACATTACATTAAATTTGTTCTGTCTGTACCCATTTATGTTTCTACCACCACTGGGAAAAATTGTATCTGTTGAACACAGAAAGCCAAATGTCTAGGTGGCAAGACCAAATCATCTGAAATAACATTTTCTGGGGCTACATGTACTCGGTTGCCCATCAAAATCTGGGCTATCCATCAAATTCTGATACAGGCATCCAGCCATGTGGTTTTTAAGCAACACTATTGAAGAAATGCCAGTCCTTAAACAGCCACATTCAAGGCCTTGTGTCTGAGCTCTGTGTGACGGCAGCAGCATGGAGTGCCAGAGCTTGTCCTCCATCCCTTTTTCTGCTCCTTCAGCATTTTTTGATTGGGGCCCTTCTGCTTGCATGATTAGAGGTCTGGGGTGTGAAACTCGTGGTTGCAGCTCTAACAGGACCTTTGTTCTGAGTTGCCATCTCAGCTTGACTAGGATTGTTTGCCTCCAGCATTTGGCAAGAGCTGGTTTCCGTGTAATTTTGCAGAAGGCCAGCCTGTAGGTAGTTGGCTGGGTCATGTTAACCCTTACCTCTTGGTCTCTCTCCTCAGAACCTCACCCATAGTCTCTGTTGACCTGCGGTACTCACAAATACTGAGGCTTTCTCCCCTCCATTTTCATTCATCTTCTGAGTATTGAAAGCAGTATATCAATGCCCTACACATGGCCCAAAGGCGTGGCCCTCTGACTGCATCCACCTGAGCCCTCTCTAGTGAGTAATTTGGATAGCAGTTTGGATAATTCAAGAACAAAATTAGTTTTGTAATGGTAGAGGCTTCCTTCTCCAAGATTAGACTTTCCACATCACTCATAATCCAAAGGCGCATATTTTTTCAACTTCATTTTACACCAGATAAGCTAATAGAAGAATTGACATCTATCATCAATTATTCATTTCTTTTCTGAACAATTATATAGAGTTAATGGAATTGGTATCCTGTCTACATAGATATGTAGGGAATTTTATGGAGACAGCTCAAGGACTAAAGGAAGGAAAAATTAAAATGAATATGATTCATAGATCAAGACCCTCCAGATTGTATTAAGTTTTAAAGGAGGCCTATCTTCATTAAGTGGGGCAAAAATGATAAATTAAATAATTGAATTTGATGGAGAGAACATAATAAAAGAGTTATTTCCCTCTTTCCCACCTTATGTTTGGAAGTTTCTGCAAGATGCAGACACTGAAATCTTAACTCCTCTTTATTGAGTCCAGAATCTCTGGACACATTCTGTAACCACTGGATGAAGAAATGTCAGGAGATTGCAGGATGGCATAACCATATCTTCCTTCTCTCCCGCATCTCTTATGGAATGCAGATTGGGTTTCCCATGATTCTAGATCAGGCAAAAGAAGGAGGTACAAGCATTTTCTTTTTGGATATCTCAAGAAGTTGAGCTGCCATGTGAAGGACCTACCTTAGTGGACTCCAAGAAAATATTTACAGGTTGAGGGAAGGAATCAGCTCTATCTCGGAAGACATTTGTAATTAAGTGACTGAGGAAGAAACATCAAATGGGGTCCTTTAAGACCATCCATCGTACACAATGAAAGAACTGAAACAGAAGCTTGTCAGGTCAAGACACACAGGACCCGTTAGCATGTGGCCAAGGGGATGATCTTGGTAATAAGATCTTTTACATACAAATATCAGAGCTTTTGGGTAGGAAATGGCAACCCACTCCAATATTCTTGCCTGGAAAATTCCATGGACAGAGGAGCCTGGTGGGCTGTAGTCCAGGAGGTTGCAAAGAGTAGGATACAGCTGAGTGACTGAGCACACATCAGTGCTTTTTAACCATGCATTGCGAATCACAGACCACAGAAAATAGACTTCAATACATTTTTAAACCAGTAAATTAAACTTGTATAAACATTGTGATTAAAGCAGTTGCTCCACATAGATGACACTATTTTGAAGTGAAGTAATATTAAATAACTTCTTTCCTTAATTTAACTTTAAAGTAGTATTAACTTTCATTAAAAGCTATTTCCATTTAGTTGACAAGTGACATGTATACTGCTTTCATTTTATAACGAAGCTATGAGTTTAAATCTTAATATATTTAAATAACCCGGAGATAAAACATCTGCTCATTAGTTTTTATATTGGCTTCTGGTTTATAAATTTATTTCTTAGAATCTTGGCTATGGAAGGCCAAGTTCCTATTTCAATATAGAAATGAAAATGTCCTGAGATATATGAATGCAAAAATTTTAGATTTTTAAGTAAGTGTTATTTTTAATTTATTTATTTTAATTGGAGGCTAATTACTTTACAATATTGAAGTGGGTTTTGCCATACATTGACATGAGTCAACCATGAGTGTACATGTGTCTCCTATCCTGAACCCCTCTCCCACATCCCTCCCCATCCCATCCCTCAGGGTTGTCCCAGTGCACCAGCTATAAGTAAGTGTTTTGACTGGCATAGCTATTAGAGCTTAAGGAAGGAAACGAGTCTAGAAAGAACCAGATTTCTCTGCCTAGTTCTCATAAATGTTATCTTTAGTTTGATTCCCATGACTATTTTATAGTACTGTCAGCATGAAATTGTATACATTTGATAACTGGATTTATATATATTTACATCCTAAAACTGCTTTCTTTCTCTCTGGTGTAGAATAGTCTGGGAAGTATTTGCTTAATTGATATAAAGGGTAGATTTATGCTTTTCACAGAATCATTTCTGTCTACCTTGTAACAATTTATAGAGCATTTCATGATCATTTAAGTCTTCCTCTTTATTCAAACTTCTTTTAATACACAGAGTCTCACAGTAACATGGAAATTTAATGTTTTTAAAAGCCTTTAAATATTTGTTTTAATTTTCTAACAACTTTGAGAATTGGGCCTTACTCTTGTCATTTTACATCTGGAGAAATTAAAGCTCAGAGATCTTAAGGGACTTGCCAAGAACCACAAGGTAAATAAGTAGCAAAGGCTGAGCCAGGATTCTGAAAAAAATGTATGTTTCTGCAAAGATTCTTCATCATGGCATTTAGCCTCTTACATCGGAGAAGGCAATGGCAACCCACTCCAGTACTCTTGCCTGGAAAATCCCATGGGCAGAGGAGCCTGGTAGGCTGCAGTCCATGGGGTCACAAAGAGTCGGACACGACTGAACGACTTCCCTTTCACTTGTCAGCTTCATGTGTTGGAGAAGGAAATGGAAACCCACTCCAGTGTTCTTGCCTGGAGAATCCCAGGAACGGGAGCCTGGTAGGCTGCCGTCTATGGGGTCGCACAGAGTCGGACACGACTGAAGCGACTTAGCAGCAGCAGCAGCAGCAGCAGCCTCTTACATGTTGGTTGTACCTTATAAGAAGTTTTATGAACTTACATACAGAACAGAAATAGACTCCCGGACATAGAAAACAAACTTATGATTACCAAAGGGGAAAGAGGGGAAGAGAGAGAAACTAGACTGGAATTAACATATGCTGTTGTTCAGTTGCCCAGTCACGTCCCACTCTTTATGAGCCCATGGATGCCAGGCCAGCACACCAGGCCTCTCTGTCCCTTACCATCTCCCAAAGTTTGTCCAAGTTCATGTCCATTGTAGCAGTGATGCCATCCAGCCGTCTCATCCTCTGACACCCTCTTCTCCTTCTGCTCTCAATCTTTCCCAGCATCCAGGACTTCAATTTGTCAGCTGTTTTCATCAGATGACCAAAATACTGGAGTTTCAACTTCAGCATAAATATATAAACACAGCTATATATAAAGCAGATAAACAGCAAGGACCTTCTGTATACCACAGGGAACTAATGTATAGCATGGGGAACTGTATTCTATATCTTATAATAATCTATAATGGAAAAGAAACAGAAAAAGTATAGTGTGTATATATGTATGCATGTATGTATATATACACATGTATAACTACATATATGTATACACACATATATGTGTACATAACCACATATGTAGTTCTATGTGTGTATACATACATATATACATACACATATATGTAACTGAATCCCTTTGCTGTATACCTGAAATTAACACAATGTAAATCAACTGTACTTCAATTAAAAAAAAAAGTTTTCTGTCTCTGAAGTTATTCTTTGGTTTCCCAATGTTTGGAGGATTTTGACTTCAAATTTCGGGTGCATATATTTGGATTAAACTAGGGAAATTCCTGTCAAGTGTCCTGGGAGACTTTGTGGTGCTTTCCTAGAGATGATCGTGTCTGAGAGTCATTATCAGGTGTAACTAACCTGAGCATCTTTTGAAGAGGTGGTTAAAATTGTGTTGGAAGGAATGATTCTGAATGATTACTTAAGGGTGTTTTTTTTTTTTTTAATTTTAGATAATGAAACAACTGCCATTGTTGAAGTTCAGTTTTGAAGTATCCACAGGGAATGATGATTTAAATGTTCATTTGAATTATATTTGTTGTAAGACAGTACATACAGACTGAAAGTGAAGGGCTGGAAAAAGATTTTTCATGCAAATAGGGACCAAAAGAAAGCAGGAGTAGCAATACTTATATCAGATAAAATAGACTTTATAACAAAGGCTGTGAAAAGAGACAAAGATGGTCACTACATAATGATCAAAGGATCAATCCAAGAAGAAGATATAACAATTATAAATATATATGCACCCAACACGGGAGCACCGCAATATGTAAGACAAATGCTAACAAGTATGAAAGGAGAAATTAACAATAACACAATAATAGTGGGAGACTTTAATACCCCACTCTCATCTATGGATAGATCAACTAAACAGAAAATTAACAAGGAAACACAAACATTAAATGATACAATAGACCAGTTAGACCTAATTGATATCTATAGGACATTTCATCCCAAAACAGTGAATTTCACCTTTTTCTCAAGCGCACATGGAACCTTCTCCAGGATAGATCACATCCTGGGCCATAAAGCTAGCCTTGGTAAATTCAAAAAAACAGAAATCATTCCAAGCATCTTTTCTGACCACAATGCAGTAAGATTAGACCTCAATTACAGGAGAAAAACTATTAAAAATTCCAACATATGGAGGATGAACAACACCCTGCTGAATAACCAACAAATCACAGAAGAAATCAAAAAAGAAATCAAAATTTACATAGAAACTAATGAAAATGAAAACACAACAACTCAAAACCTGTGGGACACTTTAAAAGCAGTCCTAAGGGGAAAGTTCATAGCAATACAGGCATACCTAAAGAAACAAGAAAAAACTCAAATAAATAACCTAACCCTACACCTAAAGCAACTAGAAAAGGAAGAAATGAAGAACCCCAGGGTTAGTAGAAGGAAAGAAATCTTAAAAATTAGGGCAGAAATAAATGCAAAAGAAACAAAAGAGACCATAGCAAAAAATCAACAAAGCCAAAAGCTGGTTCTTTGAAAGGATAAATAAAATTGACAAACCATTAGCCAGACTCATCAAGAAACAAAGGAGAAAAAATCAAATCAATAAAATTAGAAATGAAAATGGAGAGATCACAGCAGACAACACAGAAATACAAAGGATCATAAGAGACTACTATCAACAATTATATGCCAATAAAATGGACAACGTGGAAGAAATGGACAAATTCTTAGAAAAGTACAACTTTCCAAAACTGGACCAGGAAGAAATAGAAAATCTTAACAGACCCATCACAAGCAAGGAAATTGAAACGGTAATCAAAAATCTTCCAGCAAACAAAAGCCCAGGTCCAGACAGCTTCACAGCTGAATTCTACCAAAAATTTACAGAAGAGCTAACACCTATACTGCTCAAACTCTTCCAGAAAATTGCAGAGGAAGGTAAACTTCCAAACTCATTCTATGAGGCCACCATCACCCTAATACCAAAACCTGACAAAGATCCCACAAAAAAAGAAGACTACAGGCCAATATCACTGATGAACATAGATGCAAAAATCCTTAACAAAATTCTAACAATCAGAATCCAACAACACATTAAAAAGATCATACACCATGACCAAGTGGGCTTTTTCCCAGGGATGCAAGCATTCTTCAATATCCGCAAATCAATCAATGTTATACACCACATTAACAAATTGAAAAACAAAAACCATATGATTATCTCAATAGATGCAGAGAAAGCCTTTGACAAAATTCAACATCCATTTATGATAAGAACTCTCCAGAAAGCAGGAATAGAAGTAACATACCTCAACATAATAAAAGCTATATATGACAAACGCACAGCAAACATTATCCTCAATGGTGAAAAATTGAAAGCATTTCCTCTAAAGTCAGGAACAAGACAAGGGTGCCCACTTTCACCATTACTATTCAACATAGTTTTGGAAGTTTTGGCCACAGCAATCAGAGGAGAAAAAGTAATAAAAGGAATCCAAATTGGAAAAGAAGAAGTAAAACTCTCACTGTTTGCAGATGACATGATCCTTTACATAGAAAACCCTAAAGACTCCACCAGAAAATTACTAGAACTAATCAATGATTATAGTAAAGTTGCAGGATATAAAATCAACACACAGAAATCCCTTGCATTCCTATACACTTATAATGAGAAAACTGAAAGAGAAATTAAGGAAACAATTCCATTCACCATTGCAATGGAAAGAATAAAATACTTAGGAATATATCTACCTAAAGAAACCAAAGACCTATATATAGAAAACTATAAAACACTGGTGAAAGAGATCAAAGAGGACACTAATAGATGGAGAAATATACCATGTTCATGGACTGGAAGAATCAATATAGTGAAAATGAGTATACTACCCAAAGCAATTTATAGATTCAATGCAATCCCTATCAAGCTACCAACGGTATTCTTCACAGAGCTAGAACAAATAATTTCACAATTTGTATGGAAATACAAAAAACCTCGAATAGCCAAAGCTATCTTGAGAAAGAAGAATGGAACTGGAGGAATCAACCTGCCTGACTTCAGGCTCTATTACAAAGCCACAGTCATCAAGACAGTATGGTACTGGCACAAAGACAGAAATATTGATCAATGGAACAAAATAGAAAGCCCAGAGATAAATCCACGCACATATGGACACCTTATCTTTGACAAAGGAGGCAAGAATATACAATGGATTAAAGACAACCTCTTTAACAAGTGGTGCTGGGAAATCTGGTCAACCACTTGTAAAAGAATGAAACTAGACCACTTTCTAACACCATACACAAAAATAAACTCAAAATGGATTAAATATCTAAACGTAAGACCAGAAACTATAAAACTCCTAGAGGAGAACATAGGCAAAACACTCTCTGACATACATCACAGCAGGATCCTCTATGACCCACCTCCCAGAATATTGGAAATAAAAGCAAAAATAAACAGATGGGACCTAATTAACCTTAAAAGCTTCTGCACATCAAAGGAAACTATTAGCAAGGTGAAAAGACAGCCTTCAGAATGGGAGAAAATAATAGCAAATGAAGCAACTGACAAACAACTAATCTCAAAAATATACAAGCAACTCCTATAGCTCAACTCCAGAAAAATAAACGACCCAATCAAAAAATGGGCCAAAGAACTAAATAGACATTTCTCCAAAGAAGACATACAGATGGCTAACAAACACATGAAAAGATGCTCAACATCACTCATTATCAGAGAAATGCAAATCAAAACCACTATGAGGTACCATTTCACACCAGTCAGAATGGCTGTGATCCAAAAGTCTACAAATAATAAATGCTGGAGAGGGTGTGGAGAAAAGGGAACCCTCTTACACTGTTGGTGGGAATGCAAACTAGTACAGCCACTATGGAGAACAGTGTGAGATTCCTTAAAAACTGGAAATAGAACTGCCTTATGATCCAGCAATCCCACTGCTGGGCATACACACTGAGGAAACCAGAAGGGAAAGAGACACGTGTACCCCAATGTTCATCGCAGCACTGTTTATAATAGCCAGGACATGGAAGCAACCTAGATGTCCATCAGCAGATGAATGGATAAGAAAGCGGTGGTACATATACACAATGGAGTATTACTCAGCCATTAAAAAGAATACATTTGAATCAGTTCTAATGAGGTGGATGAAACTGGAGCCTATTATACAGAGTGAAGTAAGCCAGAAGGAAAAACATAAATACAGTATACTAACGCATATATATGGAATTTAGAAAGATGGTAACAATAACCCGGTGTACGAGACAGCAAAAGAGACACTGATGTATAGAACAGTCTTATGGACTCTGTGGGAGAGGGAGAGGGTGGGAAGATTTGGGAGAATGACATTGAAACATGTAAAATATGTAAGAAACATGTAAGAAACGAGATGCCAGTCCAGGTTCGATGCACGATACTGGATGCTTGGGGCTAGTGCACTGGGACGACCCAGAGGGATGGTAGGGGAGGGAGGAGGGAGGAGGGTTCAGGTTGGGAAATACATGTATACCTGTGGCGGATTCATTTTGATATTTGGCAAAACTAATACAATTATGTAAAGTTTAAAAATAAAATTAAATTAAATTAAAAAAAAAAAAAAAAATCTTGAAAAAAAATACAATTTGACTAAATCTTGGGGAAAAAAAAAAATAAAGTATTCTAAAGAAATTGTCACCATCTGGAGCCTGCAGTATAGCATTTGTCTCTAAATAATTAGACTTTTGTCACGAGCCTCTTGAAAAAGACAACCTTACTTAGGAAGTCTAAGTGGATAGCCTCAGAAAGTCCTGATTTCCAGCCACTCTTGTCTGTCTCTGAAAGCTTGCAGTTTATGAGCCCTCTTACCAAGCTTGAAGTAGGAGACCAGCTTGCTGGAAATACCTGATTGTCAGAACTTTTATTCCTTTTTTCTTTACCTCCTCTGCTGATATCTGGAAACTAAAAATGTTGTTATGTGTGTATTATTCTAACCTTTCAAAAGCCCCTTCAAAGATGAGGAGCTATAAAGTGTGTAGGTTCTGAGATGCTCATTTTTGAGTGTGTGAATCGTCTTGTAGAAGAGAAAAACCTCTGATTTAATGAGCAAGATTCATGACTTTGTCCTTCCAGAAGAAACCTTAATTTAATTCTGGGGAAAGTACATACTGACCTGAGCCTGGTACCAAAGAGGATCCTTGCATCCTTGCCCTGATATCTGAGCTGACCCCAAGGCCACTTCACTGGCACAGGAAAGGTTGTGTATGGACTTCAGCCACTTGCTACACAACAGTATCTGTCTATATAATCTTTAGAGTATAATAGCATGGGCTCAGTTCTCCTATGTGAATATTAGAATTAAATAAGTTTCTTTTAATTGTTTGATAACTCAGTCCATGGAATTCTCCAGGCCAGACTGCAGTGGGTAGCCTTTCCCCTCTCCAGGATCTTCCCAACCCAGGGATCAATCCCAGGTCTCCTGCATCGCATGCAGATTCTTTACCAGCTGAGCCATAGGGGAAGCCCAAGAATACTGGAGTGGGTAGCCTATCACATTTCCAGTGGATCTTCCCAACCCAGGAATCAAACTGGGGTCTCCTGCATTGCAGGTGGATTCTTTACCAACTGAGCTATCACGGAAGCCCAGATAACTCATAGTAAGATCTAAAGAAGAAAAATGTGAAAGGTGAGTTAGATCTGCTCATCTACAAAGATTATTGCAATATTATGATTAAGTTTATGGATCACTTGTTTCAAAAATAAAATTTCTGTTCTCATATCTTTTATGAGATTCAAGCAAACTAACCTTAAGCAAGCCAAATATTTGATTCAGAAATGAACTCAGACATTTTTGTGGGCTGGTATTGGAAGGTCTTATTCAGAACAATAAGACCTTTTAAATAAAAGGTTCATAACTAAAACAACAATGACTAAACCTTTAGTTGCAGTAAAACTCAATGGGGTTGGTGTTGAAAAAATCAGGGCAATTCATCTTGAGCAATTATATATTCATTTCAAAGGGAAATATGGAAATGTTATAGAAGTTCCAGTGACTGTCTTTTACCGCCTTGAGAATAAATATCTGAAGAAAGTGTTTATAGTACAAATGCATGGAGACATTTCATGCTTGCTCCCTTTCAGTACTCCATTGGATTTTGGAGTAGGAGAAGCTGTCACCTACAGGTGGTTGAAAAAGTCTGCTTATGTGAGATGACATAGGAAGGAGTAAAATGCAATTTTGACACAATAGTGAAGAATCAGCTGGCTTGGCTTAGCTTTTACTTTCTCTTAAGATGGAAATCAGCATGTTTAAAGGAGTGAGGAAATGCTAGATGGAAAATAATTCTTTCAAGGTTTTAACTCCAGCTGAAAATTGGTTTTGATTAGCTTGTTAAAAGTTTAATACAATTTAAGTAACCCTGAATTTTTCCTTCCAATGGACAGCTTAATTCTCTGTCTTCTGGCAGAACCCAGAGTGTTTTCTAATCTATGTCCTTTAGAAATAATTTACCTCTAGTCACTTGAATGGAATATTATTTTAGTGCTTTTAAGTGTTCCAATTATTACAGTCCAAACTTAGCCATCTTGGAGGTAAACTTGATGGCATTTGTTTGATTCAAATTCTGAAACTAAAGTGACTTACAGAATTTTAAAAACTCACTAACATTTATTGTTTGACTGAAAATATGCTGATTACTGGAGCTTCCCTGGTGATTCAGTGGTAAAGAATCCACTTGCCAATGCAGAAGATGCAAGTTCAATCCCTGGGCTGGGAAGATGCCCTGGAGAAGGAAACAACAAACCACTTCAGTATTCTCACCTGGGAAATCCCATGGACAGAGGGACAGAGGAGCCTGGTGGGCTGTAGTCCATAGGGTCACAGAGAGTCAGACACAACTTAGTGACTAAATAACAGTAGCAAAAGCATGCTGATTATTGTTGGAAAAACACATTGTGTGGCTCTCATAGTGCCTGCTAACTTATTCCTATCTTGGCTTACTGTATTATTTCCAGGTTGATGGAAATGAAAGTATGATCATTCTTATACCAGATTATCATCAGACTTAGGACAACAAAGAGCCTGTGCCCTGTAAAACATTATCTCACCCACTTTGTACTAAGACTAGCCAACAGTTTTGACTAAATTGACAATTGTTTCTTGTATGATTGTGTGATTGTATGTTATTGCATGTGTGTGTGAGAGAGAGAGTACAGACCCATCTATAATTTCAGGAGTTCACCTCAGTTAATTTATTGTTCAGTAATATTAAGGCAAGTTTCTTCTTCTTTTTCATTTGAGGCACTTTAGAGTATCAGTCCTTTCAATAAGCTGGATGAAGTCAAAAGTGTAGTTGAAGTATATCAGACAATAGATATCGATAGTGATTACATCTGATATCTTAAACTAAAGCCAAATTGAGTTTACTTTTACAAAATGTAAAAACAAAAAGGATAATGTTGATAACGTCCTTGTGAACTTATGAGATTATTTCTTCTTCCGTTTCTCAAGATATTCAGTGTTTGAAATGCTAGGTGTCTCCCTTTGTGCGGTTTATCATAAGCTACTGCAATGGAATAGAAACTGATTGTTATCTGGAGAAATCGCTCACCATTTCTCACTGTAATGTTACCTTTGGAAAAATCTGAAGAAAGCCAGGAAGTTTTAGTGTAACATGAAGATTCAATTTTTCTGTAAACTGAGCATCCAGAAAAACGTGTACAGTTATTTCTTTTGATCAGCACATACAGAAGTGTTTAAGGAACCTATTTTGGCTGCTGTTCAAAGAAGGTTAATTGATAGTATCAGACGTATGACAGGTTAGAGAGGACACTTACCCTTTGTATGTAAAAACTGATCTAGTTTGATATTTAATCAAAGGGTATAGCCATATCATTTTTCTGAGAACAACTTCCTCACATGCCTACCAAAGGAGCAGCATCAAGTTACGCCCATAGTGTTTTGTTTCTAAAAATTAGCCAGTCTTTATATGTTAAATTACTTCTTTTTAAAACTCTTCATTAAATTCCCAAACAGTAAACAGTTCTAGAGAAATCTATATTTTAGTGTTTCAATGTTAACATTATTTACTTCCCAGGAAGAGGATTTCTGTGCTAAATCAAACATCAATGTTGTGGAATCTTTTGTTTTATCTATTAACATTTATAGTGAATTTTTGTTGTCTTTATTAGGAATTCACCTTTGGTATGGCATCACCGACTCGATGGACATGAGTTTGACTGAACTCTTGGAGTTGGTGATGGACAGGGAGGCCTGGCATGCTGCAATTCATGGGGTCGCAAAGAGTCGGACACAACGGAGCAACTGAACTGAACTGAACTGATGACTATACTGATGCCAAATTTTGCTTTCTGGAGTAGAAACAGTGTCAAAAGCCCCAAATGATTTGGACATAATTAGTCTAAATCATATGCTAGATAAGTGTTGTTAACTTGAATTTTCTTAAATATCTATTTTATTTAAAACTAAATAAAATTGAATTTAAATTTAAGTGTTTACTAAGGTATTTGTATAAAAATTTCCCAAGAGAAGTCAAAACACTTAAGTAGTGATGTCTCATAGATATCAGTAGATACAGATCTCTGTGTGTGTTTTGATACTTGAAAATGATGGTGCTGATTACAGTACAGATAACTTCCTACCATAGTGCCTGATTGGTGCTGTTTCCATGGCTTCAGTTCAGTTCAGTTGCTGAGTTGTGTCAGACTCTTTGCAACCGCATGGACTGCGGCACCTCAGGCTTCCCTATCCACACCGTCTCCTGGAGCTTGCTCAAACTCATGTGTATTCAGTCAGTGATGCCGTCCAACTAGCTCATCCTCTGTCATTCTCTCCTGTTTTCAATCTTTCCCAGCCTCAGGGTCTTTTCTAAGGAGTCAGTTCTTTGCATCAGGTGTGTTGCTCATTAAAGAGTGGGCTTACCTATCACTGGAGTATTTAAAATCTGCCAAGCCCCCATGCCTTTCAACAGTTTGGTTCATAATAAATATGAGGATAATGATGCAGGATGCCAAAAAAGAATGAATGTACAAACAGATTGTGAATTCCTATATTGTGCATCTGTTGTTACAATGAGCCAGGGCTTGTCTAACCTATTCTTGTATTAGATTATTTTTAAGAAGCGAGGGATTGAAATCTGTGTACTGTGGTAACTGAATTAAACTGTTTCAGACTTTTCTCTGCTCGTCTCTTGGTCTAACTCAGAAGTCTATACATTGTTTCAGTGGCTCTGGTTTGAGGAGGAACAGAGATAGGGCCAGAGAAGGGATGGTGTACTGTTCATGGGGAGTCAGAGTGCTCCTCCAAAAGACACGTCAGAACTGGGTTTTGAGGAAAACGTATATATATATATTTTTTTTATAGCATTTTTAACATTTATTTGTTTGTCTGTTTGAAGGATAATTGCTTTACAATATTGTTTTGGTTTCTGCATCAAAATGAATTGCCTTAGATATACATATGTCACCTACCTCTTGAACCTCCCTCCCAACTCCCACCCCATCCCACCCCTTTAGGATGTCACAGAGCACCAGTTTGAGCCCCCTGAGTCATATAGCAAATTCCCACTGGCTATCTCTTTTACATATGGTAGTGTATATGTTTCCATGATACTCTTTCCATTCGTCCCACCTTCTCCTTCCCCCACACCCCTTTGTCCACAAGTGTGTTCTCTATGGAAGAAGACATAAAGATATTTGACAGGACATTTGACTCTAAGAGATCTATTAAGTATTGCTGCTTTACAGTAGTCAACCACTCATCTTTCTAATTAGATGTTACATCACTGCATCATTTTCTCATTGTACACCTCCCCATTGTACACCTCCCATTTTTCACTTGCAGATCTTGCAAAAGATCTGCAAGTGAAAAATTTCTCTTTCTTAAAGGATCCTGAGAAATTTTGAAATAAATAGGAACTCATACATAAGTGTAGATAATTAATATAATTTTTTAATATATCCTTAATCTGACCTTGGGACAAATGACTGGTTCTTGGAGCTCTACCTTAGTGAATTCTATTGTAGCATAAAGATGATGATTAAATATTTAGTGTTGCTACATTTTAAAGCAGTATTCAGTTCAGTTCAGTTCAGTCATTCAGTCGTGTCTGACTCTTTGTGATCCCATGGACTGTAGCATGCTAGGCCTCCCTGTCTATCACTGACTCCCGGAGTTTACTCACACTCATGTCCATTGAGTTGGTGATGCCATCCAACCATCTCATCTTCTGTCATCCCCTTTTCCTCCTGCCTTCAATCTTTCCCAGCATCAGGGTCTTTTCAAATGAGTCAGCTCTTCACATCCGGTGGCCAAAGTATTGGAGTTTCAGTTTCAACATCAGTCCTCCTTCCAATGAACATTCAGGACTGATTTCCTTTATGATGGACTGTTTGTATCTCCTTGCAGTCCAAGGGACTCTCAAGAGTCTTCTCCAACACCGCAGTTCAAAAGCAGTGTACCGTATACTATTTTAAAGCAATGCTCTAAGTGCTTTAATGTCTTCACAACTGTCCTATTATCTATCCCATTTCATAGATGAGCACACTGAGGCACAGCATGACAGTCACTTGTACAAGGTTGCATAGCACATCAGGAACACACCCTTAACTGTCTTTTTCTGATTAAATTCATATCAACTCTTCACCACATTTCCTCCAAAGTTATCCAATTAAAAAACAGTGTCGGTCACTTTACCTCACTAGTTAAACCTTACATTGGCAGTTCATGTGGTTCAGGACACCGTTTATGATTCTCAGAAAGGAATGTAAAACTTTTTATTATCAAGCCACCCACTAGCATCATGTCCTGTCGAGTATATCAAAATGGTGGAGGGCCATATAAGTGCAGATTTATCACCTTACCATAAACAACAGAACTGAGTTTCAGAGTTTAGCAGCATTTTTAATAGCCTCTTCTGGTTTTTTAAACTGAGAGCCAATGCCCTCCCTGGGCAAATTGTAGAGACTTCCAAATTCAGCAACCATGTCCTATGTCTGCTTCCCCCAAGACTTCATACATTGACACTTGAAAGTCTCAAAGCTCAGAATATCTTCTTCCTTATTTATACGTCTTCTTCAAAATTCGGTTCAGATGTGGGTTCTTTGGAGAAGGATTCTCTGACCTCACCAGACAGAGGTCACCACTCCCTTTTCTTGTCCCTTCTCTGACCTGTGTGTAAGCATTATTAAACCTCTACTACAGTGTGATGATTTTTCAACTTTTCTGTCTCCCTCATCAAAGAGACAGTTGTGAGGGAAACTTGTCAGAGATACATTTCCTTTGTGGTTCTTTGTAATCATCATCTTCAGATTTTAGTTTCACATAAGCCACATACATTCTCCTCTGGTCTAAACAGGTCTTCATCTTAACCTGATTTGTCCCCTGCAGACTTGATGGGACACTGCTTATCAGATCTAATGTATGTATCTGCAGAGTTTTTAGCCCTTGACAATAATTATCTACTGTGTAAATTCAAACTAAGTAATAGTAGCAAATTTATAAAGAACTTGCAAATCTAAAATCTTCACATGTCTTAGGTCAGTGCTTCTCAAATTGTTACATGCCCCTGATTGGAAAAAAAAAAAAAATGCACTTCAATGTTCATAAAAGCATTATTTACAACTGCCAAGTATGGAAGCAATCTGAGTGTCTATCAACAGATAAAGAAGATGTAGTATATACACACACAATGGAATATTACTGAGCCATGAAAAATAATGCCGTTTTACCATTTGCAACACCATAGACGGACTTGGGGAGGCTGCTCTGGTAACTCAACTGGTAAAAAATCCACATCCACCTGCAGTATGGGAGACCTGAGTTTGACCCTGGGTTGAGAAGATTCCCTGGAGGAGGGCATGGCAACCCATTCCAGTTTTCTTGCCTGGAAAATCCCCCTGGACAAAAGAGCCTGGTGGGCTACAGTCCATGGGTTGCAAAGAGTCAGACATGACTAAAATGACTTAGCATAGCACAGATGGACTTAGCATAATGCTAAAGTGAAATAAGTCAGATACAAATACTGTATAATATCACTTGTATGTGGAATCTAATGAATACGATAAACTAGTAAATATAGGAGAAAAGAAGCAGACTTACAGATATAAAGAACCAATGAGTGGTTATTAGTGGAGGGAGGGAAGGGGTAGAGGGACAATATAGGGGTAGGGGATTAAGAAGTCCAAACCATTAGGTATAAAATAAGCTGCAAGGATGTGCTGTACAACATAGAGAATATAGCAAATATTTCATAATAACTTTAAATAGACTATAAACTTTGAACATTGCAAATCACTATATTGTATACTTGCAACTTATGTAATATTGTACATCAACTATACTTCAAGAAAAGTCCTGTCACATGCCACATGTGAAAATTGTGAGATTTTGCATTTCTAACAAGTTCTGAGTAATGCTCATGCTGCTGCTCTGCTGGTCAAAGAATAATAAGGTAGTAATCACTAATACTCTATTAACTTCATTTTTCCCGATTAACCTGAAGCAAAGATACATTATATCTATTACCATAGGCAAAGCTTATACAAGGCACCACCAGGACTGGACCCAGGTACTAAGGCTCCAGAGTTAGGGACTCTTGACCAGCACTCCACACCACCTCTTCAACACGGAGCTTTGCCTCCTACATACACTCAACTTTGGCTCTTTCTGTTCCTAGATGCTATGGCACTAATCCTTATGAGTTCGGAAGGTAAAGAAGCACTGGCTTTTCACTCTTTGCAAAATGTCCTAATGAAGTTGTCCGGGAATGCATTTGCTTTTCTTAGAAGGAATAGTGAGGCGTAGGGGGAGGAGACAAAAGTTTTATCAATGATTTCCGTATTGTCACACTTAGATTCTTCTTTCATCACATTCACACAAAAAAATTCAAATAGACCTTGTTTCCACCTCATCTGTAAGAGTTACTAATTACGATTCACTTACTCTTGGGTCAGATATTTCTATGTAAGAAGATCTGAATTGCTTTTTTATATGGACATTATAAAAACAACCAAAAATGGTAGCTAAAAATTACTTCTGTACACATAATTAAATGAACTGTAGTAAAATCACTATACTTACACACACACACACACACACACACACACACACGTGTGTGTGTGTGCGCTATGTCGTTCAGTCATGTCCAACTCTTTGTGACCCTGTGGACTCTGGCCTGCCAGGCTCCTCTATCTGTGGGATTCTCCAGGCAAGAATACTGGAGTCCGTTGCCATACCTTCCTCTAGGGGATCTTTCCAACACAGGGATTGAACCCAGGTCTCCCTCATTGCAAGTGGATTCTACACACACACACACACACACACACATATATATCTGTGTGTGTGTGTGTGTGTATAAGTTTATATATATGTGATTGATATGTGAAAATAAATATACCAAATATAATTGGTATTTATATATAGCTACAGTATGGTGATTTTATTCTGCTAAATAGTTTGGCAAGCCTCACTAGGGAACTGGAGAAATTTTCCTAACTGGGAAACATCATAAAAAAATACAGATTCCTGTTCTCAAGGCTACTGAACAAAATTGCTGGGCATGGAGCCCAGGAATCTCTAGATTTAAAATGCTGCCCAGGTGATTCTGGTGATCATCCAAGTTTGACCACCAATATTAGACTACTCTGGCTTCTGGCAGAAAGAGAACAGCTACTTCAATATCTCTAAGCCCATTAATCAAAGAAATGTCTCTAGGGTAATTTCTTCTACCATATCATGTATCACTGTTGACCACAGCTGCCAAGGGCTCTGCCAGTATAACCACTTGATGCTCCTTGAGCCTTGGTACATCTGTGCATGACTGTGTGATCTAGACACTTCACACTTGGGAAGCTTATTTGCAGAAATGCTGTCTGCTGGAAATCAGACACTGCTATAGAAGGAAAACCAATTGCTAAAACATGCTTGATCAAATCTCTGAGACATCATGACAAGTGTTAAATAAGTTTTTGAAGATATGCCAAGCAGCAAATGAGAAAACAGTTGCTAGTTTTTCAGAAATATTTTGCAAGTGTGTGGTAATTCAAATTTAGCAGGGAAGGTAATTTTACTTATTGAACAAAAGTGATTTATAAATAATCCTGGAAAATTAAGCAGCTGGGCTAGCACAGGGCTTGCATATTTCATGATTTTTAAATGATTGCAAAGTTGACTCAAAATAAATCTGAACAATTTAAAACAATTTTATTTATCAGTGTAACCTTACTCAATTGCTACAAGAATTTCATATTTGCTTTTATTTTGTGTATAAAGTAGATTATCTTTCTATTGAAATATTTTATATTTCCTATGTGAAATGGATCACATATCTGATATTTATGTATCTGAGGTCTCTCACTCCAACTTAGAAATGCATTTTACATTGAGTTCTGTAGGCCTGCAAATAAACAAATAGCAGATTATTTCGAATGTGAAAAAAACCAAAGTTCTAGAAAGTAATTGTTAGGCTTTCCAGCATAGCAGGTGTGTGCATAGTAATACATTTTAACATCATTGACCCTTTGAATTTTAGAGCTTGTTCAAAGAAAAATGTAAAAAATCTATGCTGAGCAATTGAGATAGTAGCATTTGACAAGTGGGTTTGGAGTAGAGGAGCTGAGGTCAGAGTTTAAGAAACGATTGCAAACATACAATGAGAATTGTGAGGATGATTTGGGGGATTCAAAATAGCCATACATTAATTTTTAGTTTCTTGTCCCCAAAAAGAGGAAACAGATAATTTTAAACATTAATTATTGTTTTTATTGCTAAAACATATTTGTATCCTAATAAAGAGAGCTTTATGGCTAATGCTTTTAGCATTTCAAACTGTGCAAAACTTCAAAACTATGAAAAAGTATATTAATAGCCACAAATAAGAAGGAAATAATGCCATTTGCAGCAACATGGATGGACCTAGAGACTATCATACTAAGTGAAGTCAAACTATGAGATCACTTACATATGGGAGCTTAGAAAAAAGGATACTAGTGAAGTTGTTTACAGAGCAGAAAAAGACTCACAGACATAGAAATGAAACTTATGGCTGCCAAAGGGGAAAGGGCTGAGACAAGGATAAATTAGGAGTTTGAGATTAAAATATATACACTGCTGTATATAAAATAGATAACCAACAAGAATATAAACATACATATATATATATAAACTGAATCACTTTGCTGTACACCTAAAATTAACACAACATTGTAAATCAACTATATTTCAATAAAAATTAAAAAGAAACTTTGTGGAAGTGACCTGTATAAAACTGTAGGTAAGATGAGAAGTTCCTTGCGAGCAGCCATCATGCATATTTATCAGAACGTCCCCTAGACCTCTAGAGAGTTCAGTATTTGTTGCACAATAATTATCTTCTAGATGAGTAAACAATGTGAATAGAGTCTGCCGTCTGCCTCTTTTTCCACTCTCTGTTGAACCCTGAATTATTTTGAAATAACAGCATTTTATATATATTAAGTTTATTTTAGTATTTTGACAATGATTTGAAGTTGATTCTTCTTGTTTAAATATAAAACATGATGTGTGGAGAGGGAGAATAAATTTGCTTCAGTGTTTAAGTCTGAACTTTGACATGTTAAGAACATGAGTAGAGAAAAAAAGCTAATAGATTTTTAATTGATAAAGGATATCTAAGGTATCAATAGTAGCTACTATCTGAGAGTCAGGCATGTTTGAAAATGTAAGTTGCCAATAATTCTTTGGTTCAATTAAGCTTGTGCTTCTATTTATTTTTCATTGTATTCACTTTTACAGAAATAATTCATTAATTTCAGATAAGAAATGTGAATTTATAAACAGTGTATTTGTAGGTCCACTTTCTCATGATTTTTCTTGGTGCCATTGCTTACTCCTATAGTGCATGCTAGAAGACTTAGCTCTCCCTCTCTCTCTTTTGATAACTTTCCTAAAATTTAAACTTATTTTAATTGGAAGATAACTGCTTTACAATATCATGTTGGTTTCTGCCATACATCAACATAAGTCAGCCATAGATATACATATGTCCCCTCCCAAACCAGTAGTCAAAGTTCTTTGATTTTTTACTGTCTTTGAAGATTACATGGTTAAATCTGTCTCTTCCATTTTATTTGTAATTGCTGGAATGAAATGGTTTGTAAATTCTGATGGAAAATAGTTTAGACAAGTATGTGTTTTAATTTAAACATGCACATTGTAAAGAATATCAATAATGTTTAGCTGTTCTGAAACATTGCACTGGAAGAATCAATATGTTTGTGTACATAATTAGTTTGGCTTAGTAAGTATTTAGTTTTTCTGATGAATTGTTTTTCAGCTGTTTTCATGATAGAAGTTAAGCTGATGGAGTATGTTGTCAATAGGAAAAAAGCAAACAAAAGGTATTTCTTTAGCCTTCAGTTAAAAGTTTAGCCTTAGTGCAATGTATTTAGACATAATTTTTCCTTTTTGCATAAAAGCATTTCAATTTGTATATTATATGTATTATTATATATTTTAATTGGATTTGGGAGAAACTAACTGGATGAAAGCTTTGGTTTGCAAACTTGTTGATAATTTACAAAAACCCTATGGTAGTCATTCATATTTTAAAAGTAAAATGACATTTTTCAACCCAAAGTATAGCTAAAAGTGGCTACATAAAGTATTTTCTGTTTTATATTTGTTACAGAAAAATTTATCAATGTAGCAACTTGGGACATAGTTTCTTTCAAACCTAGAAGTAAACACATTAAATAAAATATATTCATCTCAGTAGCCACCCACTAGCATCATGTCCTGTCGAGTATATCAAAATGGTGGAGGGCCATATAAGTGCAGATTTATCACCTTACCATAAACAACAGAACTGAGTTTCAGAGTTTAGCAGCATTTTTAATAGCCTCTTCTGGTTTTTTAAACTGAGAGCCAATGCCCTCCCTGGGCAAATTGTAGAGACTTCCAAATTCAGCAACCATGTCCTATGTCTGCTTCCCAAGACTTCATACATTGACACTTGAAAGTCTCAAAGCTCAGAATATCTTCTTCCTTATTTATACGTCTTCTTCAAAATTCGATTCAGATGTGGGTTCTTTGGAGAAGGATTCTGACTCCCTCACCAGACAGAGGTCACCACTCCCTTTTCTTGTCCCTTCTCTGACCTGTGTGTAAGCATTATTAAACCTCTACTACAGTGTGATGATTTTTCAACTTTTCTGTCTCCCTCATCAAAGAGACAGTTGTTGTGAAACTTGTCAGAGATACATTTCCTTTGTGGTTCTTTGTAATCATCATCTTCAGATTTTAGTTTCACATAAGCCACATACATTCTCCTCTGGTCTAAACAGGTCTTCATCTTAACCTGATTTGTCCCTGCAGACTTGATGGGACACTGCTTATCAGATCTAATGTATGTATCTGCAGAGTTTTTAGCCCTTGACAATAATTATCTACTGTGTAAATTCAAACTAAGTAATAGTAGCAAATTTATAAAGAACTTGCAAATCTAAAATCTTCACATGTCTTAGGTCAGTGCTTCTCAAATTGTTACATGCCCCTGATTGGAAAAAAAAAAAAAATGCACTTCAATGTTCATAAAAGCATTATTTACAACTGCCAAGTATGGAAGCAATCTGAGTGTCTATCAACAGATAAAGAAGATGTAGTATATACACACACAATGGAATATTACTGAGCCATGAAAAATAATGCCGTTTTACCATTTGCAACACCATAGACGGACTTGGGGAGGCTGCTCTGGTAACTCAACTGGTAAAAAATCCACATCCACCTGCAGTATGGGAGACCTGAGTTTGACCCCTGGGTTGAGAAGATTCCCTGGAGGAGGGCATGGCAACCCATTCCAGTTTTCTTGCCTGGAAAATCCCCCTGGACAAAAGAGCCTGGTGGGCTACAGTCCATGGGTTGCAAAGAGTCAGACATGACTAAAATGACTTAGCATAGCACAGATGGACTTAGCATAATGCTAAAGTGAAATAAGTCAGATACAAATACTGTATAATATCACTTGTATGTGGAATCTAATGAATACGATAAACTAGTAAATATAGGAGAAAAGAAGCAGACTTACAGATATAAAGAACCAATGAGTGGTTATTAGTGGAGGGAGGGAAGGGGTAGAGGGACAATATAGGGGTAGGGGATTAAGAAGTCCAAACCATTAGGTATAAAATAAGCTGCAAGGATGTGCTGTACAACATAGAGAATATAGCAAATATTTCATAATAACTTTAAATAGACTATAAACTTTGAACATTGCAAATCACTATATTGTATACTTGCAACTTATGTAATATTGTACATCAACTATACTTCAAGAAAAAGTCCTGTCACATGCCACATGTGAAAATTGTGAGATTTTGCATTTCTAACAAGTTCTGAGTAATGCTCATGCTGCTGCTCTGCTGGTCAAAGAATAATAAGGTAGTAATCACTAATACTCTATTAACTTCATTTTTCCCGATTAACCTGAAGCAAAGATACATTATATCTATTACCATAGGCAAAGCTTATACAAGGCACCACCAGGACTGGACCCAGGTACTAAGGCTCCAGAGTTAGGGACTCTTGACCAGCACTCCACACCACCTCTTCAACACGGAGCTTTGCCTCCTACATACACTCAACTTTGGCTCTTTCTGTTCCTAGATGCTATGGCACTAATCCTTATGAGTTCGGAAGGTAAAGAAGCACTGGCTTTTCACTCTTTGCAAAATGTCCTAATGAAGTTGTCCGGGAATGCATTTGCTTTTCTTAGAAGGAATAGTGAGGCGTAGGGGGAGGAGACAAAAGTTTTATCAATGATTTCCGTATTGTCACACTTAGATTCTTCTTTCATCACATTCACACAAAAAAATTCAAATAGACCTTGTTTCCACCTCATCTGTAAGAGTTACTAATTACGATTCACTTACTCTTGGGTCAGATATTTTATGTAAGAAGATTTGAATTGCTTTTTATATGGACATTATAAAAACAACCAAAAATGGTAGCTAAAAATTACTTCTGTACACATAATTAAATGAACTGTAGTAAAATCACTATACTTACACACACACACACACACACACACACACGTGTGTGTGTGCTATGTCGTTCAGTCATGTCCAACTCTTTGTGACCCTGTGGACTCTGGCCTGCCAGGCTCCTCTATCTGTGGGATTCTCCAGGCAAGAATACTGGAGTCCGTTGCCATACCTTCCTCTAGGGATCTTTCCAACACAGGATTGAACCCAGGTCTCCCTCATTGCAAGTGGATTCTACACACACACACACACACACACACATATATATCTGTGTGTGTGTGTGTGTATAAGTTTATATATATGTGATTGATATGTGAAAATAAATATACCAAATATAATTGGTATTTATATATAGCTACAGTATAGTGATTTTATTCTGCTAAATAGTTTGGCAAGCCTCACTAGGGAACTGGAGAAATTTTCCTAACTGGGAAACATCATAAAAAAATACAGATTCCTGTTCTCAAGGCTACTGAACAAAATTGCTGGGCATGGAGCCCAGGAATCTCTAGATTTAAAATGCTGCCCAGGTGATTCTGGTGATCATCCAAGTTTGACCACCAATATTAGACTACTCTGGCTTCTGGCAGAAAGAGAACAGCTACTTCAATATCTCTAAGCCCATTAATCAAAGAAATGTCTCTAGGGTAATTTCTTCTACCATATCATGTATCACTGTTGACCACAGCTGCCAAGGGCTCTGCCGTATAACAACTTGATGCTCCTTGAGCCTTGGTACATCTGTGCATGACTGTGTGATCTAGACACTTCACACTTGGGAAGCTTATTTGCAGAAATGCTGTCTGCTGGAAATCAGACACTGCTATAGAAGGAAAACCAATTGCTAAAACATGCTTGATCAAATCTCTGAGACATCGCGACAAGTGTTAAATAAGTTTTTGAAGATATGCCAAGCAGCAAATGAGAAAACAGTTGCTAGTTTCAGAAATATTTTGCAAGTGTGTGGTAATTCAAATTTAGCAGGGAAGGTAATTTTACTTATTGAACAAAAGTGATTTATAAATAATCCTGGAAAATTAAGCAGCTGGGCTAGCACAGGGCTTGCATATTTCATGATTTTTAAATGATTGCAAAGTTGACTCAAAATAAATCTGAACAATTTAAAACAATTTTATTTATCAGTGTAACCTTACTCAATTGCTACAAGAATTTCATATTTGCTTTTATTTTGTGTATAAAGTAGATTATCTTTCTATTGAAATATTTTATATTTCCTATGTGAAATGGATCACATATCTGATATGTATGTATCTGAGGTCTCTCACTCAACTTAGAAATGCATTTTACATTGAGTTCTGTAGGCCTGCAAATAAACAAATAGCAGATTATTTCGAATGTGAAAAAAACCAAAGTTCTAGAAAGTAATTGTTAGGCTTTCCAGCATAGCAGGTGTGTGCATAGTAATACATTTTAACATCATTGACCCTTTGAATTTTAGAGCTTGTTCAAAAGAAAAATGTAAAAAAATCTATGCTGAGCAATTGAGATAGTAGCATTTGACAAGTGGGTTTGGAGTAGAGGAGCTGAGGTCAGAGTTTAAGAAACGATTGCAAACATACAATGAGAATTGTGAGGATGATTTGGGGGGATTCAAAATAGCCATACATTAATTTTTAGTTTCTTGTCCCCCAAAAAGAGGAAACAGATAATTTTAAACATTAATTATTGTTTTTTATTGCTAAAACATATTTGTATCCTAATAAAGAGAGCTTTATGGCTAATGCTTTTAGCATTTCAAACTGTGCAAAACTTCAAAACTATGAAAAAGTATATTAAATAGCCACAAATAAGAAGGAAATAATGCCATTTGCAGCAACATGGATGGACCTAGAGACTATCATACTAAGTGAAGTCAAACTATGAGATCACTTACATATGGGAGCTTAGAAAAAAAAGGATACTAGTGAAGTTGTTTACAGAGCAGAAAAAGACTCACAGACATAGAAATGAAACTTATGGCTGCCAAAGGGGAAAGGGCTGAGACAAGGATAAATTAGGAGTTTGAGATTAAAATATATACACTGCTGTATATAAAATAGATAACCAACAAGAATATAAATATACATATATATATATAAAACTGAATCACTTTGCTGTACACCTAAAATTAACACAACATTGTAAATCAACTATATTTCAATAAAAATTAAAAAGAAACTTTGTGGAAGTGACCTGTATAAAACTGTAGGTAAGATGAGAAGTTCCTTGCATGAGCAGCCATCATGCATATTTATCAGAACGTCCCCTAGACCTCTAGAGAGTTCAGTATTTGTTGCACAATAATTATCTTCTAGATGAGTAAACAATGTGAATAGAGTCTGCCGTCTGCCTCTTTTTCCACTCTCTGTTGAACCCTGAATTATTTTGAAATAACAGCATTTTATATATATTAAGTTTATTTTAGTATTTTGACAATGATTTGAAGTTGATTCTTCTTGTTTAAATATAAAACATGATGTGTGGAGAGGGAGAATAAATTTGCTTCAGTGTCGAAGTCTGAACTTTGACATGTTAAGAACATGAGTAGAGAAAAAAAAGCTAATAGATTTTTAATTGATAAAGGATATCTAAGGTATCAATAGTAGCTACTATCTGAGAGTCAGGCATGTTTGAAAATGTAAGTTGCCAATAATTCTTTGGTTCAATTAAGCTTGTGCTTCTATTTATTTTTCATTGTATTCACTTTTACAGAAATAATTCATTAATTTCAGATAAGAAATGTGAATTTATAAACAGTGTATTTGTAGGTCCACTTTCTCATGATTTTTCTTGGTGCCATTGCTTACTCCTATAGTGCATGCTAGAAGACTTAGCTCTCCCTCTCTCTCTTTTGATAACTTTCCTAAAATTTAAACTTATTTTAATTGGAAGATAACTGCTTTACAATATCATGTTGGTTTCTGCCATACATCAACATAAGTCAGCCATAGATATACATATGTCCCTCCCAAACCAGTAGTCAAAGTTCTTTGATTTTTACTGTCTTTGAAGATTACATGGTTAAATCTGTCTCTTCCATTTTATTTGTAATTGCTGGAATGAAATGGTTTGTAAATTCTGATGGAAAATAGTTTAGACAAGTATGTGTTTTAATTTAAACATGCACATTGTAAAGAATATCAATAATGTTTAGCTGTTCTGAAACATTGCACTGGAAGAATCAATATGTTTGTGTACATAATTAGTTTGGCTTAGTAAGTATTTAGTTTTTCTGATGAATTGTTTTTCAGCTGTTTTCATGATAGAAGTTAAGCTGATGGAGTATGTTGTCAATAGGAAAAAGCAAAACAAAAGGTATTTCTTTAGCCTTCAGTTAAAAGTTTAGCCTTAGTGCAATGTATTTAGACATAATTTTTCCTTTTTTGCATAAAAAGCATTTCAATTTGTATATTATATGTATTATTATATATTTTAATTGGATTTGGGAGAAACTAACTGGATGAAAGCTTTGGTTTGCAAACTTGTTGATAATTTACAAAACCCTATGGTAGTCATTCATATTTTAAAAGTAAAATGACATTTTTCAACCCAAAGTATAGCTAAAAGTGGCTACATAAAGTATTTTCTGTTTTATATTTGTTACAGAAAAATTTATCAATGTAGCAACTTGGGACATAGTTTCTTTCAAACCCTAGAAGTAACACATTAAATAAAATATATTCATCTCAGTTCAGTTCAGTAGGTCAGTTGTGTCCAACTCTTTGCAACCCCGTGGACTGCAGCATGTCAGGCCTTCCTGTCCATCACCAACTCCCGGAGTTCACCCAAACTCATGTCCATTGAGTTGGTGATGCCATTCAGCCATCTCATCCTCTGTCGTTCCCTTCTCCACCTACCCTCAATCTTTCCCAGCATCAGGGTCTTTTCAAATGAGTCAGCTCTTCGCATCAGGTAGCCAATGTATTGGAGTTTCAGCTTCAACATCAGTCCTTCTGATGAACACTCAGGACTGATCTTGGACTGATTGGATATCCTTGCAGTCCAAGGGACTCTCAAGAGTCTTCTCTAACACCACAGTTCAAAAGGATCAATTTGTCAGAGCTCAGCTTTCTGTATAGTCCAACTCTCATATCCATTCATGACCACTGGAAAAACCATGGCCTTGACTAGATGGACCTTTGTTGGCAATGTCTCTGCTTTTTAATATGCTATCTAGGTTGGACATAACTTTCCTTCCAAGGAGTAAGCATCTTTTAATTTCATGGCTGCAGTCATCATCTGCAGTGATTTTTGACCCCAGCAAAATAAAGTCTGCCACTGTTCCCACTGTTTCCCCATCTATTTCCCATGAAGTGATGAGAGCAGATGCCATGATCTTAGTTTTCTGGATGTTGAGCTTTAAGCCAATTTTTTCATTCCTCTTTCACTTTCATCAAGAGAATCTTTAGTTCTTCTTTAACTTTCTGCCATGAGGGTGATGTCATCTGCGTATCTGAGGTTATTGATACTTCTCCCAGCAATCTTGATTCCAGCTTGTGCTTCATCCAGCTCAGCGTTTCTCATGATGTACTCTGCATATAAGTTAAATAAGCAGGGTGACAATGTATAGCCTTGACGTACTCCTTTTCTTATTTGGGACCAGTCTGTTTTTCCATGTCCAGTTCTAACTGTTCCTTCTTGACCTGCATGCAGGTTTCTCAAGAGGCAGGTCAGGTGGTCTGGTATTCCCATCTCTCTCTTTTTTTTCTTTTTTTTAAATTTTATTTTTAAACTTTACAATATTGTATTAGTTTTGCCAAATATCAAAATGAATCCGCCACAGGTATACCTGTGTTCCCCATCCTGAACCCTCCTCTCTCCTCCCTCCCCATACCCTCCCTCTGGGTCGTCCCAGTGCACCAGCCCCAAGCATCCAGTATCATGCATCGAACCTGGACTGGCGACTCGTTTCATACATGATATTGTACATATTTCAATGCCATTCTCCCAAATCATCTCACCCTCTCCCTCTCCCACAGAGTCCAAAAGATTGTTCTATACATCAGTGTCTCTTTTGCTGTCTCATATACAGGGTTATTGTTACCATCTTTCTAAATTCCATATATATGTGTTAGTATACTGTATTGGTGTTTTTCTTTCTGGCTTACTTCACTCTGTATAATAGGTTCCAGTTTCATCCATCTCCTTAGAACTGATTCAAATGTATTCTTTTTAATGGCTGAGTAATACTCCATTGTGTATATGTACCACAGCTTTCTTATCCATTCATCTGCTGATGGGCATCTAGGTTGCTTCCATGTCCTGGCTATTATAAACAGTGCTGCGATGAACATTGGGGTACACGTGTCTCTTTCCCTTCTGGTTTCCTCAGTGTATATGCCCAGCAGTGGGATTGATGGATCATAAGGCAGTTCCATCTCTTTCAGAATTTTCTGCAGTTTATTGTGATTCACACAGTCAAAGGCTTTGGCATAGTCAATAAAGCAGAAATAGATGTTTTTCTGGAACTCTCTTGCTTTTTAGATGATCCAGCAGATGTTAGCAATGTGATCTCTTATTGGCAATTTAAGACATATTAAAGTCATAAAATGTATATTATGATTATATTATGTTAAGTATGTTATACTGGGTCAAGTATATTAGTCCCTCTCTCCGAGAGAATTCATATGTAAAATTAATAGTTGTTACAAATATTTTCAGGGCTTATTTTTATGCTCTCACAAAAATAAATATAAAAGAAAAAGGAGAGTTTTATTTTTTAAAATAATAGGAACAGACACTTCAACAATGGATGTTTTTGTGCTTATTTTTTAACTATTTTGATTTTTTATCATTACTCTATGACCTAAAATAAAGCCTAAGGAAGTAGAAGAGCTGAGGGTTTCCTACCAAGAATTTATTGCCTTCCTTTGAAGTTAACATTCCAGAGTAGCTAGGAGGGCTTTGTGGTAGGTTTCATTTGTCATGATATTAAGAAGAAACTTTTTAATTAAAAAAAAATGAATAGCAGGTATTACTTTAAAGAAATATGTGAACTCTCATATTCTTAGTATTATCAACTCAGAAATGTATGTTAACATTTTTGGTAATGTGACTGCTGCCATGGCATGTTTTAATCTCTGGCAGTTAATCTTTGAACACAGAAAGCCATTTTGTTACGCCTTCAATACTGACTATGGTTTGTGACCATAAATTGTATGCTCTATAAAGTTAATGGTAGTATCTGATTATTTCTATGAATCAAGTTTGGTCAAAGAAACTTGTTTGTTTTAGGAAACTGTATTTGAACGTATGTGGAACACTTAGCAAAGAAAAATGGGTTGATTGTGCAATAATGTAGACATATGATCCAGATTATTAGATAAACTCATAAGCAGAGGTTTCAAAGGCCTCATTCCTATTTGATTAGAGAGCCACATGTATCCTATTTGATTGCTGGCTTATATATTACAACTGTATGGGTTGACAACAGACAGGTAGGATCTGGACACAGTCACAATCATAGATTTTAAAAGAAATTTTATGTTACAATAGAAAACAGAATGGAGCCGAGTTTTATCATCTGTGTTTATCTTGCTAGCTACTCATACCCACACCGGGGCTTCCCAGGTGGTACTAATTGTAAAGAGCCTGCCTGCCAATGCAGGAGACACCAGAGATACAGGTTTGATCCCTGAGTTGGGAAGATCCCCTAGAAAAGGGAATGGCTACCCACTTCAGTATTCTTACCTGGATAGTTTCATAAACAGAGGAGCCTGGCAGACTAGAGTTCCTGGGGCCACAGAGAGTTGGACACAACTGAGTAAGTATGCACATACCCATATAGGCATATAAATGCTGCTCGGAACAGTATTTTTGCCTTTGTCCTTTGTTTCTTCAAATCTCCATATTGCTCATTTGGTATTGATTTTTTTTTTTAAGGAAGGAATTGAGAATTTAAGCAGAAAAGAATAAGCAAGGTGGCAAAAGGCCAAATGCTGAATGTTGCACTAAGCTGGTGAAAGTGAAAAAATGTTAATAAGTAAAAGATGGCAATAAGACTGCTTTCACTGCCTTTTCCAGAGAAGCCAGAGGGGAGGTGAAGAGTATAGGACGGGAGGTTTAAAACTATTCAATAGAAAGTAAATTGGGAGACACATATAGACAATTGTAAGTGATTTCCTGGGGATATGAGGAAATTAAAGCAATTAAAAAAATCTGATGGTGCAGAATACAAATTGAATAAAACCTCTCTTTCTCTTTTTTTTTAAACCATTTTAAATTTAAGTATATTTAAATTACAATGTAGTTTTAGTTTCAGTTGTACAGCAAATTGTCTCAGTTACTCATATATTTTTTCAGCTTTTTTTTTTTTCATCATAGGTTGTTATAAGATATTGAAAATAGTTCCCTGACTATATAGTAGGTTCTTGTTTATCATTTGTCTTTATCTTACTTCACTTAATGTGATAATCTCTAGGTCCATTCATGTTGCTGTGAATGGCATTATTTCATCTTTTTATGACTGAATAATATTCCATTGTGTATATATACCACATTTCCTTTACTCATTCATCCATCAATGGCCATTAAGGTTGCATCGGTAAAGCATCTGCCTGCAGTGCAGGAGACCTGGGTTCAATTCCTGGGTCAGGAAGTTCCCATGGAGAAGGAAATGGCAACCCACTCCAGTATTCTTGCTTGGAGAATCCCATGGACAGAGGAGCCTGGCAGGATACAGTTCATGGGATTGCAAGAGTTGGACACAACTTAACACTATCTTTCTATGTCCTGGCTATTGTCAATAGTGTTGCAGTAAACAGGATGCATATATCTTTTTGCATTATGGTTTTCTCTGGATATATGGTGGGACTTCCCTGGTTGCTCAGATGGTAAAACGTCTGCCTGCAATGTGGGAGACCTGGGTTCGATCCCTGGGTGGGGAAGATCCCCAGGAGAAGAAAATGGCAACCCACTCCAGTATTCTTGCCTGGAAAATTCCACGGGCAGAGGAGCCTGCTAGGCTACGGTCATGGGGTCGCAAAGAGTCGGACACGACTGAGCGACTTCACTTTCTTTCTTTCTGGATAAATGCTCAGGAGTGGAATTGCAAGATCATATGATAAATCTGTTTTTAATTTCTCAAGGACCTTAGATACTGCTTTTCATTGTGGCTGAACCATTTACATTACTACCAACAGTGTAGCAAGGTTCCTTTTTTCCCTACACCCTCTCAGTTCAGTTCAGTTCAGTCGCTCAGTTGTGTCTGACTCTTTGCAACCCCATGAATTGCAGCACACCAGGCCTCCCTGTCTATCACCAACTCCTGGAATTCACCCAAACTCATGTGCATCGAGTTGGTGATGCCATCCAGCCATCTCATCCTCTGTCGTCCCCTTCTCCTCCTGCCCCCAATCCCTCCCAGCATCAGAGTCTTTTCCAATGAGTCAGCTCTTCACATGAGGTGGCCAAAGTATTGGCGTTTCAGCCTCAGCATCAGTCCTTCCAATGAACACCCACCCTCAAGTATTTATTAATTATAGATTTTATGGTGATGGCCATTCTGACTGGTATGAGGGACATCATTTCACATGAGTCCTCAATATATATTATACACACACACACACACACAGAGTCCCCTAGTCAAATTTGCCCTTTTTTTTGACCGTCCATTCAATTTTTTGATCAGTGTCCATTTGCTTTATAAGTCCTACATGTTTTCTTTTTTCTGAGTCTTCATCTATCTAAATTCTCAAGGTCTAGCTCAAATTCTACAACTTCCTGATGTCATCTTTAATTGCTCAGACACACAATAATTCATATATAATATGTACACATGTATATAGTTCGCACATAATTTGTATATGCACATATATATATACACATTACTCTATTTAACATTTATCATCTTCTCCTCTCATAATAGTAATCTTTCTTTTGAAAAAATTCCCCTGCTATCCTGAGTAGTGGAATACATGTGACTTACAGTTAAGCCAAGCAACACCCTCAAGGCTCCCCCTTCCCTCCTCAGCCCAGGCATATGTTGATTCATAGATATTAATACAACTTAACTGAGACCTGGGAGACTAGCCCAAATGCTAGTAGAATTTAATCATATATATATATACGTATATATACACACATACATATTAATACATACATACATATATACATTCATACATACATACATACATACACTGGATCTGTTGGGAACCACCACAGGTAAGCATTCTGTCTACATTGAAGCCTAAACAAAAAGAAGTAGAGCTTTAATAAAGACCAGATTCATCAACCACAGTTGAGACTGAAGTTGCTGGCACCAAGTAACCTTTTTCAGTGAAATGAGTCCACATTTTTTTTAAGTTTTAGGTACCCTTAAATCATATAGTGGTCATAAAGTGATCCAACCTCTAACAATTTATTCATTTGTTACTTTTCACATACTGAATTAAATTATAGATTTCTGAGTATGTTTCATTTCTTTTTCTAGTATATAGACTTCCTAGGCACAGGGGCAGTAAACCTGATACATCATTTGGCATATTTATGTTTTTTATTTAGTAGACACACCATAAATAACTGCTGAATTGATATAAACTAAAATTCTGTCTTGCAATAACAGCCAATTTGAGATTTTTTTTCTAAGAATTTCCTTAGAATCATAGCCTTATACTCTAAAAGTACATTGTTTTTTTCTTCTCACATATCTGTATTTCATAACTATTCCGGGAATTTTATGTATAACTTCTTCCTTTGCTTAGCCATAATTCATCCCAAACTGTATCCTTTTGATTTATTGAAAAGCTAATAATTTCATCCTTTTATGACTTGCATGCAACTTTAAACTGCTCTAATGCTGAGTTTTTTAACTTAATTTTTTTTAATTCTCTCTTCCTTTTTCTTCTCCTCCTCTCTCCCTTTCTCTCTAGCCATTGCTTTGCTTTGAATACTGACTAGATGCCAATAGTTAACATATCTAGGTCTCCCAGGTTTGTATCTACTTCTCAGGACTTCAAGACACTTAAATACAACTGTTCATTTATTAAACTTGTAAATCTAAAAAGGCTCCTGCTCTTACCCCCATAAACCCACTCTTCTCACATTCTTCTTCAACACCTTTGGTAGTAAATATATATACTTCCAGTTGCACAGATTAAAACCATGAAGTTATCTTTGATTCCTGGTTTCCCCTCACATTCCACTGCAGATGCATTCGCATATCCTGGATCTACCATAGGAGAAGGCAATGGCACCCCACCCCAGTACTTTTGCCTGGAAAATCCCAGGGACAGGGGAGCCTGGTGGGCTGCCCGTCTATGGGGTCGCACAGAGTCGGACACGACTGAAGTGACTTAGCAGTAGCAGGATCTACCACAAAAAATGTTCTAAGGCTAATCACTTCTCACCACTTCTACCATCATTATTCACATCAACAATATCTCTTACTCAGATTGTTATAATTGTTTCCTGATTGATTTCCATTGCCTATTTCCTGCTATTGTGTTCTCTTCTCTGCTGCTGCTAAGTCGCCTCAGTCGTGTCCGACTCTGTGCAGCCCCATGGAGGGCAGCCCACCAGGCTCCCCCGTTCCTGGGATTCTCCAGGCAAGAACACTGGAGTGGGTTGCTATTTCCTTCTCCAATGCATGAAAGTGAAAAGTGAAAGTGAAGTCGCTCAGTTGTGTCCGACCCTAAGCGACCCCATGGACTGCAGCCTACCAGGCTCCTCCCTCCATGGGATTTTCCAGGCAAGAGTGCTGGAGTGGGGTGCCATTGCCTTCTCCTGTTCTCTTCTCTACATAACAGTAAAAGTAAAATTGAAAAACATAAACAGGTAAAATTTCCTCAAACATCTCCATGACTTTCTCTAATAAATGTTAAGGAAATTTTTGTATAACTCAAGTTCTCACTTTATTTTATCCTAATTTGATAAAAATTTAACCCCAAATTAATTGAGAGTAAAAAATAATAAAAACAAAAATCTTTATAAAGGCCTAAAAAACATTGGCTTTTCCACTGTGTATCTGGTTTCATCTCTAACCTTTTGGCATTTTGCAAACTGCTTCCAATTATTCTGGACTGTTTGGTACTTACAGAACACAACAGATAACTTCTTACACAGGAGATTTTACATTCATTCTTCCTTCTGCTTGGAATTTTTTTCCTCAGTTATTCACATGGCTTCTTTCCTCAAGTCTTCAGATCTTTGCCCAAATATCACTATCCAGGAGATGATTGTCCTAACAGTTAAAATGATACCCACTCTACTCTGAGCACTCTCTCATCTCCTTCCTTTCTCGCTATAGATTCTCCCTTTCTCACTCTGTCCCTTCCTACATGTGCTCTCCTCTTCCTCTTCATTTCTGTATTCCTAGCCCCAAGAATGATGAATGACACCAAGTAGGCTTTCAATACATACTTGTTTAAAGGAGTACATGAATTCTAAGATCTATCACTTTATTTTTCCAGTGATTTTTAAAATTTTCAGCTGTGTCCCAGAACATATGGGATCTTAGTTTCCCAACTGGGGATCAAACCGATGCCCCCTGAATTGGAAGTGCAAAGCCTTGACTGGACCATCGTGGAAGTTCTATGACTTTATTTTTAAATGACTTCTAATTTTGATCTTTTGCAATGTTGCACAGTGAACAATTGGTTTAGATGTTTAAAATTGTCTTCATATTCTCTGAATACAATACTGATGCCTCACCTGGAAAAAAATCCTTCTGTTCCTCATCCTTGTAATGCACATACATTCGTTTTAGTTAGCCTAGCTAACCCCTTTCTGCAACTTAAAATTTTCATTCGAAACTTCTAAGGTTATAATGTACTTCTCTAATTATTATGCACTTTTAAAGAAAATCATATTCCATGTCATTTAAAAAACAATTTAAAACATTTTTACTGCAGTAAAATATACATTATATTACTGTCCATATCCATATAATGAATGACACCAAGAGTGAACCCTAAGGTATTGACTGTTAACTCTGGGTGATTGTGATACATCACTGTAGGTTCATCCTTGGTTCAAAAACACACACACACACACACACACACACACAGCCCCTCTGGTAAATGATGTTGACAAAGGGTGAGGTTGTGTATGTGTGTAGAGAGAATGGGCATATGAGATATTTCTATACCTTCTTCCAAATTTTGTTGTAAACCTAAAACTGATCTAAAAATAATCTTTAAAAAAATATCAGAGCTAAATCCAATATTATGAAATATTTTTCCATTTTTTCTTCTAAGAGTATAGCACAGTTTTAAGAGACAACTTTGCTTTTTATTTTATTTTTAAAAAAATATTTATTTGTTTATTTTTTGCTGCACTAGGTCCTTGTTACTTTGCATGGGCTTTCTCTAGTTGTGGTGAGCAGGGGCTGCTCTTCATTGAGGTGCATGGGTTTCTCTTCGTGGTGGCTTTTCTTGTTGCAGAGCACAGGCTCCAGAGCAGATGGGTTTCAGTAGTTGTGGCACGCTGGCTCAGCAGTTGCAGCTCAAGGGCTCTAGAACACAAGCTCAGTAATTGTGGTGCATGGGCTCAGTTGCTCCACGGTATGGGGGAATCTTCTCGAACAAGGGATTAGACCCATGTCCCCTGCACTGGCAGGCAGGTTCTTACCCACTGCACCACCAGGGAAGTCTATAGCATAGTTCTAAAGCTCTTACATTTAGGTCTTTGATCCATTTTTGGTTAGTTTTTATTTATGGTGTAAGATAAGGATCCTACTTCCCCCTCCACCTCCAAAAAAATGTGGCTATCTAGTTTTCCTGTCGCCATTTGTTGAAAGGACTATCCTTTCACCACTAAATGATCTTGGCACACTAGTTGAAAATCATTTGACAGTATTTTTGTATTTCTGGGTGCTCTATTATATTGATCTATATATCTGTCTTCATGATACACTGTTTTTAATACCATAGCTTTTTAGTAAGTTTAAAACTCAGGATATGCGAGATCACCAGCTTTGTTCTTCTTCAAGATGGTTTGACTGTCCAGGGTCCTTTGAGATTTCACATGAATTTTAGGATGGCTTTTTCTGCTTTTACAATAACACCATTGTAATTTTGATAGTATTGCATTGAATCTAGAAATCTATTGGATAGTATTGACATATTAGCAATATCAAATCTCCCAGTTATGAAATGGAGTATCTTCCCATTTATTTGTGTCTTCTTTAATCTCTTTTAGCAAAAATTTGTAGTTTTAAGTGTATAAGTCTTTCATGCCTTTATGTTTTATTCCCATGTATTTTATTCTATTTGATACTATTTTAAATGGAATTATTTTCTTAGTTTTCTTTTAGAATTGTTCATTGTTAATATCAATATAAAGAAATATAGTTGATTTTATGTTTTATTTTATTTCCTGTGACTTTGGTGTGCTTGTTTCTTGGTTCTAATGTGGATTTTTTTATTCCTGTTGTCTTGTTTATTGTGCATGAAGTTTTTAGTATTTTCTACAGATAAGGTCATGTCTTTTGTGAACAGAGATTACTTATACTTCTATCTTTCTGGCTTGTACAGTATTTATTTCTTTTTCTTGCTTAATTTCTCTGGCTAGGACTTCTAGAACTATGTTGAATAGGAGTAGCAGAAGCAGGTATCCTTATCTTGTGTCTGATCTTATAGAAAGAGCTTTGTCTTTCCCCATTGAGTATGATGTTAGCTGTGGACATTTTTTTTGGTTGAATTTTTCTGAGACACAAATTACATACAGTGAGATAGATGTACAGACCTTAAGTGTACAATAAATGAATTTTGGCAAATATAACACCTATGTAATCCATATCCCTTTGAAGATATAAGATAATCCCATCACTCCAGAAATAGTTCCCATTTTACCTACTAAGCCTATCCTGCCTCCTTCCCTATGAATGGGAAAATTCTGTTTTGATTTTTTCCACCATGGGGTACATTTACTTCTAGAATTTCAATCATACAAATGGAGTTTACTGTAAAACTCCATTGTGCCCAATGAAGTTGAGCATAGTTCTTGATTTGAGCATAATGTGAGTGATATTTGTCTTTGTTTCTACTTGCATCAGTTTATTCTTTTTCATTGGTTATTAACATTCCAGTATATGAACATACTATAACAATTATTTTCCTATTGATAGAAATTTGGCTTGTTTCCTATGTTTTGCTGTTATAAGTAAATAACTTCCTTGAATACTTGTAATAGATTCATAAACATAAATTTGTGACCCATTGGATAAATACTAAGAGAGGAATTCTGGGCTAAAAGTTAAATGCATATTTAATTTTACAAGATATTTCTTCTCCAAAGCACTAGCACAGTTTTGCACATCTGCTAACCTTGTGTTGGATTTATGGTTGATCCACACCCTTGCAAGCATTTGGTGGTGTTACTCAATATTTTTAATTTTAGCCATGTTGTTGGGTGTGTATTGATGTCACATTATGTTTTCAAATTGGATTTCCATGATGGTTAATTGCACTGAGTGCTTTTCATATGTCATTGGCTATTTAACATTGTTTTTGAATCTTTGTTCAAGTCTAACTTCAACTGGAGTGTTTAGTCCACTTCAGTTAATAAAATTATTGATATGGTTGAGCTACAGTTTCATTATTTGTTTCTTGTTTGAACTATGTATTTTTTAATCCTTTGTTCAATCATCAGAATCATTATTGTGAATTAATCAAATATATTGTAGTATTTCATTTAATTTTCCTATTGGCTTTTTAAGCTAATTTCTGTGTGTGTGTGTGTATGTATGTATGTTATTTTTACTGTTTCCTATTGGTTTTCAGTATGCATTATCGTTGATTATATTACTTTACATAAATTGTAAGACCCTTGAGATAATATTTTTCATTTATTTTCTACTAAATTTTATGCTGTGTCCTATGAAATTCATTTACATAGGTTATAAGCCTCAGAATAAATTGTTATAATTTTTGCTTTATACAGTTATATGTATTTTAAAGAAATAGAGAAAAGTGGTCTTTTACAGTTATCCACATATTTATGTTGTTCTTTATCCCTTCCCATCTATTGGAGTTTCCATGTTGGTCACTTTCTTTCAATGTGAATAATATGAATTTGATTAGTATATTTCTAATCTGAGAATTGGAGAAGGAAATGGCAACCCACTCTAGTGTTCTTGCCTGGAGAATCCCATGGACGAAGCCTGGTAGGCTGCAGTCCATGGGGTCACACAGAGTCGGACACGACTGAAGCAACTTGGTAGCGGCAGCAATCTGAGAATGCTTTTATTTCATATTTGCATTTGAAGAGTTTTTCACTTAGTATAGAATTCTGAGGGGACAACTTTTAAATTTTTTTCTTCAACATTTCAAGATTATTTTCTTCTGTGTTTGGTCTACACTGTTTCTAATTAGAAGTCAATAGCTATTTATTTCGTTGTTTTCATATGTGATGTGTTGCTTTGCTCGCTTCTTCCAATATTTTACCTTGATTTATGATTTTCAGCCGTCAAAGTATGATGACTCCAGATGTGTTTTATTCCTACTCATTCTGTTAGGATTTGCTGAACTTCCTGGATTTTGAAGTTTGTGTTTAATCAAATTCTGAATAGCTTGAAGACCTCATTTCTTCAAATCTTTTTTCTGTCCTGTTTTTACTCTTTGCCTACACCTGTGACAACATTTATATTTGTTATACTACTTGATTTTTGTCTTATAAATCTATGAGCCTCTGTCTGTATGTATTCTTTTCAGTCTGTGGACTGGATAATCATTTTTCTTCTGTTGTTGTCAATCTCTATTTAACCCATTTATTAACATCCCTCTTTTTCATTTAAAATATTAAAGCTTTCAGGTCCACCCTTTCATTTTTTATGATGATATATTTATTTGAGTTTCTGAATATACTTGAATATATACAGGTTGCTTACTAATTCCAAAATGTAGACCTTCTTTTGGTCAGTTTCTGTTGCCTTTCTTTGGAGAATGTTGAGTTTTATCCTGGTACGCATTAATGTACTAGTGTATAAGCTTATCTTTTGAAGCATTTCAAAAGCTTTGTTACTATGAGGCTTTGTCATCACTTGACAAGTCTGGGACCTTCTGCATATCAACTGAACTCAAGAACACTGAGCAAAAAAATTTTTTTTTTTTTTGGCTGAACTTCTGTGTCTCGTCCCTGGTGGCTCAGATGGTAAAGAATCTGCCTGCAGTGTGGGAGACTGGGTTCGATCCCTAGGTTGGAAAGATCCCCTGGATAGGAAAATGACAACCCACTCCAACATCCTTGTCAGGAAAATTCCATAGACTGAGGAGCCTGGCAGGGTATAGTCCATGGGTTCGCTAAGAGTTGGACATGGCTGAGTGACTTAACTTTCTTTCTTTCTCTGTCTCTTAGCACCCCAGAGATACTGAAATCTCTATTTAGCCTACAGTTCCTAGCAGCTGTTCTCTTCCAGGCCTTGCAGAGTCTCACTCAAAATACACGCAACTTAATATTCGACCAACGAATAAGGGGAGTTCCATATAAGTTTCTGGGGCTCCTTCTCCATTTATCCCCCTTCTGTCTGGTATCTTAGTGCAGAATTTCCAGCCAGCGCAATAGTCCATAACACCAATCTGTGTTTTCTCAGTTTAGCATGTCTACTGTGGTCTGCTGGTCCTTTGCTTTCTTCTGTTCTGCAAAGTGCCTCTAGATGTAGAGCCAGGGCTCTTGTAGGCTCATTCCAAGTATTCCCACACTCTTAAGGATTGCAACCCCGTGTCCCTTTGTCCAGGGTTTACAAAGAGTTGCTCATACAGTTTTCTATTTTATTATTTAATGGCTAGACTAGTATCAATCACACCTCTGTGGTTGGAACCAATGTCAAATCATGTTTTTAGTAGTCCCACATAGGCTACAAACCTTTGGGAAAACACTAATTATTTGTTTCTTATAGTGTGGGCTTTTCCCCTTTATTATTTTTCTGTGTGAATTTCACAGATATGAAATAATAACTTGATAACAAGAAAACCTTCTAACAACATCTCATGTACTATTTGAATATGACATGTTTTTTTTCAAATTTAACATGAATAACCCACATTTGGGCTCTAGATAATCTCTGTCCCTGCTATTAAACTGAAGGTTTCAGTATGTAATTTGGGAGAATAGATTATGCTAAGATCGTGACTTTACTATTGTATTTAGAAACACAAATTTTTCTGAGCCTGATCAATGGATCTTTGCTGCTGCTACTGCTAAGTCGCTTCAGTCGTGTCCGACTCTGTGCGACCCCATAGACGGCAGCCTATCAGGCTCCCCCGTCCCTGGGATTCTCCAGGCAAGAACACTGGAGTGGGTTGCCATTTCCTTCTCCAATGGATCTTTAGGTCATAATAAACAGAGAAGTAGCAAAGTAGATCAGACAAAAAATGTACATAACACACAATGTAGATATGTATACCTGGACATAAATATTTCTAATTGTATGAACACTAGTAAATATTTTTGTTTCTGTTTATCAGATTTAATTGTGGTTAAATATGGAAAGTCCTTACCTTCCCCCTGTCTAGTGAAATATCTCTCATTTTTGCATCATAATCTTTCTAGTTCAGTTCAGGTATATGATCACTATTTGAAATTTTGAGCTCAACATTCTATAACAATACATATATCTTATATTTTTTTACTATATTAATTATATAACTAATAACAGTTGATTTTGGGGACAGGCATTATTACTTAAAAATGTCTGTTCATCTCTTTTATTTGTACCTCTCTACATCCTGTAGTAATCTTTCCTTTGTTTTCAGCATCTTTAAATAGTGAATTTTCACCTAGTAATTGCATCCATGACCTAAATCCCATTAGGGTGTTATGCTGCTAAATTATAGCAGGCATATTGTAAAATGTTGTATTATTTTTCCAGCTTTGAAAATTCTACTTTTTGGCAACAATGGTAGTTAAGTATCATTACTGTCAGAAAATATTTTATGACTTCTATACTAAATTTCTCTTGGGAAATTTTAAATACATGTGCATGTAATCCAAAATCTTATTATTATGAACATGATTCAACTCATTTAAGTACAGAATAAAATGATTTTAAACTGAATTCTGCCTTCATCCTTTTAAAAAGAGATATTAAGAAGTATTAAAAGAACCCCAAAGAGAAATATAGTGACTAATCCAATAAAATTTATCACATCGAGAAATCCTTGCAACCAAAAATTTAAAGCACATTTTTATTATTAAACTTCATTCCTTAAAAATAGCAAATGGTGACAGCTCAGACTCTAGTGACTGATTACCTCAGCTTGACTCCTGATTCTGTCACTTACCTGCTCTCAGTGTTGGGCAAGTTACTTAACCTCTCTGTGCTTCATTTTCTGCATATTTTAAATGAAGACAATAATGTCCGTATCTCCTCAGATTATTCTGAGGATTAAATATGCTCATAATATAAAATAAGTTTAGAAAAATTCATAAACATGTAATCACTTAACATTCATAAACATGTAATCAGTTAAGAAACATGTGTAGTTTAAATTATATACTGATTTTAATAATTTTATTATTTATTGATATCTGAAGTATTATTTACTTTTTGTATCTTTACATAATTTAGGCACATTCCTAGCTCTCTAAATAGTTCATTATATACAAATTACTAGACTCAGCATATATTACATAATCCTTCTGCATTTATCCCTTGGTAAATACAGAAGACTGGTTCCAGCCCCTTATGGATACCCAAATCTGTAAGTGCTCAACTCCCTTATATAAAGTGGTTTAGTACAGTTGGCTCTCTGTAACCATGGTTTTCTCTTAAATTGGTAGATGTGAAAGCCGTCAGAGACTTCTATTCACTGGAATAAAGGTCAGTCAAGCTGCTGCACAGCCTATAATACAATGCATAAGAGAGTCCCCTGCAACGAAGAATTATATGATCCAAAGTGTCAGTAGAGTGAGGTTGAAAAGCTGTTTTAGACCAAACCATCCACTGAGAAAAAAGGAAATGTTCACATACATGTAAAAAATATATTTGAAAAATCAGAAAGCTACCCAGGCTGTAAAAATTTTCTGGATCACTATCTTACAAAAGAAAATAAAGTGAATAGTCTGGAATCAAGAGCCCTGTTCACTCTAAATTGGGTGTTGGCAAACTGTAACCTCTAAGCCATACTTCGCTTGCTGCCAGTTTTTTGCATAAGTCATGTGTGCCTTTAAGCAGCCCAGCCCTGTGAACCATGGAGACCAAGTGGGAACATCTTCCTCAAGCCCCCATGCCCCCATCTACTCTCAGCCCTGCCTTCCCAGCCAATGACTCTTGGTTGCTGCTGCTCTTGGCTCATGTTGGCCTCTATATAAAAGTTAAGAACTTGCTTTTAGTAACTGCCAGCAACCTAGAATCTCAGTTTAGGAACTGGTTGCCCAGTGAATTGACTCCAATCCACAAGCTTCTTAAGTGGAGTTGGCTGGGTTCCAAAAGGAAAGAGAAGCATATACAGAGATCTCAGTTTCAGTGAAATAGAAAGTTAAACTGACCATGGAGCCCCTTCTCCTTATTCTCCTTGCCTCCCTGTCCACCTGACCTCTCCCCTCATGCTGGTCACTCTTCATCTGGACAATGTCTCTTCCATATGACAACTGGGCACAAAATATGCAGACCATTGGGATGGCCCTCCCCATGAAAATGAATTAGGACAGGGTAGGAGATATCTCTCTTGCTGTGGGATTGCCTATATAGTATATTCAATTTTGTGTTTGAAAAGTCTAAAATGTTTGTTATCCAGCTTTTTATAGACATAGTCTGCTGATTCCTGCTTTGAGGCAATTGATGGCTAGTTCCATAATCTGTAGATGAGAGGCTGAGAAGTTGAGCAGAGCTTTCAGCTTTCAAGGATGTCAGAAGACAAAAATTTGATTTAGAGAGAGCTAAATAAAAAGTTGTCTTGGTAAATGTCAATTTTCTGAGGGTCATTCATTACATAAGGCTATACCCTAAAATTAAGTGTAGTCAGAACTATACAAGTAGTCCCCAAATTGAAGTCCTGCGGCAAATAATAAGTCTTGATTTGTAATAGTTTTCACTGTCTCTACTTGCATGGCAGAAAACAGTGTAGCTCTCTGGAGGAAAACACATTTTCCAATGCGTCAAAAATATCTGTATAATCTTTATATACACTCTCCAGCAGTCTATTGAATATACTATGTGTTCAGAAACTGAGGCTCAAAAGCCAAGAGGAAAAAGTGACAATAGAAACAGATCCACAGGAGATCCAGATAATCAAATCATCCAATGAAATGTTAAAATAATTAAAATATGCAAGGAATTAAAGACAAGTTGGGCAACTTCTGCAGGTAACTAAAAAGAATGTAATGAAAATATAAGAAATAAAATATGAATGATACCTAAAAGTATAGAATACTCAAAGAACTAAAAGGCAGGGTTAACTCTGGATTTCATATGTATGATTTCTAGGTCTATTTCTATTATTGGATTTATCTTCTGGTCAAGGACATCATTTTTTTCCTTGGAGTTCTAGTAGTTTTTATTTTATACTAGGCATTATCAATCTTACTTGTTGAGCATCTAGGTTTTGTTATTTTCTCTTATTATTGAATTTTTGGGTACTATTTATGTTAGCAGTTAATTTACTTGCATATCAGTTCTGTTCAGTCGCCCAGTCATGTCCAACTCTTTGCGACCCCATGGACCACAGCATGCCAGGCCTCCTTGTCCATCACCAACTCCTGGAGTTTACTCAAACTCTTGTCCACTGAGTCAGTGATACCATCCAACCATCTCATCCTCTGTCATCCCCTTCTCCTGCCTAAAACTTTCCCAGCATCAGAGTCTTTTCAAATGAGTTAGCTCTTTGCATCAGGTGGCCAAAGTATTGGAGTTTCAGCTGCAGCATCAGTCCTTTCAGTGAACACTCAGGACTGATCTCTTTTAGGATGGACTGGTTGGATCTCCTTGCACTCCAAGGGACTCTCAAGAGTCTTCAACACCACAGTTCAAAAGCATCAATTCTTCAGCGCTCAGCTTTCTTTAGTGTCCAACTCTCACATCCATACATGACCACTGGAAAAACCATAGCCTTGACTAGACGGACCTTTGTTGGTATATCAGTTGTTACTTTTAGAGGTTATTTTTAAAGCTTTTTAAACTTGGAGCTGTATTGGATTTACATATAAGGTGTGGTTCTTACAGGGTCTCTCAATTGTCTTGATTATTCCGCAACCTTTCTTAGTCCTTTGAAATCATGCTCTGGTAGTCATTTGGAGCCATTTGCATGCTCTAGTAGTTTCTTTCTCCAGTGTTTGTTCTTTGCTTGGCCACTTAGATTCTTTCACTCTAGAAGTTCTTCTTGATATTAAGCCAAAATCTCAGGCAGGCTCTCTATGCAGATTTGTGGAGGTCTTATCCTGCACATTTCATTTCTTTCCAGTAACCTTCCTCACTTATTTCATCCAACTCACTAGCCTTGAGCCCCAGTCTCTGTCTTAATACAGTGATACAGCTTTGTTCTACTTAGGCATTCTCTTCCCATGCCACAACCAGAAAGTATCTCTTAGCAGAAAGCCCACGTAATCATGGAGGTCAGGATTTCCTAAGAATCTTAGTATGGTGCTTGCTATCTGTTGTAAAATTTCTGAAGCAAGTTGTAACATATATTTTTGTCTACTTCTACAGTTATTTATAGGCTTCTCTGGTGGCTCAATGGTAAGGAACCTGCCAGCCAATGCAGGAGACTTTGGTTCCATCCCTGGGTCAGGAAAATCCCCTGGAGAAGAAAATCGTAACCCACTCCATTATTCTTGCCTGGAAAATCCTATGGACAGTGGAGCGCAGTGGGCTACAGTCCATGGGGTTACAAAGAGTCAGACACAAGTTAGCGACTAAAACAACAGTTATTTATGGCAGGAAGACATGTTCAACACCAGATAAGACATGTTCAACATCAGATACCCCCTTATAGTCATAAGGGGAAGTATATATTACTAATGTTCTTATAAATATTTTATCTCTTGTTTATTTTCCTTTGATTACATACTCATGATCTTATGCATCTTAAATATAAGTACTTTCATTTAGGTTCAGTTCAGTTCAGTCGCTCAGTCATGTCTGACTCTCTGCAACCCCATGAATTGCAGCACGACAGGCCTCCCTGTCCATCACCAACTCCCGGAGTTCACTCAGACTCATGTCCATTGAGTCGGTGATGCCATCCAGCCATCTCATCCTCTGTCATCCACTTTTCCTCCTACCCCCAATCCCTCCCAGCATCAGAGTCTTTTCCAATGAGTCAACTCTTCACATGAGGTGGCCAAAGTACTAGAGTTTCAGCTTTAGCATTTTCCAAGGAACACCCAGGACCGATCTCCTTTAAAATGCACTGGTTGGATCTCCTTGCAGTGCAAGGGACTCTCAAGAGTCTTCTCCAACACCACAGTTCAAAAGCATCAATTCTTCTGTGCTCAGATTTTTTCACAGTCCAAATCTCACATCCGTACATGACTACTGGAAAAACCATAGCCTTGAATAGATGGACCTTTGTTGGCAAAGTAATGTCTCTGCTTTTGAAAATGTTATCTAGGTTGGTCATAACTTTCCTTCCAAGGAGTAAGCATCTTTTAGTTTCATAGCTGCAATCACCATCTGCAGTGATTTTGGAGCCCAGAAAAATAAAGTCTGCCACTGTTCCCACTGTTTCCCCATCTATTTGCCATGAAGTGATGGGACCAGATGCCAGGATCTTCTATTTCTCAATGTTCAGTTTTAAGCCAACTTTTTCACTCTCCACTTTCACTTTCATCAAGAGGCTTTTTAGTTCTTCTTCACTTTCTGCCATAAGGGTGGTGTCATCTGCATATCTGAGGTTACTGGTATTGCTCCTGGCAATCTTGATTCCAGCTTGTGTTTCTTCCAGTCCAGTGTTTCTCATGATGTACTCTGCATAGAAGTTAAATAAACAGGGTGAAAATATACAGCCTTGACATACTCCTTTTCCTATTTGGAACCAGTCTGTTGTTCCATGTCCAGTTCTAACTGCTGCTTCCTGACCTGCATACAGATTTCTCAAGAGGCAGGTCAGGTGGTCTGGTATTCCCATCTCTTGAAGAATTTTCCACAGTTTATTGTGATCCACACAGTCAAAGGCTTTGGCATAGTCAATAAAGCAGAAATAGATGTTTTTCTGGAACTCTCTTCCTTTTTCCGTGATCCAGCAGATGCTGGCAATTTGATGTCTGGTTCTTCTGCCTTTTCTAAAACCAGCTTGAACATCTGGAAGTTCACAATTCCTGTATTGCTGAAGCCTGGCTTGGAGAATTTTGAGCATTACTTTACTAGCGTGTGAGATGAGTGCAATTGTGGGTAGTTTGAGCATTCTTTGGCATTGCCTTTCTTTGGGATTGGGATGAAAACTGACCTTTTCCAGTCCTGTGGCAACTGCTGAGTTTTCCAAGTTTGCTGGCATATTGAGTGCAGCACTTTCACAGCATCATCTTTCAGGATTTGCAATAGCTCCACTGGAATTCCATCACCTCCACTAGCTTTGTTCTTAGTAATGCTTTCTAAGGCCCACTTGACTTCACATTCCAGGATGTCTGGCTCTAGGTGAGTGATCACACCATCGTGATTACCATGGTTGTGAAGATCTTTTTTTGTACAGTTCTTCTGTGCATTCTTGCCACCTCTTCTTAATATCTTCTGCTTCTGTTAGGTCCGTACCATTTCTGTCCTTTATCGAGCCCATCTTTGCATGACATGTTCCCTTGGTATCTCTAATTTTCTTGAAGAGATCTCTAGTCTTTCCCATTCTGTTGTTTTCCTCTATTTTTTTGCACTGATCGCTGAGGAAGGCTTTCTTATCTCTCCTTGCTATTCTTTGGAACTCTTCATTCAGATGCTTATATCTTTCTTTTTCTCCTTTGCTTTTCACTTTTCTTCTTTTCTCAGCTATTTGTAAGGCCTCCTCAGACAGCCATTTTGCTTTTTTGCATTTCTCTTCCATGGGGATGGTCTTGATTCCTGTCTACTGTACAATGTCACGAACCTCAGTCCATAGTTCATCAGGCACTCTATCTATCTGATCTAGTCCCTTAAATCTATTTCTCACTTCCACTGTATAGTCATAAGGGATTTGATTTAGGTCATACCTGAATGGTCTAGTGGTTTTCCCTACTTTCTTCAATTTAAGTCTGAATTTGGCAATAAGGAGCTCATGATCTGAGCCACAGTCAGCTCCTGGTCTTGTTTTTGCTGACTGTATAGAGCTTCTCCATCTTTGGCTGTAAAGAATATAATCAATCTGATTTCAGTGTTGACCATCTGGTGATGGCCAAGTGTAGTCTTCTCTTGTGTTGTTGGAAGAGGGTGTTTGCTATGACCAGTGCGTTCTCTTGGCAAAACTCTATTAGCCTTTGCCCTGCTTCATTCCGTATTCCAAGGCCAAATTTGCATGTTACTCCAGGTGTTTCTTGACTTCCTACTTTTGCATTCCAGTGCCCTATAATGAAAAGGACATCTTTTTTGGGTGTTAGTTCTAAAAGGTCTTGTAGGGTCATAGAACCATTCAACTTCAGCTTCTTCAGTGCTACTGGTTGGGGCATAGACTTGGATTACTGTGATATTGAATGGTTTTCCTTGGAAACGAACAGAGATCATTCTATTGTTTTTGAGATTGCATCCAAGTACTTTGGGTGAATATAATGTAGTTAAATATATAGGGGGCAATCAATTTTGGCCCTCATAACTCAAAGGCTAGTTCATCTTTCTTCTGGTATTACAACTGATTATGTATGTATTTAACTGAAAGATTAGATTAAAATACTGAGTTTTAAATACATCTCTGCTTACTGGGAAATAATCTTCTGTTGTAAGAGCAGAAGGCCCCACTCTTTGCTTTGAGTTCCTTTCTTCCAGCTTTCTGAGTAGTCATTACATAATGAAATCCTTGAAAATGAAGTGAAAGCGTTAGTTGCATCAGTGCCCAACTTATTGAGGCCACATGGACTATAGCCCACTGTGCTCCTCTGTCCATGGGATTCTCCAGGCAAGAATACTGGAGTGGGTAGCTGTTCCCTTCTCCAGGGGATCGTCCCAACCCAGAGATTGAAGCCAGGTCACCTGCATTGTAGGTGGAGTCTTTACCATCTGAACCACCATAGAAGCCCTTATGTGTTAATAATTAGGTCAGCAGTCTGGGTGAACAAAATCTGTTTCTGACATTATTTCCCTTAGTCATTATGAGTGTGCTCCCAAATTGTTATTATCTGTGGAATTTTTACCATGTTACAGCCTACATATAAGAATAATAAATTCATATAAACTTTGAACTAGGTTGTCTTTTCTTTGGTTTCCATTCTCCAAAGAAAAAATTTTCTGATTATATAAAAAATTATTTATAGCTGAAATAAAATGTTTTGTGTCCTCCAGTTTTTCAGTGGTTTGAAAATAAAAATTAGAATTTGAGTGAAAAGAATGAATATGCAAATTAAACCTTAAGTTCAAACATAATCATACTTAATGGCAAGTAACTTGAAGCTTTCCCACCAAGATAACATACAAGGCACAGATATCCAATCTCACTGCTACTTTTCAACATCATACTGTAAGCTCTAATAAAATAACACCGTGAATTAAAAGGTATACAGATTACAAAGGAAGAAAGAAGTAAAATTATTTGTTTGCAGATAACATGGTTATCTATGATTGCAGCCATGAAATTAAAAGACGCTTACTCCTTGGAAGGAAAGTTATGACCAACCTCAATAGCATATTCAAAAGCAGAGACATTACTTTGCCGACAAAGGTCTGTCTAGTCAAGGCTATGGTTTTTCCAGTAGTCATGTATGGATGTGAGAGTTGGACTGTGAAGAAAGCTGAGTGCTGAAGAATTGATGCTTTTGAACTGTGGTGTTGGAGAAGACTCTTGAGAGTCCCTTGGACTGCAAGGAGATCTAACCAGTCCATTCTGAAGGAGATCAGTCCTGGGTGTTCTTTGGAAGGAATGATGCTAGAGCTGAAACTCCAGGCCACCTCATGTGAAGAGTTGACTCATTGGAAAAGACTTTGATGCTGGGAGGGATTGGGGGCAAGAGGAGAAGGGATAGACAGAGGATGAGATGGCTGGATGGCATCACTGACTCAATGGACGTGAGTCTGAGTGAACTCCAGGAGTTGGTGATGGACAGGGAGGCCTGGTGTGCTGCACTTCATGGGGTCACAAAGAGTCGGGCATGACTGAGTGACTGAACTGAACTGAACTGATGAAGAAAATTTAAAAGAATCAACTAAGACATTCTAGGATTCAGTAGTAATTATAGCAAAGTGGTAGGATACAGGATTAATACTCAAGTCATTTGCTGTCCAAGTCCATCATGTTGCTGCAAACAGAGAAATTCATTCTTCATATGTCTTAGTAATATTCTGTTGTGTGTGTGCATATATGCCACATCTTCTTTATCCATTCATCTGTTGATGGACACTTAAGTTGCTTCCATATCTTGTCAATTGTAAATAATGCTGCTGTGAAGATCAAGCTGTGTGTATCTTTTTAAATTTTTTTAGTTATACCACGGAGAAGAATTGGTAGGTCATATGCTACTTATACTTTTATGCTAAGTGAACTAAGTCAGAGATGGACAAATACTGTATGATATGATTAATATATGGAATTTTAAAAAATTCAACAAACTTGTGAATGAAACAAAAAAAGAAGCATACTCATAGATACACAGGTTAAACGAGTAGTTACAAGCAGGGAGTCAGAAGCAGGGAGGAGCAATATGGGGGAAGGGGGGGAAAGTTAGTAAGGGATTACATGAAATCATATGTGTGAAGTTTTTGAAAATTTTATATTAGAGTATTTAAAGACTCTTTCATTCAATAAAAAGTCAGTTGTTCTCCTGTATACTGGCAGTGAACAAGTGGAGTATGAAATTAAAAATACACCTCCATCTATATTAGCACTCCCCCAAATGAAATACTTAGGTATTAATCTAACAAAGTAAGTACAAAATATATATGAGAAAAATTAGAAAACTCTGAATAAAACAAAACAAGGTTAAAATAATGGAAAGATATTCCATGTTTGTGGGTAGGAAGACTCAATATTGTTGAGATGTCAGTTCTTCCCAACTTGATATATAGAGTCAATGCAATCCAAATCAAAATTCCAGCAAGTCACTTTAAGATACTGACAAACTAATTATAAAGTTTGCATAGAAAAAGTATAGAATCCATCAGATCAGATCAGATCAGTCACTGAGTCATGTCCGACTCTTTGCGACCCCATGATTCGCAGCAAGCCAGGCCTCCCTGTCCATCACCAACTCCTGGAGTTCAACCAGACTCACGTCCATCGAGTCAGTGATGCCATCCAGCCATCTCATCCTCTGTCGTCCCCTACTCCTCCTGCTCCCAATCCCTCCCAGGATCAGAGTCTTTTCCAATGAGTCAACTCTTCGCATGAGGTGGCCAAAGTACTGGAGTTTCAGCTTTAGCATCATTCCTTCCAAAGAAATCCCAGGGCTGATCTCCTTCAGAATGGACTGGTTGGATCTCCTTGCAGTCCAAGGGACTCTCAAGAGTCTTCTGCAACACCACAGTTCAAAAGCATCAATTCTTCGGCGCTCAGCCTTCTTCACAGTCCAACTCTCACATCCATCCATGACCACAGGAAAAACCATAGCCTTGACTAGACGAACAGCCAATAAATGTTGAAGGGAAGGAGCAAAGTCAGAGGACTGATGCCATCCTATTTCAAGGCCTAGTATGAAGCTAAAATCATCAAGACAATATGGTATTACTGAAAGAGCAAACTAATACATCAGTGATACAGAATAGAGAGACCAGAAATAAATCCACATAATATATAGTCAACTCATCTTTGACAGAGAAGAAAGGTAATATTATAGAGCACAGATGGTCTTTTCAACACATGGTGCTATAACAACTAGAAATCCAAATGCAAAAAAAAGAATCTGGACACAGACCTTACACACCCTTCACAAAAATTAATTCAAAATGTATCTAACTAAAATTGCAAACTATAACACTCCTAGAAGATAAGAGAAAATCTAGATGACCATGGGTATGGTGATGCCTTTTTAGATGTATCTCCAAAGACATGCGGAGAAGGCGATGGCACCCCACTCCAGTACTCTTGCCTGGAAAATCCCATGGATGGAGGAGCCTGGTAGGCTGCAGTCCATGGGGTCGCTAAGAGTCGGGCACCACTGAGCGACTTCACTTTCACTTTTCACTTTCATACACTGGAGAAGGAAATGGCAACCTACTCCAGTGTTCTTGCTTGGAGAATCCCAGGGACGGGGAGACTAGTGGGCTTCCGTCTATGGGGTCGCACAGAGTAGGATTTGACTGAAGCAACTTAGCAGCAGCAGCCAAAGACATGATCCATGAAAGAAATAATTGATAAGTTGGATTTCGTTAAAATTAGAAACTTCTGCTCTGTGAAAAACAGTTTCAAGAAAATGAGAAGAAACAATATAGACTAAGAGAAAATATTTGCAAAAGACACATCTGATAAAGGACTGCTATCCAAAATGTACAAAAAATTATTGAAATTCAGCAAGAAGAAAACAACTTGATTTTTTAAAAAGTCAAAAAGCTTAAGAGAAATTTCACCAAAGAAGATGTATAGGTGGCAAGTGGGTTTGATTTCTCAGTTGAGAAGATCTCCTGGAGGTGGCCATGGCAACCTACTCCAGTATTCTTGCTGGGAAAATCCCCATGGATGGAGGAGCCTGGCAGGCTACAGTCCATGGGGTCACAAAGACTCAGACATGACTGAGCGACTAAGTTGGACACAACTGCTTGACACAGCAAGCATATAAAAAGATGTTCCACATCATATGTCATCAGGAAATTGCAAATTAAAGCAATGACATACCATTACAGTGCATTTTTAGAATGGCCAAATGCAGCTCAAACCTGCATTATTCAGGGGTCAGCTGTATTTCATTAGTGAATCCCTAAGAACTGGAGAACATTGGCTGATAATGGTGTGTCAATGTAGAGTCCACTTATGTATCTTTCAATAGTAAATGACATAGTTCTATATGGTTTGTGGTTGATTGAACTACAGATGCAAAAGAACCATGTGAATATGGAGGACCACTGTGAGTTACATGCAGATTAACCCCCATGTTGTTAATGAGTCATCTGTATTCTGCACAGTGGTTATGATGGGAATTAAATGGTATGAAAGTTGATAGTTTTCATAAATGCCTCTTACAGTGTAACTCAGTAACTCTCAAATTATTGAGATTAACTCCAAAGCCATCTGAAGATCCAGTGGTAGCAGTTTATGAAACATTAATATAATCCATTGTATTAATTAAAGCATGATATATTCCTGCAACTTTTGAGACAATACATGGAAAAAATGAATTGCAACTAGTAGGAAACTATCTTTCTCTTCCCTTACAGAGTGAGATGTTCTGGAAAGAATCTTAGAGAATTCTATTATTTGTCCTATCAATTATTTTTGTTTATGGAAAATTATTTTCTGGGTCTCTTTTCTTTTTTCTATAATTAGACATTTGAACCAATGGTCACCAAGAGCACTTCCAGCTACATATGTTCATGTGTTCTTTGGTCTTAGTGGAAATATGTAAGGTGTTTCAAAAAGTCTTAACCATCTTCCTGAAGTAGTATTAGGAAATGATACTTTTTAATTTTCTTTTGTTTTTCTGTTAAATGCTTATTTTGCTCTCACCAACCTTTACATGCAATAAGTCTCTAGTCAGAATTGGTTTCACTCAAGGGCAGAACAGTTATTTATCTATTTAATTTTGAGTGGCTATACTCAGGGCTTTCCTGGCAGCTCAGACAGTAAAGAATATGTCTGCAATGCGAAAGACTGGGTTTGATCCCTGGGTTGGGAAGATCCCCTGGAGAAGGGAATGGCAACCCACTCCAGTATTCTTGACTGGAGAATTCTATAGAAAGAGGATAAAAACAAGCATTCTCATCAAAATCATTTCCTCATTCTATCATTCTATTGATTCAATTTATCTATCTCTTTACTGACTAATAACTAAACATAAGAAAATTCCATAGTGAACATGCTAATATTGAGGGTTACTGTGGGGTCTTAAAACTGATGAAGCAGAAGTTTTATTTGACTTTAAGAATGTTTTTAATTACTGTGAAGATAATTTGGAATTTGTGCTCTTTAGATCTCAGTCTTATGCTAGGCTACTTAGTATGTTCATGATAATTTCCTGCCTTCTGAAAACATTTAAATGTATGCAAACCCTAGCTTAAGGTATCATTATGTGTCAAATAGTAGTATATTGTTACAAATTCCTTTTATTAGTCTTTATCAAGAAGTGAAGCTGGGCCTCTAAACAAAGGTTTGAAGAGGAGTGTGGCTGTTAGTATCATCTGGAGTAAAGATGAGGAACATGTCAGGTATCCTGGGGAGCTGGCATTGAGGTTGGGGAAGGTCAAAGATAAAATAAACTCTGGATATGTTAGTGATACTTGATTTTTGTTTTTTGTTTTGATAAACCGTTGAAAGTGAAAGTGAAGTTGCTTAGTCGTGTCCAGCTCTTTGTGACCCCATGGACTGTAACCTATCAGGCTCCTCTGACCATGGGATTTTCCAGGCAAGAATACTGGAGTGGGTTGCCATTTCCTCCTCCAAAACTATTGATAGCTTAGGTAAAAGATACTATAGAAAAGTATTGTCATTTATTTAGGAGGTGGAATTAAAATTTAACACAACTTATTGGTATTTAAAACAAAAGTAATCATTTACTGTGAGAACAGAGCCATGGATCCTGCAAAATTATTTTTATATATACTTCAAATCATTTGTGTATTATTGTTAATGGTAACTGTAATGACTGCATTTTCCAAACGTATTTCTATTCTCGGTCCCTCTTATTTAATTCCTATTACTAACAGTACTTTTATTTCAGTGAGAAGATGGAAAGAATTATATGAAAATGAACAAATTGTGTGAGGTTCGCTCTGGAAGTCGAGGTAGACTTGGTAGGCAGGCATGATAATGAGTGTGCCTTTATTTTCTTATGAAGAATTAGATAAAATATTAAAATAAAACTTGTGTGATATCCTAAAACAGGCCCTAAGAAGTACATATCTTGAAGATATTCTAAGATCAGCACTCTCTCCGTTGCCTTAAAGATTTTCAAAAACAAGTAGTAGAAAACACTAAACATTTTTACAAGATGAGCAGTTTAAAGGCAGCTCAGGGGCCAGTAGCCAAATAGTTTTAGCAAGGTTGCCTTATGCATTTGACCCTTACAGATACCTTGGGCTTACTAGCTTTTCAAAGCCTTTGAAAATATTGGAGACCTAAAAGTTATTGGTTCCAAAATACAGAAAGAAAATTGTGCATTTAAAAGATTAATATTAAAGATACAAAAATAGGGCAGTTTCATCTAGTGATTTGCAATACAAACCAACCCAATATAATACAAACCATCTACTTTTAGATGGCTATACAGAAATGCTGTTTAGTAAGGTTATGTATACATTTTGGGAGAAGGAAATGGCAACCCACTCCAGTGTTCTTGCCTGGAGAATACCAGGGCCGGGGGAGCCTGGTGGGCTGCCGTCTATGGGGTCACACAGAGTCGGACACGACTGAAGTGACTTAGCAGCAGCAGCAGTATACATTTTGACATCTGATATTATGTAAGGGGTGACAGGGCATCACAAATAATTGCCTATAGCCTAAGAAGTTAAAATGTCTCTCGTTCCTTTTCTCTCTGTTGTTCTCTTTATCTTTCTCCCTCCTCTGTCTACTACTCTTATAAACGTCCTCCTTTCTTATGCTCTTCTCATTTTCCCACTCCTCTCATATAGGCAACTAGTTGAACTCAAAGTAGCTCTACCTTTTGTAAGATGGGTAGCGAGGGCTTTTTGTTCATGAAGAATAAAATCATTACAAATTCCTTTGAACTTAAAAAAAAAAAATACTATGGCCAGTTTTTCAGTGTTCTACATCCATTAAAGACTGATTTTATCTAAGTTATTTTCTGTCAACCATTCTTTTATTGGATCAGGTATTTCATTAGAGAACACATGAGTAAGTGTTACTGTTGCTTTTTTAATGATATCTATTCATCATTTGGATTTTGGAAATATTTTCAGGGTAGTTAAGACTTTAAAAGCAGAAGCGCATGTTATTTCATTTGCTACCACTGAGAGCTTTGCGGGAATGGCAAAGAAAATGTATTGTTATATTTTGCTGGGAGGTTTGTTCAGAGATTTAGTTTATATTATTGTTTCTAAACATATAAATGAGAAGTCAAATGTTTATTTTTAATGATTAATAATTTGATAAGGGAAATCAGTAAAGAAAAAAAAAACTTTATTAGGGGAGCTTTTATTTTAAGATTCCTTGCGAAACAGTCTAGGGCTTCCCTGATAGTTGATTTGGTAAAGAATCCGCCTAGACTGAACCATGAAAATGAGTTCATACTGCTCTAAAAATGACAATTTCCTCTGTCTCCTAAGTAACTTCAGTATTGTGGAACACTTCTAAACCTGCCCTTATTTATTGTTAGTTAAATGTAGTAAACATAATATTGTACAAATTTCTGTTATAATCTCTCTTTCTCTCAAAATATAAAATTTCTGGTTACACTAGTTCTTTCTGAATTGTTTTTGATAATTCTCATTCAAGGTCATTCACAAGCTTTATTTTCTAATGATAGATAGGGTATCTTCATTTGACATGCTACCAATTATTAGGTTACCTCTAATAATTTATTTATATGCTTTAATTAGATCATATGCTTAGTGAACATACTATAGAATAATCTTCAGCTTAATTTTTGATGTTGCAATCACTTCATTAAAAGAAAAGTTCTTTGCATTTGCACGTAGCTTGCTTACATTGACTAAGCATGTAATATTGTGGTTTAAAACTCTTTAATAAATCATAGCCATATGATTCTTATCTAATTTTGGAGATAAATGGACTTCTCTGGGAAATTCTTAATTGGCCAAGAATTAAAAAAGAGTTGTTATCATTATATGAAAAAGTGAAGGTGTTAGTCGCTTAGTTGTGTCTGACTCTTTATGATCCTGTGGACTATCATCCACCAGGCTCCTTGGTCCATGGGATTCTTCAGGCAAGAATACTAGAGGGGGTTGCTATTCCCTTCTCCAGGGGATCTTTTCAACTCAGGGATCAAACCCAGGTCTCCTGCATTGCAGGTAGATTCTTTACCAGCTGAGCTACCAGGGAACCCCAAGAATACTGGCGTGGGTAGCCTATCTCATCTCCAGTGGATATTCCTGACCCAGGAATCGAACCAGGGTCTCCTGCATTGCAGGTGGATTCTTTACCAACTGAGCGTTCAGGGAAGCCCAGCCACTGTATAACCTTGATAATTATTTCCTGGATTTTGTCAGTTCTCTGAAAACTACAAAAATTTATTTTGGGGGGAAGAGAACATTAATTTATTATTTCACCAAATATTTGCTTGTGTGCCTGTTATGTATCATGTATGTGTTTGGAAATGAGTTTCAAACAATTCAAGGAGGACTTGGTAATCCAGAGCCATGGTGAGTTGTTTTCAGTAGGGAGAGGTGAGATGTCTTAATAACTGCTCTGAAAGTTCACTCCCTGAAGAAGGATAGTAACAATATATTGTGTATTTATCATATATGTAAACATAAGAGGCACAACAGCAATAGCACAAAGAATGAGAGGAAGGAATTGGAAATATATTTTTATTAAGTCTTTACACGATGTGTGGGATAGTATAGTATTATTTGAAAGTAGACTAATTAAAGATGTGTATTGTAAACCCTAAGTGATGACCAATGCAGTTTTTAAAGTGGTATACATAAAAAACAGTATATTCTCAAAAACTGTTCAACTAATTCAAAGGAAGGCAAAAAAAGGAAAACAAATGGAAAAAATGATAATTAGGAAGGTGATAAATTCTAATCAGTCATATTAATAATCATATTAGATACACACCAATTTAAAGACAGAGGTTGTTGAATCATATTAGATACACAAGATCTAAACACACCAATTTAAAGACAGAGGTTGTCGAATTTAAAGGAAGGCAAAAAAGGAAAACAAATGGAAAAAATAATAACTAGGAAGATACTAAATTCTAATCAGTCATATTAATAATCATATTAGATACACAAGATCAAAACACACCAATTTAAAGACAGTAAAGTATGGACAAATTATATGTTGCCTACAGGTAACCTATTTCAAAAAAAGGCATGTATAATTTATAGGTATAGAATGATAAAAGATATACTGTGCAAACACCAATTAAAATTAAGCTGGCATAGCCATGTTTATACCAAATATAACCTTCAGAGCAAGGAACATTATCAGAGATAATTATCAAAATCATGATAAAAGTTCCATTCTCCAGTCTAAATACGCATGCACCAAACTTCATATAAACATATGAAATATGTTTATACCTAAAATAAACAACAACAACAAAAATAAGCATACTAAGTGTGATCAAGAATGGGGAGAGACTGGAACTCTTTTACATTGGTGGGAATATATATAACAGTACAATCCATTTGGAAAACCGTGTTTCAGTTACTTTAAAAGTAAAGCATACATTTCTAATATGATGCAGCCATTTCACATTTAAGTGTTAAACTAAAAGGATCAAAAGCATTCATCTGTATCAAGACTTGTACACAGACATTCATAGCAGTTTTATCTGGATTGCCAAAGCTTGGAAAAAATTTATGTTCATCAGCATCTGAATGGGTTAACAAATTGGGTGGAATACTCTAGAGCAGTAAAAGGAATGAACTGCTTTTACAAGAAACAGCATGGAATCTAAAAATAGTTTAGTGCAAAAAAGCAGCCAGAAAAAAATGAGTATATAATATCTTCTTCCTTTTGTATGAAATTCTAAAACTGCAAAAAGTAAACATTCTGAAAAATGAAAACTGATTTACAGTGACAGAATACTTATTAGTGTTTCCTAGGGGGAAAAACAACGAAGAAAAGGAAAGATATACCCATTTGAATGCCGAGTTCTAAAGAATAGCAAAGAGAGATAAGAAAGCCTTCCTCAGCAATCAGTGCAAAGAAATAGAGGAAAACAATAGAATGGGAAAGACTAAAATCTCTTCAAGAAAATTAGAGATACCAAGGGAAATTTCATGCAAAGATGGGCTTGATAAAGGACAGAAATGGTATGGACCTAATAGAAGCAGAATATATTAAGAAGAGGTGGCAAGAATAAACAGAAGAACTGTACAACAAAGATCTTCATGACCCAGATAATCACAAAGGTGTGATCACTCACACTCACCTAAAGCCGGATCCTGGAATGTGAAGTCAGGTGAGCCTTAGGAAGCATCACTATGAACAAAGCTAGTGGAGGTGACGGAATTCCAGTGGAGCTATTTCAAACCCTAAAAGATGATGCTGTGAAAGTGCTGCATTCAATATGTCAACAAATTTGGAAAACTCAGCAGTGGCCACAGGACTGGAAAAGGTCAGTTTTCATTTCAATCCCAAAGAAAGGTAATGCCAAAGAATGCTCAAACTACCACACAATTGCATTCATCTCACATGCTAGTAAAGTAATGCTCAAAATTCTCCAAGCCAGGCTTCAGCACATGAACCATGAACTTCCAGATGTTCAAGCTGATTTTAGAGAAGGCAGAGGAACCACAGATCAAATTGCCAACATCTGATGGATCACTGAAAAAGCAAGAGAGTTCCAGAAAACCACCTATTTCTGCTTTATTGACTATGCCAAAGCCTTTGACTGTGTGGATCACAATAAACTGTGGAAAATTCTGAAAGAGATGGGAATACCAGACCACCTGATCTGCCTCTTGAGAAACCTGTATGCAGGTCAGGAAGCAATAGTTAGAACTGGACATGGAACAACAGACTGGTTCCAAATAGGAAAAGGAGTTCGACAAGGCTGTATATTGTCACCCTGCTTATTTAACTTATATGCAGAGTACATCATGTGAAATGCCAGGCTGGAGGAAGCAGAAGCTAGAATCAAGGTTGCCGGGAGAAATATCAATAACCTCAGATATGCAGATGACATGACCCTTATAGCAGAAAGTGAAGAAGAACTAAAGAGCCTCTTGATGAAGGTGAAAGAGGAGAGTGAAAAAGTTGGCTTAAAGCTCAATATTCAGAAAACAAAGATTATGGCATCCGGTCACATCACTTCTTGTCAAATAGATGGAGAAACAGTGGAAACAGTGGCTGACTTTATTTTTCTGGGATCCAAAATCACTGTGGATGGTGATTGCAGCCATGAAATTAAAAGACACTTGTCCTTGGAAGGAAAGTTATGACCCCAACCTAGACAGCATATTAAAAAGCAGAGATATTACTTTGCCAACAAAGGTCTGTCTAGTCAAGGCTATGGTTTTTCCAGTTAGTCATGTACGGATGTGAGAGTTTCTTTAGTAGAAAGCTGAGCAGTGAAGAAGTAATGCTTTTGAACTGTGGTGTTGGAGAAGACTTTTGAGAGTCCCTTGGACTGCAAGGAGATCCAACCAGTCCATCCTAAAGGAGATCAGTCCTGAGTGTTCATTGGAAGGACTGATGTTCAAGCTGAAACTCCAATACTTTGGCCACCTGATGTGAAGAGCTGATTCATTTGAAAAGACCCTGATGCTTGGAGTGATTGAAGGCAGGAGGAGAGGATGAGATGATTGGATGGCATCACTGACTCAATGGAGATGGGTTTGGGTAAATTCTGGGAGTTGGTAATGGACAGTGAGGCCTGGCTGTCTGCAATCCATGGGGTAGCTAAGAGTCAGACATGACTGAGCAACTGAACTGAACACTGTACATGTGTACAACTTATTATATGTAAATTATTCTCCAAAATGTAAAAACAAAGAAACAAACAAAACCAAGTTATTTAAACTTTTCTCAGTGCTTCATGTAGAACTTAGGCATAAAGACATGTGGGGCTAGGGCTTGAACAAATCTAAGTAATTGACAGCTCACTAATTCCATTTTATTGTCGGGTCAGTTTGCCATCAATACTCACTCTTTCTTTAGCATGAGTTCTTATCCAGAGAACTCTACATGTACAGGGTTTTTAAAAAATTTTTTTATTGTGATTAAAATCACATTATATGAAACATACTACAATCTTTTAACCATATTTAATTTTTAGTTCAGTGGTTCTGAGTTCATTTATTTAATTGTGCAAATCTCACCATCATCCATCTCCCAAAGTTTTCACCTTTCTAAACTAAAATTCTGTCCCTATTAAACATTAAGTACCCATCCCCCTAATCCCCCTACCCTCCCACTCCCATCACCTGCCCCCAGCATCTACCAGAACACTTTATGACTCTTGTGAATTTGGCTATTCTAGGTACCTTGTATAAGTGGAATCAATCAGTATTTGTCTGTAGGGTCACTGGGAGTCAGACACGACTGAGCGACTTCACTTTCACTTTCATGCATTGGAGAAGGAAATGGCAACCCACTCCAGTGTTCTTGCCTGGAGAATCCCGGGGACGGGGGAGCCTGGTGGGCTGCCGTCTATGGGGTTGCACAGAGTCGGACACAACTGAAGTGACTTAGCAGTAGCAGTAACATATATTAGAATGCATTTTTAAGGATAAATTAAGATATGTCTTATAAACAGATTGTACCTTTATTTTTTCCCCTTTGCTATATGATAGGTCCTCTCCAGTCATCTGCTTTACATATAAGAGTGTACACAGAAATCCTTGGCATTCCTATACATTAACAGTGAGAAACCTGAAAGAGAAATTAAGGAAACAATCTCATTCACCATTGCAACGAAAAGAATAAAATACTTAGGAATAAATCTGCCTAAAGAAACAAAAGACCTATATATAGAAAACTATAAAACACTGATGAAAGAAATCAAAGATGACACAAATAGATCGAGAAATATACCATGTTCATGGATCAGAAGAATCAACATATTGCAAGTGAGTATACTACCCAAAGCAATCTAGAGATTCAATGCGATCCTATCAAGCTACCAATGGTTTTTGTCACAGAACTAGAACAAATAATTTCACAATTTGTATGGAAATACAAAAAAAACTCAAATAGACAAAGCAATATTGAGAAAGAATGGAACTGAAGGAATCAACCTGCCTGACTTCAGACTATACTACAAAGCTACAGTCATCAAGACAGTATGGTACTGGCACAAAGACAGAAATATAGATCAATGGAAAATACAAACAAACAACAACAACAAAAAATAGCCCAGAGATAAATCCCCACACCCATGGATACCTTATCTTTGACAAAGGAGGCAAATATATACAATGGAGAAAATCAATCTCTTTAACAAGTGGTGCTGGGAAAACTGATCAACCGCTTGTAAAATAATGAAAACTAGAACACTTTCTAACACCATACACACAAATAAACTCAAAATGGATTAAAGATCTAAATGTAAGACTAGAAACTATAAAACTCCTAGAGGAAAACATAGGCAAAACACTCTCTGACATAAATCACAGCAAGATCCTCTATGACCCACCTCCCAGATAATGGAAATATTTGGCAAAAACCAATACAATATTGTAAAGTTTAAAAATAAAATTAAAAAAAAAGCAAAAATAAACAAATGGGACCTAACTAAATTAAAAGCTTTTGCACAACAAAGGAAACTATAAACAAGGTGAAAAGACAGCATTCAGAATGGGAGAAAATAACAGCAAACGAAGCAACTGACAAAGAATTACCCTCAAAAATATATAAGCAGCTCATGAAGCTCAACACCAGAAAAATAAACAACCCAGTCAAAAAATGGGCCAAAGAACTAAACAGACACTTCTCTAAAGAAGACATACAGATGGTTAACAAACACATGAAAAGATGTTCAACATCACTCATTATCAGAGAAATGCAGATCAAAACTGCTGAGGTACCATTTTGCATTGGTCAGAATGGCTGCTATCAAAAAGTCTACAAACAAATGCTGGAGAGGGTGTGGAGAAAATGGAACCCTCTTACACTATTGATAGGAATGCAAACTAGTATAGCTACTATGGAGAAGAGTGTGGAGATTCCTTAAAAAACTGGAAATAGAGCTGTCATGTGACCCAGCAATCCCACTGCTGGGCATACACACCAAGGAAACCAGAATTGAAAGAGACACGTGTACCTCAGTGTTCATCATAGCACTGTTTACAATAGCTAGAACATGGAAGCAACCTAGATGTCCACTGGCAGATGAATGGTTAATAAAGCTGTGGTACATATACACAATGGAATATTACTCAGCTATTAAAAAGAATGCATTTGAATCAGTTCTAACGAGGTGGCTGAAATTGGAGTCTATTATACAGAGTGAAGTAAGTCAGAAAGAAAAACACCAATACAGTATATTAACACATATTTATGGAATTTAGAAAGATGGTAATGATGACCCCTATATGAGAGACAGCAAAAAAGACACAGATATAAAGAACAGACTTTTGGACTCTGTGGGAGAAGGCGAGGGTGGGATGATTTGAGAGAATAGCATTGAAACACGTATATTACCATATGTGAAATAGATTGCTAGTCCAAGTTCAATACGTGAAACAGGTCATTCAAAGCCAGTGCACTGGGACAACCCAGAGGGATGGGATGGGGGGGTGGTGGGAGGGGGTTTCAGGATGGGGGACACATGTATACCTGTGGCTGATTCATGTTAATGTAAGGCAAAGCCCACCACAATATTGTAAAGTCATTAGTCTCTAATTTAAATAAATAAATTAATTTTTAAAAACAGAGTATACATACATCAGTCCCAGTCTCCCAATTTGTTCCACCCCGACTTGGTGTCCATACATTCTCAGCATCTCTGTCTAATTCTGCTTTGCAAAAAGGTATTTTTTTCAGTTTCTGAAACCTCCAGTTGATCGTTATGCTGGAATGTATAACATGTATATTCCTGTAGTGAGCCTTTGTACAGTTCATTTACTTGGAAAAATGAGAAATATTAATAGGCATTTTAGGGGGTATTGTTCAATGAATACAGAATTAGAGATCATATGATTTGCTTCTAAATTCCTCTCTACAACTAACTATAACTTCTGGTTCAAAATTTCACCTTTGATGTTTCTATATACACACCTACAAAAATAAAAAGCTAAATAAATTCCAAGAATGTTTCTAATTCTAAAAATGTTTGATTCAATAGCAATAAATATTTATATCCCACTGTATCCCCCCTTGTACTGATTGTTGAAGATAGGTAGATACTGATTACTCTCAGTAAATTCAGTTTACTGGAGGAATCAGTAAGCGAATCATTTTAATACAATATGTTTTCTGCAACTATAGACATCAGTGCCCGGTGCTTTAGGAACACAAAGGAAACAATGATTATTCTGGGGTGCAAAGGACTCTTGTTAGTTATTTTCCCATTATCCACTGCCTCTTTTCCACTTTCCAGAATGTCTCATTACAAATCTTCATTGATTTATGATGGGGTTACATACTAATATACCCACTGTAAAAAGAAAAATATCTTGAATTGAAAATGCATTTAATAAACCTAAGCTACCAAACATAACTTTGCCTAGCCTAATGTTAAACATGCCAAGAAAATTTACATTAGCCTGCTTTTGGGAAAAAACACCTAACACAAAGTCTGTTTATAATAAAGTGGTGAATGTCTCATTTAACTTATTGAATGCTCTACTGAAATGAAAATTGGGGTGGTTGTGAGTGTATCAGTTGCTTGCCCTTGTGAACACTTGGCTGACTGGGATCTGAAGCTCTCTCCTGTTGCCCAGCAGTATTATGAGAAAGTATTATAGCACATATTTATAGCCTGGGAGAAGATAAAAATTCAGAATTCAAAGTATGGTTTCTTCTGAATGTAAATTGCTTCTGCACCATCATAAAGATGAAAAATCATAAGTTGAACCATTGTTAAATTGGGAATCATTTCTATACCCAGATAGCCTTGTCGTTCTAGAGAGGTTGATTCCATGACACTTCCAAAATACAGCCTGAGTTTGTCCAGTCAAAAATCTCAGAATTTGTGTTGAGAATTTTGAAATACACATGTAATGAATAAAGGATAGGAATCATGTTATTTATATTCTAATTTTCTCTCTGAACAATACTCTACCAATAATGCAGACATATCCTATATACATCTCCATGGTTAATTTCTTTCAATATTTATCATGAAACATTTGATTCTGATCCTCATTTTTCTTACCTGGATAGCATATTCATCTTAAACTGTACACAGTTCTCTCACTGGCTCTGATGGAGTCCTTAGCCCACTAACATCACCTTCCTGGGATGGGCCCCTTCTACTTGACTATATGAAGTGAAAATGAAAATGAGATGGTCCTTAATTAGACTGGAATACCATTAACAACAGTTGGACATGTGCAGCTGACAAGCAATAGATGTCAATTATATAGACTAAAATGAGTTACCAAATCTAACACCTGAAGATTGTGCCTGTTACCTGAGATTGTGCCCAGTACATATATTGAACTTAATTTTAGAGTCTCTTTTAAAAACAAATAACTTGTAAATGATGAAGTTATTTTATTCATGGATTTGAAGAAAGAATTAGAAGATTAAATAAAAATATAATGTTCTCAGAGAAAAGAAAATATTAAGAGTGTTAAGTTTGGGGAATTTCCTGATGGGGGAGTGGTTAGAACTCAATGATTTCACTTCTGGGGCCTGGATTTAATCCCTGATTGAGGAACTAAGATCCCACAAGCTGTGCATCTTGGCCAAAAAAAAAAAAAGTAAATTTGTGTAACTCAGAGAGTTAATTATTTGATCCCTTACTCTCTAAAGGAATATTTATTTTCTGCAACTGATCTCATGAGGAATAAAGTATCACTTTTTAGTAGTTCAAGGAAATTCTTATTAAAGCTTTCTTATTTCCGTTTATGTGGTAACTTCTCTACTACATTTTGGTCTATCAGTATAACCTGCTGCTATAAGTGCTTTTTCTTAAAAAAAAAAAAAATTTAGATAGACTGATTTTTATTTTTTTTAAAAAATTGCATTTAAGGTGTATCTTTCTAATATACAATTCCATCATTAATTTTTTAATGTTTATTATTTTTTATTTTAAATTTCCCAATTATTTTATATTTCTGTAAAATTCATTGATGCTTGTTTACCTTTTAAATGAGAGAGATCACATATTTGGGTATTATTTAAAGGAGATTAATATGGGCTTCCAGATCTCCATGGGAACACAATATGTTCCCCATGATTCATTTTCTAGAAATGGAGGGAAAAAAAAATAGTTTCCATGGAGATACAAAGGTGAGCTAAACAGAAGTGGCCCTGAGGGCATTGACATCCATAAACACAGACAATTCTTCATTCTTCTTGCAAAATCCCAAATATATTTGAAATGCTTCTGAATTCAACCTGAAATGACAATAAGTGACTTCATTAAATATAATTTTGTATCTTCTGAGGAATTAAAAACATATTAGGGTTTGTCATCTAATAATGAAAAGGTGAATATAAAAATAGTCTAGGGAAAAAGTCTTTGAAAATAAAATAATGAAGTTCAAGGTTTACAATGGGGAAAAAGATGCAATAAGACACCCGTGAAATGACAATATGTCATTGCTTTTTGGAATTAAAAAAGTTTCTTAATTAGTGGATTTTATCATAGAATTTTTTTTTTTAAATTAGAAGAGCACTAAACCAGTACATATTCATTGTTCTCATGTAAGAATCTCTACACCAAACCTTTTTCCTTCACATTTGCCATTCTGTAGATCCAGGAAATCAATATTCAATTTTCTAGTAGTTTTTTTTTTTTCCTGCTGAAGTAGAAGCATTAATTCCTTTCTTCTTTTTATTTATTTATTTATTTATTTTTTATTCAATTTTAATTTAAAAAAAATTATACATGTGTTCCCCATCCTGAACCCTCCTCCTTCCTCCCTCCCCATACCATCCCTCTGGGTCGTCCCAGTGCACCAGCCCCAAGCATCCAGCATCGTGCATTGAACCTGGACTGGCATCTTGTTTCATACATGACATTTCACATGTTTCAATGCCATTCTCCCAAATCTTCCCACCCTCTCCCTCTCCCACAGAGTCCATAAGCCTGTTCTATACATCAGTGTCTCTTTTGCTGTCTCGTATACAGGGTTATCGTTACCATCTTTCTAAATTCCATATATATGCATTAGTATACTGTATTGGTGTTTTTCCTTCTGGCTTACTTCACTCTGTATAATAGGCTCCAGTTTCATCCACCTCATTAGAACTGATTCAAATGTATTCTTTTTAATGGCTGAGTAATACTCCATTGTGTATATGTACCACAGCTTTCTTATCCATTCATCTGCGGATGGACATCTAGGTTGCTTCCATGTCCTGGCTATTATAAACAGTGCTGCGATGAACATTGGGGTACACGTGTCTCTTTCCCTTCTGGTTTCCTCAGTGTGTATGCCCAGCAGTGGGATTGCTGGATCATAAGGCAGTTCTATTTCCAGAATTCCTTTCTTATTAGATTTATTCTTGGTTTAGGTTAGGAGATATGGTATCTCTGTGCTTAAGTACAATTGATAACTGTATCATGTGTTTAGCACAGCTTAACAAAAGAGAACAGCACACTGGATAGAAAAGACTAGGTTCCTATTCTACCTCATTAATGACTTTATGCAAGAAAAGATATATTGAGTACAGTTATACACCTAGTACTGTGTACAAGTTTAAGACTATAGAAATAAAAAATATTTTATCTTTCCTTGGGAATTTCAAGGGAGCAATTACAAAGCAACATTATAAATGCCACAGAGGAGATATGAATAGGTAATGGTGAGAACACTTTGGGAGGGGGCTCCTGTCTTGGCCAAGACAAGGGGGAGGTGATGTGACACTTGTGTTTGAGCTTGAATAAATGTCGGAAGTAATCAAGTAAGTATGGGAAAGGAGACACTATACAAAGCACGAAGAGCTAATCTATGAGCTAATCTGAGCTAATCTGTGAGCTAATCTGAAACATTAGGAAAATTGCAACATAAGTGCTTCACCATGACTGGAAGGATGAGAATAGGTATGGAAAATGCTAGAAGAATAGGTAGAATGTAGAGCAAGAAAGTTTTTGAAGGCTTCTATAAGCTACGCTTGGATTTAAAGCAAACCAATATGATTGGAGGTGGGTCCTATAAACGGGCACACTGAGGGCTGTATTAGGGAGATAATGGAAGCCAATGAGACCATAAGCAGAGAAACCAATTAGGAACGCATATATATATAATTATATAATTATTTTTTAAAGAAAAATAAATATCAAGTGAGTGATTCATATGAGTATATTCAAGATCCATATTGAAAAAATACAAATATTTTATACTTTGAAAGAAACTTCTGATTTTTATGGATACAGGACTCACTCAGTTCATTTTGTATCAAATAGATTGATCTAAGGCAGAGATTGCAAAATGGCTCATGAGTCTTATTTGGTCCAACCATGTGCCTGCTCACTCTGTGTTTAAAGTAACTAAGTTTAAATGCCTTTAGATTCAATACATAATAAACCCAGTTTGCCACAGTCCCCACCACTCTTTAATGTTATTTGTTTCAAATATTGAAGTTACCATCATGACATTTTGAATCACATAAATTTGTAAGTCCTCATTTGAACTCTCTGATTATTAATTTTTGAATATTGCATCATAAGTTTGTGTGCATTCTCTTGATTTATTTATCTATTATATATTCTTCTGACTTTTATAGTTTTTTTTAATCATTTTGACTTGAACTTTTCAGTGAACTTAACTTTGAACTTTTTAATGAAATTATTTTAAGTATTTTCTCTCTAAATGGGTATGTTTTACTAGACAATATGTTTGAAATTATTTGACAAATTTTGCTACATTTTAAGACTAGATCTTTATTATTATTATTATTTAAGTATAGAAATGATTTCTCCATAATCCAATATATCCTGTTGGGATATATTTATTAATAAATAATGAAGTATTTTATTTGGTAATTTATTTTGACATGAAATAATACCATTTTCTAGTTCTAAGATTATTTCTATATATTTTTGTTACTGGACTTCAGTGTAGATACAGTAGTCATATTTATATATCATATATTTTATTATCTTTTTTCCATTTATTTAGCCAATGCATGAGCTTGAATTAGTACATTTTCTTAAACTAGCTTAAGTGATTTTAGTCTTTTGCCAGTATTTCAAGAAATTTTTAATACTTTAAAAGTTGCATACTTATGAATGTAAATGCTTCAGTTCAGTTCACTTCAGTCGTTCAGTCATGTCCGACTCTTTGTGACCCCATGAATCGCAGCACGCCAGGCCTCCCTGTCCATCACCAACTCCCGGAGTTCACTCAGACTCACGTCCATCGAGTCCGTGATGCCATCCAGCCATCTCATCCTCTGTCGTCCCCTTCTCCTCCTGCTCCCAATCCCTCCCAGCATCAGAGTCTTTTCCAATGAGTCAACTCCTCGCATGAGGTGGCCATAGTACTGGAGTTTCAGCTTTAGCATCATTCCTTCCAAAGAAATCCCAGGGCTGATCTTCAGAATGGACTGGTTGGATCTCCTTGCAGTCCAAGGGACTCTCAAGAGTCTTCTACAACACCACAGTTCAAAAGCATCAATTCTTCGGCACTCAGCCTTCTTCACAGTCCAACTCTCACATCTATGCATGACCACAGGAAAAACCATATTGCAGTTATATAGAATAAGACATTGAGATTATCAATAAAACTATTAATTTTTTTGGGGGGGGAACCTAATTATCTGGGACTAATCTGAAGGTATATTTCTTAACTGAGTGATATAGTAGAAGACTGAGGATTACAATTGCCACTGTACAATAAAAATAACAAATATTGAGTATTTGCAATGTACCAAGCAGTATGCTAAGCATTTAAATGGGATGAACTGATTTAATGTTCATAATAATATTAAAACAACTTTTACAAATAAGGAAATCAAGGCACAAAGTGGTTAATTGACCTGGCTAGTAAAATATAGCTGGTAAGTGATAAAGTTTGGGATTTGAACCCAAATAATTAGAAGTAAAGTGAATTCATATGATGAGACAAGGGAATTAGTCTTCTGTATGGTATATAATAGGAGCTCCAGCTATCAACATTTGTGGGTTTATTTGATACCACATGGCATTGGAAAACATTATTATAGAAATTTTCTAATACATGCCAAAGAGCAAATGCCTGTGTACCCATCACACAGCTTCAAAAATAATTCTAATATTCTCAATCTTGTGTCACCTATACTCCATCCATGTCCCTTCAAAAAAGTGGATTATTTTAAAGAAATTCAAAATGCTGTAGTATTTTATAGTTAAAAGAGCAGGGCTCTGTGGGGGAGGGGGGAACATAACTATAGTATAAAAATGAAAAAAGGAAAAATGTTGTTAATGTCATTAAATATTCAGTCAGTTACATCATATGCTTTGACTTGCATGAACGCTTTCCTAAGCCTTGAAAAGCAGCATGAAATTATTTTTATATTTCTGAAATTTATGGAAAATCTGTTAGAATCATATTTTTGTGAGATTTTAATTTCTAGTGCCTGGCCCAGTGCCCAATTCATGAAATATATGCTGACATTAATTTCTTTCCTTTAAAATATGGTGGAGAAGGAAATGGAAACCCACTCCATTATTCTTGCCTGGAAAATTCCATGGATAGAGGAGCGTGATGGGCTCCTTGAGTTAGCAAGAGTCGGACACGACTTAGTCACTAAACTACCATCACCACCACCAAACCATGGTACAAAGATATCCATTATTGGTTTTCATTCTGTTTTAATTTCTCTGTCTAGTTTATAACATCATGTTTTAGATTTTCAATACTATAAGCCACCTTTCATATATTATTAAAAGTATAAATAATGTCATTAAATTAACTGTTCATTCTGTTACTTACCTTAAAGACTTTTTCATACCACTGTTAATGCCATCAGTTTTATTGAAATGCTATCTTTGCCATCACTTACTCCTCTGACAACTTCCTTCCATTATCTTTCATCTTTCTAAACATTTGAGATTCTAACTTGATTGGAATAGGTTAAAGGAAACTTACTTCATTAGCATAAGTGGCACATTATACTTCAAGTTTTGGAAAGGAGCCTTCTTACTTCCAAATGAAATGCCAAGCATTCTGAAGTGTAAGTCATCCACTCTCTCTTTCAGTATCACAAAGATAAGGAGCTACAAATATTACCTCAGTACAAAGTGGCACCTATGAAAGAAAATCTGGGGACCTCTGTATTAATTCCTAGAATTTCTAAACTTATGTATGTGTTGTTTTGAGCTCCAGTTTTCCACTAGAATGAGCCAATGTGAAGTACATGAGCTGGGATAACCTAATAAAAGCAGTTTACAAGAATGAATAAAAGGAAATGGGGAAAGAGGGTCCACAGTAATGAATTTCCTAGCACACATCAGACAACTTAATTTTATGTAACTGGCTGTCATGTGTGTCTTGAATCTTCTAGACAGCCCTGAAAGGAAGACATTATCTCTGTTTTAAGGCTGTGGAAAGTAAGATTTAGATCACATTACTTGCACAAAGTGATAACTAACAGATGATAATGTGATGATAATGTTCCAACTTTAAAATTTTTGCTTTTACCATCACACTGTTGTTAATCCCAGAGACATTATCTTACTATTTGATAGAAACAAAATAAGATACAGAAAGGTACTTTAAGATATTATAAAGTATTTTACATCATTGGGAGAAATAATTTTTTTTAATCAACTGGATTCGTTTAGTTGGCTATCCATTTGGAAAAAGATAAAATTTGTCTCTGTTTCACATTATCTAAAAAAGTAAATAGAATAATCCTTAAAAGCAGACACAGAATGGAAAGTATAAATATCATAGTAGGGAAAATTTGTCTAGCCATGATGTAAACCCCAGAAACCATAAAGGATAAGATCAAGAGATTTGGTCATATAAGCTTTAAAAAAATTAAAGATTAAAGACACTATTAACAAAGTTAGAGGGGGAAACTGGAAGAAACATTTATAGGCCATTTGAACAGAAAAAGTTTCATACTTTCACTATATAAAAAAGGTATAAAATTTAAAAAAAAAGCCTAGACAAGAAATGACACTAGATAAAGAGCAAAAATTCATGTGAAATACAATGACTAAAAAAATCCAATAACATAAACAGTTTAAAATGCAAATAAAACAGGGCTTTCCCCCATCTGTCAAAGTGTAAAATATGTTTAAACATTTATTAGCATCATCTTTGGGGATTAATACATTTATGAAGCTACTCACATATAAAATAATGGTATATATTTTATATGGTCACTTGTAAAAACAGTTCATGATATATGCTTTGCCTGTACCTAAGCAAGTTGCACAATTCCATTGTTTTGGTAGAAAAATCTAACAAAATTTTCTATATTTATCAATTCATCTTCCTATTTATATTTATAGCTATGAGATTAAATAAAATATGCTTATATAATACATATATATATAGAATTATATAGATATAAAAATAAAATAAGCTATCAATACCTCTAAGTCTCATACTGAAAAAAGAAAGATTTTTTCTTATTTTTATAATATATCTGTAACATTAAGAAAAATAGGATTATAAGTGACTTTTTAGTCACCTTTTAAATGTAATAAACATCTTACTTTTATCAGAAGCAATTAATAATACAATGATTTCAAATGTCTTTTGTAAATTGAAATTACAAACTTATTACAAACTAGGAATTATAGTGTATTACTTAAGACAATGCTTGGGGCTTTAAAAAATCCTTAAAAGATTTTCATCATTATTATTACTCGTGGTGCTGGGAAAAAAAGAGAAATGTCCAAATTAGAACATTAATACAATGTCCCAAGGGTAACATATACATTTTAAAAGATAAGAATATAGGTTGTTAAAACAAAAGAAAAAATGCCTCCAAAATATTAATAATAAAAACACAGACTTCAACATAGCATGTATCTATGAATTCAGCTCTGATCCTTTTATGTGTGAATAGATTTACACTGGTCACTGATATAAACTGGAATAATTGCACTTGTCAGAAAAATAAGATCTGGACACATCATCACAAAATTAGAACAGTGGTTCCTAGTGAAAAGAAAAGAGGAACTGTCATGGGGAAGTGGTGAAGAGATTTATTTACATTGACTAGAAATGTACTTTATGAGGAGAATGCATTCATATATTAACTTGCATCATTGAACTGTAGAATAAAACAGTAATTTTGAGAGGCTTTTGAGAGTTATCACTAGTTCTTTTCAGCCGAGGGAAGTTCCTGAGAGGATGTAGCACTGAGGCCTGTCAGCAGTGTTCACAGAGGTAGGGGATTGGCCTTTAGGTCCTGTTCGGGATATCTGCATGGCAGAACATAGTCTCCATTACAGTTCAGTCACTTCATGTAAGTTCTCTGAGCAGCTACTTCAGGATTCTGGGGGAAATGTCTAAGAGGGAGGGCGGTGCTACGTCTATGAACCCCACAACTGAAGCACATCTGCAGCCTGCCGTGAAACATGGCATCTCCCTTTACACCCATTCTAGGTTGCCTTCACTTTCAGAATCTTGATGTTCTAAGTGGCTTACTTGGGAGTGTGATGTAGACCTTCTACACTAAGGGCCCTGAGTCTTTGTCATGTCCTTCTCAGGCTCCTAAACTTTTCTATTCAACTTCAAGTTTAAGCAAAGTAGTACCAGAAGATACTCAACTGGTTCACATTGGTGTCAAAAACATTACTGCCCTCCTTGGGTAATGGAAGCTTTATCTTTTCCTGATGATCATAATTGTGATCCCTGCTGACCTGGTGAGTCTTGCCTTTGCCCACTAATCCCTTGGCACAAAGAGTCCAAGGTACAAGAGAAGCAGCTGTAACTTAAGCTTTGGTGGGATTTTTGTTGTATCCCCAGAATCCCCTTTAAGAACTAGGACTTACAAACTTCTAAAACTGAGATTATCAGGACTACAAATATACAGATAAAGTTATAGATATATGTGTGTTATTGTGTGCATTTGTATAAATATACATATTTTATAGATTTTATGTGTATATATTTTTAAAAATAGACTCCAAAGTCTCAGGCTTGATCTTTGATATGGGATCCAAGACTCCAGAAGTCCTTTGTTATGGCATTAAAGGGGATTAAAACAAAAACAAAACAAGAAACAAAAGATAAACCCAGACAAACGGTAAATGCAAAATCAGACAAATAAAAACAATGGAACAGACACACAAACATACACACACACAAGCAAACCCAACACAGTCCAAAGAAAAGGCAGTACAAGGGACTGACCTGGTGAGCAAAGGAAACCAAAAATGATATCAACCAATTAAAACAAAACTAATTAAAACACAAACCAGAAAACAAAACCAAAGCAGAGTGCCAACTGAGGGATAAAGCAAAGAAAACAAAGCAAACTAACAAACATGATGAATAAAAGAAATAAAATGAAAAAAATAGACAAAGCAAAGTTAAATAGAAGTATGTAAAAAGATTTACATGTATTAAATAATTACTACAGTAGAAAAAGAACAATAAGAAAAACAAAGCAAAGAAAAAATAAAAAAAAAACCCACATAACTGCAAAAGGCCAATGAAGAGGTAGAAGTATATAAAGGAAATAAAAAAGTGGGATTAAAAAAAAAGAGTTCACAAAAGTTTAAATAGAGTAACAATGGCACCCCACTCCAGTACTCTTGCCTGGAAAATCCCATGGACAGAGGATCCTGGTAGGCTGCAGTCCATGGATTCGCTAAGAGTCAGACACGACTGAACGACTTCACTTTCACTTTCATGCATTGGAGAAGGAAATGGCAACCCTCTCCAGTGTTTTTGCCTGCAGAATCCCAGGGACGGGGAAGCCTGGTGGGCTGCCATCTATGGGGTCACACAGAGTCGGACACGACTGAAGTGACTTAGCAGCAGCAGCAGCAGTAATAACAAAATGAACAACCACAGGAACAGACAAAAAAAAAAAAAAAAAAGAAAAAAAAATCCAGAACCAATAATAATAAATATTTTTCTTGGATCTCAGCTATCAGTATTTTCTCCCTTGCTGTGAATCAAAGTACACTTCTACCTCCCTAGGATGCCCTCTAATAGTGGACTGGTCTCTGGACCTGCTGTGGGGACAGCTCAGACTCTAATCTAGCCCTACTCCTGTGTGTTCTTGCCTCCAATGTCCACAGCTACCAGAGCTACTGTGTTTTCTTTGGTAGGAACTCTCTGGAGAAGGCAATGGCACCCCACTCCAGTACTCTGGCCTGGAAAATCCCATGGATGGAGGAGCCTAGTAGGCTGCAGTCCGTGGGGTAGCTAGGAGTCGGACACGACTGAGCGACTTCACTTTCACTTTTCATTTTCACACACTGGAGCAGGAAATGGCCACCCACTCCAGTGTTCTTGCCTGGAGAATCCCAGGGACGGGGGAGCCTGGTGGGCTGCCATCTATGGGGTTGCACAGTCGGACACGACTGAAGTGACTTAGCAGCAGCAGCAGTAGGAACTCTCACTGCCCTTTTATATATTCCATAGACACAAAGTCTGCCTAGTTGATTGTGTTGATTTAATCTGAAACTTGTACGGCTGGTGGGAAGGTTTTTGATCCGCTTCCTTAGCCACACTGCCCCTGTGGTTCAATTATGATTTTATCTGCACCTCTGCATGTGGGTCATCCATAGGAGTTTGTTCCTGCGGCTGGCCTGGAGGACTTGAGCCTGCCCCAGTGAGGACGGGGTATGGATGTGGAAGAGCTGCTTGGATGGCAGGGACCCTGGAAGTGCCAGGGATGCAGGGGAGCTGGTGACCAGTGGAACAGGAGATATGGTACAATTAGGGATATCCTAGCCTCTGGCAGTTCTGCCTCAGTGAGGATCAAGTATGGAGGTAGCATGGCTGTTTGGATCATGGGGATCCTAGCAATGCCAGGTATGCAGGGGAGCTAGCAGGCCATTGGTACAGGAGATATGGTGCTGTTAGGGTTTTTTCCTAGCCCCTGGCAGCTCTGCCTCAGTTAGGATTGAGCATGGAGGTGGTACAACTGCTTGGGTAGTGGGGATCTTAGCAGCCCCAAGTGTGTAGGGATACTGGCAACCTCAGCCCTAGAAGCTGTGGCACTATTAGAGTCCTTTTCTAGCCTCTGGCAACTAGTGTTCAAAGGGCCTCTTTGACTTATCCTTCTCTGTTGCTCCATGCACTTAAAGGGCTCCCTCAGGACGGGATCCTTCTCTATTGCTCAGCATGTCAGGCACTTAGAGGGCCACCCCTCTAGAGTTTTTCTCTGTTGGTCAGCTGCTGGTGCTGGCATGGGGAGAGAGACCACAGTGATGACTCCACCCACTGCATGTGACTCAGCAGAATCACCTTGCCTCCATGGCTGCCCAGCTTTCTTTCAAAGGCATTTTCTACAGTGATCTTCTCCCTCACATCCCCTCAGGCCATCTCCCTGAAGTCTATAGCAGATCCTGCCCTGGGATACTCTCCAGTCCCTACGCTCCAGCTCCCAGCCACCGCGTGTTCCAGGTGACCTGTCCAGGGTATGTAGGGCTGCGGCCAGGATTGTCTGTGTGGTTCTCATTCCATTTAGACTGTCACACATCAGCTGCTGCACTCTCCAACAGCCTCAAATGCTTCTCCTCTATCCCAAACAATTGCCCTGATGTGGGGACCTGACTCCTGCCTCAGTTCCTCTACCCCTGGGTGCGGGTCCAGTCCTGCTCACCCTCCTCTTTGTCCCCTCCTTTCTTCATCCTACCGAGTTGTGCATAGATCTATGTATTCCTTTCCAGTGGTCAGGGACTCCTGCCCAGTCTTAGCTGGTGTTCTGAGATCTTCCGTGTCTGAAGACGTATTCCTGATGCATTCACGGAGAGAGATGTATTCCATGTCCACCTACTCCTCCACCATCTTGTCTCTTGCCAATATATATTTTTGAGTGGGTTGCAGGACCAGAATGGTTAAAGAGAGATTGATAGGGGACCTTTAGAACTTTGAGTGGAACCTCTGAGTTGAGTAGCAGTGTTGTCAGTGTTAATTTACTGATAGGCAAGAGTGTGTGGTGATAATGTATTGGAGTGTCCTTGGCTTTGGAGGACACACTGAAGCATTTAGAAGTGATAGGACTTGTTCAGAAAAAAAAAAAAAAAGACTATATATCCAGGGAATGAGAGGACAATGAAACAAATGTGATAAAACATTAACAATAGATTATCTAGGAAAAGAGAATAGGGTTTTGTTTTGTTTTGTTTGTTTTTTACTGTTGTCATTTTTTCTGTACGTTGCTATTATTTCAAAGTTCAGGAGTTAAAAATTCAACATAAGATTTTTTTTTGCCTATGATTTTTTATTGTGCCAGAAGAATCCTTACCCTTGAGTTGCTTTATAGTGTTGTACTTAAAGCCTACAGTATGTGTGTAATTTTTGATGAAGAGGTAAACCTAATGAGGTATAAAAAATCAATCATTGTTAAGAATTGAATATCTCACATCAGTGTACTTTGGTTAAGTCAATATGTTAGGTGATGCTAATGACCATTTTCTAACACTGAATACAAAGAGGTCTAATGGCTAAAGTGAAAAAGCACAAAGCAAAAACAAACCAGAAATTCCAATATACTCCTAACTTTCTTTGGGAGCAAAATGTTTTCAATTTAGATTAAGTTAGTCAACTTCCTTTTACTGCTTTCCTCTATATTTATTTTCTGCAAAAGCCATTTTCTTTTTTTTTTTATTATTACAATTTTTATGGGTCTATGGGAAAGAGCTCTGTAACTTTAGTATATATTTATACTCGTGAAATAGCTTTTCTTTTCTTAATCCTTTTGTTTACTCCCATAAATGAGTCATTGATGTTTCCCAACAGTTCTTGGGAACTAGAGGCCTGCTTCTTATTAATGTCACAAGTTGTCTTTTCCTGGAAATCAACAAGTGAGTAAACCAGAACAAGTCCAAATGGAATTTAATAAGCATGGCTTTCAGACAACCAGTAATTAGCTAAAGTTTTATAAGAATATCATGTATTCTTGGTTTTTTAAAAAGGTGTTTGTATAAACCTTATCTTAGTGAAGGAAACTCAGACTCTTTTTTCATCTCTAATACACTATTTAAAAAATATAGGTTCATCCACAAGTCAGAAAGAGAAAAACAAATATTGTATATTAATTCATATACATAGAATCTAGAAAAATGATACTGATGAACCTATTTGCATGGCGGGAATGGAGGTGCATACATAAAGAACAGATTGTGGACACATGTGGGGAAAGAAGAGGGGCTGAATTGAGAGAGTTTTGTTGTTGTTCAGTCGCTAAGATGTGTCCAACTCTGTGACCACATGGACTGCAGCATGCCAGGCCTCCCTGACTCTCACCATTTCTCACAGTTCACCCAAGTTCATGTTCCTCGAATCCGGTTTTCCATATTTACACTGCTGCTGCCGCTGCGTAGCTCCAGTCGTGTCCGACTCTGTGCAACCCCAGAGACGGCAGCCCAGCAGGCTCCCGGGTTCCTAGGATTCTCCAGGCAAGAACACTACAATGTGTAAAAAGTAGGAAGCTGCTGCATCACAGAGGGACCTCAGCTCAGTGCTCTGTGATGACCTGGAGAGGTGGGATGGGAGTGGAGTGGGAGGGAGGCTCAGGAGGAAGGGGCCATGTGTATGTATATGGCTGATTTATGTTGTTGTACAGCAGAAACTAAGACATAATTGTAAAGCAATTATGTTTTAATAAAAAATGGAAAATCAAGTAACAAATATGATAGGTTCAGTTAAATGATAAGGTTTTCATTTAGTACTCCCACAAACCATATTTCCTTCACTTTTAGTTTGGGTCTAGTTCAAAATCCCCCACAATATGCTTACAGCATACTTCCTTATGTAGACAATGTGTCTTTTGGCAATTTTCTTGATAACTGACCTACAATTTTTTATTGGATTCCATTAGATTGCTCAGGTTCTTCAGCAGAATTACTCTGAATCCTAATACCTGGCTTTCTTACCCTCTCCTCTTTCCCGTCTTTTATCTTTTTTTTTTTTTTCTGTTGCCTTTGCATCCTATTATTCTTTAAGTTGGAGTATATTTGATACTATCCTTATCTTTTATCTTAGCCTTCTGCTGGCTCTCTACCATCTGTCAGTATACAAAATTACCACTTAGTAGTTTTAGGTTAGCCCAAACTGTTGGTGGCAGGTCAAGGGGAGAAACCGGGGGTCAGAAAGCTTGGAAGAAAAAGACCTTCCCCTTCCCCCATGATCCTGTTGCCTTCTGCTCTGACTTATTTGGAGCATGTCATTTAAAAAGGACACAAAGAGCTCCTACTTAGGAAATAAAAGATACTAGTTTTTTGGAGAAGAAAGAAAACCCAATAGGAAAGTGGACGGTCTTTTTTACCTGATAAAGTTGTGTCCTGGTCATTTGGGGAAGAACTGAGCTATGGGGAAAAGTGGAACTTCTCTTCAGGCTGGTGATATTTGGGAGGTAAACCATATCCTCTTCATCCGAGGCTGTCTTTTCTCATGAGCACCTTGAGAGATCTCTTGCACAGGACACTTACCTCAACTTTATAGTCTCAATGACTCTATGATTTATTTTAAAATATAAAACATATTGATGAATTATCTGGAATGCATCCACTATACATTTGATATCTTTTCTCTTAAAATTTTACTTGTTCTCAAACAATACTGATTTTACCCAACCACTGTAAAATATGTAATACTGACTTTGAGAGAATGTCTGGGAAGTGTTTCCCATCAGAGAAGAGATGGCAACTCAGAGAGTAGAAATGGTAAAGGCATATAGAGACCTCAGACTTCCCAGGTGGCTCAATCGGTAAAAAATCCACCTGCAGGAGGTGCAGGAGACAGGGTTTGATCCCTAGCTTGGGAAGATCCCCTGGAGGAGGGCATGGCAAACCACTCCAGTATTCTTGCCTGGAGAATCCCATGGACAGAGGAGCCTGGTGGGCCACAGTCCATAGGGTCTCAAAGAATTGGACATGACTGAAGCAGCTGAGTATGCACAATAGAACCCTCATTACAGGGTGTACCAGGATCATTTTCTTGAAGTTCTTTGATAACTTACTGGACAGGCATTGTTACCCTTCCTCACAGACTAAGAAACGAGGTCCTGAGAGATTAGGTGAGGAGCCAAAGCAGCGTTTGCTCCCTTCTCTATTTGGAGTATGCCCATTTCTCAAGATTGACTCTCTAAAATTCATTGTTGAGCTTCCAGTTCAATGTCACACTTTCCTTGCCTACTCTATTTGAATATTAATAATTCCACTTCCTCTTTGAGCACAAGACACTTATTGTGACGTTTTATTTGTTTCCTTGCATTGATCACTTCTGACATTATTTTGTGATATCCAAGACAGGATGAAGCTTGGATTTACTGTGGTATCCCCAACTTCTAGTATTGTTTATTGTATTAATATTTTGAAATGAATGAAGATGCTCAGGTTGCCCTAGTTTATAAGGCAACAGAAGCCCTCTGAGGGGTATAAGAGCAAGTACTTCAACAGGCCTCCACTAGATGCTCTCAGGATATTTTCCTGCATAAACCCTGGGACCCAGATTCTGACACCACCTTGAATATTTTGCATAATGGCTCCAACCCACTGATGAGACTTCTGTTTTTGCCTTGCAAATGGTTTCTTAGCAAATCCTGTCTGCCTACTCATGCTATTGCATAAGAACAATGTTTAATCTCTTGTGACCTTAATATTGTGTAATTTTCTGATGGGATTGTTGACAGTTAGCTCACACAAATCATCAAAAGAATACTTGAAGGGGTGATTATGTTCAAAAGGCCCTTGGCCACAAAAGGAGAGTTTCTCTTGGAGACATGAACTGATCCAGTACAGCAGAAGCTGACATTTTGAGTTCATTACAATAATGCTGAGAAATACTGAACTAAACGGCCATCACACCCTTCACCCTTTTCAATCACTTCATAATTTGCATTTAAATGAAAGTAGCTGAAAAAGACATGAAATTCCCCTTTATATTTTTTCTCATCCTCTTTTTACTCTGATATATAAACACCTAGGTTCCCTTTTTCATTCCTAGGACTTTGACTAAATTCATGACTGCATCTTGATATCATGTTTCCATGCATTTATAATAATGCTTCCTGCTTTATTTGAGGGTAGGGCAATGAGTAAACAGAACAAAACTTGTTCTCTAAGATTTCTTATGGTATACCAACTAACTTTCATATTTCTTTCTCTTATCATAAATTTGTCATTTTTGCTTCACATAAGGCTTTCCTTTATTGTGAAGTCTGTAAATATATAAACATTTCTAGTTCTGGGGAAATCATCTTTTTATTATGTCTGGCTCAACTTCCCAAATGCTATTTTATTATCTATGTTGGCTTAATTAAATAAAAACTGAGTCTTTGGGGATCTGCCAAGATGCTCTGTGTTGAGTTGACTTATACCTGAAAACTGGCTGGATGAATTTCCTGATGAAGGGAAATATGCACTTGTTAGTAAATAGAATAATGCATTATTAGAAAAACAAAATTTGAAATAAATATTGCTGAAGAAATATAAAAATAATTGGCTTTTATATTAAGAAAATTCTTCTTAGCTATTTTTCTTCATTATGCTTTGATTTCATAAGCAGTTAACAAGCTCTTTAGTTCATCCTTATATTGGACCAAATTATTTTTCATCTATCTTTCCCAGAAATTTCTTCCCAGAATTTCAAGACCTCTGGATGAAACATCACTAGTCTGGCATACACTCCTGCTTTCAAGAATAGTTGTTTATCATTTTCTTTTGAACTTGACATAAGATAAAACTTTTTCCACATGAAATTCCTTATAATAATATATCATGAAATTTTTTATAAAATCTAAGTAAAAGCTATTTTCATCTCGTGTGTTGTTTGTGATATTTTATAAAATGTTTCTTCATTTCTGCTATTTATGACTTGTAAGCAAATCCATCCCATTTGTTGCTCATCATATTTTCCTTAAATTGCTTTCAGATGTTATATTTTTCTCTCTGCCACAGAAGTTTACTTTTTAGCTTTCTAGGCTAAATTTCTAGGTGAAAATTAGAGCTCTGCTTTTATTATTATGACTGATAAGTTAAAAACTAAAAATGGCCCAATTTTCTGATAGCTAAAGTACTCTAATGACGTCTGTCATTCTGATGAAACAAAATGAAGAATGGAAACATTCTTTGTATAGTATATAGTTCTGTCTATGAAATTAGCCCTAAATTAAAAAAAAAGTTTGATTATATTTTATTCTTTGAATTTTTATATATTGGAAGTTTATTACTTATTACATTTTTAAAAATGGTGGTCTCTACTTTTAAAATTTTAGATTAGTATTTTTATCCATGAATTTGTGTTGGAGTTGTATGGAATTTATTTCCTTAATTCTTAATTACATTAGGGCTTCCCCAGTGGCTCAGTGGTAAAGAATCTGTCTGCTAATGCAGGGGACACAGGAGATGCAGGTTTGATTCCTGGGTTGGAATTATGTTCTCTTCCTTTAAAAATTTTTAAGCAATATTTGGTTAAACAATGCAAATCAAATAAAGGAAAACTGAAAAATATAAAAAAAAAAACCCCTGAAAATCAGGGCTATGTACTATGTCACACATATTTGAATCAGGAATGTATTACAAATCCTGTTTTGTTTCCTTATTTTCTTAAAAATATTAGCATATATAAGTAAGATTGTGTTTCTATTGTGGATAGATTGTGATGTAGATCATATTCAATGGAAACAAAAAGAAATGATTACTGATATACTCAACAAAATAGAGGACTGTTAAAAGCATTAGGCCAAATGAAGAAACTAGATACAAAAAGCCATATGCTATATAATTCCATTTATATGAAATTTCCCTTAAAGCTCAGTTGGTAAAGAATCCACCTGCAATGCAGGAGACACCGGTTTGACTCCTGGGTCAGGATATCCACTGGAGAAGGGAGAGGTTATGCACTCCAGTATTCTTGGGCTTCCTTTGTGGCTCAAGTGGTAAAGAATCCGCCTGCAATGTGGGAGTTCAGTTCAGTTCAGTCGCTCAGTCGTGCCTGACTCTTTGCAACCCTAAGAACTGTAACACGCCAGGCCTCCCCTGTCCATCATCAACTCCTGGAGTTTACTCAAACTCATGTCCATTGAGTCTGTGTTGCCATCCAACCATCTCATCTTCTGTCATCCCCTTCTCCTCCTGCCATCAATCTTTCTCAGCATCAGGGTCTTTTCAAATGAGTCAGCTCTTCACATCAGGTGGCCAATATATTGGAGTTTCAACTTCAGCATCAGTCCTTCTGATGAACACTCAGGACTGATCTCCTTTAGGATGGACTGGTTGGATTTCCTTGCAGTCAAAGGGGGTCTGAAGAGTATTTTCAAACACGACAGTTCAAAAGCATCAATTCTTCGGCATTCAGCTTTCCTTATAGTCCAAATATTACATCCATAGCCTTGACTAGGCAGAAGTCAACTTCTGCCAACCTTTGTTGGCAAAGTAATGTCTCTGCTTTTTAACATGCTGTCCAGGTTGCTCATAACTTTCCTTCCAAGGAGTAAAGGTCTTTTAATTTAATGGCTTCAGTCACCATCTACAGTGATTTTGGACCCCAGAAAAATAAAATCTGCTACTGTTTCCACTGTTTCCCCATCTATTTGCCATAAAGTGATGGGACCGGATGCCATGATCTTTGTTTTCTGAATGTTGAGCTTTAAGCCAACTTTTTCACTCTCCACTTTCACTTTCATCAAGAGGCTTTTTAGTTCTTCTTCACTTTCTGCCATAAAGGTGGTGTCATCTGCATATCTAATGTTATTGATATTTCTCTCAGCAATCTTGATTCCAGCTTGTGCTTCTTCCAGCCAGCATTTCTCATGATGTACTCTGTTAAATAAGCAGGAGACAATATACAGCCTTGACGTACTCCTTTTCCTGTTTTGAACCAGTCTGTTGTTCCATGTCCAGTTCTAACTGTTGCTTCCTGACCTGCATACAGGTTTCTCAAGAGGCAGATCAGGTGGTCTGGTATTCCCATCTCTTTCAGAATTTTCCACAGTTTATTGTGATCCACACAGTCAAAGGCTTTGGCATAGTCAATAAAGCAGAAACAGATGGTTTTCTGGAACTCTCTTGCTTTTTCAATGATTCATTGGATGTTGGCAATTTGATCTGTAGTTCCTCTGCCTATTCTAAAATAAGCTTGAACATCTGGAAGTTCATGGTTCATGTATTGCGGAAGCCTGGCTTAGAGAATTTTGAGCATTACTTTACTAGCATGTGAGATGAGTGCAATTGTGTGGTAGTTTAAGCATTCTTTGGCATTGCCTTTCTTTGGGATTGGAATGAAAACTGACCTTTTCCAGTCCTGTGGCCACTGCTGAGTTTTCCAAATTTGCTGACATATTGAGTGCAACACTTTCACAGCATCATCTTTTAGGATATGAAATGGCTCCACTGGAATTCCATCACCTCCACTAGCTTTGTTTGTAGTGATGCTTTCTAAGGCCCACTTGACTTCACATTCCAGGATGTCTGGCTCTAGGTGAGTGATCACACCATCATGATTATCAGGGTCATGAAGATCTTTTTTGTACAGTTCTTTGTATTCTTGCAACCTCTTAATATCTTCTGCTTCTGCTAGGTCCATACCATTTCTGTCCTTTATTGAGCCCATCTTTGCATGAAATGTTCCCTTGGTGTCTCTAATATTCTTGAAGAGAGCTCTAATCTTTCCCATTCTATTGTTCTCCTCTTTTTCTTTTCATTGATCACTGAGGAAGACTTTCTTATCTCTTCTTGCTATTCTTTGGAGTTCTGCATTCACATGGGTATATCTTTCCTTTTCTCCTTTGATTTTTGCTTCTCCTCTTTTCACAGCTATTTGTAAGGCCTCCCTAGACAGCCATTTTTCCTTTTTGCATTTCTTTTTCTTGGGGATGGTCTTGATCCCTGTCTCCTGTACAATGTCATAAACCTCCATCCATAGTTCATCAGGCACTCTGTCTATCAGATCTAGTCCCTTAAATCTATTCTCATTTCCGCTGTGTAGTCATAAGGGACTTGATTTAGGTCATACCTGAATGGTCTAGTTGTTTTCCCCACTTTCTTCAATTCAAGTCTGAATTTGGTAATAAGAAGTTTATGATCTGAGCCACATTCAGCTCCCAATCTTGTTTTTGCTGACTGTATAGAGCTTCTCCATCTTTGGCTGCAAAGAATATAATCAATTTGATTTCAGCATTGACCATCTGGTGATGTCTATGTGTAGTCTTTTCTTGTGTTGTTTGAAGGGGGTGTTTGCTATGACCAATGTGTTCTCCTGGCAAAATTCTATTAGTCTTTGCCCTGCTTCATTCTATACTCCAACCCCAAATTTGCCTGTTATTTCAGGTGTTTCTTGACTTTCTACTTTTGCATTCCAGTCCCCTATAATGAAAAGGACATCTTTTTTTGGGTGTTAGTTCTAAAAGGTCTTGTAGGTCTTTGTAGAACCTTTCAACTTCAGCTTCTTCAATGTTACTGGTCAGGGCATAGACTTGGATTACCATGATATTGAATGGGTTTCCTTGGAAATGAACAGAGATCATTCTGTCGTTTTTGAGATTACATCCAAGTACTGCATTTCAGACTCTTTTGTTGACTATGATGGCTACTCCATTTCTTCAATGGCTACTCCATTTCTGCAATGTGGGAGACCTGGGTTCAACCCTGTATTGGGAAGATTCCCCTGGACAAAGCTAAGGCTACCCACTCCAGTTCTGGCCTAGAGAATTCCATGAACTGTATAGACCGTGGGGTGGCAAAGAGTCATACCAGACTGAACAACTTTCACTTTCACTTAGAAAAGGAAAAGCTACAGAGATGGAAATAAAGTCAGTGGTTGCCATGGGTTGGAATAGGGGAAGGAGTTTGTTTATGAATGGGCACAAGGGAGTTTTTGGAGTAATGTAAAACTATTTTTTGATATCAACCCATTTATAAAAACTCAGAAGTATAACAAAAAATGTTAACTTTAATGTATGAAAATTATACCGAAATGAAGCTTATAGCGACACAGACAAGTTTGCTTATGGGTAATCAAATTAAATTACTGTAGATGTTTCCAGAAGATTGACTTTTCTTAATCTGTCTCATGAAGTAAAATAAACTTTCTTTATAATTAATAAAACTCAACATCTTGAGCAAAGTCAGTTTTCTGTTAGATATGAAAGCTAACTTTTAGAGAACTCAAACAACAATTGGGAGAGCCATAAAAAAGAGTGTTGGTTTAAATAAGCTAAGTCTTCATCTTCCATAGCAGAAAGTAAATAAGCAATTTCCAGAGTCAATAACATTTGAAATAGGCTTTTAAGCATGTCATTCAAATGTTTAAAACTATAGAAGAACCAAGTCTAAAAGGATTTAAAATGGTAACTTCAGGGTCCAGATTATAGATGCTACAGTTGGGCAAAGAGTGTTGTTTTTCACTTAGGAGCCCTTTTGTAGCATTTGACTAACCATGTCCATGCATAACTTTGGCAAACAGTATATTTTATTAAAAACTCAAACTCACAGTAGCTCATTGGCCAAGTTTAATCAGCTGTACTCATTATCTAGTGTGCCCCTTCGCATCTATTTACCACTGTTCTTCATGGCTCTCTGCTTTGGAGGCTGATCTGTTTGGCTTGTGTCAACAGATTCTCTTACCAGCAAGCCAAAGGAGATACTGAAGGGTGGGAAAAGAGTCAGATCTCAATATTTATTCTCTTGGTTCTCTCAGTGAGATGCTTTAAATTACCATGTCTCTCAACTAAATGCCACTGCTCCTCTCAAAGTGTCTTGATCTAATCACCAGCTATTTCCTCCTCAATTATGATATGTTCTTCCTTTCTGTATCTCAAAGGGACTAGGGATTAAAACAGATCCCTGTCATTAGCCCCAGGGCAGTATGGTAACTCTTGGAAGTTTCTATACCTTTGTAATTTGGCACAACAAAATCTTTTTCAAATTGTACTAATTTGAGTATTCATTTGTTTCCTGCTTGGAGAAGGAAATGGCAACCCACTCCAGTACTCTTGCCTGGAAAATCCCATGGACAGAGAAGCCTGGTAGACTACAGTCCATGGGATCGCGAAGAGTCTGACAGGACTGAGCAACTTCACTTTCACTTTCACTTTTTGTTTCCTGCTGAGGTCCTGACTGATACACCAGCCAAACCAGCATTTTCCAAAAAACAGGAAACAGAGAAGGTAGAAAAAGGGGGAAAAGGCAAGGTTGTAACAGAGGGTAATAACAAGTGACTTAGAACTGGACTCTTAGCAAGTGTTAACGGATGCCCATGACACTGGTTTCATAATAAGGATAGGCAATGCTTTATGTTGTTATGGTGGGGGAGAGTGTCTGTTTGCCTGCGCTCTCTGAAGAAACCGTAGCAGATTAGGGTATAGTGTGGTTTTGCTGAACACTCCATAAAGCATGTGTCTCCATGAGCTCAGGGCCACAAAACATGAGCCTGAAGATAAATTATTGCTTGGTCTGCTATTCTTGCATTTATCAAAGACCATGATCTTTTCATTGGCCACAACTGTTCTTCTTTTCCCCTTCAGGTTTCTTCTGCCTGCTCCTTCATGCTAAATAGTCTGCCTTATTGGAACTTTTTTCTCCTTACTGTGCTCCAAGAGCAGATTGATCAATTCTATCACTACCCAACTGTAGTGTACCAGGAAAGTAGGACTAGATGACTTCCATAAAATGCTATTATAAAACCAAGTGGTACCTTAATCACACCAGCCTCTTCACAAAAACATTTGATATTCTGTGAGGTCTTTATATTTGTCTATTTTCCATTTATTTACTGCTTTGATGTGTAGGGCTGAGTTAATCATATTCAGTGTTTCTTATCATCATTGGTCTGTGCAAGTCCCTTCTCTTATTTTATGTGTGTATTTATTCCTTTTTAACCCTATTTCCCTCTCTTATTTTCCTAATGCCTGTGGGAAATCATTCTAATGTAGTGGAGTTATCATTTTATAGATGTAGAAAGGGAGCTTCAGGAGATCAAATAGCAAGTCATTACCAGAACTTGAATCCAAACTGAACTCATTTGTCTGACTCCAAAAGCCATATGGTACCCCTTTCCATAGCTGATTTGCTTGATATATCATTGTAAAAATGGAACCAAATTTATGTACATTTACCCACAACATTTCTTAACATTCAGGAAGAGATCCTTCTAATAAAAGTCAAAATGCAAGTTTTAACATGCCATGTCCTCCTCTGTGTGGGAAAAGATAGACAAGCGGAAGTAATTAGACACATTGAGTTATTTGGGGATAAAATACGATGAATTGATCTTTTAGTTGGACAAAAAATAAAATGGCAAGTTCCTTATAGGATAGCAACCATATAACTTTGGTGACTGTAATATAGATTATTTATATAGGGCTTCCCAGGTAGCTCAGTGGATAAAGAATATGCCTGTAGTGCAGGAGACACAAGTGACATAGATTCAGTCCCTGGGTCGTTGGGAAGATTCCCTGGAGAAGGGCATGGGAACCCCCTCCAGTATTCTTGCCTGGAGAATCCTGTGGACAGAAGAGCCTGGGGAGCTGTAGTCTGTGGGGTTGCAGAGTTGGACATAACTGAAGCAACTGAGCACAGCACAGCACGTATATTATGTAAGTCTCCATACTAATGGTTGATTATCGCACTTTCCATAAAAAGTTGTTCCCCTAAAGTTAACACCATTAAGATACTATCAGTTTTCCAAAATTTCTCCTCCCCCTACCCCTTTGTAATCTGCTTTTTTAAAAGGTCACAATAGAATAGAAAGGGATCATAACACAGAATTTTTATAGGGCTTCCTTAAGACATACCATATTGATTTCTAATGTCACATTTAGGAGTTTCAGATAGCCTGTGCCTGTTCTTACTGGACTATTTTACTTTTACTTACCTGAGAGGACTGTCCACATGGGTTACTCTAGGAAACCCAGATATTCACAAAGTTGTGTGTGTTCAGTGTGGAAGGACAAGGGTGTCCACCCAAGAAAATTTAACATTATGTTATGAAGCTTGAACTCTAGGAACACTCTTGCAATGGCCCCTTCTAAGACTTTGTGGCTTCACTGTATTTTTTTCTAGAAGAGGGTTCCCCCAATTGTATTCAATATTAATGTATATAGTAGGATTACAGGACTTGTAGATCTAAAATCCTGGATCTTCCTGATTCTACTTTCTGCAACTAGTTCTATTAGTTCTATATGTATATGATATATATACAGATGCAGTCTGTATGAGGGATCAATACGAGTTTCAGCTTGAAAGAAAGATAAGTATAAGTAGGTAAGCAAGAATAAGAGTGTATGGAACTACTTATTTCAGCTTCTTCAGCATTACTGGTTGGGGCATAGACTTGGATTACTGTGATATTGAATGATTTGCCTTGGAAACGAACAGAGATCATTCTGTCATTTTTGAGATTGCATCCAAGTACTGCATTTTGGACTCTTTTGTTGACCATGATGGCTACTCCATTTCTTCTAAGGGATTCCTGCCCACAGTAGTAGATATAATGGTCATCTGAGTTAAATTCACCCATTCCAGTCCATTTTAGTTCGCTGATTCCTAGAATGTTGATGTTCACCCTTGCCATCTCCTGTTTGACCACTTCCAATTTGCCTTGATTCATGGACCTAACATTCCAGGTTCCTATGCAATATTGCTTTTTACAGCATTGGACCTTGCTTCTATCACCAGTCACATCCACATCTGGGTATTGTTTTTGCTTTGGCTCCATCCCTTCATTCTTTCTGGAGTTATTTCTCCACTGATCTCCAGTAGCATATTGGGCACCTACTGACCTGAGGAGTTCCTCTTTCAGTATCTTATCATTTTGCCTTTTCATACCTGTTCAGGGGTTCTCAAGGCAAGAATACTGAAGTGGTTTGCCATTCCCTTCTCCAGTGGACCACATTCTGTCAGACCTCTCCACCATGACCCGCCCATCTTGGGTTGCCCCACAGGCATGCTTAGTTTCATTGAGTTAGACAAGGCTGTGGTCCTAATGTGATTAGATTGACTAGTTTTCTGTGAGTATGGTTTCAGTGTGTCTGCCCTCTGATGCCCTCTTGCAACACCTACCATCTTACTTGATTTCTCTTACCTTGGACGTGGGGTATCTCTTCACGGCTGCTCCAGCAAAGTGCAGCCGCTGCTCTTTACCTTGGATGAGGGGTATCTCCTCACCGCTGCCCCTCCTGACCTTGAATATTGCACATTCAATATCACAGTAATCCAAGTCTATGCCCCAACCAGTAATGCTGAAGAAGCTGAAGTTGAATGATTCTTTGAAGACCTACAAGACCTTTTAGACCTAACACCCAAAAAAGATGTCCTTTTCATTATAGGGGACTGGAATGCAAAAGCAGGAAGTTAAGAAACACTTGGAGTAACAGGCAAATTTGGTCTTGGAATACGGAATGAAGCAGGGCAAAGGCTAATAGAGTGTTGGGGGCCAGAGTGAGGTACTCCGCCCATGGCAAAGGTCATGAGGAAGGAGGCTCGACATACGCAAAGGCGGGATCAAGCCTCAGGAGTCCCCCTGGAAATCCTTGAGCATCTACCCCCATAACCAGAGCCTGCCTACTTTACTACTTTGTGCTCTCACCTACACCTCTGACTTTACGGGGGGGCTGTCCCCCACCACCTCTTTTGGAGAAGGAATTAACTTAGAGCTCCAGTTAATAATAATTCCTGGGCGTGATAGGAGTGTTTCAACCTACAAACTCCTCTGAAGGTTCTCTAGCCTGCCTGACAGGCTTGTCCAGCCACATGTGATTGCTCAAAGCCTCCCAACCGTGAGAGGCACGAGATGCTTTAAACCTTCTAAAAAACAGGTTGTTTAGAGAAGTTAGAAAACTATTAGTATAAGTATAATGGGCTAATTAGAAATTGTATTGGTGAAGGGTTTTTCATTTGTTGAGCCAATGTTTACTGCTAAGTCTTCACATCCCCTGCCCTTACACACATTAATGAATATATAGAAGAAATAAGTATTAACCTTTGATATTAATCATGTTAGACCTTAGGCTAAGTAAATTCTTTCCTAAAACCCACTACACCCTCGCCCTATAGGAATGTAACTTTATTTGGGTGGCGTCTGTTTTAAGAATACTCACCCTTGGAGAAAAAAGTGTTCTGGTTGACTGACCACTGTCACAAGGAGAGGGTCATAAATTGTCAGCAGGGCCCCCTGGCCAGAAGATGATGTAACACCCCTAAGACCTCTGTATACATTTGTATGAAGCACCTGACTTTAATAAAAGTCAGGACTGCTGTCCCCGCGTGACTTTTGTATAACATCTCAGTGTATAAAAACAGACTCTGGAAAATAAAGAATTGGGATCAGTTCCTCAAAAGACTGGTCTCCCCATGTCGCTCTCTCTCTCACTCTGGCTGAGTCTCCATCTGGAGCACGGAACCCACCATGCTTACTAATTATGCCTGGGCTTCTAAGATCCGACCGGGGAGGCCTCAGTGTCTCCTCTCCTTCGGGAGAACGGAAGGACGCCTGCGGCCTACGTAAGTGGTGCAAGCTTCTTGTCTTGAAGTTTTATTGGTCTCCCATGTAAACCAAGCTACTCAGCCTCTTTTCTTCACTGAATTCTCCTACTGAGCTATCCTCATTCTATTACTCTTTATATCTTTGATGAATATTTAAATAGTCACCTAAGCCATCTCCCCTTCGAATACCCTGGATCAGCCGGGGCTGGACCCCGGCAATAGAGTTTTGCCAAGAGAATGCACTGGTCATAGCAAACACCCTCTTCCAACAGCACAAGAGAAGACTCTGCACATGGACATCACCAGATGGTCAACACCAAATCAGATTGATTATATTCTTTGCAGCCAAAGATGGAGAAGCTCTATACAGTCAGCAAAAACAAGACTGGTAGCTGACCGTGGCTCAGATCAAGAACTCCTTATTGCCAAATTCAGACTTAAACTGAAGAAAGTAGGGAAAACCACTAGATCATACAGGTATGACCTAAATCAAATCCCTTATGATTATACAGTGGAAGTGAGAAATAGACTTAAGGGACTAGATCTGATAGATAGAGTGCCTGATGAACTATGGACAGAGGTTCGTGGCATTGTATAGGAGACAGGGATCAAGACCATCCCCATGAAAAAGAAATGCAAAGAAGCAAAATGGCTGTCTGGGGAGGACTTACAAATAGCTGTGAAAAGAAGAGAGGCAAAAAGCAAAGGAGAAAAGGAAAGATATAAACATCTGAATGCAGAGTTCCAAAGAATAGCAAGAAGAGATAAGAAAGCCTTCCTCAGCAATCAATGCAAAGAAATAAAGGAAAACAACAGAATGAGAAAGACTAGAGATCTCTTCAAGAAAATTAGAGATACCAAGGGATATTTCATGCAAAGATGGGCTCGATAAAGGACAGAAATGGTATGGACCTAACAGAAGCAGAAGATATCAAGATGTGGCAAGAATACACAGAAGAACTATGCAAAAAAGATCTTCATGACCAAGATAATCATGATGGTATGATCACTCACCTAGAGCCAGACATCCTGGAATGTGAAGTCAAGTGGGCCTTAGAAAGCATCATATGAACAAAGCTAGTGGAGGTGATGGAATTCCAGTGGAGCTCTTTCAAATCCTGAAAGATGATGCTGTGAAAGTGCTGCACTCAATATGCCAGCAAATTTGGAAACCTCAGCAATGGCCACAGGACTGGAAAAGGTCAGTTTTCATTCCAATCCCAAAGAAAGGCAATGCCAAAGAATGCTCAAACTACTGCACAATTGCACTCATCTCACACGCTAGTAAAGTAGTGTTCAAAATTCTCCAAGCCAGGCTTCAGCAATGCGTGAACCGTGAACTTCCAGATATTCAAGCTGGATTTAGAAAAGGCAGAGGAACCAGAGGTCAAATTGCCAACATCCGCTGGATCATCAAAAAAGCAAGAGAGTTCCAGAAAAACATCTATTTCTGCTTTATTGACTATGCCAAAGCCTTTGACTGTGTAGATCACAATAAACTGTGGAAAATTCTGAAAGAGATGGGAATACCAGACCACCTGACCTGCCTCTTGAGTAACCTGTATTCAGGTCAGGAAGCAGCAGTTAGAACTGGACATGGAACAACAGACTGGTTCCAAATAGGAAAAGGTGTATGTCAAGGGTGTATGCTGTTACCCTGCTTATTTAACTTATATGCAGAGTACATCATGAGAAATGCTGGGCTGGAAGAAGCACAAGCTGGAATCAAGATTGCCAGGAGAAATATCAATAACCTCAGATATGCAGATGACACCACCCTTATGGCAGAAAGTGAAAAAGAACTAAAAAGCCTCTTGATGAAAGTGAAAGTGAAAAAGTTGGCTTAAAGCTCAACATTCAGAAAACGAAGATCATGGCATCTGGTTCCATCACTTCATGGGAAATAGATGGGGAAACAGTGGAAACAGTGTCAGACTTTATCTTTGGGGGGCTCCAAAATCACTGCAGATGATGACTGCAGCCATTAAATTAAAAGACGCTTACTCCTTGGAAGAAAAGTTATGACCACCCTAGATAGCATATTGAAAAGCAGAGATATTACTTTGCCAACAAAGGTCTGTTTAGTCAAGGCTATGGTTTTTCCAGTGGTCATGTTTGAATGTGAGAGTTGGACTGTGAAGAAAGCTGAGCACCAAAGAATTGATGCTTTTGAACTGTGGTGTTGGAGAAGACTTGAGAGTCCCTTGAACTGCAAGGAAATCCAACCAGTCCATCCTAAAGGTGGAGAAGGAAATGGCAACCCACTCCAGTGTTCTTGCCTGGAGAATCCCAGGGACAGAGGAGCCTAGTGGGCTGCCGTCTATGGGGTCGCACAGAGTCGGACACGACTGAAGTGACTTAGCAGCAGCAGCAGCAGCCATCCTAAAGGAGATCAGCTTTTGTGTTCTTTGGAAGGAATGATGCTAAAGCTGAAACTCCAATACTTTGGCCACCTCAAGTGAAGAGTTGACTCATTGGAAAAGACTCTGATGCTGGGAGGGGACGACAGAGGATGAGGTGGATGGATGGCATCACCGACTCGATGGATGTGAGTTTGAGTGAACTCCGGGGGATGGTGATGGACAGAGAGGCCTGGTGTGCTGTGATTCATGGGGTCGCAAAGAGTTGGACATGACTGAGCGACTGAACTGAACTGAACTGATGAAACTACTTGAATTCTGTAGAAAAAAACCCAAAACTTCCCCTCTGTGATCTTAGTACTGGTGAGAGATACTGCTTGAGAATATAAATGTAAAAATAACTGACCTATATAAAAGCTATGATTAAGCATTTAATATCCATGCAGAGAAATTACCATTCTTCATTATGGCCTGTCACATTCTGCTTGGCACTCATTATGTAACAATTATCGTCCATTATGGGATGAGGATTCCCTCGCCCATTTAAACCATGCACATGCAATTATACGTGTATTACATTATGTAGCATCCTTGAGTAAGATGTTTTAGTTCAGTCCCTCAGTCATGTCCTACTCTTTGCAACCCCTTGGACTGCAGCACGCCAGGCTTCCCTGTCCATGACCAACTTCTGGAGCTTACTCAAACTCATGTCCACAGAGTCGGTGATGCCATTCAACCATCTCATCCTCTGTTGTCCCCTTCTCCTCCTGCCTTCAATCTTTCCCAGCATCAGGGTCTTTTCCAGTGAGTCAGTTCTTTGCATTAGGTGGCCAAAGTATTAGAGTTTCAGATGTTTGGAATTTTTATATTTCCACTTCTGAATATCTGCAGTTTCTTCAGTGTTCAATAAGTTATAAGAATGTTTCACTTTAAGTAAGAAAGTTATTTTTAAATATAAAAAAGAAAACAATTGAGAAAATTAGTTTTTATTTTATATTTACACATCTAATTACATATGATATACAATTCCCCAAATTGTCTAAACTTAAGAGGAGATACAATAGTATTTTCAAGTTGTTTTGCTTTATAGACTATACGCTATGAAATATTTTTTGACCTTTGGAACTTTTAAATATTGAAACATAATTAAAATTGTTGCAATAAATAAAATGAAATTTTAGTAAAAGAATTCATAACAGAAAATAGAATCATGACATAACTTTTTGTGCACAAAACTCTGATAATTGGTTTTATATTTTAAAGATATTAGATTTTAGTTTAAAAAGAAGAAAACAAGATACACAGCACTTGGCATGTACTGTAAGATAATGATTTTGATACACAAAAGATGAAGGAGCCCTAAAGTGAACAAGATGAAGAGATGAAATATATATTAGGACAAGCACCCTGAGTTGCTTAAGAAATATATGCAATTCGGTAAGGAAGAAAAACAGGTTTCACAAATATGTACAAAGCAGCTAACTGTGCAACTCTGACATCTTTATTAGTCAGGATTCATTTGGTTATAAAAGATAGAAATGTTACTCAACTTGGAGATAATGGGAGAATTGGGCTCACAAGCCAGAGGTGTCACTGGCCGTAAAACAGAGATTCTAGTTTCTCTCTCTGAGTGAGCCTTATTCTCTCAGTCTAGCTTTTCCACGAGCTGTCCTAAAGAAGCAGTGAACTTATACTTTTTCAGCCTCAGGATCCCAGTTCAGAGTTGCAAGTTACCAGAAAGAGCTCTGATTGGTAACTTGGGTCACTGCTCATCCTTGGATTGATGGTGGCCAGGAGTAAAGTGTTATAATTGGTACATACTGAGCCAGGTCTCTACTCTCCACGCCGGTGGTCACTGTGCCCAAAGAGGTGATTTACATAAAGAAATAGCTGCTTCCTTTAAAATCACATGACAAAGGGCAAAAAGCAACAACAACAAAAATCCAAACAAAAAGTGGTATTTGAAAAGAAAGCCTTTTAAAAATTTGTATTTAATTTTAGACTACACTAGGTTTTCGTTGCTGCGTGCAGGCTTTCTCTGGTTGTGGAGAGTGGGTTCTCCTCTTCAGTTGCGGTACCTGGGTTCTCTGCTGTGGCTTCTCCTGTGGAGCATGAGCTCTAGAGCATGGGTTCAGCAGTTATGATACAAGGACTTTGTTCCCTGCTGCATGTGGACTCTTCCTCAAGTAGGGATCGAACCTGTATGTCCTGCATTGGCAGGCGAATTCGTAACTACTGCATCACCAGGGAAGTCCCTGAAAAGCAAGTCTTTCTAGTTTTTTTTTTTTTTTCTTCTTGAAAACCTATGGGACTTCAAATATTTTAATTTTAGAGTTTTCAACAGATGGGGATTTTAAAGTTCATCCAATTATATACAAATTGATATAGCAAGAGTGATGAATAGTAGCCCTGTTGTGTTTACTCTTAGACCCATGACTTTTCTATGACATCAGGCTGTGAAACCAGAGTCTCAAATCTACCCAGATAGAGAGTTAAGGATTTATAGACAGAGATATAAAAGAGAGAAGGGGAATGAGATCTTGCTGGTAATTAGTACCACCAGTAATATAGAGAACTAAGACGGATTTCTGTAAATGGAATTATTTAAAAAAAATAATTTTGACTCAATTATGCAAGAATAGCATTATGTAAATTTAGTTTGAAAATACTTTGCCTCCTTAATATCTAAATTACCTAAGTAAATTAATGTCCTTCCTTGACATTTCTATTTATCAGAAGAGGCAACATATACCTTCCATTTTTGACTTCAGACTGAAATTAATGACTTTCTGAAATGGATAATACTGAAAGAAAATACACAAGGCTCTAAATAAAGACAAACAGTTCTCTGAAATCATATTATATTTAGCATCTGTGGTTTCTTCCTTCTGTTATATGTATTTTTATTTAACTAGCAGTGATTTCCCTTGGGTCTCAAATCAACCATTTATCCCAACACTTGCATCTCTCTGCCAGGAAGGTGATGAGAAGACATTGTCAGTGATTCGGGCTAGATTCGTGCTTTTGAATACCCTGGACAGAAAAAGAACAATAGATTAATGGGAACTTGAGTTTATCTGTTGAAGGTATTTTAGGGTCCCAAGGACATCTGGCTATGATATGAAAAGAACGTGTGTAATAGAGAGGGTTTCCCTTATTGATCCTGAGTGCATCAGGTGTTTTCATACTTTTGTAGTTTATTTTGTGTTCTCTGTTTTGAATCTTTCTGAACTCCTTCTGCCCATCCTTGAGTCTAAAAGTAAGATCCACTTTCCATGTGATTCCCTTCTGGACGCTGTAGTCCACACTCAGTATTGAGATAGACAGATTCACGTGCTTGCTGTATCTCCTTCATTCTTAGGTTTAAATTTGTTGTGGATGCTAAACTAAGACCATTCATTCATTAACTCATTCTCTCATTTATTGATGGATTCTTGCAATTTCCACTGTGTTCCAGGTATTGTTGTGAATAATGCTGGAGATAAATCATTATAATTTATATCTACCATTGTAACTGATTCATACTGCTGCTGCTGCTAAGTCGCTTCAGTCGTGTCTGACTCTGTGCGACCCCAGAGACGGCAGCCCACCAGGCTCCTCTGTCCCTGGGATTCTCCAGGCACAGCCCATAAATGCCTCTTGAATGAATAAATAAATAAGTGAGAAAGGACATACACACAGAAATGGAGCCTATTCTGACATAAGAATTTAAAAAAATGCTCATACATCCAAAGCAAGTAGACAGTCCACATCCTGTTTTACTACATTATTGAAGAAGAAACTTACAGCAACACATGGCAGCAATGCAAGATGTTTTATGAGAGAACTGAGGGACAGAAATAGTGCTTTATTTTATGAGCTCTGGAAACAGTTTCCTTTTACTAGAAGGAAACAGTGTTTTCGTTCCGTGAAAATATTTCAAAAATTGCAAACCTTGCCTCCACAAACCATCTTTGCAGGGTAGAGAAGATTCAGCACAACCCTTTACTTTCATCTGAAAAATGAGTGCCTGTGATGATGTGAATCTTTGTTTCTGTGAGATCTACTTGAAAATCACTGAGAGAGCTTTTTGTTTATCGGGGTTCCCTATTGAATTCGTTTCGAAAATAAGGAGTTCTTATGGAAAGTAAATATTTCTAAACTTTACAGGTATTTTTCACATCAGAGCATTTCTATGATAACACTACTAATAGGACAATGTACAAGGAAGTCGTGTGAAGCAGAGTAACTGGCCAGCAGTTTTGCATTCTCTCGTAACCATGGCCCCACGGAAAGGTTGAGTATAACTTCTGGAGTCAGATGGTCTTGGTCTGAATCCTGGGCCCAACAATTCTGAAGTGTAATCTCAAGGAAGGTTTTTATTTTTCCTATTTGTGCCTCAGTTTCCAAATCTATGAAAAAGAAAATGATCATACCTGACAGTTGATTGCTCAGATGTACTATTACATGGCTCTGAAGCAAACCGGTAAAGGGATCTGAATGTAAAACATGAAAAATGAGAACTTGAAAAAGTTCTAGCAGACTCTGCTGCCTACCGAGTAGTACATAGTAGCTGAGAAACTGTAAAGTATTGAGTATTCATAAATCTATAGGTGAATGACTCTGAAAGATACACTCTAAAATTTAGATTTTGGTTTAGTACAATTCCAGCTGCACTTAGGCAAAAAAAAAAAAAACAAAAAAACAAACCTAGATGTGGTAAGTTATCAAAGCCAACCAAAGTGAAAGTTCCTTGTCAGGGATAGCTCCCTTCCATGCCCTCTGTCACATGGGGACTTACGTTGATGGCAACTCCAATCAGAGGTGTCTTAAAACATCATGGTTGTCCCATTCCAGTGAGCTTTAATGGACAAAGTTTCAAGGACATTTTGATCAGCTAGGCCTGGAAATAGTACATATTTATTGACTGGGCCTGGCAATAGCACATGCACAGCATCAAATGAACATGTAATAATGCAAGAGAGACTGAAAAATGTTGCCTAATCTTATGCCTTCATAGAAGAGAAGATATTTAAATTAGACTCATCTGCTGTCCAAATGAGACACCTACAACTTCATTCCTTTACTTTACCCGTTTCAAAGTCCAGGAGATCTAGAAGATGCTCTGTCCTCTCAATCAGGATCCCTTTTGTGTTATTATATTTTAATTTCTAAGAACTAACGACAGCATAGAGTAGTAAAGCAGGTGCAGGGAAATCATAAGAAATATTATTCTAAAGATGGATGAATGTGAAACTGACTCATGGCAGGCCATAGCACAGAGCAGTGGTGGAATCCTTCTTAGAAGGTATTTGAAAGACCCCTCCACACTGCCAGGGGAGGAGGCTTCATGATTAGATCTTAGTTCTATGTTCTGGAAGAAATCTCTTGTCATTTTTCTCCACAGATTCTCCTGCCATTCTCTTGAAGAATTTTCTTTATGTATTTTCATCTACAGACACCTTTGAAATTGTTCTCCCAAGAGTTTGTAGAGCTTTCAAAAGCCAATTCTTGATCATAACACTATTGGGAGCCTAAGGATTGTTTTATATTTAGTCTTTTTGTTTAATTTTTTGGCTAAACTCATAGTTCTTTAAAAATAAAAGTATTTCAGAAAGTTATTAGGGTTCTAATCTAGTTGTGTCTAGTTTATTTCAAGTGCCAGTAAATATACCCGAGGTCCTTTTATAAGGTTTACTTCTCTATCTTGCTTTATTTCTTTGCTTCTTTGCTTTTATGCTCATTTCTTTCAACATAGTAAGAGCTGACCTCTGAACAATAGGTTTTGGTGGGAAGGCAGTATCCTTAATCTTATCTTTTGCTGCAGGGCTGAATTCCTTGTCTAACTGAGAAAACTTACTGCAATTTTGTGCTTAGAGTCTTTTTTTTTTTTTTCCCCAGTTTTATCTCTTATGTTAGAGGTTTTGAAGACATAGGCTTCTCCAACACTGCAAAATGCTTAATGTCTACTTTCAGACCAGCCAATTCTTTCCTGAGCTCATTTATTTCTCATGGTACTTTGACAGATACACCAAGCAGAAGTCATACAAACTACTATGCTGGCTGTTTTTTCTTACCTTTTCTCCCTGAGCTACAAGTTTTGTAGACCCTTAGTCTTTCTTCTAAAATTATCACAGGCAACAGTTTTAACAAATATTTAGCCAAAGAATAACAAGAGTTCTCCAACCTTTTAGCATCCTTTATCTGTTTCTTACTTACTTGTTGCCACAATTTTTAAGTAATGGACTTCAATAGCATAGTGCTCATTCTATTTCATCCACCATAATTAAAAAAAAAAAAAACATGGAAATATTCTTGAGAGATTTTTCAAACCAAGGCTGGAAGGGAACAGCACATTTCACTTTGAATTGCATCCCTTTGTCTAATACTCAGGCACATACCCAGACCTATGTGCTTGGAGGCTAGAAGTTGTAATCTAGCTCTATGTCCAAAAAGAAGAGTAAGTGGATTTTAGTGAGCGCATAGTAATCTCTATCACAGCTTTACATGGATTTAATAGGTATACCAATGTTTTTCTCTCATAGAATTATACCAAATCAGGAATTTTTACTGATGGTTCTGTCTGAAAATATTACCAGTAGTTGCCTATTCTGAATTGTGTAAGTAAACATTTCTCACCATTCATGAATGTAAATTTGACATGGAAAAGAATGTGTGTTTTTAAAGTTCATTATGAGATTAAAAGTCTGAAGAAAACATTTGGGGTAAGATGTATTACACTTCAGAAAAAAATTAAAATTTACTACCTTTAAACAGATCTTCAAATCAGTCTTATAAAAAATATCATTGAATCATAGAATATTTGAATATGGACATTTACATCACTCTGTATTTTACATTTAGAACACAATGTTCTAAGAATATTTGGTTTATATTAGTGGACCTGAAGTTTTCTGAAATAAAGAGGGAATCTGCCAAAATATTACACTACACTCAAGGCATACAGAGAAAAGAGCAAGAAGTGCAAGATTATGGTAGATTCTAAGAGTCCAGGGACCAGGTCCGTTTTTACCTCTGAATCTCCAGCAGCAGCAGAGGGCTAGGTAAGTAGTTGGTATGCAATACATATTTGATGAACCAATGAGTAAAAGAATAGTGCATGTGTCATGTCCCTTCAGTTCAGTCACCCAGTTGTGTCTGACTCTTTGTGACCCCATGAACTGCAGCATGCCAGCCCTCCCTATCCATCACCAACTGCCCATGTCCATTGAGTCAGTGATGCCATCCAGCCATCTCATCCTCTGTTGTCCCCTTCTCCTCCTGCCCCCAATCCCTCCCAGCATCAGGGTCTTTTCCAATGAGTCAACTCTTCACATGAGGTGGCCAAAGGATTGGAGTTTCAGCTTCAACATCAGTCCTTCCAATGAACACCCAGGACTGATCTCCTTTAGGGTGGACTGATTGGATCTCCTGGCAGTCCAAGGGACTCTCAACAGTCTTCTCCATCACCATAGTTCAAAAGCATCAATTCTTCTGCACTCAGCTTTCTTTATAGTCCAACTCTCACATCCATACATGACTACTGGAAAAACCATAGCCTTGACTAGACGGACCTTTGTTGACACAGTAATGACTCTGCTTTTTAAAATGCCATCTAGGTTGGTCATAACTTTCTTTCCAAGGAGTAAGCATCTTTTAATTTCATGGCTGCAATCACCATCTGCAGGGATTTTGGAGCCCCCCAAAAATAAAGTCAGTCACTGTTTCCACTGTTTCCCAATCTATTTGCCATGAAGTGATGGGACCAGACGCCATGATCTTCATTTTCTGAATGTTGAGTTTTAAGCCAACTTTTTCACTCTCCACTTTCACTTTCATCAAGAGGCCTTTGAGTTCCTCTTCACTTTCTGCCATAAGGGTGGTGTCATCTGCATATCTGAGGTTATTGATATTTCTCCCGGCAATCTTGATTCCAGCTTGTGCTTTCTCCAGCCCAGCGTTTCTTATGATATACTCTACGTATAAGTTAAATAAGCAGGGTGACAATATACAGCCTTGATGTATTCCTTTTCCTATTTGAAAGCAGTCTGTTGTTCCATGTCCAGTTCTGTTTCTTCCTGACCTGCATACAGGTTTCTCAAGAGGCAAACAGCTGCTAATAGCTACCAAAAATAATAACTACAAAAAAGACTGTGGGATATCAAATTTTCCCAGCAAATTGATAAGTTATGTGAAAATATATGGCAAATATGTAAGACACTTTTCCAAATAATAAGGGTCATTGCTGCAATTATGCAGTAATAGCTTTGTGACCCAATGGACTGTAGCTCACCAGGCCCCTCTGTCCATGGAATTCTCCAGGCAAGAATACTGAAGTGGGTAGCCCTTCCCTTCTCCAGGGGATCTTCCCAACTCAGGAATCAAACCCAGGTCTCCAGCATTGCAGGCAGATTCTTTACCATCTGAGCCATTAGGGAAGCCCAAGTATAAATTAAAATATCAATAAGATACAGTCCCAATATGATTTGATTTTCAATTTGACTTTTGCTGATTGCTAAACCAGTACTGGAAGTATTTAAAAGATATTTGAAGACTTGGATAATGTAATTGTGGCAGTGATACTTAAAATGAAATATGACCAAAGATGACATTATAATATTAACACAGTCTATGTTTAAGATTATTATAAAGGGAATGTTTATATACAGGTAATACATTAACATTTAAATCATAGCAATCAAGTTTTATTTCCATTAAAATAATTTTTAGGTTAAATATCTCTAAGGCAAAGTTTAATAGTTGTTATGAATAATGAGTACAAAGAGAGTAAATATAACAATATTCTCAAAAATAATTTGATAGCTGACATCGTGCAGTCTCATTTTTTTTTTCCAACCTGCTGTGACTATGTATATTGATAGAGAAAAATCAAATAAAAACGAAGGTACTTAGATGAGCTTTGTTGGGAGTGAATGAACCAAGAAAGTTCGTATTTCACAGATGAGCTCAAGAAAAAATGCAAATATTTTTCTGAGTGTTCTCTATTATTTTAAAGGTAGTTGCTATTGAAAACATTACTAAAAAGATGAAAAACACAAAGGGATTACAATTGTGTGAAACTTAATATTCATGGAGTAAAATTATCAGAAATATTTCTACTACTGCTAACACTTGATGGTTTTATATTAGCAAACTATTTCTATCAAGAAACTATTATTAGCAAAGGATTATCAGCCACATGCCAGGCACTGTATGCTTGGTACTAGGGCTAAATCAGTGAGCCAGACAGACAGGACCGAATGTCTTGTCGCTCAAATTAAGATGGAATTTTCCTCTTGTCTAGGTAATTAAATTTCTCTCCATGTTGAAGACCAACTGTCAGAAACTGAGTCGTCCTCATTTTGACTGACTTACTTTCAGATGTAGCTGTGCATCTGAATACATGTTTCTCATCTATTTGTATACATGTTCCCTCATTTCTAAATCATGTAAGGTATAATATAACTATTTTCCTTTGATTTTATAAATTATGGGTCTCCTAGTGTGGATCAGTGAAATAGTAGCAATTAAAACCGGGGAAAAAAAGCAAGATTATGGAAGTGATGTCTGATGAGACTACATGTAAATAACTTAGTAAAATTAAACATGTACATAATTTTTATACATAGCAAAATGATTTCATTGGCAAGAAAAAGGATCCCTCTACAGAACTGACTAAGAAAAGTGATGGGATAACCTTCAAAGGAGGAAACAAATGCAGTGACAGCTAAGTTGTTTTGTACTGTGATACAGAAAAATAGTGAGAGAATTACTGTTGGAAATAATGAGACAGACACGGGAGAAACTGAGACAACCTGTCTCATAGACAATAACTACAGAGACAAAGTAGGCGATCTAGTAACCTTCTTCTTTATCCAGTTTTGTTGTTTCTGCATGATAGTGGAACAAGGATTGTAGAAATCCAAGATCACGCTGTGTACTGTTTGAAGAATGAGGCATACAACTATTGATAGGTGCTGTATCTGTCAGAAAGAGTAGAAATCTTGACATCACCCCACAGGTTTAATTTTTAAATGGATGTGAATGGCTTTAAGTACTTTTTATTGTTCTGTTTGTGTCGACAATGTGAGCCATAGGTCTTCCTATATTGCGCTGTAAATAAACGGTGTCGCTAGCACTGGACTCACTGTGATGGATGGTGTACCTTTCTCAACCCTCAGTTGTCTCATTATCCAAGTTCTATTATGGCATTAAACAGCCGTAAGAAATGTGGGCAGTTGCACTCCCAAGGATAAAATTACTCACTTGGGACTCGGCTCCAAAATGACTCAGTAATTGTTTAATAGAACCCTTTGTAAAACTGATAGTTACAGAGATAGATAAGTAAATAATAGATTGTAGCATCTTTATATATATATATATATATATATAGAGAGAGAGAGAGAGAGAGCAATTATTTCACACTGTATATATATATATATTTCACACTGTATGTATATATATATATCTCGTGAGCTATATGGCTAAGTACATAAAGTATTATATGTACTCTTCTTTTATATATGTATATATAAAAGTATATATGTACCTCTTCTTTTTCTCCTAGTTCTAAAGCCTTCTGATTTTATATATACTGTTTGAATTCTGGCTAGCAGCATCATCAACTCAATGGATATTAGTTTGAGCAAACTCCTCCAAGAGATAGTGAAGGATAGGGAAGCCTGCTGTGCTGCAGGCCATGGGGTTGCAAAGAGTCGGTCACGACTTAGCAGCTGAACAAGTGTCCATTAGTTTATTCAGAATTGCTGTTTCTATTTATAATTATCTTCCTAATACTAATGGTTAACTTAGTAAGAGGCTTCCTCTTATTGGTAGAATATTTCAGAGAAAATTGAGGAGTTTTGAATTGTGAAGGATTGTGAGAATTGAATTGTGAAGACTTACATGTTGTACAAAGCTGCCAATCACATCTAAAAACCAAGAAAACACACAGAAAGCAAAAGTAATGCATTTGTCCCTTTTTCTTCTGTGGCTATGAGACTTGGTCTTTTGTCTTCAGTCATTCGTATACCTTTATGTCCTTAGATGAAAATTAATGCCTGAGAAGTGAGAATTGAACAGTTCATATTGTATATAGATAATTTTTGATAATTTTTACATTTTGGGGGGAGAAATAAAAGATGTTTTATACATTTTAATACATTCTGATTCTGGCTGGTAGAGTCATGAAAGAAAATGCTGTAGTGTCCATTTGGAAGCAGAGGAAATTCCACAAGCTTTATGTAAATCAAAGCACAATTTTGTGCTATTGAAACCTTTAAATAATCTAGTCACTATTGCATATCACAGGGCAGGGACTAGCCTTTTAAAACTCCCAGGAACATTTCCATTTTCCAATCTGTTTGATCACTGGTGTTACCTTGAAGTTGGAGGGACTCCTTTGAGCTCTGACAATCACTGAATAAATTGATCTATTAATACATATTTACAGAGCACTCTTTGTGTATGATACTAAGGTGTTTTGAGAGATAGAAATATAGAAGACAATATACACTTAAATTTAATAGCTAGTTAGAAAATGAAGCATTGTAAATGAAAATGTAACATTAGTGACATTATAGTGATAGCATATAAATGATATTTTAGTATAGCAGTATGATTTATGTGCTTTCAACATGATTCTTTGCCAATTTTTCTGCTTTCTTTACTTATTTCTGTTGAACTCCTATGATCTAAAATATGATGGGAGGGATAGATGTCAATCTTTTCTTGAGGATAAATGGAGTCAAAGATCTACATTTACACTTCTGTTTCCACCTATGTTAGCCTGTGTGTGTGTAAAGTTGTTCGGTTGTGTTTGACTCTTTGCAACCCCATGGACTGTAGCTTGCAAGACTCCTCTGTCCATGGGATTTTCCAGGCAAGAATACTGGAGTGCATAGCCATTCCCTTCTCCAGGGGATCTTCCCAATGCAGGGATTGAATCCGTGTCTCTTATGTCTCCTGTATTGGCAGATGGGTTCTTTACTGCTATGCCACCTGGGAAGCCCTGTATTAGCCTGCAGGGTACCAAAGCTATCAAATTTATAGAATTGGGTCCTTGATAGTCTTGAAACTCAGAAAACTTAAGGTCCCTGTACACACAAACTGAAAGTTTAAAACATTTGAGATTATTTGACCCTAAAAAGAAAATGAGCTATTATTCAGTCACCATAATATTTGTAGATGGTATCCTCTATTCTGTAGCTACTGAGATACATGTTTTTTAAGAGTCAGTGTTATGCAGGAACCTGTCTTTTGTGAGACTCCGGTGTGAAAGGCACGATACATCAGATTTAATTGGAGGTCCTTGTGTATTCAATGAAACCAGTGCCCCCCTTCTTTTCTTATGGATAGGAAAGAATATCAGCAACAAGGTTTATACATTTTAAACCTTTTCATTTACTTAGCAGGTAGGGGCATCCTTAGTTTAAGCTCTTGTTTCTAATGAGCTTGTAGTAGATATACTACATCACCAAACTGGCTAGAAAATAATTCAATAAAATAGGCCTTGCTAGATTAAAGTGCAAAGGTACTGAGGAGACTTAATGAAATAAAGTTCTAGTTTTCTCTGAGAGATGTCTTTGTGGTGGTAGGTCTGAGGTTTTCCACTAAGTCATATGCCAGGGAAGTCATAGTTCTGTGTATAACATAAAAGAAAAAAAAAAAAGAAACTTGAAATGGAACTATTCTCTGAAGGACTGAGCCAGTAGTTTTATGCTATCAAAACTTCTACCCTATGAGAAAGATCAATATGTTTTTTAATTAGACCAGGAAACAGGTTACCTTTGCTTTTCTCTTTTCCTTACTTTGAGCAACAAGTAGCTGAGGCCCAAAAATATTATACAATTTTAGGGGGTGCCACAATTACTTAACAATGAGAAAATAGTGTAACAATTGAGGTTTCCTTGTACCTCTGAGGATTCTCATTCCATCCTGACCAAGGTCAGGTTCCTTTGGATTCCTCCTGTCTGTTTCTATCAAAGTCACTGAAACCTGAATGTTTTATGTCACAAATTTCATCTCCACTTGTAAACAAATTTTTCACTTTTTAAAAAATTGGAATGTAATTGCTTTACAATGTTGTGGTAGTTTCTGCTATACAGCATTGTGAAGCAGCCATATGTGTACACATATCCCTCCCTCTTGAGCCTTCCTCCCACTACCCACCACATCACACCCAGCTTGGTCATTACAGAGCGCTGAGCTGAGCTCACTGTTATACAGCAGTTTCCCACTAGCTTTGTGTTTTACACGTGGTAGTGTATATATGGCAGTGCTACTCTCTTAATCCAGCCCCCTGGTCCTTCCTCTTACCATGTGAACAAGTCCTCCAGTGCTCTGTATTTGTGTCTCTGTTCATGTCCTGCAAATAGTTTCATCAATACCATTTTTCTAGATTCCGTGTTATTGTTGTTCAGCTGCTCACATGTGTCCAGCTCTTTGAAACCCCATGGACTACAGCATACCAGCCTGCAGTGTCCTTTGCTGTCTTGAAGTTTGCTCAAACTCACATCCATTGAGTCGGTGATGCCATCTAACCATTTCATCCTCTCTTGTCCCCTTCTCGTCCCATCTTCAACCTCTCGCAGCATCAGAGTCCTTTCCAGTGAGTCAACATTTTGCATCAGGTGGCCAAAGTATTGGAGCTTCAGCTTCAGTATCAGTCCTTCCAGTGAATAGTCAGGGCTGATTTCCTTTAGGATTGACTGGTTTGATCTCCTTGCTGTCCAAGGAACTCTCACGAGTCTTCTCCAGCACCACAGTTTGAAGGCATCAGTTCTTCAGCATTCAGCCTTTTTTATGGTACAGCTCTCACATCCGTACATGACTACTGGAAAAAACCATAGCTTTGGCTATAAAGGCCTTTGTAGGCAAAGTAATGTCTCTGCTTTTTAATACACTGTCTAGGTTTATCACAGCTTTTCTTCCAAAGAGCAAGCGTCTTTTAATTTCATGACTGCACTCACTGTCTACAGTGATTTTGGGGCCTCCAAAAATAAAGTCTGTCATTGTTTCCTTTTTTTCCCCCATCTATTTGCTATGAAATGATGGGACTGGATGCCATGATCTTCACTTTTTGAATGATGAGTTTTAAGTCATCATTTACATGTGGTAGGGTATATATGTCAGTGCTGTATATATAGTGTATATCTGTCACTCTCCTCTTTCACTTTCATCAAGAGGCTCTGCAGTCTCTTCACTTTCTGCTATTAGGGTAGTTTCATCTGCATATCTGAGGTTATTGATATTTCTCCTGGCAATCTTCATTCCAGCTCATGAGTCACCCAGCCTAGCATTTTGCATGATGTACTCTGCATATAAGTTAAATAAGCAGGGTGATACTATACAACCTTGACGTACTCCTTTCCCAATTTTGAACCAGTCGATTGTTCCATGTCCAGTTCTAACTGTCACTTTTTGACCTGCATGCAGGTTTCTCAGGCAGGTAAGGTGGCCTGGTATTCCCATCTTTTAAAAAATTTTCCACAGTTTGTTGTGATCCACACAGTCAAAGTCTTTAGCATAGTCAATACAGCAGAAGTAGATGCTTTTTCTGGAATTCCCTTGCTTTTTCTATGATCCAGTGGATGTTGACAGTGTGATGTCTGGTTCCTCTGCCTTTTCTAAATCCGGCTTGTACATCTGGAAGTTCTCAGTTCACGTACTGTTGAAGCCTTGAAGGATTTGGAACGTTACCTTGCTAGAATGTAAAATAAGTGCAATTGAGCAGTAGTCTGAACATTCTTTGGCGTTGCTCTCCTTTGAGATTAGAATGAAAACTGACCTTCGTCTCCTGTGGCCGCCACTGAGTTTTCCAAATTTGCTGGCATATTGAATGCAGCATTTTAACAGCAACATCTTTTAGGATTTGAAATAACTCAGCTGGAATTCCATCACCTCCACTACTTTTGTTCACAGTAATGTTTCTGAAGGCCCCCTTGACTTCACACTCCAGGATGACTGGCTTGAGGTGAGTGACCACACCATCATTTTTATCCTTGTGGAGCAGAAAAACACATTTGAGGGTACCTATAGCCTGTTACCCTACATATTTATGATAGAAGCCATAAGGAGCTTTAGTATTCTGGTAAATTATTTCAATAAATATTGGTTACAAGGTTTTTCTTTTTTTTTTAATTTAACATTTATGTCTGAGGTTAACTGGAAAAGAAGTGAAATAGCATGTTTATTGGGAGAGAACAAATGAATATTGTCCAAAACACCCTCATGGCTTCACTGGCTTCTCTTTTGCTACCTGTTCTACCTGTATCATAGATACAGAGCATCTTATGTATATCATCTACCTCTGGAAAAGTTTTGCATCTTAAACCATTTTTGAAGTACTGCTGAAAACCATGAAATCTCCCACTTTTGCAAACCTGCACACTGTGCACTTGCAGATCTGCTAAAGGAAGGGGAGTTCATTGTCTAAAATTAAAACATGTTAAGTTTGAGCAATTTATTTAATCTTCCTTTTACTTGTATGGGTAGAATGACAGTATCTACTTGTAAATTTACTATTATGATTAAGGCAAAAATAGTGCATTTTGCTTAGATTTTGGTTCATTTTAAGAGTTATTAGAATATAAAAATTCAAAGTCAAAAATAAATTTTTAAAGTTTTATATCTCATGAGTTATTATATTTAAAATAATGCTGTAAACTATTTAAATATCTGTTCTGATGGTAGCGGGACTAATAGAATTGATAAGAAGGATAAAGATATTTCTGTTTTTATGCAAAATTAATAGCATCCTACAAAATGTCAATTTAAATTCAGCTTGTGAACACAAAGATGGAAATTTCAATACTCTCTAAAGCAAATTTTTAACGAAGAGCTTGCTGTTGTTTGATTTCTATGAGAAGCTTACATTATGAGATGCTCTTTGTTATGGCAGTGTGCCTGTCGCTTTTGATATCAAGTTACTTTTTGACTTTTTCACTGAGGGACAATAAATGACTCAAAAGGTATACTGACTCAAAATAGTTGTAATCAGAACTAAAGTTCCCCTTACCAGAGGAAACTGGGCAAAAGACACCAGAATTCTATACACCTCCTCTAGTTCATTCCAATGTGGTTATTTTATTTCTTAGTTCCTAGTGTTGTTTTTGGTGTGCATTGGTGTCCTCGAATGATATGCAGTTCATCTCCAGTGGATAGCTGGAGAATGATCATGTCCCTAAGGGTCTGTTTTAGATTTTAAAATCTACCTACCCAACACCTCTGAAGATTGGTGGGGACTTTCCACATGGAACAATGAAACAGTTACAGAATTGAGCATCTCTCTGCCCTAGGGCTGTCATGGTGACAACACAGTATCACTCCAGTCCAACTGGTAGTTAGCGTAAGGGCAAAGCCACATGAGGCATTTCACAGAAAGAGGCTTAGTTTTCAGTTTAGCTATATAAAACCTAGCTCTAAAAAAAGCTCAAAATATGTTTTGTTTCTCCCTATTCCAGGGTGCAGAAAGAAGCAGGCTCTTTTTATTTTTCCAGTTCTGCTTTATGATGTGGTAGAACTACCCCTGGGCCAAGATTACACACCTAGGCATCATCCTTGGTCCTTCCTTGATCCAGCTTCTAACATATTCACTTTGCTGCTGCCAAGTTTCAGTCGTGTCTGACTCTGTGCAACCCCACAGACGGCAGCCCACCAGGCTCCCCCGTCCCTGGGATTCTCGAGGCAAGAACACTGGAGTGGGTTGCCATTTCCTTCTCCAATGCATGAAAGTGAAAAGTGAAAGTGAAATAGCTCAGTCATGTCTGACTCTTAGCGACCCCATGGACTGCAGCCTACCAGGCTCCTCCGTCCGTGGGATTTTCCAGGCAAGAGTACTGGAGTGGGGTGCCATTGCCTTATTCACTTTAAATCCCTTTAATGGCTTCGTACCTTGCACTGCTTAAATAAACTTAACTAACCAAGAACAAGAACTCAATTTAACTGCTTCTGACTTTCTTTGTAACTTTCCTGTCCCTCATTCTACCCCCTTGTCAGTAAGCTTCAGGCACTCAGTCCTTCTCTGCAGTTCCAAGAACACATCAAGTGCCTTCCAACGTTAGGGCCAAGTGCTGGTACCAGTTCCTTCTGCCTCAGACACTTTACAAAGATTATAGTATGGCGGGCCTCTCCTGATCATTCAGATTTTAGCTTAAATATCCCTCAATGAAGATCATTTAGTTTAAAATAGGATCCAGACATATGGTTTGTTTTCTATATAAAAATAGTACTTTCTATTATTCTCTTATTTTTTAATTTTGTCTCCAGTCTTTCACATTAAAATGAGAAAATATAGCAGTAAATATGTTAAGTGAAAACTTAATGAATACATTAAATTTAAAACTCTAAGTTGCTATTGGCGTGGTGTTTTAATCAAAATCTTTTCAGTTGAAGGTCTTAGTTTTCTAAGATAGCTTGTGTATTTTTGTGTGGTTCAGCATAGGAACTCTCTCTGTAGAGAATGAATTAGAAATGTATTGGAGTGAGACTGCCCTGGGGATCCAGTGGCTAAGATTCCATGCTCCCAGTGCACGGGTCTAGGGTTCAATCCCTGGTCAGGAACTAGATCCCACAGACCATAGCTAAGAGTTCTCATGCCACAATTAAAATATTTTGCTTGCCACAACTGAGATGCAGCACAGCCAAATAATACATAAATGCTTAAAAAAAAAAGAAAAGAAATGTATTGTAGTTAGTGAGGATGAGAAGGGGATTTTATAAGCACAGTGTCAAACTTCAAATACATAGATGTATTTGAAGTAATGCAAGAAGATACTGGAATGTATTTGTGAATAAAACTGTTGGTATTTGCTAATGGATTAGATGTGAGAGGCAAGGAATGAGAGGACTCAGGGATGACTTCCAAGTTTTTCATGGATGATCTTAACATTTGTAAGTCCTTATGGATCAGTAAAGTGATCAGGATTCCTAAGCCTGTTAACTTAAGATTATAAATAAGAATGTAATTTTGGGAATTACCAATTTATTCAAGGATAAGAATATCTCCTAGGCACAGAGTAGAGACAGAGAAGAGAAAGAAGCTGAAGATATCCTAGAACACTCCAACATTTGAAGATCAGTAACATAGGAGGAGGCAGCAAAAGACATAAAATAAAATACTTAGATTGCATTATTTTAGGCCAGTTGTGTTCCAGCCTGAACATGAAGCTCTTTTTTCTTAGCCTCCTAGGGCTATAAAAGAGAAAATTGGGAAGACATGTGAACTCTTTGTCAACAGATAGCTGTAGTGTACCCAAGAGTGTATAGTTAGTGTAATGAAGCACCTATGCCTACTCTCCGGAGAAGGCAATGGCACCCCACTCCAGTACTCCTGCCTGGAAAACCCCATGGACGGAGGAGCCTGGTAGGCTGCAGTCCATGGGGTCGCTGAGGGTCGGACACGACTGAGCGACTTCGATTTCACTTTTCACTTTCATGCATTAGAGAAGGAAATGGCAACCCACTCCAGTGTTCTTGCCTGGAGAATCCCAGGGACAGGGTAGCCTGGTGGGCTGCCGTCTATGGGGTCACACAGAGTCAGACACGACTGAAGTGACTTAGTAGCAGCATGGCTACTCTCACCCACTCCTTCACATTTTTAGCTTATAACCAAGTCTGTTTGTCTGGAGGAGGGCATGGCAACATTCTTGCCTGATGAATACCTATGGACAGAGGAGCCTGGTGGGCTACAGTCCATGGGATTGCAAAGTCAGACACGACTGAGCAATTAAGCACAGAATAGCACAAGGCAGTTTGACCCTCACTGAACTTTTAATTTGTAATATCTGATTTATTACCTGCTTAGTTTTCATGTAGCGTGAAAGATATCAGACATTTTTTTCTCTTGTCCTCAGATCAGATCAGATCAGTTGCTCAGTCCTGTCCGACTCTTTGCGACCCCATGAATCACAGCACTCCAGGCCTCCCTGTCCATCACCAACTCCCGGAATTCACTCAGACTCACGTCCATTGAGTCAGTGATGCCATCCAGCCATCTCATCCTCTGTCATCCCCTTCTCCTCCTGCCCTCAATCCCTCCCAGCATCAGAGTCTTTTCCAATGAGTCAACTCTTCGCATGAGGTGGCCAAAGTACTGGAGTTTCAGCTTTAGCATCATTACTTCCAAAGAAATCCCAGGGCTGATCTCCTTCAGAATGGACTGGTTGGATCTCCTTGCAGTCCAAGGGACTCTCAAGAGTCTTCTGCAACACCACAGTTCAAAAGCATCAGTTCTTCGGTGCTCAGCCTTCTTTACAGTCCAATTATCACATCCATACATGACCACAGGAAAAACCATAGCCTTGACTAGATGAACCTTTGTTGGCAAAGTAATGTCTCTGCTTTTGAATAAGCTATCTAGGTTGGTCATAACTTTCCTTCCAAGGAGTAAGCATCTTTTAACTTCATGGCTGCAGTCACCATCTGTAGTGATTTTGGAGCCCAGAAAAAGAAAGTCTGACACTGTTTCCACTGTTTCCCCATCTATTTCCCATGAAGTGATGGGACCGGATGCCATGATCTTCGTTTTCTGAATGTTGAGCTTTAAGCCAACTTTTCCACTCTCCTCTTTCACTTTCATCAAGAAGCATTTTAGTTCCTCTTCACTTTCTGCCATAAGGGTGGTGTCATCTGCATATCTGAGGTTATTGATTTTCTCTCGGCAATCTTGATTCCAGCTTGTGTTTCTTCCAGTTCAGCGTTTCTCATGATGTACTCTGCATATAAGTTAAATAAACAGGGTGACAATATACAGCCTTGAAGAACTTCTTTTCCTATTTGGAACCAGTCTGTTGTTTCATGTCCACTTCTAACTCTTGCTTCCTGATCTGCATACAGGTTTCTCAAGAGGCAGGTCAGGTGGTCTGGTATTCCCATCTCTTTCAGAATTTTCCACAGTTGATTGTGATCCACACAGTCAAAGGCTTTGGCATAGTCAATAAAGCAGAAATAGATGTTTTTCTGGAACTCTCTCGCTTTTTCCATGATCCAGCAGATGTTGGCAATTTGATCTCTGGTTCCTCTGCCTTTTCTAAAACCAGCTTGAACATCAGGAAGTTTGCGGTTCACAGTCCTCAAGTGATGGCCAATACCCAATGCTGAAGTCAAATGCTCTAAATACTGCACATTTATTTCCATGAATGGCTTCCTAAGAGCCATCAGCACAAAACAAACTTCCACAGTCACTGTAAGAAGAGGACTGAGGGAAAAATGGGGTATCCTTAGTCTTTTGTGCAGTATAGCATTCTTGGAGAAAGCTATTGTCTCTCCTACCTGAATCCAATGGAGTGAGTCCCAAGAAAATCACTTCCAAAGATTGGGGTACCCAAAATAAGGAGACAATTTTTTTCCAGTTGGAATTTTTCTTAGTGAACTTCTTGATATGGAACCTCACCTTGTGCCTCTCTGAGCAGGAGAAAATGGAAAGAAATGAGTATGTAAATGATTCTAATTTCTTCCATGGCAAGGATATATGAGTTTCCTGTGGAACAACTGGGCACTATGGCAATGCTGCTTGATCAGTTCTGTTCTGGTACAGGCTATTCAAGAAATATTTTATATTCCTTTCTTCTGCATAGGCCTTTCAACTCCCTTTGTATCCATAAAAGATAATCTATCCCAAAGTGTTTTATTTTTAGTGCCCATATCTTTAGTACTTCCCGTCTCCAGTTGGTTATACTCATGACATCATGGGGGCTTCCCAGGTGGCGCTAGTGGTAAATAAACCGTCTGCCTATGCAGGAGATCAGGAGATGTGAGTTTGATCCCTGGGTTGGGAAGATGCCCTGGAGGAGGGCATGGCAACCCACTCCAATATTCTTGCCTGGAGAATATAATGGACAGAGGAGCCTGGCAGGCTACAGTCTATGGGGCTGCAAAAAGTCAGACACAACTGAAGTGACTTAGCACACACACATGACATCATGAGATCAAAACTGTATAGATAGGGCAGCATGTGTTCTCAGTAAATGTGAAACAGATCTTTGGACCTTGAGCTCCTAGTTATCTGAGGCAAGAGAAGAAAGGGTGAGTCTGGGGGAAAGAATTGATGATGACAAAGTTTTCTGCTTGATTGTGACTAACAGCTCAAGTAGACCCAGACATCCGTGAAGTCAGCTTTTTCTGTAGCAATTTTCTCATTCACTAGGCACAATTTTATATTTATTCATAGAAAATAGCTAAAAACACTTTATTACAAAACTTTCACTGACATAAAATAAAAGACAATTTTTTTACCAATTCTTTTTGAAGAGAGAGTATGCAAAATAAAAACTCATTTCTTTCAAGAAATAAGCCCTAAATTCTTTTATTTTGAATTGCCAGATTTTATTTTTTCAAGTAAAAACATTCAAAAACGCCATCTTACCATCATCTAATTAAAAATAAACTGTCATACTCTTAATGGACATACACACACATTCTCTCAACATAACCTTACCTTTTATTTTTAATTTTTTTCTTTCAGTTTATTGAGTTATAATCGACACACAGTACTAAGTTTAAGGTGTACAGCATAATGATTTGATTTACATAAATCATAAAATGATTACCACAGTTTAAGTTTAAACATTTCTCATGTCATATAGATACAAAATAAAAGAAAAAGGAAAAATATTTATTCATTGTAATAAGAACTCTTAGGATGAACTAACAACTTGGATTGATAACATACAACAGTATTAATTACATTAATCATGTTGTACTAATTTAGCTTATAAGCTGAAGTTTGTTACTTTTTGACCATCTTCCTCTAATTCCCATCCCTCCACTCACTACCTCTGGTAACCATAAATCTGATCTCTTTTTCTATGAATTTATTTGTTTTGAAGTATAATTGACCTACAGCATCATGTTACCTCCTGGTATACAGCATAGTGATTCAATATTTCTATATTCTATATGTTGCAAAAGTGGTCACCATGATAAGTCTGGTTACCATCTGTCATCATACAAAAGATAGTATTTTGTATATGTAAACTGTTAAACATCTCTAGTTTTATAAAATGTTCTGGCTTTCCTTATGACTGAAAAAAAAAAAAAAAGTAGATATCAATTTGAAGAGCTATAGTCAAACTGTAGGACTTTTATGTAAGTTTTCAAAGCATCTGGTTAAATTCTAGATACAGGTGTGTAAGGGGGTAACCAAAGGTGGGTAACCAAAGACCTTACCTGGAGTTTTTATTTGCAAAATATGCCCACTTCCTTCCTTCCAGAGGGTTAGTGTGTTTGAAGGTGGAGAAAGATGGCAGTATGCTACTGTTGCTAAATCACTTCAGTCGTGTCCGACTCTGTGCAACCCCGTAGATGGCAGCCCACCAGGCTCCCCCATCCCTGGGATTCTCCAGGCAAAAACACTGGAGTGGGTTGCCATTTCCTTCTCCAGTGCATGAAAGTGAAAAGTGAAAGTGAAGTTGCTCAGTCATGTCCGACTCTTCGCAACCCCATGGACTGCCTACCAGGCTCCTCTGCCCATGGGATTTTCCAGGCAAGAGTACTGGAATGGGTTGCCATTCCCTTCTCCAGGCCGTATGCTACAATCTCCTAAAGCTATGTCTTGGGGCTGCCATGATTTGAATCAAACTAAAAAACTGTGGAAAATTCTGAAAGAGATTGGAATACCAGACCACCTGACCTGCCTCTTGAGAAACTTATATGCAGGTCAGGAAGCAACCATTAGAACTGGACATGGAACAACAGACTGGTTCCAAATAGGAAAAGGAGTACATCAAGGCTGTATATTGTCACCCTGCTTATTTAACTTATATGCAGAGTACATCATGAGAAACCCTGGGCTGGAAGAAGTACAAGCTAAAATCAAGATTGTCGGGAGAAATATCAATAACCTCAGATAGGCAGATGACACCACCCTTATGGCAGAAAGTGAAGAGGAACTAAAATGCCTCTTGATGAAAGTGAAAGTGGAAAGTGAAAAAGTTGGCTTAAAGCTCAGCATTCAGAAAACTAAGATCATGGCATCTGGTCCCATCACTTCATGGGAAATAGATGGGGAAACAGTGGAAACAGTATCAGATTTTATTTTTCTGGGCTCCAAAATCACTGCAGATGGTGATTTCAGCCATGAAATTAAAAGACGCTTACTCCTTGGAAGGAAAGTTATGACCAACCTAGATAGCATATTCAAAAGCAGAGACATTACTTTGCCAACAAAGGTTCATCTGGTCAAGGCTATGGTTTTTCCTGTGGTCATGTATGGATGTGAGAGTTGGACTGTGAAGAAAGCTGAGCGCTGAAGAATTGATGCTTTTGAACTGTAGTGTTGAAGAAGACTCTTGAGAGTCCTTTGGACTGCAAGGAGATCCAACCAGTCCATCCTAAAGGAGATCAGTCCTGGGTGCTCAATGGAAGGACTGATGCTGAAGCTGAAACTCCAATACTTTGGCCACCTCATGTGAAGAGTTGACTCATTGGAAAAGACCCTGATGCTGGGAGGGATTAGGGGCAGGAGGAGAAGGGGATGACAGAGGATGAGATGGCTAGATGGCATCACCGACTCCATGGACATGAGTTTGAGTGAACTCCGGGAGTTGGTGATGGACAGGGAGGCCTGGCGTGCTGTCATTCATGGGATAGCAGATAGTCAGACACGACTGAGCGACTGAACTGAACTGAACTGAATACACTCTATATCCTTAACTTCATGTTTCTGGAATCCATTTTGCTTGCATTTAGAAGCATATGAACACATCCTGTTAATGACATTTTTCAGAGTCACAATTTGGGGTGGGCCCAAATTAGGAAAAGGACATTGAATTCCATAGTAAGTATTTGACCACCATAAAGAAATTTTTATTTCAAAAAATAAATTATTTCTGATTTAGAAATGATTGCATTTTTCATTATATGTACTTTCAGTTCTAAAAATATTGGTTTGAAGATGTCTGAGTAAAGGTTGAAACAATTTTTTATGAGCTCAAAATGAATCTCTTTTCCATGCTTCCTTAATTCAAAAGTAGCAGAAAAAGTTTTGTTTTTTTTAAAGAATGAAAGAAAACTCCTTTTGTGTTAAGATGAAAAAGTTGTACCTCCTATAAACATTACACTGCATTTTCAAAGCATATGAAAAGAACTATTCAGGTAGAATGACTTATTGACCTTTAATTTTATTATTATCTCTGTTATTTCTCTCTCTCTGTCACATACACACAAACACACACACTTAAAAGATCCCTCTCTGTAAAGAATAGACAATGCTTTAAGGCCATAAATTTTATTCTGTCAATTATTCCATTTGTTCTTTTGACCTTAGACAAAAACCAGTTATTTTACCAGCAAAATGAGTTTATTCTGGAATAGCAGAAGAATTGAAATTCGGGAAATGCATTCTGTGGTGAACCAAAGACAAATCTGAGGGCTGTGGTGGTTCCTCATTCACTACTGGTGGTGGGCAGCTTGCTGTTGAAGGGTCAGGACAAAATCTGTCTTCCTACTAGAGCTTGTAGGCTATGGTGAGTGATAGGGGCAGGAGAGCTTCCCATTTGGGACTTCCCAACTGTGTTTTAAATCAAGTTTCCCTTATCTTCACATTTCCAAATGCCATTTTCTAAAATTACAAGTCTCAATCGTGTGAAGGTGGCTTGAGAAGAAAAGGTAACTCAGTATCAGTGTATAATTATAGTCTTAATTGAAGCTTATGTGTATTGATTAATCGTAGAAGTAGAATGGAGGGAGATGGGAGCTCATGCCAAAGCTTTCCTGATTAAACTCTTTGTCAGGGAGAATTGTTCACCACAATTATCTTTAGATAGTCAGAGGTAAGTTCTTAATCACAAGATAGATTTCCTAATCACAAGTTTAAAGAGACATAGTAGAAAAACTTTGCCTATCCATCAATTTTGAAATTCTTTTGAATCAGATTAAGACTTCTCTATCATCTTAACTATCTTTTTCATTGCTTAACTAGCTCCCTTCCTACTGAACTTTAATTGATTCTCTGTACTCTTTCTTCTCTGAATGGTTCTTGGTTCTTTCTACATGGGTTTTCCTTCAACTTGTACTTTTCCCAAAATTGTATGAAATAGTTTAAAAGTGATCTCATTATATTTGAGATAACGTTGTATTTGGCTATCCATTTTATCATGCAAATACTGAAACATTTATTTCCAGAAATTTTTTTTAGCAAATTAGTTGAAGCTTGACTCTGTCTCTCCCTGAACCCATTTCACTGTGTGTTTTCATTTTCTTCTTTAAACAGATTGATGATTCCATCTCTGAGGCTTGAGAGAGAGCTCATTCTGAGAGGATAGGTCCTGTATTTTCCAATACCCTTCCCCACAGTCTAGGAAGACATTTATTTACCGTGTGACAAGACAGTGTACTTTTATTCTTTTATGCATTTATTTTGCAATTATTATTATTCTGAATGTTTTCACATTGGAACATTTAAAAATTATCTGGCTAAATTTTTTCATAAATATAGTAGATATGTTAAGCATATTTGAGATTTTAGTATCTCATGATATTTCCTGGATGTCAAGAGATATATAGGCTTCTGATGGTAACTAATTGTAGACTTCTCTTTCTTCCTTTGGAATTACAGACCACCTTTAGCCTTACTTATATTTTTAAACAATTGAATACTTGAGAAACTGGTTCTGCAGGGTACACAAAATCCCTTGAGGAATTTGTCTTTGCTTTCAATGAGCTTATGTGGCAAAGACATAACAGTTGGGAAACAGCATGTCATAGAGCTAAGACTGCAAGATTCAAATTTGTGATATGCTGGTAAATGTTTAACAACTGGCTCCTGATGGTAGTGTTTGCTGAAGACTACTGGTACTCCCTATCGCAGTCTTTTCAGTTCATTCTTAGTTTTTCATTCTATCTTTTTCCCCAAAACATTACTGAATTACTGCAGTGATTAATTTTGTGAATATATAATTTTTTAAATTAATGCAGACTGTTACTCCTTTAGACCTGTCAAGCTACACATGTTCATACTACACATAAAATGTGTATTTCTTTCTCTTCTTTTTGTCTTTTTTCCCCAAAGCTCTCCTCGCTGTCTAATCTTCTAAAATGAATTAGCAACTTTTTTTGTTGGTTTATTGTTTCCAGTATCTATAAATAATTTGAGTTGTGAGTTTAGAATTAGTCTCTTTCCCTCACTGATCATTGATCCACTGGATTAAGAAAACAGATGAGCTAACAGCTTCTTGGGAAGCCAAAAGAAAGAGAAGGAGGTGTCAGTTTACAAGAATAGCAAATGGTTTAATGGATGGAAGCATAAGCTCTGGAGCAAACTGCCTAGGTTCAAATCCTAGCCCTGGCACCTACTAGCTTTGTGAACTTGGAGAAATTCCTTAAGCCCTCTGTCCTTCATTTTCCTCTTATGCATGATAAAGATGATAGTAGTGATCACTCAGAGGTTTGGTGTGTGGAACAGTTAGAAATACTCAATAAATGTTAATAATCATTTCTGTTCTTATTTTCCTGTTTGTATGTTGGCTGTGTAAGCATCTTGATCACATCCTCAGGCTCTGTGAGAATGTGGTCTTTGTCTTTTGATGGCTGTCTCCTTACCTGCCTATTCCTCCCTGAATTCTGCCTTCCTATCTATTTATCTACTTATACACTTTTCACTCAGTTTCCTTGACCCCATGCTTTCTTTTTAATCTCCCTCCTTGGCTTCGTACTGAAGCAGCAGTGTGTTTCCAAATTGTGCTGCGCCTCATCCCTGGACCACTCCTTCAGTCTAGACATTGATTAGTCTGTAAGAAGATTGGAAACTTTTCTCTTGCATCTCTTTCTTTGGACAGATTTAGACTGTCTTTATATCATTAGTCAATGTGGTCCTGGGCTAAGTACATTGACGTACATCCGCGCTGGTAATTACTGTTTCTTTTAGGTTTGCCTTGGGTATTTGTTTCATCTTGCTTCTGTGATTTGTGCCATCTCTCCTTACATCTTCTCTCTGTCTATTCTGTTCTGGCTCTCAAAGAGAAACCTAAATTAGCCACATATACACTAAATGTATGTAAAACAGTAACTATAGAAATTTGTGTTTAAATTCTAGACTTCTAACCAAATGACTCTTGTAATTTTAGATCATTCCACCAAACCCTCACAGCCTACAGTTTGCTCTGTGGTTGTTAATTTTATCTGCCAGCTTGGCTAGACTATAGTGCCTAAAAATCAGTTGACTTTAAGTAAAAGAGATTACTTTAGAGAACATGAATGGGCCTCATCCAATTATGTTGTTGAGGACCTTAAGAACAAAAACTGGTTTTCCAGAGAAGATGGAATTCTCCTTCAAGACTGTAACATAGAAAACCTGCTTAAATTGCCAGCCTTCCAAACTATTGTACAGACTGGGGACTCCAGATTGCAATTTTAATTCTTGCCTGAATCTCCAACCCATTGGCCTATCTAACAGATTTGGATTTTGCCAGTCCCCACAATTGCTTGGGCCAATTCCTTAAAATAAATTCATCTTTCTCTCTCCCTATCTCTTCCTCCCACCCTTCTCCCTTTCTTTCTTAATATATCATACTAGTTCTCCTTCTGTGGGAAGCCCCAATATAGATTCTGGTACCAAGAAGTAGAATGCTGCAGTTACAAATACCTAAAAATTTTAAGTGGTTTTGGGATCAGGTAACAGGTAGAAGCTAGAAGAATTTTGAGGCATGTGATAGGAAAAGCCTAAAAAAGACTGTGTGTTGTAAGTTGGGGAGAGTGAGCCATCCTTGTGGGATCTTTAAGGATCATTCCAACATGGTCCCAGGAATTATACTTGGAAAGGCATACATAAAATTAAATGATTTATTATATTTGTAGGTCCTGGAAGTGGGGCCATGACATCCCAAGCAGGGGGCCACTTGGAAGAAGTTCCAAGGGAGTAAATCTAGCTAAGCATGTGCAGAGCCACAAGAGAGGATGAGGACCCATGGGATAAAGCCTTCACTGGAGATCAGGATGGTGTACACAAGTAAAAGACTTGAGAGAATTTCTTTGGTGTGTTTAAATATTACTCGGTTACAGTCAGGAAAGGGCAAGAAGAGGAACTTGTGGCAAGGACCAATCTGATCTCACTGGTGTACCTGGTCACTTGGGCAGGTTGCTCCTAGCCCATTTCTGGGAATATTGAGGCATCAGGAAAGTATAAAGTTTTGCAGATTGACAGTACACCCTATCAAAGACTTAAAGAGACAGTTGGTAGAAATATAGGTGTTAGAGGAAATTTTGGTAAGAGCTCAGGAAAAAAAAAAAAAACAAAAAACAGATTATGAGAATGCCATGTGATAATGGAGACAGGGATTGGACTGATGAATCTACAAGCCAAGAAACACAGAGGACTGCCAGATGTCACCAGAAGTTAGGAGAGAGGCAAGGGACAGATTCTCCCTCAGCCCTTGAGAAGAATCAACTCTGCTGACACCTTGATTTTGTACTTTTAGCCTCCAGAACTATGAGAGAATAAATTTCTTTTAAGTCACCTAGTTTGTGATACTTTGTTATAGCAGCTCCAGGGCACTAATACATACTTCTTCCCACTTCCAGAGGATAAAAGCTCTACAATAACACAGAATTCTTAAAATTATAGTATGATATTTCAGCAAACATGTTGCTGTCATACAATATGGATCTCCTATTATTTACTTTGTAATAGAATAATATAATCTTCTACTCAATTTTATATTCTAAAACCTAAAAATATTGATCACTATACTTAATTTGAAAGTGAATATAATTCATTTAAATAGCCCAAATTCCCAGACAGCACATCCAAAATGAAATATGATCATATAATAAAATTTAGATGGTTGGGAGGATTATGATGTCTTTGCCTCAGTGCCAGGGCTAAGAATAACTTCTTCTGGAACCTAATTGCATAGGTGTCTTAAAGCCTAGTGGTTAGGAAATTTTGGAAAAATATTCTTGATACCAATTTACATCTATAGGAGATCTATAGGTACACAAGCTTTTATACTAATGAGGCTACTGTAACACAAATTCATAATTTTAAAAAGTTAAAGTGATATCAATGATAAGACACAATTCACTCAAGATAACACTGGTGATTGACTGGAAAGAAAGTAATCTTCCCCCAAATTTTAGAAATCCTAGCTAACTATTTGAGTATACCCAGTAAATTTTTGTATTTTCTCTAACTGATAAAAAGTAGATCCACTTAGAATATTGAACTGGGAATATCAATAGAATCTATTAATATATTATGCAGGTTTATAAATAGTGATATTTCTTAAATTTTAATAATTTACTTTCTGATAGCAGCCTGTAATCAAATATAAAAGTCAGAGTCATGAAATTGAATATTATTTCCAGTAGTCATGTATAGATGTGAGAGTTGGACTATAAAGAAAGCTGAGCACTGAAGAATTGATGCTTTTGAACTGTGGTGTTGGAGAAGACTCTTGAGAGTCCCATGGACTGCAAGGAGATCCATCCAGTCCATCCTAAAGGAGATCAGTCCTGGGTGTTCATTGGAAGGACTGATGTTGAAGCTGAAACTCCAATACTTTGGGTACCTGATGTGAATAACTGAATCATTTGAAAAGACCCTGATGATGGGAAAGATTGAAGGTGGGAGGAGAAGGGGATGACAGGGAATAAGATGGTTGGATGGCATCACTGACTCAATGGACATGAGTTTGGATAAACTCTGGGAGTTGGTGATGGACAGGGATTCTGGTGTTCTGCAGTCCATGGGGTCATAAAGAGTCAGATACAACTGAGTGACTGAATTGAACTGAACTGAACTGATTGAAGTATTTGCCAGCTTCAGGCTTATCAAAAAAATCCATTGTAGCTTAATGCCTACTACTGGAAACCTTCTAAAGTGACAAGTCCAGTTTTCACATTTTGCTTCAAAGATCATGCCTAAAGATAATGGTACCTGGTCTTCCTGTGCCTCATCCAGTACTCCTGTAAGGAGAGGGTCCCACAGTGTTCAGGAACACTTAGAAAATTACTTGTGGAGATTGTGGAAACTCTTTTCTTGGAATGTTTTTAGGTGTTATTGATATTTCCAGTTACATTGGTTTTATTGGCAGTGTAGGGATTCATCAGTGTCATTTCAGGAACCTGAGAATATGAATCCTGCCTGTGCTACTTAAAGGCTGTATCACTTTAGGCAAATGACACAGTAGAAGTGGTAAAATTTACAGTTTCTTGAGAACCTACTGTGTAGCAGATGAGGCTCTTTGTGCTATTTTTATAGCTCTTCTCTTCACAATAATCTTCTAAGTAAGGCATCCTTACTCTATGTGTTGGGAAGTTCAGGCCCAGCAAGTTTTAGTGAATACTAACTGATAGCCAAGGCAAGTAAATAGGGATGTTGCTTACTCCCCACACAAGGTGGAGGAATTGCCCAGGACTCTTCCAAGTTTCCTGTGATTGTCTTAGCTTGTGCCCCACCTGAGCTGAGGATTCACTCAGCCCTCTATTACTTCACTGTGGTTGGAGGCTGTCATGGCCAAGGACAGCGTGCAGTTGTGAGAGATTAAGGCCAGGTTGGATCTCACATGGCATCTGAAAAGGACTGAGGAGCTAATTCTAGTGTTCATTGGGGTGACAGATATGGAGTGGTTTTGGAGCTCTGACTGTTTCTAGGACAACCCAGCATGTGACCTAGACCATGCAGAACACCCTCTCTGGCCCCTCTTGCTCCATGGCACAGCTCACCACTAGAGTAAGAGCTGCTGCCACCAGAAGAATACACAGTTGTGGGGATGCAAATTGCCTTGACCTGGCATAATCAATGAACAGGGTGAGGGAAGCCAGTATTAGCACTTATGGATGTGGCAGAATGGGAGCTGTTCAGAACTCTGACTGGTCCCAGGATCATGGCAGCCCATGTCCTAAGCCATGCCAAGCTTCTGATCTTGTCCCTCTTCCTCGGCCCTGTTCCCTTCTGGGGTAAATATGCCAATGCTGGGAGAAGGTAGAGCACACATCTAGAACAGAACCACCTCAAACCCAACCCTCAGGGATTCTACTCTGAGGACCAGTTTGGGTCACAAGCTCACCCCCATCTCCAGTAGGGTGATGTGGGTTATGAAGCAGAGAAGAAACCCCAGTTCACACCTGGCTCTGGCTCTAGCCCCTCTTCTCCCACCTCAATTTCTACCAAGGGGATACCTGCCAGAACACCCTGGGGGACGATGTCACTTGTGCGTATTTCAAATGCAGTTCTGGACATATACAGACTATAGGGGAAGACCTGCAGTCTAGGATACCCGAGGTTATCATTTAGGAGACATAAAAAATTTCTCAAGAAGAGGATACTATACTTATTAACATACATGCACCCAATATAGGAGCACTTAAATATATAAAACAAATACTAACCGATAGAAGGGGGGAAATTGACAGGAATACAATAATAGTAGGGGACTTTAACACCCCACTGACATCAATGTACAGATCATCTAGAGAGAAAATCAGTAAGGCAACAGAGGCCCTAAATGACACAAAAGGCCATTTGGACTTAATTGATTTCTACAGGATACTACATTAAAAAAATTACACTTTGTTTTCAAATGAGCATGAAACCTTCTCTTTTCTTGGATCCATACTAAGTCATAAAACAAGCCTCAACAAATTTAAGAAGATAGAAACTATTTCAATCATTTTTTCTAAACACAATAGTATGAAACTGGACATCAATCATAGAAATAAAAATCAGAAAAGAACAAGAACATGGAAACTACACAACATGCTTCTAAAAAGCCAATGAGTCAATGATGAAATCAAAGAAATTAGAAAATACTTCAAGGCAAATGACAATGAAAATAAAACTTTATAAAATCTGTAAGATTCACCAAAAGTAGGTCTAAAAGGGAAGTTTGACTGATACAAGCCTTCCTCAAGAAACAAAAAAATATCAAATAACCCAACCTATTACCTAAAAGAGGTAGAAAAAGACGAACAAACAAAACCCAAAGTCAACACAAATAAGGAAATAAGAAAGATCAGAGAGGAAATAGATAAACTAGAGATTTTAAAAAATATATAAAACATCAATAAAACCAAGAGCTAGTTTTCTTGAAAAGATAAAACCAGCAAGCCACTAGCCAGATTCAAGAAGAAGAAATGAGAGAGGATCCAAATAAACTAGTTAAAAAGAGAAATAGCAAGTGATAACATAGAAAAAAAGAAATCCTAAACAAACACTATGAATAGTTATATGCCAAGAAATTCAGCAACCTAAAAAACCTAAGATTTTAGATAGAAATGTACCTACAGCCAAGTGTGAGTCAAGAAGAAACAGGCAATTTGAACAGACTGATCACTAGAAGTGAAATAGACTCTGTTAAAAAAAAAAAAAAAAACTGGAAGCAAAAGTTCAGGACCAGATGGCTTCACTACTGCTGCTGCTAAGTCGCTTCAGTCGTGTCCGACTCTGTGAACCCAGAGATGGCAGCCCACTGGGCTCTCACCTTCCTGGGATTTCCAGGCAAGAACTCTGGAGTGGGTTGCCATTTCTTTCTCCAATGCATGAAAGTGAAGCATGAAAGTGAAAAATGAAAATGAAGTCGCTCAGTCGTGTCTGACTCTTAGCGACCCCATGGACTGCAGCCCACCAGGCTCCTCCATCCATGGGATTTTCCAGGCAAAAGTTCTGGAGTGGGGTGCCATTGCCTTCTCTGGCTTCACTACACAATTCTACAAAACATACAAAGAACAACTCATACCAATACTAACTTATACCAAGAACTTATACCTTCTCAAACTCTTCCAAAAGACTGAAGGGGAAGGAATACTCTTGAAGACATTCTTTTAAGCCATCATCACCCTGATGCCAAGACCAGACAAGGTCACAACAACAACAACAAAAAATTACAAGCCAATATCTTAGATGAACATAGAAGCAAAAGTCCTCAACAAATCTGAATCAAACAATAAAGAGGTTCTCATACAATGATCAAGTTAGATTGACTCTAGAGTTGTAGGGGTGGTGCCACATACCAGTATCAATCAATTTTATACACCACATTAACAAAAGTAAAGACAAACACTACATGATCATCTTAATAGATGCAGGAAAAGCATTTGAAAAAACTCTACAACCATACTTGATCAAGAAAACTACCCCTAAAGTGGTTATAGAGGGAACATATCTCAACATAATAAAAGCCATTTGTGACAAACCCACAGCCAACATAATACTCAGTGGTGAAAAGCTGAAAGCCTTCCCACTAAGCTGTGAAACAAGACAAGGATGCCCACTCTACCACTTCTATTCAGCATAGTATTGGAAATCCTAGCCAGAACATTCAGACAGAAAAAGAAATAAGATATATCCAGATTGAAAGGAAGTGGTAAATCTGTCATTTGAAGATTATATGATACTCTATATGAGTCAGTTCAGTTCAGTTGCTCAGTTGTATCCAACTCTTTACGACCCCATGGGCTGCAGCATGCCAGGCTTCCCTGTCCATCAACAAATCCAGGACCCCACTTAAATTTATGTCCATCGAGTTGGTGATGCAATCCAACCATCTCATCCTCTGTCATCCCCTTCTCCTCCCACCTTCAAACTTTCCCAGCATCAGGGCCTTTTCAAATGAGTCAGCTCTTCACATCAGGTGGCCAAAATTTTGGAATTTCAGCTTCAGCATCTGTCCTTCCAATGAATATTCAGGATTGATTTCCTTTAGGATGGACTGGTTGGATCTCCTTGCAGTCCAAGGGACTTTCAAGAATCTTCTCCAACACCACAGTTCAAAAGCATCAAGCATTTCTTCAGTGCTCAGCTTTCTTTATAGTCCAACTCTCACATCCACACATGACCACTGGAAAAACCATAGCCTTGACTAGACAGATCTTCGTTGGCAAAGTAATGTCTCTGCTTTTTAATATGCTGTCTAGGTTGGTCATAACTTTTCTTCCAAGGAACAAGAATCTTTTAATTTCATGGCTGCAGTCACCCTCTGCAGTGATTTTGGAGCTCAAAAAAATAGTCTCTCACTGCTTCCATTGTTTCCCTATCTATTTGCCATGAAGTGATGGGACCAGTAGCCATGATCTTAGTTTTCTGAATGTTGAGCTTTAAGCCAACTTTTTCCCTCTCTTCTTTCACTTTCATCAAGAGGCTCTTTAGTTCTTCTTCACTTTCTGCCATAAGGGTGGTGTCCCCTGCATACTTGAGGTTATTGATATTTCTTCTGGCAATCTTGATTCCAGCTTGTGCTTCATCCAGCCTGGCATTTCACATGACGTACTCTGAATATAAGTTAAATAAGCAGGGTGACGGTATACAGCCTTGATGTACTCCTATCCTAATTTGGAACCAGTCTGCTGTTCCATGTCCAGTTAACTGTTCCTTCTTGACCTGCATACAAATTTCTCAGGAGGCAGGTCAGGTGGTCCCATTTCTTAAGAATTTTCCACAGTTTGTTGTGATCCACACAGTCAAAGGCCTTGGTATAGTCAATAAAGCAGAAGTAGATGTTTTTCTGGAGTTATTTTGATGATCCAACAGATGTTGGTGATTTGATCTGTAGTTCCTCTGGCTTTTCTGAATCCAGCTTGAACATCTGGAAGCTCACAGTTCATGTACTGTTGAAGCCTGGCTGGGAGAATTTCGAGCATTACTTTGCTAGTGTGTGAGATAAGTGAGGTTGTGCAGTAGTTTGAACATTCTTTGCATTGCTGTTCTTTGGGATTGGAATTAAAACTACAGAAGACACTAAAGTCTCAATGCAAAAACTAATAGAATTAATAAATGAATTCTATCAAAATGTAGAATATAAGATTGATATATAGAAAGGTGCTGTATTTCTTTACAGTAATAATGAACTATTATAAAGAGAAGTAAAATGAAAAATATCATTTAAAATTGTGTCAAAAACCAAAAATGTGAGGGACTAAACCTGACCAAAGAGATGAAAGAGTTATATGCTGAGAACTATAAAGCAAAATAAAGGGAATTCAAAATGATTCAAAGAAATGGAAAGATATCCCCTATTCTCAGATTGAAATAATTAATATTGTTAAAATGGCCATACTACCCAAAGCAATCTACCTATTTAATGCGATCCCTATCAAAATACCTGTTAAATTTTATACATAACTAGAACAAATAATCCTAAAATTTACATGGAACCTCAAAAGACCCAGAATTGCCAAAGAAATCTTGAGAAAAAAGAATAGAGAAGGAAACATAACTCTTCTAGATATCAGACTATTATACAAAGCTACAGTAATCAAAACAGCATAATATTGGCACAAAAACAGACATATAGATCAAAGGAATAGAATAGAAAGCCCAGAAATAAACCCAAACATGTGCAGTCTGTTAATTTACAGCAAACTCAAGAATATGCAATGGAGAAAAGATAGTCTATTCAGCAAATTGTTTGGAAAAAACTAGACAGCCTAATGCAAATGAACAGCATTAGAAAACTCCTTCACACTATACACAAAAATAAACTCAAAAGGTGGGAAGATTTGGGAGAATGGCATTGAAACATGTAAAATATCATGTATGAAACGAGATGCCAGTCCAGGTTCGATGCACGATACTGGATGCTTGGGGCTAGTGCACTGGGATGACCCAGAGGGATGGTATGGGGAGGGAGGAGGGAGGAGGGTTCAGGATGGGGAACACATGTATACCTGTGGTGGATTCATTTTGATATTTGGCAAAACTAATACAATTATGTAAAGTTTAAAAATTAAATAAAATTAAAAAAAATGATTTAAAACTTTAAATATAAGGCCAAAGACAATGAAGTTCACAGAAGAGAACATAAAACATTTTCAGACATAAATTATAGCTATATTTTCTTAGCTCAGTCTTCCAAGGGCAAAGGAAAAAAATGCAGAAATAAACAATGGGACCTAATTCAACTTTCAGTTCAGCTGAAAGCTGAGTGCTGAAGAATTGATGCTTTTGAATTGTGGTATTGGAGAAGACTTTTGAGAGTTCCTTGGTTGCAAGGAGATCCAACCAGTCCATTCTAAAGGAAATCAGTACTGAATATTCATTGGAAGGACTGATGTTGAAGCTGAAACTCCAATACTTTGGCCACTTGATGCAAAGAGGTGACTCATTTGAAAAGACCCTGATGCTGGGAAAAGTTGAAGGCGGGAAGAGAAGGGGATGACAGAGGATGAGATGGTTGGATGGCATCACCAACTCGATGGACATGAGTCTGAGTAAGTTCTGGGAGTTGGTGGTGGACAGAGAAGCCTGGTGTGCTGCAGTCCATGGGATCGCAAAGACTCAGACATGACTGAGTGACTGAACTGAACTGAATCCAACTTAAAAGCTTTTGCACAGCAAAGAAATTTATTTAAAAAAAAGGAAAAGGCAAGCTCCAGAATGGGAAACCTCCTGACGAAAGCAGAAACATGGACTCAGAAAAATACATGGATCTCAGTATTCATAGCAGCATAATTTACAAAAACCAAGATATGGAAGCAACCTAGTCATCAATAGATCAGTGGATAAAGATGAGACACACTCACACACACACTCTGAAGTGTTATTCAGCTTTGAAAAAAGAATGAGATAATTCCACTCCTAGGCATGTACCCTAAGGAAACCAAAATTGAAAAAGACGCATGTATTCCATTGTTCATTGCAGCATTATTTACAGTAGCTAGAACATGGAAGCAACCTAGATGTCCATTGACAGATGAATGGATAAAGAAATTGTGGTACATATACAATGGAATATTACTCAGCCATAAAAAGGAACACATATGAGTCAATTCCAATGAGGTGGATGAACCTAGAAGCTATTATACAGAGTGAAGTAAGTCAGAAAGATAAATATTGTGTTCTAATGCATATATATGGAATCTAGAAAAATGGTACTGAGGAATTTATTTACAGGGCAGCAATGGAGAAACAGACATAGAGAATAGACTTACAGACAAGGGGAGAAGGGAGGAGAGGTTGAGATGTATGTAAAGAGTAACATGGAAACTTACATTACCATATGCAAAATAGATAGCCAAAGGTAATTTGCTGTATGGCTCAGGAAACTCAAACAGGGGCTCTGTATCAACCTGGAGGGGTGGGATGAGTGGAATGGGGAGGGAGATGGTGGAGGGAGGTTCAAAAGGGAGGGGATATATATATACCTATGGCTGATTCATTTTGAGATTTGATAGAAAACAACAAAATTCTGTAAAGCAATTATCCTTCCAAAAAAATTAATTAAAAAAAATGAAATACTTGCCACTTTAAACAACAAATGCACCTGGAGTACATTATGCTTAGTGAAATAAGTTAGACAGAAAGGCAAATACTGTACGTTATCACTTACGTATGGAATCTAAAGAAAATAAAGCAAATGAATATAGCAAAAGAGGAACAGACTCACAGAGAACAAACTAATAGTTACCAGAGTGTGAAGGATTAGGAGAAGGGGCAAGATAGGGGTAGAGAATTACAAGGTGTAAACTACTGTGTATAAAATGAGTAAATTACAGGTATATATTTTAAAGCACAGGGAATAGAGCCAATATTTTATAGTAGATTTAAATTGAGTTAATCTATAAATATATTGAATCAGTATGTTGTACACTTTATCCAATGTATTAATAATATTGCAAATTAGCTATACATCAATAAGAAAGAGATACTTCTCAAATTTTCAGTGGAAGCATTGGCATTTTCTCATGCAGACTCCTGCTTTTTTCAAGTGAGTAGCTTAAAGGGATGAGGCAAGTGTGTGAGGACCACCTCAAGAGTCAGGTCAAGAGTAAAATTTCTCCTTGTAGAGATGAAAGTCTGACCATACCTTTTGCCCTATACAGAGAAACAATTAAATTAACTGGTTTTTTTCTCTTTCTTTGTTACATTTCATTCTGTACTCATCTGAGATTGCCATGCCTTGTTATGTAGTTCACTATATATCTTATGTACAGTATGGTTAATCATGTTGGTCTGCTGGCGACACTAGGGTTCAGGGGAGAGAGTCTACTCTGCTGTATGTCATTCTGATTCAAACTCTGTCAAACAATAAGGGGCCTAGTGGCGTGAATGAACACCTACTTATAAAGCATCAGAGGTCTTTGGCTGACCACAGAGTCTGAACTTCTCAAGTACCCCAATGGTTAATCCTCACACCTTTGTAAGAAAATAAAAAGGAGAGGCCCTTACAGTAGTAACAAGAGGCCTTACAGAGGCCCTTGTTACCTGGTAAGTATAGATGATATAAAAGTGTCTGATATGAACTCAGCACATTGTATGTACTCATGATGGTGGTGACTATGGAAATGACAGTGATGACTATAAAGTGCTTGCCATTCCAGTGAGTCTGTTGTTTGGATTTCTCAGCTCCAAATAAAAAGCCCTGAAGGAGAGCTCATGTCACTTCCCTTTGCTTAGAGAAAATCCTGCACAGATCCCATGTGTAGAAAGTTAATATAAATAAATTTAGTACTGATTATGATGAGGATGATATGATTAATTCTAATATGCAGTGATTACTGTGGGCTCAAATACAGAAGCATGTCACTATAACAGGAAGCAGGATAAAGGGGAATTCCCAAAAAAACCCATACCCCAAATAAAATAAATGTCACACTGATGATTCAACAATAGTTTTATTTGTTTGGCTGCATTATAATTCACGTATGTACTCTTGAGAGTAACTAAGTGTGTTTTAGCAAAGTTTCTGTTTCTGAAAAGAAAGTGATGAAAATATAAGAAGTTTCCTTGGCCTGTTAAACAGAGATGTACATGAAATATATCCTCCTGGGAAAAGCAGTAGCATTTTGTATGTTTCAAACACAAATGTTATTTCCAATAGGCTAAATTCCTGAGTAATTTAGAAAAAAAAAATTTCTTCTTAAAAAATACTGTTTCTAAGACTTTCTCATAAAATACAAGCCTTTGTTGGTCTGTTCTCTGTTCCCCATTGTTTCAGATTTTTGGCTAAATCCTTCCTTATAGCCAGATGGTTATTATCTTATTATTAATAAGAAATATTTTCTTCCATTTAGAAAAAGAAAACACTTGAAATAACACATAGAAGTTTTATTAATATATGTCATAGCCACTCTGAGATCATGATCACATTATTGTTTCCAGCCTGCATAGGTGAAACATAGACATTAGTTAGAAAGGAATATCTTTAACAGAAATTTGTACAATAAGAGTACTGTAACTTTTTCCTGTTCTTTTGGACGGGGGTAGGGAGAAGAGGTTCCTCTTCTCAAGCAGAAAACAAGAGTGACAAAATGACCCACCAGAGAGATTGGAAGTGACTTTGCAAATGGCATTGCCTATTTTGTGACTGGATGCTACCAAAGTACACAGGCATATAGGCCTGTTCTAACACGCAGCTGGAGGAGAGAAGGAAGAAAGTCTTGGGAAAACTAGAAATTTGTCTCCTACCATTTGTGGGTCAAGGAAAATGCTGCCAGACTTTCATCTGGAATTGTCTGAAAGAAGGAGTTTGGTTGTATCTACATCTGATGGTAAGGCAAGAAAATCATCTACTTTGGAACCAATTTCATTTTTGCTGTTTAGCTGGAGGAATTTATGAGATGACTTCTTATTGTTCAAGTGAATGCCTAAAAGATATCCACACTACAGCTGTCTTTAAAGTACTTTGACCAAGAGGAATGCCTACTGGTGTGATGGGACCTCAGGAAATAGTGCTAGTGTGGGGTCTCTTGTTGCAAGGCAGGTGTTACGGAAATGGCAGGAAATCAGTGATATGAATACAGCCTGCATCAGGCAAAAGTGCAGTGCAGGCTCCTTGGCGTGGGGGTCACTGACATTCTCATGTGTGTGTCATAAGAAAAAGCCACCAGGTGGGCAACCGTCTCACAGAGGGTTTGATGATCACATTGCAGAAACACAAATCAGATTTCCCTCTTTGCTCTAATTCTCCCTTCCCCCATCCATCATCAGGGGAAGCCAAAAGCAACAGTTCTTATGGATAGATTTGGAATTAAACAAGAAAGAGAGAAAGTGAGACAGTTCTCTTTTCTAAATATGGATACCCAGAGTTGTGTCTAGTCTGAGAAAGATGAGACTAGAAATTTTAAATTGGTTATAAGATGGTAGTACTGAATTAGATAGCAATAGACTTTTTTTTTTTTTAACTACTTGGTGGTGAGTTTTTTATTCTCTCTCTTTTTTTTTTTTTAACATAAAAGTAACCAGAAAACTATGGTATTTAAAAAAAAAAAACAAACAAACAAGGAATAGGGCAAAAATGTGACCAGGGAAAAATACACTGTATTCTGCTTATATCCTGTTGAATTTGGCCTATTTAATAGACCAAATATGTATTTCATAAGTCATCTTTAATAAGTGTTTCCTCCCACCCTGTTTATATGAAAAAGTTCTAATTAAATTTTGAATTTTAAGACAGAGACAGATGGACAGACTGATACACGCACACATACACATGCACTCGAATGTGCACATGCAGAAATAGAGAATGATGGAGACAGAATGTTAACTAGCCCAGCGCTGTGTTTTCTGAATACGGAACTAAAATTGAGACTAAATAAAGTAACTTTAGCTTTGCAACAGATTTGTAAGACCAGTCAACAGAGCCAGTCATTTTCTACATGAGTATCTTGAGACCAGGACAGTTAAAGTGTTTGCTTAATGCCTGATTTAGAAGGAGAACCTGTTTTGGTCTTGATATTCCTGATTCCTAGGCAAGTGTTTCAGAGAAGGCAATGGCACTCCACTCCAGTACTCTTGCCTGGAAAATCCCATAGGCGGAGGAGCCTGGTAGGCTGCAGTCCATGGGGTCGCGAAGAGTCTGACACGACTGACCGACTTCACTTTCACTTTTCACTTTCATGCATTGGAGAAGGAAATGGCAACCCACTCCAGTATTCTTGCCTGGAGAATCCGAGGAACAGGGGAGCCTGGTGGGCTGCCGTCTATGGGGTCGCACAGAGTCGGACACGACTGAAGCGACTTAGCAGCAGCAGCAGCCAGCAGCAGGCAAGTGTTGCATTTACCATGGGAATAAAAGTTTACCTGATACAGTCTGAGAGAGAGGTAACTTGGATTATATTTTTTCTGATTACCAGTTCTAGGCTTTGACTCTTCTCAGTTAGTTCATTGCACCTTTATGTGAATCAAAGTTGAAGACAATATATGGGTTGTAAATCATGTCATTGTAATTTATTAGCTTAGTATACATTGATTTAGATTCTCCTTCCATGCTTCCAAATCAAACCACATATATCCTTGGTCCTCCTCAACACACAAATTGGTACAAAAAGTTAAGGAAGAAGGAGAAGGAATAACATATTTGAGGAATAATTTGCACATGATAATTTTACTTTGTTGTTCAATTTCTAAGTCGTGTCCAACTCTTTGCAACTGCATGTACTGTACCATGCCAGGCTTCCTTGTCTTTCACTATCTCCTGGAGTTGGGTCAAACTCATGTCCATTGAGTTGGTGATAGTATCTAACCATCTCATTCTCAGCTGCCCCCTTCTCCTTTTGCCTTCAGTCTTTCCCAGCATCATGATCTTTTCCAATGAGTTGACTCTTCACATTAGGTGGCCAAAGTATTGGAGCTTTGGCATCAGTCTTTCTAATGAATATTCAGGGTAGATTTCCTTTAGGATTGACTGGTTTGATCTCCTTGCAGTCCAAGGGACTCTCAAGAGTCTTCACCAGCAACAAAGTTCAAAAGCATCAATTCTTCAGTGTTCAGCCTTCTTTATGGTCCCACTCTCTTGGAAACATCGAAACTATTTCTTCTCTGGGTCCAATGAAAACAAATATTGATTTCTCTCAATGAGTTCAAAAACACAATACCAAATTATTTTTACTTTTAAAATAATTTTAGTTAATGATACATGAATTTTATGCATATTTCTCAATTTGTAGTAGCTAGAATACTATAGGAGAATAAATTTAGCTCTGTTAGGTGAAAAGGATGGGTTGCACATAGATTTGACACAATCTAAGAGAGATAAATTGCTATTTTAGCTTACCTACAAAACAAATATATCTATTCCTTTAGTAAATTAAAATGAATAATTGAACTATTTTGAGCCCCTGTGACCACAAGGATGCTTCGAAGTGGAAGTGGCAGAAAAGTATCTCATATCATAATTAATAATGAAGTTTATTAGCCTCCTAAATATAAGAGGTCTTCAGGATAGTGGATACAGTGAGTTAATAATGAAAGCAAGGATTAAGATTTTTCTACTTTTCTACCTTCTCTTTTACCATTTGCTTTCCCCTAGCCTTGTTCATTTATGAAGCAATCCCAGCTAAGAAAAATGCTATAGCTGATTCCTCTATTTGCCTATTCTGACTATCCCTGCCCGCAACCCCTTTCCTCTGAATAGCAAAAATCTGATTTTGTTAGGGCTGCAGTGCACTTTGCTTAGAAATTGCATTCTCTGTGTGGAGCATCCAAGCAGACTCTGTAAAGAGGATGAATATTCACTGTAAATTCTGTCAAGGCTATATTATAACGTGCAAGGCTCCTAGTAATGATTTTTTTTTAAATGGGTACTGAGCCTTTCTTGTACTCCCTTCTTCTTCCCAGTTGAGATTGAGTTCTAATGGGTGGAAACATGGGAAGACTTGGCCTCTGATGACTTAGGTCTTCAAGCTATGCCTGTTTTGCCTAACTCCAGCCTTCTTTTAAGTTGACAGTTGACACTAATCACAACTGAAACAAATACAGTATTTTGGTTGTGTTGGCCCTTGTTGGGACTCAATGTTAGGGGAGCTGGGATTAACATGATTGGTTTAAGTCAGTGAGTCTCAACTTTGGCTGCAGTTTAGAGTCACCTGGGGAGTTTTAAAAGCCAGGGCTCTTCCTCAGACAGATTAAATTAGAATCCCTGGCTTGGAACCCAAGTGTTAGAGTTTTTAAAGCTCCACAGGTGCTTCCAGCATACAGCCAAGTGGCTGAAACTACCCAGAACCACTCCTGGAGGCAGTGTCAATCCCCAAACCACACTGATGCTACATAATCCAGGAGTAATGGCCTGGCTGTTGTAGAGTCAACTCCAGTGTGTTCGAAGATCCTAGCCTTAGAATCGCTTCCCTGGTAGATCAGTTGGTAAAGAATCAACCTGCAGTGCAGGAAACCACCAGCAATTCGGGAGACCCAGGTTTGGTCCCTGGGTCAGGAAGCTCTCCTGGAGAAGGAAATGGCCACCCACTCTGGTACTCTTGCCTGGAGAATCCCATGGACAGAGGAGTCTGGTGGGTTACAGTCCATGGGGACACAAGAGTCAGACCCAACTTAGCAGCTAAACTAGTAAGAAGGGGACAGTTTACTTTAGGGAAAAAAAAAATGCATGTAAAAAGCTAAGTTGGGTGGCAATTATGTTGTCCTTATGCTATCATAAGTAATCAGAAAAATTCAGAGGGCAGAAAAATACTCTGGGTGCCGTTACAATGCCAGTGTTTCATTGTTGTCCTTTCTGTTAAAGCTAAACGTTATTGTGCTACATGCCAGCACCACAAACTAAAGAGTGTACAATTTCTCTTTGTTTGACTGTTCTTATGCTGTATAAAAGTGTCTTTCTTTGTTCATTATTTTTTTGTAAAATGCATCCTTGACAACTGCCTTAGTATAGAGAACAAAACCTTTCAGTTTACAATGAACTCTGAAGATAAGTTGGCCTCTAGGAGCTCTAGAAAATGATTCTGCAGATTTAAGAACATAAATGTCCCTTCCAAGTCTACAAGATATATATGAATAATGGAAACAATAAAATATAAGTAAATTTTAACTTTTTGGTAACATAAAATGACAGTCTTAATAAACAGAAAATATGATATATCCGAATATTGAAAAAGTATAAACCAGGCACAAAGGCACATGGTTAAAGAGATAAGGTGGCATAATGAAATTTAAAAAGCTAAAGGACATTTTCACAATGCAATATTGGGATGAAATAAAGATATTGTGTAGCTTTGATGGTAACAGTAATCCTTTGAGAGCATTAAAAAATAGGTTGGATTCAGGAGCCACTTCTTATAAATATTGGGTGGAAATATGATAGTATATCTTTCTCTAGACTATATTTTAAGCTCAGTTAGTTGGTCCACACCCAGAGAAAGGGACTTTCAGAGGATTTACAATAAACTCTCATTATTTACAGATTCTGTATTTGAGAAGTCATCTACCAACTAAAACTTATTTGTTACCCCTAAATCCATACTGAGGGTGCTTTTGCTATCTTTTCATGAGAGAGAATAGGGTGATGAAAAAATTAAGTTGCCTGATGCACATGTTCTCAAATGCAGCCAATCAAGCTTTCTTATTTCAGTTCTAATAGTGTAAGCAACTCTTCTTTTCAAAGTCTATTTACGTGCCTTACTTTTTGGCATTCTTATCATTTTTGTTGTTTATTTCATTGTTGAAAATGGCCTCAACCTAGTGCTGAGGTACTTTCTAGTGCTTCCACGTGAAAGAATGCTCTCATGCTGCCATTTGGTAGTTCCATCCTCATCTCCACTACCATCTCCCATCAATTCTCCTTGGCAACCACTCATCTATGATTTCTGTAATTTTGTCATGTCAAGAATATAAATAGAATAATAGAGTATGTGACCTTTTAAAATTAGCTTTTTCCCTGAGCATAATTCCTGGGCTATTTTCAAGTTATTTAATTAGAGTCTGCTTTTTTATAGCTAAAACTTTAAAATTTATTATTATAGTTTATTTCACCATTCATCCATTCAAGGACTATTTTGGAGTCTATTGATATTCTTTCTCATTCATGTTGTAGTTTTCCTAGTTCTGGGTATGTTAAATGATTTTCTGTCACTTCCTGAACTTTTTAGATTATTCTACTGCTATTGCTAAGTCACTTCAGTCGTGTCCGACTCTGAGCGACCCCATAGACAGCAGCCCACCAGGCTCCCCCATCCCTAGGATTCTCCAGGCAAGAACACTGGAGTGGGTTGCCATTTCCTTCTCCAATGCATGAAAGTGAAATAGCTCAGTCATGTCCGACTCTTAGCGACCCCATGGACTGCAGCCCACCAGGCTCCTCCGCCCATGGGATTTTCCAGGCAAGAGTACTGGAGTGGGGTGCCATTGCCTTCTCCATTTAGATATTATGAGACACATATATGGTGGTGGTGGTTTAGTTGCTAAGTCGTGTCCAACTCTTGTGACCCCATAGACTGTAGCCTGCCAGGCTCCTCTGTCCACAGGATTCTTCAGACAAGAATACTGGAGTGGGTTGCCATTTCCTTCTCTAGGGGATCTTCCCAACCCTGGAATTGAACCCTGGTCTCCTGCATTGCACTTAGATTCTTTACCAACTGATCATACATATATAAATATGTGTAAAAACCTAAGCATATGCACATATTATATATTTAAAATACAATGTATTTATATATATATGTGTGTGTGTGTATATATATATATATATATATTTCATATGTTTATGTACATTGTTGAGGTGTAGCCTGAGGTCTCGGTGAGTGTGTGTATTCAACTTCACTTGTCTTGCCACCACCACTCCGGCAGAAAGGGGACATTAAATCACAGTGCATTGTTTCAGACAGGCGGGATGGAAGTTCTACCTCCTACTAGGCCTCTCTCACAGCTTTTAGGGGATAGCAGCCAAAGGATTCTACCACCCTGTTGGCTCTTAATGAAGGTGGCAACTCAGCTCCCTGTTAAGCCTGCAGACACCCAAGGAAGAGAAACTAGAAGTCTTACTCTCCTTATCTCCTGTTTCCTTGAGAGGGAGAGGTAAGCTTTCTTCTGTTGGTATTGAACAGGAGTCAGACTGTGTGGATCACAATAAACTGTGGAAAATTCTGAAAGAGATGGGAATACCAGACCACCTGATCTGCCTCTTGAGAAATTTGTATGCAGGTCAGGAAGCAACAGTTAGAACTGGACATGGAACAACAGACTGGTTCCAAATAGGAAAAGGAGTATGTCAAGGCTGTATATTGTCACCCTGCTTATTTAACTTATATGCAGAATACATCATAAGAAATGCTGGACTGGAAGAAGCACAAGCTGGGATCAAGATTGCCAGGAGAAATATGAATAACCTCAGATATGCAGATGACACCACCCTTATGGCAGAAAGTGAAGAGGAACTAAAAAGCCTCTTGATGAAGGTGAAAGTGGAAAGTGAAAAAGTTGGCTTAAAGCTCAACATTCAGAAAACAAAGATCATGGCATCCAGTCCCATCATTTCATGGGAAACAGATGGGGAAACAGTGGAAACAGTGTCAAACTTTATTTTTCTGGGCTCCAAAATCACTACAGATGGTGACTGCAGCCATGAAATTAAAAGACACTTACTCCTTGGAAGGAAAGTTATGACCAACCTAGATAGCATATTCAAAAGCAGAGACATTACTTTGCCAACAAAGGTTCATCTAGTCAAGGCTATGGTTTTTCCTGTGGTCATGTATGGATGTGAGAGTTGGACTGTGAAGAAAGCTGAGCACCGAAGACTTGATGCCTTTGAACTGTGGTGTTGGAGAAGACTCTTGAGAGTCCCTTGGACTGCAAGGAGATCCAACCAGTCCATCCTGAAGGAGATCAGCCCTGGGTGTTCTTTGGAAGGACTGATGCTAAAGCTGAAACTCCAGTACTTTGGCCACCTCATGTGAAGTGTTGACTCATTGGAAAAGACTCTGATGCTGGGAGGGATTGGGGGCAGGAGGAGAAGGGGACGACAGAGGATGAGATGGCGGGATGGCATCACTGACTTGATGGACATGAGTCTGAGTGAACTCCGGGAGTTGGTGATGGACAGGGAGGCCTGGTGTGCTGTGATTCATGGGGTCGCAAAGTCAGGCATGACTGAGCGACTGATCTGATCTGAGTCAGGGATTGCTGACAAGTTATCTCTGATCAGTTCAACTTTTTATAAGTCTTTTCCTGGGAGAACCAGGCCCTTGGAGTTTTGTCCCCCCCCCCCCCCGCCCCCGTCTTCCTTTTGGTCCTTACTGACTGGAGGCTTCTACAATGCCCTGAGACCTATGCAAGACAGTAAGGAAATCTGGGGAACTCATAATGTGTTGTTGTGCAAATCCTGAGTTCTTGGGCAGTCTACATTCTTCTAGCTACACTTCAGAGATGCCCTGCATTTTTTGTGTCTTGTCATCATATCCAGGCCATTTTATCATAAAAGAGAGCATGGGAGGAATGGGATTACTCATTTGTGGGTTCATTCAATTGTGGTGAATCCAGTCTCTGGGTAACAACTGAAAAGACAAAAATGAGTATACCAAAAAAAAAAAAAAATCACTAAAGTGAAAAAATTATGTGTATTTGCCTCTGTTACACCTTCAGGAAACCTTGTTTCACTTCAGTTCAGTTCAGTTCAGTCACTCAGTCCTGTCTAACTCTTTGTGACCCCATGAGTGCAGCATGTTTCACTTATCTCTGTCTAATTTTCAAATTTAATTGTGCTTTTTATCTTTCTGACTCAGAGATTGACTTTATTAGACATTTCAAAACAGTCATCATTTAAAAATGTTTTTCCTGGCAATCAAATGGTATGTTGAGGTAAATTTGGAGTCTTTGTTTTCTCCCCTGATCTTTGTGTTGAGTCCTGTAGGAGATGTCATTTTGCTGTTTGAAGAACATTCAACTTTATTTGGTTTGCTCTTTCTATTTACTTGTTTTTCCTTTGCTGTTGATTTTGTTGCTGTTTCAAAGCTAGGCCAACAGCCAGGAAGTCCCAGAAACCTGAGCTATGCAGGAGTTTCATGTGATAATAGCCATAGTTTAAATTTTTTATGTAAAATATTCATATAAGTTAGACTTTGTAGCTTATCTAAGAATATCACACTTTTGACTTATAATGTATTATTAATCAATTCTGTGACTTATAAACTCATCTCTAGTAGTATTAGAAATCAATTACCTAGTCCCATAGCTATACTCATGGAAAATAATATATAACAAGGTAGTGCAGTGTCTGAAAGAATGTCAGAAAAGATGTAATGATTAAGCAAAACCCATAATCCTTCTTCTTTAGACAGTGGTTTTTTTTTTTTTTTTTCTTTTCAGTTTTGTTTTCAATTTGAAGTACATGAGTTACCTAGAGCAGGTACTGTAAGACATTTTAATACATAAAAAGATTGGTAATGATTGTTCTGGCTAATACTGGTATTAACCTTTTTTAACATATACACCATAGCATTTATCCCACAGGCTGTGTCCTTTAGAGAATGATATTTAAAAATCTAATGAGAATTAACCACATCCTTTAAGAAAAGGGAGTTTGGAGGAAGTTGAAATAGAAGAAAACACCTTTATCTATCCAGAAAAACATATTGAGAGCCCGAATGAAGTCAAGGGACAGTGACCCATGTGGGAGGAATGTATTTGAAGGCTGTGGGGGAAGAGGAAAACAGAGAAAACTGTGACTCAAATATATTTGGGTTGGTGGGCAAAGATCATGAGTTCAAATTCATTACTTAATTGAGACCTAGGAGTACCAATCTGCTGCTCTGAAGAAAGGATGAAGTGGATCTTGACAAGTGGAAAGTTACTGATATACAGGTGGTATGAGATATATGACTTTAATTCTAAAGTAGATTCCTTGAAAAAATGGAAATAGAACTGCCTTATGATCCAGCAATCCCACTGCTGGGCATACACATTGAGGAAACCAGAATTGAAAGAGACACGTGTACCCCAATGTTCATCGCAGCACTATTTATAATAGCCAGGACATGGAAGCAACCTAGATGTCCATCAGCAGATGAATGGATAAGAAAGCTGTGGTACATATACACAATGGAGTATTACTCAGCCATTAAAAAGAATACATTTGAATCAGTTCTAATGAGGTGGATGAAACTGGAGCCTATTATACAGAGTGAAGTAAGCCAGAAAGAAAAACACCAATACAGTATACTAACGCATATATATGGAATTTAGAAAGATGGTAACAATAACCCTGTATATGAGACAGCAAAAGAGACACTGATGTATAGAACAGTCTTTTGGACTCTGTGGGAGAGGGAGAGGGTGGGATGATTTGGGAGAATGGCATTGAAAAATGTATAATATTATATATGAAATGAGTCGCCAGTCCAGGTTCGATGCACGATACTGGGTGCTTGGGGCTGGTGCATTGGGACGACCCAGAGGGATGGTATGGGGAGGGAGGAGGGTTCAGGATGGGGAACACATGTATACCTGTGGCAGATTCATTTTGATATATGGCAAAACCAATACAATATTATAAAGTTAAATAAAATAAAATTAAAAAAAAATCTAAAGTATGTGATATGGACTTAATTTTATCCCACCAGAATTCATTTGTTGAAACTCTAGCCTCCCTTCTGACTGTATTTGAAAACAGGGTCTATACAGAGGAATGGATGTTAAATGAAGTTATAAGTGTGGGACCCTGATCCATTAGGATTAGTGTCCTTATTAGAAGAGATATTAGAGATTTACTCTTTTTCTCTTATTCTGCACGTATTTGCAGTGGAAAGACCATGTGAGGACATAGTACAAGGTCAGCCATCTTCAAACCAGGAAAAGAGATATCACCAGTAACTGAATGTCCAGACATTAATCTTGACCTTTCCAGCCTCCAAAACAGTGAAAAATAAATTTCTGTAGTTTCAGCCACCCAGTTTGTGATGGTGTTTTGTTATGGCAGCCCAATGTAGCATATGAATAGAAAGGATTTCCAAGGGAAAGTTCCCATGAGAACAACTAAGTAAGTAAGAAAGAAAGATTTAAATTTCCAAGGGAAAGTTCTCATGATTTCCTTGGAATCATGAGAACAACTAAGTAAGAAATAAGCCTTGGAAGATTTAAATTTACTCTTTTAGTAGGTTAGATAGGTAGGTTCCAGCTATCAACTGAAATCTGTTAGGAATAGTGAGGGGATAGTAATACATCCAATAACAAAGAAGGTATTTTTAAAAAATTAATAGCTTTCCTAAATATCAAATAGAAAATAAAGTGACTAGAGAATTACATTCACAGTTTTAAAAAAAAGAAAGTAAAAAATACATAGCTACTTAAAATAAATTAAATAGTAATTGTCAGTATATAATAAAATTATAAAACTTTGCTTAGGATATAAAAGAATATCTATTTTTTAATTAGAAAAACTGACTGCTATAATGTTGCTAATTATTTAATAAGCAATAACATTAAAATTCTAGCCAAAATACATATCATCAGGACTTTGTTTCAGATCAGTTCAGTTCAGTCGCATAGTCATGTCTGACTTTCTGCAACCCCATGGACTGCAGTATGCCAGGCTTCCCTGTGCATTACCAACTCCCAGAGTTTACTCAAATTCATGTCCATTGAGTCGGTGATGCCATCCAACCATCTCATCCTCTGTCGTCCCCTTCTCCTCCTGCCTTCATCTTTCCCAGCATCAGGGTCTTTTGCAATGAGTCACTTTTTCAAATCAGGAGGCCAAAGTACTGGAATTTCAGCTTCAGCATCTGTCCTTCCAATGAATATTCAGAATAGATTTCCTTTAGGATGGACTGGTTGGATCTCCTTGCAGTCCAAGGGACTCTCAAGAGTCTTCAACACTACAATTCAAAAGCATAAATTCTTCAGCACTCAGCTTTGTTTATAGTTCAACTCTCATATCCATACATGACTACTGGAAAAACCATAGCTTTGACTAGATGGACCTTTGTTGGGAAAGTAATGTCTCTGCTTTTTAATATGCTGTCTAGGTTGGTCGTAATTTTTCTTCCAAGGAGTAAGCGTCTTTTAATTTCATGGCTGCAGTCACCATCTGCTGTGATTTTGGAGCCCAAGAAAATAAAGCTTGTCACTGTTTCCGTTGTTTCCCCATCTATTTGCCATGAAGTGATGGGACCAGATGCCATGATCTTAATTTTCTGAATGTTGAGTTTTAAGCCAACTTTTTTTTTTTTTTTTTTTTTTTTCAGATAATTAAATGTATATTGTATTTAATAAATTAACAAAGATTTAAAAAAATCATGTTGGAAAGAATGAGAATTTTCATGCATTATGGGAGAAAGGCAAATTGCAACAAATTACCTGTATATAATTTTAAAAATAGAATAGATATTGGACATTTGCACACTCCAGCCCTGTGATATTAGTCTGTAGGAATGCTTAGGACTAAATGCAAACTGCTATGCCCAGAATGGTATACACACTGTTTCTTTAAAAACTTACCTAAAAGCAGCTTGAGTATTTAACAGTATGAGAATCACTAGATAAATTCATGTAATGAGATACCTATTTATTAAAAATAACTAGCCAAGGTTACTTAACTGAAGTCAGTTAACTATACTTAAGTACTAATAACTAATCTTACTAATTTGGGAATGTGTTCATGTTTTCATGTTATATATCAACAGGTTGCAAAAATATGTAGAGGAGTAAACCTTTAAAATACATTTTGTATATATGCACAAAAGAAAGCCTAGAAGCATAGGTATCAAATTAATAACATTGAACTCTGTGTGACAAATATTTTCTCTGTGTACATTTATTTTAAAAACTTAAGAATATATATATCTTGTAAAAACAGCATATTGTGTTTAGAAGAATAAGAATTCTCATTCTAATATGGGTAGGAGATGAAAAATAATAGGGAAAAAAGGAAATAAGGATTTAGGTAGAATACATGGAATAAAGATGATGTTAAATCAGGAAAAGGAAGCTTTAATAATAATGGAGGGGAAATAAAGAGTGTCCATTGCTTTTTGATTTGTTCACTGCTTGGAACAGGCCTACCACCCATCTATGTGTTGAAGGTGGAGAAAAGAACACATACATGTCTTCACATTGAGAGAAATGAGCTTGTGAGTTAGAAACAGGATGCTTGATAGATCATGATATTCAACAGGGGTGTCCAACCTCTGGAATCTATTGCTGGATGACCTGAGGTGGAGCTGATATAACAACAATAAAATAAAGTGCACAATAAATGTATGTGCTTGAATCATCCCCAAACCATCCCCTCCACCCTCAATCCATGGAAAAAATGTCTTCCATGAAACTTGTCCCTGGTGCTAGAAAGGTTGGGGACCACTTATTTATAAAACTTGCTTGAGATAGTGTGGGGGCAGTGGAAATAAATGAAATGGGTGAATTTAAGACATATTTTGGATAAGATACAGATAAGACATATTTAGATAAGAACTCACAGTTCTTGCTGACAGGCAGATCGTGGGGAAGGGGAGAAGGGAATTATTTGTTATTATCCACTAGTAACAAAGCTAGTGGAGGTGATGGAATTCCAGTGGCACTATTTCAAATCCTGAAAGATGATGCTGTGAAAGTGCTGCACTCAATATGTCAGCAAATTTGGAAAACTCAGCAGTGGCCACAGGACTGGAAAAGGTCAGTTTTCATTCCAATCCCAAAGAAAGGCAATGCCAAAGAATGCTCAAACTACTGCACAATTGCTCTCATTTCACACACTAGTAAAGTAATGCTCAAAATTCTCCTAGCCAGGCTTCAGCAATACTGAACCAAAAATTTCCAGATGTTCAAGCTTGTTTTAGAAAAGGCAGAGGAACCAGAGATCAAATTGCCAACATCTGCTGGATCATTGAAAAAGCAAGAGAGCTCCAGATAAACATCTATTTCTGCTTTATTGACTATGCCAAAGCCTTTGACTGTGTGGATCACAATAAACTGTGGAAAATTCTGAAAGAGATGGAAATACCAGACCACCTGACCTGCCTCTTCAGAAACCTATATGCAGGTCAGGAAACAACTGTTAGAACTGGACATGGAACAACAAACTGGTTCCAAATAGGAAAAGGAGTATGTCAAGGCTGTATATTGTCACCCTGCTTATTTAACTTATATGCAGAGTACATCATGAGAAACGCTGGACTGGAAGAAGCACAAACTGGAATCAAGATTGCTGGGAGAAATATCAATAACTTCAGATATGCAGATGACACCACCCTTATGGCAGAAAGTGAAGAGGAATTAAAAAGCCTCTTGATGAAAGTGAAAGAAGAGAGTGAAAAAGTTGGCTTAAAGCTCAACATTCAGTAAACAAAGATCATGATATCTGGTCCCATCACTTCATGGCAAATAGATAGGGAAACAGTGGAAACAGTGTCAGACTTTATTTTTGGGGGGCTCCAAAATCACTGCAGATGGTGATTGCAGCCATGAAATTAAAAGATGCTTACTCCTTGGGAGGAAAGTTATGACCAACCTAGATAGCATATTCAAAAGCAGAGACATTACTTTGCCAACAAAGGTCCGTCTAGTCAAGGCTATGGTTTTTCCAGTGGTCATGTATGGATGTGAAAGTTGGACTGTGAAGAAAGCTGAGCACTGGATAATTGATGCTTTTGAACTGTGGTGTTGGTGAAGACTTTTGAGAGTCCCTTGGACTGCAAGGAGATCCAACCAGTTCATTCTAAAGGAGACCAGTCCTGGGTGTTCATTGGAAGGACCGCTGCTGAAGCTGAAACTCCAATACTTTGGCCACCTCATGCGAAGAGCTGACTCATTGGAAAAGACTCTGATACTGGGAGGGATTGGGGGCAAGAGGAGAAGGGGATGACAGAGGATGAGATGGCTGGATGGCATCACTGACTCAATGGACATGAGTCTGAGTGAATTCTGGGAGTTGGTGATGGACAGGGAGGCCTGGCGTGCTGTGATTTATGAGGTCTCAAAGAGTCGGACACAACTGAGTGACTGAACTGAACTGAACTGAAAGTTAATAATGGGCTTCCCAGATGGCTCCGTGGATAAAGAACCTGCCTGCACAGACGCTTGAGATATGTGTTCGATTTCTGGGTCAGGAAGATCCTCTGAAAGAGGGCATGGCTTATTGCTTGGAGTATCAATCCCATGGACAGAGGAGCCTGAAAGATTATAGTCCATAGGTTGCACAGAGTTGGACACAATTGAAGCAACTGAGAACAGCACAAAGTTAATAACACAGAGAGAGAGACATTTCAAAAGTTAAATTTTGGATGTCCTAAATGTATAATGGTGATTAGGTACAGTAAGATTGTTGGATAAACATGCTGTAAGCTTAACTGTGGAATAAATGCTGAATATAGAGATTTAGAAAATTATAAAATAATCATACATCTATTAGATTTAAGAAATTGAATGAGATCACTTAAAAGGAGAATTTAGCTGGCAAAGGGCTCAACCTTGGACTACTCAAATATAGGGAGTATTTCAGAAGAAAAAGCCTGCCTAGGTAAGGAAATGAGCAAAAAGAAAGACAGGAGAGTGTTCACAAAAGTCATGAAAAGAAAAACTTAGGGAACAAAACATAGTCCATTGGGCGAACTACTAGGGGAGCTAGTGGTAAAGAATCTTCCTGCCAATGCAGGAGACCTAAGAGACAAGGGTTCAATCCCTGAGTGCAGAAGATCCCCTTGAAGAGGAAATAGCAACCCATTTTATTGAGTTTTGCAGATACTGTATTTTTTAAAATTGAATTTTCGTGGAAACCCTGAGTCTATTGGTACCATTTCACCAACAGCATTTTCCCATTTTGTGCCTCTGTGTCACATTTTGGTAATTCTCATAATATTTAAAACTTTTTCATTATTAATATATTTCTTACAATATCTATGATCAATGATCTTTGATATTACTATTACAAAATCAGTGTAGCTCACTAAAGACTTGTATGAAAGAAGTTTTTAGCAATGAAGTATTTTTAAATTAAGATATATACATTGTTTATTAGATATACTATGATTGCATACGTAATAGACTACAGTATAGTGTGAACTTACCTTTGTGTGCTCTGGGATACCAGCAAAATTCACATGACTTGCTTTATTGTGATATTCCTTTTATAGTGGAACCAAACTTGTAATACCTTCGAGGTATGCTTATAATGTCTACTGGTATGTTAAGTACTGAGATGTAGGAACAACAGATGTGGAGAGTTAGGTTCAACCAGGTTTAGGATGTTTCTGAGTACTGTAGAAGAGAAGCGCTTGAGGTGCTTGCAAGGCAGTAAATATCGTAAGGGTGCAGTCTAAGCTAGGGAGGTAGAGAAGTGACAGGAGACTATTGATAATGATAATAGCAGGTATTAATAGACTTAGACCTTAATTCAAAAATAGAGTAGGTGGACTGCAAGAACCCACTAAGGTTGGTAGAAACTGGGGAGTCCATCATCTGATTCTGGGAGACTGACTGGGAAGGTGGCATTGGAGGAAAAGACAGACATACAAATGAATAAAAGAAATGAGAATCCAAGAAGCTACATGCCCTGCATGCTCTTGGTCAAATCATGCCCTCCTCAAAAAAAAAAAAAAAAAATGATAAGGAGTTTAGAGAAAGAGAGACAGTATTACCTGGAAGTAAAATATTCACTGACTTAGGGGAAGTGACCTGGAAGAAAGTACAAACAAACAAACAAAGATGAGTACATGGCATTGTGCTTTTGAAGAAACAAAGAGGAGAATATATCAGAAGCTGAATCCTAGAACCTGAATTACTCATTTCCAAAGCTCCTGTGCATATGACACTTCCCATCTCAGTTGAGGCCAATGCTATCTTTCCAGTTGCTTAAAGTTAAACCAAAGTTCCCTTAATTGTCCTTGACTTGCTGAACTATGCAGAAGCCTTAATATAATCTGTTAATAATTAGAAATTTAAACTTGGAATTCTATGAATCCAAGGATTGGGTGAGGGATTCATGGATAGGTTACATATTTATTAGTCAGAAAGTTTACTGTTTATCAGACAAGGCTTGGTCATAACTTAATGAGGATAATCATCCCTCCTCCAAACTGTCTCACACACATGAGGTATCTGAGAAGCAGAGCCTGTACACCAGGAGTTCTGTTAGAAGCTGAATCCTCAGGCACATCAAGTAAGGTAAGAATATATGGACAACATATTCCAAGAAGAAGCTGCAAATATAGAGGATGCTTCTGATCACCAGATGAGTATTCTAAAGGACATGTTGTAAAAATAAGAGAAGAGAGGAATGAGGTTTAGAGGGAACTGGAATGTGCCCAACAGGATAAGGATGAAAGAACCCAGTGACAGCAGATGGCATGGAGGCCTGGATCTCTAGGAATAATGAGGTAAATACTGACTATTAATTTCAGTTTCCTCTGAAGATGGATTGATTTTAGTTTCCTTGAGAGTGCTGGCAATCAGTGTTAGAGTTCTAGGTTCAGTTATTTGGTATTGAACAATGAGAAAACAAAATGCGTTACGGGCAGGAGGAGGGGATTTTGAGTCTTCAGATTCAGAGTTACTGCTTCCAAAATGCAGGTGGTCTTTTGTGTCTATGTATTGCCCAATGGGCATAGCTTAAATTAGATAAATATGGTTCATAAGATGTAGAAAGAAGAGAAATGTCGCTTCTGAGAGGCGATGAGGAAGATGACAAGATTCAAGTGATCATGAAGGCTGAATCCATTATCACTGTCTTCATATTACAGTGGCCCCAGAAAGATTAGGACTATTTGAGGAAGGTTCTGAGGGGTGGGAACTGCTGACTAATGTGCATATGTAATATTCAGGAAGAGAATTAAAAAATCTGAATTAGATGATCTGATAGGATACATGGATAGAGAAAAGAAGCAACGAAGGCAGGAAAAGTGTTTATGGTAAGAATAAGTAGGGGTGATGAAGTCAGGACCAGGGTTATAGGCAAGTGGTTACTAGAAAAGAAAGAACTTGGTTTAAATAAACGTGCAATATTTAACATTGGTAAGCCGCTGTTATGTATCAGACACTCTCCTAGAGTTAACACTAATGTAATTTAATTCCCATTAGAAAACAAAAACTAGGAGTTGCATATAATTCTCGTCTGTGTTTCATAGATTAGATGATGGAGACTTGGAGGGGTAGGTACCCTGCTAGGGTCTCACCGCACACTAGTGAGTGGGGCCAGGATTGACAACCTTTCAGCTGTCTCCATGGCTCTTGGTCTCTATCACCAGGAATGCAAAGTAAGGAGTTCAAGGGTAGAACAATAAATCAAACAACAGTGTTTTAGTGGAAAAAAATTAACATTTCATGAATATTCTATAATTAGTTGAGGAAATAACATATAGAAAATATTAACATATTTATGAGGCCACATCAGGATTACCATCATAAAGGCAAACTATTGAACATTTAATTATTTATTTTTCCTATGATGAGAATTCTGATCAGAAAAAGTGTATAGACAAGGCCGGTCCCATGGGTATGCAGTCTGAGAAGTCACAAAAGGCGCTCTGCTTAGAAGAGTCATGTGCTTTGTTTAATGCTTTAATGTCACTGGAGCATTAGTCTTACTACATTTCAAAAAGGAGACTTGCTTTCCATTTTTGTATGGGAGGTGTTGTGAATACATACCTGTTCCTATACGTATATAGTGAAATGGTCAACAAAGTATGCCAATACGCCAATATATTCAACTCACATTATTTATTAAGCAAAATGAAAACACCAAAAAAGCTTATGGTTGAAGATTTGAAATGTATTCTTGAAATATAAACAAATGAAATTTATTGAATGCGCTGTGTTCAAAAAGCCGGAGTATATTTCTGCCTCTGAAAATGGGGAGTCAATTGTAACTAGTTCACAATTATCAAGTACTTTGGAAGAATATCTAAATCATTGATAAGGTCAAACTTCTTAAGAGTGTTCCCGGAAGCACTTGCAGTCAAAAAAAAAAAAAAAGATTCAACTTAGTTTCAGAAAGAAAATTCACAGAGAAATAAGAAGACAGTCTTAGAGAATCTGGTAGCTCTACATAGGAAGACAATAACAGAACAAATGGCAACAGAGAGTAAAAATTCATACCCTTACAAATCCAGACATTTTCTGGACTACAGAAGAGAATTCACCACAATAGGCTAAGTCCTTGAGGGCACATCCGTTCAAGTGGATGAGGAAAACATACCAAATCTGCTACATTTTTGCTAATGTCATATCAGTCATTAGTATGTGGAATAAAAGGATGCCAATTAATCCTGTGGGGGCCCAAGCAGAAATGTATCAGCATATGGTAGTGTGTGGTCTGTCAGCAAAATTCCTGCTTCAGTGTATAGAACAATAAAGTACAGAGAAGGAAAAGTCTATTCTGTTCAGTGACATATTCCTTATTATCATGTTCAGAGTGAGGATTTAACACTCCAGGTAAATACAGTTCTATATAAATGATGCGACAAGGATGGCACTAGGGAGTCAGTTTGTAAAACAATGGAATGGCAGTGTATTAAGTTGAGAGACACTTCTGACAAAGAACTCTTGGCTACTCCAAGTTTATCATGCTTTTTTTGTTTTTTCCTTTCTGACATCATAAAAAGACAAAAAGACTTGCACCTATTAAGTTGAAATTAATCAGATTAAACATTTTTTCCTTATATTTTCACAGTAAGTTACACATTTAATCATGAAAATGCTATCTCAGATTTCTATATTATGCCACATTTGAGAATAAAAATAGTTGCTAAAAATTCTAAACATCAGGAAATAGGTCAGTTTTTACTGCTTTCTCATTCAAGAAATACAGATAACCTCTGAAGTATCAAAAGTGATTTGTTTCCCAACAAGTTGGCATTGATTTGTATACTTCTAATTGGATGATATTGCAGGAATATATTTTGAATATCAGCATACCTAGTTTTGACAAGCAACATTACATATTCAGAATAATGCTTCTGCAGTATAAGCTTCCCCAGTGTTTCAGGAGTAAAGAATCCACTTATCAAAGAAGGAAACATGGGTTCGATCTCTGGGCTAGGAAGATCCTCTGGAGAAGGGCATGGCAACCCATTCTAGTATCCTTGCTGGGAGAATCCCATGGACAGAGGAGCCTGGTGGGCTGCAGTCCATAGGGTCTCAGAGAGTCAGACATGACTGAAGCAATGGAGCATGCATGCAGCATAAGCCACAGTAAAACTGTTGTGACACCGGAAGCATCACATTGCCTGTATATGAATCAAGAACCGTAATTCTGGAATCCAGATTGTGTGCCATTTATTATTTTTCTTTCAGCTTTCAGCAAACACTTATGCCTGATCTAAGGCTGTAGAGAGATTGATTCTGCATTTTATTAGTCTCTTTATCACTAGCAGCTTGCACAATATCTGTCATGTAGTAAACCTGCAATAATGTATTTATTCTGAATTAAATGGTTTGGAATATCTATCTCTACAGGAAAAAATCATTTTCATTTTGTGAGCACATGCTATGTGTTAAGGTGCTAGGAAATTTGGGTTCAATTTTGGGCTCAAGTTTAAACAATAATTTTTGAAATCTCAGTCACCTCAACTGTAAAATAGAAATAACTCCTTTCCCATTTGAGATTATTTTTCCAGTTTTATCAAGATATAGTTGACATATAATATTGTGTAAGTTAATGGTATACAATGTGTTGATTTTAAACATTTCTATATTGAAAAATTATCACCATATTAGCATTAGGTAATAATTTCATCACCTCATATAATGAGCATTATTTTTTTGTGGTAAGAAAATTTAAGATCTAATAGCACTTTTGACATATATAGTATTATTAACTATAATCATACTGAATATTAGATCCCCAAACTGATTTGTCTCAAAATTAGAAGATTGTACTCTGTGACCAACCTCTGCTTATATCTCTACCCTCCAGCCCATAGTAACCACCATTTTAGTATTTGTTTGTATGAGTTCAGCTTTTGTAGATTCCACGTATAAGGGAGGTCACACAGCATTTGTCTTCTACTCTCTGGCATTTTATTTAGCATAACACATTCAAGGTCCAACCACACTATGAAAACAGCAAGATTACCTTCATTCTCATGGCTGAAGAATACACTCATGTGTGAGCGTGTGTGTGTGTGTGTGTGTGTGTGTGTGTGTGTGTGTATTAAACGAAACTTTTTAAGAATCTATCCTGTGATGAATCCAGGCATAGCCAGTCCTCCAATGTAATGAGCAAGGCAAATGAAATTCTGACTATAGAAACATTTGTAGAAAATTCCTGTGTGCCCACAGTCATAACTAAGAATTTTCCTGCTTGTTACATGTATGGTACATAAGTGTAGCAGAAGAATATGAAACAGTTCATGAATGATAAACACAAACTAATTATATTAAATTACATTTCTAATATTAAGTATTGTTATGTTGTTTCCTATGGCACTTGTTTATATTTCTCTTCCAATGTTCTACATTTTCAAAGCAATCAGTCTATCTATTTACCAGCCACATCTTTATCCATTCATCTGTTGACGGACACTTAGCTTGTTTCCATATGTTGGCTATTATGAATACTGCTACAATAAACATGGGAAAGCAGATGTATCTTCAAGACCATATTTTAATTTTCTTCAGACGTATACCCAGAAGTGAAAATGCTGCTGGCATATATGGCAGTTCTATTTTTATTTTATTTTTTTAGGAAACTGCACATTGTTTTCCATAGTGGCTGTAACAGTTTACACTCTCATCATTCCCTTTCCTCCACAGCCTCACCAACACTTACCAAGACAAAGACAACACAAAAAAATAAACTACAGGTCAAATTCATTGATGAACATAGATGCAAAAACCCTAAACAAAATTCTAGCAAACAGAATTCAACAACACATTCAAAAGCTTATACACCATGATCAAGTTGAGTTTATTCCAGGATGCAAGGATTCTTCAATATACACAAATCAATCAATGTGATACACCATATTAATAAAATGAAAGATAAAAACCATATAATCATTTCAATAGATGCAGAAAAAGCCTTAGACAACATTCAGCACCCATTTATGATTAAAACTCTTCCAAAAATGGGCATAAAAGGAAGCTACCTCAACATAGTAAAGGCCATATATGATAAGTCCACGGAAAACATTCCCAATGGTGAAAAACTGAAAGCATTCCCTCTAAGATCAGGAATAAGACAGGGATTTCCACTTTCACCACTATTATTCAACATAGTTTTGGAAGTCCTAGCTACAGTAATCAGAGAAGAGAATGAAATAAAAAAAGAATCCATATGGGAAAAGAAAAAGTAAAGTTCTCAATTTTGCAGATGACATGATACTTTACATAGAAAACCCTAAAGATAGTATCTGAAAATTACTAGAGCTAATCAGTGAATTTAGCAAAGTCACAGGATACAAAATCAATACACAGGAATCACTTGCATTCCTATAAACAATGAAAAATCAGAGAAATTAAGAAATCAATCCTATTCACCATTGCAACAAAAAGAATAAAATATCTAGGAATAAACTTACCTGAGGAGACAAAGGAACTGTATACAGAAAATTATAAGACACTGATAAAAGAAATCAAAGATGGCATAAACAGGTGGAGAGATATACCATGTTCTTGAGGAATGGTTTATCTTTTTTATATTAAAAAAAAAACTAGTCGTAGTTTAATTGATCTTTGCTAATGTTATTCTGGTCTATATTTCAATTATTTCTACTCTGATCTTTATTTCTTTCCTTTTACTCATATGAGGCTTAGTTCTTCTCTTGCTAATTTCTTGAGGTATAAAATTAGGTTCATTTCAGTTCTTTCTTTTTTACTTATTGTCAGCATTTATGGCTAAAAATCTTCCTCTTAGCAGTGCTTTTGTTGCCCTCTGTGAGTTTGATATATTGGGTTTCCATTTTTATTTGTTTCAAGATATTTTGATTTCTTTTTTGAAACACTGATGGTTTAGAAGCATGTTGTTTATCTCCACATATTGGTGAGTTTTCCAGCTTTCCTCTTGTTACTGATTTTTACTTTCATATGATTGAGTTTTGGAAAAGATGCTTAGTTATGATTTCAATATTCTTATATTTTATAAAACTTGATTTGTAATCTATCATGTGATTTATCCTGGAGAATATTCCATATGTAATTGAAAAGAATTTGTGTTCTGTTACTGTTGGATGGACATTCTACAAATGTATGTTAGTTCCGTTTGGTCTGAAGTTTGGTACAACTCCAGTGTTTTCTCATTGGTTTTCTGTCTGGAGGGTCTGTTTTGGGAAGTGATATTTTGAAGATCCCTGCTGTTATTCTGTTGTTGTCTATTTGTCCTTTCAGATTGGTTATTATTTGTTTGGCTTATTTGAGCTTATAACTTTTGGCTTAAATTCTTCTTTTTTCCCCTGATATAACTGTAGCTACCCCTGTGCTCTTTGTGTTTTCACTAAGGAATATTGTTCCATCTTACAGCAGTCTAGTTTATGTTGATAACAACTTCAAATTCATAAAAATCTATTCTTTTGCTCCCTCCTTTTTTGATGTTATAATTCAATTCTTTTCATATTGTTTATTCACTAACATATTACTGTAGTTAAGGTATTTTAATACTCTTGTTCTTTAATCATTTCACTATAGTTAAGTGTTTAACACTATCACATCATAGTATTAGAGTTCTAAATTGCGTGTATCCTTAGCTTTATCATTGTGTTGCATGTTTTCATATGATTTCATGTTACTAATTAGTATTCTTTCATTTCAACTGAAAGAACTCTTTTAGTATTTCTTATAATACAAGTCTGGTGTGATAGATTTCCTCAAGTTTCATTTTTCTGCGAAAGATTTTGTCTCTCCTTTATTCCTGAAATACAGCTTTGCTGGGAAAAATATTCTTGTTTGGCAGTTTTTTCTTTAAGGACTTTCAATAGATAATTTACTTTCTCCTGCTCTATAAGTGTTCTGCTAGAAATCTGCTGACACCCTATGGGAGGTCCTTTGTAAGTTAAAAGCTTCTTTTCTTTTGTATCTTTTAAGATCTTCTCTTTGTCTTTGATTTTTAATAGTTTTGTTACAATGTGTTTTGGAAAGGAATCTCTGTAAGTTGGTTTTGTTTTGCGACCTATGAGCTTCATGAACTTGGATATTCAGATCTCTTCCCACATTGGGAAGTTTTCAGTCATCATTTCTTTAAATAAGCTTTCTGACCTTCTCCCTGTCTTTTCCTGGAACTCAAATTATTTAAATATTTTTTCTTTTAATGATACCCCATAGATAAAGCAAGCTTTCTTCAATTTAAAAAAATTTATTTTTATTCTCCTCTGACTAAATAATTTCAAAGGCCTTTCTTCAGTCTCACAGATTTTTCTCTTCACTTGGTCAGTTCTATTGTTGATGTCCTTTTTTTTTTTTTTTTTGCATTTTCATTTAATTCATATTTCCTTCAACTGCATGTTTTTTATTTATTTTTTATGATTTCTATCTTTAAAACTTCTCATTTTGTTTGTATATTTTTCTTTTGATACTGCTGAATTCTCCTGTATTTTCTTGGAACTCCCTGAGCTTTATTGAAACAGCTATTTTTGTTGTTGTTGTTGTTGTTTTGTTTTGTTTTTTCTGGTGCACTGAAACAGCTATTTTGAATTTTTTACCTGATATATTACAGATTTTCATGTCTTTGTGTGTGGCTATTGTGATCCTTTGATTGTGTTATTGTACTTTGATTTTTCATATAAGTTTTGCATTGCTGTCTTTGCACTTGAAGTGGCAGTCACTTCCTTGAGTCTTTACTAACCGTCTTTGGGGTGAGAAATAACCTCCTTCAGCCCTGCTAGTGATTCTGAGGCTTTCTTCAGTTCAGTTCAGTCATTCAGTCATGTCCGACTTTTTCCAACCCCATTTCAGTTTCAATTCAGTCTCTCAGTCATGTCCGACCCCATAGACTGCAGCATACCAGGCTTCCCTGTCCATCACCAACTTCCAGAACTTACTCAAAGTCATGTCCCTTGAATCGGTAATGCCATCCAACCATCTCATCCCTTGTCATCCCCTTCTCCTCCCGCCTTCAATCTTTCCCAGCATCAGGGTCTTTTCCAGTGAGTCAGTTCTTTGCATAAGGTGGCCAAAGTATTGCAATTTCAGCTTCAGCATCAGTCCTTCCAATGAATATTCAAGACTGATTTCCTTTAGGACTGACTGGTTGGATCTCCTTGCAGTCCAAAGGAATCTTCAAGAGTCTTCTCCAACACCACAGTTCAAAAGCACCAATTCCTCAGCTTTCAGCTTTCTTTATAGTTCAACTCTCAGATGTATACATGACTACTGGAAAAATCATAGCTTTGACTAGACAGACTTTTTTAGACCTTCTACAGATACAACTGCTCCACACCTCTTGCTTTTTCTTGTTTCAAGATTCATAAGCTCATATCCTGCAATATACCAGGCTGAGGGCTGACAGCCTCTCTTCTTGTTTTCCCAAAACTCAAGTTTGTGATCTCTCCTTAGCCTGCAGATTTGGCCAGCTTTTTACATGCATTCACTAGCTGTCTTCCAAAGTTTACTGTTACAACTGCCATCTGAAACAAACACAGGGAGCTAGCTATAGGGTGGGATGTGTGTAGATGAGGAACTTGGAGCACTGGTGGTACTCATAAGCCAGTTGAGGGGATTAATGGGTAAGGCATTCTCAGTGCCTCATGAACAAGTTTATTCTTGATAGAATCAGTGACAAAAAGTATCTACATTCTTTTAATATTCCCTGAGAATTCTATCTTCTCTTCCCCCTTTTATTTCTTGCACACTACTCATTTAGCTCATGATCAGTGCTCTGAATGGGACTAGAGAGAAATAAGCCCATTTGGCAATCTGCAATGCAGCTAGGGAAGCTGGGCACTTACTTGCTATTTCTCCTTTCCACCTGTAGGATAAACCATGAGCCAAAGATAATTTCTCCTGGTACTAAACTGTGCAACCTTGGGGGAGATATGATCTAGCAAAGTCAGACTCTCCCTTACCTACTCCAACACATGCAATTTTATTTATTTATTTATTTTTGACCCAAGAGAGTGCTGATACTTCTCCTCCAGAATTATGGACTCCCTCAAAAGCTGTGTTACCTGTGGATAATTAAATTAGTTGTCTCCAGAGATTCCCAGACCACAGCTTCAGTTACTGCAAGCTCATGGGCTCATGGGCTACTACAAGATCCATAGCCAGGACCAAATCCTGTCTGCTTATTTCCCAATGCACTGTTGGGCAAGATTTCTGCTGGGTCCCTTGGCAAATGGTGCTGGATCCCACTGTCCCCTCAAAGGCACTTTTGTTTTTAGATAGATGCTGAATTTTTGTTTTTGAGATAAGGGGTATATTTTGCCACGTGATGCTCTTGTCACTCTGAAAAGCTTTTTCTGAGTGTTAAAAACTTCATTGGTTATGAAAGTAATTATTAAAGTATTGTAAAAGATGTTATAAAAGCAAACATATTCTTTGTTCATTCAGCAGCAGTAATTGTTGTAACATTTGAGTCAACAGCAGAACTCGGAATGCTTAGACACCAGTTTATAAGATTTATTCCCTAGAGCTCCTAAAGTCTCAGTTTGATTTTAATTCTTGAATTCTCTAATCATCATCTTGTAAATCCCTTAAGTAGTTAATACTCTAATAGTCACAATCTCTTGTTTTCCTGTCTTATATGAAAGGGATTACTTAGAATACTGTACTTTCTCACATAATTTACATACTCAGATGCCTTCTAATTGAATCTTTAAAACTGCTTCTTTAAAGCTTAATTATATTCCATAATATAGTATATCTGAATTGTTTTTAAATTGTTCTGGGTCAATTTTAAGGTACTAAAGTTTGTAATGGAACACAACTAAGCTATATTCTTGACTTAAAAGCATAATTTCAACTATTTCAATTTGTCGGTTATACACATCCAAAATCTTTAACTGTGTTCATGTTTGTTTAGCCTATCATCATGGATTTAATTGTACGTTAAATTTGTAGATCTCTGTTGTTTAATTAAGGGCTACCATTAAGTGCACTGTTTTCATTTAAATTGTAAGAATAATATTTATCTTTACATTGCCTTGAGCTATCCCTCCATTTGCTTGTTTTTTATTAATAGGCATTATGTTTTAGAATACTTTAATATTTATAGGGCTTCCCTGGTAGCTCAGCTGGTAAAGAATATACCTGCAATGTGGGAGACTTGAGTTTGAAGCCTGGGTTGGGAAGATCCCCTGGAGAAGGGAAAGGCTACCCACTCCAGTATTATGAACTGGATATTCCATTACATGCATTGTTTTCATTTAAATTGTAAGAAAAATATTTATCTTTACATTGCCTTGAGCTATTCCTCATTCATTTATTTATTAATAGACATTATTTTTTAGAATAGTCTAATATTTAGAGAGAAATTAAGTAATGATAAAATTCCCATATATTACCCTCTTACAGTCTTCACTTCTATTGTCTTACATTGGTAAAATTATAACAGTTAAAAAATATTGATACATTATTGCTAGCTGAAGTCTGTAGATGATTCAGTCCTTAATTTTTACCTAATACCCATTTGTATTCCAGAATTCTATCCATGATATCACACTGCAGTTAATGATAATCTTCCCTTAGATTCCTCTTGGGTATAACAGCTTTTCAGATTTCCTTGTTTTTGAAAACCTTGACAATTTTGAGGAGTATCAATCAAGTATGTTGTAGGATATCCTTTCATTGGAATCTGTTTGATACTTTTTCACATTAGACTGAGATTATGGATTTTGGAAAGCAAAGTCACCAGGGTAAAGTGCCATTTTCAGCATATATCAACATAATTTATGACCTTTGACATTGACTTTGATCACATGGCTAAAGTATTGATGGTTTTGTCAGGTTTATGCACTATAGAGTTACACTTTTATTTTCTCCTTTTTATACTGCACTCTTTAGAAAGAAGTCACTTTTAGAGTGAAATATCTATATAATTTACTTGAAATTCTTCTACACGGAAAACTTTTTCTTCTCATTTGTTATTATTTCTATATATCAGCATGGATGTGTAACATTTTTTTATATATAGGATTATAATGCCTAAGTGAGTGAAGTCACTCAGTCGTGTCCAACTTTTTGCGACCCCATGGACTATAGCCTACCAGGCTCCTCCCACCATGGGATTCTCCAGGCAAGAGTACTGGAATGGGTTGCCATTTCCTTCTCTAGGGGATCTTCCCAACCCAGGGATCCAACCCAGATCTCCCGCATTCCAGGCAGACGCTTTAACCTCTGAGCCACCAGGGAAGCCCCCAATATATAATGCCTACTTTATTAATACTATTGCTCAATGTTTCCCATCTGGGCTATTGGGAATCTTTCAGTTGTCTCTTATTCCCCTTTGACATACTTCACTTTTTTGTGTATGGGTGCATATTTGATTACTTCATTGTTTTATGACATTATTGGCTTTATAAAATGCTCCAGGCTCTTGAATATTTTTAGGCCTAGTTCTAGAATCAGACAGTTCTCAAGGATCTCTTATTTTGTTATTTATAAGGATTTATTAAAATTAGAGAATGGTATCAGGCACCAAGATCTGGATACTACATATGTTTGTTACTATTGGGTGTCATTTCTTCTAAACTCTTTCAACTCAGCAGATAGAGCAAAGAAAGATGTTTGTGTGTTAACCCATGTATATATTTACATATATCAGTGAATATTTCTACATGTAAAGCCATTCTTAACTATATTAAGATAAATATGAAGTTTGCTGGGGCTTCCCTGGTGGTCAAGTGGTTAAGACTCTGCATTTCCACTATAGGAAGTGCAGGGTTGATCCCTGGATGAGGAACTAAGATCCCACATGCCACACGATGTGGCCAAAATAAAAATAAACACTAAAACAATCTAAAATAAAATATCTTCAACAAATGGATATGAAGTCTGCTGATATTCCCAATTCTAGTATGTTACCATATTGTTATTCTGGCCTCATTTCTTGCTTATCTGTAAATTCCCACTCCAACAATGAGAAACTTGGATCCTGTTATCTGTCATCTATTTTCTTAATTGTTCAATTCCAGTGTTTATGAATAACAATATCAGAATTTTTCATCTGTACTTCTGTAGTAAACAACCTTTTGAAAACAGTACAGTGCTTATACACAGTTCCTTTTGCCTTTGGTCTTATATACTCTACACATTTCCAAATTTACTCAGGTTACCACCTTTCCTATATTGCCTTCAGTGAGATTGTACTAGTATATTGATTCTTTTGTTGCATTCTGCATGCTTTGCTAGTATTTATCAAACATCCCAAGTGGCTTTTTAATATTTGCATAAGCTAAGGTTCATTCTGCTATTAAAGTTCCATGTGTTTCGACAAATGCATAAGGTCTGTGTTCACTACAAAACACACAGAACAGTTTCATTGCCCTAAAAATAACTGTGCTTTGCCTGTTCTCCCTCTCTCTTCTCTCTGAACCCATGACAATCACTGATCTTTGCACTATCTTTATGGTTTTATCTTTTCCACAATATTATGTAATTTGAATCATAAATAAGGTAGCTTTTCAGAGATTTCTTTCATTTTGTTGTTCAGTCACAACTGAATTTTTTGCGATCTCGTGGGCTGCAGCATGACAGGCTTCCCTGTCCTTCAACATCTGCTAGAGCTTGCTCAACCTTGTGTCTGTTGAGTCGGTGAAGCCATCCAACCATCTTGTTCTCTGTCATCCCCTTCTAATCCTGCCTTCAATCTTTCCCAGCATCAGGGTATTTTCTAATGAGTCAGCTCTTCACATCAGGTAGCCAAAGTATTGGAGCTTCAGCATCAGTCCTTCCTATTCAGGACTATTGACTGGTTGGATCTCCCTGCAGTCTAAGGGACTCTTCAAGAATCTTCTCCAACACAACAGGTCAAATGCAACAATTCTTCAGTGCTCAGCTTTCTTTATGGTCCAGCTCTCACATCCATACATGATTATGGGAAAAATCATAGCTTTGACTAGACAAACTTTGGTGGAAAAGTAATGTCTCTGCTTTTCAATATTCTGTCTAGGTTGGTCATAGCTTTTCTTCCAAGGCGCAAGTGTCCTTTTTTTTTTTTTTTTTTAGCTTCCATTAAGTATGTTTTTTCTTCTTTTTTTGAGCAAGTGTCTTTTAATTTCATGGCTGCAGTCACCATCTGCAGTGATTTTGGAGCCCAAGAAAATAAAATCTGTCACTATTCCAATTGTTTCCCCATCTATTTGCCATGAAGTGATGGGACTGGATGCCATGATCTTTGTTTTTTGAATGTTGGGTTTTAAGCCAGATTTTTTTCTCTCCTCTTTCACTTTCATCAAGAGGCTCTTTAGTTTCTCTTCACTTTCTGCCATCAGGGTGGTGTCATCTGCATATCTGAGGTTACTAATATTTCTCTTGCAATCTTGATTCCAGCTTGTGCTTCATCTAACCTGTAATTTCACATGATGTACCCTGCATATAAGTTAAATAAGCAGGGTGCAAAATATACAGCCTTGACATGCTCCATTCCCAACTTGGAACCAGTCCATTGTTTCATGTCTAGTTCTAACACTTGCTTCTTGACCTGCATACAGATTTCTCAGGAGGCAGGTCAGGTGGTCTGGTATTCCCATCTCTTTAAGAATTTTCCACAGTTTGTTCTGATCCACACAGTCAAAGGCTTTAGCGTGGTCAATGAAGCAGAAGTAGAGGATTTTCTGGAACTTTCTTGCTTTTTCTATGATCCAACGGATGTTAGCATTTTGATCTTTGGTTTCTCTGGCTTGTCTAAATCCAGCTTCAACAATGCAAGTTCTCCATTTACATAATGTTGAAGCCTGGTTTAGAGAATTTTGAGCATTACTTTGAAAGTGGACATTTTGAGTGTAGCACTTTCACAGCATCATCTTTTAGGATTTGAAATAATTCAACTGGAATTCCATCACCTCTACTAGCTTTGTTCCTAGTGCTGCTTCCTAAGGCCCACTGACTTCACATTCCAGGATGTCTGGCTCTAGGTGAGTGTGAGTGGTCACACCTTTGTGATTATCTGGGTTGTGAAGATCTTTTTTGTACAGTTCTTCTGTGTATTCTTGCCACCTCTTTGATTAATATCTTCTGCTTCTGTTAAGTCCATACCATTTCTGTCCTTTATTGAGCTGATCTTTACATGAAATGTTCCCTTGGTATCTCTAATTTTCTTGAAGAGATCTCTAGTCTTTCCCATTATGTTGTTTTCCTCTATTTCTTTGCAATGATCTCTGAGGAATGCTTTCTTATCTCTCCTTGCTATTCTTTGGAACTCTGCATTCAAATGGGTATATCTTTCTTTTTCTCTTTTGCCTTTTGCCTCTCTTCTTTTCACAGCTATATGTAAAGGCCTCCTCAGACAGCCATTTTTCCTTTTTGCATGTCTTTTTCTTGGGGATGGTGTTGCTACCTGTCACCTGTACAATGTCATGAACCTGCGGCTAAAGTTCATCAGGCACTCTATCAGATCTAGTCCCTTAAATCTATTTATCACTTCCACTGTATAGTCATAAGGGATTTGATTTAAGTCATACCTGAATGGTATAGTGGTTTTCTCCACTTTCTTCAATTTAAGTCTGAATTTGCCAATAAAGAGTTCATGATCTGAGCCACAGTCAACTCCCAGTCTTGTTTTTGCTGAGCGTCTAGAGCATCTCCATCTTTGGCTGCAAAGGATATAATCAATCTGATTTTGGTGTTGACTATCTGGTGATGCCCAGTGTGGAGTCTTCTCTTGTGTTATTGGAAGAGGGTGTTTGCTATGACCAGTGCGTTCTCTTGGCAGAACTCTATTAGCCTTTGCCCTGCTTCATTCTGTACTTCAAGGCCAAATTTGCCTGTTACTCCAGGTGTTTCTTGACTTCCTACTTTTGCATTCCAGTTCCCTATAATGAAAAGGACATCTTTTGGGGTGTTAGTTCTAGAAGATCTTGTAGGTCTTCAAAGAACCATCAAATTTCAGCTTCTTAAGCATTACTAGTTGGGGCATTGACTTGGATTACTGTGACATTGAATGGTTTGCCATGGAAACGAACAGAGATCATTCTGTCATTTTTGAGATTGCATCCAAGTACTGTATTTCGGACTCTTTTGTTGACTATGATGGCTACTCCTTTTCTTCTAAGGGATTCCTGCCCACAGTAGTAGATATAATGGTTATCTGAGTTAAATTCCCCCATTCCAGTTCATCTTAGTTCGCTGTTTCCTAGAATGTCGATGCTCACTCTTGCCATCTCCTGTTTGACCACTTCCAATTTGCTTTGATTCATGGACCTAACGTTCCAGGTTCCAATGCAATATGGCTCTTTACAGCATTGAATCATGCTTCTATCATGAGTCCCATCCACAACTGGATGTTGTTTTTGCTTTGACTCCATCCCTTCATTCTTTCTGGAGTTATTTCTCCACTGGTCTCCAGTAGCATATTCGCACCTACCAAACTGGGGAGTTCACCTTTCAGTGTTCTATTTTTTGCCTTTTCATGCTCTTCATGGGGTTCTCGAGGCAAGAATACTGATGTGGTTTGCCATTCCCTTCTCCAGTGGACCACATTCTGTCAGACCTCTCCACCATCACCTGTCTGTCTTGGGTGGCCCCACAGGGCATGGCTTAGTTTCACTGAGTTAGACAAGGCTGTGGTCTGTGTGATCAGACTGGCTGGTTGTCTGTGATTGTGATTTCAGTATAAGATTCATACTATAATACATACAGATAAGTTCACATATATATATACATACAGATAAGTATCATACTAGTTCAAAATTAGAAAAGGTCAGTTTCCAGAAAAAACCTGGAAAAGGTCAATTTTCATTCCAATCCCAAAGAAAGGCAATGCCAAAGAATGCTCAAACTACTGCACAATTGCACTCATCTCACACGCTAGTAAAGTAATGCTCAAAATTCTCCAAGCCAGGCTTCAGAAATATGTGAACCGTGAACTTCCAGATATTCAAGCTGGTTTTAGAAAAGGCAGAGGAACCAGAGAGCAAATTGCCAACATCCGCTGGATCATGGAAAAAGCAAGAGTGTTCCAGATAAACATCTATTTCTACTTTATTGACTATGCTAAAGTCTTTGACTATGTGGATCACAATAAACTGTGGAAAATTCTGAAAGAGATGGGAATACCAGACCTTCTAACCTGCCTCTTGAGAAACCTGTATGCAAGTCAGGAAGCAATAGTTAGAACTGGACATGGATTAATAGATTCATTCCAAATAGGAAAAGGAGTATGTCAAGGCTGTATATTGTTACCATGCTTATTTAACTTATATGCAGAGTACATCATGAGAAATACTGGGCTGCAGGAAGCACAAGCTGGAATCAAGATTGCCGGGAGAAATATCAGTAACCTCAGATATGCAGATGACACCACCCTTATGGCAGAAAGTGAAAAACTAAAAAGCCTCTTGATGAAAGTGAAAGACGAGACTGAAAAGTTGGCTTAAAGCTCAACATTCAGAAAACGAAGATCATGGCATCTGGTCCCATCACTTCATGTCAAATATATGGGGAAACAGTAGAAACAGTGTCAGACTTTATTTTTTTGGGTTCCAAAATCACTGCAGATGGTGACTGCAGCCATGAAATTAAAAGACGCTTACTCCTTGGAAGGAAAGTTATGACCAACCTAGACAGCATATTAAAGAGCAGAGACATTACTTTGCCAACAAAGGTCTGTCTCATTAAGGCTATGTTAGTCATCTATGGATGTGAGAGTTTGACTATAAAGAAAGCTGAATGCTGAAGATTTGATGCTTTTGAACTGTGGTGTTGGAGAAGACTCTTGAGAGTCCCTTGGACTGCAAGGAGATCTAACCAGTCCATTCTAAATGAGATAAGTCCTGGGTATTGATTGGAAGGACTGATGTTGAAGCTGAAATGCCAATACTTTGGCCACCTGATGCGAAGAGCTGACTCATTTGAAAAGACCCTGATGCTGGGAAAGATTGAGGGCAGCAGGAGAAGAGGCCAACGAAGGATGAAATGGTTGGATGGCATCACTGACACAATGGACATGGCTTTGGGTGGACTCCGGGAGTTGGTGATGGACAGGGAGGCATGACGTGCTGCGGTTCATGGGGTTGCAAAGAGTCAGATAAGACTGAGCGACTGAACTGATCTGAACTTTGCTAGCATGCTGTCATCTTCATATCTGAGGTTATTAACATTTCTCCCAGCAATCTTGATTACAACTTGTGTTTCGTCCAGCTCAGCATTTCTCATGATATAGTCTGCATAGAAATTAAATAAGCAAAGTGACAATACACAGCCTTGACATATTCCTTTCCCTATTTGGAACCAGTCTTTTGTTCCATGTCCACTTCTAATTGTTGCTTCCTGACCTGCATACAGATTTCTCAAGAAGAAGGTCAGGTGGAATGGTATTCCCATCCCTTTAAGAATTTTCCAGTTTTTTTCTGATCCACACAGTCAAAGGCTTTGGCATAGTCAATAATGCTGAAGTAGATGTTCTTCTGGAACTCTCTTGCATTTTTGATGATTCAATGGATGTTGCCAATTTCATTTCTGGTTCCTCTGCCTTTTCTAAATCCATCTTGGACATCTGGAAATTCACAGTTCATGTACTGTTGAAGCCTGGTTTGGAGAATTTTGATCATTATTTTACTAGTGTGTGAGATGAGTGCGACTGTGCGGTAGTTTGAGCGTTCTTTGGCATTGCCTTTCTTTGGGATTGGAATGAAAGATGACCTTTTCCAGCCCTGTGGCCACTGCTGAGTTTTCCAAATTTGCTGACATATTGAGTGCAGTACTTTCATAGCATCATCTTTCAGGATCTGAAATAGCTCCACTGGAATTCCATCACCTCCACTAGCTTTGTTCATAGAGATGCTTCCTAAGGCCCAGTTGATTTCGCATTCCAGGATGTCTGCCTATAGGTGAGTGATCACACCATAGTGATTATCTGGGTTGTGAAGATCTTTTTTGGATAGTTCTTCTGTGTATTCTTGCCACCTCTTCTTAATATCTTCTGTTAGGTCCATACCATTTCTGTCCTTTATTGTGCCCATCTTTCCATGAAATGTTCCTTTGGTATCTCTAACTTTCTTGAAGAGATCTCTAGTCTTTGCCATTCTATTGTTTTCTCTATTTCTTTGCACTGATCACTGAGGTAGGGTTTCTTATCTCTCCTATTCTTTGGAACTATGCATTCAAATGGGTATATCTTTCCACTTCTCCTTTGCCTTTTGCTTCTCTTCTCTTCACAGCTATTTGAAGGCCTCCTCAGACAACCATTTTGCCTTGTTGCATTTCTTTTTCTTGGAGATGGTCTTGATCCCAGCCTCCTGTGCAATGTCATGAACCTCCATCTGTAGTTCTTCAGGCACTCTCTATCAGATCTAATCCCCTGAATCTATTTCTCACTTCCACTGTATAATCATAAGGGATTTGATTTAGGTCATAACTAAATGGTCTAATGGTTTTCCTTACTTGCCTCAGTTTAAGTCTGAATTTGGCAATAAGGCATTCATGATCTGACCCTTATGGCAGAAAGTGAAGAACTAAAGAGTCTCTTGATGAAAGTGAAAGAGGAGAGTGAAAAAGTTGGCTTAAACTCAACATTCAGAAAACTGAGATCATGGCATCTGGTCCCATCACTTCATGGCAAATAGATGGGGAAACAATGGAAACCATGACAGACTTTATTTTCTTGGGCTCCAAAATCACTGCAGATGGTGACTGCAGCCATGAAATTAAAAGACACTTGCTCCTTGGAAGAAAAGCTACGACCAATCTAGACAGCATGTTAAAAAGCAGAGACATTACTTTGCCAACAAGGTCCGTCTAGTCAAAGCTATGGTTTTTCCAGTAGTCATGTATGAGATGTGAGTGTTGGACTATAAAGAAAGCTGAGCTGAAGAATTGATGGTCTTTTGAACTGTGGTGTTGGAGAAGAGTCTTGAGAGTCCCTTGGACTTCAAGGAGATCCAACCAGTCCATCTTAAAGGAAATCAGTCCTGAATATTCATTAGAAGGACTGATGATGAAGTTGAAATTCCAATACTTAGGCCACCTGATTCGAAGAAGTGACTCATTGGAAAAGACCCTGATGCTGGGAAAGATTGAAGCCAGGCTGAGAAGGGGATCACGGATGCAATGGTTGGATGGCATCACTGACTCAATGGACATGATTTTGAGTAAACCCTGGGAGTTGGTGATAGGGAAGCCTGGCATGCTGTAGTGCATGGGGTTGCAGAGAGTCAGACACAACTGAGCGACTGAAATGAACTTGCTAGCATGTGAGATGAGTGCAATTGTGTGATAGTTTGGACATTCTTTGACATTGCCTTTCTTTGGGATTGGAATGAAAACTGACTTTTGCAGTCCTGTGGCCACTGCTGAGTTTTCCAAATTTGCTGGCATATTGAGTGCAGCACTTTCACTGAATCATCTTTTAGGATTTGGAATAGCTCAGCTGGAATTCCATCACCTCCTTCTTTTACTTAGATATGTTTAAGTTTCTATTATTATCATTTTTTTTGTAATCTGATAGATCGTTTCTTTATTTACAGTGTAATATTTCATTTTCCAGATGTATTGCACGTTGTTTATCCATTCACCTATTGAAAGATATCTTGGTTCCTTCTACTTTTTGGCCATATGAATAAAGCTGATATAAGTATTCTTGTACAGGTTATTGTATGTACATGAGTTTTAAACTCAGTTGGGTAAAAACATTGGGTCATGATTACTGAATTGTGTGGATGACTATGTTTAGTTTTCTAAGATGTTGCTAAACTATTTTGATACTTTTAGTTCAAATATAGCCTTACTGATTTTCTTTCTACTGGATCTGCTAATAACTGAAAGAGGAGTGTTAAAGTCTCTAATTATAACAGTGGAGGCCTATCCTTGTGTATATTTGATATATGTTTTAAATAGGCAAGATACAATTGCTTATTGGTTTTGTTTTTTTATGCGTTCTGGCAGTCTCTGACTTTTAATTGGTATATTTAGACTATTGACATTTAAAGTGATTGTTTTATGTTAATATCAACAACATTTGTGACTAATTTCTATTCACAGCATTTGTTCTCTTTATTTTTTATGTTACATTCTTTTTCTGCTTTCTCCAGTTTGATTTGAGCATTTTATGATTCTGTTTTCTCTCCTCTCTCAGCTTATCAATTAAGCTTCATTTTGGTTGTTGTAATGATGGCTTTAGAGCTTTTAGTGTACCTTTATAACTAGTGTAATTCAGTTTCAACCAACACTATAACTGTTTCACTGATAGTGCAGGTTTTTTCTAACTGAGTGTTTCCAGCTTCTCCTCCCTGTCCCTTATAATACTACAGTCAGACACTAAACCATATAACCACCCATTACTTTGGTACTATTATTCATTTGGACAAATTGTTGTATATTAGATCAATTAATAAGAATACAAAAAAATTTGATTTTGCCTCATTGAGCTGTTCTCTGACACTTTTCCTTTCTTTATGTAGATCTGAGTTTTGACCTATGCCATTTTCCTACTCTCTGAAAAATGTCTTCTTAACATTTATTGCAAGCTTGTTTGCTAGAGACACAACCCCTCTGTTATTTTTTATCTTAGAACATGTTTATTTCTCCTTTATTGCACCTTTGAAGTATATTTTTAGTAGGTATAGAATTCTGGGTTGGTGCATTTTTTTTCTTTCAAAAGTTTAAATATTTCACTCTCTACTTGTTTTCATGCTCTGAAATGGGAATTTTGATGTAGCTATTATTTTTGTCCCTCTATAGGTAAAGTGTTTCTCACCCCTTGGAATTCTTTCGAGATTTGCTCTTTGTCTTTGGATTGGTTTTCTATAATTCAAATATGGTTTGATGTAAATTTTTTCAATATCCATTTGTCTGAATGTTCTCTAAGCTTCCTTGATATATGTTTTGTATGTCATTAATTTTAGAAAATTTTCAGTTATTACTACTTCCAGTATTTCTTCTACCTCTTCCTTTATCATATTATTTCTGTCACTTTGAATTTTAGTTTGAGAATTTTCTATTGACATATCTTAAAACTTAATGATTATTTCTTCAGTCATGTCCAACTTACTGATGTACCCATCCAATATGCATTCTTTAGTGCTGATTCTAACATTTAATTTTGTTTGTTTTTACTTTTTTTTTTCTCTCCTTATACTGCCCATCTACTCTTGCATGTTGTCTAATTTTTCCATTAGAAACTTTAACATATTTAAATAACATAATCATAGTTATTTTACAATCCCTATTTGATAATTCCAAAATTGTCAGCTTCTAACACTTCCTTTGTCTCTTTACACTGTCTTTTTAAAAAAAAAAACATTTAGCCTGCTTATTATTTTGTTGCAAGCCAGGTGTTCTATCAGGTAATGAAACCTGAGACACATGGGCAATTCATGTGAGGTTTACATTAACCTCGTTTGGAATTTGCTTGTGTTTAATGTTTGCTGTAGCTGAAGGTACCAGAGGCTTCGGATTCCTCCAGTGTCCTTGTTATCCCTCTTGACTTCAGACCCACTAAGATCTAAATCTAAATAGGTTATGTTTTACATTTATTTCAGATATAAACCACTGTTGTTGCATGGATCCTGTTATGTCATGATGGTAAAGTGTGGGAGAAGGGAAAAAGTCTTCAGGTATCTTTTAGTGGGCTTGAATTACTGTGTTGTGACTTTCACAAGTGTTTCTCAGCATTTTCCACCACCTAGGTGAAGCATGAAATTAGAGGGGGCTTGAGTTGGCTAGTTGCTCATCCTCCACAGTGGATGAGGTTCTGATAAAGTCTTTTCCTTTGAAGAGTAGGCTTTTGTTTTGGAGAACATTCTGGGCATCTTTCACAATGGCTGTTTTTGCCCTCTCTTTGCCAGAAGGGCAAAGCAATTTTTCTTGACTCTTTAACATTAAGAATTTGTGAGATTTATAGAGGTAAAAACCCATGAAAGTGAGGGTTGTATGATTCTGACATGGCACAGAAGCTGCTGAATTTTTATACTGTAAAAACACTTGATGAATTACAAAGGCTGAATGTGTAGTAGCTTGAGAGAGTGCAACTCCTCAACCTAATTTCTGCTTCTTAAGACTGAAGTGAAGGGAACCATAGTGTGAATGGATTTACCATCCTAGCTCAAAGAATATATCAGAGTGCTAGGAACATTGAAGATGCTTGTTAATACATGTATCTGCACATACTGTGCTTCCAATCACTGAGCACCAAGATTTAAATATTTAAAGTAATTTGTTGATCTGCATAATCTATAGATAGATATATACCGTAGAATGGCTCTACTGGGATTTCACAGTGGGAAAAACAGTTAGATTGAGAAAACTTGTTTCCAGTAGTCTCAATGCATTTCTCGTTGAGAAGAAATGAAGTATTGGTGGTCATACAGACACCTGGTGTTTTGGGTCAAGGCAACTGACAGATGTATTCGGGAATCTCAGTCAAACATATAACAGGAAGGTGGCACTAGATGTCAGAGTCCATGTCAATAGAGTGGGAGAATTTCAAGGAGAAAGTTCATAAGGAGAGTATTATAGATTGAGAAACCCTGAAGCAGTTATATACTATGAGAAGTTGGAGATTAGAGACAGGGGATTTTTATTCTGGGGGTCTTTGAATATATCAACACATGCAGTCTCGTCCACATGAGCATCTGGCCTATATTTGGCTTACAAAAATAAGTAGAAGGATCAAAAAATTTTGCCTGCATGTGGCATAGTAGAATAAATAAGCACAAATAAAAATATATCCTATGAAATATTTTAAATCAAAAAGTATGAAAAAATACATTTTAAGAACACCTGGAGCTGTTATCAAGATATTAAAATACCAAAATTTTAAATGTTAAAAATAGATTTCAAAATGTTTATAATAATATAGTTGCCCCTAGAGTTTCTATAATCATCCATCAGATGAGCAATCACTTGCAGAAACATCATTATCTATCATTATCATGGAAAATTATGTTAAGTTGTATTATAACCAGCTCTTTGGTCAAATATACTGATTTCTAGGTTTGGAAAATTGAAAAAAATTAAATAACTGTGCAAAGAGTAATATTCATAGTTTGTAGATATACATATTCAGATAATCTTTAGACATCACTTCATTAGTTTATTCTATCTTGAGCTTTAAAAAAATTTCTGTGTAAAGAATAAGACCAACTTTTCAAGAATATCACAATGTTTGTCAATAGACTCTAGGGTCTGAAAGAGAAAATGTTTACTCTCTGACTTTTTAGAGACCTAAATGCCAATCTTCAAAATTTGGTGTTGTGATGTGGTACCACAGTTTATTGGATCTTAATATTTTTATTACATGTTTGAAAAGCTTACATTTTAAAAGTTATCAGCAATTTTTGCCTTTAAAGTAGAAAATTAAATAGTAAATTCCTTTAGGGGCATACTCTGTTTCTTAGTGTAGAAAGGAATTTCAATTTTGAAGTGATAGACTTCTTAGGTTTGTCTATCAACAAATTGGTCTTAATAGGATAAGAGAATTGTCACTGGGGTCAAAAGCAATGTGGGCCTCTAGTTCTAGGGATTCTGAAGCTGAGTGTACTAAACTCTGAATAACTGTTTCTAATAATATTTGGTGAATCTATCCATCTCTCAGGTAAGAGAATTGACAGAAACCATCCTGAAAGGACAGCTCCATATAACAGAACAGAGAGCCAATAGCTAAGACAGTGGCCAAGTAGCAGATGATGCCATACAATCTTAGACAAAGAGTCATCTGCTCATGAATCAAGGTACCTGATGAACTGTAGTATAAAGGAGTTTCTTACTGTTATTCATAAAATATTTACCAGTGACCAACTTCACAATCCTCATCATCTCTGGCTGTCATCCACAGCTCACAGCAGTGCATCATACACCCAAAGGCTAGAGAAACCTCTAAAGTCGTGATTGTTTCATGTAGACATTTGAGGTTGACATTTTTTTCTATATTTGGCCCTCTCTTCATTCAGTGATACAGCAACAGTTTTCATTATAATTACAGAACATTATTATCATAGGTAAAAACACCTTGCAATCTACTGTCATACTTACATATCAATCCAAGCTCCCATTTTTCTACCTCCTCTCCATGTATGCCAGTTCAGAGTATGGGACCTCAGCAAAATTGCTTAAATTCAGTTGTACCTACCACATGGGATTCTTATGAGTATCGTAAGAAACATCATTTCCTTTCATCCTGCTAGGTCCACCAAGTCAAGTACTATCATCTCCATTTAAATTCTACCAAATTCTTTGCCTCTGGGTAGAATTTATGCTTCATATTTGAATTCCCTAGTACTTTTGGAAACCACCATAGCTTATCATACATAATTACTTACTTCCTCATCTTGTTCAATTAACTATGATTTAATTACTTGCCAACATGCCTTGGATCATAGAAAAGGCAAGAGAATTCCAGAAAAACACCTACTTCCGCTTCATTAGCTACACTAAAGCCTTTGACTGTGTGGATCACAACAAACTGGAAAATTTTAAGGAGGTGGGAATATGAGGCCACCTTTCCTGCCTCTTGAGAAACCTGTATGCAGGTCAAGAAGCAACTGTTAGAACCAGACATGGAACAATGGACTGGTTCCCAATTAGGAAAGGAGAACATCAAGGCTGTATATTGTCACCCTGCTTATTTAACTTATATGCAGAGTACATCATGCAAAATGTCAGGCTGGATGAAGCATAAGCTGGAATCAAGATTGCCAGGAGAAATATCATAACCACATATATGCAGATTACACTACCCTTATGGCAGAAAGTGAAGAGGAAGTAAAGAGCCTCTAGATGAAAGTGAATAAATAGGCTTAAAACTCAACATTCAAAAACAAAGATCATGGCATCCGGTCCCATCACTTCATGGCAAATAGATGGCGAAACAATGAAAACAGTGACAGACTTGATTTTCTTGGGCTCCAAAATCACTGCAGATGGTGACTAAAGCCATGAAATTAAAAGATGCTTGTACCTTGGAAGAAAAGCTATGACCAACCTAGACAGCATATTAAAAAGCAAAGACATTACTTTGCCCACAAAGCTCTGTCTAGTCAAAATTATAGTTTTTCCAGTAGTCATGTATGGATATGAGAGTTGGACTATAAAGAAAGCTGAGCACTGAAGAACTGATGCTTTTGAACTGTGGTGTTGGAGAAGACTCTTGAGAGTCCCTTGGACTGCAAGGAGAACCAACCAGTCCATCCTAAAGGAGATCAGTCCTGAGTGTTCATTGGAAGGACTGATGCTGAAGCTGAAGCTCCAATATTGTGGCCATCCGATACAAAGAGCTGACTCATTGGAAAAGACCCTGATGCTGGGAAAGATTGAAGGCAGGAGGAGAAGGGGATGACAGAGACTGAGATGGTTGGATGGCAACCCCAACTCAATGGACATGAGTTTGAGTAAACTCTGGGAGATGGTAAAGAATAGGGAAGCCTGGTGTGCTGCAGTCCATGGGGTCGCAAAGAGTCGGACACGTCTGAACAACTGAACAACAACGGTATGACTTCCTTAAAGAGAGCAATCATAACTTTTTCATGTTTATGTGCCTAATATCTAGCACAATACATGGCATATAGGAGATTTTCTTTAACTATTTGTACCTTGAATGAATTATAATATTGGAATAGTGTTTTTCAATTTAAAGAAGCTATTTTCCTTTCATTGCCATAGCTGCTATTTCCTGATTGAAGTTCTTAATATAAAAGAAAGTTGTGGGAAATAAAGAAGTAGATGTTTTACACAAGGGATAAAATATTAACAACAGGTGATGGAGTGATGATCAGAATGTAGGTTTATGGTGTTAAAGAAAAGTGTATTAAATTTAGTTATTAAGTACATACAGTATTTCTTAAAAATACTATATATTTGGAAAAGTATATGTTAGCAGAAATAATAGATTCTAGGTTGATATAAAATGCTATAACTTGGCCCATTTAAGAAATGAAGATTATGGTGATTTGAATCAAGGAAATAGTAGGTTGTATCCATTTAAGTATCCATAAAGTCAAGGTAAATAAAAGACAAATGGTGATCAATAGATTTAGCTGGGGTTCCAGTTGAGCCTCACCCTTTTAGTCAGCATTCCTGAGATTCCATGTTATGAGTTCTCCCATCATGTTACTGTAATTTAGTAGGTACAGATCAGATCAGATCAGATCAATCATTAAGTCGTGTCCAACTCTTTGCGACCCCTCCCTGTCCATCACGAACTCCCGGAGTTCACTCAGACTCATGTCCATAGAGTCAGTGATGCCATCCAGCCATCTCATCCTCTGTTGTCCCCTTCTCCTCTTGCCCTCAATCCCTCCCAGCATCAGGGTCTTTTCCAATGTGTCAACTCTTTGCATGAGGTGGCCAAAGTACTGGAGTTTCAGCTTTAGCATCATTCCTCCCAAAGAAATCCCAGGGCTGATCTCCTTCAGAATGGACTGGTTGGATCTCCTTGCAGTCCAAGGGACTCTCAACAGTCTTCTCCAACACCACAGTCCAAAAGCATCAATTCTTTGGCACTCAGCCTTCTTCACAGTCCAAATCTCACATCCATACATGACCACAGGAAAAACCATAGCCTTGACTAGATGAACCTTTGTTGGCAAAGTAATGTCTCTGCTTTTGAATATGCTATCTAGGTTGGTCATAACTTTCCTTCCAAGGAGTAAGCATCTTTTAATTTCATGGCTGCAGTCACCATCTGTAGTGATTTTGGAGCCCAGAAAAATAAAGTCTGGCACTGTTTCCACTGTTTCCCCATCTATTTCCCATGAAGTGATGGGACCGGATGCCATGATCTTCGTTTTCTGAATGTTGAGCTTTAAGCCAACTTTTTCACTCTCCACTTTCACTTTCATCAAGAGGCTTTTGAGTTCCTCTTCACTTTCTGCCATAAGGGTGGTGTCATCTGCATATCTGAGGTTATTGATATTTCTCCCAACAATCTTGATTCCAGCTTGTGTTTCTTCCAGTCTAGGGTTTCTCATGATGTACTCTGCATATAAGTTAAATAAACAGGGTGACAATATACAGCCTTGACGAACTCCTTTTCCTATTTAGAACCAGTCTGTTTTTCCATGTCCAGTTCTAACTGTTGCTTCCTGACCTGCATACAAATTTCTCAAGAGGCAGATCAGGTGGTCTGGTATTCCAGGTATCACATGGAATCGTAGGACTCTCATATTGGAGGAATGAGGTTCAGTTCAGTTCAGTCACTCAGTCATGTCCGACCCTTTGTGACTCCATGGACTGCAGCACACCAGGCTTCCCTCTCCATCACCAACTCCCAGAATTTACTCAAACCATGTCCATTGAGAAGGTGATGCCATCCAACCATCTCATCCTCTGTTGTCTGTTTTCCTTCCTGCCTTCAATCTTTTCCAGCATGAGGGTCTTTTCAAATGTGTCCGTTCTTCACATCAGGTGGTCAAAGTATTGGAGTTTCAGCTTCAGCATCAGTCCTTCCAATGAATATTCAGGATTGATTTCCTTTAGGATTGACTTTTTGGATCTCCTTGCAGCCTAAGGAATACTCAAGAACTTATCCATCACCACAGTTCAGAAGAGTCAATTCTTTGGTGCTCAGCTTCCTTATAGTCCAACTCTCACATTCATACATGACTACTGGAAAAACCATAGCTTTGACTAGACTGACCTTTGTTGAAAAAGTACTGTCTCTGCTTTTTAATATGCTCTCTAGGTTGGTCATAACTTTTATTCCAAGGAACAAGCATCTTTTAATTTCATGGCTGCAGTCACCATCTGCAGTGATTTTGGAGCTCTCCACCCAAAAAATGTCTGATACTTTTTCCACTGTTTCCCCATTATTTACCATGAAGTGATGGGACCAGATGCCATAATTTTAGTTTACTGAATATTGAGTTTTAAGCCAACTTTTTCACTCTCCTCTTTCACTTTCATCAAGAGGCTTTTTAGTTCTTCTTCACTTTCAGCCATATGGGTGGTGTCATCTACATATCTTAGGTTATTAATATTTCTCCCAGCAATCTTGATTCCAGCTTGTGCCTCATCCAGTCCAGCATTTCTCATGATGTATTCTGCATATAAGTTAAATAAGCATGGTGACAATATACAGACTTGACGTATGTCAACTCCTTTCCCAATTTGGTACCAGTCTATTGTTCCATGTCTGGTTCTAAGTGTTGCTTCTTTACCTGCATACAGATTTCTCAGGAGGCAGGTCGGGTGGTCTGGTATTCCCATCTCTTTCAGAATTTTCCACACTTTATTGTTTTCCACACAGTCAAAGACTTTGGCATAGTCAATAAAGCTGAAGTAGATGTTTTTCTGGAACTCTGTCACTTTTTTGATGATCCAACAGATGTTGGCAATTTGATCTCTGGTTCCTCTTCCTTTTCCAAAACCAGCTTGAACATCTGGAAGTTCATGGTTCACGTACTGTTGAAACCTGGCTTGGAGAATTTTGAGCATTACTTTGCTAGCGTGTGAGATGAGTGCAATTGTGCAGTAGTTTGAGCATTCTTTTGCATTGCCTTTCTATAGGATTAGAATGAAAACTGACCTTTTCCAGTCCTGTGGAGGAATGACATAGCACCCTCATATTTTAGGAGGGATGGAATGACTGGCAAGTTGTTCCAATAAAGTGAGAAAAAGTGAAACATCATACAGAGAGGCACTTGGATGGTTATAGGAATAAAAGGGAAGGAAATGCTTGCAGGCCTTAAAACATCCTGAATATAGTTATTTGTTACGTCCAATGACATAGTTGGACAGCGGAAAGAAATCATGATTCCACATACCTTTCCCTGTCCAGCTTTACACCATCACTACTTGGAGGAAGGCCCTCAGAAGAGTGGGATAGAGAACTAAATGGACACCTATATGACCCCACACCATATTATTAACTAGTTCACAATTTTTCTTCCTACTTCTCCCCAGCTATCAGCCTCCCATAATCTACTAGTCTTTCTGAAGACTACTCTGCTTTTTAACATTTATTATTCAGATCATACACTATGCATTTGAATTATAGTCAACCTCACAAATATTTAAAAATTTTTACTACCATTTTTCAGATAGTAAAATTGAGGATGAGATATCAAGTAACTTGTCCCTTGTTAAACAGTATGTAAGTTGAGAAGTCACAATTTACAGGTCTAGGAAACTCAGCAAGCTCTGCTTCTTATAGTACTGAGTGCTATATCCCAATAAAGCACTCTCTGGTTCATTTCTCTAAATTCTTCAAATATCTAGTGTAGTATTTCAATATAATATGTTTTAAATTACTTTTTAAAATGAGACAGCAAAATGTTCTACGTTCTTTGTAAAATAACAATTGTTTGATTGGGTTTCTTTGGTGGCTCAGTGGTAAAGAATCCACTGGCCAATGCAGGAAATGCAGGTTTGATCCCTGGGTCTGGAAGATCCCTTGGAGAAGGTGATCACAACCTACTCCAGTATTCTTTCCTGGGAGATCCCATGGACAGAGAAGCTGGTGGGCTCACAAAGAATCAGACATAACTTAGTGACTGCAGTAACAATTGTTCAATCAAAATAACTTCTGATTTTTTAAAGGATACTATTTGTTCACTGTGCTATAATCATACTCTAATTTTTTTAACTAGTGTAAAATACAGAAGTCAGAATTGTGCTAAATTACTATTTCTGAATGTTAACATGGAAAAATTTTTGAAGTCATTAATTTAAAGGCAATTCTTTTTGGGCCAAAACTTTCAAGGAGATTTCTGTGATTGGCATAAGAAAATATATCAATGAGATGACATATTTCTTGTCCAAATAATAGTATACTTTCATTGTCAAAAAATTAGTCACTCTGAGATCACCAGTCTATACATTGTGAAGAATGACGAAGTCTTGAGTACCATGTGGCAAACAATCCTGATATATTTGATCATCTGCACGAATATGTGTCCAAAGAGGCAATACAAACAGTAGTTGGACCTGCAAGTACCGCTGGCTTATGACCATTTAAGTGACTGATTTAACTGCTGTCTGGTTTATCACACTACTACCACTGTGCAATGGCACCCCACTCCAGTACTCTTGCCTGGAGAACCCCATGGATGGAGGAGCCTGGTAGGCTGCAGTCCATGGGGTCGCTAGAGTTGGACACGACTGAGCGACTTCACTTTCACTTTTCACTTTCACGCATTGGAGAAGGAAATGGCAACCCACTCCAGTGTTCTTGCCTGGAGAATCCCAGGGACAGGGGAGCCTGGTGGGCTGCCGTCTATAGGGTCGCACAGAGTCAGATACGACTGAAGCGACTTAGCAGCAGTAGCAGCAGAACCACTGTGTGAACTAACAATAGTTCAAATAGAAACTGGATATTTCAACCTCGACATGTATAGAAAGCCTTTCAGTACTTTATAAGTGAGTAAATGGCAAATTTGTTTTTCTTCTGCCACTATATTGATTAAGTAATTAGGAAGTTTCCTCATATATTTTTGGATATTGGCTGTTACCATGATTTGAAATAACAACATTTATGTAAATGGCATAATCTCGGAGGCTTATTTTCAATTAAGTAGGATCTAAGCTATGGGAAAATAAAGACTATTGTGGGAACTACTGATCTATTCATCACAATGTGGCATTTAAAAATGCAATCTTATTGAAAGGATAACCTGGGGGAGCTATTTTGTGTATTTAGAGATTTGTTTGGAAATAATAAATTTCCAAAATTTACTACCTTAATTGTTCTTTTTTCTAAATTAATATTGTTTTACTTATTAAAATGACTCTGTTGCAGCTAAATACCAAAACCTTAATAATGACTCCTGTTTACAGTTTATAATACTGTGAAGTGATCATAGGGTTGCTTAAAAAGTGAAATGATACTAATTATATGATCATATCTGATATATTGCCATATCTAAACTTCTTTAGCTCAAAATGGATTTATCACTTTTTTAGAAACTATAAAAGTGAGGGACAGTGTAAAGAAAAAAAGATCAGTTTTACTTCCACTAATCATTAGAATAATTAACTATAAGTGTGTTAAAATAGGGGAATTAAACACAGTTCTGCCAAAACTGGAGACAATAATGTTTTTGCATGGTTGTGTAAGGTTAATTATCTTTCAACTGTAAATACAGTAGAATTTTTTCTACATAGGACAAATTACTTTTGGGAAAGTTACTGCATTCTAAGGGGCCAATATTTTTTATGTTTAACTATAACAATTTATAATTGATTCAGATGCTTGAATAATTCATTAGAATACATGGGACAGTATGGATATTTCAAAGATTAACTTTCAGGACCCAGAATCTTATATGACTAAAGGAAAATAGATAATTTCCATTTCTGAGCCATAACAGCAATAAAATCTTTTTTAATAACTAAAGTGTTATAATGGTGGCCCATTAATGAAAATAAAATTAGATTTCATATGATTATTGGGTCAGACACAAAATGTTTCAAACGTAGATAAAAGTATTTATGGAAAAAACATTGATAATGATTGAAAATAGATTTAAAATTAACTTAAAAATTTAAATGAGTACAGTAATTTTAGTACAAGGTTTTAAATTAAATTTTTACTAGTTTATTTTATAATTACCATGTTCATTGTAGACAGAGAAGAAAATAGAAAAAAAAATCATCATTTATTATCAGATCTCTGCCATCTTGTCCTTCCGTCTCTTCCACTGCCTCCTTTAAATTGACCAACAATGGCCAATCTAGACACCCAAATTCTGCTCTCAGAATCCCAATTCTGTATATTTACCTGCTTATTGAAGAGCACTAGAACATATCCCAAATTTGCGCAGAGAATGTCAGTAAGACATACACTGGAAAGGGACAGTTTTTAAAGAAATTCAGACACGACTCCATCAACATGGAATGTACCCTATAATGTAACCAACAACTTAGATTTTTTAAAGGTACCTAACAGATTAAAAAATTTCATAAAGATTAAAAAATTTCATAAAGGTATGCAAACTTTCTTCCACTGAATTTTACCTTCTCTTATCTAGAATCAAGGTATTTCCCATTTTGAAATAAGTGACAAGATGGCAAAAGTGAAGCTAGTAAATACTTCCTGTGTGTACATGCTCTGTCGCTCAGTTGCATGTCTGACTCCTTACAACCCCATGGACTGTGCCCTCTGGGCACAACTGTCCATGGAATTTTCCAGGCAAGTATACTAGAGTAGGTTGCCATTTCCTTCTCCAGGGAAATATTTCCCAAGGAGATAAATTTGTTTCATTTTTTAATTTTTAAAGACACTGGCTTAAGGATCTCTCTCTTGGTTTATATTTAGTTATCAAATATAACTAAAAGGTAGAACTCAGATATTTTCTTTAAAAACCTGTATAGCTTAGTTTATTTCTATCAAGGACATTTTTGCTTATAGAACTTCTTATCAGATCAGATCAGATGAGTCGCTCAGTCGTGTCTGACTCTTTGCGACCCCATGAATCGCAGCACGCCAGGCCTCCCTGTCCATCACCAACTCCCGGAGTTCACTCAGACTCATGTCCATCGAGTCAGTGATGCCATCCAGCCATCTCATCCTCTGTCTTCCCCTTCTCCTCCTGCCCCCAATCCCTCCCAGCATCAGAGTCTTTTCCAATGAGTCAACTCTTCGCATGAGGTGACCAAAGTACTGGAGTTTCAGCTTTAGCATCATTCCCTCCAAAGAAATCCCAGGGCTGATCTCCTTCAGAATGGACTGGTTGGATCTCCTTGCAGTCCAAGGGACTCTCAAGAGTCTTCTCCAACACCACAGTTCAAAAGCATCAATTCTTTGGCGCTCAGACTTCTTCACAGTCCAACTCTCACATCCATCCATGACCACTGGAAAAACCATAGCCTTGACTAGACGAACCTTTGTTGGCAAAGTAATGTCTCTGCTTCTGAATATGCTACCTAGGTTGGTCATAACTTTCCTTCCAAGGAGTAAGCGTCTTTTAATTTCATGGCTGCAATCACCATATGAACTTCTTATGGGTGTACTCAAAATTTTCTATCAAGTAGAAAAACTATTTTGCCCTCAGTTTTCAAGCAGTGTGATCTCCAGAGTAGAGTTTGTGAACTAGTCAAGTCCTTGAAGTACCAAAACGTATTTATTTTTATCTCATTTATAATTTTGTTTTACAATGTAGATATTACAGAAAAGTGTTAATGCCACACTGGTTAACACTTTAAAAATATATGCCTGTGATAAATTGAATATATTTTAAATAGTAGAGATAAGCATTACCAGAATTGAGTTTGATAACAGATAAATATAGACAGAGACTATTGCATAGTGATGTCCCTGAATATGGTGGCTGCATTTTTTTTCAAGGTGTATGTTTTTAAATTTGTTTTTGTTGCTTAGAATGTTTTTTTAGAGAGGTAGTGAGACCACATACTTTCATCAGCTGTAGTTTTGAACTGCTGGTAATGTAATGGCTGCTGAGCAAGTAGGAGGAGGCACTGAATAGCTACTCAAATTAGGGTCTGAGAGAAAATACAGATTTACAAATACTGCTTCTTATTAGAATGTGCTGCCAATCTGGTAATACAGATTTAAAATTTTGCTTGCTGTGCTTAATTAGTTAATTTCAATAATGAGTAATAGTGTTTATCTTCTCCAATGAGTGGCCTACAGCTTTATTCAGCTGAGGACTGAGTACAGCACAGAGCAATAGTAACATATTTTTATCTATCCAGAACAGACTAATAAGTCAGTTGGCATCATGGGATGATGAATATTACCTCCTACCATCATCAAAGCAAGTTTTCTACCCCCCCCCCTTAGGTTTAGAGAGTAGATTTTTAAAATTTATTTATTTTTTAATTGAAGGATAATTGCTTTACAGAATTTTGTTGTTTTTTTTTTTTTTCTGTCAAACCTCAGCAAGAATCAGCCATAGGTATACATATATCCCCCTCCCTTTTGAAACTCCCTCCTATCTCCCTCCCCCTCTAATCCAATACAGAGCCCCTGTTTGAGTTTCCTGAGCCATAGAGCAAATTCCCTTTGGCTATCTATTTTACATATGGTAATGTAAGTTTCCATGTTACTCTTTCCATACATCTCACCCTCTCCTCCCACCTCCCCATGCCCATAAGTCTATTCTCTATGTCTGTTTTTCCACTGCTGCCCTGTAAATAAATTCTCCAGTACCATTTTTATAGATTCTGTATATATTCATTAGAATATGATATTTATCTTCCTCTTTCTGACTTACTTCACTCTGTATAATAGGTTCTATGTTCATCCACCTTGTTAGAACTGACTCATATACATTCCTTTTATGGCTGAGTAATATTTGTGTATATATACCACAACTTCTTTAGCCATTCATCTGTCGATGTACATCTAGGTTGCTTCCAGGTCCTAGCTATTGTAAATAGTGCTGCAATAAACAATGGAATACATGTGTCTTTTTCAGTTTTGGTTTCCTCAGAGTATATGCCTAGGAGTGGGATTTCTGGGTCAAATGGTGGTTTTATTCTTAGTTTTTTAAGGAATCACCATACTGTCTTCCATAGTGACTGAATCAATTTACATTCCCATTAACAGTGCAAAAGCATTCCCTTTTCTCCACACCCTCTCCAGCATTTATTGTTTGTAGACTTTTTGATGATGGCCATTCTGACTGGTATGAGGTGATATCTCATTGTAGTTTTGATTTGCATTTCTCTAAAAATGAGCAATATTGAGTATCTTTTCATGTGTTTGTTGCCCATCTGTATGTCTTCTTTGAAGAAATATCTGTTTGAGTCTTTTTCCAACCTTTTTATTGAGTTGTTTATTTTTCTGGTATTGAGTTGTATGAACTGCTTGTACATCTTGGAAATCGATCCTTTGTCAGTTGTTTCATTTGATATTATTTTCTCCCATTCTGAGGGCTGTCTTTTCACCTTGCTTATAGTTTCCTTTGCTGTGCAAAAGCTTTTAAATTTAATTAGGTCCTACTTGCTTACTTTTGTTTTTATTTCCATTACTCTAGGAGGTGGGTCATAGAGGATCTTGCTTTGATTTATGTCTAGTGTTCTACCTATGTTTCTACCTAAGAGTTTTATGTTCTGCCTAAGAGTTTTATAGTTTCTGGTCTTACATTTAGGTCTTTAATCCATTTTGAGTTTATCTTTGTGTATGGTGTTAGGAAGCGTTCTAATTTCATTCTTTTACATGTAGCTGTCCAGTTTTCCCAGCATCATTTATTGAAGAGGTTGTCTTTGCCCCATTGTATATTCTTGCCTCCTTTGTAAAAAAATAAGGTACCCATAGGTACATGGGTTTATCTCTGGGCTTTCTATCTTGCTTCATTGGTCTATATTTCTGTTTTTGTGCCAGTACCATACTGTCTTGATGACTATAGCTTTGTAGTATAATCTGAAGTCGGGAAGGTTGATTCCTCCAGCTCCGTTCTTCTTTATCAAGACAGCTTTGGCTATTTGGGGTCTTTTGCATTTCCATATGGATTGTGAACATTTTTCTAGTTCTGTGAAAAATGCCATTGGTAATTTGATAGGGATTGCATTGAATGTAGTTTGCATTTTGTGGTATAGTCATTTTCACAATAATGATTCTTCCTACCCAGGAAGATGGACTATCTTCCATCTGTTTATGTCATCTTCAATTTCTTTCATCGGAGTCTTATAATTTTCTGTGTACATTTCTTTAGTCTCCTTAGGTAAGTTTGTTAGATATTTAATTCTTTTTGTTGCAATGGTGAATGGGATTGATACCTTAATTTCTCTCTCTGATTTTTCATTGTAAGTATATAGAAATGGAAGTGATTTCTGTGTATTGATTTTGTATCCTGCAACAAGGCTAAATTCACTGGTTAGCTGTAGTTATTTTCTGACACTATCTTTAGTGTTTTCTACGTACAGTATCATGTCATCTGCAAACAGTGAATTAAAGCAAACAGCTTTAATTCTTTTCCAATCTGGATTCCTTTTATTTCTTTTTCTTCTCTGATTGCTGTAGCTAGGACTTCCAAAACTATGTTGAATAATAGTGGTGAAAGTGAACACCCTTGTCTTGTTCCTGATCTTAGGGGGAATGCTTTAAGTTTTTCACCACTGAGAATAATGTTTGCTGTAGGCTTATCATATGTGGTCTTTACTATGTTGAGGTAGGTTCCTTCTATACCTATTTTTGGGAGAGTTTTAATCATAAATGGGTGCTGAACTTTGTCAAAGGCTTTTTCTGCATGTGTTGAGATGATCATATAGTTTTTATCTTTCAATTTATTAATATGGTATATCACATTGATTTGTGTATATTGAAGAATCCTTGCCTCCTTGGAATAAACTCAACTTGATCATGGTGTATGAGCTTTTTGATGTGTTGCTGAATTCTGTTTGCTACAATTGTGTTGAGGATTTTTGCATCTGTGTTCATTAGTGATATTGGCCAGTAGTTTTTTGTGTTGTCTTTGTCTGGTTTTGGTGTCAGGGTGATGGTGGCCTCGTAGAATGAGTTTGGAAGTGTTCCTTCCTCTGTAATTTTTGGAAAGAGTTTTAGAAGGATAGGCATTAGCTCTTCTCTAATTGTTAGACAGATTTCTCCTATGAACCCATGGTCCTGGGCTTTTTGGGGGGGAGATTTTTGATCACAGCTTCAATTTCAGTGCTTATGATTGGGTTGTTCATAATTTCTATTTCTTTCTGGTTCACTCTTGAAAGATTGAACTTTTCTAAGAATCTGTCCATTTTTTCCAGGTTATACATTTTATTGCCATATAGTTGTTCATAATAGTCTCTTATAATCCTTTGTATTTCTACATTGTCTGTTGTAACCTCTCCTTTTCATTTCTGATTTTGTTGATTTGATTCTTCTTTTTTTCTTGATGAGTCTGGCTAAAGGTTTATCAATTTTGTTTATCTTCTCAAAGAACCAACTTTTAGCTTTATTAAACTTTACTGAATGGATACAAAAACAAGACCCATATATATGCTGTCTACAAGAATCCCACTTCAGACCTAAAGACACGTATAGACTGAAAGTGAGAGGATGAAAAAATAAATTTGCTTCCATGCAAATGGGAAGCAAAAGAAAGCTGAAGTAGCAATCTTCATAACAGACAAAATAGACTTTAAAGTAAAGAAGATTATAAGAGATAAGGAAGGACACTACTTAATCAAGGGATCAATCCAAGAGGGAGACATAACAACTGTAAATATCTATGCACCCAGCACAGGAGCACCTCAATACATAAGACAAACACTAACAAATATAAAAGGAGAAATTGACAGTAAGACAATAATAGTAGGAAACTTTAACACCCCACTTCAACCAATGGACAGATTATCAAGACATAATATTAATAATGAAGCACAAGTCTTAAATGATACATTAGATGAAATGGATCTCATTGATACCTTCAGGGCATTCCATCCAAATCCAGAAGAATACACCTTTTTCTCAAGTACACATGGAACATTTTCCAAAATAGACCACATCTTGGGTCAAAAATCAAACCTCAATAAATTTAAGAAAATTGAAATCATATCAGGCATCTTCTCTGACCACAATGCTATGAAACTAGATATCAATTACAAGAAAAAAAAACTGTAAGAAACACAAACACGTGGAGATTAAACAGAATGTTTCTGAATAACCAACAGATGCCTGAAGAAATCAAAAGGGAAATAAAAAAATTTCTAGAAACAAATGACAATGAAAAGACAACTCAAAACCTATGGGACATAGCAAAAGCAGTTCTAAGAGGGAATTTTATAGCAATACAATCCTACCTCAAGAAACAAGAAAAACATTGAATAGACAACCTAACTTTACACCTAAAACAACTGGAAAAAGAGGAACAAAAATCCCCCAAATTACTTAAAGAAATCATAAAGATTAGAGCAGAAATAAATGAAAAAGGAAGAATCAAAACAAGTTCTTTTAAAAATAAATCAAGCTAGATTTGGAGTAACCATTGAGTGGCTCCTTAATCTCACATAAACACAAGTAAAACACATGTACAAGAATTATGGCCTGAGTATTTCCGATTGCCACTTTTTGCATTTCACTGTACACTTGGGTAGGATTTCTCTTGAAGAGCTACAGCTGTGGGCTCTACCTGGAATCCTGGGGGTTGTGGCTTTTACATTTGCAGTTATACTGGATACTATCTGTTTACAGGATAGACTGCTAACTGACTCTGCATTCTCAAACCAAAGCTATTGGGTAGTATGCCACCATCATTCTTCTCTTAAAAGCTCTGAGAAACTTAACAGAAAGGACCAGCAATTTTATGTTAATTAATCTATTCAAATTTTCCATTGGGGGGGATTTTCAATTTGGTAACATATTTTTATAAGGAAATCTCTCATTTTTTAGAACTTTTCAAATGCATTGCCATAGAGTTGCAAGTATTACTTTAATCATCTTTTCTCTATCTCTTTTCTCTTAATGTTATGTGTTACTTTCTGTCTCTCTTCCCTTCTTTCCTCCCTTTTAACTCCTTTTCATTAACAAGAAGTTTAACGATTTTATTCTTTATTACCAAACAATTCAGGTTTTAAATTTATTCTTTCTAATTTGGGTTATGAATTGCTTCATTAATTTCAGCTTTTATCTTCATTAATGTCATTTCTTTCAATGTATTACTTGTTTTGCTTATATGTAAATTAATTTTTTTTCATTTATAGTCTTTCTTCTTTAATATTGAAAGAATTAAATGTACATTTTCCAGCATAGTTTTTACTGTGTCTCATGGGTTTTCAGTATGAAGAATTCTATTTTCAATGACTTTGAGATGATCTGCAATTTTCTATTGATTTCCTCTTTGATCTGTGGGTTATCTAAGGGTCTGTTTCTTAATTTTTGATAGATTAAGATGATTTGTCACTTTATTCTTTAGTCCTAAATTTATTAGATTCCGATCAGATTATCTAGTGTATGATTTCACTTTTCAATTTGTATAGTTTCTATATGCCAAGGAAAACGATTTCATGTTCTGTGTTTTATGAATGTAACAAAAAAATCTTTATTCTCCATTTGAGGGATTTAAAGTTTTATATTTGCATGTGTGTGCATGTTCAAGATTATAGGTTTTTTAAATTAATTTCTTACATACTCTTCTCTTCCTCTATCCCAGCTGTTATAACAAAATACTATGGACTCAGTCGCTTATTAACAGTAAAAATTTATTTCTCACATTTCTTGAGTTTGGAAGTCCTACGTCAAGGTGTCAGCATGGTCAAGTGAGGGTAATAGAGTGCAGATTGCTCTCTTCTCTCTGTATTCTTATAAAGTGGAAGAGGAGAGGGAGATCTCTTGGCCTCTTTTATAAAAACATTAATCTTATTAATACGGGCTTTGCCTTCATGACCTAATCCCACTTCAAAGCCTCCACCTCCTAGTACTACCACATTAGACGTAGGATTTCAACGTGTGATTTTCAGAGAGACATAAACACTTAGATCATAGCAATCTTTACTGATTTTTGCCTTCTAGATATGTACAAGAAAAGAAGAGGGTTATTCTAGTTTCATACTCAAATTTTAATCGAGGTTTATGTTTTTTTGTTTTTAGTTTTGTTAGCGTTTGCCTCACATATGATCTGCTATTTTGTGTGGCACAGAGTTTGGGATTGGGTTTTTTCATAAATTGTAAATTTTATTGTTAAATATTTTGCAATTTCATCATCAATTCTCTGAACCTTAACTTTCACCTTGTCTGATGCTGTTTTATTACTGTTTGCATTTTCTCTTTATCTCCTTATTTTTAATGTTTCTTTCAAGCATCAAATAGCTGTGTGTTTATTTTTTTAACATAATCTGATGATCTCTATATTTTAATGAGGAATTCAAATGCTTCACTTTCAAGATAATGATTAATATGCCTTATATCCTCTTCCTTACTGTAAGTCTGCTATTTATTTTACATTGTAGTTTTTTGTTCATTTTTCTTACTATTGTTAATTTTATTATGTATTTAATTTCTTTTGTTAATTTCAAAGTTCTCCATATTTTTTAATGCAATATTTACTTTCCTTCCATTGTTCTCTAGATCTTCTGGACTTAGTCTCTCAACTATTTATCTTTTCCCTGTTGTTCATTATATCATGTGTTTTTCTCTTTGCTATAAATTATTATTTTTTACACTTGGTTATTCAAATTTTTCATTGTTATTATGCTGCTTTTTCTTAAAATTTATTGAATCATTTGGAAACCCAAGTTCTTTTAAGATCCAGAAAAATTTTCCCCCATGTTTGATATAGTATACTTGAACTTCCTTAAATGTGCTCTTCCCCAGTCTTAAATAGTAAAATTTTTGTCTGGATTGTCCAAAAGCTCTATTTTGTGGTCTGATTTATCTTCCTCAAAAAGCTCCTGGGAGCCTAGATATAAAACGCTATTTTTCTTAGTTGCCTTCTTGGGACTCTGATTCACTTGTGTGAGTAGCTTAAGAGGTGGCAACCTAACCAGTGGTGAAAGATAATTTTGTCATGACCAGCTATAGCTGTAGAAGCAGATAGGTTCCCAGGTGTTTGCTGAGGCACTTAGTGGAGACTTTCCTGCTTTTCCATCTATTTACATTCTTTCTGTATATAGAGAAGTCATCTTTCACTTCATTCTTGGCACCTTCTGAATAACAGAAGATCAGAAATACTGGAGGGAGAGGAGGCAGTGTTGACTTTCATTAAAGAATATCACAGATTTCTTCAAGCCACTGCTTTCTACTCCTCAGCCTAGGGCTCCCCAAAGCTGGTCTTCAGACACTCATCCAGCCACTGGGGTGGAACCACTCCTAAATCTTCTCAGCTTGAACACTGAACTTCTTTTGAACCAAGAAGTTATAGGGGAATGGTAGGGAATTTGTTCCCTTTCAGTCTCCCCACCAAAAATGATTAGATTTATTGCTAGCTTTAGGGTCTTGAACTTGGGTGAAATGTGCAGAAACATTTGTTTCATCCAGCTTTTATATATGCAGTGAGCTGATTTTGTTTTTCCCACTAGCTTGGTGATTACCTATGCTCCAATTCTGAAGCAGAATCTGTCTGTGTTTGGCTTTATAAATGCTCAGTATTTCACAAACTCATTCTAACAGTATCAGTCACTTTATAGCAAAACCTTTACAAGTTATATATTGTTTGATTTTTTTAAGTGAAAATATAATTTTTATATAATTTTATAGGTCATAAAGACCATCCAAAGTTTAGATCTAATTAGCTAAACTTACCTTTCATAGTGTTATAGAAAAAATTAATTTTTCTCATTAGTATTCATGATTTATAATAAATAAAAGGAGAGAAGTGGCTGCATGAAAATGTAATCTCTGTCAGCTCAGTGGCTGGACTTTTAATTATGAAACATCCTCCTCTGTGTCAAAGAATATTGTCCTCCTTCACATTGTTAGACTGTTAATTATTATTATTATTATTATTAGATTCTCTTCATTATTTTCTTTTGACTTTCTCCCTCTAATCAAAGTTTGTCATTGTGAGAATAAGAATATGCTTTGGAATATTTATGATGATATTAAAAAAATCATCTAACTAATTTAGAACTTTGAATAGCAAGAAAGTTTAGTTATATCATTGAGAAAATAAAAGTCCACTGGAAAAAATAATATCTCAGAAACATTAATGATGTTTTTATATGGCACTTGATGTTTCTTTCCAGTACAGTATTGATATTTTAAAAATCCACCACACCAGAATCAAAGAGAAGAAATCATCCCCTTTGTTCTTTCAACTCAAGTTTTGCTGTATTTATTTCTTTAGTAAAAATGTCCTTAACCCTTTCTTCTGGAATATTCCTAGTTATTCCAAAGGGTAAACTCTGGGAGTTGCTGATGGATAGGGAGGACTGGCATGCTGCAGTCCAAGGGGTCGCAAAGAGTTGGACACGACTGAGCAACTGAACTGAACTGATTCCAAAGGTACTCTCCTATTTTCAAACCTCCATCTGATTTTTCTTATGTTATTTTGTACAAGATTAATCTAAAAATAACCCTTTAATCAACTTCCCATAGAGCTCCCCTAACTTCAAGAGACAGCAATTTAAAAAAAAAAATTATATGAAGAAATAAAAGCATATTTAGGAGAATCTTAGAGTTTGTGGAAGCCTAAGTTTGTAGTTAGGGTGGGCTACATCATGACTTGATACATGTGCTGTTGATAGAAGTATTAAAATAATTATAATAACAATAATTTGTTAATAGCTATATTATATAAAATATATAAATTATGACATAAAAACCCAAAATATCTATAGGAGTGTAAAAATATTGAGCATTTACATGTGTTCAAAGTTAAGTTGTTATAAGCTTAAAATAGATTGTTATAACTATAAGTGGTTTTACATAAGTTTTTGGATTGGCCAAAAAGTTAGTTCATTTCTTTCTATAACATCTTGTGAAGGAACCTAACCTAGTATGAGGTAACCACAAAATAAAAAATTATAGTAGATACACAAAAGATAAAGCAAATGGAATCAAAACATATTACTACAGAGAATCAAGAAAGAGATCAAGAGATGAAGACAGGAACAAAGGAACTACAAAGCAGCCAGAAAACAATTGACAAAATGACAATAATAAGTTCATACCTATCAGTAAGAGATATAGAGTGGCTGAATGAATTACAAATAAGACCCCAGTTATATACATACAACAGACTTACTCCAACCTTAAGGACACATTATGCTAAAACTGAAAAGATGGAAAAAGATATTCCAAGCAAATAGAAAACAAAAGAAAGCAGAGGTAGCTATTCTATCAGACAACAGGGATTTTAAGCCAGTTACTGTAACAAGAGACAAAGAAAGTCATTATATAATATAAAGACATCATCAATTCATCAGGAAGAATATCACTAGTATTTATGACTTCCACATAGAAACACCTACATATAATATATAAAGCAAATATTAATATACTGAAAGGGGGAAATACTGTAATAGAGTAATAGCAGAAAATTTCAATACCCCACTTTCAACAGTGGATAGATTATCCAGATAGAAAATCAATAAGAAAATATTGACAAACTATTAGGTTTGATGGACATTGGCTCAGATGGACTTAACAGACAATTACATAACATTTCATCCAACAGTAGCAGAATATATATTCTTATCAAGCACATATGGAGCATTTTCCAAGATAATTAACATGCTAGATGACAAAACAATTCTTAGCAAATATAAGAAGATTGAAATTGTATCAACTGTCTTTCCAACCACTGTAGTATGAACCTAGGAATCAGTAATAGAAAAAAGAAAAACTAGAAATTGACTACTCTTTGGAAAATAACATACTCCTAAAAAACCAATGACTCAAAGAAGAAATTTAAAAAATCTTCAAACAAATGAAAATGGAGACACAACACACCCAAACTTATGGAACAGAGAAGAATCAGGATTAAGAGGGAATTTTATAGCTATAAATGTCTATAGACATTAGATTAAGAAAGAAAGAGTGAGGATTCAAATACAATTAGAAATGAAAGAAGAGACATTACTATTAATACCACAGAAATACAAAAATGCATGAGAGATTATTATGAAAAAGTTGTATACCACAGAATTGGATAATCTAGAAGGAAGAGATGTATTGTAGATATATAAAACCTACCAATACTGAATGATGAAGAAATTGAATATCAGAACAGATAAATTATAAGTAAGGAGACTGAATCAGTAATCAAATATATCCCAAAAAACAAAAGCCCAGGACAAGATGGTTTCCCTGTGAACTCTAATGAACTTTTATAGAATTTATGCCAATTCTTCTCACACTCTTCCAGAAAATTGCAAAGGAGGGAAGATTCTCAAACTCATTTTATGAGACCAGTATTACTGTAATATCAAAGCTAGATAAAGACTTCAAGAAAGAAAATGATAGGCCAATATTCCAGATAACTATAGATGCAAATTTTTTTAAGACAATAGTAACAAATCACATTTGACAGTATATTAAAAAATATCATGCACCATCATCAAGTGGCATTTATCCCTGGGTTGCCAGGGTGGTTTAGCATACACAAATCGATAAGTGTTATACATCATGTTAATAGAATGAAAGATAAAAATCACATGATCATCTCATTGAAAGTGAAAGTGGAAATCGCTCAGCCATGTCCTACTCTTTGCAGCTTTATGAACTGTAGCCTGCCAGGTTTCTTTGTCCATGGAATTCTCCAGGCAGCTCTACTGGAGTGGGTAGCCATTGCCTTCTCCAGGGGATCTTCCCAAACCAGGGACTGAACCCAGGTCTCCGGTATTGCAGGTGGATTCTTTGCCATCTGGGCCATCAGGGAAGCCCAAGAATACTGGAGGCTCTAACCTATCCCTTCTCCGGGGGATCTTCCCAACCCAGGAATTGAACCAGGGTCTCTTACATTGCAGAAAGATTATTTACCAGCTGAGCTATGAGGAAAACTTGATCTTCTCATTAGATGCAGAAATATGTATCTGAAAAAATTCAACATCCTTCCAAAATAAAAATTATCAACAAATTGGGTATTGAAGGAATGTACCTCAACATATTAAATTTATGTCTTACAAGCCCATATTAACATCATAGTAGTTAAAGGGTGAAAGCTTTCCTGCTAAAATTAGAAACAAGAAAATGAGGCCCATTGCCAGCACTCATTTTTACTAGGTACTAGAAGTTTTAGCCTGAGTAAGTAGACAAGAAAGAGAAATAAAAGGCATTGAATACAAAAAAATTAAAGCTATTAGTATTTGCAAGTGCTATGATCTTATGTAGAGAGAACCCCAGTCTCCCGCATTGGAGGCAGATGCTTTAATCTCTGAGCCACCAGGGAAGCCCTAGAGAACCTTGCTGCTGCTGCTGCTATAAGTCGCTTCAGTCGTGTCTGACTCTGTGATATCCCATAGATGGCAGCCCACCATTGCCTGGGATTCTCCAGGCAAGGACACTGGAGTGGGTTGCCATTTCCTTAGATTCCATTAAAAAAAAAAAAAAAAAAAAAACAACTCTTAGAACTAATAAATAAATTCAGTGCAGTTGCAAGATCAAAATTGAACATGCATAAGTTTGTTCTGTAAGTCTGTCAAACTGTTTCTGTTTTGTAAGTTCATTTGTATCATTTCTTTTTAGATTACACATATAAAGGATGTCACATGATATTTTTCCTACTCTGACTTATTTCAGATTGTCAGTATGACAATATCTAGGTTCATGCATGTTGATGTAAATAGCATTATTTCATTCTTTTTAATGACTGAGTAATATTCCAGTATATGTGTGTTCCATATCTTCTTTATCCATTTTTCTGCTACTGGATATTTAACTTATTTCGGTGTCTTGTCTATTGTAAACAGTGTTGTGATGAACAGTGGGGTGCCTGTATCCTTTTAGATCTATGCCCAGGAGTGGGATTGCAGGGTCATTTGATAACTTTATTTCTAGTTTTTAAAGGAACTTTCATTCTGTGCTCCATAGTGACATTGTACAGGAGACAGGGATCAAGATCATCCCTATGGGAAAGAAATGCAAAAAAGCAAAATGGCTGTCTGGAGAGGCCATATAAATAGCTGTGAAAAGAAGAGAAGCAAAAAGCAAAGGAGAAAAGGAAAGATATAAACATCTGAATGCAGAGTTCCAAAGAATAGCAAGAAGAGATAAGAAAGCCTTCTTTAGCGATCAATGCAAAGAAATAGACGAAAACAACAGAATGGGAAAGACTAGGGATCTCTTCAAGAAAATCAGAGATACCAAAGAAACATTTCATGCAAAAATGGGCTCGAAAAAGGACAGAAATGATATGGACCTAACAGAAGCAGAAGATATTAAGAAGAGATGGCAAGAATACACAGAAGAACTGTACAAAAAAGATCTTCAAGACACAGATAATCACGATGATGTGATCACTGACCTAGAGCCAGACATCCTGGAATGTGAAGTCAAGTGGGCCTTAGAAAGCATCACTACGAACAACGCTAGTGGAGGTGATGGAATTCCAGTGGAGCTGTTCCAAATCCTGAAAGATGATACTGTGAAAGTGCTGCACTCAATATGCCAGCACATTTGGAAACCTCAGCAGTGGCCACAGGACTGGAAAAGGTCAGTTTTCATTCCAATCCCAAAGAAAGGCAATGCCAAAGAATGCTCAAACTACTGCACAATTGCACTCATCTCACACACTAGTAAAGTAGTGTGCAAAATTCTCCAAGCCAGGCTTCAGCAATATGTGAACCATGAACTTCCAGATGTTCAAGCTGGTTTTAGAAAAGGCAGAGGAACCAAAGATCAAATTGCCAACATCCGCTGGATCATGGAAAAAGCAAGAGAGTTCCAGATAAACATCTATTTCTGCTTTATTGACTATGCCAAAGCCTTTGACCGTGTGGATCACAATAAACTGTGGAGAATTCTTAAGGAGATGGAAATACCAGACCACCTGATCTGCCTCTTGAGAAATTTGTATGCAGGTCAGGAAGCAACAGTTAAAACTGGACATGGAACAACAGACTGGTTCCAAATAGGAAAAGGAGTATGTCAAGGCTGTATATTGTCACCCTGTTTGTTTAACTTATATGCAGAGTACATCATGAGAAACGCTGGACTGGAAGAAGCACAAGCTGGAATCAAGGTTGCCGGGAGAAATATCAATAACCTCAGATATGCAGATGACACCACCCTTATGGCAGAAAGTGAAGAAGATCTAAAAAGCCTCTTGATGAAAGTGAAAGTGGAGAGTGAAAAAGCTGGCTTAAAGCTCAACATTCAGAAAATGAAGATCATGGCATCTGGTCCCATCACTTCATGGCAAATAGATGGGGAAACAGTGGAAACAGTGTCAGACTTTATTTTTTTGGGCTCCAAAATCACTACAGATGGTGACTGCAGCCATGAAATTAAAAGATGCTTACTCCTTGGAAGGAAAGTTATGACCAACCTAGATAGCATATTCAAAAGCAGAGACATTACTTTGCCAACAAAGGTTCATCTAGTCAAGGCTATGGTTTTTCCTGTGGTCATGTATGGATGTGAGAGTTGGACTGTGAAGAAGGCTGAGCACCGAAGAATTGATGCTTTTGAACTGTGGTGTTGGAGAAGACTCTTGAGAGTCCCTTGGACTGCAAGGAGATCCAACCAGTCCATTCTGAAGGAGATCAACCCTGGGACTTCTTTGGAAGGAATGATGCTAAAGCTGAAACTCCAGTACTTTGGCCACCTCATGCAAAGAGTTGACTCATTGGAGAAGACCCTGATGCTGGGAGGGATAAGGGGCAGGAGGAGAAGGGGACGATAGAGCATGAGATAGCTGGATGGCATCACTGACTCGATGGATGTGAGTCTGAGTGAACTCCGGGAGTTGGTGATGGACTGGGAGGCCTGGCATGCTGCAATTCATGGGGTCACAAAGAGTTGGACAGGACTGAGCGACTGATCTGATCTGATCTGATCTGATTGTTCATATGAATACAGACAGTCTTTGGTGCCTCAGAAAAGCCTCAAATACCTGAAAGCGAAAGTGTTAGTCTCTGAGTGGTGTCCAGATCTTTGTGACCCCATGGACTATAGCCGGGCTCCTCTGTCCATGGAATTTACCAGGCTCAAGAATACTGAAATGGGTAGCCATTCTTGTCTCCAGGGAATCTTCCCAACCCAGGGATGGAATTCAGGTCTTCCTGCATTGTGAGCAGATTCCTCACCATGGAGAAAGCAGGGTACCTAATTAATAGTTAAACCTTTTAAGCATGTCAGTCTTTTCTCTTCTCTTTATAATAATCTGTAAGTAATTAGTTTCTGTGATTAAATTATTGATTAAATTAACTAATTAAATTATTACTGACAAAGAGGAGCAATTTAGAAATTTCAGATAAACATGTTTCTATGACAAATAAAATGAGAGGTACAATTAGCCCTCATTGTTCTGACAGGTAAACTCTCTTACGTAGCTTTTTTTTTTTAATTAACTTATTTCTTTTTATAATATAAACCAAAATAATATCACATGCAATCTTTATAAATGTCTGTACATTACATTTTATCACTAAGATCATTGCATTTGTCTTTTAACTTTGTCTAGATTTCTCAATATATTCCAGATAAATTACTCCTTAATTTAAGATTAAATTCCTTAATAAATCCTCATTAAATGCTAGTGCTTAACTGGACATCCTGATTTTGTGCTTGTCAAAAACTTCAGAAAAGTATATTTCTATTCTAAAGGAATTAAGTTACAGTGAGGAATGTATATTCATTTAAGAATTTTAATTCTGTGATGCAAAAATAACATTTCAATCTCTATATAATACAGGCCAAAGAATCTGAACACATTCCCTGGTAATGCAGCCACCTTGATGAATAAATTCATGGGATTGTTCTTCTGCCCTTTTGAGTAGTTCTCTAGCTCAATAAAACCCTAATCATACCATACACTCTCTATAGGCCAATCCAGAGCCCTGCTGAACTTACTATAAGCAGTTATCTGAGCTTTTGTTATCAGTAGGATCAGATAGGTGATGCATGAAAAGAACAGTGACTAGCGATGCCCATGACCTTGAGGTTTAGATTAGCTATCGATTGCCATATAAGTTTAGTCTATGCTTTGTTTTTTAGATGTTGCACCAACTGCATTGCTTCACTCATTAAAATTTATCATTTATTATAGTACATTTATCCCAAGATGACTAGGTTTATGTGAAACTTAAACACTCTCCCACAAACTTTCTATCATTTTTATGAGTACTGATTAAATTTGAATTTTTAATGTTATGCTATTTTCTAAGCATTAAATAATCTAAAATATATTGCTTCACTTCATGTTATGAGAATATCATGCAGAACAATGTGTTCTTGACTGATTAGTACTTTTTCACAGGAGCATTGTGACTTAACTAATATTTGGGGGGTTTTGCCTAATGAAATGGAAAAAAAGATTATAGTCGCAAATATAAGCAGTTATTTAACTACTTGGTACAGATTCTAAGGGGGTTTCCCTAGGGGCTCAAATGGTAAACAGTGCCCCTGCAGTTCAGGAGACCTGGGTTCTATCCCTGGTTCACAAAGATCCTCTGGAAAACAAACGGCTACCCACTCCAGTATTTTTGCCTGGGATCCTCTGTCCATGCCATGACCAAAGTGACTAAGCATGCATAGATGCTAAACAGGCTTAGTACAGTCTCTTTTTAGCAAGTGATAGACAATTATAGTATTTTTCCAATAGATAAGTTCAACAAGATGAGGCAGATTTATATAAAAAACGAAATCTTTTAAGCAGTCAGAATTTTAGGAATCCCACTTTATCATACTAAAAGAACATAAATCCCCCAGATAAAGCTTGTGTTTTGATTGTCCTATTTAGAGAGAGAGAGAGAAGAGACGGGGGAGAGGAGGGAGGGATAAGGAAAGGAAGGAAGGAAAGAAGGGTGAAAGAGGAACAGAAGGAATCATAAATCAAGCGGGAAAGCTGGGGAAAATGGACTAGTTAAGAGTAGACAGTTTTTAAGGCACAGTTAATAATTGAGAATTCTGATTTTCCAATTTCACTGTAAGTTCATTGGAATACTACCATCTGAGAGATTTGAATCAAAAGGCTTCTAATATCACAATGTGACATTTTTAGACACAAAAAAATTGGAAACAAAGCAGAATTCTTACAGAGTCAAACAGTTTCACATTCTGTTGTTCCTTTTAGTTTTGCCTATTTTTGTATGGAAATTAACTCCAACAAACTAAAGCTATGTCTAGAAGGGGTCTGGGAACATCATATCAGAACCTGATAAATTCACCCAAAGTTCAGCTTTACAGTGAGGCTGTGTTTAATCAGTGCTTCCTAACTAGTCAAGGAGCTATTTCATTCCAATGTATTCCATTTTGGTAAGAAGTATATATAAAAGGAAAACCATTGTTTATTATGATGATGCATTCACATTTTAAAAAATGTTACTTTCTAGTTTATTTTTCTCTTAATGAATTGCTGTTGAATTTTGTGTCTAGGAAGGTGTAACTGCATTTAGGTGGGAAATCTGTTATCTACATGGAATAACTCTTCTCTGCAAACACTGTATTTTTTACACCTTCTACATAAGAAACATCTGAAAGTTTTATACAGACACACACATATCTTATAGATTTATATGCATATGCACATATACATATATATTTATAGATGATGAAACACATCTTATGAGTTAGAGTGAATAAAATGATTAAGATTTTATAGGTAAAATATTTTCTTCACTTCTTCACTATTTGGAGTCTGAGGCAGATGTTCCATGGAAGCAGATTTTAAGCAGAATATAAGGTAGAACTTTCTAACAATAGAGGGGTGAAATTCTATTTAAACCATGCCTGGGGATAAAAAGTGTGGAGGGAAATAGAATGAAGGTGAATAGAATAATTTAGTAAAATTTACTGTTTTAACCTTAGTGAGATTTCCTCAGTTTTCACTATGGATTATGACCCTCTTTTATTTTGCCATTGGGTAAGTAATTCAGGCTATAGATGCAGACATAGCCTTTTTAATATAACTACTTGGTTTGCCTTTGAGGAAAGTGGTAATTCTCCCTGACCTGATAACCCCCTACTAAATGCTGTTTTAAATAGCCCACGTCCATGAACAAGAGAATTAGCTTCATTGGGTCAAAACACATTTAAATTCATTGAAATAGAATATCCTTTCAAGTTTATAAATGAGAAATGTTTAACTAATTAAGGGATATCATTGCCATGTCATCCTTCACTGTTTGAAAATGACAACTAGCGAAGTTAATCATAATGCAATCAGTGATGGTTGGTTTCATCTTCTATTAGTGAGATATAATGAAAATCAGTGAGGATCCAGGAGTTAATGAAAGGATTCCACTTAACAAGGAAAAGAAATGAAAGATGGCTTCTTAATATTCATTCTAAAATAACTAAGCTGAAAACTACTCTTGCTACTTTAGCTCAAAATATCCATAATAGTTACTATTTATTCTCAACTTCTTATGTGTTAGACAAGTGTGTGTTAGTTGCTCAGTCAAGTCCAACTCTTTGCAACCCCATGGACTGTAGCCCATCAGGCTCCTCTATCCATGGAATTCTCCAGGCAAGTATACTAGAGTGGGTTGCCATTCCCTTCTCCAGGCAATCTCCCTGACTCAGGGCTCAGACTCTGGTTTCCTGCATTGTGGTCAGATTCTTTAACATCTGAACTACCAGGGAAGCCCCTTATGTTAGACAAAGTGCAAGGCAGTGATGATGTTATTACATTTAATCTTCACAGCAATCGTATAAGTTTAATATTATTATCACTATTTTCAGATGAGGAAAATAAGTCTTGAGGAGCTGAATTACTTGACCAAGATCACCAAATATAAAGTGGCAGAGAAAGAAGTGAGAATCAGATCTCTGACATTCAACAGATACCCTGTGACCTTATTGTATACTGCTCCTGTTGGTCATCTTCCTTTTGTTCTTATTCTCTCATCTCTGGCTCATTTTCCAGTTGTAGGTCCAAAAATCAACAGTGTGGAAGACTTGTCCAACATGGTATTTTCTGCTAATGGCTATTACCTACAGAATTTATTTCTTAAAATACAAAGAGAGTTATAGCAATTCATTAATTTATGCAAGAATCATATGTCAGACATCTCATATGTGCTGAGTTTAAGTTCTAGTGATTAAATGATGGATAAGTTACTATAGAATAAGAAATAACAATGTTAATTCAAAAACATGTTTATATTATAAAAATAATGTTCTTGTATGCTTTTCTCTAAGTATCATTATCATGGAAATATTTGTATTTAAATATTTTAGCAGCTCTTTGAACTAAAAGATATTTCTTCAAAGTATTTTCATTCCAGTGATCTTATGTTTTAGCTATAAGATATTGTCAGATCATTTTCATTCAATGTCACCCTGTATTAATTACTTGAATTAATCACTATCCTGATCCATTAGTATTTCTCCTAAGACTGAACTTGCTAGAAATAATTACAAATGTTATTTGTCAAACTTGTGTTCTCAGATCCTTGACTTTAAGAGAAAAAAGAAAGAAATGACTGTTAGTCATTGCTCTGGTATATACTCCTGAATTGCTCTGAGAGAAAAGCACAAGACAAAGAGTGGGAAAAAAAATGCATACTCATCCAACCAGTATGCAGAGGTTAGTATACTGGTAGGATCTTAAAAATAATGATCAAATTAAAGCCTGTTAAAGAATATCATCCTTACATCATTTTCTAATTTAAAATCATTATCTTTAAGTGAATGGACCTTCTTTTTCAAAGTAATTCCACATTGATGGGCTATGTTCTTGCCTCTTGCCAATTTGTACTTTTCACAAACATTTTTAATGATGGATTCAGGCATATTGAACATACTTCTGATAACACAATAAGATGTCTTTAGGCTATCATCAAATACGAGATATCATTGGATTAGAAGTGTGTATTCTAAATTATGTTTTCTAAGTCTGTAAAGAGGTGGGAAAAAATGTTTTGCAGCTTCTTGAGTTGAATGATACAGTTATTCAATGATAGGATGCAATGACATTTGGAAAATTTTATCACACGTTGGGTCTGTTAATCAAATAACATACTCATATATTCATCATTTTATGAGCAGTTATTTTATTTGCTTTACAATCTCAGAATAATTCTTCTACATCTTAAGAATTACAAATTGGAAAATAAATTAGTTATAGTGTCTGCTTATTTTAATTATCTCCTTTTAAATTTTGTATCAAAGAAATTTTTACTTTCTACATTTTATCTATATTTCATTCATTGAAGCAAAAACATAGTCTTTCACTTACTAGTTTAGATGGTCAGAAGTATGTAATCAGCAGCAAGAGATCATTGAATAATTTTCATAATTTTAGAAAAAATTAAGAAATATCAAGAATATTCTAATTTCAAGTTTCTAGTGTTAATCTAGCCTCTAAATTAAAACTTTACAATTGATATTATCTTTTTATTTAAAAACTTGGGAAGTTTTACTCTACTATAATATTTGTTCTAGATCATCTGTGATTTTATAAAATTAGGTAGTTCTAAATCTGATGAACTTTAGATTTTAAAATTCAGTGGTCTGCCTGAATTTATACACCTTATTTTGTTGTTTTAAATTATATTAGTTTTCAATTGCTGCTGTTACTGATTATTACAAACTTAGTGATTTAAAGCAACACACATTTATTTTCTCTCAATTCTGTAGGTCAGGACTCTGGAGGGGTTTAGGCATTGTCTTTGATCTAGGACTTACATGGCCAGTCAAGGCAGTTGCTAGCCTGGACTCTTATCTAGATGCTGTGGGAGACACAGATTGTTGGACGACTTCAGATGTACGCATTTAGAAAACTGCAATCCTTAGTTCCTTGTGGGCTGTCAGCTGGAATGGATCCCTTCCCTCCCAGAGGTCTCTCTCTTATTATTGCACATAGGCTCAGTATGCCACTAATGGCACAGCAAATTTGTCTCACTGCTGTACTCTTTCCAACCTCCTTACTGCCACATATTATTATTCCCAACAAGAAAATTTCTTTTTTGCTTTTAAGGGTTAATATGATTAATTTAGGCCTGTGTTTTAAGTTCAGTAGTCTTAATTATATGTGCAAAATCCCTTTTTCCTGGTAACATAACATATTTGCAATTTCTAGGGTAAGAACCTGGTCATCTTTGAAGGTTGTCTAGCACAACAAGCACAGGTTTTCTGTTTGTTTGTTTTGCACAATTTAACATCTCTGATGAATTTTAAATTCAATTGAGTGTTATAATTTAATTATTTATGCTATTCATATTATACATAATACAGTGTATACACTGTGATGTTGTGCTTAGTCACTCAGTCATGTATGACTCTTTGAGATCCCATGGACTGTAGCCCATCAGGCTTCTCTGTCCATGGGGATTCTCCAGGCAAGAATGTTTCCATGCTCTCCTCCAGGGGATATTCCAACCCAGGGATCAAACCAGAGTCTCCTGTACTGCAGGCAGATTCTTTACCAACTGAGCAAGCAGGGGATCCCATAATGTATACATTACTGCTTGTTATATATAGTATAATGATATGTGTTACCATGATATATTAGAATCTGTGAAAAAATAATTTTATGTTACCCTTAAATAACATGTAAACATATGAAGAACTGTCAGAAATTGTAAAAGACAAATGTTCCAGTAGAAAATTAGACAGCTGAAATTAACAAACAACTCACAAAAGAAATAAAAAAGAAAATATTCTGTGCAAAAACTTCATCTATACTAGAAATCAGGGAAGCATACCTTAAAAGAAGTCCAAATTTTCATCCATCAAATTGTCAAAACTTTCAGGAGATAATACCTATTGTTCATGAGACTAGAAGGTAATAAGTTGGAAACAATTTTGCAGGTCAGTTTTGCAATATGTATCATGACTTCAAAGTCTTTAAGAACATCAACTGTAGTTTTTTTCCATTGAGATATTCTAAAACTTGCATAAAGATTTATATATTTATTCCATATATATATACATATATATATTTATATATATATATAAAGGTGCTCAGCTTTCTTCACAGTCCAACTCTCACATCCATACATGACCACTGGAAAAACCATAGCCTTGACTAGATGGACCTTTGTTGGCAAAGTAGTCTCTGCTTTTGAATATGCTATCTAGGGTGGTCATAACTTTCCTTCCAAGGAGTAAGTGTCTTTTAATTTCATGGCTGCAGTCACCATCTGCAGTGATTTTGGAGCCCCAAAAAATAAAGTCTGACACTGTTTCCACTGTTTCCCCATCTATTTCCCATGAAGTGATGGGACCAGATGCCATGATCTTCATTTTCTGAATGTTGAGCTTTAAGCCAACTTTTTCACCCTCCGCTTTCACTTTCATTCTTTTTAATGTCTGAGTAATACTCCATTGAGTATAGGTACCATAGCTTTCTTATCCATTCATCTGCTGATGGATATCTAGGTTTCTTCCATGTCCTGGCTATTATAAACAGTGCTGCGATGAACATTGGGGTACATGTGTCTCTTTCAATTCTGGTTTCCTCTGTGTGTATGCCCAGCAGTGGGATTGCTTGGTTGTATGGCAACCAATTTCCTTAAGAAATTCCACTTTCTTAAGGAATCTCCACACTGTTCTCCATAGTGGCTATACTAGTTTGCATTCCCACCAACAGTGTAAGAGGGTTCGCTTTTCTCTACACCCTCTCCAGCATTTATTGCTTGTAGACTTTTGGATCGCAGCCATTCTGACTGGTGTGAAATGGTACCTCATAGTGGTTTTGATTTGCATTTCTCTGATAATGAGTGATGTTGAGTATCTTTTCATGTGTTTGTTAGCCATCTGTATGTCTTCTTTGGAGAAATGTCTATTTAGTTCTTTGGCCCATTTTTTGATTGGGTCATTTATTTTTCTGGAATTGAGCTGTAGGAGTTGCTTGTATATTTTTTGAGATTAGTTGTTTGTCAGTTGCTTCATTTGCTATTATTTTCTCCCATTCTGAAGGCTGTCTTTTCACTTTGCTTATAGTTTTTTTTGTTGTTGTTGTACAGAAGCTTTTAATTTTAATTAGATCCCATTTGTTTATTTTTGCTTTTATTTCCAATATTCTGGGAGGTGGGTCATAGAGGATCCTGCTGTGATGTATGTCGAAGAGTGTTTTGCCTATGTTCTCCTCTAAAAGTTTTATAGTTTCTGGCCTTGCATTTAGATCTTTAATCCATTTTGAGTTTATTTTTGTGTATGGTGTTAGAAAGTGTTCTAGTTTCATTCTTTTACAAGTGGTTGACCAGTTTTCCCAGCACCACTTGTTAAAGAGATTGTCTTTTCTCCATTGTATATTCTTGCCTCCTTTGTCAAAGATAAGGTGTCCATATGTGCGTGGATTTATCTCTGCGCTTTCTATTTTGTTCCATTGATCTATATTTCTGTCTTTGTGCGAGTACCATACTGTCTTGTCACTGAGATTTATAAAGGACAAGTTGGGTGAAATACACTGACGTGGAGGGAGAGTAGTAGAAGAGATCATCAGAGATCAAACTGTGTAGGACTTCCAGGGTATTCGGGGTAGGAGTGCTATTTTACATAGGGAAATATATACTGTGATTGCCTTAATCTTATCACATCACAAATCTGTTTATTTGTGATGTGAAAATGAATAGCAATGTGGATAAGAGTGGAGGCAGGAGACTGCTAGGAATCTTTTGTAGGATGTGGTGGTTACTGTAGTGGTATAAAAGGAAGAAATGCTGAGTTGAATCAACATAGGGCTTCCCTGGTAGCTCAGCTGGTAGATAAAGAATCCACCTGTAATGTAGGAAACCCTGGTTTGATTCCAGGGTCAGGAAGTTCCCCTGGAGAAAGGATAGGCTACCCATATAGGACATGTTCAAGAGGCAGAGTTGCCTTTGTATTGACGGGAAACAGAAGTGATGGTAGGGTTGAGGAAAGGAGATAATGTGGAACACCTGGGAGGTAATAAATAGTCTTTTTGAGATGAATCTGAGTTTCTCTTTACGTTTTTGGAAATGGTTGTGATAAGGCTACTAATGAACTTTTTAATTTTAAATCCAATTAAGAATTCGCAATCCTTTTCTCCCTGGGCCCCTATGTAGCTTTTGGCACATAAAATCAATTTATTCTTTGGTTTTGTTTCTCTACTGTTTATCTCATTTTCCTTTATGGGTCTTCTGATGCTACTTGTCCCTTAAATGTTGTGCTTCTTTACCCCAGAGTCTCTTCATTATTCACTCCACAATGTCTTCTAAATATCAGTGCTGACAACTCCCAGTTTGTGTTCCCAACATAGATATAATTCTCCCAGCATATATATATATATATATATATATATATATATATATATATATATATACACACATATATATATACACACACACACACACACACACACCAAACTGCCTGCTAAACATCAGTGATTTGAAGTGCTAGAGGCATTGCAATATGTCCAAACTCAAATTCCGTTTTTTTTTTCTTTTTCTATGTTCAAATAATGTTCTTTCTCTTTAGTTCTTTATCATAGGAGTTACCCACCACCCACATGGGACTGGGTGGTAAATTGAATCACTGGCCTCAGTTCTTCATTTTCTTGGATTGGTGTCGTATACACACACCCTTGCTGTGACTCCATGGTGGATACAGTTGTTTTACCACTTCTTGACTTCACACTCCACCACATGACTTTGTTTGGCCAATGCAATGTTGGTATATGTGACCTAAAGGCTTAAAAGTCCATTGGGCTGACTTTCTGCTTTTTGTGATAAGAAAATGATTTAGGTAGGTGTTAGTCTAAGGAAGATGAGAGACATGTGAAGTAGATTGGATGATTGGACCCAACCTAACATTTAGAGTCAAGTCCAGTTGCGCTCAAGCTACAGCTGCAGGTGTATAAGCAAGAAATAATTGTGTACTGTTATCCACCAGAGAGATTTAGTGGTTGTTACTTGTCAATCGTTGACTCATACAAGGCCCAAATGAGAGGCTGGCAGCCATCCTTGACTCTCCTTTTTCTGTTGACACTCACATGGAATAGTATCTACATCTTCCTGTTTTGTTTTCTCAGTATCTCTTATAATTCACTGCCTTCTATGATCTCATATCCCTTGACATCCCTTGATTGGGCTACTCCATATTTTATTACTGATTTCCTTGGCTTTAGTTCAGTCCTTTTCCAGTTTATCATCCTCATGCTTGGTAGAATGATCTTTCTTGAAAGGCAAACTGATCAAGTCAGTCTGGTATTTATAATCCTTCAAAGACCTCCCATAAATAAGCCGTTCATATAAAATCTGAATTATTTAGCACACACTGATCCTCAAAATCCAGCCTTCCCCTAACTGTCCACCCTTATTTTTGGCATTTATCTTTCATCCTTACCTTGAACTCCAGCATTACCATGCTCATTTTCAGTTTAAAACTATTCCAGATCTCCCTCACGTCTTTTTCACACCTACTCTCACTTCTATGCTTATTTTATCCCTACCATTCCTTCAATATTAAGTAATGCTCTCTCCACAAAGTTTCTCCTGAGTTCCTCCATGACTCTGCCCTTGCCTTTGTTTAGGAACCCTGTGGTGTGTGTGTGTCCATGGTAATCGGTGGTCACTTTTATTGGAGCACACAGAATAACTGATTAATTTCTCTTCTTAAAACTTCAAATGAACCTTTTCTGTACTTTGTTAATGTGTTTACTTGCTTACCTTCTATGCAGCAAATAATTTTAAGGCCATGACTGATTCTTTTATCTCTTGTATTTCCACATGTTACCTGAAACTTCATAAACATAACTGGGAGAAAAAGAAAGAAAAGAGAGATATATTAATTAATTTTAGGAGAGAATTCTGGGGCCCAGAAAATTTAATTTATAGTATCATTGTTGTTCAATCAATAACTGATGAGAAGAAAGATCATCTTCTCCTTTAGTAGTACTTTTTCTTCTCTACCATGTTGACTTCTCAATAAACATTTCTAAAAGGGGACTATGTAAATTATTAGGCCTCTGTATTAAGAAAAAGTTATTTGCAAGAGCACATTTTTTATTAAAAAAAAATAGAACTTATCCTGAAAGTCTATCTATTGTCGTCTCTGTGGGAGACGAGTCAATAAACTTTGAAAAACATCAGAAAAAACAAGTCATGGTTAAATAAAGAGTAAGTTGGTACTAGGAGAATCCTCTTGTAATACAAAAAACACATCCTCACTACCTTTACATATTGATAACATTAAGTGATCAAACCTAAGTAACTTCAAAACTCCATCTCTAATTTATCCCTTTTAAGTCCTCTTTCCATTAGATAAGCTTTTGACAGTACATTCTACTCATTCGTTCACTTTTATTAATATTTTGTTGGTGTAAAGCAGTTTTATGTTCATAGCAAAATTGAGAGGACGGTACAGAGATTTTCCAGAAAGCCCTGGCCCCCACACATGCATAGCCTCATGCGTTATCAACATCGCCTGCCCAAGTGGTACATTTATTGCAGCTGACGAACATTTGTTGACATATCATAATTACCCAAAGCCCATGATTTACATTATTCATTCTACTTTTTAAAATAAATTGACACATGTATACCTGTGATGGATTCATTTTGATATTTGGCAAAACTAATACAATTATGTAAAGTTTAAAAATAAAATAAACGTATGTTTTTCCTTCTGGCTTACTTCACTCTGTATAATAGGCTCCAGTTTCATCCACCTCATTAGAACTGATTCAAATGTATTCTTTTTAATGGCTGAGTAATACTCCATTGTGTATATGTACCACAGCTTTCTTATCCATTCATCTGCTGATGGACATCTAGGTTGCTTCCATGTCCTGGCTATTATAAACAGTGCTGCGATGAACATTGGGGTACACTTGTCTCTTTCCCTTCTGGTTTCCTCCGTGTGTATGCCCAGCAGTGGGATTGCTGGATCATAAGGCAGTTCTATTTCCAGTTTTTTAAGGAATCTCCACACTGTTCTCCATACTAACGCATATATATGGAATTTAGAAAGATGGTAACAATAACCCGGTGTACGAGACAGCAAAAGAGACACTGATGTATAGAACAGTCTTATGGACTCTGTGGGAGAGGGAGAGGGTGGGAAGATTTGGAAGAATGGCATTGAAACATGTAAAATATCATGTAAGAAACGAGTTGCCAGTCCAGGTTCGATGCACGATACTGGATGCTTGGGGCTAGTGCACTGGGACGACCCAGAGGGATGGTATGGGGAGGGAGGAGGGTTCAGGATGGGGAACACATGTATACCTGTGGCGGATTCATTTTGATATTTGGCAAAACTAATACAATTATGTAAAGTTTAAAAACAAAGTAAAATAAAATAAAATAAATAAATAAATAAAATAAACTTAAAAATAAAATAAAATAAATTGAGCCAAACTCTCCAACTTCTGCATTCCTGATTCTCTGGCATTTGTATTATACTTTCATGGATGAAAAAATGTCATCTGCCATCTTTAATCAAAGGATGTAATGACATTCAGAGCATCAGTCACTGCAGCCACACCCAACTGTATACCCTGAGGGGATTCAACATGGAAAAAAGAAAAAGACAGGATACTGGCCCTAGACAGCTAGGAAGCCCAGACTCTTGTATCTTCCCAAACATAGAAAAGTGCTAAATTTATTATCTTGAGACGTTTGTTTTTTCTTTAATAATCTTTTGATGTTTTGACTACCTAGTTTGTCACAAAAACTGTATATCCAAGCTCCTCCCTTACTTCTTTGGAATGGTGCCTCAGAGCTATCTGAGAAACTGTCTTTTGGATTTAAGCCTTCAGTTGCTGCTGCTGCTGCTGCTGCTGCTAAGTCGCTTCAGTCATGTCCGACTCTGTGCGACCCCGTAGATGGCAGCCCACTAGGCTCCTCCATCCCTGGGATTCTCCAGGCAAGAACACTGGAGTGGGTTGCCATTGCCTTCTCCAATGCACGAAAGTGAAAAGTGAAAGTGAAGTCACTCAGTCGTGCCCGACTCTTAGTGACCCCATGGACTGCAGCCTATGAGGTTCCTCCATCCATGGGATTTTCCAGGCAAGAGTACTGGAGTGCGGTGCCATTGCCTTCTCCAAAATAAAACAGAATTCTCAACTTTTAGACTGTGCAATTTTTTCAGCCAATACCTTCCCTGAGATATCATCACTCAATAATGTTCCTAAAGCATCTTATCTGTGCTTGTACTTAAGTTTGTTTGGAGGCATATGTTTATGTGTATTTACATGTTTGTTGGATCTGTGTCCTCTTTATTCTCAGGTTCCTGGAAAGTAGAAATTATGTGTTCCTCTTTCTTTCCAGTGTTTCCACATCAGGCTTCATACATATAGATTCCTTTTCAATTAGCCATTAACTGAGAACCTTAGGCATGTTAAATACTGAAAATGATGTAAAGAAGAATGAACTGAAGGATTGAGGGAGTAAAATCCAGAAACCTTATACTATTAGTTAATAACCTGAAACTAAAATTTTGAACTGCTCTCTCATGGTTCAATTCTGATTTGACTGTAAAACAGTCCCCTCTATTAATTAGTTTGAGAAATAGCTGCTATACTCTGTGAAATAGCCTAGAACTGTAAAATTGCATTAGTCTGAAACTATAAGCATTTCCCTTGAAGTTACTTTAAGGAAATCCCTCTACTGTACCTCATAATAGGAGATACATGTAGGAAATGATTAAATAGCAGTGTCTCTTGACAGTCAAATGACATTTCAGTAATAATTAATTCTTTACACTTCACTTGTCAGAGCAACTTGGTTTCTTCTGTAATATATCTGGGATTCTGACTCAGTGGTGTGGTGATGATGATGCTAATGCAACCACGATACTGTGTTCTTTAGACCCTTATGTACTTACCACTATCTTGGTCATTATCACCTTACCTCCTGATCTTTAACATGCTGTGAAAGACAGAGTGTATATTATTAATTTGTCAAATCAGAGCTTTACTTTTTTCCAGAATTTGGTTTGCTTCTACGAAATTCTTTTTTTTTTTTTTTTTTGGCAATTTTTACATATTGGAGTGGCCACTGGGTAATAAAGATAAATTGACATTATCTTAGATTTTCAGAAATTGGTGATATAGCCAAAGAGATGGCCCAGAATAAGAAACCTAACTGTGATGAGAGATTATTTCAGAGTGAAGAGAGGAGGGAAAACTTCATAGAAAGGGCAGCTTTGGAACTGGACTCTGAAAGTCTAAATGTGGCCTAGATGTGGCATGAAGATAGAAGGCTGACAACATGGAGTCCCGTTGTTGTCAACTCATCTTCTCTTGTTATTTTGCCCAGGGTAGTCCAATAAATACAATTTCTATCCAGTTATTATAAAAAGTCTCATGTTGTCATTTTGCCTTACAAAAAAATGTTGGTGTTTTTCCCTTGGGAAGATTATTTTACAATATTGATCATAGTTTCTTTAAAACAGAACTGACCTCAGAATCTAGAATCAAACTTATAAGATTTGATAAATCAACATAAAATGGGGCTTATACTATTCTACGTTTATTTCTTTTCTGAAATATAGTGTTGGGATATGGAAAGGAAATAGATCAACATTTCCTCCTGTTTCCATTTTATAGTGACACTCAATTTACTGATTACCTTGAAGCACCAGACTCGTATCAAAACCCCTTGTCATCTTCACCTGACCCTAAGTCACTAAACTGATCATTGCTTTTCAGAATAAGCAGGGACTTTTCAGCATCAATAACCCTCTATACCTGAAGATATTTACTCACTAAATACAGTGAGTAAAAAGATAGTGAGTGAAGTGTATACTCACTATCTTTACACTCACTTGACTGTAGCTTCAATGCATGTGAGTGTTGGTGAGCGCTTGGTGTGTTCATCTTTTTGGTTTGGTTAGTTGAGCTGTTTCTCCATAGATCTTTCCATGTAAGGATTCTGAAGTTTCAATAGGAAATACATTCAATATTATTCAATAAGCAGGTTAGCAATGAGCCAATAATTTGTATCTTTTATTCTTAAATTACTTTTTAATACTCTGCCAGCATGTAATAATACTATGAGTCAGGGAAAAATTTAGTTCCCCTATGGAAATGGTTTCTTCTTCATATAATATATCCAGGAAATAGTGAATAATCTGCTTATTTTTTTCAAAAGGATGATAGCATGATAAACAAACAGAAAACAGAAAAACCAAACCTTGGCATTTCAACTGCAGAATTTCATTTAGAAAATGCAACTCCTAACTAGGCTAATCCAATCTTCACATTATCTGAAAAATGAGTATTTTACACTGGGCTGTTTAAGGCAAATATTTCCATGGGGTCTATTTATTGCCCTTCATTGACTTTCTGTCTTGCCAAGTCAATTTGTAGTCTAACTATCCAGAAGATGATTCTCTTCACAAGAGAAAATATGTATATTATATCACATTCTTCCTTTCATAACAATTGGCTTGTTTATAATTAGCAAGAGCAAGCTAATGACCTAAATGGGCACTGAAGTTACAATATAAAGTTTTGTTTTTAATAAATGTAGAACATAAAAATTAAACTGTTATTTCAAATGTGGAGTTTCAACGTTCTTTAAAACAGTTAGAATAGGTTCTGAAATTCCATTTTGAAAAACAAATAAAATAAGATGAATCAGCTATGATTTGTTTCCATAGTCTGAAATAATTATCTTAGCTAGAAAAATCATTATTTCTATTTAGCCAATTCAAAAGCTGATTTTTCAGTATGTTATTGTAAAGGAAACCTATAGTCTACTGATAATGAAAACTCATCTTAGAGTCATAGAATTTGGGCTCAACTCTTGGCTCAACTAATATAATCTCTGCAATCTTAAGAGTATTTAAACCATTTGAGTCTTGGTTTCTTCCATCTTAAAAAAAGTAGTGCTTCCTAATTTACAAAGGTTTCTCCTATGGCTTCAAATTTAGAGCTTTGCAACATTTATTTTCTGATTTCCTAACTGTAATTAAAAGTGTAATATTTTGCATACTCCAGGGTAAATTCCCATTGGGATATTTTTATCCATGTTTGTTGACTGAAAAACTAGGCACAGCTTAAAATTTGAGATATATTTTATTAGGCATAAATTTTTAGAACTTCAAACCTGGCAAACAGCATTTCAAGTAACCCCTGGAGAACTGCTCTGAGGAGGTGAGGAGAGAAGTCAGGTTTTATAGAAGTTTTGCAACAAAGGGCAGGTAGTCTATACATTAAGAGATTATTGTTAATTAAAGAAAACCAGACAACCCGAGTTGAGGAATTTAGTGCTTTTTTGTGTGTGGAAAGATGCAAAAGTCTGGTCTCACTAAACCATCCCTTTAATATAGACCTCAGCTATCTGGGGCCAGTATCCCGGATTTTTCACATCCTGTTTGCTTGGGGGCTCACCTTAGGAAGTGGCTGTAGTCTGATGATTGCTAGATGGCAGGTATTCTTTTCCTTCCTGTGTTCCTTCAGGGATCACCTTATCATGTTGGAGGATTGCAATCGCTAATGCGTTTGACATCCTTGTTTACTAATACGGCAGGAAATATTCCACTTCTCACGTATCAGAGGAAGATGTAAGATGAACTTATTTTTGTCAGCGAACTGTTTCCAACTATGACTTCTTGAGAGTCCATTATCTCTGCCCTGCTCAAATCCCTACAGTCAGTGTACTCATCCCCCAGGTGCCGTGGGTACTGTGGGTACTACTAATTTCTCATTGTCCTTCTTCCCTCCAAAACCCCCAGTTAAAGACCACTAACACAAGAATACAGTGTCAGTCCCCTTGCCTCAAGGTGGAACCAACTCTGACTTCGTTAAAGTGCTCCAAACCTGTCCAGGGGATTAGGCTGCAGGTAGAATTCAGTTGAGAATCGAGTTCAGTTTTTTCTCCTCTCCCTGAGCCTGCTCTATGTAAATTGGGCTAGCCAGGAAGGCTGTTTGCTTCACTCAAGGTTCTCACTCCAGTCCTCAGACCTTCCTTTGTTCTATTTTCGAGGGCTTTTCTGGCCACCACCATTCTGGACTCCTTTTTTGCTATTCTGCTGCTGCTGCTGCTAAGTCGCTTCAGTCGTGTCCAGCTCTGTGCGACCCCATGGACTGCAGCCTACCAGGCTTCTCTGTCCATGGGATTCTCCAGGCAAGAACACTGGAGTGGGTTGCCATTTTACTATTCTAACTACCTAAAATTACCATGCCAGTCCTAGGGCAAGGAGCATGCTGAGGTCAGTAGTTTCTCTAAAGACTCTCAGAAGAAGGTATGGTGAATTGGAAATATCAACAGTTTTTCAAATTGTTTAATTTTATTTTGTTTTGTGTGACAAGTTCTAAAGACCCCAGTAACTTGTCCAAGTGGCCATGACTTTAGCTTGTTAATATTTTTCTCTCAAAACCCTAATAGATAACATTAATGAAAGTTGAGAGCAAACTCTCTGCCTCTCTGCTCATTTCGGCCCTTTGCAGCTTACCTGTCTCAGTGCTGTGAGAAGCACAGAAGGCACAGATACATACACAAAGGCACAAATGGAGTATATATTGAAAAATGCAATAAATTTCCTTATGTAGTCTAGGTACTGTGTTCTGAGATTGGTGTTCATTTTCTTAGCAAGTGCTTATGTGAAATGAAATATTTCCTGCCATATTGGTGGGCAAGAAATGTCACAGCCATCAGCAGTTTCGGGCTTCCAGATGTGAATGAAGGCTCCCCAAAGAGAACACAACTCCTGCGATCCAGCAGATGCTGCCACCAGATGATAGCTGAGGAGCTCAGAAGATGGCAAGAAGCATCCGTTCACCAAATTTGCCTTAAGATGAACAAGGAATTAAGGATATAAACAATCAAGAAATAGGATTTGGCCCCAAAAAGCTGAGTTGCATATGAAAGGAATGTATTTAGTGAGCTCAGAAGCTTGCATCTTCCTATACATAGAAGAACACTAAATTCCTTAACTTGGTATCTGGTTTTCCTTACTAAATCATAATCTTTGATGTTCAGATTCCTGCCCGCTTTGTTGCAGGCTTGTATATAGTCTGACTCCCTCTCCTGCCTCCTCAGAGCAGTTTTCTCTGGGCTACTGAGATGCTGCCTCCCAGGGTTGGCGTCCTTAACATTTCCACCAAATAAAATAGTTCTCTACTTTCAGATTGTGACTAGTTTTTTAGTCTAATTTTTTAGTCAACACTTACAAAAAAAAAAAAAAAAAATATATATATATTAGTTTAGATTTTTCTCTAGTATTACTTATGAAGCAGTTGTGACTCAAAGTTTTGTTTAATTTTTCCAATAATATAAAATTAACAGTTGATTATGTTTCACATCTTAATTAATGTAACTCCAAATTCTGTGTCATGGTGTGCCAAGTAAGTGGTTTGAGCATCTTTTTAACAACCCCAAAATATCTCCCTGTGCAAAGATAGGTGAACTGAGATTTTCTTAATCATCCTATCCAAAATATAAATAAAAGCAGTCTCATAAATGTTGCTATTTTTATGGATCTCTACCATACAATCTAATTAAAATATTAGTTTCCTTCTAATTATGTGGGCTATCACCTCTAAGTTCTACTCATTCAAAAATATGACAGCTGCTGTTCAACCATGGTTTTTAGACAAACACATTTGGGGTAAACAAAGAGAATTCTATCCCTATGGAAAAACTTGAAAATTTATTATTATTGTCCTTCATTGGCTCATTTTATTTCAGAACAATATTCCTTAGGAGGAATGTCTTAAGAGGAAGGTCTCTTCTGGATTAGACGTAGTCACAGTGTCTTCTAGGCTGACCTCTGGATTTTCCTGTTTTATACAAGAATGTCAATTTCAGTGTTCCTAAGTGTCATGTATTTAAATTATTGGTATTTAAAAAAGGATTAGTGAATTTTCAAACTAGGTCAGTTTTAGAACCAGTTTGAAATAATTGGTAAAAAAAAATTTACAGTTACAAACCAAATTAGAAAATTCTTAATTTCTCTTCCACCCTAAGGGGTGGTAGTGCAGCTTATGAATATTTTAAGAGCCAGGGTCTGCAGTATCAGCTGCCTAGAGGGGCCGGAAGGTATAAGTGAGTGAACTGGGATATGTGTAGAAACAAACAAACAAAAAATGTAGAATCCTAAGCTTGTCTAAAGGAAATATAAATTGTTACTCAGCATCATTTGATTACTGCCTTGAAAAATCAAGGCTACACTCTTATTTAGGACAAGCCAGAAATGCAGATTTCCTTCTGTAATGTTATGATTTGTAAACATTTCTAACTAATTTTAAAAAGTGTAAAATACAGTGTGGACTAAACAAAATAGTTCTTTCAGCCAAATTTGGCCTAAATGATACCAGTTTTCAGCTTGTTTTATTAAATGAGTAACTTCAATAGTAGGCTCTAGATTGGTGCTAATTATCTACTGCTTCTTGCTCTCACCTAATCTAATGTGTAACTACCATACATCTAGGACAAGACAATGTAAACTTTTCCTACGAAAGACCACTAAGTGATCACCTCTCCTATTAAGGAAAAATAAGAAACTGAATTAAGTACCTGATAGGTTTTTAAAGACTGCATAGTACAATATGGACCCACAAAATCACTTAATTTGGGGGCTAAATGCATTTGTTTTATTGTTTAATTTACTAAGTCCTGTTTGACTCTTTTGTGACCTCGTGGACTGCTGCCTGCCAGTTTCCTCTGTCCATGGGATTTCCCAGGCAAGAATACTGGAGTGGGTTGCCATTTCCTTCTTCAGGGGATCTTCTGGACTCAGGGGTGATTGAACCCATGTCTTCTGCATTGCAGGCAAATTCTTTTTACTACTGAGCCACTGGAGAAGCCTAAAATGCATTTTAGTTCCTGGTAATCACTTATAAAAGATGGGGAAGAAAGCTGGAAAGTCATCAGGATAAAAGAGAGGGATAAAGGAGAAGGCAATGGCACCCCACTCCAGTACTCTTCCCTGGAAAATCCCATGGATGGAGGAGCCTGGTAGGCTGCACTCCATGGGGTCACTGAGTTGGACATGACTGAGTGACTTCACTTTCACTTTTCACTTTCATGCATTGGAGAAGGAAATGGCAACCCACTCCAGTGTTCTTGCCTGGAGAATCCCAGGGACGGGGGAGCCTGGTGGGCTGCCATCTATGGGGTCGCACAGAGTCGGACACGACTGAAGCGACTTAGCAGCAGCAGCAGCAGTGGAGGAGGAAATGGGGAGAATAAGAAAGAATGCCAAGACAATGAAAGGGTTAGATGTTCATAGACTGAGTGTAGAATGTCCTGGCTAAGAGTGTTAGGAGAAAACATTTTTGCTCCCTGATGCATCAGAGAAAATTTTCATAGTCCTGGTAGTGGTATTGAGGGAGGAAAGGAATAGGCTGAGCTGACTCCATCTTGAAAAAGAAGGAAACTCCACTGAAACTCTTGCACTTTCACTGAGCTTTGGACCATGTGCCTGGTAGCCATGGGGATAATATACCTATGGCCGAGCTGCTGATAAACACCAGATTCCATACCAAGGTCTCCCATCACCAAAAACAATGTAATAATCCCCTATGTAGTCAATCACCTTTGTAATCTTTATGGCACCCATTGGTGTAGGCTGCAATGTATAACCAGCTGACCCTTCTGATTATGAATCATGGCTGTAATCTCTTTGTATCTCCCTTTAACACTTTCCAGGCTAGGTTTAAGGAATTTGGGGATATGGATTTGAGCAGTACACTTAAGGTATATAAGGTTTTCACAAAAGTTGGTCGGGGTACTTGGCTAAGAGAAGACTCTGCCTTGGGCCTGCCGGTGTAATAAACTGCACTCCACTATCTGCATTGTTCTTCTGAGTGAGTTTGTTTTCCTGAATGTGTGGCTACAACAGTAAAAGAGTAAGCTCTAGAACTCAGTCCCTGACTCTGACAGTTACCTACCCTGGGACCATGGGCATGTTAACTAACCTCTATACACCTCAGTTTCCTTATCTATAAAACTGACATACAAAGAATATCTACATTTGATGCTTTTTAAGGAATATTTATTTGTAAAGTACCTAGAATAATGTCTGACATAAATGATCAATACATATCATTCATTAATATATTGTTTTAAATTTAAGCTGTAATTATCAAATGAAGTTTTTTCTTTTTAACCTTGGTAAGTTTTTACCATGCTTCAAATTTTATTTCAATTTTTTTTCCAAATTTTATTTATCTTTTTAAATGTAAGGTTTTAGTATTATTACAATTCTTTTATTTATTCCAAGTTTTATTTTTAAATACAGCTCCCTCCCTCTTATGACTCTTTGAAGATTCCTAAAGTTGACAAAGGAGTAATATATGTGCACAGGTATGTGTTTTAAGTGTGTGTGTGTGTTTTTTTTTTTTTTAAATCAGATATATACCAAATAAGATCTTCATTAGTTTGCGTCTGCTTTGGACTTTGTTCTTTCTGCAGAATTACTTTATGTATTTAATTCATAATAGGAACCAAAGCATTGTAATATTACATCTTTGTCTGATAATGTTTACTTTTTCCTACCATCTCCTGTGTTGTGTAGTTTTTGCACAGCTTTCAATTCAGAATGATTAGTTCAATGGATAATTACAACTCAGCCCTGAGTGGACCATTTTATTTCCGCTGTTTACTGATCCTTACAAAGTGTAGATCACTGCTGGATGGCAACAGAGATTGAGTCTCTAAGTGGGATATATTATTAAAGAGGATTACTTGACTGAATTTGTCCACTTGATGCATTAATTAAATTTCTTGATTAATTAATTTCTCTTTAGAGAATCTATGTAAACTCACTAGGAAAACATGACCCCTAACTAATTCCTGATGAAATAATTTAATTTCCTAGGGCAAGCATGTCTTTATTTGGAAGCACTCAATTTTATTATTCTTTCATTTTTTTTTTTAATTAAAAGTATTTTTAGAGACTTTGAAAGAGCAGTCTTAAGTTCACAGAAAAACTGAGTGGAAGGTTCCAGAGATACCCTTTGCCCCCCCAAATAGCATCACCTCCTTCATTATCAGCATCCCCCACCAGTGTGGTATATTCATTACAGTTTATGAATCTACATTGATACATCATAATCACCCAAAGTTCATAGTTTACATTATGATTCACTCCTGATGTCTTACATTCTATGAAAGTGAAAGTGAAGTCGCTCAGTCGTGTCCGACTCTTTGTGACCCCATAGACTGTAACCCATCAGGCTCCTCCGTCCATGGGATTTTCCAGGCAAGAGTGCTGGAGTGGATTGCCATTTCCTTCTCCAGGGGATCTTCCCGACCCAGGAAACGAACCCAGGTCTCCCGCATTGCAGGCAGATGCTTTACCATCTGAGCCACCAGGGAAGCCCCAGGTTTAAATAAATATATAGCGACATACACATCATTATGGTATCATATGAAGTGTTTTACTAATGTAAAAATCCTCTGTGCTTGGCCCATTTATACCTCTCCCCCAACCAACCTTGGCAATCACCAATTTTTTTTTTTGCTTCATTCATATTTTTGCCTTTGCCAGAATGTAATATGGTTGGAATCATACAATACATAGCCTTTCAGGTTGGCATCTTTCATCTAACAATATGCATTTAAATTTAAGTTTCTTCTATGTCTTTGTGACTTGATAGTTAATTTCTTCTTAGCACTGAGTTGTATTCCATCATCAAGATGAACCACTGTTTGTTTATACACTCACCTACTGAAGGACATCTTGGTTGCTTCCTAATTTACTCAATTATGAGTAATTCCTATAAACATCCATGAAGATTTTTGTGTAGACATATGTTTTCAAATCCTTTGGGTAAATTGCAAGAAACATAATTGCAAGATTGGTAAGAGTATGTTTAGTTTCGTAAAAAATTGCCAAAGCCCTTCCAAAGATTTTTTTTTTTCATTTTTAATATGACTTCATAGAATCATTATATTTTTCTAAATAATTTTGAAGTTAATGTGCAGTGGTGAAGTAAGTGATACCTCTCTTCTTTGCTTCCATACTTTTTTCTCACTATACTGCTAAAAGGATTCACTTCTACCACCTACACAAATCAAAAACTAGGTCAAGTCTTTGTATTTCATCATTAAACCATCCCTTTTACTTCACCATCTACATTATGAACTGATTTGGGTTTTTTTTTTTTAGTCCTTGCCTTATGATTTATTAAGACTCACAACTCTGGTCCAGCTTCTAAAATTACCATCTTGAGTTAGAAATATGTGTCATAACAATCTATCCAAAGTATTGAAAAAGTAGAAATTCAGTGGCATAAGAACTTAAAATTGACAAAGACTGACAATGGTTGGATAGGTTCTTGGCAGTGCTAGAGATAAAAATATGTGTTATTATTATCATTTCCACTTATTTCCATTCGTGGAGGTAAAGAGAAATTTTGGAGGTAATTTTAATTTCATATGCTTTGCCGTTACAGTTTGTCCATTTCTCTTAAACCAGTTATATATGTAAGTAAATTGAAAGCAAGACTTATTTAATTCATCAATAACAGAATTTTAAAGGGAAAGTACTTCTGCTTATTTTATTTGTATGCCAACTTTCAAATACACCTTTTATTCCTTCTCTCTCAGAATTCAAAGACACACACACACAAGTTCAGTTGTGTCCAACTCTTTTTGATCCTATGGACTGTAGCTGGCTAGGCTCCTCTATCCATGGGATTCTCCAGGCAAGAATCTGGGGGTGGGGTAGCCATTTCCTTCTCTAGGGGATCTTCCTGACCCAGGAGTGAAACTGCATTGCAGACAAATTCTTTACCATCTGAGCCACCAGGGAAGCCCCCTCCCTCAACCTCCACTGCCTCCACACAAACACATCATTATTTGTAGATTTTATTTTGTGAAATCACCTACTCAGTAAAGGTTATTCGTAAGCCCCAATTCAATATTCATGATGCACTTATGATCATTCATGGACATCCATCTGCACAGGGTGGAGAAAAATTTGGCATTCCCAGCTGAGACCAAACAAGGCATAACTTTGCTTTCTTCTTTTGGTTCTCATGTTGTAAATGTATTCATGTCACAGATTACTTAATGACATCTTTTTCACCTTTTTTTTTGTTTGTTTAGTTTTGTGATTTTGCTTTTTAAAATGGGTTCCAAATATAATGTTGTAGCTCTGTCTAGTATTCCCAAGTATAAGAAAACTGTGATGAGTCTTATGAAGGAAATATATGTATCAGATAAGATTCATTTAGGTATGAGCTGCAGTGCTGCTGAACTTGAGTTCAAGGTTAAAGAACCAACAATACATATGAAATAAGATGTCTTTAGACAGAAACATGGTCTTCCCTAGTGACTCAGTGGGAAAGAATCTGACTGCAGATGCAGAAGATGCAAGAAACACAGTTAGATCCCTGGTTTTGGAAAATCCCCTGTAGGAGGAAATGGCAACCCACTCGAGTATTCTTGCCTGGAAAATCCCATGGACAGAGGAGCCTGGCAGGCCATCCATGGGGTCAAAAAGAGTTGTACATAAGTGAGTGACTGAGCATGCACAAACAGAAACTCACATAAAACAAGGTTATGTATTATCAGCTCAGGAAAACATGACTGGAAGCCTACAGGAGCCAAATTCTGCATTTCCCTAGGAGTAATAATTCTATATTCACTAATTTAGTGTTTGCTGTGCCTTTATAGAACGTGACTATCAGAAATAATGAGAATTGACTGTACATAACTTATTGTGATTTAAATTATTTTACTATCTATCTTAACTGTATAGTTACTCTGTATATACCTATTCATATGCATAAGCACACACATATTCACATACATGTGTATTAATTTTTCACAAGCTCCTTTTTATGCTACCAAAATTTAAGGACCACTGGTTCCCTGGGACATGGAGTTTAAGGAAATGAGACTAAGCAGTTTAGATTCAGTTAGATAATAAAAGTTGTCTAGCATTGTATATGCTTCCCTTGTGGAATAGCAATTCTGGTAGTGGTATCACTTTATTATTTTAATAATAAATCCTTTTCTGGGAGCTAAACAGCCTCCAAAACCTTTCCCTTATATACCCAGGATCCCTTATTCTCAGTTACTGTTGTCATCTTCTTTGCCAGTTCACCTCCCATTGGTTTGCCTCAGCTGGACTTTATTTAGCAATACCAGCTCATATTATGTCTTAAGCTAGGAAGTAATGATACCAGCAGGTAAAATAAAGAGTACTGTGCCACAGAATGCCACATCTAGGGCTTTCTGCCATCCTAGAAAGTAGTTAGCACTGCAGTGTGTCATGTTTAGAGGCTATTTATCTTCCTTGATGCAGTAAATGTAGCCCTTCAGTTTACCTATACCTCATTACAGGACCACCTTTCATTCACCATGTCTAAGAGATTGCTTTCTCCATCATTTATTTTTATTATTTTCTATTTCCTAATTTGCCCCGAGTAGACTACATAAGTAGATATTCATTCAATTATTCATCCATCCAATAGCTAATGACTGCCACCTACATGTCAGATACTCCTAAGTGCAAGAATAGAATACATGGCAATATTTTCAAAGGGCTTTCAGTTTAGAGTGGAATAAAAAGAAATTAAATAAGGAAACAAATTAAATGATTTGGATTGATAGGACTATGAGAGAAATAAGGTATGGGCATGGAATAGAAAGTAACCAGGATTGAGGTGGGAGGAGGATTGCTTTCTTAATTATGTTGGTCAGGGAAGAGGGAGAAAGATCCCCTAAGAGAGGCTTTGACCTTGCACTATACTTGAAATAGTATTGAAAAGGCTCATCAGCACACAAAACACTTACACTTAAACTGTGCTCTAACAATAACCCTGGATATTCTGATGATACATGGTAACTGGTGATGGCAGAAATTAACCTCTCTAAAGACTCTCACAGACTACTAGAGGAAATAATGTAGTTTTAAAATTGTAATTACAGTAGAAGGGAAGATGTGCCGTAAGAGAAAAAAAAAAGGTCTTTTGAGGAGATATTACTTTCCAGTGTTGTTATTCATTCATTCATTCATGCAAACATTCATTGTGAGAAAGTTTCCTAGAAAAGGTAATATTAATTAAACAGATTTTGAACGAATAGCTGGGGGGTGACTTTCTAGACAGAGGAATTAACAGTGTTTAGAGACAGAACTCATACCTAGATTGTAAAAAGACATAGATAGCAGGCAAACAGTCTGACTTTTATTCCTATTTTATGGGAGTTTTTAAGACAGGAAGTGGCATGATTGGCATTGTGCAGTAAAGCATTTTTACACTGATATTGAAAGAATCATTGGAGGAGGCAAGGAGCTGAGGAAGACCTCCAAGTAGGCATTGGAAAAGTTTTGAGAAGGCTGAACATCACAGAAGAAATGAGAACGGGAAAAGGCAATGCAAGCAGTGACATTTGGAGATAGAAGAAAAAGACCGCTGACTTTAGGAAGACTGAGTGACTTTGTTAATGTGCTTCATGAAGTGTTGAAGCAGGAAAATGAGGGGAGATTTGAAGAGTGCTTGGTTTTGAGACTCTGAGACTAAGAAGATGGCAATGCTGTCCTCAGAATGAGTTAAGAAGAATTCCCTTTGCATCTATCTTCAGGTAGAGATTGTAGAGAATTTATGTAATCTCTCCTCAAAATGTTAGCTAGAATTCATCAGAAATCCAAAACTTATCCAACATTCAAAAATGCATTAATTAAAAAATAATGTAACCCATCACCTCAGTAGACAAAAAAAGATAAGTTGTATGATAGCACTTAATAGGTACAGAAAAACATTGGCCAAAATTCAACATGATAAAGAGCATTTCAATTACAAAAACAGTACAAAGAAAAAACTTCAGCTAACATTATACTTAATGATGAGAAACAATGTGAATGTGCTTTTTCCCTAAGACTGGGACCAAGACAAGGATTTTTCCTCTCACCAAACCCATTCAGCATCATATTGAATGATCTAATTAATGCAGTAAGACAATAAAAGAAATAAAGGTTATAAAGATTGAATTACATGAAATAAAACTTTTCACAGGTGACATGATTGTCAATGTAGAAAATACAAAAGTTATTAACAAAAAAAACTCCTGAATAAGTGGATACAGCATGGTTGTAGTATGTAAGATTAATGTAAAAAAGACAATTGCTTTTCTATGTACCAGCAATGAAGTTAGAATTTGAAAATGGACAGTTAGAATTTGAAAATAAAGATACAATACCATTTACACTGGCATTAAATGTTTAGATATTTGTCTAACAAAATATGTTCAAGTTATATTTGTGAAAAGCTGCAAATCTCTGATGAAAGTCAAAGAAAATCTAAATAAGTGGAGAGATATTCCAAGTTTATGTTTTGGAAGACTCAATACTGTATTGTTAAAACTTCATTTTTTCCAGTTTGATAGACTGATACATTGCCATCCCAATTAAGCTCACAGCAGTTGATTTTGTGAACAGTGACCAACGGAGTCTAAAGATTTTATGGAAAGGCAAAAGTCAAAGGAGTGAGATGTTCTGTCTTCAAGACTTACTATTAAGCTACTGTAATCAAGAGACTGTGATATAGGTTGAAAAGTAGATAGATCAATGGAAAACAATAGAGAGCCTAGAGAGAAAACCACCAAATACAGTCAGCTGTTCTTTGACAAAGAAGTGGTGGCAATTTGATGGAGAATTAATAGTCTTAAACAAGAGATGCTAGAGTAACTGAACACCCACTATGTGCATTCAAAAACACCGCTAAACACAGATCTTACATCTTTGACCAACATGTAGCTCAAAATGTATCATACACCTAAGTGTGAATGTGAAACTCTAAAATTATTAGAAGAAATCTTAAATGCATGTGAAAGTTAAAGAATTCAACGTGAAAAGTCTACATACTGTACAATTCCAACTATATAGCTATCTGGAAAGGCAAAATTACAGAGAGAGACTATATAAGAACATCAGGAATTCGTATAAGGGGAAGCATGAATATGTAGGATTTATAGAGCAGTACTACTATTCTGTGTGATACCATAATGGTGGATGCACAAGACTATACATTTGTCAAAATCTGTAGTACTATGTGTATAACATAATACAAGAATCCTACGGTAACTCTGGACTTTATATACTAAAAATAATATATCAACATTAATAATATTCATGCATATGAACATTATTAATATTATATTATTGTATGTAATATTATGTGACATATTATATATAATGTAATGTGTAACTATAATTATATAATATATAATATATACATTACATATATAATATATAAATATATAATATTATATATTATGTATATATTGTAATATATAACATATTTATGTTTAATAATATATTTATTAAATAAATATATAATAAATACAATGTATTATATTTAATAATATATATAATTATATAATATTACATATTTATATACTATATATTAACATATAATATAATTTATAATATATTATATAATGTTATATATATCATGTATAATGTAATTAATAACAATTAATATATTAATATAATATTAAAATATATATAATAGTATTAATAATATATGTTGGTTCCTCATTTGTAGCAATTGTACTTCACTAATGCAAGATATTAACAATAGGAAAAACTGAGGTGAAGAGGTGGTTTATGAGAACTCTATGTACCATCTGCTTACTTTTCTGTAAACCTAAAATTACTCTAAGAAAGTAAATTCTATGACTTTTTAAAAACTTATATTGAGTACAGAATAAAAAATAATTTTTTCCATCTTTTCCATTTGGTATTAGATAATTAAATCTAAGTGTTGAAAAAAACCACCTCCAGGCACTGTGTAGAAATACTGACATTGTGAATTTGTAGAAAATAATTGGGATAAAGGTTCCCTGCAGTGGTCTTTGAGCAGCTAGAAGGTACTTTTAGTAGTGCAGAGGAAAAGGGAGGTTCATGATTCAAGAAGGGAAAATTATGTATGCTGAATCGTGAAGATAGTAGTAACTGTGTTGTGAGACAATTCCACTGAATGCAGCGGCTAGAGGTAAAAAGCTTGTAAAGTAATTTAAGTCAGGATTATGGAGAACTTTCAGAGGAGCCCTTTACCCAGTTGGGTGGGCTCAGCAGTTATCTAAAAAAAGTAGTGTTTAGGGATTAAATAATAGCTATGGGAATGCTCATAGTCCAGTGTCTGCAAAATCTAGGGACTCTATAAATCTTTAATTTCCTTTCACATAACTATTATCATGGTTTAATTCACTCTCACTCAAGATTTGTTATGAACTCTGGGTTAAGTTAGTGAATAACTCATAAGGGCCAACCATTATGGATTAAAATATATTTAGTACTCTTAAGTAAAATTCTTTAAAAAACAATTTTCCCTTCTTAGTTATAATGCTAATTTATCAATGCATATGACTTTTTTATTTGAATTACAAGCTTCTAAGGGGCATACTATTGTAATTTTATCATTTAAGATAAGCCTATTTATGTACTTTGTGGTTATTGGTTAAATAGTGATTATATATTGATTGAATCATTATGTATTAATTGAACTGAGATGCAACTGAGAAGATATAATTAGAACCCAAACTCATAAACTAAAATGCTCTGTAAATTGGATGTTCTATGCTGTCTTTCACTTTTTGGTCACATAATAACTAAATTATTTTATTTTTCTTAGAGGGTGAGGGTATGGTTATTGTTTAGAAGCTATCTATCACTTGAAATAAATATTTAGCAGTCATATATATATATATACACACACACACACAGGATTTTCTTCTATAAAACAAAATCTACACGGTCCTTTTAAAAAATACAATTTAATTTTCACATATCCTTGTGACATTCAAACATTATTTGAATGTTTAATGAATATTGGTAGAGATTCATCTAAAACACTAGCCTAAATGATTTACAATGATGCAGAGCCCAGAGACAAGAAAATGAAGAGGTCTCATCTAATGTGGCAAGGCCACTGCTATGACTGTATAGTTGCAAGATCAGGAAAATGTAATTAGTGGAAGAACAAAGTTTCTGTGGGTGCTAGATTGCTAATTAATCTAATCACAGTTAAATCAAGAAGAAACAAAACTTTGGAGGAAAAGAGGCTTTCCTATATTCAAAGGAACTTTTAAGACGGCCATTTCTATTTTTCCTTTCTGTGAGATTTCATTGCATAGCATTATCTGAAATGAGTACTTTCAATGTCTAAAATTCAGTATTCAAACTTTGAATTTCTGAACTTTTTCAAGATTCTTCCAAGTTACTTTCAGCATGGTATTTGTTTTTCAGTATATTAATGGCTTTTTTTTTTGCCAAAACAATAATTTCAGAGTACACTACTCACCATCCCTCCAGAGCCTTCACTATTATGATGAGATTTAATTAACTACTTAGATTTAACTCATTAGATGCTTAATATTTAATTCTAAAGTTCAATGAAACTACAGCACAATCAGTTATCTATTAATATATTTGTTTTATGCAAGTTATAAATGTATGTTAAAAATTAGCTCAGATTCTGCACCTTCACTAAACTTTTGACTGTACAATCTTGATACTCTATTCTTGATTCTCTCAGTCACCAGTGTCGTCAGTGTGGTGGTAGTCCTGCCATCATATCTATGACTCATCCTAGATTGTACAGGACAAAAGGGAATATAACTTCAAATAGTTCACTTGACTCAAAGCACTGAAATAGTTTTAACCCAATCTCCCTGACTCAGACTATAGAAGAGTTAGGGAAAGCAAGAATACACTACTAAGTTCTGATTTTCCTTCATAAAATTACATACACAATCATTAAAATCTAAAAAAAAAAAAGCTACAATTCCCACCTTGCCATTATTTCCCATCACATTGCATTGCCCAAGAGATGTGAAAGGAGTTATTATGTTAACAAATCCTCTCACAAAAAAATGCAATGTCTCATAAAATAAACAGATAATTGGCAAAACTAATACAATTATGTAAAGTTTAAAAATAAAAAAAAAAAAAAAAGAATTCCAATAAAGTATTGCTTGACTTGAACATTATATTTCACTGACACAGCATTGGGTTTCATTGTACGGAATGGGTAATTGACAGAAATTGAAAAGCAAGGTTGTGCAATACAATTCTAATATTGCAAAACTCAAACAGGTTGTGTCACATTCCCCCAAAATATATCCCTGTGTGTCTTACTAAATTTTTGTATCTTCTTAACCACTCCCTCCCCCATCAAACTTGGAGGGTGTGTGTGTTAAAGAGCTTAAAATTAGCAAGCCTACCTTTAAGATCTTGATTATATTGTGGAAAATAGAACAAAAAGTGAGTAAATCAATTTTCCAGGAAACCTGAATAGCAAGGTGAACATATAGTTGATGGAATCATAAGACCTTATGGGGATTCAGAATTGGTCTGAGGTATTTTTTCAGATTGATGTGAATCAATTTAGAGATTTCTGAGGAAGTTGTTTCTTCAAGAGATTTTTTGTGTGCCTAAAATTAGCTGCAGGCTTCCCTGGTGGCTCAGCAGTTAAAAAAAAAATGAGTCTCCTGCAATTCAGGAGACTCGGGTTTGTTCCCCGGGTTGGGAAGATCCCACGGAGAGGGAAACAACAACTCCGGTATTCTTGCCTGGCAAATCCCATGGACAGATGAGCCTGGCCGGCTACGGTCCATGGGGTTCAAAAGAGTTGGATAGGACTTAGTGACTAAACAAGAACAAAAATTAGTTTTAGTCCATAGCCTGTTGTAGAGCAGTTCTCAAATTTAAGTATTCATTAGTTAGTGAAGTCACTCAACCGTGTCTGTCTCTGTGACGCCATGGACTGGGGGTCCATGGCTTCTCCATCCATGGAATTTTCCAGGCAAGAGTACTGGAGTGGGTTGTCATTTCCTTTTCCAGGGGATCTTCCCAACCCAGGGATAGAACCCAGGTCTCTAGCACTGCAGGCAGACGCTTTACCTTTTGAGCCACCAGGGAAGCCCACCAAATTTAAGTATGTATTTAAGTATATATCAGCATCAATTTGAGGGTTTGTGACAACACAGATTTCTGGGCCTCAATCTTTCAGAGTTGTAGATTCATTGGTTCTAGAATTGGGCCTAAGAATTTGTGTTTCTAACAAGTCCCCAGGTGATGCTAATATTTCTGGTCTGGGGCCCTCATCTGAGGAGCATTAACTGCTCTCAAGAAAGTTCAATCATTGCACAGACACAGAGTTGATCAAATAATTTGGAAATCAACAGAGTTACAGCTCTCAAATGCCTTTTTTATCAATACCTTTCTGAGAATTTCTTGAATTTTAAATCAGCTATCTGGCTTCTGTCTATATCCCTTTGGAGTACAAACCCAAATAACAAGGTTGCTAAATTTCATTCCTTTATCATGTCCTATTCCCCCATCTTCCTGTCTCCTCAGCCCTCAGTTGTTAAACTTTTGAAATTGTTCAGACATATTCACTGACTCAGTTTGGTGCTCTTAGGACCGACAGAAATAGAATATTATTAGGAATTACAGTTTTTAAAGTCAGAAACAAGGAGAATATTTTTTTTTTTTTTTTTTTAATTTTATTTTATTTTTAAACTTTACAAATTGTATTAGTTTTACCAAATATCAAAATGAATCCATACAGGTATATTTTAGATAATTATTACTTCTGTACTTCAAAGTAATACTTCATACTATTAAAATATATTCCAAATATATTTGGAAAAAATGTTTATTCCAATATTTATTCCAAATATATTTGGAATAAAAGTAAAAAATATATTCCAAATAAAAACCTCTTCTTTGTATCTGTGCTCATTTCATATACAAAGTTTCTTTTAAAACTTAAGAATCAAGCTATAGATTATGTTAACATTTTTTGAAAAATAACAGCAATTTACTTCCTCCAAAAAACTGATGAAATGGAGCAAAAATGCTGATGTTTCTCCTAATACTTACTCAAAACCTTTATAAAAGTTTACTTTATTCAAATGAAAGACAGTGATGCATGGACTGATTATTTAAGATATACAATACTGTTGTATACATAGATTGGCTTTAGGATTTTATCTCTACTTGCATTACTATCCCTTTCCATTTCCCAAATGTGTTTACAAGGTATACACACAACATTTTTCATTTACCTGTCCTCTTTTTCATTATCCTACTTCTAGCCTTTTAATCTTTGCAAACTAAGAAGATATTTGAGTATGTTTTTTATGAACCTATATATGCATATTTTGTTATCTTTCATGTAGCTTTGGAAGGTAAAAATTTCGGATAGTAATAGTACTGTCTGTCAATGCAACATGTACCAGGTAACCCCTAGAACACTTTGGGCACTTAATAACCTTTGTAATACCATTAATGACATCATTATCATCAATCATGGGAGCTGTTCTCAGCTCTGATTCAATTAGTCCTAGCTTAAAAAGGATCTTCTCTTATGTCACTGGTTACTGTTCAAGCCTGATAGCTTCTCGTTTTCAAATACATTTGCTCTCTTTCAAGTAATTTTTGAGTGCCTTCCATACCTTTAATGGCGAAACCTACAGATTAGTGACAAAGAAGTTAATTGAAATGAGCTATCATTTACTAATGAGAGGGTGTTGGGTTCAGCCTGAGAATACTAACCTGCTTCCACATGACTAACCAGGATTTCACAAAAGTAAATCATCACTGAAATATAGTAATTCTCCTAATCACCTAATGATTCTATTTCTTGTATATAGACAAATGCACACAGGGTTCTCCATTATCTTTAGGAAGGTCACTCAACAGTTATTAGAGTCAAGTAAATGAGGATTAAGCTGTCCTTCTCCAACACCATAAACTTACCTGCTTATATCCATTCTATAATTATGGAGCAGAAATGTACCATACAAAATATAAGTTTTAGTGACAAATAATCTACAATGGTGTATAACCAGAAATAATCATTTATCCCTTTGAAAACCTAAAATGTGTCAGAACCAGAAAAATCTATTGAATCCATTTTCATCTATGGCATGCTTTGTTCAAATGAAAACTTATGTGGCAACATTTTATCTAAAAGAGATAAAAGTAAGTGATGTGAATGAAGCCAGATTGGGGAGGTTGGCTCTTTGAACTGCCTTTCCCTCCAGTGGTTCCAAAAGGAGTCCCACAGTCAACCCAGAGGTTTCAAGCAGCATGAAAACTGCTGTATTTGAAGGTTAATCCATGGGCTATTTTTCCTCCAGAGCATGTATCACCATACAACATACTATATATAATATCTTATTTTCTTACAATTAATCAAATGATTAATGTACATTGAGATTTAAGCTGTATAAAGGGAGAGACCTTTTTATCTGCTTGATTCATAGTGTGTACTCAGTGAATATTTTTGTTGAGTGAATGAATTAGTATATCCATGAATGAATATGTTTCCTAATTATTAGTTAATTAAAGTGATATGTCCCCAGGATTAAAAAAAAGGAAAGATAACAATCACTGATTCAAAAGAACAGATGAAGTAGTTGAAGCAGATAAAATGTCTATAACAAAACATTTAATAAATGAAGCCATTACATAATGGATACCTTTCCAGTGGTACAGGAATGATGTAATCATGTGATAGGGCGGGGAAACTGGACCAAGTAGATCAGAAGATTCACTGGGGAGATGACTAGCTATGGGGCCTTAAATAATTGTCTTAACCTTTCTGGGCCTCAGTTTCCTCATATAAAGTCATGTCTTATAGCTAAGTGACCACTGATATCCCTTGGAGTTGTAGGCAGCAAAAAGATTTTGGACAGATGGAAAAAAATGGAGAGAGTAGCATAGAAACGTTTACAGTACTATATATAAAATAAATAACCTGTGGGAATTTGCTGTATGAGTCAGGGAACTTAAACCAGGGCTCTGTAACCAGATGGGTAGGAAGGGGTGGGAGATGGGAGAGAGTTTAAGAGGGAGGGGACATATGTACACCTAAATGGATGATTCATGTTATGTCAGAAACCAATAAAATATGGTAAAGCAATTATCTTATATTAAAAAAAATAAATACATGTATATATAATTGAACTAGCTAGGAGACAATCTCTGTGCAAATATGCCTTGAGAATTCAATCAGAAGATAAGTTGTTTTGAGTTCTATGTTACACAACACAGTGACATGGCTGAAGTTTAAATCTGATCAAGTAAAACTGAAGTTTAAAGAAAATATAACAAGAAGAAATTAATTTTCTAAGTATTTTTTTCCAACCCCACGTGCATAGAAATTCCTAAGTGGTGTATTGAAGAAATACCTCAAGTGGCATAACTTTGTCCTACACAGAGATACAGGTACGGGCAAGTTTTAGATCAGTTCAGTTCAGTCACTTGTGTCTGACTGTGACTCCGTGGACTACAGCACACCAGGCCTCCCTGTCCATCATCAACTTCCGGAGTTCACCTAAACTCATGTCATTGAGTCTGTGGTGCCTTCCAACCATCTTATCCTCTGTTGTCCCATTCTCCTCCTGCCCTAAACTTTCCCAGTATCAGGGTCTTTTGAAATGAGTCAGCTCTTCGCATCATGTGGCCACAGTATTGGAGTTTTGGCTTCAAAATCAGTCCTTCTCATGAACACCTAGGAATGATCTCTTTTAGGATGGACTGATTGGATCTCTTTGCAGTCAAAGGGACTCTCAAGGGTCTTCACCAACACCACAGTTCAAAAGCATTAATTCTTCGGTGCTCAGCTTTCTTTATAGTCAAATTCTCACATCCATACATGACTACTAGAAAAACCACAGCCTTGACAAGCCAGACATCTAGGATGTCTGGCTCTAGGTGAGTGATCACACCATCATGAGTATCTGGGTCATGAAGACCTTTTTTTGTACAGTTCTTCTGTGTATTCTTGCCACCTCTTCTTTTGTTGACAAAGAAATGTCTCTGCTTTTTAACATGTTATCTAGGTTGGTCATAACTTTCCTTCCAAGGAGTAAGCATCTTTAATTTCATGCCTACAATCACCATCTGCAGTAACTTTGAGGCAAAAAAAAATTAAATAAAGTCAGCCACTGTTTCCCCATTTATTTGCCATAAAATGATGAGACCAGATGCCATGATCTTAGTTTTCTGAATGCGTGAGCTTTAAGCCAACTTTTTCACTCTCCTCTTTCACTTTCATCGAGAGGTTCTTTAGTCCTTCTTCACTTTCTGCCATAAGGGTGGTGTCATCTATATCTGAGGTTACTGATATTTCTTCTGGCAATCTTGATTCCAGCTTGTGCTTCATCCAGCCCAGCATTTCTCATGATGTACTTTGCATATAAATTAAATAAGCAGAATGACAATATACAGCTTTGACATACTCCTTTTCCTATTTGGAACCAGTCTGTTGTTCTATGTCTAGTTCTAACTGTTGCTTCCTGACCAGCATATAGGTTTCTCAAGAGGCAGGTCAGGTGGTCTGGTATTCCTATTTCTTTCAGAATTTTCCACAGTTTATTATGATCCACATAGTCGAAGGCTTTGGCATAATCAATAAAGCAGAAATATACATTTTTCTGGAATACTCTTGCTTTTTCAATGATCCAGCAGAGGTTGGCAATTTGATCTCTGATTCCTCTGCCTTTTCTAAAAGCTTGAACATCTGGAAGTTCACGGTTCACGTATTGCTGAAGCCTGGCTTGGAGAATTTTGAGCATTACTTTGCTAGCATGTGAGATGAGTACAATTGTTCAGTATGAGCATTCTCTGGCATTGCCTTTCTTTGGGATTGGAATGAAACAGACCTTTTCCAGTCCCGTGGCCACTGCTGAATTTTCCAAATTTGCTGGCATATTGAGTGAGCACTTTTTCCAGCATCATCTTTTAGGATTTGGAATAGCTCAACTGGAATTCCATGACCTCCACTACCTTTGTTCGTAGTGACGCTTTTTAAGGCCCGCTTGACTTCACATTCTAGGATGTCTGGCTCTAGGTGAGTGATCACACCATCATGAGTATCTGGGTCATGAAGATCTTTTTTTGTACAGTTCTTCTGTGTATTCTTGCCACCTCTTCTTAATATCTTCTGCTTCTGGTAGGTCCTTACAATATCTTTCCTTTATTGAGCTCATCTTTGCATGAAATGTTCCCTTGGTATCTCTAATTTTCTTGAAGAGACCTCTAGTCTTTCCCATTCAATTATTTTCCTTTTATCTTTGCAGTGAAGAAGGCTTTCTTATCTCTCCTTGCTACTCTTTGGAACTCTGCATTCAAATGGGTATATTTTTTCCTTTTCTCCTTTGCTTTTCACTTCTCTTCCTTTCACAGCTATTTGTAAGTCCTTGTCAGACAGTCATTTTGCTTTTTTGCATTTCTTTTTCTTGGGGATGGTCTTGCTCCTGTACAATGTCATGAACCTCTGTCCTTAATTCATCAGGCACTCTATCACTCTCTCTCTGTTTTTTTTTTTTTTTTTAATTTTATTTTATTTTTAAACTACAATATTGTATTAGTTTTCCCAAATATTGAAATGAATCCGCCACAGGTATACCTGTGTTCCCCATCCTGAACCCTCCTCCCTCCCCATACGCTCCCTCTGAGTCATCCCAGTGCACCAGCCCCAAGCATCCAGTATCGTGCATTGAACCTGGACTGGCAACTCGTTTCATACATGATATTATACATGTTTCAATGCCATTCTCCCAAATCTCCCCACCCTCTCCCTCTCCCACAGAGTCCATAAGACTGATCTATACATCAGTGTCTCTTTTGCTGTCTCATACACAGGGTTATTGTTACCATCTTTCTAAATTCCATATATATGCGTTAGTATACTGTATTGGTGTTTTTCTTTCTGGCTTACTTCACTCTGTATAATGGGTTCCAGTTTCATCCATCTCATTAGAACTGATTCAAATGTATTCTTTTTAATGGCTGAGTAATACTCCATTGTGTATATGTACCACCGCTTTCTTATCCATTCATCTGCTGATGGATATCTAGGTTTCTTCCATGTCCTGGCTATTATAAACAGTGCTGCGATGAACATTGGGGTACACGTGTCTCTTTCCCTTCTGGTTTCCTCAGTGTATATGCCCAGCAGTGGGATTGCTGGATCATAAGGCAGTTCTATTTCCAGTTTTTGAAGGAATCTCCACACTGTTCTCCATAGTGGCTGTACTAGTTTGCATTCCCACCAACAGTGTAAGAGAGTTCCCTTTTCTCCACATCCTCTCCAGCATTTATTGCTTGTAGACTTTTGGATCGCAGCCATTCTGACTGGCATGAAATGGTACCTCATAGTGGTTTTGATTTGCATTTCTCTGATAATGAGTGATGTTGAGCATCTTTTCATGTGTTTGTTAGCCACCTGTATGTCTTCTTTGGAGAAATGTCTATTTAGTTCTTTGGCCCATTTTTTGATTGAGTCATTTATTTTTCTGGAGTTGAGCTGTAGGAGTTGCTTGTATATTTTTGAGATTAGTTGTTTGTCAGTTGCTTCATTTGCTATTATTTTCTCCCATTCTGAAGGCTGCCTTTTCACCTTGCTAATAGTTTCCTTTGTTGTGCAGAAGCTTTTAAGTTTAATTAGGTCCCATTTGTTTATTTTTGCTTTTATTTCCAATATTCTGGGAGGTGGGTCATAGAGGATCCTGCTGTGATGTATGTCAGAGAGTGTTTTGCCTATGTTCTCCTCTAGGAGTTTTATAGTTTCTGGTCTTACATTGAGATCTTTAATCCATTTTGAGTTTATTTTTGTGTATGGTGTTAGAAAGTGGTCTAGTTCCATTCTTTTACAAGTGGTTGACCAGTTTTCCCAGCACCACTTGTTAAAGATATTGTCTTTAATCCATTGTATATTCTTGCCTCCTTTGTCAAAGATAAGGTGTCCATAGGTGCGTGGATTTATCTCTGGGCTTTCTATTTTGTTCCATTGATCTATATTTCTGTCTTTGTGCCAGTACCATACTGTCTTGATGACTGTGGCTTTGTAGTAGAGCCTGAAGTCAGGCAGGTTGATTCCTCCAGTTCCATTCTTCTTTCTCAAGATTGCTTTGGCTATTCAAGGTTTTTTGTATTTCCATACAAATTGTGAAATTATTTGTTCTAGCTCTGTGAAGAATACCTTTGGTAGCTTGATATCAGATCTAGTCTCTTAAATCTTTTCTCACTTCCACTATATAATCATAAGGGATTTGATTTATGTCATACCTAAATGGTCTAGATTTTTCCACTTTCTTCAATTTAAGTCTGAATTTGGCAATAAGGAGTTCATGATCTGAGCCACCGTCAGCTCCCAGTCTTGTTTTTGCTAATTGTATAGAGCTTCTCCATCTTTGACTGCAAAGAATATAATCAACCTGATTTTGGTACTGGCCATCTGGTGATGTCCTTGTGTAGAATCTCCTCTTGTGTTGTTTGAAGAGGGTATTTGCTATGACCAGTGCATTCTCTTGGCAAAACTCTATTAGCCTTTGCCCTGCTTCATTCTGTACTCCAAGGCCAAATCTGCCTGTTACTCCAGGTGTTTGTTGATTTCCTGCTTTTGCATTCCAGTCCCCTATAATGAAAAGGACATCTTTTTTGGGTGTTAGTTCTAAAAGGTCTTGTAGGTCTTCATAGAACCATTCAACTTCAGCTTCTTCAGCATTACTGGTTGGGGCATAGACTTGGATTACTGTGATATTGAATGGTTTGCCTTGGAAATTCATTCTGTCGTTTTTGAGATTGCATCCAAGTACTGCATTTTGGACTCTTTTGTTGATTATGATGGCAACTCCATTTCTTCTAAGGGATTCCTGCCCACAGTAGTAGATAGAATGGTCATCTGAGTTAAATCCACCCATTCCAGTCCATTTTAGTTCGCTGATTCCTAGAATGTCAACGTTCAGTCTTGCCATCTCTTGTTTGACCACTTTCAATTTGACTTGATTTTTGGACCTACCGTTCCAGGTTCCTGTGCAATATTGCTCTTTATAGCATCGGACCTTACTTCTGTCAGCAATCCCATCCACAACTGGTATTGGTTTTTCTTTGGCTCCATCCCTTCTTTCTTTCTGAACTTATTTCTCCACTGGTCTCCAGTAGCATTTTGGGCACCTACCATCTGGTGAGTTCACCTTTCAGTGTCCTATCTTTTTGCCTTTTCATACTGCTCATGGGCTTTTCAAGGCAAGAATACTGAAGTGGTTTGCCATTCCCTTCTCTAGTGGACCACATTTTGTCAGTCTCCACCATGACCTGTCTGTCTTGGGTGACCCTACAAGGGCATGGCTTAGTTTTATTGAGTTAGACAAGGCTGTTGTCCATGTGATCAGATTGGCTAGTTGTCTGTGATTGTGGTTTCAGTCTGTCTGCCCTCTCATACCCTCTCTCAGCTTCTACAGTTTTACTGGGGTTTCTCTTACCTTGGAGGTGGGGTATCTCTTCACATCTGCTCCAGCAAAGTGCAGCCATTGCTCCTTACCTTGGACATAGAATATCTCCTCTTGGCTGCCACTCCTGACCTTGAATGTGGGATATCTCCTCTCTGCCACTCGCCAGTCCAGTGCCGAGCAGCCACCAGTAAACCAAATAAGAATTAGTGTCTATTTTCTTTAAATCAACTATTTTATGTACAAATAATAAAGATACAGAAAAGTGTATAGAACAAAGTGTGTAGTTTATTAAATTTTACACAGTGTACATGCGTACATAAACCACCACTAGGAAAAAACAAAAACCACCACTAGGAATAAGGAAATTGAATATGACGAGCACTGTAGATATTCAATACTGCTAATTATGACACACCTCAAAGGCAATAGTTATTCTAAATTCCACAAAATAGATTCTTTGTTTTTTATTTCCATAAGTGGAATCATACTTTAGGTACTGCTTTTTTTCTTTCACTTAAGCATAAGTTTATGGGCTATAAAACTTCTACTGTAATGACCAATATATTTAGGTTTAAAGAATCTTACTATTTTCTATAAAACATTTGTTCTTTTTTTCCTTATTTTTGCCTTCTCATTGAGTGATCAATATTTTAAAACTTATCGTTATTCCTTTTAATTATTGTTAATTATTTTTATTTTAGGTACATTTAGTGACTTAACCCTAAATCTTAGTCATAAATGTAATTCAGGATCCCTGTACATTCGTAAAAATTATTTAGAATACCAAAGATCTTTTGATAAGGTGAGCTATATATTTTGATTTTTACCATATTACTAGTTAAAATTTAGACAGTTTTAAACAACAGAATACATAAACATGTATACATTCATCCTAAGGCCAAGAACGCTGTCACATGTCATGTCACCTTGGAAAAGTAATGCTCAAAATTCTCCAAGCCAGGCTTTAGCAATATGTGAACCGTGAACTTCCAGATGTTCAAGCTGGTTTTAGAAGAGGCAGAGGAACCAGAGATCAAATTGCTAACATCCACTGGATCATGGAAAAAGCAGGAGAGTTCCAGAAAAACATCTATTTCTGCTTTATTGACTATGCCAAAGCCTTTGACTGTGTGGATCACAATGAACTGTGGAAAATTCTCAAAGAGATGGGAATACTAGACAACCTGACCTGCCTCTTGAGAAACCTATATGTAAGTTGGGAAGCAACAGTTAGAACTGGACATGGAACAACAGACTGGTTCCAAATAGGAAAAAGAGTACGTCAAGGCTATATATTGCCACCCTGCTTATTTAACTTATATGCAGAGTACATCTTAGAAACGCTGGGCTGGAAGAAGCACAAGCTGGAATCAAGATTGCTGGAAGAAATATCGGTAACCTCAGATATGCAGATGACACCACCCTTATGGCAGAAAGTGAAGAGGAACTAAAAAGCCTCTTGATGAAAGTGAAAGAGGAGAGTGAAAAAGTTGGCTTAAAGCTCAACATTCAGAAAACGAAGATCATGACATCTGGTCCCATCACTTCATGGCAAATAGATGGGGAAACAGTGGAAACCGTGTCAGACTTTATTTTTGGGGGGCTCCAAAATCACTACAGATGGTGACTGCAGCCATGAAATTAAAAGACGCTTACTCCTTGGAAGGAATGTTATGACCAACCTAGATAGCATAACCAAAAGCAGAGACATTACTATGCCAACAAAGGTCCATATAGTCAAGGGTATGGTTTTTCCAGTGTTCATGTATGGATGTGAGAGTTGGACTGTGAAGAAAGCTGAGCATCAAAGAATTGATGCTTTTGAACTGTGGTGTTGGGGAAGACTCTTGAGAGTCCCTTGGACTGCAAGGAGATCCAACCAGTCCATCCTAAAGGAGATCAGTCCTGGGTGTTCATTGGAAGGTGCTGAAGGTGAAACTCCAATACTTTGGCCACCTCATGTGAAGAGTGGACTCATTGGAAAAGACCCTGATGCTAGGAGGGATTGGGGGCAGGAGGAGAAGGGGATGACAGAGAATGAGATGGCTGAATGGTATCACTGACTTGATGGACATGAGTTTGGGTGAACTCCAGGAGTTGGTGTTGGACAGGGAGGCCTGGCGTGCTGCGATTCATGGGGTCGCAAAGAGTCTGACACGACTGAACTGAAAAATGAGAGCAAAAAATCAAATTACATGCTAAGTGTTTGAAAATAATTGTCACTGCATGGACCTTGGAAAGGCTCTCCTTTGAGAACTGCTACTTAGAGATCCAGCATAATTACATATCTTCTACTTACAGTGGAGTTTCATCATGAAAAATCCTCCTACAATGAAAATATCATAAATGAAAATGCATTTCACCTAGTTTACCAAACACTAGAGTTTAGCCTATATGATTTAAATATGCTAAGAGCACTTACATTTAGCTTACAGTTGAGCAAAATCATCTAACAAAGCCTATATAGACAAAGCCTGTATTTTCAAAAAAGTTTTAACTATCTCATGTAGTTTTTGGAATGCTGTACTGAAAGTGGAAAGCAGAATGGTTCTGTGGGTATAGGATAGCTGTAAGTGGCTTTGTTGTTTATCTTCGTGATTGCATAGCCACTTGCCTCATCTCACAAGTCTAATTTCTTCAGTGTATTCTGGAAATTGTATATGAAAGAATGGTAGAGGTTTCAGATGCTGAAATTTTCCATTGGAGAGAGATGATTTTCTCCTCCACTAAAAATACAGAAGTGTGATGTTGTGATGTTCAGTGGAGTCTGAGAGGAGATCACCTCAATCTAGCAGGAACTGAATTAAATAAAGCTGGTTTCAGTTTTAATGACTCAATTTATTTTTGATTCACACTAGATTGAATTCACCTAGATTGTTTTATACACAATCCCAGAAGACTTTAGCAACCATTCTTGTCCTTCAGAAGATTTTAGATCATCTACCTAGCTTCTTGCTTTGTGAAATTTTGAAATTTGTCTCTGTGAAGAAAGGAAGTGTTCAGTGCACTGTGCAGCCAGAGGTGGAGAAGCTTTATACAGTCAGCAAAAACAAGAGCGGGACCTGACTGTAGCTCAGATCATGAACTCCTTATTGCCAAATTCAGACTTAAATTGAAGAAAGTAGGGAAAACCACTAGACCATTCAGGTATGACCTAAATAAAATCACTTACAATTATACAGTGAAACTGAGAAATAGATTTAAGGGACTAGATCTGATAGGCAGAGTGCCTGAAGAGCTATGGATGGAAGTTCATGACATTGCAGAGGAGACAGGGATCAAGACCATCCCCAAGAAAAAGAAACACAAAAAGCAAAATGCATTCTGAGGAGGCCTTACAAATAGCTATGAAAAGAAGAGAAGGGAAAAGCAAAGGAGAAAAAGAAAGATATACCCATTTGAGTGCAGAGTTCCAAAGAATAGCAAGGAAAGATAAGAAAGCCTTCTTCGGGGATCAGTGCAAAGAAATAGAGGAAAATAATCTAATGGGAAAGACTTGAATCTCTTTAAGAAAATTAGAGATACCAAGGGAACATTTCATACAAAGATGGGCTCAATTAAGGAGAGAAATGGTATGGACCTAACAGAAGCAGAAGATATTAAGAAGAGGTGGCAAGAATACACAGAAGAACTATCAAAAAGATCTTCATGACTCAGATAATCATGATGGTGTGATCACTCACCTAGAGCCAGACATCCTAGAATGTGAAGTCAAGTGGGCCTTAGCAAGCATCACTGCAAAGTTAGGGGAGGTGATGGAATTCAGTTGAGCTATTTCAAATCCTAAAAGATGATGCTGTGAAAGTGCTGCACTCAATATACCAGCATATTTGGAAAACTCAGCAGTGGCCACGGGACTGAAAAAGGTCCGTTTTCACTCCAATCCCCAAAAAAGGCAATGCCAGAGAATGCTCAAACTACTGCACAATTGCACTCATCTCACATGCTAGTAAAGTAATGCTCAAAATTCTCCAAGCCAGGCTTCAATAATACATGAACTCTGAACCTCCAGATGTTCAAGCCAGTTTTAGAAAAGGCAGAGGAACCAGAGATCAAAATGCCAACATCCGCTGGATTATCAAAAAAGCAAGAGAGTTCCAGAAAAACATCTGTTTCTACTTTCTTGACTTTGCCAAAGCCTTTGACTGTGTGGATCACAATAAACCATGGAAAATTCTGAAAGAGATAGGAATACCAGACCACCTGACCTACCTCTTCAGAAATCTACATGCAGATCCAGAAGCAACAGTTAGAATTGTACATGGAACAACAGACTGTTTCCAAATAGGAAAAGGAGTACATCAAGGTTGTATATCGTCACCCTGCTTATTTAATTTATATGCAGAGTACATCATGAGAAATGCTGGGCTGGATGAAGCACAAGGTGGAATCAAGATTGCTGGGAGAAATATCAATAACCTAAAATATGCAGATGACACACATGTATGCCTTTGGTGGATTCATTTTGATATTTGGCAAAACTAATACAATTATGTAAAGTTTAAAAATAAAATAAAATTTAAAAGTAAAAAAAGAATAAAAATAAAAAAAAAAAAAAAAAAAAAAAGTGAAGAAGAACTGAAGAGCCTCTTGATGAAAGTGAATGAGGAGGATGAAATAGCTGGCTTAAAGCTCAACATTCAGAAAACTAAGATCATGGCATCTGGTCCCATCACTGCATGGCAAATAGACAGGGAAACAGTAGAACCAGTGGCAGACTTTATTTATTTGTTTATTTATTTTGACTCCAAAATCACTGCAGATGGTAACTGCAGCCATGAAATTAAATGACACTTACTCCTTGGAAAAAACTTTATGACCAACCTAGATAGCATATTAAAAAGCAGAGACATTACTTTGCCATTAAAGGTCCGTCTAGTCAAGGCTATGGTTTTTCCAGTGGTCATGTATGGATGTGAGAGTTGGACTGAGAAATCTGAGTGCTGAAGAATTGATGCTTTTGAACTGTGGTGTTGGAGAAGACTCTTGGGAGTCCCTTGTACTGCAGGGAGTTCCAAACTCTCCATCCTAAAGGAAATCAGTTCTGAATATTCATTGGAAGGACTGATGCTGAAGGTGAAACTCCAATACTTTGCCCACCTGATTCGACAAACTGACTGAATGGAAAAGACCCTGATGCTGGGAAAGATTGACAGCAGGAGGAGAAGGGGCCAACAGAAGATGAGATGGTTTGATGGCATCACCGACTTGATGGACATGAGTTTGAGTACACTCCCGGAGTTGGTGATGGACAGGGAGGTCTGGCTTGCTGCAGTCCATTGTGTCACAAAAAGTCGGACACGACTGAGCAACTGAACTGAAGTGAACTGAGAGAGGTAGGTAGGTTACATGTTTGAGGACCCTCTCACTTTCAATTTGGTCACTCCAGCCCCATGCAGCTATTAAAATCTTCTATTATTTGCCTTTTCCTTGTCTAGTATTCTGTCCTCAGACCTCTGCCTGTGACAACCATTAGTAAATGTCTCTAGTAGAAGAGAACACTTGTTCCACAGCCTACTTCTAAGTGTTCCTCAACTCTCTGAAATTTCAATCATTTTAGTCCTTATTGTTTCAAGTTTTTAAGATCTTGAGTTGTTTATAAGAATTATAGAGTTGTTTATAAGAATTACAGGTGTTGCATTGATTACATTCTACCAATAGAAGCCACCAATACCTCTTCAAAGTTTGATTCTGTTCATTCTCTATCTTTTCCTCCATTTCCAAGACTCCAATAAAAGATATTTCTGAATTTCTCACTGTGTGCCCTGCATGTACTGTACCTTCTTCTCTTGTGTTTTCTTTCTCCTCTTCTCTCTGATTTTTAGTCTGGTTTATGTGATATACTGATAAATTTTAATTCACCTCTCTTCTTTGTTTATTTAGTGTTAAATTTTAGCATGTATTGTTTTTATTTCAGTTGTTATTATTAGAAATTGAGAGGAAGGGGTAAAGCATCTGGCTTATGATTCTTTCCCTCCTTTTACTGGGGTAATACCTCTGAAAAAGGAAAAAAGAAGCAGGTAAGGTAATATATTTTAACCTTGTAAACTAGGTCTGTAGGTAAAATGACTAATGGTATTTAGTAGATAGAAGTGACTTTCTCTCTAAAATGCCCTACCTAGCTCTCTTCAGCTAAGAATAATCTGTGCCAAATGGAATCCAAAAAATGAAAAATGGCACCCTGGAGGATGACACATAAGTTATATAACTCTCTGGGGGTTCTAAATGAAAGTAGTCTGATTTGATATGCTCTCTATTGTGTGGTGGCGCCTATGAACAGTATTTAGAAGCACCATGAAATGGAGGCTCATGTCTGATAAAGGAATAAAGGATCTGTGAAAGTCATTATTGATGTTCCAGAATCTTCTTTATCTTTTTTTTTTTCTTTCTTTTTTTTTGGCTGTCTGGCAGAAGATCTTGCTTCCCAGGCCAGTAATTGAATCTGTGCCCCTTCAGTGGATATGAAGTCTTAACCACTGGACCACCAAGTCTCTCTTATGCTTTTTGATGGTATCCTTGGCATCATTTAATAAAGCTTGATACTGGGTAAGATTGCTGATTCACATGATTCCTAATTAATAATCTGATTCTGTGTATTATAGTTCTAGGTTTCTATTTGCTAATTTTTGGTGAAATTACCTAATTCATCATATATTTCATGGTCATATTAATCATAATAATTTTAAAGCAATATTTACATCATCTAACAGGTGTTTTCTATTATTTGTACTCTTTGAATTTTGGTAAGCTTTTTATCCCTGGCATGTGTGGTACTTGAGGTTCTATGGTAGACGTTATTTATAAAAAAGTTGAAGAGGCTGTGGATGACATTATATTCTAAATTTGCTTCCAAAAAGAAGTTTTAGTAGGACCGATGACCTTGTTCCATTCAGAGATTGAGTTGACTTCTGGCGAAGGCTAAGTTTTAGCGTTTGTGAATACTGAGGTTTGCCCTTATCCCATAGCATGGCCTTACATGAGTCTCAACAGAAAGTCTAGGGCTTTTCTGAGGTCATTTCTCCTTGAAATCATGCTATAGTTTTTAGCCCATAACAATGTGATACTGCCATAAGATTTGTTTTGTTTTTTAGCCTTGATCTTTTTATTCAGCTCATGTGGAAAATCAATAAATTCCTTGAGGGAAAAATCAATAGAAATGATGGCCTTGTCTCAGTGCATTTCCCTCTTTCGAGGACCTTGCCCTCATGAGTTTTGAGTTGATTGTTTCCTGATGTCCCTAAAGAATAGATATTAAAAGTATAGTTTGTATTAATAGTTGTTCCAAGATGGATAATTTTTCTGTTACTGACCATTCAGTCATAGCTACAAATAGTAGTCTGGATGGTTTCTTTTGAATAAGGGTTGAGTCTCTGTGTGTTAAGACAGTTTACTTAACACAAGAAATGGAGGTTAAAAAGTTTTGTCTTTCTACATATTAGAAAAAATATTAGTTGCAGTCTCTTCATAATTTAGCATACTTTCCTTGTGGTTGAACAGTAAAATTGCCTTTGAAAACATTTTTACTACACTTTTTAACTTGCAGTATAATTGCTTTACAATGTTGTATTAGTTTCTGCTGTACAACAAAGTGAATCAGCTATATGTATACATATACCCCTTCCCTATTGCATCTCCCTCCCACCCCACCCGCCTATCCCACCCTCTCAGTCATCAAGAGCACAGAGCGAAGCTCCCTGTGCTATACAGGGAGTTCCCACTAGCTATCTGTCTAGCTAGGTAGTGAATGTATGTCAGTGCTAGTTTTTCAAACTTGTTCCGCCCTCCACTTCCCCACCATGTCCACATGTCCATTCTCTATGTCTGCATCTCTATTCCTGCCCTGCAAATAGGTTCATCGGTACCATTTTTCTAAATTTCATATACATTTGTTTGTTTCTTCCTGACTTCCTTCACTCTGTATGATAGACTTTCAGTCCATCCACATTCCTATAAAATGACACAATTTCATTCCTTTTTATGCTTAAGTAATATTCCACTGTGTATATGTTATATGTACCACATCTTCTTTTTCCATTCATCTGTCAATTTAGGTTTCTCCCTGGCTTTTGTAAATAGGGCTGCAATGAGCATTGGGGTGCATGTATCTTTGTGAATTATGATTTTCTCAGGGTATATGCCCAGTAGTCAAAGATGTTTAAAGACTATCAGGGAGACCCTTTGTACTCTGGAGTTGCCATATAGAATATATCAAGCTGGAGTAGAATGCGAGGTAGAGTTGAGGCTAGGATGTTGATGTGAAGTTGATGTGAATTTGTACAGTTATTGACTATTCTTCCAAGTAGTTAGGATTTTATTCCACATGAAATGAAGAGTTCAGGGGCTTCCCTGGTAGCTCAGATGGTAAAGCATCTGCCTGCAATGCTGGAGACCTGGGTTCGATCCCTGGGTTGGGAAGATCCTCTGAAGAAGGAAATGGCACCCCACTCTAGTACTCTTGCCTGGAAAATTCCATGGATGGGAGGAGCCTAGTAGGCTACAGTCCATGGGATTGCAAAGAGTTGGACATGACTGAGCAACTTTACTTCTTCACTTCTATGAGTCATACAACTTATATTGAGATTACAAACCAAAATCATATTGTAGTTTAGAAAATAAAAATTAAGAAAGGGTGGTATTACAATTAAAAGAATTATTGAAGAAACCAATGAAAGAGTGGAGGTGAGTGAAATTTGACACAGACCTGAGCAAAAGCAGCATCATTAGGAACAGAAAAGATGAAATGGGTTTACATGATATTTCAGGACAATAGGCATTTGCACTCGATTATGTATTGAATTTGGAAAGGAAAGATGACTAAGACACTAACATTAAACTATTTAATAAGATCTTTTAATTTGTATGTTTTTAGAAATTCATCTATATCGAAGAAGGTTGTGGTCAATGCTACCATTGTGAGATCTCTTAGCCTTTCTGAAACTACAGAATCACTCTCAAATAGGACTGAATTCCTTATATGAAGTTAGAGAAGGGGTGGTAGTTCTTTTGTAGAAGAAACATATTTGAATAAAAGACCAAGGGTCTTTGTACTGGTAGCACAGGAGATGGAGAGATGCACGACCAGCACAGTGAAAACCTGAAGTGCTTGGTGAGTGAACCCTGATGAAAGCTGTTCATCACCTCTCTCACTGCTTAGTGATTCAGACCCAGATACAAAGCCAGCTAGCACTGGGGATTTATCAGCTTACAATTATGGCCAAAGAAAAAGACAGATATAGACTAAGAAAAGAGAAGTGATAAAAGCTATGCACTTTCAGCTGAATTCACTATGATGTCTATTTAATGTGCTAATCCTGACAAAGCAGTTAAGATATCAAACTTGACCTGAGGTATTAGAGTGGCACTGTTTAATTGCTTCATGTTTTATGGAGAAATATAATAATTGCTCAGGAGTTCTAAAAACTTAACAGTTTATGGGCAAGTACTTAAAAATATTTTTGTTAGCATTTAAAGTAATATGCTGCTATTCGAGAAAATTTAGAAAATACCAAAATAAAGGAAAAGAAAGAAATTATACATGATCTTGATTATGTTATTAGAGATAATAACATAATATTTTGTATATAATTTTCCAAATATTTTCTAAAATTATCCAAAGAGGCTTAGATTTATTTAGCATTAAAAACATAATCTCTGGTACAATATTCAACTTTTTATAAATTGAGTGAATAGTTATTTATTTAGTCATTAACATGAATGTGGCATAAATGTGTGTAATTCAAAATACCTTCTTTTTGCTACTTTAAGTAAAAAAAAAATGCATCCTTCTAATTTAAAAACATAACAAAAGTGTTGCTCTTTGAAATTTGGAGGCATACATTCCTTACTCTAAGGGGAAAAATCTACTGAAACTTGTTAATATATTGTTAACTCTATACTGAATTTAAAGGAACTGTTTTCCTCATAAAAAACACAGCAATCATTTCAATGATCTATAATCTCAATAGTCCAGGTATAAATTAGAAAATTTTATAAAACTAATGAGTAGATAGGGTTTAAAATGATAAACAGTGCAAGCTGCGCTTTGACATGAATTCATGGCAAACCACTAGATGTTACAGAATTAAAAAAAAAAAAAAATTTTGTACCTCTATAGCTGCATTAAACCCTAAGAGGAGATTCCTTGGGTGACTGGCAAAAGCTACACAATCAGAAGCCACATTGCTTAGAAGAGGAGCACTCTTCCTGGAGTCATTTCCATACTGTCCCACAATCACAAGACACCTCTACAATTCACAGATCACTGATAGGTCATCTCATATGTAAAGGCAAATAGACAACCAAGATTCATGTAAAATTTGAATAATGCTATCAGCATAGCTCAGCAAGAAGGAGAACTCAAACCCAAAGACAGCAATTTAACAGACCAGGAAAAACATAATTAAAACAAATAAAAATTATTTTTTCAGATACTAAGTGTTTCAGCATTCAGAATAAGGAATCTACAAAAACGTGATTTTTGAACTACAATCTCAGTCAGTTGGCTGAATAATAAAATGACCACAGATAAAGATAGAATTTGTAAATTAAAAGATTAACAGCATCTCAGAATATAACTGAAAAAACAAAAGGAAAGATAAACAAGAAATTCTGATCTTTCAATTTTCACATAGCAATGATCAAGAGGGAAATAACTGATTGGCAAGTGAAAAATGCATACAAAATAGTAGAAAATCCAGACCTAAACTAAATTTTATTCTCATACTGAAAAAATAATTTGTTCAACAGATAAGGACTACAACCAGATACATGTGATGAAATATTAGCATTTGTTGATTAAAAAAAAATCATAAATGGTTCTAGACAAGGAAAAATAAACAGAAAATAAACGAGAATTCATGTCATACTTTCATTTGCTTAAAAAAGGTACACCATACTAAAATTTGTAAAGGTGAAAGGAAAATAATTTTTATCTTAGAATTATTTGTAGAATTATACACTCATAAATAACAGTGAAATATTTGCATTCATTTACATTTGCAAAGTCTCAGAAATTTTATTACCCGTAAATTCAACTGAAATGAATTACAGAAGTATACAATTTAGCAAAATATAAGCAAACAAAACTGTGGAACCTAAGAAACAATAACAAGCTACAAAACCAGTAAATCTTTTGATTGTAACTGTTTATACAATTTATTTAAATATTTAAAATGTATTTAAATATATTTAAATGTATTCTACAATGTATTTTAAAAGTGTGTGTGTGCATAATAAAACAACAGAATCAAAATAATACTGGTAATACTGGTTGAGATCAGCATGCGAGGAAATATAACTATAAAACTGTAGCTGGTAGGACATTGGTACTGGGCAGGACATAAACATTCCGACCATAATACTTGTCCTAAGTAACAATAATTTGAAAATGTTTCCATCATCTTCACTGTGAAATGATTAAACCCACAACTTTGACCCTTTACCCTTTCTTTTCTCAAATTCAATATAGGTTTACCTGCTAAAATGTGAATATTTACTGAAGCTGTAGACACTAATAAATATTTTAGCCAATAAAATGAAAGAGAAATCCATAGAGTAAAATAAGTTTTTATTAGTAAATAAATTCTCCAAGATCACCATTTTACTAGAAACACAATGTCTATTTTAGGTATGTCACAACTCAAGATAAGCTATGGGTTGTCATAATATGACCTGATTTTTAAAAATCATGTATTTTTCCTTTGTTCTGCTATATTTTTGCTTTGGAAAATAAAACCAGATTTTATAGTTTAAAAGGAATATATATTTTAATGCATATTTTTAAAAATCTCTGCTTCTGATTTTAGCCAATTCTAAGAAGTAAGGTTCCAATCACTAAAACCCAGTGAAGAGTTGAAGAATAGATCCGTGTAATTGTGCTTGTTGCTGTTGTTCAGTCACTAAATTGAGTCTGACTGTTTGTGACCCCATGGACTGCAGCATGCAAGACTTCCCTGTCTTTCACTATCTCCTAGAGTCTGCTCAAACTCATGTCCATTGAGTTGGTGCTGCCATCCAACCATCTCATCCTCTGTCGTCCCCTTCTCTTCCTGCCTTCAATCTTTCCCAGCATCAGGGTCTTTTCCAATGAGTTGGCTTTTCTCATCAGGTGGCCAAAATATTGGAGCTTCAGCTTCAGCATCAGGCCTTCCAATGAATATTCAGGGTTGATCTCCTTTAGGATTGACTGGTTTGATCTCCTTGCTGTCCAAAAAACTTTCAAGAGGCTTCTCTAGCACCATAATGTGAAAGCATTAATTCTTTGGTGCTCAGCCTTCTTTATGGTCCAACTCTCACATCCATACATGACTACTGGAAAAAACATTGCTCTAACTGTACAGACCTTTGTTGGCAGTGATGTCTCTGCTTTTTAATATGATGTCGAGATGGGTCATAGCTTTTCCTCCAAGGGGCAAGTGTCGTTTAATTTTGTGGCTGCAGTTATTGTCCACAGTGATTTGGAGTCCAAGAAAATGCAATCACTGTTTCCATTGTTTCCCCATCTATTTGCCATGAAGTGATGGGACTGGATGCCACGATCTTAGTTTTTTGAATGTTGAGTTTTAAGCCAGTTTTTTCACTCTCCTCTTTCACCTTCATCAAAAGGCTGTTTAGTTCCTCTTCTCTTTCTGCCATTACAGTGGTGTCATCTGCATACCAGGTTGTTGATGTTTGTCCCAGCAATCTTGATTCCAGCTTGTGAGTCAACCAGCCCAACATTTCGAATGATGTACTCTGCATATAAGTTAAATAAACAAGGTAACAATATACAGCCTTGATGTACTCCTTCCCAATTTTGAACCAGTCCATCATTCAATGTCCATTTCTAACTGTTGCTTCTTGACCTGCATACAAGTTTCTCAGGAAACAGGCAAGGTGGTCTTATATTCCCATCTCTTTAAGAATTTTCCATAGTGTGTTGTGATCCACATAGTCAGAGCCTTTAGCATAGTCAATTAAGCAGAATTAGATGTTTTTCTGAATTCCCCTGCTTTTTCTGTGATCCAATGAATGTTGGCAATTAATGGTAGCTTTAATGTGATAACTAACACAAGTCAAGGTTCTGTTTATTTTCTAAGTCCTCATAATGCCTCATGTACTTAGGTGGTTTATTAAGGCATTATAGCAGTAAACAAACAGAACAACTATTATCCATCTCAAGGACATGGTGTACAGGTATGAGTCACCATGTAAATGGATTAGAAATTGTACCTATCCAAGCAGTTGTTGAATTCCTATTTTTCTTGCACACTCACCTGTAACCTCCATGAGAGCAGGAAACAAGTCTTACTTTGCTTTCTACTATCTTCCTAGTGCCTGACACTGATGGGCTAGGCTTTCAGTATTTACTGAATTAATGAATAAAGTATATGCTGAATTAGTGAAGTGAATTTTAGTTTAAAATTGTAAAATTATTTGGTGATCATTAAGATGACAAATATTAATATTCTGGCCAAACCCCAGTATGCTATATCCCTCACATTTTCCTTTATTTCCACGAGTATTTAACACATTGTATATTTATCTGTTTATAGTCTGTTTTCCCATTCAGAGTTATGATTGTTAGGGACAGCCTTATGAAGATAAATGTTATGAAACCAGAGACTTTTCCTTTCTACTCTGTACTGCATCCATGCTACTACATTCTGACATGAAAAAAATATTGTGGATGAATACATGAGGAGTTGGAGATAGCATCAGCCACAGTATGACGAGTATTAATACCTCTGACATGTATAAATATTTCTTCATCTCTAGGTCATTTGTTTATTAATGAAAAGCTTACAGCTAGATATAATTGAAAAGGATAATTAATTGTTCCATGTCAATAGGTAGATAGATAGGCTGATTGCATATTCATTCATTTAACTGAGACTTTGGCAATAAAATAACAAATATTTTGGACATGGCTCCTGATGTCCTACAAGTGGTTTGTTAAACATTTATGTTTCAGAATCAGGTTTTTTAGAAATTGGCACCATTGAATAAATCAAAATATTTAAGCTGCCAAATAAATTAACCAAGCGGATTCATAGTTTAATATTTTTCTCTCTGGAACAAAAGAACATTTTGACTACAGTTTGAATTTGGACCAACTAGATACTGAAGAGTAATATGATAAACATAAATCATATTTCATTTCCCTTATTCATTTTACTGCATGTAAAGCTGCAACTGATCAGTTATGGTTCAGACCACTCAGTGATGGGTTTTGCTGTCAATATGTTCCTGAGAAATGATATATATGCACAAATATACAATTTCTTTAGGAAATAGATCCATCATGTAGGCTACCGTAAACTGGACTGTGTGGGTTTTTTCTTTTTGCATTTTTTCCTGATATCAAAGAGACATAAATAAAATTTTTAGCTATTAATAAAATTGTAAGTATATAAAAACTTGATATTGTCTCCATTTTGACAACGGATTTCTTTCGAACCAACTAAATACCTCTAATATGATAAGAATGAATGATACTTACTTTTTCTTCTATTTATGCAACCTCATATAGAACCAGCATTTTACCAAAAGCAGCGCCACTTAAGCAGTATTATATAAAGATTTGAAAGTATAGTTTTAAAAGATTTTTCTTTAATGATTTTAAGAAATGGACCAAGGCACATGAAAGTAAAACACCTGTAAATCACTGTGAAAGAAACAAAATAAACAAAATGAAAAAGGTATTTGAGGACTGGATGTTACAACTTAAGAGAATGCTGGGGAAGACATTTCCTTTTTCGCTAGAATTTGACTAGCACCCCAATTTGAGGACAAAGCATCAAGTAGCTTCTTCTCTAGAGAGAAATGAATGCAATTGGGTGCCAGGCTGGCACTGCTGCCATCCTGCCCAGCATCGCTCTTTACTGTCTATGGGTGCCATCTGTATAACAGATGAGGGAGTAGGAAAGGAGAGACATATAGGTTATCAGTCATTAGAGTTGGATTTGGAGATTCTATAGCTTTGTGCTTTTTCATGTTCTCCAAGGTAAAATGGGTGCTCCCCACTCCAGGAAATTACACAGAGTTCAGTCACGGCACTGGTTTTTTATTATGCATTTATACATTTGCTTCTGCATAGAATTTCTGAGCAGCTCTCCATGCCTACTGGAGAAGAAAGGAAGAGTCAGTCAAAATTGGCAGGTGAAGAGAAAATATCAGTGGAAATGCCTATATTCCTACAGTCAACATGGCATAACAAATCAGTTTCCTCCAAGTTACATGGTCACCAAAAAGGTGGCTGGGCTTGTGCCATACCTAAGTGAATGGAGCTTTAACAGGAACATCACAGCAGCAAAAGTTGTAAGCTGTACCAACTAGCTTATGAGCTGAAAGTTACTGGAAGTGCCAAGCAGAAGCCAGAAGAAAATCTTGCACGCCACCTAGGTAGGGACCCACAGAGCACACATCTGCAAACTTTATCTCAAGGAGCAAAAGTTAAAGGGGGATGTTGAAGAGCTTGCAGGTCTCCTACATCAAAGATTTGTAGGGTGAAACATCCCCCGACCAGGCCCTTAAATGAATCACACATGTGCCCAAATAGTAAAATTTTGGATACTGGTCTCACAAAAGACAACAGAACCACTCAGTTTAACCAGGTGAGGAGCTACAGAAGCAGCTACTTAAATCAGAGACTTGCTTATTCCTCTTCCCTCCATGGTGACTGAAAGCACCAGAGGAGGGAGGAAAGAAAGAGGTTGAGAGCAGAAATCCTGCACTGCTTTTCCCAGCCAAGGTTTAAGCTTGATATGCGAGACATGAAATGATGCAGTTGGAGTTTTTCATAGACTAGATAAGACTTTTTAATAAGACTGATTTAATAAGACTAATAAGACTGATCTGATCTCCATAGTATCTTCCTGTTTTAAGGGATGAGAAAGAAAGAAGTTGGGGACAGTAATAGGAGAAAAATAAAATGAAGCCTTTCCACTGTTGTATTCCCACTGATCCAAAACTATCTCTGTGTCTATCAATAAATCACCATAATATCTTTCTAAGTCTAGGCTGCTGCTGCTGCTGCTGCTAAGTCACTTCAGTCGTGTCCAACTCTGTGTGACCCCATAGATGGCAGCCACCAGGCTCCCCCATCCCTGGGATTCTCCAGGCAAGAACACTGGAGTGGGTTGCCATTTCCTTCTCCAATGCAGGAAAGTGAAAAGTGAAAGTGAAGTTGCTCAGTCGTGTCTGACCCTCAGCAACCCTATGAACTGCAGCCCACCAGGCTCCTCCATCCATGGGATTTTCCAGGCAAGAGTACTGGAGTTGGGTGCCATTGCCTTCTCCGAAGTCTAGGCAGACCTGAGTTATTCATGCATTCAATCAGGAAACGCAATTACAAACTATGATCCCAAAACAAAAACCTACTTTATTTCAAATATATTCCCCTCACCCCCAATATGTACTTCTCATCTCTCTACTTCAAGATCAAGTTTTAATCCATTTATCTACCTCATGATGCCTTTTTTTTTTTTTTCCTGCTCCCTCCCACATTGATCTGGTTTTACCTGGAACTCTTATAGTTCTCAGCGTTTATTTAAATTATTCAAAACTAGAAGGTCAGTGTTACTCAGCTATTGCATAAATATGTGAACTGTCTCTTCACATGAGACAGTAAACTCTTGGACAGTTGGACTCTATCATGTATTTCTTCTCTATTTCCTTTTTATCAATAGCACCAAAAATGCAACAGACACTGATCTAATGCTTTATATTTTTAGCACTTTGGTGCCCATTTTAAGAAGACAGGAAGGCTCAGGAATTTTTTCTACTCATCTAAAAGTCTTTGTTCTTTACATTTCAGTGCTATGTTATCTACACATAAAAGTGTAAAGTTTTATTTTATTTTGTACCATCTTCTTTAAAAAATGCCTGTTTGCCATACAATACTTTCTGCCACATATTTAGATATTTTTAATATATTTATCATTATCTGTCTGACATACCATGGTTAATCTTATTAAAAAATTTCTGTATCACTTGGCATTAGTATTTCATAAAAATATGTAGTCCAATATGATTTGTTTGTTAATCCAGTCCGAAAAACTCTTTATATGAAGGATTTAAATGTGTTATTATTATATGTTTTCCCCTCTTCCTTCTATAAATTAATTATTCTTAATATTAGCTTTTATCCCTGTTTTATGTTTACACATTCCATTTTCTTTTCTATAAACTTGAAAAGTTTATGACTTAGGTATATACTCAGGAAGAATAGGATATGGGTTTGATAATGAATTTTTATGCATGGACAAGGAAAGAATTCCCTGAAAAAGAAATGTATAAAGGAACAATGATATATAAAAATTAGGTTGTGCTATGATTATACCCAATGAGTCTTATTTCTTCCATGTGTTGGATACATGCATGTGTATGCACATATAATGCTTATAATTGCTAACACTTATGTAATACACTTTCTGAGGTCACTTGCTAGTTATTTAGGAACTGATTTTAGACCATTTAGCTCCCAGGCATGTGCTTTAATCTAAGCTCTATTTATAAATATTTCTGGAAGTCTAATGCCTTATACAGAAAATGGCTTTCCTGAATTTCAAGGGAAAGTGTTATTTACTGGAGCATCAAATCAGACTGAAATAAACCTGGCAAGGATATTATTCCTCAAAATGTCTGTCTATTTTACCTCATCTAGATGCCAAACACACTTGATTCTGTTAATACATGGAGTCTACCCAGTCTTAGAAATAACATAGAAATTTCTAAAAAAAAACATTCTTTAATTCCAGACTTTTGTAAAAATATGGTTTTAATTATTTAATGTTGTGCTCAATTCACACCCAGTACATAATAGCTTAAAACAATACATTACTATTTCTCAGAATTCTTACTGGTTCTTCTGCAGATTTTTCCTGGGCTCATTCATAGAACTGCATTTGGCTAAAGTGTGGGCTGTGCTGTGTTGGACAGTAAGATGGTATCACTAACATATCTGGCAGATGTACCTGGCAAGCTGTCAGAAAGGGCTCTTTCTTTTCTTTCACATGGTCTAATCTCCTAGTAGGCTAGTTTGGCTTCTTTTCATGGTAGTCTCAGCACATCATCTCAACACAGAAAAAGCAGAGCATTGCAAATCTTCTTAAGATCTAGCATTCAGTTCAGTTCAGTCGTTCAGTCATGTCCAACTCTTTGTGACCCCATGGACTGCAGCACGCCAGCCTTCCCTGTCCTTCACCAAATCCCAGAGCTTGCTCAAATTCATGTCCATCAAGTCAGTGATGCCATCCAACCGTCTCATTCTCTCTTGCCCCCTTCTCCTCCTGCCTTCAATCTTTCCCAGCATCAGGGTCCTTTCCAATGAGTCAGTACCTTGCATCAGGTGGCCAAAGTATTAGAGTTTCAGCTTCAGCATCAGTCCTTCCAATGAATATTCAGGACTGATTTCTTTCAGGATGGACTGGTTGGATCTCGTTGCAGTCCAAGGGACTTTCAAGAGTCTTCTCCAACACCACAATTCAAAAGCATCAATTCTTCACACTCAGCTTTCCTTATAGTCCAACTCTTACATCCATACATGACTACTAGAAAAACCATAGTTTTGGCTAGATGGACCTATGTTGGCAAAGTAATGTCTGCTTTTTAATATGCTGTCTAGGTTGGTCAGAGCTTTTCTAACAAGGAGCAAGTGTCTTTTAATTTCATGGCTGCAGTCACCATCTGCAGTGATTTTGGTGTCCAAAAAAATAGTGTCTCACTATTTCCATTGTTTCCCCATCTAATGGCCATGAAGCGTTGGGCCTGGATGCCATGAACTTAGTTTTCTGAATGTTGAGGTTTAAGCAAACTTTTTCACTCTCCTCTTCACTTTCATCAAGAGGCTTTTTAGTTCCTCTTCACTTTCTGCCATAAGGGTGGTGTCATCGGTATATCTGAGGTCATTGATATTTCTCCCAGAAATCTTGATTCCAGCTTGTGCTTCATCAAGCCTGGCATTTCACATGATGTACTCTGCATATAAGTTAAGTAAGCAGGGTGTAAATATACAGCCTTGATGCACTCCTTTTCCTCTTTGGAACCAGTCTGTTGTTCCATGTCCAATCCTAACTGGTGCTTCTTGACCTGCAAACAGATTTCTCAGGAGGCAGGTCAGGTGGTGCTCAACTGTGAAGTCAAGCGGGCCATAAGAAGCATCACTATGAATAAAGCTAGTGGAGGTGATGGAATTCCAGTTGAGCTATTTCAAATCCTAAAAGATGATGTTGTGAACATGTTGCACTCAATATGCCAGCAAATTTGGAAAACTCAGCAGTGGCCACAGGACTGGAAAAGTCAGTTTTCATTCCAATCCCAAAGAAATGCAATGCCAAAGAATGCTCAAACTACTGCATAATTGCACTCATCTCACATACTAATAAAGTAATGCTCAAAATTCTCCAAGCCAGGTTTCAGTAATATGTGAACCATGAACTTCCAGATGTTCAAGCTGAATTTAGAAAAGGCAGAGGAACCAGCAATCAAATTGCCAAAATCTGCTGGACCATCGAAAAATCAATAGAGTTCCAAAAAACATCTATTTCTGCTTTATTGACTATGCCAAAGCCTTTGACTCTGTGGATCACAATAAACTGTGGAAAATTCTTAAAGAGATTGGAATACCAGACCACCTGACCTGCCTCCTGAGAAATCTGTATGCAGGTCAGAAAGCAACAGTTAGAACTGGCCATGGAACAACAGACTGGTTCCAAATAGAAAAAGTACATCAGGCTGTATATTGTCACCCTGCTTATTTAACTTACATTCAGAGTACATCATGAGAAATGCTGGGCTGGATGAAGCACAAGCTGGAATCAAGATTTCTAGGAGAAATATCAATGACCTTAGATATGCAGATGACACCACCCTTATGGCAGAAAGCGAAGAGGAACTAAAAAGCCTCTTGATGAAAGTGAAGAGGAGAGTGAAAAAGTTGGCTTAAACCTCAACATTCAGAAAACTAAGATCATGGCATCCGGTCCCATCACTTCATAGCAAATGAATGGGGAAACAGTGGAAAGAGTGGCTGACTTTATTTTTGGGGGCTCCAAAAATCACTGCAGATGGTGACTGCAGCCATGAAATTAAAAGATGCTCCTTGGAAGAAAAGCTCTGACCAACCTAGACAGCATACTGAAAAGCAGAGACATTACTTTGCCAATAAAGATCTGTCTAGTCAAGGCTATGGTTTTTCCAGTAGTCATGTATGGATGTGAGAGTTGGACACTAAAGAAAGCTGAGTGCCAAAGAATTGATGCTTTTGAACTACGGTATTGGAGTCTCTTGAGAGCTCCTTGGGCTGCATAGAGATCCAACAATCTATCCTAAAGGAGATCAGTCCTGGGTGTTCACTGGAAGGACTGATGTTGGAGCTGATACTCCAGTACTTTGGCCACCTGATGCGCAGAGCTGACTCATTTGAAAAGACCCTGATGCTGGGAAAGATTGAGGGCAGAAGGAGAAGGGGCAACAGAGGATGGGATGATTGGAATGCATCACTGACTTAATGGACATGAGTTTGGTTAAACTCCAGGAGTTGGTGATGGACAGGGAGGCCTGGCATGCTACACATCATGGCGTAGCAAAGAGTCAGACACAACTGAACGACTGAACTGAACTGAACTGACTTCACATTCCAGGATGTCTGGCTCTAGTTGATTGATCACACCATCATCGTTATCTGCATCATGAAGATCCTTTTAGTATAGTTCTTCTGTGTATTTTGCCACCTCTTCTTAGACCTAGCATTGTAAATATTATTCCTCACTTCTGCTTCAATCTGTCAGACAAATACCAACCTAGATTCCAATGGTGGTAAAATAGACAGCCTTTCTAATGGAATATGCAAAAATCACATAGCATAGTGATGCGTACTAAACTGGGAAATATGTGTGACACATATTTTGGAATCACTTTAGATGACAAAAATTAGTTGAAACAGCAAACATGGACAAACTTTTAATCAAGACTGAAAGAGCTACAAAAGAGAATATTAATTTCCAGTTGTTTCTCTCTATCAGACTGATAAAAATCTCTTGACACAGTATGATAAGGAAAACATCTTTCTGATAATGATGAGGGTTATATTTCTCTTCTTGCACTGTCTGGGTTCTGCTTATTCTCTGATACAGAAATAAGTTCAGTAGGCAACCTTTATTCAATCCTGAGTAAATACAATATATATCAAATATAAATCTGTAAATGATTTACATTTAATCCTTATAATAACCCAAACAGATAGGTGTTATGACAATGGCACCCCACTCCAGTACTGTTGCCCAGACAACCCCATGGATGGAGGAGCCTGGTAGGTTGCAGTCCATGGGGTCGCTAAGAGTCAGACATGACTGAGCGACTTCACTTTCACTTTCCACTTTCATGCATTGGAGAAGGAAATGGCAACCCGCTCCAGTGTTCTTGCCTGGAGAATCCCATGGATGGAGAAGCCTGGTGGGCTGCCATCTATGGGGTCGCACAGAGTCAGACACGACTGAAGCGACTTAGAGGCAGTAGCAGCATGACCTCCCAGTTATAGGTGAGAATCAAATAGTCAAGTCAAAGTAACTTGTGAACCTACAGCTAGTGGAATTTGAACCCAGGCAATCTGGCTCCAAGTCCATGCTCTCAACCTTCATGACTATTGCTTCTGTGATCATTCCTGTGGTTTTGTTTTCACCCTTCTCAGTAATTGGATACAGCTTGCTTATATCAGGGCTCTTATTTTCAGCCTACGCTAATGCACTTGTTCAAAATACATACTTGAAATAACATCTTAATCATTGTGAAGCAGCCAGCACCTAGGATAACTAGTCTGCTTGGGCCTTGAGTGTTGTGAGTCTGGTCTGTGTTATACAGACGGGTTATTGAGTTTCTAGACCAATCAGTCTTCCAGGGCCATCAGTGGGTTGAGGCTAGTCAGGCAATGAAGGCAGCATTGAAAGGTGGTTAAAAATACAGGTTAGAATTCTTGCCCTGCCAGTTAGTAGCTCAGAAACTTTGGGGGTGCTACTTAATATTGGGGATAACAGTTTCTCCTTGATAGGATGATTACGAAAATTAAAATAAATGAGTTTATTTTATAGAAGTCCTTGAGACTCTATCTGGAATGTATTTATTAAATCATTGAAAAATTGTATTCACTTCAGGCCACCCAGCCATGGATAAATGACAGGTCTGAACACTCTACATCTGGAGTTTCTGATGTGATCAGGTGTTCTTCCAGGTATAGGTTTTATTTGTTCCACCTCTACTTCAGTGTATTGGAAATACTGATCTTCCAGTTGAGAGCTGTCTTTGGCATGGCTCAGCCAGACATGGGGTCAGGAGTAGTTTTAGCCTCCATTTTACTACCCACAGAGCTGTTAATTGCCTTGTGGAGAAGGGACTCTTTGTGTTCATTCCCAACCAGTATTACCCACAGAAGGTTTCAGGAAAGAGGAGAGCTTCTTTGACCTGGCCCCAGCCTTGGCTCTGAATGAATGACCTGGGAGCTTTAACCCTTATTAAATCATCCCAGCTTCTCATTATCTACAGAGTTCTACCGTGGATGACAGATCATCAACTCAACAGGCATAGTAGTTCAATCAGTCACTCTTTTCTGCCCTACCTGGGTCTTTTCATAGTGAGCACCAGACTGGTGTAAATCTTGTAATCTGAACTCCAAAATTAGAAAATGTCATTCTCTGACATTTACTGACTTTTGAAATTCAAAGTTACTTAACCAAACTGAATTTCTCTCTCCTCAACTGTAAAATAGAAATGATAAGACAGTACCTATTTAGAATTTTTTTTATCGTATCATACTACCTAATATATAGTTAACTTTTTTTAAATGATAGCTATTGTGATCTGTTGGATATGGGAATTGATTCAGTATTTCTCTGAAATTCAGAGGGACCAGTTTTCACAGGATGTATGCCTGTTTACTGGAAGGAATAACTTTATAGAAACCATATTGTGTTACACTTTAGGGAAAGTGTGTGGAGAAAGAGAAATGTATGCCCATTTGAATTTTGGAAAAACACACTTCAGTATTTCATATGGAAAGAATTTCAGATCTTTGAAAGGGTGACTTAATTTTGAATTTCTTATTTCAAAGCTCAGATATTAACCAAGCATAAAATGTATAGCATACTGTAAGTTAAATGGACTCTTCTAAAGCCTCTATTTTAATTCATAGTCAGAGTTGGTATTTTTATTGCCACTCTTTAACTTATTACAGGGGTGGTTGCTTTCTTTACCAGTAGTAGGTCTCAGATAACTTCCTAAGCTTCAGCCTCCAAATCTGTTTTTAAAAAAATTTTTCTCTCTGACTTACAGATTGTTAACATAGTCCATTAAAAACATAAAGAGCCTTAGATCTGAGCTACTTGGAAATAAATATTATAATGCTACAGTATTATCATCACATTGTGAATCCAATACAGAACTATCAATTCCACAGCATTTAAGTGGGCTGTTTAATGTCAAAGGCAGAATTCATGACACTGACAATTTATCTCACTCTCTCCCTGTTTCTTTCATTTTACATAGATCAAAATCAAGAGCAGGAGCCTGAGAGAAATGTGTTGTTTATATACCCCCAGAGTCTAATACAAGTAGAATTTAATTCTTAAAATTATGAATTAAAACATTTTTTTAGAAATGACAGTTCTAGAATCTGAGATAAACCTTCAAAATAACTTTGAATTTGACTCTATAGTGAGGATATATACCCATTAGAATTCTGAATTGATTAGAGAAATTTCAAATATTTGAGGATAGGATTAGATAATCCATCACTTTTAAGTTGGCTTAAGTACTTGTGAACATCATAGCAAAAATGTTCATGGCTTTAAATTGTATTAGTTTTCTCTTAGTTAATATTACCTTCAGATATATAATTAGCATTGATCGTGCATATTAATTACAAGCAGAAGTTATAGAAAAATGTAATTTATGCATGTCATCACATTTGACCAGTTAAAAATAGAAAACAGAATATGAAATAAAGAATCTATCAATAGTCAATCTAGTTTATAATACCATATTTAGCTTTGATTTTTTTCATGAAATGAATATTTCTTGAGAATCTACTTTGTGAAACGGGAGAATTTTTGAAATCTTCCCATTTTGTTTTTCTTGAGTTTTGTTAGATAGAATACCACTACTGTCATAATAAAATGTGTTCAAAAAAAAAAAAAAAAAAAACCAAGATCAAGAATTAAAATGTTTGGTAAATCCTAGATTAAAGAAAGCAAAAAGATTGTTTTTTTTTTTTTTTTTTAGCTGCAGAATTTTTGATTCTTTTATAGAACTCCCTAAGAAGGGATTCTGGATGTTAAAATTTTTTCCAGATATAAATGGACTTAGACTCTTAGACTCTACTGCAGGAATATTTATTAACATATTAAAGAACCTTAGAACTTTTTACAGCACTGTAAAAAGCTGTTTCTGAAAAGTTGTCTCTTCTTGTCTACACTTGTCATGGAATAGGTGACTGCACATCCACAAGTCTGAGTTTTTCTCAAAGACAGTATTGGATTTATTTTGGAATGTAATAGATTTTTTTCACTTCAAACACTTTTTTTTTTTTCTGAAATACAATTTTTCCTCCCATGTATTTTTATCTAGGATCCTGTCTTCTAGGGATTAGATACCTTGATATGTAATTATATTGTTTGATATTGCTTAAGATATGGTATATTATCTGTAACTATCAAAGGGCAAGAGATGCTCCTTCAATAAAACCTTAATAATTCCCTCAAGTGAAAATCCTTTAAGATATTTCATGAGTAATTAAGATAATATGGATATGTACTCTTTGCTCTTCCTCAAATGGTTAAGAAATCTTTTGTATTTGTATGCTTGTAGTTTGTGGTTTCAAAAATTTACATGAAAGTATGCCAACCCTTGTTCTTGTTTTTGTTTTTATTGCTGTTTTACTGAGACCACACCATAACATGCTTAATGTTAAGTATTTTGTTATTAATTCATATACTCAATCATGGAACTAAAATTAACTGTTAAGTATAGGAAGTTGGGAAAAGAAATATTTTCTTCTCGGCTGTAGAATGGCATTTCAGGATTACCTTATTAACAAATACCCCAGGATTCCTTCCTTTGTAAACGATGAACAATGAGAAATTCCAGAAAATGAAATACATAGGAAGAACTTCTTTCTTTGCAGTTCATCTCATTTGTATATAGTAAAAGTTTTGTTTGAATATGATTTAAAATATCACTAAATATGAGACAAACTGTTAATCTTGAAATATAGGTTCATCATCTACACACTTTTACCCCACATTTTAAAATTGCTATTTTTATTTAAATCAGCAAATATGTGAATTCTGAAGGTATTTTGATATGAGATAGGGTTTTTCTTTTAATTAAAAAAAAGAAACTGGTGGTAAGAAATGTTTTCCTGTGAAACAGGGAGAAACTTGGATTGATAATATTTACCTTGAAATGGGCACTTTATAAAAGAGAAGTCCTTCCTGATCCTGCCTAGATTATTTAAATTGACTGGATCTTTGCCACAAAAGTAGACTTCACTGTAGTCAAACCTAACAAAGACTTCATAAGTTAAAGCAAAATGAAACTCTGGTACTATCTCTGTATTAACAGGTGTTGGTGGTAGTGGTGGTTTAGTTGCTAAGTTGTGTCCGACTCTTGCGACCCCATGGACTGTAGCCTGCCAACAGGAGAGGATCCAAATTTTGTGTAAACTATACCTCTGTAATAAAATTTTGCAGATTCACTAATTTAAAATTGTTAGGGTTCTCTCAAGTTTTTTGAGGGAGGTCTATTCCAGTGAGGTCCACCTAGTCAAAGCTATGGTTTTTCCAGTAGTCATGTATGGACGTGAGAGTTGTACTGTAAAGAAAGCTGAGTACTGAAGAATTGATGCTTTTGAACTGTGGTGTTGGAGGAGACTCTTGAGAGTCCCTTGGACTATGAGGAGACCCAACCAGTCCATCCTAAAGGAACCGAGTCCTGAATATTCATTGGAAGGACTGATCTGAAGCTGAAACTCCAATGCTTTGCCCACCTGGTGTGAATAACTCACTTATTTGAAAAGACTCTGATGCTGGGAAAGATTGAAGGCAGAGGGGAGAAGGGGATGACAGAGGATGAGATGGTTAGATGGCATCACCGACTCAATGGATATGAGTTTGAGTGAACTCTGGGAGTTGATGATGGAGAGGGAGGCCTGGGGTGGTGCAGTCTATAGGGTCTCAAAGATTTGGACGTGACTTAGCGACAGAACTGAACTATTCCACTGAGGGAAATTGCAGCTTGAATGTCAGTATGTCTATGATAAACATCCCTTCATATATTATAGTCAAATATCATGAATGATGTCTACTAGGAAAGCATCACAATAGAGGCCAGGAGAGCTTTGCCAGCTGAGATTAATCTGCCTGGATTACAGTTTCCTCATTACAACACAGGCAAGTGTGCACTGGATAAAATTATCTCTGAGGTTCCTTCCCGCTGAACAGTTTCTATTTTTTCACTGAAGAAGTCATCACTTCTGGAATGAGGAGAACTCCATGTTAATGTGGAAGAAGCAAATAAACTGGGTAAACTAATCTGGGTACCCTACTTTACATGATTAGTTCCTGGCATCCAGGTCTATATATTTTTTCCCACGACTATAGAGTTGTTGATTATTTTCAGAGGTCTCAATTGGAAAAGGTCTGGTTTTGTCTTGTAGTAATATTCTCAATATTCTTACAAATAGCTGTGAAAAGAAGAGAAGCAAAAAGCAAAGGAGAAAAGGAAAGATATAAGCATCTAAATGCAGAATTACAAAGAATAGCAAGGAGAGATAAAAAAGCCGTTCTCAGTGATCAATGCAAAGATAGAGGAAAACAACAGAATGGGAAAGACTAAAGATCTCTTCAAGAAAATTAGAGATACCAAGGGAATATTTCATGCAAAGATGGGCACCATAAAGGACCAGACCACCTGATCTGCCTCTTGAGAAATTTGTACGCAGGTCAGGAAGCAACAGTTAGAACTGGACATGGAACAACAGACTGGTTCCAGATAGGAAAAGGAGTTCATCAAGGCTGTATATTGTCACCCTGTTTATTTAACTTATATACAGAGTACATCATGAGAAATGCTGGACTGGAAGAAACACAAGCTGGAATCAAGATTGCCGGGAGAAATATCAATAACCTCACATATGCAGATGACATCACCCTTATGGCAGAAAGTGAAGAGGAACTAAAAAGCCTCTTGATGAAAGTGAAAGTGGAGAGTGAAAAAGCTGGCTTAAAGCTCAACATTAAGAAAACAAAGATCATGGCATCTGGTCCCACCACTTCATGGGAAATAGATGGGGAAACAGTGGAAACAGTGTCAGACTTTCTTTTCTGGGGCTCCAAAATCACTACAGATGGTGACTGCAGCCATGAAATTAAAAGACGCTTACTCCTTGGAAGGAAAGTTATGACCTAACCTAGATAGCATATTCAAAAGCAGAGACATTACTGTGCCAACAAAGGTCCATCTAGTCAAGGCTATGATTTTTCCTGTGGTCATGTATGGATGTGAGAGTTGGACTGTGAAGAAGGCTGAGCGCCGAAGAATTGATGCTTTTGAACTGTGGTGTTGGAGAAGACTCTTGAAAGTCCTTTGGACTGCAAGGAGATCCAACCAGTCCATTCTGAAGGAGATCAGCCCTGGGATTTCTTTGGAAGGAATGATGCTAAAGCTGAAACTCCAGTACTTTGGCCACCTCATGCGAAGAGTTGACTCACTGGAAAAGACTCTGATGCTGGGAGGGATTGGGGGCAGGAGGAGAAGGGGACAACAGAGGATGAGATGGCTGGATGGCATCACTGACTCGATGGATGTGAGTCGGAGTGAACTGCGGGAGTTGGTGATGGACAGGGAGGCCTGGCGTGCTGCGATTCATGGGGTCACAAAGAGTCGGACACGACTGAGTGACTCATCTGATCTGATCTGAACAGAAGCAGAAGATATTAAGAATAGGTGGCAAGAATACACAGAAGAACTGTACAAAAAAGATCTTCACAACCCAGATAATCATGATGGTCTGATTACTCACATAGAGCCAGATATCCTGGAATGTGAAGTCAAGTGGGCTTTAGAAAGCATCACTATGAACAAAGCTAGTGGAGGTAATGGAATTCCAGTTGAGCTATTTCAAAACCTGAAAGATGATGCTGTGAAAGTGCTGCACTCAATATGCCAGCAAATTTGGAAAACTCAGCAGTGGCCATAGGACTGGAAAAGGTCAGTTTTCATTCCAATCCCAAAGAAAGGCAATGCCAAAGAATGCTCAAACTACTGCACAATTGCACTCATCTCACATGCTACTAAAGTAATGCTCAAAATTCTCCAAGCCAGGCTTCAGCAATACGTGAACCATGAACTTCCAGATGTTCAAGCTGGTTTTAGAAAAGGCAGAAGAACCAGAGATCAAATTACCAACATCAGCTGGATCATCAAAAAAGCAAGAGAGTTCCAGAAAAACATCTATTTCTGCTTTATTGACTTTGCCAAAGCCTTTGACTGTGTGGATCACAATAAACTGTGGAAAATTCTGAAAGAGATGTAAATACCAGACCACCTGACCTGCCTCATGAGAAACCTATATGCAGGTCAGGAAGCAACAGTTAGAACTGGACATGGAACAACAGACTGGTTCCAAATAGGAAAAGGAATATGTCAAGGCTGTATATTGTCACCCTGCTTATTTAACTTCTAGGCAGAGTACATCATGAGAAACGCTGGAGTGGAAGAAGCACAAGCTGGAATAAAGATTGCTGGGAGAAATATCAATAACCTCAGATATGCAGATGACACCACCCTTATGGCAGAAGTGAAGAGGAACTAAAAAGCCTCTTGATGAAGGTTAAAGAGGAGAGTGAAAAAGTTGTCTTAAAGCTCAACATTCAGAAAACGAAGATCATGGCATCTGGTCCCATCACTTCATGGCAAATAGATGGGGGAAACAGTGGAAACAGTGTCAGACTTTATTTTGGGGGGCTCCAAAATCACTGCAGATGGTGACTGCAGGCATGAAATTAAAAGACGCTTACTCCTTGGAAGGAACGTTATGACCAACCTAGATAGCATATTCAAAAGCAGAGACATTACTTTGCCAACAAAGGTGCATATAGTCAAGGCTATGGTTTTTCCAGTGGTCATCTAAGGATGTGAGAATTGGACTGTTAAGAAGGCTGAGCACCGAGAATTGATGCTTTTGAACTTTGGTGCTGGAGAAGACTGTTGAGAGTCCCTTGGACTGCAAGGAGATCTAACCAGTCCATTCTGAAGGAGATCAGCCCGGGGATTTCTTTGGAGGGAATGATCCTGAAGCTGAAACTTCAGCACTTTGGCCACCTCATGCGAAGAGTTGACTCATTGGAAAAGACTCTGATGCTGGGAGGGATTGTGGGCAGGAGGAGAAGGGGACAACAGAGGATGAGATGGCTGGATGGCATCACTGACTCAATGGACGTGAGTCTGAGTGAACTCCAGGAGTTGGTGATGGATAGGGAGGCTGGCGTGCTGGGATTCATGGGGTTGCAAAGAGTCGGACATGACTGAGTGACTGAACTGAACTGAACTGAATATTCGCAAATAATTTCTAAGACAAGAATATGACTACTAGTGCCAGATCATGGATGAAGGGGTAGGAGTCTTATAAAAGATCTTGGAGAAGAAAAATAAGGAAGAACAGGAAACCATCCCATTATTTGCTTCCTCTTTTATAATTCCTGGAATTGAAAACTTTACCTACTCACTGAGTCTTATGAACATGGTATCTTTGAAAGTAGAATAAGTAAATTGTCTACCTTAGCAGGGGTTTTCCCTTGTAATGCTAGATCAGTAGGTCTAAAAGTTATATGAATATTGTTGGTATGTTATGAAGCTCTTTGGGGGGTATTTTCCCCCCACAATCAGTATAAAGATCAAGTTCTTTGTATCATCTGTTCACATATGTGAATGTATATAAAAAAAATTCTTCAGAGGTATGCTAAATCTTTACCTTTGTTTGATACCAAGTTCTATTTTTTTAATGACTTTTAAAACCTGTAAGACAGCGTTTATATATAGTTTTCCTCAAAAAAGAAAAAAAAGTTATGCTAATCCTACTAGATTAAGAGTTTAATGGAGGTAGAAAGTATGTCTTATTTCTCACCCTGCTCTCAAAACCCACTTAAGCAGCTGATATCAAGGAGCCAGATTAATTAAATTTTGATTGAAAAAATAATTTCTAATAAATAATTTCAAACTGTAGAGCATTTCCCTTGTTCAAAATGTACTTTGGTGGCTAGAAATCTTATCTTCTTCAATAACATAAAAATAAAGTCAATGTGATACTGAATATGATTCATAAGTAGAGCAGTGGAAATATTATTTATAATTCTGTCTCCTGTCAAAATAATAACTTTTAACATTTGTGTGTGCATGCTAAGTTGCTTCAGTTGTGTCTGACTCTTTGCAATCCTATGGACTGTAGCTCTCAGGCTTCTCTGTCACGGGATTCTCCAGGGAAGACTACTGGAGTGGGTTTCCATACCCTCCTCCAGGGGAATCTTTCCAACCCAGGGATTGAACCCACATATCTTATGTCTCCTGCATTGGCAGGAGGGTTCTTTACTACTAGTACCACCTGGGAAGCCATTTAACAATTGAGGTTTTATGAATTTTTCAAAAGTAGTTCACTCCATAAACAACTGTGTCTTTGTGTTTCAATTTTATATAATATATATGAATGCATCTTTTTACAATCATTGAAAAAATTAAAGTATCTTTAATCTTCAATAGCTCTCCATTTTTTTAAGAGAAGTGTTAATTTCCATGATTGGCAATAGCAAAACATTAAAAACTGTCTCGTGTAGTTTTCAATAAAGCAAATATATCCTGCAGAATAATAGTCTCGAAGGAAGGAAAAACAAGTATCTGATTGAAATAGCCTTTCAATATCAGTATGATGCATTTTTGTTGGATAGATTGGACTGTTGCACATAGATTAAATTTGACAGGATACCAGACTGTTGCCATACTTTTAGTTTTTAATTCAGTACCTGTTTTTGATAAATGTAGAGCAGAAAAATTTATTTTTTAATTTTTCCTTATGGAGAAAACCAATTGAATAATATTTCAAAACTCTGCCATGACTGTGTACCTGGATTACATTATTTTATAGATAGCTGGGGTTATTTTAGCCTTGACATTTCACTTGTCCTGAAAATAGTGATGATACATGGACTGGTACGGCATAGAGCTCCCATTTTTCTTTCCAAAAGTGTAACTTGATTAGCCTTTTTATCCACCCAAGACTACTGCCCAGGAAGCCTTCTGTGTCAAGGCCAATGCAGCTTTGATGAAACAGCATCTCAAGGTATTATGGTTTAAATTCTGGGCAGCAGTGGGAGGCAGATGGTTTCCTGGTCTTGCCATTCATCCATATTTGTCCTTTCCTTAGATAGGGATGGAGAAGGATGTTTTAACTGGATTCTAGGTACTTTGTGTGCCCTTTGGGGACAGAAGAAATCCAAAGAAGATACATGCACATATGGTTGAGCAGGGACAATAAGAAGAGCTGGAAGTGACACGAAGCTTTATTTCTACCCTGGCATCACCAGAACTCCAGGGCACATATGCTACTGTGTCAAGTAACAAATATAACTTATAACAAAAATCAAGAAAGGTTTTTAGAATAAAACTTCAAGTTATGCAAAACTCTGAGAGGACAGAACCAACAAAATAGGTCTAAGAATAAGCGGAATGTTAGTTAAGCACAATTTTTCTGTGAATAACAGCTGAAGTAGTTGATGGAAAAGTCGAGGGATCAGTGATCTTTAGTGTTTACATCTGAATATACTTACTCATATAACTTAGTCCGTCTGAGTCCTAATACCTGCCTTGACTTTGGTAACCTGGGCTTTATTATTTTTCTCAATTTTTATTAGAGTATAGGTTGCTTTATAATGTGTTATTTTCTGCTGTTCAACAAAGTAAATCAGTTACACATCTACTTATACCCCCTGTTTTGGGGGTTTCCTTCCTATTTACACCACTACAGAGCGCTGAGTAGAGTCCCCTGTGCTCTACGGTAGGTTCTCATTGGTTGTCTATTTTGTACACAGTAATGTATGCATGTCAACCCCCATCCCTCAGTTTATCCCACCTCCCACCCCCTCTTGTCCCTTGGTGTCCATATGTTTACTCTTTACATCTGTGTCTCTATTTGTGCTTTGTAAACAGGTTCATCTGTACCATTTTTCTATATTCCACATATATGTGTTAACATACAATATTTATTTTTCTCTTTCTGAATTACTTTAGTCTGTATGATAGTGTCTAGGTCCATCCATGTCTTTGCAAATGGCACAATTTTGTTCCTTTTTATAACTAAGTAATATTGCATTGTACATATGTGTCACATCTTCTTTATTATTAAGCACTGTGTGGGGTGGAGCAGCTCACCCTAACTCCTGGCAGGATGGCACATTCACCTTTGCAGAGCAATCTCCCAAATCAACACTTAGGGTAACAGAAGAGATCACCCACTTTACATGATGGAAGACTCTATCAGGAGTAGGATTCTGGGACAGGCAGGCAACAAATAACCATGCAAGTCAATCTGAAGTATGCAAAAAGCTCTACTGGTCCCAATAATAATACAGACAACTGTTTTGTTATATAAACAAGAGATTAACTCATCTCTTTTTTTCATTTGTATTATATCTCAGGAAATTTAAATGGTTCACACTTAATTTTTAAAATATCAGATCAAAATGGATCTGAGCCACCTTACAGAATCAACAAAGAATCAGTCAAAGAATCAGGAATGGCTTGAAGGATTTTGGCTTTTCCATAATACCTGTTAACACTCCTCTTCTCCTTCCCGCAACTCCAAAAAAGAACAAGTGAATTTATCATCTAGGTAAAGCAGTGTTTGCCATGCATGGTTCTGAAACATGTATTGTAGCCTCTTCTGTTGACACTAGATTGACACCAAAAAGCCTCTCCTCTCAATAAAAATGAAGACACCAGGGGGATAACAGGAGACTTGGAAAAAGACATAGGACTCCACTTGCCCTAGTGGCCACTGTATCCAATCCCTTTGACTCCTTCTTTCTCCTCCTTTTTTTGAAGACATTTATAGACTTGAGCTTCCCTGGTGGCTCAGACAGTAAAGCATCTGCCTATAATGCAGGAGAACCAGGTTTCATCCCTGGCTTGGTAAGATCCCCTGGAGAAGGAAATGCCAACCCACTCCAGTACTCTTGCCTGTAAAATTCCATGGACAGAGGAGCCTGGTAGGCTATAGTCCATGGGGTCACAAAGAGTTGGACACGACTGAGTGACTTTACTTACATCTTTTATGGACTAGGACATGTACAAGACATTTGCTATGAATACCTCAGGATTTTGTATATCATCATGAAATCACCTTTCAGATATCCAAGAACTGATCTAGCTTGCCTATTTATCATTGTTATATAACTATACAATACATAGTAAAATAATTTTTTAAAATTTGCTTAGAACAAAAATATCACTTATTCTATAGGTAACACCTCTTTTCATTGACATTACAGAACAAATATTTTAATAGGGAAGTACATTTTACCACCATACTCATGTAAGCTTTCCCCTCCAATCAATGGCCAGTTGCAAACTGAAGGCTAAAATTTCTGCAAGCAGCTATGATTCTTAATACCATGAAATCAGTTATGGGATCGAGTGTCAAATATGGAAAAGCACAGAGAAGGAGGGAGGGCTTCTCTGCCTGACTGAGACTTGTCGTGTATTTAAGGGAGGAAAATCCACAAACAGAACATACCTGTACATTGGATGTAGTTTTATTGGCTGAGTTTAGGTTAAGACAATCTATGGCGCATATTGATTATTATGTTCCTTTCCTTTTCTCTCTTTAATTGAAAAATCATTACTGTGGTAGATAATTCCTTTCTTTATAGAATTTTGAAAACTGCAGCATGAATAGTTTATATTGTGTATAGCTATGGAGGAATGTTTAAATTGTCAGTGGGTTGTATCACATTTCAGGAAAAAAGCAAATCACACCTCTGGGGAAAAAAAACTTGCCATTATCAAGGATGTTGTTCCCATGGTACCATTGATTTTGTCCAATGGTAGCAGCCTAAAATTTCCATAGAAACTGGATCTGACAATGACTGTTAAAAGTGCAGTTCCCCATAGCAATAACATTTGAATTAAAAAGGAAGTGTAAATTGCCTTGTTATAATATTTTCCCAAAGAGTCCATATTCTCACAATAATTGCATTTCCTTGTCATAAGCAATTTTATTACACTGTGACCTGCTGCTCAAGAGAGTAACTTTACAAGAAGGCTTGAGATCACCATCAGCATCATCCAGGGATTCATCCATAAAATTAAAAAATTATAATGCTTACTTCGTTTGATTGTTAGGGATGAATGTCTGTAAATATTCCAACAGAAACATTTCAAAAACATTTAGTTTTTCCTTTCTTCCTTTCCTGCTTCATTTCTTCCTCCTTCTATCCTTCCCCTCATTCCTTAATTCTTTTTTCTTCCTTCTCTCTTTCCTTCACTTACTTTTTCCCTTTCTTCCCTCTTTTACATCTTTCTTTGCCCTCTTTCATCCTCAGGCACCTGAGGAGGAAGAACATCCAGAATTGGATCTTGTAGTCAAAGAGGAATCAGAGTATCTCTCCTTTCCTCTCACTTTCTGATAGAGTCTAACATATCTAGTCATTGGTAGTCTGTGGCTACAAGAAAAATAACTGAACCAAATTCCTTCTAAGGTAACTAAGAATTTACTGTATGCAACCTATGAAGCTACAGCCCTTCTGCAGTGCACTCCAGCCTTACTCCACTGGCCAGAGCAACTCAGGAAGAGCAGAAGAGCAGGAAGAAAGCCAAGCTCTTTCCTTCTCCTTATAGTAATATGTTGGTTATCTCTTTCCTTTAATGGTGTAAGGCAGGGATAACAGAATCTGGTGAAAAACTCTGTGCAGACTTGACTAGTAACTTGAACCAGGAATAAGAAGAAAGATTAGTTTGTTGCTTCCATTTGTCTGACGTCATTCATTCATTTTATCATTCACTCTCACAGCAGATGCTTCCTGATTCCTTATTATTTGCTTATACCTCTAAGCAGTACCATTTACCTATTCCCTTCCATTCTCCATGTAATAACTCTTACTGGACTTCTCCAAAAGTTTCTTGTTTGTTCTTTTTTTTTTTTTTTTCTTATTGTCCTTTTTTCCCTATGATCAACTCTTTCCTCCAGCCGATCCTACAAGCCTGTTGCCAGGTCAGACTTGCTAAGGAACTGTGTGCATACTGTCATTCCCATTCTCCTGAACTTGCACAACCCTCCCAGCTCATAATACAAAAGCCTTGAATTTGGGGTCCTATAATCTGGGTTTAATGATTCTACCTTTCAAATACCATATTCTTACAGGTGGCAATAGTGGTAAAGAACCCACCTGCCAGTGCAGGAGACATAAGAGACAAGGGTTCAATCCGTGGACTGGCTAGATCCCCTGGAGGAGGGAATGGCAACCCATTCCAGTATTCTGGCCTGAGAATCTCATGGACAGGGGAGCCTGGTGGGCTACAGTCGACAGGGTCGCAAAGAGTCGGATATGAATGAGGCGATTTAGCACTCACAAAGACAGCAGCACACAGAAACCAGATTGAACCATTTGTTCTTCTCACTCCCCGTCGTCCTGGCTCATTTTGTCCTCTCCACCTGGAGTGCCCTTTGGCTCACAGATCCCACTGGAAGATCTTCCTAGTTCACCTCATTGCCAGATCGCCCTTGATCTTCCCCTTCTCATTCTCCAGCTGCAGGTCATCTCTGTCTCTTCTAAATCCTACCACACTTTATTTCTCTCATAACCTTTTACCCTTTCTATCTAACTTTGTAGTTTTATATATTTATATATATGACTTATCTGCCCATGTAGAATATAAATTCCTTGAAAGCAGAGGGCATCACGGAGTTGCCTTTATAATCCCAACAATGTGCTTTATACATAGTCTTCAGGTGAGAAAATGGATGCCTGCACTGCAATTTCATTGGTCATTTTAAGAAGACATGTTAAATAATGACCCTTTTGTTAATTTCAGCAATAAGGAGTAATATTGTGGTCCAGTAAGAGCCTTGCTTTTCAAGCTTTTGACGTCTTTTCTTGACAGTACACATTGACAGGTCCATTAATTCTAGCAAGATTAGATCCTCTGCAGAACCATAACCTTTCCTTGGTACACAAACTATTGTGCATCAGCAACTTTAGTGACTGTAATGACTATTACCAATCAGAATAAAGAATGTTTTCATCACCCAGAGCAAGGACATCTTTTTCTCTTCATTATATAACAGTCTTCTTGAAATGCTTTATGTTTCAAATAAAATTCACAAGTTTAAAACATCAGAGGATAAAAAAAAAAAAACAACAGTAATACAAAATGTCCCTCCTACCCTATTTCTCTTTGCCCAGCTGATAGTACACCCATAAACAGATATTTCTATGTTAGCTTCTTGTGTATCTTTCCAGACAGGTTTTTATGTATATAAAAGCAAATGTGATTATATTATTTTCCTGTTTTACACCGATGATGCCATACTATACATACTCTGGGAGAAGGCAATGGCACCCCACTCCAGTACTCTTGCCTGGAGAATCCCATGGACGGAGGAGCCTGGTAGGCTGCTGTCTATGGGGTCGCTAAGAGTCGGACACGACTGATCAACTTCACTTTCACTTTTCACTTTCCTGCATTGGAGAAGGAAATGGCAACCCACTCCAGTGTTCTTGCCTGGAGAATCCCAGGGGCAGGGAAGCCTGGTGGGCTGCCGTCTATGGGGTCGCACAGAGTCGGACACGACTGAAGCGACTTAGCATGCATGCATGCATACGTACTCTTGTACATTTGTGCTTTTTACTTAAAAAATTTGTCTTGAATATTTTCCTAGACCAACATGTACAGTGTACCTTATTACATTGTGTGATCATACTATAATATATTTGTGTCAACAATTTATAAATAATTAGCTTCTTTATAAACTTTGCTACTATAATCTGTGCCACAATTAATAACTTTGTGTATACATTGGTTTATGTGTATGTGAAAATATGTATAAGAAACAATCCTAAAAGTGGAATTGGTTGCTCATAAGGTGATTACCTAAATAATTTTTGATAGATAGTTCAAAATTGTACTCCATAAAAATCTGTACCAATTTGTACTTTCATGAACAATAAGTGAGTGTTTTAAACATTTTAAAACAAGTTTGTTTTAAAAATCTTGCAGTTTTGTCAAGCTGATATTTACAGATGACATCTCTGTTTTATTTTATTTTTTTTAATTTTATTTTATTTTTAAACTTTACATAATTGTATTAGTTTTGCCAAATATCAAAATGAATCCGCCACAGGTATACATGTGTTCCCCATCCTGAACCCTCCTCCTTCCTCCCTCCCCATATCATCCCTCTGGGTCGTCCCAGTGCACTAGCCCCAAGCATCCAGTATCGTGCATCGAACCTGGACTGGCAACTCGTTTCTTGGGCCAAAGAACTAAATAGACATTTCTCCAAAGAAGACATACAGATGGCTAACAAACACATGAAAAGATGCTCAACATCACTCATTATCAGAGAAATGCAAATCAAAACCACTATGAGGTACCATTTCACACCAGTCAGAATGGCTGCGATCCAAAAGTCTACAAATAATAAATGCTGGAGAGGGTGTGGAGAAAAGGGAACCCTCTTACACTGTTGGTGGGAATGCAAACTAGTACAGCCACTATGGAGAACAGTGTGGAGATTCCTTAAAAAACTAGAAATAGACATCTCTGTTTTAGTACAGAAAGAATCTTCATGAACTGGCATGTCATTCTTGTGCAGAAACTATGATAATTTTCCTGTATCACTCTAATTCTCGGTATATGTGCCACAGAAGTGAGCACTCTGATGGCTTGTATTTTCCTTTCTGTTATTGAGTGAAATCAATGTATTTCCTTAACACATGTGTTTAAGAGCCATTTGTGAATTTTAACTTTTCTCATTAAAAACTCTGTCTCCTTTGTCTATATTTCTCTTTTTCTCATTCTTTTTTTTCCATTGTTTGAAATTCTTTATAACTTAGGGATGTGTGACTTATTGGCCTTTTTTGTTGGTGATAATTTCTTTTATGGATTCTGAATTTTGAGTCACAGAAAGATTTTTTTCTCCACTGAGATTGTAAAGTAATTCTCCCTCTTCCTCCTTTTTTTTCCCTCCTGGTAGCTTTTATAGAATCACTTCTTTACATTTCAATGTTTTAACTATTTGAAATTGACCTTGGTGTGTATCTATTGAAACTATTTTTATACCAAAACCATTTGTACCTAGTTCTAGGTATATATCATTCTTTTGATTTTTAATAGACCAATACAATTAAATATTATCTAAAACTTGATTCTCTTCCATCACAATCAATGTCACTAGCATCTACACTTTTTTTTCACACCCCAGAGTCCCAAAAGGCATCCCGAGAGCAAAGCATCTCTTACTCTTTATACTTATTAAAGCAATGCATCTTTTTTACTACTCTTTCATAAGTATCTCCTTTATTTCTCTTCTCTCCTTGCTGTCATGACCCTGATCTGAGTTACCATTGTTTCTTGCCTAACCACAGCAATAATCTCTTAACCAGTCCCTCTATATTCATTTTTGTTCCTTCTTGATTCTTTCTTCATACTGAAGCTGGACTTATTCCATAACATTTCTCTCTTGAATCTGCTCAATATCTTGCCATTGTTCAGAAAAAATTTAGAATTCTTCACATGGTCTTGAAGATTCTGAACGATATGGTTGCTGCACAGCATTCTCAACTTGAGCCACTGTCCTCTTTGTTTTCTCTATTGCAGCTGACCCAGTAGTTTTTACATTCCTCAAACACACCATTCTTCTTTAATCATCTTATGAAATTTGCACGTATTTGTTACCTTTGCTTGAAAAATGTACTACTACCATTTCTTTCATTAATAATTCTTTCCTATCCTTTGGAGTTTGTATTTAAAATCTATCTCAAGTAAGCTTTTTCATAGTCACCATTTATAGATCCTTTTGGTAGCTCTCTTTGCTCCATATAATAGTTGAGTTTATAATTCAATAATTAATTGGGCAATTAATTTGGTGATTGTTTTTCATATTAAAATGCAGCCTCAGTGTGGATATCTGGCTCACTACTTAATCCTCAGTACCTAGTGAGCTGACTGTCCATGCAACAGTTCAAAATACTGAAAGAAAAACATATTTTCAAGAAAAATATAATAATTGTTGGATCATATCAGATGCCTCATCACTGCTATTAGGCATTAACTCAATAGGGTGTGAGATGACAATGCTTTTGATACATTTTTCAAAGTAAAATACTTAAAGTGGCTGTGACATGCCAATCTGAAACGTTATGCAAAAAGCATGTTTGACTTGATTTATAGAAATTATAATTTCTGGGATGAATTAACAAATATTAGTTTACAAAGGTAAAAAAAGTACTCCACAAACAAAATTTAATACAAAATTAATATTATGCAAATTTTATGCAAAACATTGTATGTAGTGTTTCAGTTTTGCCCTGCTGCTGCCGCTGCTAAGTTGCTTCAGTCATGTCTGACTCTGTGTGACCCCACAGACGGCACCCCACCAGGTTACCCCGTCCCTGGGATTCTCCAGGCAAGAACACTGGAGTGGGTTGCCATTTCCTTCTCCAATGCATGAAAGTGAAAAGTGAAAGTGAAGCCATTCAGTCGTGTCCGACTCTGTGTGACCTCATAGACAGCAGCCCACCAGGCTCCTCCGTCCATGGGATTTTCCAGGCAAGAGTACTGGAGTGGGGTGCCATTGCCTTCTCCAGTTTTGCCCTAGGTTAGGTTTTAAATAGATATGATGTTTCATTACTTTGCTTTGAAAAGTGATTTACTACTTTATCTATAAAGCATATAGTTTGGTAATTGAGCACACATTTTTCAGAAGGAAAATATTGTAGATACATGTAATTGAAAATTAAAACCAAAGCTATTACTGCTGCATAGTTTCAAAAAGGTTTGTTCACTAGAACAAACCTGGGGATTTTTCTATAAATGAAAAAAAAAAAATATATTCTAATGTCCTGCATCCAAATCACCAATAGGTGACAAAAATTTCAAGTTAAAGGATATTTTTACATCCTCTTGAGATTTTTCATACCTTAGAGTATTTTTTAGAATAATTTAAAAAAAGATTATTGGTTGTGACTTTCTTGGTCAAAATTTGACAATTTTAAATTCAATCTAAAATTTGACAAACTAATTCTAAAATTCACATATTACAGGACTAAGAACAGCTAACTAAGGCAATTGTAAAGAAGAATAAAAAATGGGAACTTTATTATGAAACTTTAATAACTAAAAGTTTGTTACTAGTTCTGGGAAAGACCATAGGTAAACCAATAGGCAGAAGGGAGCACAGAGAGTCCCAACCAAAATGGGATATATGTCAGTTGCAAGACAAGGAGGGAATACTCAGTGTCAATGAGGAAAGTGATTATATTCACAAGCAGGGGACCTGGGGGTGGGGGTGGAGAGATACTAGATTTCTGTTGCACTCTACAGAAAAAGAAGCCCCGGATAGACTCAAGATCTAAATGTACAAAGTAAAAAAAAAAAAAAAAAGCCCTTAGAAAAAAGGACCATATATTTAGAACCTTAGGATTTGTAAGGATTTCTTGTGCAAGACAAATTTATAGAAAATTAATACATTAAACAACTTTTACACACCAAAGATACCATAAAGAAAAGTTAAATGAAAAAACTAACACCAAATTAGAAATTTTTACTAACCAAAGACCTGGCTGAATCTAGAATCTACAAGAAATGTTAAGAATTACTAAATAAGACTAACAATCTAATGGGTAAAATTATCAAAGAATGTGAACAGATAAAGGCTAACAAACATAGAAATATCCTCACTTGCAAATAAAGAGTTGCAAAGTAAAAAATTCATAGAAATAAAAGTAATGAGATGTTCTCATAATTGTCATATTTTCATTGTATTGTATGGTCACACATTTTAAAACATGGAATTCTAAGTCCTTTTTGAGGATGTAGTACTCCTCATATATTTCTGGTGGTAATGAAAATGGGTACTACTTTATATAGCAAAAATGGGGATGTTTAGTAACATCAAAGATACACACACACACACACACACACACTCACACACAAACATTCTACAACCCATGATTTCCACTTCTAGATAGACTCTTCTCTATAGACTAGAGGAATTATAACACATATTTATAAGAGAATAGAAACAATGAAGTTTACTGAAGCTTTCTGTATGACAGTAGAATATTGAATTTAACTTTATTGCCTATAAACAGCAGATTGATTGCAAATTTAAAGTAGACTCATGCCATGGAAAGCTAATTAGTAGTTAAAATTAATTATAAATAGAGCCACATGAATATATATAGATAAATCTTTCTATTTTTAAAATGTTTATTGAAGTATAGTTGATTTATAATGATTCAAATGTATAGCAAGGTGAGTCAGTTAAAGAGAGAGGGGCTTTCCCTGGTGGCTCTCTGGTAAAGAATCTACTTGCCAGTGCCGGAGACATGGGTTCAATCTCTGGGTGGGGAAGATCCCCTGGAGAAGGAAATGGCAACCCATTCCAGTATCCTTGCCTGGGAAATCCCACGGACAGAGGAGCTTGAAGGGCTACAATCTATGGAGTTTCAGAGTTGAGCATGACTTAGCGACTAAGCAACAGAGAGAAATGGAGAGAAAGCGGGCTGCCTTGCTTTTATGTTTTGTTATGGTAAGCATAATTTGCCTAGTCATGGTAAACACTGCAAACATCCAAATCAATACTATAAATTGATAGAAACACAGAGGTGTAGTGAATGTGTAAAATCATGGGTAGAAGAAGAACCTAAACACCTTAAGTACAGTTGTTAACTCTTGAAAGGGAAATAGGGAATTAAATCATTAAAGGTGCAAATATTGTTAAAACTATATAATTAGTTTTAAAATTAAAAGATCTGAAACAAATATGTCAAAACATGGGGACTTTTAAAATCTGACATAAATCTTTAATTTTTAAGTGTGTTTAAAACATTTCACAAGTAAAATGGATTTAAATAGAAAGATGTTTTATCTTTAAAAACTGCAAATGTTTAGTAAATGATAAATTATAATATAATAATTTTTCTCAAGGCAACGTTTCTGATAAAGGTACTCAAAATACAATTTTAAAGTTTTTTTTAATTAGACAGCATTTCTTTTAACAAATTTTGATAGTTACACTTGACTTATGTTTACTCTCTTTATCAAAAATCTGCTTTTGGAAAGGAGCTGATCACATAATTCACTGATTTTAAAAATGTAGTTTAAAAAGATTAAATATAATCTGTTATCTCTCCCACAATTATTTGCATCTTGCAACAGAAATCACAAATTTTTATTTCCATCAAAGGAATGGCAAGCATAAGTACAGACCAGTAAGATTTTTCTGTAGTATCATTAGTGTTGTTAAACCATTTCACATTTGAAATGTTCCGCTGTAGCTACAAATTAGCTACAATTAATTTCAGTATTTTACTGTCATACAGAGAGCTACAAAGCTTTCTCCCTACAATGCAGGGAGAAAAAGGCAGTACCTGAAATACCTTAGCAATGCAACCAAAATGCATGAATCATGTTTTACTTTGTTAAGAATTCCAGGCACATGTTCAAAAAAATATATTGATATTTGATGGTTGCAGTTCACAGACAAATCAGTTTACATTCAAACAAAGTAACTCACTACTGAACATATTGGCACATGGTTGGGTAGGCTTAGAAGAGATCTGCTCAGAATAGAATCTATAGGATTAAACCCATTTGATTAACAATAGAAATACCTGTTCTTTCTATGGTGAGTCATCAAATTAGTTTCTTTCAAGCATGTTCTTAAGCTGTTTAGGACCACAATGTCGACTTTAGAACTATATGCGAAAGAGTGTTACTCGCTCAGTCATGTCCGACTCTTTGCGACCCTATGGAGTGTAGATCGCCAGGCTCCTCTGTCCATGGGATTTCCCAGGCAAGAATACTGGAGAGGGTAGCCAGGAATGCTCTCATAAGTAAATTAAATCTTGAATTGTACATTTTTATGAGAATATATATATATATATGTATATGCGTTGCTCTTGATCCTGTTCCTGACGCCAGTTGTCTCGCTGTATCTCACTGTGGGCACTGTTCATTGAACCCATGGTAGACAAGGTGCAAGCTAATAGGCTGGAAGAAGACTCGAGGAGCCATAGGAACTGCAGACACATTTCTCATCTCAGAGCAACAGCCATAGCATAACCTACCACAACACAACCTCTCTCCTGGCTGACACAGCAGTCATAGCATTAGACACACTATATCATCTCCACTCATAGCTGACCCAACGCACACAACTGTGATGCAGCTGTAATGCCAATGCTTTTTTTTTAGGTGGCGCTCACATACCCCTACAGCACAAAGTAGCCCGTGACCAAGCAAGTACCTCGTGAAATGCATGTGCAGTGCTATAAATGATCTCAATTGTAACACAGTCATTACTTACAAAACATTGGGCCAGAGAACCTAAAAAGGCCGTCATGGCTAATTTCCTGTCTCCCCACAGTGTGTGTGTGTATATACATATATATATATTTTTTTCATTAAGTTCAAGACTTAATTTTCTTATTTTGAGTGCATTCTTAATTTCATTCCCGCCTTTGTGATTAAGTTTATGATTTTCCTTTTTTTTCTAAGTTTAAATTTGCATCTTTTTAAATGTAAGAAAAAAAATTAAAGAAAGGAATTCATACTTGATAATATTTTCACTAAATATTTGCTTTTTTTCTCTCACTTTTTTGTTTTCTCTTCACTCCTGCTGTTTCATATTTTGTTTAACCATTTGATGTGACACTAACCTGAAAAATGTTCACATTCACCTCATGAGAATAAGTATATAATCATACCTAGAAATATTTTATATTCAGACTTTGGAGTTATAAACCTAAAGTAATTTTTCTTATTGTGTAATTTAATACACACAATATATTCCCAAATATTACTGAGAATATGAATTTAATATTTTTTATTTTTTCTGCTCTTTGTTAAGGTAAATCTAGTTTACAGAGGCACATTTGCTCAAATTTCTTGGAATAATCTCCTTTCTAACTACAGAATGCTGTCCTTATTCAAGTGATTTTTACTGTGACTGGCTCCTAGTTTAGAAAGTTCTCAGTTGTCTAATATTGAGGATTCAGATTTCTTCTGTCAAAAAGTATGTGTTCTCTGATCAAAATGCTTTCAGTCCAAAAGAGAAAGAGATTTTCTCCAGCTTTCTCTCTGCTTCTTTGTCTCACACAGGTCCTCTTTCTCTCTCTCTATCTCCCTCTCTGTAGTTTGGTATTAATTCTGATTCTAGTTAGCCAGGAGAAGTAGAAGGCAGGTCACTTGAAAGGCAGTCTCTCAGTGGAAATGTTCACAGCTTAGTCAAGCACTTTCTTTTAGTTACTTTGTGTGAGACAGTTTCCTGCCTATACTTTGCTGAAGCAGCTGGTAGAGGCCTTCTTCAGAACAGAGCTAAAAGTATTTTTCATCAGTAAGAAAGACAGTCCTGTGGGCCCTAGGTCAATTAGAGGGCTATCATATGGACAGGGAATTTTGCCATTGTGGAAAACTTTATGTCTTTCCTAGGCTTTACCTCTAGCAGAAATCTGAAATCAATGAGGGCATTGTATTCCTGCCCTAAATCTGTTTCCATACTAGCAACTTCTTGTAGCAATGGTCCCACTTTTACTTAAAGAAGTATTGATATTCAGGCAGGATGACCTAGGATATCTTTATCAGTTACTAAAATATTTAAATACTTTCACATTGATCGCTCCACCACTTACCTTCACACAAACCATCAAATAAAAAGGTGAGGCATAGTAACAGTCTTCTAGAGGAAAATGTTTTGATTGGCATCTGAGTTTTCAAATTCTTAAACATTTTATTAATGCCTCAGTTGACCCCACAGGAAGCTCTGGAAATCAATCCATCATGTTTCTCACTGGAACAAGATGGCCAGGCATATATATATATGAGAGTATATAACTCTCTCTGTCAGTCACTAGAGTGTGCTGAATCAGGAAGATCTTGAAATCTGCTTTCTGCTGCTGAGGCAGCTTCCAAGCTAGCTTGTAGCTGAAGGGTTTCTGCTAGTGAGACTCCCATTCACAGTGGCAAGAAGTCCTTCTCTGAAGGGAGATATGGATAGCACGTTCCATGTCCATCACAGATCAATACTATCGTTTATTACACGACTGAGTAAAGATTAATGGGCTTTAGAATGGTCCTGTTTTTAAAAGATAATCTCAAATCAAATTTTTAGTAGATGCATGACGTGTTTAACTTGGGCTTCCAAAGAAATTAGGCCTAAAGGTATGTGGGATTAATATCTTCCTCTCATTTAATAATTGCAGTTGTTTTTCCATTTCTCAAATGACTTCCTTTTTTGCCTATTTCTTTTTCATTTTCTCTACTCTCCTTGTAAAATACCCCTCCTCTAAATAAATAACAAATAATAAAATCTAGAAAGAGTAATAATATCAGGGTACGGTTAATGTAGAATATAATAAAAGTGTAACCTTTTGGAGTCACAGATTTTGGAAACAACTTGGAGATTCCTTGATTACTGTCCGAGTCTTTGCTACCCACAGACCATACCCTGTCAGGCTCCTCTGTCCACGGAATTCTCCAGGCAAGAATGCTGGAGTGGATTGCCATGCCTTCCTCCGGGGATCTTCCCAGCCAGGGATCAAACCCGTATCCCCGGAATTGGCAGGCCAGTTCTATACCACTAGCACTACCTGGGAAATCAGGTTCATAGTTGGAATTAAGCATTGTTGCTGAGTTTTCTCTGCTTGCTCTGCTCGCTATCATTTTTCTCAGGCATCCCTATAGACTAGAAGCAAATACCTAGGAAGATCTTAGACATTACCATCTCTATGAACCTCTCGTCAATTAGAATACAGACCCTGAAGTAAAGTTTACTTTCTATACTGTACTGGATGTTGCAGCTCCAGGACAGCCAGAGGGAAGAGAAAAGGGCCATGAGCACAGAGAAGGGAGTATGGATAAAAGGTGGCAACTGAGGCTACTTAACAAGAAAAGAAAACTGATTTCTGTCACTTCGAATATTGCCTGAGAAGCTGACTAAGGCGAGGAAGGACAAGAAGTTTATCCTCTTCCTTCTCGTCCCCTGTTGCTTGCTGTTCACCATTTGTCCCAGGTCACTAGTCTCCATATTTGCAAGGTACTGCTTTATGTAGCCCCAGCTGGATGTCACAGAAAAAGCCAAGCCCCTTTCACCACAGCAGGATGGTTCATTCACATTTGGAAATTGTAAGTAGAACCAGAATCCCCACAGCACCAGTGGCATTGTAATGGAAGCTGTGTGCAGTGCTTACCTTCATCTTTGGAAAGGCTGAGGCAACCATAGTTGTCAGGAGACAGGGCCAAAAGCCTAACTTGGGGCTGCATGCCCGGGCAAGCCATTCTGGCCTAGGTTGAACCTGGTTGAGGGGTTGCTGTTGGTGATCCAGAAGAGCAGCTCACTCAGCTAAACAAACCTGGGAATTCACACAAATTGGGTTCACTGTAAACTACTTGATAAAATTCCAAACGGTATCATATTCACATAAATAAAAACCAAGGGTCTTATGAGTCCTGGGTTATTAACTCCTTATAAAAATTCAGGGGAGGAAATCAGCTTAGAAATAATGGAGGTGAGTTTCATCATATTATTGTGAAAACAACTATAAAGTTACTTACTCAAAGTTACAGAGAACTCTTGAAATCACAAAGCAGAACTCAGGTCTATGGATTCATAAGTAAACAATTTTTATTCACTGAACTGTACTGCCTCTCATTTCATATACTCAAATCTTTAGAAAGATATACTTAGCACAGAATATTTGTCAAAATGATATACATCTGACCAGCTTTATGAAAAAAAATATACATTCAAGGAAATAGGCATAGTAAAAGGTAAATTATTAACATTGTGGAAACATTTTCTGATAGCACAAATTGAAATACTTCTAGTTACTTTAGAATAATATGTTAAATATCTGACAATGACCTTAAATTATCCAGTTCATGGAATTGTTAATTTGGTGTTGATGTGCTTTTCCCTTTCCCAATTTGGAACCAGTCTGTTGTTCCATGTCCAGTTCTGTTGCTTCTTGGCCTGCATACAGATTTCTCAGGAGACAGGTCAGGTGGTCTGGTATTCCAATCTCTTTAAGAATTTTCCACAGTGGGATGTGATCCACACAGTCAAAGACCTTGGCATAGTCAATAATGCAGAAGTAGATGTTTTCTGGAACTCTCTTGCTTTTTCAATGATCAAACAGAAGTTGGCAATTTGATCTCTGGTTCTGCTGCCTTTTCTAAATCCAGCTTGAACATCTGGAAGCTCACAGTTCACATACAGTTGAAACCTGGCTTGGAGAATTTTGAGCATTTCTTTGCTAGCGTGTGAGATGAGTGCAATTGTGTGGTAGTTTGAACATTCTTTGGCATTGCATTTCTTTGGGATTGGAATGAAAACTGACCTTTTCCAGTCCTGTGGCCACTGCTGAGTTTATCAGATTTGCTGGCATATTGAGTACAGCACTTTCACAGCATCATCTTTTAGGATCTGAAATAGCTCAACTGGAATTCCATCACCTCCACTAGCTTTGTTTGCAGTGATGCTTCTATGGCCCACTGTACTTCACATTCCAGGATGTCTGGCTCTAGGTGAGTGATCACACCATTGTGGCCATCTGGGTCATGAAGATCTTTTTGGTATAGTTCTGTGTATTCTTGCCACGTATTCTTAATATCTTCTGCTTCTGTTAGGTCCATACAATTTCTGTCCTTTATTGTGCCCATCTTTGCATGAAATGTTCCCTTTGTAGCTCTAATTTTCTTGAAGAGATCTCTAGTCTTTCCCATTCTATTGTTTTCCTCTATTTCTTTGCACTGATCACTGAGGAAGGCTTTCTTATTTCTCCTTGCTATTCTTTGAAACTCTGCATTCAAATGGATATATCTTTCCTTTTCTCCTTTGCCTTTAGCTTCCCTCCTTTTCTAAGCTATTTGTAAAGCCTCCTCAAACAACTATTTTGCCTTTTTCATTTCTTTTTCTTGAGGATGGTCTTGATCACTGCCTCCTGTACAATGTCACCAACCTCCATCCATAGTTCTTCAGGCAGTCTGTCTATCAAATCTAAACCCTTGAATATATTTGTCACTTCTACTGTATAGTTGCAAGATTTGATTCAGATCATATCTGGATGGTCTAGTGGTTTTCCCTACTTTCTCCAATTTAAGTCCAAATTTTGCAATAAGGAGCTCTTGATGGAAGTGAAAGAGAGTGAAAAAGTTGGCTTAAAACTCATCATTCAGAAAACTAAGATCATGGCATCTGGTCCCATCACTTCATGGCAAATAGATGAGGAAACAGTGAGAGACTTTACTTTTTTGGGCTCCAAAATCACTGCAGATGGTGACTGCAGCCATGACATTAAAAGATGCTTGCTTCTCGGAAGAAAAGCTATGACCAACCTAGACAGCATATTAAAAAGCAGAGACATTACTTTGCTAAGAAAGGTCCATCTAGTCAAAGCTATAGTTTTTCCAGTAGTCATGTATGGATGTGAGAGTTGGACTATAAAGAAAGCTGAGAGCCAAAGAATTGATGCTTTTGAACTGTGGTGTTGGAGAAGACTCTTGAGAGTCCCTTGGACTGCAAGGAGATCCATCCAGCCCACCCTAAAAGAAATCAGCCCTGAGTATTCACTGGAAGGTGAGTATTCAAGAAGCTGAAACTCCAATACTTTGGCCACCTAATGTAAAGAACTGACTCATTGGAAAAGACCCTGATGCTGGGAAAGATTGAAGGTAGGAGGATAAGGGTATGAGAGAGCTTGAGATGATTGGATGGTATCACCAACTGGATGGACATGAGTTTGAGCAAGCTCTGAGAGTTGGTAATGGACAGGGAAACCTGCTGTGCTCCATTCATAGGGTCACAGAGTCGCACACTACTGAGTGAGTGAACTGACTAACTGGGCTTTTCCCTAAAGAGACCCACTGAAAGTATGTGCAAAGCATTGTACATATGTGCATTTTTAAGAACCTCAATGTCTGTTAAAGGTTAAAAGGTTAAATAAGAAGAAGAGGAGGAGGAGCAAGAGGGAAAAAAAAGAAAGCCTTTATTTTACTGCCTTCTTTTATCTAGTAAGTCTTAGAAACCCAGAGAAGTGACAACATTGTCAACATCATAAGATGAGTGTGGGGTAGAACTGGGACTAAATTACTGGCTCTGTGACTCTAAAACCAGGGTGATTCCCACTAATGAAGACCTTCCTTAGGGCATTTTGGACCATTAACTTCCCCCCGCCCCCAGCATATCTAAGACTGAGAGACTTGGGTTCTACTCCTGGGTCTGGAAGATCTCCTGGAGAAGGAAATGGCAACCTACTCCAGTATTCTTGCCCAGAAAAATTCCATGGACAGAAGAGCCTGGCAGGCTAGAGTTCACGGGGTTGCAAAGAGTCTTACACAACTGAAGCAACTCAGCACACATGTAAGTGTTAGAAGAACTAAGAAAAGAGATGGAATTTTTATTATTTTCTTTAAGACAGCTTACAGGTCAAATGTCTGTACTTTTGTAAGAGAAAAGTGAAAACCTAGGAGCCTTTCTCAAGATGGCAATCTATTAATGACAACTCTGAACCAGACTCTATGATTCTAACTTCCTTCTGCTCATGTTACCATGTATTATTATTGTATCTAAAAGGAATAATAAGCAGAAATTATTGGAAAGCATTTATATGTCAGTTGTATATTCACAAAATCAACATTTATGAACTTGTTTTAGTTGTAAATTGCCCTTTGTGAGACATGACAAAGTAAGAAGAATAATTTTTATATAATTGAAACTGATTTTTTACTTTTTTAAATTATTTTTTAATTGAAGGATAATTGCTTCACAGAATTTTGTTGTTTTCTGTCAAACCTCAATATAAATAAGCCATAGGTACACATAATGTCCCCTCCCTCTTGAACCTCTTTCCCATCTCCCTCCCGATTCCACCCTTCTAGGGTAATACAGAGCTCCTGTTTGAATTCTCTGAGACATATAGCAAATTCCTGTTGGCTCTCTATTTTGCATATGGTAATGTAAGTTTCCATATCTTATATCATCCTCTCCTCCCCTTTCCCCATGTCCATAGGTCTGTTTTCTATGTCTATTTCTCCACTGCTGCAATGCAAATAAATTCTTTGGTACCATCTTTCTAGATTCTGTACATATGTGTTCATGTATGATATTTCTCCTCTTTCTGACTTGCTTTACTCTGTATAACTGGCTCTAGGTTCATCCACCTCATTAGAATTGATTCAAATGTATTCCTTTTCATGACTGAGTAATATTCCATTGTGTATATGTACCACAACTTCTTCATCCATTCATCTGTCAATGGAGATCTAGGTTGCTTCCAGGTCCTAGCTATTGTAAATAGTGCTGCAATAAACAATGGGATACATGTGTCTTTTTTCAGTTTTGGTTTCCTCAGGGTATATGCCTACGGGTGGGATTGCAGGGGCATATGGTGGTTTTATTCCTAGTTTTTCAAGGAATCTCCATACCATCTTCCATGGTGGCTGTATCAATTTACATTCCCACCAACAATGCAAGAGGGCTCCCTATTCTCCACACCCTCTCCAGGTTTATTTATTGTTTATAGACGTTTTGATGATGGAAAGATGCTTACTCCTTGGAAGGAAAGTTATGACCAACCTAGATAGCATATTCAAAAGCAGAGACATTGCCAACAAAGGTCCGTCTAGTCAAGGCTATGCTTTTTCCTGTGGTCATGTATAGATGTGAGAGTTGGACTGTAAAGAAGGCTGAGTGTTGAAGAATTGATGCTTTTGAACTGTGGTGTTGGAGAAGACTCTTGAGAGTCCCTTGGACTGCAAGGAGATCCAACCAGTCCATTCTGAAAGAGATCAACCCTGGGATTTCTTTGGAAGGAATGATGCTAAAGCTGAAACTCCAGTACTTTGGCCACCTCATGCGAAGAGTTGACTCATTGGAAAAGACTCTGATGCTGGGAGGGATTGGGGGCAGGAGGAGAAGGGAAAGACAAAGGATGAGATGGCTGGATGGCATCACTGACTCAATGGATGTGAGTCTGAGTGAACTCCGGGAGTTGGTGATGGACAGGGAGGTCTGGCGTGCTGCGATTCATGGGGTCACAAAGAGTCAGACACAACTGAGCGACTGAACTGAACTGAAGTGATTCTGACCTGTGTGAGGTAATATTTCATTTTAGTTTTGATTTGAATTTCTCTAATAGTGATATTGAATATCTTTTCATGTGTTTGTTAGCCATCTGTATGTCTTCTTCAGAGAAATGTCTGTTTAGATCTTTTTCTCAGTTTTTGATTGGGTTGTTTATTTTTCTGGTATTGAGTTGTATGAACTGCTTGTATATTTTGGAAATCAACCCTTTGTCAGTTGTTTCATTTGCTATTATTTTCTCCCACTCTCAGGGTTTTCCTTTCACCTTGCTTATAGTTTTCTTTGCTGTGAAAAAGCTTTTAAGTTTAATTAGATCCCACTTGCTTACTGTCAGGAAGCATTTAACAGGAGGCTTCCTGTGTGCTGTTTTGGATCTGTCATGAATCCTCTGTTCCTTATTAATTCCTGAATATTCAGGAATTAAGAGGAGTGGCAAACTGCTCCAGGGGCTGAGGAATGCATGCATTTCCTTAGTTAGTTTTTCCATATGTTGATAAGTAACTATTTATGACCCTCTGCCTTTTTATGAACCATACGGTAAAAATGATTATTTACAACCCTCTATCTTTGATATGGATTGCCTTATGTTTCCTTGATAATTTGTAAGTCTGGACTTTTGATCTTTATCTTTGCTGAACAAAGCTACCTTTTAAGACAGTATATATACCCACACTATGTTGAATGAAACACTTTTGTTCCATCAGAGCTTGGGTCCCCGTGTCTTTCTTTTCTCTCTCTCTCTCTCTCTGGCTAATTCTCTGGAGCGTAGAAACCCATCGTGCTCACTCTCTTGCCCGGGCTTATAAGACCCTCTCAAGAAGGTGCATTGTGCCTTCACCCCCTCGAGAGGGCGCCCGGTGCCTTCGTGAGCAACACAAGCCCTTGTCAAGGGCTTTTTTGGTTTTCTTCATAAACCAAAGAATATCAGCCTCTTTCTGTCTCTCTTTTACTTTCTTATCGTTGACTGCAGACCACCAGGTTCTGGTCCATTAAAGGACCTCAAAAGCTTATTTTTGTTTTTATTTCCATGACTCTAGGAGATAGGTCATAGAGGATCTTGCTTTGTTTTATGTCATCAAGTGTTCTGCCTATATTTTCTTCTAAGAATATTATAGTTTCTGGTATTACATTTAGGTCTTTAATCCATTTTGAGTTTATCTTTGTGTATGGTGTTTGGAAGTGTTCTAATTTCATCATTTTGCATGTAGCTGTCCAGTTTCCCCACCACTTATTGAAGAGGTTATCTTTGTCCCATTGCATATTCTTGCCTCCTTTGTCAAAAATAAAGGTACCCATAGGTACATGGGTTTATTTCTGGTCTTCTTATCTTGTTCCATTGGTCTATATTTCTATTTTTGTGCCAGTACCATACTGTCTTGATTACTGTAGCTTTGCAGTATAATCTGAAGCCAGGAAGGTTGATTGCTGCAGCTCCATTCTTCTTTCTCAAGACTGCTTTGGATATTCAGGATCTTTTGTGTTTCCATATGAATTGTGAAATTTTTTGTTCTAGTTCTGTGAAAAATGTCATTGGTAATTTGATAGGGATTACGCTGAATATGTAGCTTGCATTTGGTAGTATAGTTATTTTCACGATATTGATTCTTCCTACCCAGGAAGATGGAATATCTCTCCATCTGTTTATGTTGTCTTTGATTTCTTTCATTGGCGCCTTATAATTTTCTGTATACAGTTCTTTTGTCTCCTTAGATAGGTTTATTCCTAGATATTTAATTCTTTTTGTGCAAGAGTGAATGGGATTGATTCCTTAATTTCTCTTTCTGATTTTTCATTGTTAGTGTATAGAAATGCAAGTGATTTCTGTGTATTGATTTTGTATCCTACAACTTTGCTAAATTCACTGATTAGCTCTAGTAATTTTCTGATAGTAACTTTAGGGTTTTCCATGTAAAGTATCATGTCATCTGCAAACAGTGAGAGCTTTAATTCTTATTTTTCCATCTGAATTCCTTTCATTTCTTTTTCTTCTCTGATTGCTATAGCTTGGGCTTCCAAAATTATATTTGATAATAGTGGTGAGAGTGGACACCCTTGTTTCTGATCTTAGGGGGAATGTTTTCAGTTTCTCACCATTGAGAATAATGTTTGCTGTGGGCTTATCATATATGGCCTTTAGTATGTTGAGACAGCTTCCTTCTATGCCCATTTTTTGAAAAGTTTTAATCGTAAATGGGTACTGAATTTTGTCAAAGGCTTTTTCTGCATCTACTGATATTATATATGGTTTTTATCTCTCAATTTATTAATATTGTATATCACATTGATTGATTTGTGTATATTGAAGAACCCTTGCATCCCTGGAATAAACTCAACTTGATCATGGTTTATGAGCTTTTTGATGTGTTGCTGAATTCTGTTTGCTAAAATTTTGGTTGAGGATTTTTGCATCTATGTTCATCATTGATATTGGCCTGTAGTTTTCTTTTTTTGTGTGTTGTCTTTTTCTGGTTTCGATATCAGGGTGATGGTGGCCTTGTAAAATGAGTTTCTAAGTGTTTCTTCCTCTGCAATTTTTTGAAAGAGTTTTAGAAGGATAGACATTAGCTCTTCTCTAAATGTTTGAAGAATTCTCCTGTGAAGCTATCTGGTTGTGGCTTTTGTTTTTTGGGAGATTTTTTTATCACAGCTTCAATTTCAGTGCTTGTAATTGGGTTGTTCATAATTTCTATTTCTTCCTGGTTCAGTCTTGGAAGACTGACGTTTTCTAAGAACCTGTCCATTTCTTCCAGGTTATCCATTTTATTACCATATAGTTATTCATAATAGTCTCTTATAATTTTTTGCATTTCTGCATTGTCTGTTGTAACCACTCCTTTTTCATTTCTAATTTTGTTAATTTGATTCTTCTTTCTTTTTTTCTTGATGAGTTGCCTAAAGGTTTGTCAGTTTTGTTATATTCTCAAAGAACCAGCTTTTAGTTTCATTAGTTTTAAATTATTTTTAATAACTAATTATTAATACTTATTTTATTAATTGTTTCTTTCATTTCTCTTTTTGTTTATTTCCTCTCTGATCTTTATGATTTCCTTCTTCTGCTAATTTTGGGATTTTTTAGTTTTTCTTTTTCCAGGTGTTTTAGATGTAAAGTTAGGTTGTCTATATGAAGTTTTTCTTGTTTCTTCAGGTAGGATTGTACTCCTATAAAATTCCCACTTAGGACTGCTTTTGCTACACCCCAAAGTTTTGAGTTGTGTTTTCATTGTCATTTGTTTCTAGGAATTTTTTTATTTCCCTTTTGACTTCAGTAACCTGTTCATTATTTAGAAATGTATGGTTTAATCTCCATATGTTTGTGTTTTTTCATTTTTTTCTTGTAATTGATGCCTAGTCTCGTAGTGTTGTGGGCAGAAAAGATGCTTGATATGATTTCAGTTTTCTTAAATTTACTGAGGTTTCATTTGTGACCCAAGATGTGGTCTATCATAGAGAATTTTCCGTGTGCACTTTGAAGAAGATGTATTCTTCTGCATTTGGATGGAATGTCCTGAAGGGATCAATGAGATCCATTTCATCTAATGTATCATTTAAGACTTGTGTTTCCTTATTAATTTTCTGTTTTAATGATCTATCCATTGGTGTAAGTGGGATATTAAGGTCTCCTACTATTTGTTACTATCAATTTCTCCTTTTATGTCTGTTAGTGTTTGTCTTATGTATTGGGGTGTTCCTATGTTGGGTGCATAGATATTTACAATTGTTATGTCTTTCTCTTGGATTGATCCCCTGATCATTATATAGTGTCCTTTCTTATCTCTTATAATATTCTTTATTTTAAGGTCTGTTTTGTCTGATATGATGATCACTATCCCTGCTTTCTTTTGATTTCTATTTGCATGGAATATATTTTTCCATCCTCTCACTTTCAGTTTATATGTGTCTTTAGATAGACTACCAGAGAACTCCTATCTCTAGGGAGTAGCAAACAGTGAGAACTCCCACAAAGGGAACACTTGAATACAAGACCCAGCATCACCCAACTACTAGTAGAATTCTCTGTGGAACACCTCATCCAAACCACAAACAGCACAAAAATGCAAACAAAAATCATCAGCAGACAGGATTATCACCTCACTCAGCCATGTCCATTGAAGGAAAAAAAAGCTCAGCACAAATCTTACCATTTATTTATGCAGCTTACACAAACCACTGGACCAACCTTAGGAGGGCAGAAATCAAAAAGAAGAAATAATTCAACCATGAAGCCTGGAAAAAGGAGACCTCAAATACAATAAGTTTAAAAACAAATAATGAAAGGCAGGGATATACTATGCAAATGTACAAACAAACTAGAAACACAGAAGTCCAAATAAATGAAGAGGAAATAGGCAAACTACCTGAAAAGCATTCAGAATAATGATAGTAAAGTTGACCAAAACCTTGAAAATAGAATGGAGAAAATGCAAGAGTCAATTAACAAAGATGTGGAAAAATAAAAGAACAAACATACAAACAAACAACACAATTACTGAAGTTAAAAATATTCTAGATGGACTCAATAGCAAAATATCTGAAGCAGATCAGTGAGCTGGAAAATAAAATGGTGGAAATAACTGCTGAAGAGCAAAATAAAGTAAAAAGAATTTTAAAAACAGGATAGTCTCAGAGACCTCTGCTGCTGCTGCTGCTAAGTCAGTTCAGTCATGTCCAACTCTGTGCGACCCCATAGATGGAAGCCCACCAGGCTCCCCCATCCCTGGGATTCTCCAGGCAAGAACACTGGAGTGGGTTGCCATTTGCTTCTCCACAGAGACCTCTTAAACACACCAACATTCAAATTATAGAGGTCCCAGAGGAAGAAGAGAAAAAGAAAGGGATGAGAAAATTTTTGAAGAGATTATAGTTGAAAATTTCCCCAACATGGAAACGGAAATAGTCAATCAAGCCCAAGAGGCACAAAGAGTCCCATACAGGACAAACCCAAGGAGAAACATTCCAAGACACATACTAACCAAACTAACAAAGACTAAGCACAAAGAAAGAATACTGAAAGCAGCAAAGGAAAAACAACAAGTAACATACAAGGGAAACCCCATACATTTAATAACTGATCTTTCAGCAGAAACTCTGCAGGGAAGAAGGGAATGCCAGGATATATTTAAAGTACTGAAAGGGAAAAATCTACCAAGATGACTGTACCCAGCAAGGATCTCATTCAAAATTGATGAAGAAATCAAAAGCTTTTCAGACAAGCAAAAGTTAAGAGAATTCAGTACCACAAAACCAGCTTTACAACAAATGTTTACAACAATTCAAGGGACCTTATATAGTCAGGAAATAAAAGAGAAGAAAATGATCTACAAAAACAAACCCCAAACAATTTAAAAAATGGCAAAAGGAACATGTATATCAATAATTACTTTAAATGTAAATGGATTAAATGCTCCAACCAAAAGACACAGACTGGATGAATGCTGTCTACAAGAAACTGATTTTTTAAACTGAAAAATATTAGTTAGCTATGGTGACTCTATTTTTTCAAAGATGTAGTGAGAAACAGGCTATTAATCCTAAGTTCAGTCACTCAGTCGTGTCTGACTCTTTGTGACTGCATGGACTGCTACACACATGCTTCCCTGTCCATTAACTCCTGGAGCTTACTCAAGCTCATGTCCATCAAATCTTATCCTTTGTCATCCCCTTCTTCTTCTGCCTTCAATCTTTCCCAGCCTCAAGGTCTTTTCCAAGGAGTCAGTTCTTCGCATTAGGTTGCCAAAGTATTGTTCCTAGACTACATATAAATAAGTTTATTTGGTATAAATTACCTGATTATCTAGCAAAGCTCAATTAATTTTGCTTCTACATCTGTCACTTACAAAAAAAATTTTTTTTTGAAGTAGTTTACTTTTATCCTTTAATATAGATTTAATTTTTTACCCCTAATAACAATTCTGATTTCAAACTGTATTTCAGCATTCTCTCTTAAGGTACAAACCTAGTATTTTAAGAGTTGGTGTCTTATTAGGGACTGTTTGTGGACCAATAAGTTTTTGAGTTTTTCTAAATTCTTGGGTTCTGTTTTCTTTCAAGGCAAATTCACTTCTAGTCATTACATTCCATGGTCCTTGTATTTCCTTTATGTTTTTGCTGCAGTAATGCTGCCTAAATGCTGCCTTTTTTTCTTCATCTTCTTCTTACCTAACTTGGTGATGTGACAATTACCCTTTATTTGTACTAAAACTGCAGAGTAAGTTCTACTTGATTCATCCCTTATCTGAAAACTGTCTTCCCTTTGAGATCCATGTCGATAATTGAATTTCTGTAGCACATGGACTGGGGGTAGAGAAGGCTGCAGAGCCCCAGATGGGTTCAAAAGGAATCTGTGGTCTCTGCATTTGATTGCATCCAAGCTTTGTTACATGTCCCGGACCTGTACTCATTTCACAGTGCCTGGGAGGCATCCATGTCCAGTTTGGGAATGGCCCCTGACTTCAGATAATTTCCCTAACTCAACTCAAAGAAGTTGACCCATTCACCCTGGCCAGTTGTTCTCTCAATACAGTCATTTCTATTTGCCAAAAATAGAGGAGAGAAATACATGCATTACATGTGTTTTGCCAATTGAATTAAAAGTCTGGGGGGTGGGTTTGAGGAGATAGGAGGGAAGGATCTCTGTCAGCAATGCCTGTTTCCAATTTGCTCTCCAATTCTTGCTTATGTATTTCATCTTACAACTTCTGTTTGATTAAATTGTGGTTAGTTAGCTCTGAGTATTTTGTGGGCATGTTTAGATTTCCCCTAACAGTTTGATATCTGTTAGGGAATCATCAAAATGGTAATGTACAGTGGTTTTCCTTGTCCTTTGCAGGGACGCAGGAGAGGGCAAGTGGAAATATCCACCTCCTCCCTCTTCCAGAATCCCTAATCTCATGCTGTGTTTTCTATTAGTCTCCTGAGTGAAATGATTAGTGATATTTGGGGAGGGGGAAGTACTGTTTTCTTATCTAATCCCCATCACACTTACTAACACAAACTGAGCAGAATTCAGAGCTGCTTAGACTGCCCCAGATCAAGACATAGCAACATTTTGAAACTTCTATTAAGTTCTTTTCTTGCCTTCTAATCATTGTGCTGGTACAATTTTACTAGGCTTAGTTTTCTGTAACTATTTTTTTTTTCCCGTCTTTTTTGGGCAGAGGTACTTTGTCATCTTGACATCAGTTTACTATCTTCAAGTTAAAGTCTGGAGAAGATAACTTTTTAAATGACTAAAATATGAAAATATTCACAGAGACACTATTATAGTCAGTGCTAATGGACAAAATCTACCAAAAGAGTAAAAGCAATATTAATACTCTCTTAATGTTTTCACCCCATGCATTTTTGTCCTCATATCTCTGGTCTATTTTTCTCACCTGGAATTGAAATAATGAGAAAGAATAAGTTTCCTGGTCTCAAGAGATATCCCTCAATATGTCATATTGTTCTGATCATGTGAAGGGAAGAGAAAGCAGAGACCATGTAACTGAGAAGGTCCCATCAAGTAAGATTCTGTTTTCTCTTTCACTGTGTCCCCTGGGTAGTCACAGCATATACTATGAAGGTTCTTAGAATGTTCTGGAATCCTAGTGTCTTGTTTTCCATCAATGAAAGGACTTGTTAATCACTAAGAAGGGAATGGTTGGCATGATCAGCATTCTGACAAAAGACTTGCTTTGGCTTCCACTCTTCATTCCAATACACACACATTTGGTCATCATGGACTACAGTTACCCTCCAGACGTGTAACTGGAGAAATAGTGTTTAGAGTTTCCTTTTATAGTTTGGCTTCCCTCGCTGAGATCCCTTCCGTGCCTATATTAAAATCTTTCTCTGGAAAAGACAATGGGCACAGTCAAGGAAGTTGATCTGTTTCACTGAAGGCAATACCTACTGTTACTAAAGAGTAGAACTGGAAGGCAGATGGCTTTCTAGTTCAGGAATTCAACCAAGTCTCCTAGGCTGGCTTTGCTGCCAAGACTCTCCAATATTCTTCACAGCATACAGTTACATCAATTTAATAGGTGCCTCACACAAGAGCCAGTTAGGAATGTAATCTTTTTTTTTTTTTCCCATCAATGAGTTTCCCTGATTTCATCAAAGTGCCAAGCAGATAGTTGAATTAAACTGCTGCAATAATATCACATTGTCAGAACTGCAAGGTGCAACTTCACAGAGGAATTGGTACCTTTAAAATACTTAACAAGGCTGCACACATGCACACCTGTAGGTGTGTGCATGTGAAATTCCCTCCATTCTACTAAATAAAGAAGTTGTGTAATAATTGTAAGGGTGACATTCAATTCCTAAGAAAGTGGTCATTATTAAGATTTATCCCATGTTTGGTGAATGCAGTAAAAGATAATGCGATCTAGAAATTATTGGGACAAAATAAAATATATTAAATATTATATTTAAATATATATATATTAAAAATAATTTATATAACAGAACTGGGCCAGAGTCACTGTTTAATAAATGGCAATTATTATTATAATAAGAATTCTAAAGGCTTTTCTTTTTTAGCTGTTGTCTTTATATAATGCTAATTTCCAAAAAAGTACTTAAAGGCAGTATTCAATAGAAAATACTTTTAAAAACCATATAGCCATTTAATAAAAGATGAAAAAGAGAGGGACAAAGTTATATTATAAGGTATTTAGGGGTAAATAGGCTACAGAATCATCCAGAAAATAATGAACTAAGGAACTCTTTGGCTATTGAGCATAAAACTTACCTCTGAGTTTCCTGGAAGTCAAGGAAAGAAGAAAAACATAATGAGTTATAGCTTTGATGGATAAATAACAATGACTCATACCAGTTTCTCAGAATAGACCAGTGTTACCATATCTACGCAATCCATCAGAAATTTTTCCTGTGGATATTTATTTAAGTAGTATGACCCACTTCTGTCTTTGGGGAGGTCTTTTGCATTGTTTATGTAAAATTTCCATTCTCAAGTATCTTTGTTGGGAAAATAATTACATAGTCATCCTCTTTAGCAACAGAAAAGGCTACTGAAACACAGGAACTCAAAAAGGAGGTTTTTTTTGATGCCTGAAACATATTATCTCCAATTGAATAAAACAGGATATGCAATTACAAGTACATAATTAGGAAGAAAAGAAAACATTTCTTTAGAGTTAAAAATAAATCACAAAGAAATTAAAACTTTTAAAGGTACAACAGACATTAACTACTTGCTATATTTTTTTCCTATATTTTTGTTGTCCGTGTACTCTAGAAACAAGCATCTAGAACATTTTTATTGAGGTATAATTTTACACATTATATGAGTTTCAGTTGTACATAATAGTTTTATTATATCATTATCTGTAGAGAAAATAACATGATTGGACATTTTCATTATTAGTGGTAGTTTTAAGAAATTTACTTGAACTTTACAACTTGTTTGTAACATCATTCCTTTTTAGAATTGTTGTCAAATTTGGGAAATCCCTATCAAGGTTCTTTCATATATGAGCTGTAAAATTTCAGGAAATTTATATTTCACATTTTCTTGGCAAACTAATCTTAAATATTTCTTAAACTGACAGCATACATTGGTTGGGTCTTCTGAGTGGCGCTAGTGGTAAATAACCTGCCTGCCAGTGCAGGAGGCATGAGACGCTGGTTCAATGCCTGAATCGGGAGAAGGGCATGGCAACCCACTCCAGTATTCTTGTTTGGAGAACCCCATGGACAGAGGAACCCACCAGGCTACAGTCTGGGGGGGTCACAAAGAGTTAGACGTGACTGAAGCAGCTTAGCACTAGCAAATACAGTGGTCAGCATGTCAGCAATGCTTTGGTAACAGTGTCAGGTGGATTTTACTATCTTTGTTAATGTCAGTTATTGATGTTAAATCATTGGGGGTATCAGGATGTTAAATCATTTAAGAAGTCTAAATATTTTCCCAGTGTATTTGGGAATACATTCATTAACTGGATTATTGAATGATCCAAGAATCCATTATTTCTCTGAAAGTTTTATCTCTTCCATTTCAGGACTTATTGCTTTGGATATAATCTACATGCTATTTTGTCTAAAATTTCCAGAGTTAGCAAAAGAAGAGGTGTTAGATATATAAAATAATATCTGAAACATTGAGACATGAAACATGCAACTTCACACGCCAACTCAGTAACCATTTATAGTAGTGCTGTGAGTTTGTCTCCTGCAGAGACGGAAATTCTCACAAATCTATTTCCCTCCATTCTCATGAAACGGAAAAACATAAAGTATGGTGGTTGCTTACATTGTTTATGCTGTTTGGTTGAATCTTTTCTTGGCAGGTAGAAACATTACATTCACTTGGCACGCATGAGAACAAAATTCTCTGGTAACAATTTTACCTGTCTTATGTTTGGAAGAATTTCTGAAAAATTAGCTATGACTCTATATGTTTCAAACTGTGATTCCTCTCCATGACTCTTGTTCTTTGAATGCCAGTCCTTTTATGACCTCAGGCCCTGCAGATTTGTATCTTGACACCAAAAGAGTTGGCCAAGTATAAGCCAGGATGGCTTGGAATAGCACGATTTCCCACCAAAGTCACTTCAGTTCAGTTCAGTTGCTCAGTCGTGTCTGACTCTTTGCGACCCCATGAATCACAGCACACCAGGCCTCCCTGTCCATCACCAACTCCCAGAGTCCACCCAAACCCATGTCCATTGAGTCGGTGATGCCATCCAACCATCTCATCCTCTGTCGTCCCCTTCTCCTCCTGCCCTCAATCTTTCCCAGCATCAGGGTCTTTTCAAATGAGTCAGCTCTTCACATCAGGTGGCCAAAGTATTGGAGTTTCAGCTTCAACATCAGTCCTTCCAATGAACACCCAGGGCTAATCTCCTTTAGGATGTACTGGTTGGATCTCCTTGCACTCCAATGGACTCTCAAGAGTCTTCTTCAACACCACAGTTCAAAAGCATCAATTCTTTGGTGCTCAGCTTTCTTCAAACTCCAACGCATACATCCATACATGACCACTGGAAAAAACCATAGCCTTGACTAGACAGACCTTTGTCAGAAAAGTAATGTCTCTGCTTTTTAATATGCTGTCTAGGTTGGTCACAACTTTCCTTCCAAGGAGTAAGCATCTTTTAATTTCATGGCTGCAGTCACCATCTGCAGTAATTTTGGAGCCCCCAAAATAAAGTCAGCCACTTTTTCCACAAAGTCACTACCACTACTTAATGCAGCCCACTAAATCCCTTCATTCTGGTGACCAGTAATAATATTGTAAATGTAATTGATTTTTTGAAGCTAACAGAGTATTAATATACTGGAACACTATGTAAATTTAAAGAAATCATGAATAGCATTTATTAGCTTTGTTAAAAAACAAACAAACTTATCAACCCACATTTCTCTTCATTATGAGTGTTTTGGGTGCCACACTAATACCACCAGATAAGAGGTGAAGTATGTCAGAGGAGAAGATAGAATGGCCCCAGGAAGTGGTTTTAACAGGTTGTTGATAAAATATTTTACTTTTGCAAATTTTGCCAAATTTTTCGACTTTATGAATCCAGTGTTAGTGCCCCTCCCAGGTCCTTGGAAGTTGCCAAGGAAGTGAGAGGCCCTGGAGTTTGAACTTCTTCATGTTCATGAGGAATCTGCCTCTGCAGACATAATACACAGGGACTTCTCTTATCGAAGACCTCAGCAAAGACCTAAGTCCAAGACTTAAATAAGAGTTCAATAGGAGAACTCAATAGAGGCTTGGAATACAGCTTTCTGGTCATTATTGAGGTGTAAAACTCAGAGTCTAGAGGAATAAGTGTTTAGCATATAAATCTTCAATATCAGTTGTCTAAGCAGATCATTTCTTCATGAGGCAATTTGAAATTGAGATAGCTAGGGAAGAAATTCTGTGTTGCTGATCTGAAAAGGCATTTGTATGGACTTGAAACATGTGAAACACCCAGACTTTAACTTTGTTAATACTGAAGTCTGTAAGGGTGGTCCTGATATTTTCCAAGCTAGTCTTCAGAATAGTGACTTCACTAGGTAGGGATTAACACATTAATTTATTTATACAAATGACTACAAATGATTTTCACATTTCTTAATCAAAGTCCCTAACCATGTCCATTGTAACAATTTTGTCTCCTAGTCACTGAGGAAGAAGCTAAAGAAAATGCCTTGTTTGATGAATGTCTTTCTCTCACTACAGACAGCAAAATTAAAAAGTTGAGAGGAAAAAGGGCATGGCTTCAATAATCTCTTATTTCCTGTATGTAATAGAATCCTCCATGGATAAGAGGACAGTAAGGCCAAGAGGTTCTTAGGGGCTTGTGGACAGAGAAAGAGACCAGTGGGCTGCTTCTTGAGGAAGCTAGGGGAAGCTATCTTTTTGTTTCTTTGGGGCAAGGTAAGGAAGTAGTGCTCAAGGTTTTCATCGTCTAGTCTAATTCAGCTTTATCCATGAATTCATATGAATTCATCAGTCTGCTATTCAGAGTTTGGACTAGAAATCTCAGGCTTGTTTCCTTCTGTCTTTTTGAATATCCTCTTGTTTATTCTTTTGCTTATTCTCTGTATTCAGCCCTGTAATATTACCCTACACTGAATTATTTTTAACTTTTCCAGCATCCTTCATTATTAATATCTTAGGGAGCTAATAAATGTTTGTATTCATGTGATATGTTTTATAGGTAAACATACATCTGTATCTAAGAAATACAAGAATTTTCACTTATATTTTTCATGTACACCCTTGTCCTAGCTCTCACGAAGGAGATACACTACAAATTATTGTAGGACATTAAAATGTTTCAGTTGAGAATTCCCTCCCAAACCATCTCCACTATACTTTTTTTTTGGTCATTTTAAGATAGATCTAAAACACTTGTCCACTTGTGTACTCAGAAATGTAACTAATATGTTTTCAGGATTAGTGTCATTTTCATTTCTTATCGTAAAGGCATACCTTTTTCTCTAAATCTAATTGAATTTTAAAGAAAGACTGCAAAATGAATTTTCACATTTTGAGCCTATATTCAATTATTTAAATTTGGAAAAGTCATAATAAATACCTTCAGTTCAGTTCAGTTCAGTCACTCTGTCATGTCCGATTCTTTGCAACCCCATGAATTGCATCACGCCAGACCTCCCTGTCCATCACCAACTCCCGGAGTTCACTCAGACTCATGTCCATCAAGTCAGTGATGCCATTCAGCCATTTCATTCTCTGTCATCCCCTTCTCCTCCTGCCCCCAATCCCTCCCAGCATCAGAGTCTTTTCCAATGAGTCAACTCTTCGCATGAGGTGGCCAAAGTACTGGAGTTTCAGCTTTAGCATCATTCCTTCCAAAGAAATCCCAGGGTTGATCTCTTTCAGAATGGACTGGTTGGATCTCCTTGCAGTCCAAGGGACTCTCAAGAGTGTTCTCCAACACCACAGTTCAAAAGCATCAGTTCTTCGGTGCTCAGCTTTACAGTCCAACACTCACATCCATACATGACCACTGGAAAAACCATAGCCTTGACTAGACGAACCTTTGTTGGCAAACTAATGTCTCTGCTTTTGAATATGCTATCTAGGTTGGTCATAACTTTCCTTCCAAGGAGTAAACGTCTTTTAATTTCATGGCTGCCCTCACCATCTTCAGTGATTTTGGAGCCCCCAAAAATAAAGTTTGACACTGTTTCCACTGTTTCCCCATTTATTTCCCATGAAGTGATGGGACCAGATGCCATGATCTTCACTTTCTGAATGTTGAGCTTTAAGCCAACTTTTTCACTCTCCTCTTTTACTTTCATTAACAGGCTTTTTAGTTCCCCTTCACTTTCTGCCATAAGGGTGGTGTCATCTGCATATCTGAGGTTATTGATATTTCTCCCAGCAATCTGATTCCAGCTTGTGCTTCTTCCAGCCCAGTGTTTCTCATGATGTACTCTGTATATAAGTTCAATAAGCAGGGTGACGATATACAGCCTTGACGTACTCCTTTTCCTATTTGGAACCAGTCTGTTATTCCATGTCCACTTCTAACTGTTGCTTCCTGACCTGCATATAGGTTTCTCAAAAGGCAGATCAGGTGGTCTGGTATTTCCATTCTCTTTAAGAATTTTCCACAGTTTATTGTGATCCACACAGTCAAAGGCTTTGGCATAGTCAATAAAGCAGAAGTAGATGTTTTTCTGGAACTCTCTTGCTTTTTCGATGATCCAGCAGATGTTGGCAATTTGATCTCTGGTTTCTCTGCCTTTTCTAAAACCAGCTTGAACAGTTGGAAGTTCACGGTTCACGTATTGCTGAAGCCTGTTTGGAGAATTTTGACCATTACTTTACTAATGTGTGAGATAAGTTCAATTGTGCGGTAGTTTGAGCATTCTTTGGCATTGCCTTTCTTTGGGATTGGAATGAAAACTGACCTTTTTCAGTCCTGTGGCCACTGCTGAGTTTTCCAAATTTAAATTTCTTACCTACTCCCAAATTCCAATTTCTACAAATATTGCTATAATTCTCTCAAACATCTAAATAACACACAATATAAAGAGTTTAAAATATCAATTGAGTAATTACTCAATATTTAGCTAGCTAGTGAGTGGTATGCATTCTAATAAGTACAATTATAACATATAGAATAAGACACAAATTATATTTTACTTCCATTTTAATAATTTTACTTCCATGTATTGTCATATAAATAAAATTGAAAAATGTGATTATATATGTAATACAAATATTATTTATCAAATTAAAATATGAAAAGAAAGTGATTTTATAACTAGTTTATGAACTAAAATATAATTTGCCATAGAATTTTTGTATTTAAGTTATACAAATAGCAAATATTTTAACAATAAGAGTTTAGAATGCAGGAGGTAGGTCCTTACACATTTATAACAAAAAGAGAAGGATAATTTCATTTCCAGAATTTTTTCAACATAATGTCACTCCAGGTATTTCTGAATATATTATGAATGACTGAGTTCAGCCTGTTAAGTAACTTTAGTCGAGGAATAAAATTGTATTCTATATTCTTTATTTTTAATAGGCTAACAAAGGTGAAACCATTGACAATAATTTTTCCTTTCCACTAAATAGTAATCAGATTGTCTTTTCAATACATTATTTTTTCTGTCTAGAAAACAATCCCCAAAACTGTAGCAATTATATTTTTAGAACATTTTTAAAATAAGTTTTTAAAAAAAGCATTTCAAGTGATTATTATAAAGGAAATATGGGAGAACGTCATCAGTACTATAAAGTCATACATGCATATTATGTACATGCTGTTGCTTCTGCTGCTAAGTCACTTCAGTCGTGTCCAACTCTGTGCAACCCCATAGACGACAGCCCACCAGGCTCCCCTGTCCCTGGGAGTGGGTTGCCATTTCCTTCTCCAATGCATGAAAGTGAAAAGTGAAAGTGAAGTTGCTCAGTTGTGTCCAACTCTTCGCAATCCCGTGGACTGCAGCCTTATATGTGTGTGTATATCTATTTCTACACACAAAGAAAGCTTAAAAATTGGGTCATATAATTTATTTGTATAATTCCAAGTTTTATTAAGATATGAGTATATTCTTTTCTAAAGGAGATTTAGAATGGAAATAATCTTTTTAAACTAAAAAAATTTGAAACATATTGAGTTGGCCAAAATGTTCATTCAATTTTTTCCATAAGACCTTACAGAAAAACACAAATCAACGTTTTGGCCAGCCCAATATTTGCATACTATTATGTTCCCAAACATTAAAAGAGAATTGATGCTTATGTATGCTTTAAAACATTATTAGTTCAGACTCTGTTAATTTTAAATTTATTATCATTTCCACTAGTATTGACAACACTGAATCATGCCTCTTTATTGGAATTTGACTTACATAAGGAAAGTGCAAAAATAATATGCTGCAGTAGAATTAATTTTTTAAAAACTGAATGCACTCACATAATGAGCACCCAGATCAAGTAAAAAAATCTCATCAGCCTCAGAGCAGTTAAGAACTATCCTGGCTTTTAACACCATCAATTGGATTGGCCTGTCTTTCAACTTTACATAAATAGAAACGTACCATATGCATGCTAGTAAATGTATTACTCTGCTAAGGATTATTTTTTATGAGATTGATTCATACTTTTGAGAGTAGTGGTGGTTTCTTCATTCTCACTGGTATATTTCATTGTGTGAATATATCAACATTTATTTTTATCTGTTGTTTAGTCTCCTACTGATGGGCATTTGAGCAGTTTCTTGTTTGCAGCTGCTATGAAAAATTCTTCTATAAACATTTTGTCTGTCTTTTGGTAAATATATGTACACATTTTTGTTAGCATAGAAATTGATGGACCAAAAGATAAGTGTGTATTCAGCTTTAGTAAATAATGCAAAATGATTTTCCTGAGTTTTGCAAGATGATTACATCACTTTGCATATTCACCAAAGTGTATGTGACTTTTGGTTTCTCCACACATTCACTCACAGCTGGTACTGCCTTTCTTTCTCATTTTAGTCATTCTGGTGAAAGAAACTTGCCTTCTTTATCCATAAAATATTTTTTCTGGGCAGAGTAATACTGCAAGTAATGATTAATCATAGTATTGTTGATACAGTTTCGTCCACAGTTGTGACTGTTTCATCATTTGAAAATGATACAGTTTCAGTGCCAAGTGTAGCAGTTAATAAATACTGGTTGTACATAATTATGCATAGCTTTTTCCTTCTCTTTGATTCAGAACCCTCGGTGTGTAGATGCAACCCTAATTTCTTCTACCTCTGTACTACAGTAAACTAAAGACTGCTGAACAAACACACTAAATTCTTAGTACATTATCCTAGTCAGAATCCTTCATCTTTCATACCATGATACTTACTATTTTAAAAATTGAATTTAGGAGCAAGTGAGGATCAAGTTGAGGTCCTTCTAGTAGATGCCATGTCATACCTCATAAATAAGGTAACTGTAACTTCTGGGTTGCTTGGGATGATCCTCCTGGTTTATAGCTGTTGCCCTGCAAAGTGCTACATACAAAATATTCTAGTTTGAATGTCTTCAGTTTGCTACTGTGCATTATCATAGAGCATTGAATCTGTGCTGTCACTTATTTTAAAAGAACATTTGAATGGTGAATTCCTTACTCATAACCAAAGTCAGCTTGGTTCCAAGTATTAACTCCAATTTGAATTAAAATCTGGTCCTGCCTTTTGGTAACTTACAACTTAAACTAAATTTCTGCTTCAGGTTTATCTGATTCAGCTCATATTTTATGGACTACTCCATAATGAATGCACATATTAGTATTTTCCTGTTTATATAATGATATTTGATTCAAAGTTTATCCCATAAAATAAATATGGACTTTCATATTTCTCCTTTTTACTGCTTTGGGATCTTTAGCAAAACTTTCAGAGGTTCACTATGGATTCATGATTACTCTACCATTATTCCACTTCATGTATTCTTGCATGAACAGTATGAAAAGGCAAAATGATAGGATACTGAAAGAGGAACTTCCCAGGTCAGTAGGTGCCCAATATGCTATTGGAGATCAGTGGAGAAATAACTCCAGAGAATGAAAGGATGGAGCCAAAGCAAAAACAATACCCAGCTGTGGATGTGACTGGTGATAGAGACAAGGTCCGATGTTGTAAAGAGCAATATTGCATAGGAATCTGGAATGTCAGGTCCATGAATCAAGGCAAATTGGAAGTGGTCAAACAGGAGATGGCAAGAGCGAATATCGACATTCTAGGAATCAGTGAACTAAAATGGACTGGAATGGGTGAATTTAACTCAGATGACCATTATATCTGCTACTGTGGGCAGGAATCCCTTAGAAGAAATAGAGTAGCCATCATGGTCAACAAAAGACTCCGAAATGCAGTACTTGGATGCAATCTCAAAAACGACAGAATGATCTCTGTTCATTTCCAAGGCAAACCATTCAATATCACAGTAATCCAAGTCTATGCCCCAACCAGTAACGCTGAAGAAGCTGAAGTTGAATGGTTCTATGAAGACCTACAAGACCTTTTAGAACTAACACCCCAAAAAGATGTCCTTTTCATTATAGGGGACTGGAATGCAAAAGTAGGAAGTCAAGAAACACCTGGAGTAACAGGCAAATTTGGCCTTGGAATACGGAATGAAGCAGGCAAAAGGCTAATAGAGTTTTGCCAAGAGAATGCACTGGTCATAGCAAACACCATCTTCCAACAACACAAGAGAAGACTCTACACATGGACATCACCACAGTCATGTGTAGATGGTCACATGTAGATGGTCAACACTGAAATCAGATTGATTATATTCTTTGCAGCCAAAGATGGAGAAGCTCTATACAGTCAACAAAAGCAAGACCAGGAGCTGACTGTGGCTCAAATCATGAACTCCTTATTGCAAAATTCAGACTGAAATTGAAGAAAGTAGGGAAAACCACTAGACCATTCAGGTATGATCTAAATCAAATCCCTTATGATTATACAGTGGAAGTGAGAAATAGATTTAAGGGACTAGATCAGATACATAGAGTGCCTGATGAACTATGGACGGAGGTTCATGACATTGGCAGGAGACAGGGATCAAGAACATCCCCATGGAAAAGAAATGCAAAAAAGCAAAATGACTGTCTGTGGAGGCCTTACAAATAGCTGTGAAAAGAAGAGAAGTGAAAAGCAAAAGAGAAAAGGAAAGATATAAGCATGTGAATGCAGAGTTCCAAAGAATAGCAAGAAGAGATAAGAAAGCCTTCCTCAGTGATCAATGCAAAGAAATCAAGGAAAACAACAGAATCGGAAAGACTAGAGATCTCTTCAAGAAAATTAGAGATACCACGGGAACATTTCATGAAAAGATGGGCTTGATAAAGGACAGAGATGGTATGGACCTAACAGAAGCAGAAGATATTAAGAAGAGGTGGCAAGAATACACAGAAGAACTGTAAAAAAAAGATCTTCATGACCCAGATAATCACGATGGTGTGATCACTCACCTAGAGTCAGATATCCTGGAATGTGAAGTCAAGTGGGCCTTAGAAAGCATCACTACGAGCAAAGCTAGTGGAGGTGATGGAATTCCAGTTGAGCTATTCCAAATCCTGAAAGATGATGCTGTGAAAGTGCTGCACTCAATATGCCAGCAAATTTGGAAAACTCAGCAGTGGCCACAGGACTGGAAAAGGTCAGTTTTCATTCCAATCCCAAAAAAAGGCAATGCCAAAGAATGCTCAAACTACCGCACAATTGCACTCATCTCACACGCTAGTAAAGTAATGCTCAAAATTCTCCAAGCCAGGCTTCAGCAATATGTGAACCGTGAACTTCCAGATGTTCAAGCTGGTTTTAGAAAAGGGAGAGGAACCAGGGATCAAATTGCCAACATCTGCTGGATCATCAAAAAAGCAAGAGAGTTCCAGAAAAATATCTATTTCTGCTTTATTGACTATGCCAAAGCCTTTGACTGTGTGGATCACAGTAAACTGTGGAAAATTCTAAAAGTGATGGGAATACCAGACCACCTGACCTGCCTCTTGAGAAATTTGTATGCAGGTCAGGAAGCAACAGTTAGAACTGGACATGGAACAACAGACTGGTTCCAAATAGGAAAAAGTGTACATCAAGACTTTATATTGCCACCCTGCTTATTTAACTTATATGCAGAGTACATCATAAGAAATGCTGGGCTAGAAGAAGCACAAGCTGGAATTAAGATTGCTGGGAGAAATATCAATAACCTCAGATATGCAGATGACACCACCCTTATGGCAGAAAGTGAAGAGGAACTCAAAAGCCTCTTGATGAAGGTGAAAGAGGAGAGTGAAAAAGTTCGCTTAAAGCTCAACATTCAGAAAATGAAGATCATGACACCTGGTCCCCATCACTTCATGGGAAATAGATGGGGAAACAGTGGAAACAGTGTCAGACTTTATTTTTCTGGGCTCCAAAATCACTGCAGATGGTGAGGGCATCCATGAAATTAAGACGCTTACTCCTTGGAAGGAAAGTTATGACCCACCTAGATAGCATATTCAAAAGCAGAAACATTACTTTGCCAACAAAGGTCCATCTAATCAAGGCCGTGGTTTTTCCAGTGGTCATGTATGGATGTGAGAGTTGGACTATGAAAAAAGCTGAGTGCCAAAGAATTGATGCCTTTGAACTTTGGTGTTGGAGAAGACTCTTGAGAGTCCCTTGGACTGCAAGGAGATCCAACCAGTCCATTCTGAAGGAGATTAGCCCTGTGATTTCTTTGGAAGGAATGATGCTAAAGCTGAAACTCCAGTACTTTGGCCACCTCATGTGTAGAGTTGACTCTTTGGAAAAGACTCTGATGCTGGGAGGGATTGGGGGCAGGAGGAGAAGGGGACAATAGAGGATTAGATGGCTGGATGGCATCACTGACTCGATGGACGTGAGTCTGAGTGAACTCCGGGAGGTGGTGATGAACAGGGAGGCCTGGCGTCCTGTGATTCATGGGGTCACAAAGAGTCGGACACGACTGAGTGACTGAACTGAACTGAACTGAAGTTACCATTATTCCTATTTACAAACATTAATTCATTTATATGTATAATGTTCTTTCAGTAATATCTTTAACAGTTTTTCTTTCATCATTTTATTTCCTTTCATCATTAAATGTTCTCTTATAGCAACAAAGTATTACATGTTTTTTTAAATGATACTTTAATCACCATTCACATGTTCTTTTAAAAGAAGTGACAGCACAGATTTAATGCTCTATGATAATGCACACTAGCATAAACTGGAGACAAATAGAGTAAATGAGTGCATATAAATATCAAAATCATATCAAAATTCATTTGGAAACCCTGAAATCACTATAGGATCCTGTTTCATGAAGTGAATCTTTCTATTTATGTGGGTTATATTATGATATAGACGTTTGTACTGAATATTTCTGGCCGTTTTATCAAAATAAAATAGGCATATGGAGCTTATGGTGCTGACCAGGAATAAAATATTTCTCAAAGTCTCAGAATTAACTTCCTCATAAGAAAAAAGACTCTAATATTTAATGGGCCAGTTTCCCTTGCTTTGCTATGCTATGCTATGCTAAGTCACTTCAGTCGTGTCCGACTCTGTGCGACCCCATAGACAACAGCCCACCAGGCTCCGCCGTCCCTGGGATTCTCCAGGAAGAACACTGGAGTGGGTTGCCATTTCTTTCTCCAGTGCATGAAAGTGAAAAGTGAAAGGGAAGTCGCTCAGTGGTGTCCGACTCTTAGAGACCCCATGGACTGCAGCCTACCAGGCTCCTCCGTCCATGGGGTTTTTCAGGCAAGAGTGCTGGAGTGGGGTGCCATTGCCTTCTCCACAGTTTCCTTTGGTTTACTATAATTAAAATGGTGATACAATACAGTCTTGTGAACGGTCTTACATGCATGGCCAGTGGATCTGCTATATTCTTTAAAAGTCTTCCAGTCGCAGAGTATCAATAAGCATGTGCTGTGTTCTTAGTCACTCAGTTGTGTACGACTCTTTGTGACCCCATGGACTGTAGCCTTACAAGTTCCTCTGTCCATGGGGATTCTCCATGCCAGAATACTGGAGTGGGTTGCCATGCCTTCCTCCAGGGGATCTTCCTGACCTGGGAATAAAACCAGGATCTCCTGCAATTGCTGGAGGATTCTTTACCAACTGAGCTACCAGAAAAGACCATCAATAAGCATTTTGTATCTCAGTATCCTTAAGCAAGCAGGTCTCAAGATCCTCCCTCTTAAGATACCTCCACCTAGTTGAACTTTTATCAGCTATAAATATGCACTCTTAGGTTCAGATTCCAATTCCATTTGGTCGTATTCATAGCTGTATTTGACTTGTGCTCACCCACAGCCATGATCTCATTCAATGACGTGGCTAAGAGAGTTTGATTTAACCTGTGAACCAATAATCCAGGGGGTTCTCAGACAGTGTAGAACTAAAGACTTGAGCAGTGGACCATACAAGGAAAGCGATGGTAGATAATCATTAACACCATAACTGATGTCAACTTGGTATTGATAAAAAGCTATAAGACAGATGGTGCTTTAATAAGATTGCTTGAAACCATCTTTTTTCAACATGGTATAAATTGACTCTACTGGTTTATTTTTCTTTGCATAGTCTATTTTTTTTTTATGCAGCATGTCATGTTGGTGAATGGTGAGTACTTTGAAGCTAGCCAGAACTAATTTTGAATCTATATGTCTTTGAATAAGTTAGACTATGACGCTACATCTGAGCATTTTCATACGTATATGAAATATTGGAATAAAAATGATAACTGTTGTTATGCATATTTATGAATGTGATGTGTACAAAACACTTGTCACAGTGCCTGACCCTTAGTATGTGTTTCATAATACTAGTTATAAATTAGTATTTTTAGTCTTGTTTTCATACTAAAGACAACTCAAAGTTGCTTAAAAAAAAAAACCTCTAGGAAATATAGAAAATTCTCTAGAAATACTACTTTCAAAATTTTGATTCTTTTACCCAGGCTGTTAGGAGTAACACAAAACTATTAATTGCAAATAATTAAATCCCAACTTGGGGATATACTGAACAGAGTGTATGTATATATATGTACACATATGACAACCACACAAAAGATGTGTGTATGTATATATATATATATATATATATTTATATATGTATGTATGTGTATTTCTTGATATGCTTAGCCTGGCAAGGCTAGGTCAGATCTTGGTTTTCCCTGTTCATCCCTTTGGCAGCTCTTCCATATGCTCTGTCATTAATTTCTAGGTTCAAATTCTGAACTCACAACTTCCTAGCTTGTAATTTTGAGCAAGAAACCCAATTTTCTCAAGTAATCTTCTTTTTTGCAAAATAGTACCAGACTACATGAAGTTGTGAGGGATAAATGAGATAATATTTAATATGTGGCCAAGAGCAAGTAGAGGTTAGCTAACCACCTGCACTTCAATAGTCACTTCCTCTGGAATAGGTTTACACTAACTACAGACCATTCTTGGAGCCTTTGTAACTGCTGAAGGTTCACACTTAAAGCAATTGTTTTTATTCATCATTCCATGAATCTGTGGAGTGCTAGAAATTGCAGGAGGCTTGCTTATTTTTCCAGTGCTGCCTGCAGCGACTCATTAAGAAGAATGTCCTCTGTATTTGGTGTGCTCTTGCTATTTCTTTCGGTTCTCCATGCTCTCTGATCTTTGCTATATTTCTCTCTGAACTATGCTGCCAAAGTGGGAGATTATTATTTTTTTTTTCAGCTCTTGCTTTACAAAGGAAGAGAGTTGCATCCAGGCCAGGTGTGATCTGAAAATAATGCCTTGGCTGTACACAGAGATCCAGGATTATTTGTTACTTCCTATGGCTGCAATTCTGAATAATTCTCCTAGTCACAGCCACTTAGGAATTTTCTCTCTCTTTTAATCCCACCATTATAAGGACTTTAGAAATAGGCTACTTATCTATGTTGAAATAACAAAGGAGTTACAGTGAAAAAGCATCATAGCTTTGTGACTACAAAGAGTATTCTTGATTTCCTGGTTTGTAGGCATATTTATTCTTTTCATTTATTCAACAAATATTTATTGAACACCTTCGATATATGCCCATACATGTTAGGTATTAGGGACTTGGCAGAGAACGACTGAGCAACTTCACTTTCACTTTTTACTTTCATATATTGGAGGAAATGGCAACCCACTCCAGTGTTCTTGCCTGGAGAATCCCAGGGACGGGGAAGCCTGGTGGGCTGACGTCTATGGGGTCGCACAGAGTCAGACACGACTGAAGTGACTTAGCAGCAACAGAGAACATGGATAGCTGGGAAATAACCTGTGAGAAAAAGTTAGGGAGCAACCTAGTAGATGTTTGGGGAAAGAGCATTCCTGGTGTGGGGGAAGAACATGTGCAAGTCCTGGAGCAGAAGTCTGTCTTCATGTGGCTTCATATGGGAGAAAGGAGGAAGGTGCAAGAGGAGAGGTTGGAAAAATATCCAGGGACAAGGACAGAATGAGTAGATTCTCATGGGTCATTGTATCAATTTCAGCTTTTACTTTGGGTTATTTACAAACTCAGCTTATCTCTGCAACATAGAAGGAAAGGAGCACACATGTGGTGAGGTTGTGCAGACATGCAAATATTTAGCTACACTGCTGAGCGCAATTGTTAAAGAAATTGGGAATGGCCACTATCATTAGAGGGGCTTCCCTGTTTGCTCAGAGAGTAGAGAATCTGCCTGCAATGCAGGAGACCAGAGTTTGATCCCTGGGTCAGGAAGATCCCCTGGAGAAGGGAATGGCTACTCACTCTGGTATTCTTGCCTGGAGAATGCCATGGACAGATGAGCCCAGCAAGCTACAGTCCTCGGGGTTGCAAAATGTCAGACGTGACTGAGCAACTAATGCTAACACTATCAATAGAAGTGACGGTGTCTATGCATGTATGTGGATCAAATTCCAGCCTTTTGGGTATTTACCACAGAGAATTGAAATCAGGATCTCAGATCTGCACTCTCATGTTTATTACAGCATTATTTACAATAACCAAAGTATAGAAACAACCTAAATATTCTTCAACAGATGAATTGATAAAGATGGTGTGGTATGTACATAGAACACACATACAATAATACAAGAATATTATTTAACCTTAAAGAAGGAAATCCTGCCAGTGCAACAAAAGGGATAAACCTAAAGGACTTTATGTTAAGTGAAATGAGCCAATCATGGAAGGACAAATGCTACATAATTCTATTTATAGAAAGTATGTAAAATAGTCCAACTCAGAAACAGAAAGGAGGATTGTGGTTGCCAGAGGCTGAGGGTAGAGGAAAAGGTGAAGTTGATTTTCAACAGTATAATGTTTCAGTATGTAAGATGAATAAGTTCTAGAAATCTGTTCAACATTGTGCCTACCATTATGGATACGGTATTGTGCACTCAAAAATTTATTGAGTACATCTCATGTTGAATTCTTACCACAAAAAAAGAAAAAAGAAAAACAGCTCTTCAAGGTATATACTCCCAAGCCTTATACTATTTATCACAATGTTTAAAATTCAACCCTTTTTGATTATCCTTCAAGCCTCAAAAATTATTTGTATCTTCAAAAGCACTTTCATAAGATCTGAATATTGGATGAAAAGAATGGTATATTTAACAAGGAACATATCACTGAGATAAAGGATCTTTGGCAATGAGAAAACAAGTTCGATGATCACTTAAAATTTGGTAAATGCTTAACTGTTAGACATCTATGTGTACAGTGGTCAGTTAGGACAAAGTTGAAAGTAACAACCTAGACTTGATCACTTATTATGACAGGACAAGAAAGAGACAAAAGTGGTGCCAGTGCCCTAGTATTTCATTTTTCCCCAGGGAATGCTACCAGGTGGACGCAGGGCTCAGCAAAAGGATTCTGTCTCTTAAAGGACTCATGAGATGGTTAGGTGGCATCACAGACTCAATGAACATGAGTTTGAACAAACTCTGGGAGATAGTGAAGGACAGGGAAGCCTGGCGTGCTGCAGTCTATGGGTCACAAAGAGTTAAAGATGACTTAGTGACTGAACAACAATGGACTAATGGGCTGAAGGGATGCGGGGAAGGGGAAGGGCTGGGAATGACCAAATCAAAGTGGCAAAATTACATCAGCAAAAGTTCAGGATAAAGGGGTTTATGGTGGAAGCACCTGAAAAGTGCATCAGCCAGGACCCCCGAGAGGGAGGCCTCCAAATAGAATTTCACAGCCAGGAATGGAGATATGCATATGAGCATGGCTGGCCCAGAGGGACTGGAGTCCTTCACTGCAACTGCCTCCAAAAACTTCAGTGCATTGCCTATGCACTGAGTTTAGTGTGTGAGAAGGACAGCTACCCCAGTGAAGCCTGCCATGCAAAGCCTTGTCATTGCCAAATGGGAAGGCCTGAAAGACTACATAGAATTCTGGCCTGAAGCTGGACTCCACTTACTAATGACCATTAGGAAAAACAGAAAAGGAAATCTATAAACAGGGAAATGGGTGTATAACATGAACAAACTTCATTCATTTTCCTACAAATGATCCTGAGTGAGTTTTATTTGAGCCACTTTAGACGTTTTCATTAGCTGAAAGAAAATTAGGTCAGCGAAAAATAGAAACAATATTACGTAAAAGACTGTCAATCTATATTCTGATGTTTTCTTCCATATTACTGGAAAAAAGTGAAGATGAATCATCTAAATCAATGTTGCCCTAAGGGAAGAACTCCAACAAGAATAATGTATCTTTAGAGGCATAATTTCTTTTAAATAAAATTATTAGAAGCGGATGCAATTTTGTCCATCATTATTGGTGAGATTTTAACCATTATATCTATAATGTATGCTTACTTGATAGACCTGGCAGATAAACACATGATGATTGCTTTAAAATAAAAGCAACACTTTCCTTGATTTCATCATCTTACTATTATTAGTAAGCTTGAGATATTTACACAGATAAAATTTAAAATGAAATATAAAAATAATATTGAAATTGCTTGGTTAAAAGTGCTACTGCAGATATCCAACTATCCCCCAAATGGGAATACATTAACATAATCAAATATACCCCAAAATATTTGTTTGAGATTTCAAATAGTGAAAAATGTGTTAAAAATTTGTATTTTACAAGTTTAAACATTCTAGAAAATGAGTGAAATATGATATACCCCACCCCCCAAATTGGATTTGGTTCTAATTTTCTTTACTAACAACAACAACAACAACAAAAATCTAGATTGTCTCAGAAGTAAATATAGCACAGTAATCGGAAAAATTAAGCATTACAAGTAGCAATTACATATTCATTTCTGAGCCTATATCTATATTTATAAAATTAGGAACTAGGTAAAATAATTTCAAGTTTTTCACATTTTATGTTGATCAGATGAAGCATTAAGGTTGACTCACAGCCATAACCTAGCTGGAAAAGCCCAGGGCCCTCCTAGAGAAGAAAGGAACTGTGCTGCAAAGGACTTACAGGAGCTAAAGCATCTACAGCACTGAGAAGGTAGGATCCTCCTAAGGGTGCTTGATCCAAAGGTTCCAAGCATAAAGGTTAATAAAACAGAGTTTATCATTGTGGGAGCCACTCCTTGCAAATACAAACTAATCAAAGTTTACAATGACATGTTAGTATATTTGTAAAGAGATTTGCCATTTGAATGGAGATTTCCAAAGAAGAGCAAGGAGAGATAAGAAAACCTTCCTCAGATATCAATGCAAAGAAATAGAGGAAAACAACAGAATGGAAAAGACTAGAGATCTCTTCAAGAAAATTAGAGATGCCAAGGGAAGATTTCATGCAAAGATGAGCACCATAAAGGACAGAAATGGTATGGACCTAACAAAAGCAGAAGATATTAAGAGGTGGGCAAGGATACACAGAAGAACTGTAAAAAAGATCTTCGTGATCCAGATAACCACAATGGTGTGATCACTCACCTAGAGCCAGACATCCTGGAATGTGAAGTCAATTCGGCCTTAGGAAGCATCACTACAAACAAAACTAGTGGAGGTGATGGAATTCCAGTTGAGCTATTTCAAATCCTGGAAGATGATGCTGTGAAAGTGCTGTGCTCAATATGCCAGCAAATCTGGAAAACTCAGCAGTGGCCACAGGACTGGAAAAGGTCACTTGTCATTCCAATCCCAAAGAAAGGCAATGCCAAAGATGCTCAAACTACCGCACAATTGCACTTATCTCACACAATAGTAAAGTAATGCTCAAAATTCTCCAAGCCAGGCTTCAACAATACTTGAACGTGAGCTTCCAAATGTTCAATCTGAATTTAGAAAAGGGAGAGGAACCAGAGATCAAATTGCCAACATCCTCTGGATCATCAAAAAAGCAAGAGAGTTCCAGAAAAATATCTACTTTTGCTTTATTGACTTGCCCAAAGCCTTTGACTGTGTGGATGACAACAAACTGTGGAAATTCTTAAAGAGATGGGAATACCAGACCACATGACCTGCCTGTTGCTAAATCTGTATGCAAGTCAAGAAGCAACAGTTAGAACTGGACATGGAACAACAGACTGGTTCCAAATCAGGAAAGAAGTACGTCAAGGCTGCATATTGTCGCCCCGCTTATTTAACGTCTATGCAGAGTACATCATGCAAAATGCCAGGCTGGATGAAGCACAAGCTGGAATTAAGATTGCTGGGAGAAATATCAACAACCTCAGATATGCAGATGACACACCCTTATGGCAGAAAGTGAAGATGAACTAAAGAGCCTCTTGATGAAAGTGAAAGAGGAGAGTGAAAAAGTTAGCTTAAAGCTCAACATTCAGAAAACGAAGATCATGGCATCTGGTCCCATCACTTCATGGCAAATAGATGGGGAAAAAATGGAAACAATGAAAGACTTTATTTTGGGAGGCCCCAAAATCACTGCAGATGGTGACTCCAGCCATGAAATTAAAAGATGCCTGCTTCTTGGAAGAAAAGTTATGACCAACCTAGACAACTTTACCAACAAAAGTCCATCTAGTGAAAGCTACAGTTTTTCCAGTAGTCATGTATGAATGTGAGATTTGGACTATAAAGAAAGCTGAGCACTGAAGAATTGATGCTTTTGAACTGTGGTGTTGGAGAAGACTCTCCAACTGTGGTGTTGAGAGTCCCTTGGACTGCAAGGAGATCCAACCAGTCCATCCTAAAAGAAGTCAGTCCTGAATATTCATTGGAAGGACTGATGCTGAAGCTGAAACTCCAATGCTTTGGCCACCTCATGCGAAGAACTGACTCACTGGAAAAGACCCTGATGCTGGGAAAGATTGAAGGCAGGAGGAGAAGGGGATGACAGAGAATGAGATGGTTGGATGGCATCACCGAGGCGATGGACATGAGTTTAAGTAGGTTCCGGGAGTTGGTGATGAACAGGGAAGCCTGGAGTGCTGCATTTCATGCGGATGCGAAGAGTCGGGTACAACTGTTCAGCTGAACTGAACTGAATTACCATTATTAACTCAAAAATATTGTCACATTTGAAAGTCAAGAGAAAGTAGTGATCCCAGGACTGTACACAGTCTCCTCAGTCCATGGAATTCTCCAGGCAAGGATACTGGAGTGGGTTGCCATTCTTTTCTCCAGGGGATTTTTTTGATGCAGGGATTGAACGTGGGTCTTCTGCACTGTAGGTGGGTACTCACCATATCAGTCATCTGTGAATATCCTGGGTTTTTTTAGTCTTAACTTTAAAAGACTTGCTTACAATGATTAAATGGTTAAATTGTCCTTTTCTTCATGAAATAATATAAGTCATGTAATTTGTACACATTTAATCAAATAAAGTGATGTCTTCATTTCACTTGACATTTTTGTATCCTTTAAGCATGGTCCTGTACTAATGTGACTAATAAAAGAGAGATATGATGAAAACAATGGTGTAAGAAGGGCAACTTGACAACTGGTACTCTGACCCAAATCACTGAAATGAGCTGTGTCCAGGCCCGGAAATGTTGCATGCAAAAAAAAAAAAAAAAAAAACAGTCTCATGGCAGGTTTTTAGCTGATCTAGTATTCTTGAGGAAACAGAAATAATATTTTTCATCTGGACAAATGTGCTGTTAATAATTCTGGTCTCTGATCATTTGAAATCTTTTTTCATTTCATTTTTTTTTTTATGTTCTATGATCTCTCTTCCACACTTGTAACTTTTTCCATCTACATCTAATTCTAATCACATGATTTTTAGATGTGCTCAATCATTGTACTGTATGGTTTCAATTAAATAGTCTACATTAAAAAAGTGCCTCAATAAAGTACAAATTTAATTTGCCACAAATGTCTGTAGGAATATAGTATAATGTAGTGGGGTATGGACACAATAGCAAATTTATATTATAAAACTTTTAATGGTTAAAAATTATTCAATAATAAGAGAAAAGTATATAATTAAAAGTAATTCTCTCTCTCACTTCTAAGATTGGCAAATTGTTTTGTCTCTCCAGAAGCATTATTTTCAAATTATTTTTGTTTTCCAAATACTTCCTATGCATGTATATTCATTCCAATTTCATATTCATATTTTGTTTTGTTTAAGCATTATCAAAGTAACTGACTTCTTTTTCAGTAATATCTATTCTCTTTAATACTGCAGCTATTTTTCAATTTTCGAAATAATTTTACTTTTTCTTGGATTCCTGAGCTGTGCCAGTTCTGTCCTTATATGGCCTCATCATATCTTCTTTGAAGCCAATTAACTGTCATTAGAGCTTCTTTTTATTAGGTAAGTATGTAGTCTATAATTGATTTTAAAGAGATATTATTCTATCTCAATAATTTCTCCTGTTTGATAGTCTTTGCAATGTTTTTTAACTAATCTTTATTAGAGTATAGTTGCTTTACTATGTTATGTTAGTTTCTGGTGTGCATCACAGTGAATCAGTTAAATGTACATATATATCCACTTTTTCTTAGATTTTCTTCCCATTTAGGTTACCACAAAGCATTGAGTACAGTTCCCACTGCTATATTTGAGTGTTTTTAAATTTTTATATTTCTTTGCTTAAGTATTTTTTGTAATTATGTTACATACTTCATATACTTTATCTTTCTGATTATTACTAATCTTGGAATGACAGATGTTTCTGATCCTGCTTGCTGCTTAACGATAAATAGTGCTTGAGTCTGAGTCAGGGTATTGCACTGGAAAAGCATACATATGGAATTTGGGTCAGTTACACAAATTCAGTAACATTCTTGTCTTGGGTATGTTTCTACTCAGTAACAGCAGAAGATATTTTTGACTCCCAGCAGAAACCTATATGTCACATGTCCTTTACTAGTTTTTTACTTCTTAGTTGCCAGAGAGTTGAAGTTTTAGAAATGATATGTACTCACTGTGCTTCTCCATCCTCTTTGTGCAGTGACAAGAGCCTCAGGCAAAGACAATGTGTTCCTGATATTCTTCATCTTACCCCACTTCCTTTGTCAATCCATGGTGTCACATGGGCACAGAGAGTATCCTGTAGCCTTTATTTATCAAGTGGCCTTATTTTTCCAAAGAAAGTACCACTGGTTTCCCCCTCTCTCCCGCCAAGGGCATGCCTCCTAATTTGGGAGTTCTCTGTGTCCTGTTTGAGATCTAAAATGGTTTACATTCTGAGTATTAGACCTCAGTTTGGCCCATATTTCAGTATATTTGGCAGTAGTTCTTAACAGTTCCATTAAAAATAAAACTTATTTTTCTCTTATGTTTTCATTCCACTAATTTCAGAGCAGAAAACAGAGGTCACAATGACTTGAAACATTAACTGTTAACCTGCAAATGTCACACTGAGTTTATTAAAGAAAGTTTCCATCCATTGCTTTGCCATTATAAAGGAAATAGTAGGCAATGTTTTTTGAATTTTTACTTATTTTAAAAATTCTTTAGAAATAACTTTTGTCACATAGAAGAAAGTTCTCATTTGAAAGGTTTCTAAAATAATATTAATTAATGAACATGTTAAATATTTTTAAAACATGGACATTTATGTTCATAATAATACAGTTTGGGATGAAACCAATGATGGAGAATTAGACTCAATTTACTGTTTTTTTAACCAGAGTGGGAAACAAGAAATGAATAATACTATTAGGGAAGAAAAATAACAGGACAAGTTTTATATAAGCTGTCCTTATTCTGAAATAATAATCATACACACACACACATATAATTAGCTAGTAATGGAAAATTTGGGGTGCTGCAGATGGTAAAGCATCTGTCTACAATGCGGGAGACCTGGGTTCGATCCCTGGGTCAGGAAGATCTGCTGGAGAAGGAAATGGCAATCCACTCCAGTACTATTGCCTGGAAAATCTCATGGACAGAGGAGCCTGGTAGGCTACAGTCCATGGGGTCGCAAAGAGTTGGACATGACTGAGCGACTTCACTTTCCTTTTCCTTTCCTTTCCATGTGTTCTCAGAATAAATATAGTAAGTTTTGGTTGTAACTGTCTAATTTATTGAGTTAGTTTTGGTTTTAGTTTAGTTGCTCAGTGTCTGACTCATTGAGACCCGTAGACTACAGCCTACCAGGCTCCTCTGTCCATGGGATTTTCCAGGCAAGAGTACTGGAGTGGGGGTTGCCATTTCCTTCTCCAGGGGATCTTCCCGACCCAGGGATCGAACCTGCTGCTGCTGCTGCTAAGTCGCTTCAGTCGTGTCCGACTCTGTGCGACCCCAGAGATGGCAGCCCACCAGGCTCCCCCGTCCCTGGGATTCTCCAGGCAAGTACACTGGAGTGGGTTGCCATTTCCTTCTCCAATGCATGAAAGTGAAAGTGAAGTCGCTCAGTCGTGTGGGACTCCTAGCGACCCCATGGACTGCAGCCCACCAGGCTCCTCTGTCCATGGGATTTTCCAGGCGAGAGGACTGGAGTGGGGTGCCACTGCCTTCTCCAGGGATCGAACCTGAGCCTCGCACATTGTAGGCAGACACTTTACTGTCTGAGCCACCAGGAAAGTCCTAGTTTTGGTTTAAGTAACTATATAATGACTCAAATAAATATTGGATTGAGAGAAACTTACACAAAAAGGAAAGACACTTGATCTTTCTTGCAGTATAATTATAAGGGTGATCTGATGGTCAGAATTTTTTTATGCTATCATGGACTCAGTCAGGAGTTGCCTCCCAAGGAGTTGTGCTTTGTATGTTGGGCAAGTCCATGCCTAGTCTATTTTAGAGATGAAAAGGAGATTTCAGGGATGTTACACTCAGCTGGATTTGTTTCCTAGAATATCATGGTTTTTTATCCAATCAGTAATTGACTCCTAGCTTAAAAGACAGGTTGGCCTCATCTTTATATAGAGAGGTTATATTTCAACATATGTTCATGAGTATTTTCATTTACTTCAAAATAAAAGGAAGGAGCATATGTATCTATTTTATAAGATTTAATTAACTGATCAAGTCAGAGTCCATTAAATTTGTTCATATTCTTAAATAAATTCTAAATTTGGTAGGTAACTTATACTGGAATTTTTTTTTTCCAATTTAGAGTTATTTTTGATAGAAATTAGTTATGTTTCTGTCTTGTTATTTTATCTTCTTAGTAAATTAAGTAGCTATCCACTGAATGTGATTCTCCCTTCCACTTAGAAATCTTGTTCTTTCTTCTTCCCATATCTGGGTCCTTTCTAATATCACTTAACCATCTGAGCATTCCAAGTACTCTTTTATCACATCTGAAATTCCATGTCAGAATTTGCATGTATAAAAATGCACATACAGTCCAATCTCTGTGGTGTGGTAGATACAGTTTATGTTGCAGGCATATTTTAAACATAGAAAAATGTTAATCCCAAGAATATTACATTTAGAAAGCTCAAGGCAACTACAGGGGAATTTTCTTGAAGCTGTTCATTATAAGCCTAAGCATGCTCAGGGTTCCCCTGTCATTCAGATGTCATCTGGAGTATTTTACATTAGCAGTAGGCAGATGTTTTACTCACTTTCAAATGGTAATTGTTTTGAATAACCATTTTTTATAATTGCTTATAAAACTCAACAATTATAGACAAATTTTAAGACTGATTAAACTTTGAGTTCTGAAATATGATTTACCATGTAAGTACTAAAATTAACCTATGAGCCAAGAGTTTTGTTAGTCGTAAAATATTCTATTAGACCAGTAAAATACTTAGCAAGTTGAATAACACTATATACACACACACACACACACACACACACACGTGCACACACGTCCACAAATAAAAATGTAGAGAGAGAAATACAACAGTCTTAAGTCAAATTCAATTCACAACCAGGTGGTTAAGTTTGTGGATTTTATCTTTAAATAATTCGATTTAACAACCATATGCTACCTATGGAAAAACCAATGTCTGGAAGCCAACTTAAAATTAATTGTGAAAAATCCTTTGCCAAAATATCAGATTTGAAAGATGTATTTTGGAAGTTTGTAAAATAAAGTTGTTTGGAGTGTGTGAAATACCTTAATTTCTTAAAGCAAGTATTATGATATAAACAATATGTTTTCTTTGTATGTGGATGGGCAGAGAGAAAGGACTCTTATAAAAAGTTTGTATATTTATATAAGCTCATTTGTGTAAGAAAAATGATAGATGAGATGAAACAGATGATGGTGATACATAACACGTGTCAGCTGGGTATTATTGTTCACTTGCAGCTAGGTTGGGATGATTCAGCATCTGTAGCAAGGGGCAGTAGAGAGTCATCCCAACAGTGGTCACAGATGAGAAATCAACTTGAACTGCAGGGCACTAATGTCCAAGTAAGCTGGCAACATCTGGTAAATATTTGGGTGAATAACTAAATGCTAGGGTTGGAGAGGAAGAGAAAGTAACACATATAAAACCTTTACTAACTTCCAAAATCTACTTAAATGATTTGATAGTGGATATACAATATTGTAAAGTTTAAAAATAAAATTAAAAAAAAAAATAAATTTTAAAAAATTTTAAAAAATAAAATGATTATGTTAACACTGGAGTTTGGAAGATACAGGAAAAGAATAGTATGTAATTCACTGAAGCAATACATTAATGAAATTTAAAATTGGAAATTGAATAAATAACATTAACATGAACTTGGCAAAGTATGACATTATTTTCAGATAAAAGTATGACTAATTTTAACTCTAAAACTATACATTTCAAGGAGCACTTGATTTTTCAAGCATTAAATTCTCATGTTTTTCTAAATCTGAGTCCATATCTGTGAAGCTTTAGTGGGAGTGGACCCCCAGTCTGCCTGAGAATGCAGTAATATTAATACCATAAACACAGTTCTCCTTGAACCACTTGGAGATGTGAAGGACGGGGAAGCCTGGCATGCTGCAGTCCATGGGGTCGCAAAGAGTCAGATACAACCGAGAGACTGAACAGCAATGAACCACATACAGAATATACAAGATAATGAATGTCAAGTTCAGCTCCTCATTCAATTCAGTAGAAAGACCTACACTTAGATCTCATAACAGTTGTATGAATCATTTTTCTATCTAATAACTGACTAGGGGAAAAAGATTTTTCACTCTTCTATTTTGCCTTTTTACCAAAAAATGAGTTCCAAATGATATGATAAATGTTTTCATTCTGTATTCTTAGTAGGTTTTTAATAACACTATAAAATGTTTATAAAACACATATAAGTTGTCAGCTCAACTTGGTTGCAATTTTCCTTTCTTTTCAGCTCAGGAAAACTACAAAATTCACATTTGAGAGTTTATTCATTTACACATCTGTGAATTATCATATCTTTGTAGTAGACACAACATGGGGTATTAAACTTCTTTGACTGCTCCACTCCATCTTTAAGAAGCAAAAGGAAAAATATCACATAAATGAAATAAAAGGAAACACCCACTCTGGAGTGGCTTTGCTTGAAGTACATCTTTGGTCTTTAGTTTAACTTGTCCTTTCAAAAAAAACCTTTTAGAATATATACTTTATGGAGGAAAATAACTCATGAATAAATTTTAAGAGGAGGGTTCAGGATGGGGAACACAGGTATACCTGTGGCGGATTCATTTCGATATTTGGCAAAACTAATACAATATTGTAAAGTTTAAAAATAAAATAAAATTAAAAAAAAAGAATATGCATGATAATAAAGTAAAATAGGAAAATACAATTAAAATAAAAATGTTTAAATCACCACTTTCAGGTACTGAATAAATTTGTTTCCTAAAATTAATATAATAGCAATAGGTTTTCACAGATCTCAAAATATAAAGTATTTGTTCCTATCTGCACTTTATGGTTTTTGTTTGGGCTTTCTTTGCTCATTTGCTTGTTTGTTTTGATGGGGACACCAACCATTCATTCATTAATTAGTTCATATATTCATTAAAAAGATGTGTTGAGTGTTCTTCCAGTGAGCTGGGTCTGTGCTGAGAATGTTTATCAAGTATTAAACCCTAAATACAGCTAAACTTTGTCTTGTGTTGAATTTGACATTTAGAGCACAAATTTAAGTAAATGCCAGGGATTTACTCTGAAGATGTAGCAATTTCCTCTTCTTGAGACTGTTTGTCCTTTTTGGTTCTGCACAGTTCAGTCGAAAAACATTTATACAGACTTCTAGTGGCTGATTCCCATAACTAAATTGTGTAATTCAAATGTAGCCATAAAATTCTATGAGGACAGGATATGATTCATCCTTTGCTTAGTGTCTTAGACTCTACCTCTTCTTCTTTTTTTTTTTTTTTTTTGGTTTAATTTTTTTCTTTTACTAGTGTGGGATGCATGAGTTCTAATGTCAGCAGCAACATCTTACATTTATTATGCTACTCTTCTTTGGAAAACACCAGACAATATGTTTTCTTCACCACATCATTGAAACAAGGTTCAACAAAGTCATACAAAAATTAAAACTATTTTTGTAAAATGGCTTCTGTATACATTTTGACAGTGTAGCCTCACCCTAAATGTCATTCCCCAAATATGAGATCACCCTTCCTTTTGCTACTAAGTAAATGTCTTAAATATCAGTGGCTATATATCAAATTTCTCATCATTTTACATGCTTTTTGCTTCAAAGGGATAAATATTTCTCTTCAACTGTTTTCATGGCTAGTAGCTTGACATTTGGAGAAGGCAATGGCACCCCACTCTAGTACTCTTGCCTGGAAAATCCCATGGGCGAAGGAGCCTGGTAGGCTGCAGTCCATGGGGTCACTAAGAGTCGGACACGACTGAGCGACTTCACTTTCACTTTTCACTTTCATGCATTGGAGAAGGAAATGGCAACCCACTCCAGTGTTCTTGCCTGGAGAATCCCAGAGACGGGGGAGCCTGGTGGGCTGCCGTCTATGGGGTCGCACAGAGTCGGACACGACTGAAGCGACTTCGCAGCAGCAGCAGCAGCAGCTTGACACTTAGGTATAATCCTATGGGTCTTTCTTGAGAACTTGTTTGTATGCTTTGTCTCTCAGTCATGTCCTACTCTTCACGACCCCCTGAACTATATAGCCTGCCAGGCTCCTCCGTCCATGGGATTCTCCAGGCAAGAATACTGGAGTGAGTTGCCATTCCCTTTTCCAGGGGATCTTCTTGACCCAGGGATTGAACCCACCAGGTCTCCTGCATTGCAGGCGGGTTCTTAACTGTCTGAGCCACCAGGGAAACTCATACCAAAACCTTCTGATTCTTACCTCCACTCAAAACCCAGCCCCACTCCTTCTTCCTACCTTCACTCCCATGCCTGCTTTTCCATAGAATTCTACTGCATGGCAGTAACAGTGTGCCCATGGGAACCCCGGCACCTGTTGGTTTTGTCTACCCAAGTCTTTTGCATAATCCTTTGGTGGATTTTTCAACAGAGTCCTTTTAATAAAGTCATGTTGCCACTTGAGGAAGGAAAGAAATTCAAGCATTAGAATGGAATAAGGGAGTGGAATAATTCCCGAATACCTTTACGTAGGTTAAAAACAATCCAATAATGGGTCTTGAAATAACAATTCATATGTATTACATCTCCTGTGCCGGACACACCACTGACAAAAGACAGACTTTATTTCCTAAATGGGAAGGGTGAGTTGGAAAAGAACACTCTCTTTTCAGGAGACTTTTACTCTTTACCTTGAAATGCTTTTTAAGTGGAGGGCCCTGAGGGCACATAAAGAGAGACCTTAAGTGTGTGTAAGGATATGATTAAGGAAATTGATTTCCAGAGCCTCAAATTCTATGTATTCTCTTTCCGGGGAAAATGCTCGCTATGAAGAAGGGGACATATCTGTTCTCCTTTCCCAGCTACTCTTAGGTAACCACCTTTTCCTTTCTTTCTTTTTTTTTTCGCTCCTTTCCCCTTCCCCAGTATTGCACATTACATGTTCCAGAAATGCAGACATGCTCCCAAATCTTACAGAAAACCTCTTTAATGTACCACAACTCTTCTTCCCATCTGTCTCATTAGTAGATTCATTTCCAGTAGCATTTCTGTTTTTTTATGTTTTACAATTGTTGTGCTAAGTTGCTTCAGTCGTGTCTGACTCTGTGCAACCCTATGGACTGCAGCCTGCCAGGATTCTCTGTCCATGGGATTCTTCGAGCAAGAATACTGGAGTGGCTTGCCATTTTCTTCTCCTTACAGTTGTTACTTACAATGATTTATAATATTGTCCTGAACAATTGTTAATGATAATTATTGTGACATAATTAATTCTAGAAGAAATTTTAGACACTTACAATTGATGTTCAAGGAAAATTTTAAATAAATGTCTTTTTGATGATGCCTTTTTACTGTGGAGAAATATGATATAGTGTTTAATAAACACATTCAAGCATAAAAATATATGAGAATGGAAATCTGTGGGTAAAATTGAATGAAAATATAATTTAACTGAGGAAAAAGCAATCAGATTTTTTGAATATTAAAAAAGTATGTTTGTATATCTTTAACTGAATTATGGGATAATGGTATCATTGTGATTATATTTATACTCCTTTTGGATTTTCTTTTTTAATTTTTATTGAAGTATAGCTGCTGTACAATATTATATGTTTTGTTTGTTTATTTCAGTCACTAAGTTGTGTCCAATTCTTCTGTGACTCCATGGACTATAGCCCACCAAGTTCCTCTGTCCATGCAATTTACCAGGCAAGAATACTGGAGTGGATTGCCATTTCCTTCTCCAGAGGATCTTCCCAATCCAGAGATCAAACATGTCTCCTACATTAGTAGATGGATTCTTTACCACTAAACCACTGGGGAAGACCCATTATATAAGTTACAGGTATATAATATACTGATTCATAATTTTTAAAGATTATGCTTCATTTATAGTTCTTATAAAATATTGGCTAAATTCCCCATGTTATACCATATACTCTAGTAACTTATTTTATACCTAATAGTTTGTATGTCTTACTCCCCTCCCACATGTTGCCCCTCCTCCCTTTCCTGTCTCCGCTGCTAACCACTAGTTTGTTCTCTGTATCAGTGAGTCTGCTTCTTATTTTTCTTTTATTCATTAGCTCATTGTATTTTTTAGATTCCACATATAAGTGATATTATACAGTATTTTCCATTCTCTGACTTATTTCATTTAGCATAATGGCCTCCAAGTACTTCCATGTTGCTGCAAATGGCAATGTTTTATTCTGCTTATGGCTGAGTAACATTCCCTTATATACTACATCTTTATTCATTTGTCTGTTGATGGACACTTAGGTTGCTTCCATATCCTGTAAATAATACTGCTATTAAAACTGAGGTGCATGTGTCTTTTCAAATTAGGGTTTTTGTTTTTTTGTTTACTTACTCAAGAGTGCAATTGCTGGGTCATATGGTAGTTTTATTTTTAGTTTTTTGAAATACTGTACTATTTGACAGCAAAAAAAAAAAACAACTGTCAAAAACTGTTTTTTGTACTGTTTTTGAATACATTTTTAAAAGTGACACAGCAATTGTATTTAAAATAGAAATTATATACCTTTGAAAACCATTGAGTTGTATGATGAAATTTTTTAGATTCTAACTTTAAAAACAGGATCTAACTTAAAGTTATCTTAGGGAGTAGAAGCCTAAACCACAGCTCTCAAACTTACAGCTTAACAATGCTCATGAGTATCATACTTGCACTCTATATTTGCCTATTTTTCTGAAAGAGTTCCCCCCCACGAAGAAAGTAATTTTGTTCTGCCTTGGATGCTTATAACCATTTTGAGGGGAATATTTTCCCTTGGAGACAGACCTGTCAATGCCTGGTAGAGCTCATGCCAAGATCCTTGCCCTTGGGCCTTTAAAACTTGCTCCACATGCTGGTTTCCTCATATTAGGATCGTTCCTGAAAATCTTCTCCCTACTTTTTGCTGTCAAATAGTCAACTTGAGCAGGTATATATTGGGTTGGCCAAAAAATTTTGTTCAGGTTTTCCTGTAATATGTTAAAGATCACCATAACAACAGAGTACCAGGGTGGTTGAGAAAGCTCTTTTAGGGCACCAGAGAGTATCTCCTAAGAGAAAGTTACTTTCAGGAGATAAGAAAAGAACACTAATCATACTCCCTAACTCACCATTTTCCTGAAATTACTCTGTCAAACATTGCTAATCACTAAAATTGAAGGTAAAAGAAGAAGGGGGCAACAGGATGAGCTGGCTGGATGGCATCACTGACTCAATGGACATCAGTCTGAGCGAACTCTGGAAGATAGGGAAGAACAGGGGAGCCTGGCATGCTGCAGTTCATGGGGTTCCCAAGAGTCAGACACAACTTAGCAAATGAACAACAATAAAGAATTAAATATAAAAGATACCTTTTAGTCTGTATTTCATTTGAACTCTACATTATTTCATAGTGGTAACAATTCCTTCTTTAAAATTACAGCCCCCACAACACTTCTCTCTTAGATCACCCCACACTTCTACAAATTACTCTCAAGCGCTTTTATATGCAGTTCTTGTTCTGTCTGTCCCCGGACTCTGGCTGTCTTACTCTAAACACTATGTTTGATGATTTCACATACAGTCTGGTCTGTAGCTACCAATAGGATGTTGTTGTTGAATTGCCCAGTCATGTCCAACTCTGTGACCCCATTGACTGTAGCACACCAGGCCTCCCTGTCCTTCAGCATCTCCTGAAGTTTGCCCAAGTTCATGCATCAGTGATGCCATCCAGCCAGCTCATCCTCTGATGCCCTCTTCTCCTTCTGCCCTCAATCTTTCCCAGCATCAGGGACTTTTCCAATGAGTCATATGTTCTCATCAGATGACCAAAAATACTGGAGCTTCAGCATCAGTCCTTCCAGTGAATATTTAGGTTTGATCTCTCTTAAGACTGACTGGATTGATCTCCTTGCTGTCCACGGGACTTTCAGGAGTCTTCTCCAGCACCACAGTTCGAAGGCATCAATTCTTTAGTATTCTGTCCTCTTTATGGTCAATACAGCTCAAATCTCTGTTTGCAGCTCAGGTCTTTCTGCTGAGTTACATTTGAATCTTCCAACATATTCTTGATCTAGTTTTGGTTTTGATGTTATTTATCTTTCCCTTAGATATGAGTGAAAGTTTTGATCCAGAATTATATACAATGTATGTCCAGTGACTTCCTGTATAGCTTAACACAAAATATCATAACCCGTAGGCACATGTACCTCTCTAAATAAACAAGCAAAATCTGGCCACACTCAGGTTATTTATTTCTCAACGTTGGAACTCTGCTTCATTCAGATGGGTCACTTCACTCTCCAGTATAGGTACCCTCAGTCTCTAAGTTACTGCTCCAGTGATTCTCCCAACCTAGGCTGCCCATCTCCTTTCTCATTGCATATCCAAATATCCTCCTTGTATTCAAGTGTTGCCCCAGTTTTCACACACTCAGTATAGTTTGTTCTTAACTGTCCTAATATCCACTTATATTAACATTCTAGAACTATATTAGGATGTTTTGGGCATAAAAAAATTCTTTGGAAATTAAGTCATGTATAAGCTTCAACTTATAACAACGTCATATTTCTATTCTTTGATTTCAAAATTAATACCTATGCTCTTAGAGTATGGGAATCTTTATTCTTTGACTTTTACTGTCTGAGAAAATGTTGTCAACACAATAGTGTTTTGAAGTGTTCGTCATATAGATCATTAATAAGAAGATTCTCATTTTTAAAGTCAAGGTGTATGACATACTGACAGAAAGACTGTTGATAATTGCTAAAATGTCAAGAGAATGGGATATATGTTATTATCCAGGAATCTTAGAGCTTATATTATATTCTGCTGGAATAATAGTCAACTATAGGATAGGAGTTTAAAATGTGAAAAATAGCTTCATGTCCAAATTTAGCTCCCTTGAGAAACGCTGGGCTGGAAGAAGCACAAGTTGGAATCAAGATTGCCGGGAGAAATAGCAATAACCTCAGATATGCAGATGACACCACCCTTATGGCAGAAAGTGAAGAGGAACTAAAAAGCCTCTTGGTGAAAGTGAAAGTGGAGAGTGACAACATTGGCTTAAAGCTCAACATTCAGAAATTGAAGATCATGGCATCTGGTCCCGTCACTTCATGGGAAATAGATTGGGAAACAGTGGAAACAGTGTCAGATTTTATTTTTTTGGGCTCCAAAATCACTGCAGATGGTGACTGCAGCCATGAAATTAAAAGACACTTACTCCTTGGAAGGAAAGTTATGACCCACCTAGATAGCATATTCAAAAGCAGAGACATTACTTTGCCAACAAAGGTCCATCTAGTCAAGGCTATGGTTTTTCCAGTGGTCATGTATGGATGTGAGAGTTGGACTGTGAAGAAAGTTGAGCACCAAAGAATTGATGCTTTTGAACTGTGGTGTTGGAGAAGACTCTTGAGAGTCCCTTGGACTGCAAGGAGATCCAACCAGTCCATTCTGAAGGAGATCAGCCCTGGGTGTTCTTTGGAAGGAATGATGCTAAAGCTGAAACTCCAGTACTTTGGCTACCTCATGCGAAGAGTTGACTCATTGGAAAAGACTCTGACGCTGGGAGGGATTGGGGGCAGGAGGAGAAGGGGACGACAGAGGATGAGATGGCTGGATGGCATTACTAACTCGATGGACGTGAGTCTGATTGAACTGCGGGAGTTGGTGATGGACAGGGAGGCCTTGCGTGCTGCTCTTCATGGGGTCGCAAAGAGTTGGAAACGACTGAGCGACTGAACTGAACTGAACTGAAAGAGTCTCTTCTATGCTTAAAACTCTCATAGTTCCTCAGAGTTAATAAAACCCAAATAAAGACATTAATGTTATTTGAAAGAGTATTTTGTCTTAAAGTCATTTATCAGATTAGTCAAGTTAATTGTCCAGACTTCAAGGAGGTGTTAGAATAGACCGAGATGAGGGAGAGGAACGGAGGGAAAAGTCTAGAAAATGGAGCTTCAAGGAAGGAAATTCTTTGGGGGAAATACTTTCTGTGCTAAGGGTATGTGGTAACTGTGCTGAGTATGTGAGATGGAGTGAAGTGCGAGCTGCCAAAAAGTAGTGGGTATAAAAAGCAGCTCTTGAATGAGCTATATCTATACTATACGGATGTGCTTTTGTGTAAGGCAACTGTTGTTGAATGAGTTTCAGGTAGAGACTTATATTTAGTGAGAACATCAACAAATATAAAATCAGAATTGCCAGTTTGCGGGACATGTACTGTCAACATTTTCTAAGTTTCCTGAGTGGTTAGTTGCCTCACCAAAACTGTATTTCTTTGAGTATTTTGACTTTTGTTCAATTAATATTTAAAGAAAGAAAAACAAAGGTTGATCAAGGAAAGGATTAAAAGGTAGACCAAAGTAAGAAGAGGAGGAAAGGAAAGTACATATGATTGGCATTAGTGTGAATGGTACAGTGTAGACATCTGAAATATTTATTTTATATACTTTCACTGTGAGAGAGTTATAAGTACATCATTTCTTTGAGAATAAAATGAGATTCAGAAGAATGAAGTAAATAATCCAGTGACACTTAATAAAAGCTAAATCTGTTATTTGACCTTAACTCCAAAGTCCACACTTTTTTAAATAATTAAAATTAAAATAACAAAGACATAAAAAGACAAAGAAAGAAACATTATAGAGCTTTGATTATTACTTAGCATGTGACATATAAAAATGACTTAGACATTTTTATATGATGTCAAATACACTAATAAAGGAAGGAAGTCAGTGTTCGGAGTTTAAACAATGTAAACCAATTTTTGATTATTTAAGTGTCTTAGTTTAGGTTCTAGGAGCAGACTTGAAATAAGAGTCATATGCAGATAGTTTATTTGAGAAGTGATCCCAGTAACCATGAACAGAGGAGTGAGGAAATGACAGAGAAAAGGTAAGGAAGCCAAAAAAGTATCACATTATTAAATAGGCTACCGTAGTAATTTAATCCCATGTGATTGTCACCTCTGAGAGGAGAGAGCTGGGTATTAAGAACTAGCTCCTAGCAGTTGGTGGCTGAAGATTATTCCTGTGAACCATTGATTCACCAGCATTTCTAACCTTCTTTGTACACAGAGAGGGCTCAGGCAGCCACAGCAAACCCTCAAGCAAAGAGCAGGTGTTGCTATTTGGAAGTCAGTTGGCAGCTACTGTTAAGGGAGATATGGACAGAAAAGTCATCTGCTGCATTATGGAAAACAGCATGCTCAAAGAACATTAGGTTGTGGATAGAATCATTAAGTCATCTAGAAAAATTCCCCAAACTCCTTATTCGAATATATTTGGTGAAGACATAAGGCTACCTCCCACAAAGCCATGGAAGATGCTCCTTGCACTTCGGCACAGTTAGCCCTGAACACTTAACACCCACATTAGCACCCCTGCTCTGGTTGCTTCTGGCATTTTGATCTTGCTGGAATTTTCCTCTCAGCCAGATTGTTTAGCTGGTCCTCTCCACAAACCTGTTTGGCAACGTCTAGGTCATTTGGAGGAACTCTGAGTACAAGAGTGGATATCTGGAACTTGAGCACATTCTTTTAATCCCATCAAAACTCACAAGGTTGTGGGAGGTGATTTCACAAGTGTAGTAAAGAAGCGAAGACACTGATTCTCCAGAAAAGAATAACATATAGCCATGATATATACTTAATATTTTTAATTCAGATTTTAAAGTTACTTTGTTGGGCTAGTTTCCAAAAATAAGCTATGCATCAAAGATTTCTACTGGAAACGGTGAAAGAGGTGTTTGGTAGAAAGTCTCAGCTTTAATTGAGGAGATGCACTGATTATTTCATTCTTAGTCTTATCTCAGTTCTGTTTTAGTGCCATTGCTGTTTTTCTGGGTCAAAATTCTTAACTCCCTTGGTTTTTTCCTTTACTTTTTTTTTTTTTTTTTCTTTTGACAAGTAAGAAACTGCTATAAGAGGAAGTCTTTCTCCAAATGCATCTCTAGGGCACTATTAAAAGCTGGGAGCAGCAGGCTTTTCTCCTTCTGTTGGCTCTATGAGTCACTCACTCACTCATTATATGCATCATGAGCTTGAGCCTACCAGTAACTCTGTAAAGGCAATTCATTTTGACAGTGCTATGCACCAAGAACTGTTTGAGACAAAGAGGTAAAATATGAAAATAAGAAAGAATTGGCCACAAAGGAGTTTATAATCTCATAGAGTACATCAGTTAGTCAAGTATATAAATAGCTATAATGGAAGGTCATAGTGAAGAAACAGAATTACTATGGAAATATGAAGAGAGACAGAATTATCTCCATTAGGGTTTGGGTTATGGGAAGTTTAGCATGTTTGGAAAGCTACTACTTGAAGTTTGGAAAGACTCTGGACAAGTGGGGTTGTTGAGACATGGCAGTGGTATCCTCCAGTGAAAACAAATAAGAAAAATATGGGTTGTTTTGCAGAAAGATGAAATAGCCTAATTTTCTCAGAGTATGTAGTATAGGAGGACACACTGATAGAAAAGCAGGATGTGAATGTTACCTCGAAGCAATCAAGTTGCTGGTGAAAAGCGCCCTAGGAACCACAGATAATGTGACTCTATGAAAACTACTGTGTGTTTCTTCTCATACTGGACAAAGTGCCATCTGTGGGCATTTAGCTCAAAACATGGAATACGAAATTCAACATTAGAAATCAAACTCTCTTCAGAGAAATTTCTAATTTATAGATAAAGAGAGCTTGCACATGCTCAACATTTAATAGACATTATTTTACTCAACTGAGAAGCTGATCTTTATCTATGTCCTAATACAACATCTTTCTGAATATCTCAGTTTTATAGTGAAAGTACCTTGAAGATAATAAGACAGATAAAACTGCCCAGAAAGACACAGAAGAATAAAGGTTCAAAAGAGTGTTTCTCAGGTTCTGTTTTGTGTGTGAATGAGTTGGGTGGTTAAAGCAATGCCGTTATACCAGTTCCCAGTAAGTATGACAAACTGTTCTAATTAAACCATTTAAAACAACAATTTTATTCCAAACATATGTGCAACCAAATGTATTTTTAAATAAAATTTTCATTGCTCTTTTGTAAAAATTAGTTTTCATCATTGAAAATGTGATTTTTTAAAATCAAAATATTATAAACTAGAATTTGTGATAAAATAAATTCCTTGCTTATTGAAATTTGCCCTGGCAACACGTATTATTCAAAACAACAACAACAAAAACCAGGAATAATTCACTTCTAAAATAATAGTATTACCTAATTTATAAACATTAAAACAACTAAAACCATATTGTAAAAGCAGAAGTATGAAAAGTCAATCTCAATGACACACATGTTCTTTAGAAAACATTAGATTACTCTGGAAGTATTTTTCCTTAAATGGAGTTCTTCCATTCACCTCATTACACAGTTTGAACATTGATATGCAAGCTTGGTTTAGTTTTGGTACTACACAATGGTGCTATACAATTCCTTGTATAAATGTTTACATATTTCTTATTTATCATTATATTATCTCCATATGACATAAAGCTCTAAAATCTGAATAATCTGGGTGCAAGTATTTTGTGAATGTTGTCAATTCTGCAAATTATACATTTTAATACATTGCAGTAATTGTTTAAAAAGCCAGTGGTATAATTTCATCTTTATTTCATAGTTTCTTTTTTTTGCAAATCCTAGCTCTGTCGCCTCCTAACAATATGAAATTGGAAAAGTTCTTTACTTCTGTGAATTGAAGTTTCCTCTCCTCTAACATAGTGAGTGGTGACACCACGCTTTTCACACAGCTGTGATGGGGATTAAAACGATAAGTAGTTCTTGACACGTATTAGCCACTTAGTATGTGACAGACAGCTTTGGCCATAAAATTAACTAAAGAACTCTTACAGTTCCTTATACACGAATCGCCTCTGCCACCAGCCTGTGATAATATCAGGCAGCACCTTTTACCTGTACTACTACCATCAGCCTCCAGAATAACTTCCTGATTATCATTAAATCCTTCTGTCAGTCCATTTTCTACAAGGCAGTCTGCGTTATCCTTTAAAAATGAAAATCTGATCATATTATTTCACTTGCTTAAAATTTAATAGCTTCTTACTGCTCTTGGGGTAAGATTGAAAATTAAAAACATGGCTCAGAAGAACCTGGATAATGTGGCTTTTGTCTAGGTTTCAAGCATTTTTCCATATCTCTCTAAAAATGATCATATTTGTGTAGTCTTCTCAAATATGCTATTGTCCTTCCCAGAATGTTTCTAGAATTTCTAGAATGCTCTTTCATTTCCTAGTTAGAAACTAAATATCCTTTATATTATAGGAAAAGAAAATATTTCAACTTGGGTCTCTCTCTTTGTTATAAACTCACATATAGCCTCCTGAGAGCCTCTTGGACCACAAGGAGATCCAACCAGTCCATCCTAAAAGAAATCAGTCCTGAATATTCATTGGAAGGACTGATGCTGAAGCTGAAACTCCAATACTTTGGCCACCTGAGGTGAAGAACTGACTCATTCGAAAAAATTCTGATGCTGGGAAAGATTGAAGGTGGGAGGAGAAGGGGATGACAAAAAATGAGATGGTTGAATGGCATCACCAACTCAATGGACATGAGTTTGAGTAAACTCCAGGATTTGGTGCTGGACAGGGAGGCCTGGCGTGCTGCAGCCCATGGGGTCGCAAAGAGCCGGTCACGACTGAGCAACTGAACTGAACTGATAGCCATGTTATTTCCCTTTATAATAGTTGTTTTCATTAGTAACTAGTAATAATTTGTGTGACTATCTGAATGAAATCTGTCTCCCCAGCTGAACAAGGAACTCATGAAGGAAAGGATTATGTATGAGTTTCATCATAATTTCACCCTTTATATATAGCAGAATACTTTTAATTTATTGCTTGATTGAATGACTTTAAAACATACTAGCAAACCAAATCTAACAATTCATAAACAGGTTTACATATCATGACCAAGTGGAACTTATTGCAAAAGTTGAAGCTGTTTTAATAGCTTAAAACAAAAGAATAAAATATGCCATACCAATAGATAAAGTATAAAAAACAAATGACTACCTCAAATAGTTCAGCAAATATCTTCATGAGAAAAATGCCCAACAAAGTAGGACTAGATGACAATTTCTTCAATCTGATAAAGGATATCTATAAAAACCCACAGCCACAAAATATTGACAAACTGAATGTTTTTCACTTAAAATTGGGAGCAAGTTAAGAAGATCCACTCTTGCCACTTAAGTTTAAAATTGTATTAGTTCAGTTCAGTTCAGTCGCTCAGTCATGTCCGACTCTTCGCGAACCCATGAATCGCAGCATGCCAGGCCTCCCTGTCCATCACCAACTCCAGGAGTTCACTGAGACTTAACGTCCGTCGAGTCAGTGATGCCATCCAGCCATCTCATCCTCTGTCGTCCCCTTCTCCTCCTGCCCCCAATCCCTCCCAATATCAGAGTCTTTTCCAGTGAGTCAACTAAATTGTATTAGAGGTCTTTGCAATTAGGCAAGATAAAGAAAAACAAATCCAGATTAGAAAGAAGTAAAATTTGTTCTATTTGCATATGGCGTGAACTTGTGTATAATCATTCTAATTACTCTATTGAATTATTAGGACTAATAAGCAAGCTTAACAGGATTTACTTCAGGATAAAAGATAAATATACAGAAAATAAATATTTCTATATACTAGATTAATATTCAAAAAAATTAAAATAACTTCACTTATAATAGCATGAAAAAAAACAAAATACAAATAAAGTTAACAAAAGAAATTCAACATTTGAACACTGACAGTGACAAAACATTGTTGAAAGAAGATCTAAAGAAAGAGAAAGGCATTTCATGTTCATGGATCAGAAAATTTAATATTGTTAAGATAACAGTACTTCTCAAAGTGATCTAAAGGTTCAGTGCAATTTGTATCAAAATCCTAGATTCTTTTTTGTAGTAACTGACAATCTAAAGATAATATTTATATTAAAAAAACAATGAATCCAGAACAGCCAAAGCAATTTGAAAAAGAACAAAGTTGGAAGACTTATACTTTCATATTTCAAAATTTACTACAAAGCTACAGTAATCAAGAGAGTGTGGTACTGACATTAGATATATAGAACAGTGGAACAGAAGTGAGAGTCCAGAAACAAACTCTTACATTTCTGGTCAGTTGACGAGGGTGTCAAGACAGTTAAGTGGGGAATAATATTTTTTTCAGTAAATGGTACTAAGACAGCTGGATAACCATATGCAAAAGAATGAAATTGAACCTCAGTCTCATACCATACAAAAATATTAACTCAACCTAGATCACAAAATTAAATATAAAAGTATTCCATCCTTAGGAAAAAATATGGGGATAAACCGTATTAACTTTAAAATAGACAGTAGTTTCTTTGACACAAGACTAAAAGCATCAGCAAAAAAAGAAAATAAACACATACATTGAATCACATCAAAATTTTAAAAAATTGTTTTGTGCTACAAATGATATGATCCAGAAAATAAAAGACCATGCACAAAATGGAAGAGAATATTTCTAAATCATATATCTGATAAAATGCTTATATCTAGTATGTGCAAATAACTCTTGTTGCTGTTGCTGCGTCGCTTCAGTCGTGTCCAACTCTGTGCGACTCCATGGACTGCAGCCTACCAGGCTTCTCCATCCATGGGATTCTCCAGGCAAGAATACTGGAGTGGGTTGCCATTTCCTTCTCCAATGCATGAAAGTGGAAAATGAAAGTGAAGTCACTCAGTCGTGTCTGACTCTTGGCAACCCCATGGACTGCAGCCTACCAGGCTCCTCCATCCATGGGATTTTCCAGGCAAGAGTACTGGAGTGGGGTGCCATTGCCTTCTACAAAACAACTCAATAATAAATGTACAAATAACTCAATTAAAAATGGAAAAGAAACTGAACTGATATTTTCCAAAGATATCAAATTACCAAAAAGCATGTGAAGATACACTAAATGTCATTAGTCATTAATAAGATGCAAATCAAGACCACAATGGGATGCCATTTCACTCCCACAATTATGGGAGCTATAATTAAGAAGACAGTAACAAGTGATGTTGAGGATATGGAGAAATTGGAATCCTCAGACATTGCTCTTAGTAGAAAAAAATGTTGCAGTCACTTTGGAAAACAATATGAAAATTCCTCAAAAATGTAAATATAGAGTACGGTATGAGTCAACACCTTCACCCAAGATAGTAAAAACAATTATTTACACAAAAATGTGTACACAAATGTTCATAACAGTATTACTCATAATAGTCCAAAGTGGAAACAACCAAAATGTCTATCAACCAAAGAACAGATAAATAGTATGTTGCATATCCATACAATGGAATATTATTTGCCAATAAAAGGAAATGAAATGCTGATAAACACTACAACAAGATGATTGAAAACATTATACTAAGGGAAAAAACATAGTGACATGTAACCAAATCTTGTCTGATTGAATGTATTTGAAATATCCAGAACAGACAAATATACAAAGACATAATGAGATTAGTTATTGCTGACAGATAGAGGTATCATGGGGAGGCAAAAGATTTGTGGTTTCTTTCAGAAAGGTCAAAGATGTTCTAAATTTTGTTTGTGGTGATGGTTGCACAAATCTATGAAATACTTTAAGGCATTAAATTACATACATTAAATGGGTAAATTGTATAGTATATGAATTATGTCTCCATCAGTTCAGTTCAGTTCAGTTGCTCAGTTATGTCCGACTCTTTGTGACCCCAAGGACAGCACACCAGGCTTCCCTGTCCATCATCAACTCCCAGAGTTTACTCAAACTCGTGTCCGTAGTCAGTGATGCCATTCAACCATCTCATCCTTTGTCACCCCCTTCTCCTCCTGCCTTCAATCTTTCCCAGGATCAGGGTCTTTTCAAATGAGTCAGTTCTTCACATCAGGTGGCCAAAGTATTGGAGTTTCAGCTTCAGCATCAATCTTTCCAATGAATATTCAGGACTGATTTCCTCTAGGATGGACTGGTTGACTCTCCTTGAAGTCCAAGGGACTCTCAAGAGTCTTCTCCAACACCACAGTTCAAAAGCATCAACTCTTTGGCACTTAGCTTTCTTATAGTCCAGCTCTCATATCCATACATGACTACTGGAAAAACCATAGCTTTGACTAGATGGACCTTTGTTAGTAAAGTAATATCTCTGCTTTTTAATATGCTGTCTAGGCTGGTCATATCTTTTCTTCCAAGGAGCAAGTGTCTTTTAATTTCAGGCTGTAGTCATCATCTGCAGTGATTTTGGAGCCCAAGAAAATAAAGTCTCTCACTTTTTCCATTATTTCAGATACTTTAAAATGGATTGAGTAAACAAATAAATTAATTTTATTTATTTTATTAATTAATTATTTTATTAATTTTTATTTTATTAATTAAATTAAACTAAAAACAATGTTATACATTGAAGATATTTTGTAATAAACATACTAAATACACTAATTTTTTATGTTTAATGGCTATAAAATATAAACTCCCCCAATTGCTCTATTAATTAGAAATCTGCATGCATTTATGAAGGTGTTCTGGAGGCCATCCATAAGCAACAGTTTAAATGTGTATCCTATATGTGAGTGTCATATCTTAAACAGCTTCTTGTTTCCCCAAACTGTGAAACTGGATTTGGTGTTTCATCATGGCCTCTGAAATTAAATCCACTACCAAATCATTAGTGAGCTATGTAGATTTTATTTGTCAGATTCAAGAAAAGAGAAGACAAGGTTTGTACCAAACTTTACATGGAAAAGGCCTTAATAAATATCCCATTTTACATTTCAGTCATCCCATAAATTCTTTATTCAGTTGTCACTGTTTTATCTCAACTTTCCCTCCACTAGTCTAAACCTGTTTGTCTCTGCTTCCTTTCTTTCACAGATTTCATGGTGATCTCACAGATTTACTCAACTGCCAGTTGACATATAGCCCTGGACATACAACTTCCAAGTAAGTTTCTTATGGCCTTAACTCAGTAAAACTGATGGCATTTTGTTGCCTGTATGCAAGAAACATTTTCTCTTTATCTCCTGCTGCTGCTGCTGCTGCAAAGTCACTTCAGTCGTGTCCAACTCTGTGCGACCCCATAGACGGCAGCCCACCAGGATCCGCCATCCCTGGGATTCTCCAGGCAAGAACACTGGAGTGGGTTGCCATTTCCTTCTCCAATGCATTAAAGTGAAAAGTGAAAGGGAAGTCGCTCAGTTGTGTCTGACTCTTAGCGACCCCATGGACTGCAGCCCACCAGGTTCTCCCATCCATGGGATTTTCCAGGCAAGAGTACTGGAGTGGGGTGCCATTGCCTTCTCCATCTCTTTATCTAGGTCCTTATAATTAAATAAAGGGTATTATTAAGGTAATTTGTTAAATGAATCATTAGCATGTTCATGATGCCTAAACTTTGCAATTCAGTTGGACAACCATTTATTGACACAATGTGTCAGATAACATGGTAGATGTTGGATACATGCAAGTACATGGTCCTTGTGCTTAAGTCAAGTCCTTTCACAAACATAACCTAGATTAACATTCTTCCAGTACTGTAAAGAAACTCAGGCTCAAGTAAAGAAAGTAAGGAAATAAAGGCTCAAGAAGATCCTGTTGAGTCACGTACCCAGTGCCCAGATTTGCGCTCACAGTTTCTAATAATAAATGTTTTCTTTTTTAATTTGACCAATGAGTCACACTATAAAACTGTATGCATACATTATCTTATTTAGGTTTCATAAAATTCCATTCACATATTCCAAAAACATTTAATCAGTATACTTTGTGTATGTATTTTTAGGCCCTATATCTGTCAGGGCTCTTATTTACGTAAGACAGGATCTGCTACGGCTAATTTGAGCAGAGAGGAATTTATTGCAGGGCAATCAACACTGTGAGTGTGGTCTTTGTTGTGATAGTGAGAGGTGCAGTCTCATATTGATAACTTACAAAGTTTCCAGACCCACATATTCTGGTTTGGGGAGTGAAATATACAGAACCATGTACTGCTATTTGAAGAACATTTTAATGTGTATTTCCAAGCAAGTACTGTAGCTGTCTTTAGTATTCTTGTCCACTGGTCTATAGTTTAGGTGATTTCTAGGTGATAAGACACGTGGTAAAGCTAATGAATCCTATGAACAAGAGCTTCTTTCGTTCTGAACATGAGTTTCTTGATCAGAAGAGATAATTAGATAATATGGTGGTAAATATTTCATAGAATACAGATATTGCTACTTTTAGAAGTATGATGGGCAATAAAGTAAAAACTATATACAATATAACTCTCCATTAAGACAGGAAAAATTTTAGGAAGTAATTTATTTGCCATCAGGTGATTTGTTACTCAGATATGTGGCCATGTGGAAGGCTTAAGGTTAGACATAGCTGATATTATATCAGGTGAAATTGGTGGAAAATGTCAACTTAGATGATGGTTATCCTGTGTTTTTACATCTGTCCATTACCTCCATTCCTTCTACCATAACTACTTTATCAATAAATTCATTAGGCGAGTTATGCAGATGCTTGGGTCAAAAAGCTGACTGATACCTGTACAGTGGTTTATTTTGTCAGCATAAGATCCATTCCAAGAGGAAAGTTTTCCAAATTTTTACCAATTCTCCATTCCTACTCTTCCCAAATCCTTGACCATCTTGGCAAACCATTCTTTAGCTCATTCTCTGATGTTTAAGTGTCTATGATACTTTGGAATATATTTCCTTTCTGGAAAAAAAAATATTTCCTACCTACAAGGAAGTTTTCTCTATTATCCTTCAGGGTCAAGCCTAGGTTGGGCTGTACTACTCCACTAGTCTACTTCTAGCAAGCGCAGCCATTCTGTATAAAGAGATCTGTAAGTTAAGCTTGTTATTGTTCCTCCTTATTAAACTAGAGAACTCCATATGAGGCTAAAACTGTGGTCTGAGGGCTCTTGGGCAATACAGCAGGAGTGAACACACTGAGAATGTGAGCGATCTGCTCTCGGCCTTGTTCACTTATAGCACCACCTTATATCACATCAAATACTTCAAGTACTGTGGCATAATCCCAGTAATGTCAAAATTTATAGCTTGCTGCATCAGAAGACATCCAATTCATGACAGACAACTGAGGTTGAATGTTCACCTGGTGTCCCATGGCCCAAAAGCAGACTTTCCAGGTAGCGCTGTGGTAAAGAATCTGCCTGCTATTGCAGGAGATGCAAGAGGCTTGGATTTGATCCCTGGGTGGGGAAGATCCCCTGGAGTAGGAAATGGCAACCCACTCTAGTATTCTTGCCTGGAAAATTCCATGAACAGAGGAGCTTAGTGGGCTACAGTCCATGGGGTCCCAAAGAGTTGGACAGGACTGAGCCTGCACGCATGCGCGTGCACGCACGCGCACACACACACACACACACACACACACACACACGGCCCAAGAGTAAATTGAGAGCTCAATAGCTCACAGCTCCACTGTGATTGAGTTAGTGCAGTTTGCCTATCATCCTTATCAAGCACTGACATTTTAAACCAATGTGCTTGACCAAAATGGCCAAATGGCAAGACTGCTTATGTCACAGATTGTGTCTATGATGAGAACTAAGAGCACTTTGGTTCCTGCAAATAAGTACTGTAATTTAGAGTTTTCAGACAAATATAAACTGAAATAGCTTACCAACAACAGGCATTATTACATAAAATGCTAGGGGTTTACTTTACAAATGAGAAAACATTTTTTAAATAAGGAAGATCTGAGATGTACAAAGCAATAATGAACAAAGAAATTGGTAAATATCTGGGACAATATGAATTATCAATCCTGTTATCTAATTTTAGAAGTTAAAAACCAATAGAAACATATTAGACAATAACATATAAGCTAAAAAGAGAGATATGAGAAGATTTAAAGTGTTCCAAGATCCTAGTTTGTAGGCTAGGATTAACCTTTGAATGATTATGTATCTATGGTAAAAGTACAATGGCAACCATTGAAATATTTGAAGTGTGTGTAACTTCCAAAAGAAGATTTAGAGTTTAAAAAATCAATCCTAAAAAATAGTATAGTAAGGAGAATCAAACAATATAGACAAAATAGAACAAAACAAGAGAGATATCAAGTCTTACATTTTTATGATTGAAATACATATAAAGGAAATAGAACCACCAGTAATAAATAAATGAACAAACAAAAATGAAGGCACTGATGCTAGGTAAAATTCACATATATGTTGTTAATAAAAAATAAAGTTAAAATAGGTGTACAGGCAGTAAAGTCAGAATCACAGTGGCATAAGATGTCTTTTGTTTGTGTTCCATTCATCAACAATGAAAATCTGGCATCCACAAACAAAAGTGCCTTTGAAGAAACTGTGGGGTTAGCCACCATATGTGAACGGATATAAGAGGAGTCTTGTCCATCTTTGTGTCAAGTGATAGGCAGAGGGTCCCTGGTTCTGGCTGTGGATTCTGCAGTGTCCTGTAAACCAGCTCCAGTTCCTCTCAGTTATGATCCAGGAGGCCCTGGGGAATGCTAATGTAGATGATCACTCATGAACAAGAGAGCCTTTATGGAAGTCCAGGTTTCCAAAAAAGAAATTTCAACATTTTGTTGGAGGAAAAATTACAGATCTTCCATGACTTACAATGGAGTTATATCTTGGTAAACCCTCATGAGCTGAAAGAACCATAATTTGAAAATGCATTTAATACACCTAACCTACCAAACATCATAACTTAGCCTAACCTCCCTTAAACATATTCAGAGCACTTACATTAGCCTAGAGTTGGCAAAATCATCTAACACAAAACCTATTATTTAATAAAGGTGTTGACTCTCTCATGTATGTAATTAATTGAATACTGTACTAAAGGTGAAAATCAGAATGGTTGTATGGGTACAGAACGCCCATAAATATATCGGTTGTTTACTGTTGTGATCATGCGACTGACTAGGAGCTACAGTTCACGGTCACTACCCAGCATCACAAGAGAGTATCAATTGTCATCAGCCTAGCCTTTTAATTCAGTTTGAAGCCAAGTTTTTACTGAATACATGTTGCTTTTGCACCATTGTAAAACTGAAAAATTTTAAGTAGGGATTCCACTTACAAATGAAACCATCTTAGGTTAGGATTTATCTGTATATGTTTGGATCCACTGCAGTGGGCAGGAGAAACACTTATACTTTACCTACATCCCTTGCCTCAAGGAAGTACAGCATAGGATCAAGAAACATCTTTTTTTGGCCTATGATTTATTCAATCAAGGAAAGAGAGAGTGTGTGAGTGAAAACCTGGCTTCCTGAGCTCTGCAGGATGCTGCCAAAATGACTAATTTCTATCTCATATCATCTAGAGCACTGAACCATGACTGGGGGATGGAAAGAGGCAGGGAGAATGGTAGATAGAACTCCTGAGGATATTAAAGGCATATCTCAGAGATACTGAGGGTGTGGTTCCAAACCACCACAATAAAGTAAATATTGCAGTAAAACAAGTCACATGAATGTTTTACTTACCAGTGCATAAAAAGCTGTATTTATACTACACTGTAGTCTATTAGGTGTGCAATAGCATTATGTTTAAGAAACACTACACATACCTTAATTCAAAAATACTTTATTACCAAAAAATGCTAAGCATCATCTGCCAATGTAAGGTTGCCATAAACCTTTCATTTTTTAAAAAATGTATTGTCTATGAAGTGCAATAAAGCAAAATAGAATAAAATGAGGGATGCCTATAAGGGGCTGTGGTTTTTAACTGCACTGGGGATTCCATCAAGAAGGCAATCCACAAGTGACTGGAGCTACCTCACTTGAGGATGCCCCACCTGCCCTATGGGCACCTTCTGCATTCTATATGCTTCACCACATGTACACACCTGCCCTGAGGTCAGCTCTACTCATAGAGTTTCCACAACATCAAGAGAGAGTTTTGACAGGCAGCTAGGGAATAGCCACAGAAAGTCAGTCAATCTGTGGACCATGGTAAGACCACAAACTTCAGCTTTAACACCATGTTTGAGAAAACAAGAAAGACTGTCAGCACTTGGCCTGGTATATTGCATCATCCAGAGAAAGTCCACAATATTAAACATTCTGCCACAAGACAGAAACCAAGAGTGAGGCAAGTATCCTACAGGAAGTCTGAGATAGCCTCAACATCTCTAGCAGGGGCAATGGAAGGTATTTCTCTTCTGAAGGCACTCTGTAAAAACTGGATGAAGTGACTGCTCCTTCAAATATGAAGAAAACAACACAAAACTACAAAGAATATGAAAAATCAAAGTAACACGATACCACAAAGGGATCATAGTAATCTTCTGGTAAATGAACCCAGAGTCATGAAGATCTGCTTTTATCAGATAAAGAATTCAAATAGCTATTTTAAGAAAATTCAATGAAATACATGAAAATATAGAAAGAGAGTTCAACAAAATTGGGAAGATAATATAATAACAAAATGAGAATTTCAGCAAAGAGATAGCAATCATAATAAAAAGAACTGGATAGAAATTATGGAGGTGTCATAGAAATTCAAAATTATAAGTATTGAAATGAAAAGTGCAATAGAGAGAATTAACAACAGAATATATCAAACAGAAGAAAGAATCTGTGAGGTCAAATACAGGAAATTTGAAATAACCCAGTTGGAGGATACAAGAAAAAAGGATAAAAAAGAATAAAGTAAAAGTGATATGTTGGGTATCATCAAAAGTATCAATTTAAGAATTATTGAAGACTCAGAAGGAGAAGAGAGAGAGAAGGCAGAAAGCTTATTTAAAGAAATAATGGCTGGGAAATTCCCAAAGCTAGGGGAAAATTTGATATGCAAATTCTTGAAAGTCATAGATCACCAAACAAAATAAATATAAAAATACCCTTCTTGATATTTTTATCAAAGACAAAGAGAGACACTTAAGAAAGAGAAAAACTTGTAAATTGTAATGGAACCCCAGTAGAACTACTAGTTAATTACTCAGTAGAAACTTTACAGCCCAGGAGAGAATAAAATGACATAGTCAAAGTACTGGAAGAAAATATTCTATCTAGCATATTATAGCCCACCAGGAATACTCTTTTAGCAAAGCTATTCCTCAGAAATAAAAAAGAAATAAAGACTTTCCCAGACAAACAAAAGCTGAGGTTATTCATCACCTTCACTGCCCGACAGAAAAAAAACTGAAAGGAGTTCTACAAGCTGAAATGAAAGGATGCTAACTGGTAATATAAAAACGTATAAAAATATACAACATACCGTTAAACATAAATGAATAGTCAAATTCAGAATATTCTATTAGTATAATGTTGTTGTTCAGTCGCTCAACATTTCTGATTCTGTGACCCCGTGGACTGCAGCATGCAAGGCTTCCCTGTCCTCTACCATCTCCCAAAGTTTGCTCAAACTCATGCGCATTGAGTTGGCCATCCTATCCAGCCATCTCATCCTCTGTTGTCCCCTTCTCCTCCTGTTCTCAATCACTCCAAGCATCAGGGTCTTTTCCAATGAGCTGGGTCTTTGTATCAGGTGGCCAAAGTACTGGAGCTTCAGTTTCTCAGCATCAGTACTTCGAAAGAATATTCAGGGTTGGTTGCCTTTAGGATTGACTGGTTTGATCTCCTTGTTGTCCACAAGAGTCTCAGGAGTCTTCTCTAGCACCACAGGTTGAAAGCATCAGTTCTTTGGTGATCAGTCTTCTTTTTGGTCTAACTCTCACATCCATACATGGCTACTGGAAAAACCATAGTTTTGACTACACAGACCTTTGTCAGCAAAGTGATGTCTCTGCTTTTTAATATGCTTTCTAGGTTTGTCATAGCTTTTCTTCCAAGGAGCAAATGTCTTTTAATTCCATGACTATAGTCATTGTCCACAGTGATTTTGAGCCCAAGAAAATAAAATCTGCTACAGTTTCCACTTTTTCCTCATCTATTTACCATGAAGTGATGGGACCAGATGCCATGATCTTAGCTTTTTGAATGTCGAGTTTTAAGCCAGGTTTTTCAGTTTCCTCTTTCACCTTCATCAAGAGGCTCTTTAGTTCCTCTTTACTTTCTGCCATTAGAGTGCTATCATCTGCATATCTGAGGTTATTGATATTTCTCCAAGCAATCTTGATTCCAGCTTGTGATTCATCCAGCCTGGCATTTCGCATGATGTACTCTGCATAGAAATTGAATGAGCGGGGTGACAACATACAGCCTTGGTGTACACTTTTCCCAATTTTGAACCAGTCCATTGTTCCATGTCCAGTTCTAACTGTTGCTTCTTATCCTGCATACAGGTTTCTCAAGAGACATGTAAGGTAGTCTGGTATTCCCATCTCTTTAAGAATTTTTATAGTAGCCAATGAAACCCATGTCAAAATTCTAGCTTATAGAATTGTAAGATAATAAGTTTATATTGTTTTCAGTCACTAAGCTTGTAGTAATTTGTTAAAGTAACAAAAGAAAAACAGTACATTCTTTGGATTATTTTATGAAGTTCATATATTTTTGTTAAAAATTCCATACAAATTAAGAAAAAGAAAGGGAAATTAATCTTATTTTTGAGCCAAAGAAAAGAAGAATACCAGCATACTAAATCCACCAATGTATAAAAATAATACATTTTAAATGAGTATGGTTTGACAGAGATGCAAGGATGGTTTAAGAGAGTAAAGGAAAAAAAACTGTTATGATCACCTCAATAGATTAAAAATCTTCCCAATAAAAATTCACCATGCATTCATGATTAGAGCCAGAAATAGAAAGCAATTTTTTAACTGTATATATTTTAGCTTATGAAAATCTTCATGAAATAAACTTATTGGTGAAATGCTAAAGTAATTACCTTTGAAAGCAGAAATAGGACAAGAATACTCACTACCACTTTCCCAAGGATATTCTGTAGACTCTAATTCAGGATAGTAATAATAATAAATAAATGAATAAAGAAAAGGTAAAAAGAAGAAAACTGTCATCTATTTACATATAAGAGGAATTTTTTTTTACAGGTTTGTAGAAAGGGATTTACTTATGACTTCATTCAGTTCAGTTCAGTTGCTCAGTCGTGTCCAACTCTTTGCAACCCCATGAATCAAAGCACACCAGGCTCCCTGTCCATCACCAACTCCCGGAGTTCACCCAAACTCACGTCCATCGAGTCGGTGATGCCATCCAGCCATCTTATCCTCTGTCGTCCCCTTCTCCTCCTGCCCCCAATCCCTCCCAGCATCAGAGTCTTTTCCAATGAGTCAACTCTTCGCATGAGGTGGCCAACGTACTGGAGTTTCAGCTTTAGCATCATTCCTTCCAAAGAAATCCCAGGGCTGATCTCCTTCAGAATGGACTGGTTGGATCTCCTTGAAGTCCAAGGGACTCTCAAGAGTCTTCTCCAACACCACAGTTCAAAAGCATCAATTCTTTGGCGCTCAGCCTTCTTCACAGTCCAACTCTCACATCTATACATCACCACAGGAAAAACCATAGCATTGACTAGACAGACCTTTGTTGGCAAAGTAATGTCTCTGCTTTTGAATATGCTATCTACGTTGGTCATGACTTTCCTTCCAAGGAGTAAGCGTCTTTTAATTTCATGGCTGCAGTCACCATCTGCAGTGATTTTGGAGCCCCCAAAAATAAAGTCTGCCACTGTTTGCACTGTTTTCCCATCTATTTCCCAGGAAGTGATGGGACCGATGCTATGATCTTCATTTTCTGAATGTTGAGCTTTAAGCCAACTTTTTCACTCTCCACTTTCACCTTCATCAAGAGGCTTTTTAGTTCCTCTTCACTTTCTGCCATAAGGGTGTTGTCATCTGCATATGTGAGGTTATTGATATTTCTCCTGGCAATCTTGATTCCAGCTTGTGTTTCTTCCAGTCCAGCGTTTCTCATGATGTACTCTGCATATAAGTTAAATAAGTAGGGTGACAATATACAGCCTTGATGTACTCCTTTTCCTATTTGGAACCAGTCTGTTTTTCCATGTCCACTTCTAACTGTTGCTTCCTGACCTGCATACACATTTCTCAAGAGGCAGGTCAGGTGGTCTGTTCCACAGTTTATTGAGATCCACACAGTCAAAGGCTTTGGCATAGTCAATAAAGCAGAAATAGATGTTTTTCTGGAACTCTCTTGCTTTTTCCTTGATCCAGTGGATGTTGGCAATTTGATCTCTGGTTCCTCAATATATTGTTTCTTAAGCTATGTGATATATACGTTGATGTACATAATATATTGAATATTCAATTCATATTCTTACATAGGTACTATGACAAAATATTTTATTTTAATCACACAAAGAGATTTCTTTTGTTTGCTTTTGTTCTATTTAATATCTATAGTTCCCTATCGTATATTGTATGTAATTTGATATTTTGCTTTCATTTTTTAATATACTTTGTTGTGTTGTTTGAATCTGAAATATGTAAATATATATTTTTGTATGATTCCACAGATCAGAACCACTATTGATTATTTCCTTAAAGGTAGACGTTGTATGTTCTTTATTGACACAAACTTAGTCTTAAATATTATTGACTGTTTAAGAGCCACATAGCTACTAATTTGTACTAATTTTTCATTTAACTAAAATTTAAGCTACATAATTAAATAATTAAATGTACCTGTACTTCATTTTCAATTTATACATTCATTAAGTATGAATTGAGTGGTATATATTAAAAATTCTGTTTGACACTGGGGCTTATGTAGCTCATAGTCTAATAGGAAAGACTGACAATGAATCAATTAAACATACCATGTCAATTTTATGTCAGATTGTGATGGAAGGAAGTCAAGAGGACTTGACTCTTCAGACAGGCCCCAGTATTGGCCTTTGGCACAGATATATCATGGCACATTCATTCAAACAGTTTGAAATCTGAAACTCAGTGTGCATGGCGAGAAAAAAATGAAGCAGAAATTAGAAAGTTTGTTTCTGCTATTGTTACCATATTAAAGAGCTAGATTCTATCCTGAAGGTGTCAGATACTAACCTCCTTGCAACTTATGTAAGGAAATGAAAACATGTCTTACACTTCCAAAATATTATTCTCATCACCAAGACAGAGTAGATTAAAGAAGTTACATTATCCATTATCACCAATATATAAATTACATTATCACAAATTATAGATTGAGTTAAATGTAGGATAATTGACTGTTAAGGGCATAGGCTTTTGAATGAGAATACCCAAAGTAAATCTATTACTGTCTGAGCCTCTGAAAACTCCCTTAATATCTTTCTTAAATTGCATGATTCAATCCTGCAATCTAAGGTGTTGCATGAGTGAAAATATAGTTTTTAGAAAAACTACTATATGAAGAGTTACTGCCATACACTATTATATCAGTAAAGAATGATATCAGCAAATAATGCATGCCTTTTTTCAGTGACCACACAAACTTTTCACTCATGGCAAGTTTATTTCTACAACTAACCTGCATTAGCTTATAATACGTTGCAGCCTTTTAGCACTTCTTCAAAATCTGTTACGTGAAATACTTGTAATTCAAATAATTACGAATGGCAATAGGGTCAATTAAATTCCAGCCTTAAAAAGATGTTAAATAGGCTCCTTTAAAAAACCCACTTTCTAATTACTCTCGGAAATAGTAACTAGGCATCAACTTTATAAATACTAAGATTGTTGTTTTAGGAGACAAGCTTCAAGACAGAAATAGAGTTTTATATAACCCCCTCCCATCCTTCATTTCAGCCACTTCAAAGTGTGTATTTGCAGCCAGGCAGCCCTTGACAGGCCCCTGAGGGTGCTATATGACTCTAAGTCAAATGCTCCACAGGAGTTAAGCTGAAGTTATTCTATGGTTGAGGTTATTTGCATCTGAGTTCAAACGTTTCAAGTCAAAATAAGTTTTCCCTATTGTGAGCTATAGAGCCAACAGTCATGATGAATCAATTACCTAAATGTTTAAGTAAGCTTCAAAGGAACTTTTAAAATCAGCAGCTGGAGCAGTGTGCAGATATTCTATGCCCTACACGCACTCTGATAAGTATTGATACGATGGTGTCTCGGGTCAGTTTGTCCAACTGCCCACAGCATTCAACTGCAGATGACAACTGTGTTTACTGGGTATCTTGTACCTAAAATCTGTGGATTATTCTTTGTTCAACCTTCTACTCAGAGGGAACAGAGTGGTCTTCTGAAAATTTAATTAAATTAAGTAGCACCACCCTCCCTAAAAACCCTCTCTTGGACTTGGGATGAACTCCAAATTCTGTAATATGGCCCAGGGCTCTGCAAAATCTGGCCAGGGCCTTCTCTCACTAAACCTCCATTAGACCAACCAGATAGTTCCTCAAGCACACAAAGCTCTTATCTATTTTGGGATCAATTTAGTCACTTCAGTCACTCAGTTGTGTCTGACTCTTCGCGACCCCATGGACTGTAGCATGCCAGGCTTCCCTGTCCATCACCAACTCCTGGAACCTACTTAAAGTCATGTCCATCGCATCACTGATGCTATCCAACCAGTTCATTCTCTGTCGTCCCCTTCTCCTCCCACCTTCAATCTTTCCTAGCATCAGGGTCTTTTCAAATGAGTCAGCTCTTTGCATCAGGTGGCCAAAGTATTGGAGTTTCAGCTTCAGCATCAGTCCTTCCAATGAATGCTCAGGACTGATTTCCTTTACAATGGACTGGTTGGATCTCCTTGCAGTCCAAGGGACTCTCAAGAGTCTTCTCCAGCACCAGAGTTCAAAAGCATCAATTCTTCAGTGTTCAGCTTTCTTTATAGTGCAACTCTCACATCCACACACGACTACTGGAAAAACCATAGCTTTGACTAGATGGACCTTTGTTGGCAAAGTAATGTCTCTGCTTTTTAATATTCTGTCTAAGTTGGTTATAGCTTTTCTTCCAAGGAGCAAGCATCTTTTAATTTCATGGATGCAGTCACCATCTGAAGTGATTTTGGAGCCCCCCAAAATAAAGTCTCTCACTGTTCCCATTGTTTCCCCATCTATTTGCCATGAAGTAATGGGACCAGATGCCATGTTCTTAGTTTTCTGAATTTGGGGATATTTTTACTTATTACCTGTGGCGGATTCATTTTGATATTTGGCAAAACTAATACAATTATGTAAAGTTTAAAAATAAAATAAAATTAAAAAAATAAAAAAATAAAATGTGAAACTCTTTTCCTCTACTCAGGACTTGACTTAAATCCTGTGCTGTGCTGTGCTTAGTCACTCAGTCATGTCCAACTCTTTGTGACCCCATGGACTGTAGCCCACCAGGTTCCCATGTCCATGGGATTCTCCAGGCAAGAATACTGGAGTGGGTAGCCTATCCCTTCTCCAGGTGTTCTTCCTGACCCAGGAATTGAACCAGGGTCTCTTGCATTACAGGTGGATTCTTTACCAGCTGAGCTACCAGGTAAGCCCCTGACTTAATTCCTACTAACCTTCAAGTCTCAGCCAAAACATGACTTTCTGACTTCTCAGAAAAGCTGATTATCACCACTGCTGAGACTTCAATAAGGCACTCTTATTGAAAATACATACATTTATTTTGCCTGCACTGGGTCTTAGTTGTGGCACCCAGAATCTTTGTTGCAGCATGTAGGACCTTTAGCTGTGGCCTGAAGAATCTTTTTAATTGTGGCAGGTGGGCTCTTAGCTGCAGCATGTGGGATCTAGTTCTCCAACCAGGGATTGAACCTGGGCCCTCTGCATTGGAAGCAAGGGCATAGACCACCACAGAAGTCCCAATATGGCATTCTTATTCTTCCAATGCTTCTAGATAGTAGAATGCATGAAAATACCAGTAAATCTCAAACATGTGCAGCCATTAATTTGTTTATGTCCCTCTTAAGTTTTATACTTATGTACAGTTGTATGGAATATCATCATTATATATAGGGAAGTTGATAAGTCGACAAAGATGATGCTGTCAGAGGTAAATTCAAATTAGTTTGTAAACTTTTTTTGGCAAGAAAAAAAATATACTATGCACTTCATAATGGATGGGATCTAGTAGAATCTATCTGCCACCAGGTAACTTGTAGCTTATCTTGACACATGTTACTACAAAGGAGTATCAAGACTAGTTGAGTTGCTAAAAACTTGTATATCCTGCTGCCAAACAGGGTTTCAACAGTAACAATATAATCTGTAGTAGTGGTAGGATTGACTTTGTTGAAGAAAGTCTATGTCATCATGCCCATGCATAGTCTACTTCCCTGTCCCCATGGCCACTTTTTTAGGATCAAGCTGTGACCTGGATGACAAGGAAAGATAAATGATACCCACAAAATAGGACCTCTTGTTCCTTTTGGTTGTTAAGACTTTCTTCTTGAAAGGTTCTTTTGATGAGCATTTGCAAAGATATATTCAAGTTCAGGGACCATCCCAAAAGGTTAATTTACAACCTTTCTTTCCAGTCACATTGCTGTTAATCCTCCATCTTTCATCTGAAGCCCTGACTGCTTGATTACACGGTTAACCACTGGCTAGTTCATCTCTTCTTCTAGTTAAAGTAGATCAGGGAAATGTACTTCTCGGAGTTCTGCCATTGCCCTTCCAGGACACAGTGACAGAAGCCGACTACCGCAAGTTTCTACTTGTAGATGGACTAGACCTATTATTACCACCCTTAGAATTTTGAATCAATTCCATGAAGTCTGTCCAGAATTTAAAATCTGCCTTTGAAGCTTTTGTTTTCTGTTATTTAATACTATTGGGAATATTTGCTTTAAATTTTCCACAGTGTCATTTGTTCAAATCTTCAGAGTTTTAGCCTCAATGAACTCATGGTCAGTGGATCACAGAACAGAAACTGATTGGCTTATTTTGACCTTTTGTACCATAGAATACTTGCCATCTTAAAATAAGAACTCAATATATTTCCATTTTCCTTGGCCTGATATTCCATTGCTAATATTCTACCATGTCCCTAAAGATCTTTTGTCTACAATTCACTCTCTGGTAACAGTATCTGTATAACTTAAAGTTCCATTTTATCAGTAGGCAACAGAAACCAACTCTGGACAAAGTAACAGCCATAACAGCAACATGGTTTGTTTGTAAAATAGCAGGGCTATAAATTAGGGATCAAAGAGCTGGAAAACACAGGTCAAGAGAAAAATTAAGTGAGGAACTTTGGGGGGACTTCAACAAGATAAATTCATGGACCTTGTCTTTAGGAAGTATGACTCAGACAGTAAAAGCATCTTCCTACAATGTGGGAGATCCGGGTTCAATCCCTGGGTTGGGAAGATCCCCTGGAGAAGGAAATGGCAACCCACTCCAGTGTTCTTGCCTGAAAAATCCCATGGATGGAGGAGCCTGGCAGGCTACAGTCCATGGGGTCACAGAGTTGGACATGACTGAGCAACTTCACCAACTTCACTAGCAAGTTAATTCTACTCCAACAAGTATCTTTAGTTACATTATGAATTTTCAAATTTCTTAAATAATTTCTCTGATTGACTCAGGCTGAAACAGTTTTTAAGGGAATGAGCTTGAGAGAGTAGAAGCCAGGTCACATGACCTTTAAGGGTCAATATGTTTCCTGTGGTCGTAAAGAGTTGGACACGACTGAAGCTCGTAAGCATGCACGCACGCACATGTCTCCTATGTATAGGGCCATTTATAGAAAGAGGGGACTCTTGAAGAGAGGCACCAATCTGAGTGTACTGCATTCTTTTTTTAAGACTTATCAGGATAGAAGGTCAGTAAAGGGCACAAGTCATCCTAAACATTTCTAAGACTCATTCTTAGAATGAAAGCATTTCCTCTTTACTGCTCCCTCAAAGTTATTGTTTATATAAAATTGTCATTTTTGTCTAATAAACTCACTGACACACTAGTCTCTTCTGAAGAGTTTACCAATTGTTTTCTTTATTAGGATATGTGCTAAAATCATGATTCACAAAGTCATTATCAAGTTTTTCCCCTTGCAAGTTTAGACTACTTGTTTCAGTTAGTTTAGAAAGTGAAATCTTTCAACACATGTAAAATCTTTGAGGTATATTTTCATAAATTTTAATTCAATTTCACTTGCCCGCAGGTAACTTTTATTTGCATTTAAAAAATTGATCATAAGTATTCTGAGACAGGAAATGACACTTCAGTTTCTGAGATAACTATTTAGGCATAGGGTTATTAAATTTATTTTGGAAAGAGTTCCATGAAAGTCAAATAAAAGGGAAATTACTTGACAAAAAAATGTTAATGATTTTAAACAAGATTCAAGAAAGACAAGAATTGCAAGGCTATGGCACCACTTGTAACTTTTGTCTCCTGGCTCTGATGCACCTTTATTTGTTGTTGTTGATGTTGTTTGGTTGCCCAGTCACGTGACCCCATGAACTGCAGCACACCAAGCCTCTCTGTCCCACGCCATCTTTCGGAGTTAGCCCAAGTTCATGTTCATTGCATCGGTGATGCCGTCCAGCCATCTTGGGACGCCCTCTTCTCCTTCTGCCCTCAATCTTTCCCAGCGTCAGGGACAGTTCCAATTAGTCATCTGTTGACCAAAATACATCAGATGTCCAAAATACAGGAGCTTTAGCTTCAGCATCAGTCCTACCAGTGAATATTCATGGTGATCTCTCTTACGATTGACTGGTTTGATCTCCTTGCTGTCCAGTGGACTTTTAGGAGTCTTCTCCATCACCACAGTTCAAAGGCATCATCAATTCTTTGGCATTCTATCTTCTTTACTGTACATCTCCCACAACCATACATAACCACTGGGAAAACCATAGCCATGACTATATAGACCTTTATCAGCAGAGTAATATCTCTGCTTATCAACACACTAGGTTTATCATTGCTTTCCTGCCAAGAAGCAATTGTCTTCTGATTTCCTGGCTGTAGTCACAATCAGCAGTGATTTTGGAGCCCAAGAAGAGGAAATCTATCACTATTTCCACCTTTTCCCCTTCTGTTTGCCATGCAGTAATGGGGCTAGATGCCATGATCTTAGTTTTTTTGTTTGTTTGTTTGTTTTTTAATATTTGGTCTTAAGCCAGCTCTTTCACTTCCCTCCTTCACCCTTATCAAGAGGCTCTTTAGTTCCTCTTCACTTTCTGCCATTAGAGTGGTATCATATGCATATCTGAGGTTGTTGAAGTTCCTGCCTCCTGTGTTGATTCCAGCTTATAACTCACCTAGCCCAGCATTTCTCATGATGTGCTCAGCTTATAGGTGAAATAAACAGGGTGATAGCAGACAGCCCTGTTGTACTCCTTTCTTGATCTTGAATCAACCAGTTGTTCCATAACGGGTTCAATCTGCTGCTTCTTGACCCACATACAGGTTTCTCAGGAGACAGGTAAGATAATCTGGCTTTCCCATATCTTTTTTAGTTTTCCCATCTCTTTAACAGTTTTCTCTTTAACATAACATTTTGTTATGATCCACACAATCAAAGGCTTTAGCATAGTCAATGAAACAGAAGTAAGGTGTTTTGTTTTTTGTTTTTTCTCCTGGAATTCTCTTGCTTTCTCTATGATCCAGCAAATGTAGGTAATTTGACCTCTGGTATCTCTGCATTCCTAAACTCAGCTTGAACATCTGAGAGTTCTCCGTTCACATAATGCTGAAGCTTAGCTCAGAGGATTTTGAGCATAACCTTACTAACATGGGAGATGAGTGCAATTGTTTGGTGGTTTGAATATTCTTTAGTACTACCCTTCTTGGAGATTGGGTTGAGGATTGACCTTTTTCAGTCCTATGGGCACTGCTGGGTCTTCCAGATTTGCTGACATAATGAATGCAAAACCTTGATGGCATCCTCCTTTTGGGATCTTAATATTTCTGCTGGAATTTCATCACATCCAGTACCTGTATTAACTGCAGTGCTTCTTAAGGCCCACTTGACTTTGCATTCCAGAATGTCTGGCTCTGGGTGACTAACCACACCATCATAGTAATTGATTCATTAAGATCTTTTTTACACAGTTCTTCCATGTAGTCTTTCCATCTCTTCTTGATCTCTTCGGCATCTACTAGGTCTCTACCATTTTTATCCTTTATTGTGCCCATCTATGGGCAGACTGTTCCCTTGATGATTCCAATTTTCCTAAAGAGATCTCTAGTCTTTCCCCTTTTGTTGTTTTATTCCATTATTAAACACTGTTCATTGAAGACAGCTTTTTTGGTCTTTTCTAGCTATTCTTTGAAGCTCTGCATTTAATTGGATATACTGTTCCCACTTCTCTTTGTTCTTCTAATATTCATAAAGTCTCCACAGATAACTACTTTGACTTCTTGCTTTTCTTTTTCTTTGGGATGGTTTTGTTTGCCACCTCCTGTACAATATTACAGACCTCTGTCCATAATTCTTCAGGTACACTGTTAACTAGATCTGGTTCCTTGAATCTATTTGTTACCTCTACTGCAAATTCTCACTAGACCATTCAATTATGACCTAAATCAAATCCCTTACAATTATACAGTGGAAGTGACAAACAAACTCAAGAGATTAGATCTGATAGATGGAGTGCCTGAAGAACTATGGATGGAGGTTCATGACATTGTACAGGAGGGAGTGATCAAGACCATCCCCAAGAAAAAGAAATGCAAAATGGCAAAATGGTTGTCTGAGGAGGCCTTACAAGTAGCTATGAAAAGAAGAGAACCAAAGAAAAAGAGAAAAGGAAATATATACCCATTTGAATACAAAGTTCCAAAGAATAGCAAGGAGAGATAAGAAAGCCTTCTTCAGATAACAATGCAAAGAAATAGAGGAAAACAATAAAATGGGAAAGACTAGAGATCTCTTCAAGAGAATTAGAGATACCAAATGAACATTTCATGCAAAGATGGGCTCAATAAAGGATAGAAATGGTATGGACCTAACAGAAGCAGAAGATATTAAGAAGAAGTGGCAAGTATACACAGAAGAACTATACAAAAAAGATCTTCATGACCCAGATAATCATGATGGTATTATCACTCACCTAGTGTCAGACATCCTGGAATGAGAAGTCAATTGGCCCTTAGAAAGCATCACTACAAAGTTAGTGGAGGTGATGGAATTCCAGTTGAGCTTTTCCAATCCTAAAAGATGATGTTGTGAAAGTGCTGCACTCAATATGCCAGCAAATTTGGAAAGCTCAGCAGTGGCCACAGGACTGGAAATAGTCAGTTTTCATTCCAATCCCAAAGAAATGCAATGCTAAAGAATGCTCAAATTACTACACAATTGCACTCATCTCACATGCTAGTAAAGTAATGCTCAAAATTCTCCAAGCCAGGCTTCAACAGTATGTGAACCATGAACTTCCTGATGTTCAAGCTGGTTTTAGAAAAGGCAGAGGAACCAGAGATCAAATTGCCAACATCCATTGGATCATCAAAAAACCAAGAGAGTTCCAGAAAAACATCTACTTCTGCTTAATTGACTATATCAAAGCCTTTGACTGTTTGGATGAAAACAAACTGTGGAAAATACTTCAAGAGATGGGAATACCAGACCACCTGACCTGCCTCCTGAGAAATCTGTATGCAGGTCAAGAAGCAACAGTTAGAACTGGACATGGAACAACAAACTGGTTCTATATTGGGAAAGGAGTACATCAAGGCTGTGTTTTGTCACCCTGCATATTTAACTTATATACAGAGTACATCATGAGAAATGCTGGACTGGATGAAGCACAAGCTGAAATCAAGATTGCTAGGAGAAATATCAGTAACTTCAGATATGCAGATGGCACCACCCTTATGGCAGAAAATGAAGAACTAAAGAGCCTCTTGATGAAGGTGAAACAGGAGAGTGAAAATGTTGGCTTAAAGCTCAACATTCAGAAAACTAAGATCATGGCATCTGGTCCCATCATTTCATGGCAAATAGATGGAGGAACAGTGGAAACAGTGACAGAGTTTTTTTTTTTTTTTTTTGGCTCCAAAATCACTGAAGATGTTGACTGCAGCCATGAAATTAAAAGACACTTGTTCCTTGGAAGAAAAACTATGACCAACCTAGACAACATATTAAAAAGCAGAGGCATTACTTTGCCAACAAAGGTCCATTTAGTCAAAGCTATGGTTTTTCCAGTGGTCATGTATGGATGTGAGAGTTGGACTATAAAGAAAGCTGAGTGCTGAAGAATTGATGCTTTTGAACTGTGGTGTTGGAGAAGACTCTTGAGAGTCCCTTGGACAGCAAAGAGATCCAGCCAGTCCATCCTAAAGGAAATCAGTCCTGAGCATTCATTGGAAGGACTGATGCTGAAGATGAAACTCTAATACTTTGGCCACCTGATGTGAAGAACTGACTCATTGGAAAAGACCTTGATGCTGGGGACAGATTGAAGGTGGGAGGAGAAGGGGACAACAGAGGATGAGATGGTTGGACGGACATGAGTTTGAGTAAACTCCAGGAGTTGGTGGTGGACAGGGAGGCCTGGCGTACTGCAGTCCATGGGGTCACAAAAAGTCAGACACGGCTGAGCGAATGAACTGAAGTGAATTGCAAATTCATAATAGCTTGCAGTGAACTATGTTAGATTCATGATATCCAAAGAAGAAGATTTAGCTTTGGAACCAGGGACCAGGCTTCATCACTCAAGAGCTTTTGTGTAGCAGAGTTTTATTAAAGTAAGAAAAGGGACAGAGAAAGCTTCTGACATAGACATTGGAAGTGGGATGGAGAGTGCCCCCCATCCCTAGTCTTAGCGAGGTTTAATTGGTTATTACAATAAATCAAAAGTATGTCTCAAGGTTGTAAAGATCCTACTAGAACCATTCCATAATATACATTTTAAGATAACAGGATTAGCCAGAGGTTTTTCAGGAAGGAGAAACATGTCCTCAAGCAGGATACATTATTGTTATATAATCCTTACTAAGGAATGTAGAAAAAAACATTTGTCCTTTTCTCCTCCTTGGGAATTCCAGACCCCTATCTCCTCCTTGAGATCCCAGACCCCTTTCTTCTCCTTGGAGAACCCAGACTTCTTATTAACCTGCCTAGGAATTGACTATCTCATTCATATGGGATTTGATTTAAGTTGTACTTGGCTGGCCTAGTGTTTTCCCCAATTTTCTTTAGTTTAAGCCTGAATTTTTCTATAAGAAGCTGATGATCTGAGCCACAGTCAGCTCCAGGTCATGTTTTTTTTGACTCTATGCAGCTTCACCATCTTTGGCTACAAAGAATGTAATCAATTTGATTTTGGTATTAACAATTTGGTGATATCCATGTGTAAAGTTGTTTCATGTTGTTGAAAAAAGAGTATTTTCTATGATTAGTGCATTTTCTTGGCAGAATTCAGTTAGCCTTTGCCCTGCTTCATTTTGTTATCCAGGGCCAAACTTGCCTGTTATTCCAGGTATATCTTGACTTCCTACTTTTGCATTCCCATCCCCAGTGATGAATAGAACATCTTTTTTAGGTGTTACTTCTAGTTATTCATAGAACTGATTAATTTCAGCATCTTCAGCATTGGTGGTAGGGGCATAGAGTTGGATTACTGTGATGTTGAATGGCTTGCTTTGGAAATGAACCAAGATCATTCTATTGTTTTAGGGATTGTACCCAAGAACTATATTTTAGACTCTTTTGATTATGAGTGTGCCTCCATTTCTTCTATGGGGTTCTTGTCTACATTAGTAGAAATAAAGGTCATCTTTATTAAATTCCCATTCCTGTCCATTTAAGTTCACTGATTCCTAGGATGTTGATGTTTATTCTTACCATCTCCTGCTTGACCATATCCAATTTTCCTTGATTCATGGACCTAACATTCCAGTTCCTATATAGTACTGTTCTTTGCAGCATCAGATTTTACTTTCCTCACCAGACATATCCACAGCTGAGCATTGTTTCCACTTTGGCCCAGCCCCTTCATTCATTCTGGGGCTATTGGTAATTCTCTTCCACTCTTCCCCAATAGCATACTGGATGCCTTCTGACCTGGGGGACTCATCTTTTGGTATCATATCTTTTTGGCCTTTTATACAGTTCATGAGGTTTTCACAGAAAGTATACTGTGGTGATTTGCCATTCCCTCCTTCAGAGGATCACATTTTGTCAGAACTCTCTGCCATGACCTGTCCATCTTGGGTGACCCTGCACGGCATGGCTCATAGCTTCATTGTGTTATGCAAGCCCCTTCACCATGACAAGACAGTGATCCATGGAAGGGCTTATATTTGTGCCATGGTCATTTATCATCGTTTGAGTTTGATGTCACATTTGCACAAAACCCTTGTTTGGTGTAAATGTGAAAAATACTGAAACCACAAATGTCAAAAGAAAAATTAATCTCTGATCCCTAACTGAAGATAGTCTGGATAATTGATATGTTCATCACATGAGATGAAATATGTGATTATACTCGCAGTGTTAATAATCTCAGTGAGAAATACTGAGTGTTGTTACCTCTTCTCTGTTGCCCTTTTATGCTATTCGACTATAGAATCCTGTTGCTTGGGCTTTGAGGCATTTTTGAAATAGAATTGAAGTGTTTTCTTCTCTCTTCCAGATGTCTGCAATAATGTGTGACTGACATAAATTCTAACAATAAAAAGATACTTTCTCATAGGAAATAATTTGTAAATCATAGTAACTCATAGTAAAAAGAGATGAGGTTAAAAACCTTGTTCTAAATGCAAAGAGCTGGCTGCTGATCCACACAGAGCTATACCCATGATCAGCATATCAGGAGATCAAAATGAGAAAAGGAAGCTTGAAAAGATATCCTGTAAGAGGGATGAGACTTTGAAGGATATGTATATACTAAGACAAGTTGCAAAACAAGATATTGCAAAATTAATATTATATTGTCCAGATATTGTATTGGGCAGTCAAATATAAGACATATAATTAGTTTTTAGACTTTAAGGAAATATATTGTTTCCTCACTCTTTCTATTTTAATTAAATCCATTTACCTCCAAATTAAAAATGATCTATTAAATATCTATTATAATATGCTAATCATAGAAAAATAGCCTTTACTATTAATAATTTTCCTGGCAAGACAGAGAATATTTGTATAGATAGACATTAATTATACATTTATATAAATGATTACATAATGGATACTTTTATAATATATTATCTATTATACATAAATATAAAATTATCTACTATATAAAATGTTACATAAATACCTGCATTGGACACAAAAAGAAATTAAGGCATGCTTTTAACATTTTCCAAAAAATGTACAGTTGACAAAGATAAGATTGGCATAAATAAATGTATAAAAAGTATTTTATATGTGTGACTAACATCTCTTGCTATAAATCCACCCCCCTAGGAATATGTAATGGATGCCGGGACAAATGATATACAGATATCAATAGATGTGAAATAGAATTTATTACTAAGATAGTAAACCATGAAAGGATTTCCAAGGTGAAGGGTTCAAGTTCCTTAAGGAGTGAAGCAAAAGCAAAGCAGAGAGAGTGCCTTGGATACTTGTAGTGACTTGGATATGGAGCAGGGGGAGAGCCCACATGCTGCCTGGGGTTTGCCAGGGAGGTTACCACTGACTTCACAGGATGAATGGCTCACAGACACTCTATCTTGGTTCCCCTTGTAGGGCAACAGCAAATAGACTTGAGCAACTAAAACGATGACAGGTCAAACATAAAAAATGGAGTCAAATTCTATTTTATAAGAATAAATATAGAAGAAATCATGCACTGTTTTGGAAATTGTAGTTGAATGAGAGTGGCTTCTTTGGTGGCTCAGTGGTAAAGAATCTGCCACCAATGCAGGAGACGTGCGTTCGATCCTTGGGTTGGGGATATCCCCTGGAGAAGGATATGGCAACCCACTCTAGTATTTTTGCCTGGAGAATCCCATGGACAGAGGAGCCTGGTGGGCTACAGCCCAAGGGGTGGCAAGGAATCAGACACAACTTAGAGGCTAAACAACAACAACAAAGTCAAGTGAGAAGAGAGGATAAGCAAATAAAACAGAGCTTTGAATTAGAGAGTGAGATACGTGTATATGTCTGTCAGATGACAGAATATTCTCTACAAGGCTAAGAACTTTGGCAGGGCCTGAGCATTGTCAAGGGAGAGATTTTGGGGTGGTCTTGGGAGTGACCATTAGGAGGTTGTGCTAAATCAAGAAGTAATTGTGGCAGAGAGAGTTTAACGATGGTTTAGACAAGACCCATTAAATGATGATACTTAGAATGATAAGAAAAGGAAGAGCGAAGGTGACAGATGAAGGTTTCTTTTTCTCACTCTGAGAAATGTCTAAAGAAGTTAGAAACATGATACACATTTTCTCTACTGACTTACTCAGTTTAGCATTCCAGTGGATGTTTGGATAGAGAATGTAAAAATAATCACCTTTAGTAGACAGTATATTTAAAATCATGTAAAGAAAAATTTTACTTTTCTGAAAAATAATGTTATCTATTAATATTTATGGTATATACCTTGTATTGTGACTTGTGTTAGATTTTCTACTGTGTATAGGATTGATATTTTAAAAAATATGAGTATTATCTAAATACATAATTTTTTTTTCCAGAAATAAAGATATTTTTGGCTGGATAGATTACATAAGACTTGACTTTTTTTCCTATATACAATATTAAGTCAATGTTTTTGTCTATAGTAAGGAATAAAACTTTATAATTTCTGTCCAGAAATTGTCTATAGATGGTTTAATTAATACTTGATAGGTTTAATGAAATTTTTCATAATATTGCATATTGTTTATAGAAAAATTCAGATTTACATTCTATCTATCCCAATATGAGGATTCTTTTAATTTATGCTAGAACTGAATAAAAGAAATGTTAATTAACACAAGATACTTTCCTATCTTTAGTCCATTCCAATGAGATAGTCCAGCAACCTCTGAGGGCTGAGTGCTCAATGGTGTGTGCTTAACAAGGAAGAAATTTTCTAGGCAGAGTTTTAAGATATGTTTAGTTTGCAAAATTAAGAAAAACAATGGAGAGTCTCTCCTACTTCACAAAATAGAGGATGAAACATATACTGATGGCATTAAATAGTTTTTATTCCTAAAATTTTGGGTATACAAAGAATTTACCTACAACTTGATTAAAAAGTGGACCAAAGGATTCCCTGATGATCTAGTGGCTAAGACTCCATTCTCCCAGTGTAGGGACCCTGGTTCGAACCCTGGTCAGGGAACTAGATCTCACAAGCCACAACAATACTGAAGATCCTACATGTGACAACTAAAACCTGGTGCAGCCAAATAAATAAATATTCCTTTTTATAAAGTGGACTGAAGATCTTAACAGACACCTCACCAAAGAAGATAGGTACCAAATAAGCATATGAAAAGCTGTTTCACATCATATGTCATCAAAAAATTGCAAAGTAAGTGTATTTTTTTTTTTTAATAAATTAGCCTCTGATTTTGGGTTGGCAAGATCCCCTGGAGGAGGGTTTAGCAACCCACTCTAGCATTCTTGCCTGAAAAATCCCACAGACAGAGGAGCCTGGAAGGCTACAGTCAATACGGTCACAAAGAGTCAAACATGACTGAAGGGGTTGAGCATGCACACAAATACTTAATAGCAACTAGTTATTATTCATTTAAAAACATATAAGCACTGATAAGGTCTTCTTTTGATGATGAGATACACAGTGAGTTTAGATTTTTTCATGTCCATTTAGCTCTGATGATCAAGACAGAAGAAGAGATACTAAGAATTATACCATGTACCTTGTAAAAACATATATTTTAGTTTATTGACTCAGCTGGGCAAAGCTCTATGTTAAGGAACCATATCATAGTTCTCACTTGGGCAGGTTGGCTGTGTTTTTTCCAAGGTCATGGATTGTACTCTGAATCTTAGCCATCTCTTTTTATTTCATGCCATTGGTAGCAAGGAAAAATGAAACAAGGGCAATTAGTCAACACATATCTATAAATTATACTAGAAAAATATCTCAAAATAAATCTCCAGCAGAGTTAGCCAGTGCTGTCACCTCTAAGTTCACCATTATTACCACGTGATTAGTACCTAATATGGATCTTCCCTAGAGGCTCAGATGGTGCAGGAGACCTGGGTTTGATCCCTGGATCAGGAAGATCCCCTGGAGAAAGGCATGGCAACCCACTCCAGTATTCTTGCCTGGAAAATCCCATGGATGGAGGAGCCTGGTGGGCTAAAGTCCATGGGGTCACAAAGAGCTGGACACAACTAATCGACTAACACACGTATGTAATGCAGTTGAATTCATCTTCCAAGATGGCATTACTCTAGGATATCACTGTATTTATTATGTTTATCAGAGAAAATGTTTATGTATAACATATGGTTATACTTTGCAAAGGTCTTGTAGTACTGCATATAATATTTCTAAACCAAGAGAACTGATTTTTGCTTATCTTTCAATTTACACATAATTCACATTTACTTACTCTTCACTGATCAATACCAGATTGTTAGAATCTCAAATCCCTTGAGTGATTTATCATCTATTGAAGCACATAGCACTTTTCAAGAACACAAGTCAAAACTTTAGAGAATCACAAATCACATTACACATACACAACTTCTGTCAATTTTATCACACTCCAAACATAGCCAGCTGCTTCTGAGATGATATCAAGTGACAATTAAAATAGCACCACTGATGTTATCCTACAGTTAGGTACAGAAAATATTTTATCTGGAAAAAAAAGCAAGTATATTTAGACAGTTAGGATTTATGTTCCATGTTAAGAGAACAGATGTCATAAAAGATTAATCTTTGGTGCCATCATGTCTATTTGTGCAGAATGTTGGATACGACGGGGCTTGTGAGGGCCCGCTGCCTGCCTTGTCCAACTTCAGTCCTCTAAGCAGTGATATCCAAATATCTTCTGCAGACCACTAGTTCAATAGAATACTAATATGTATACTGTGAAAAATGGGTTCTAAGGTCAAACACAATTTGGAAACACTGTGTTAAGTTTGCACATTTTCCTCTCCAGTGAGCTGTCAGACTCATTAATATACTCACATGCAGTATGGATCTTCTAGAGAAAATGCCTCACTTCCCCAAATTATTTAGCTGTCGAACCTGTGCCAGAACAACCATTAACCATTAGGCAAATAAAATACATGTTTAGGACACCAGCAAAACTGGGAAGGAAAATTATGTCAGACTTTAATATTTTTTAAAGCATCAGGAGTTAACACCAGGGGAAAATCAGAATTTTGTTGGACCTGTTACTTTTATTCCATAATCTAATGTGCTTATTTTACATCATGGGTATAAACTTTTTTTTTTTTCCCAGTAATTTAATGCTTTTGATGGAATAGATCCAAAACCCTTTGCCCACGCCCCCAGCCCCCCCCCCAAGGAGCATCTACTGGGATAATGATGTATGGAACACACTTAGGAAATTGCTGTTCTAAATCCCACTTGCCATATTTGTCATTCTGCTCATCTAAGAATATGATAATACTATTCATGCTTGGAACCTTCTGGCACTACCAGTTCTCTTGAGATGACTGTGGGTCTGATGTGGTTGCCTCAGGGTTTTCTGGTTAAGGAAGGACCTAGCTATCTCCTGAGAATACATAAGGACCAGTGATTGATTCAGGAGATGTGGTAAGACTGTACGGGTCTCTTGCTTTGAGCAGTTGCAGACAGTGGTGCAAGGTCAACTGCATTAACCTATATCTCCTCTCTCTGAGCTGAAAAGGACTCTGCTTAACCCAAGAGCTGATCACCAACATTTGGACTAAACCACGACAAAATAACAAAGCAGACAATTTATTTTTAGCATTCTCTTTTTCGCTCCTCTCATATCCCAGGCAGCCATGCTCTCTGGAACCCCTCACACAGCCTTTTCTCTCAATCACAGATTTCCTACTGCAACAATTTATTTCTCCACTGCATTGAAGTTACTACCTCCCTGATCTACTGCTGGTGTTTATATGCTCTCTCTTCAAACACTTAGCTAAATAACAGTCAATGAATTTTTTACGACAGCTTCATCACGTGAAAAGAAAAATAACTTCTATTTTTAAGTATAAGGCTTCGAAAGGTTTTTTACCACTATATGCATTTATTACTGTGATGATAATGTAATTCATTTTTAAAATGAGCATACAAACAAGGCAAGGGCAATGAGAGCCTTAGTGTTTTCAGCTGTGGTGAAGACTGAGTAGGGTCAAGCAGAAGAAGTGACCCCCCGATTTCTTAGTCACACTTGCCCAGACTTAGTCTCAACAACACATAGCTGGGGATAGGATAAAAAATGCTGATGGTCTCGGCTCCTGAGACCATAGCCTCTGAGTGGGAGACACAGGGAGACACAGTTCTGGGCTGCACTGTGAATGGGTGGAATCTCAGTCTCTGAGCCCCAAGGAGGAAGGAAGAAGTGGGTCTTCGTTCAAGTATCACAGACTCTTCTTTTTGAGTTTTAGTATGTATTTTTTAAAGAAATGTTTCTTCTTTTGCTGAATGCTCTTAAAACGATTTCTAGAAACTTAGAGTGGTTTTTCTTAGAAAATGGTTTTCCCCAGTTTCATGGGGGAGCAGGTTCATGGAGAATCTCTAGCCATTAAACTAGAAGTATGTATCTAATTTTATATCAGCTTCTGATTTTATATCAGTAACTCAACTTTTCTTAGATTCAGTTACCTTTTCTTTAAAATGAAACAAATATGGCCTAATATTTAAGGTTTTTCTTAGCATTAAATAACTATACATATAAAATACTTATAGCTTATGGTGAACGATGTCAGATTTGTGACCTCCGAAGAAGATTTAGCTTCCGAACAAAGACCAGGCTTGACCACTCAGGGATCTGATGTAGCAGAAATTTTATTACAGAGCAAAGGGGCAGAGAAAGCTTCTAACATAGACATTAAAATGGGTGGAGAGTGGCCCACTCGTTAGTCTTTAGCAAGGGAGCTATATACTTTTTAAATAGATAGTTCATTAGTTCAGTCACTTAGTCATGTCTGACTCTTTGCAACCCCATGGACTGCAGCACGCCAGGCCTCCCTTAGGTCACCAACCCGTGGAGTTTATTCAAACTCATGCCCATTGAGTCGGTGATGCCATCCAACCATCTCATCCTCTGTCGTCCCCTTCTCCTTCTGCCCTCAATCTTTCCCAGCATCAGGGTCTTTTCAAATGAGTCAGCTCTTCATGTCAGGTAGCCAAAGCATTGGAGTTTCAGCTTCAGCCTCAGTCCTTCCAATGAATGTTCAGGACTGAATTCCTTTAGGGTGGAATGGCTGAATCTCCTTGCAGTCCAAGGGACTCTCAAGAGTCTTCTTCAACACCACAGTTCAAAAGCATCAATTCTTTGGTGCTCAGCTTTCTTGATAGTCCAAATCTCACATCCATACATGGAGAAGGAAACATGACTACTAGAAAAACCATAGCCTTGACTAGAAGGACCTTTCTTGGTAAAGTAATGTTTCTGCTTTTTAATAGCTGTCTAGGTTGGTCATACTTTCCTTCCAAGGAGAAAACATCTTTTAATTTCATGGTTGAAGTCACCATCTGCAGTGATTTTGGAGCTAAAAATAAATAAATAAAGTCTTCCACTCTTTCCCCATCTATTTTCCATGAAGTGATGGGACCAGATGCCATGATCTTAGTTTTATGAATGTTGAACTTTAAGCCAACTTTTTCACTCTCCTCTTTCACCTTCATCAAGAGGCTCTTTAATTCTTCTTCACTTTCTGCCATAAAGGTGGTGTCATCTGCATATCTGAGGTTATTGATATTTCTCCCGGCAAACTTGATGCCAGCTGTGCTTCTTCCAGCCCAGAGTTTCTAATGAGGTACTCTGAATATAAGTTAAAAAAGCAGGGTGACAATGTACAGCCTTGACATTCTCCTTTTCCTAATTGGAACCAGTCTGTTGTTCCGTGTCCAGTTGCTTCCTGACCTGGATACAGGTTTCTCAAAAGGCAGGTCAGGTGGTTTGGTATTCCCATCGCTTACATAATATTCCACAGTTTGTTGTGATCCACACAGTCAAAGGCTTTGGCCTAGTCAATAAAGCAGAAGTAGATGTTTTTCTGGAACTCTCTTGCTTTTTCGATGATCCAGTGGATGTTGGCAATTTGATCTCTTGTTCCTCTGCATTTTCTAAATCCAGCTTGAACATCTGGAAATCGAATGTTTACATACTGTTGAAGCCTGGCTTGGAAATTTTGACAATTAATTTACTATCATGTGAGATGAGTTGAATTGTGGGGTAGTATGAGCATTCTTTGGCTTTGCCTTTCTTGGGGTTGGAATGAAAACTGACCTTTTCCAGTCCTTTGGCCACTTCTGAGTTTTCCAGATTTGCTGGCATATTGAGTGCAGCACTTTCGCAGCATCATCTTTTAGGATTTGGAATAGCTCAACTGGAATTCCATCACCTCCACTACCTTTGTTTGCAGTGATGTTTCCTAAGGCCCACTTGACTTCACATTCCAGGAAATATGGCTCTGTGTGATTGATGATCACATAGATAGATCACCATCATGATTATCTGGGTCATGAAGATCTTTTTTGTATAGTTCTTCTGTGTATTCTTTACACCTCTTCTTAATATCTTTTGCTTCTGTTAGGTCCATACCATTTCTGCCTTTTATTGACCTCATTTTTTCATGAAAAGTTCCCTTTGTATCTCTAATTTTTTAAAAGATCTCTAGTCTTTTCCATTCTGTTGTTTTCCTCTATTTCTTTGCATTGATCTCTGAGGAAGGCTTTCTTATCTCTCCTTGCTATTCTTTCAAATTCTGCACTCAAATGGGTATATCTTTCCTTTTCTCCTTTGTTTTTCACTTCTCATCTTTTCACAGCTATTTGTAAGGCCTCCTCAGACAGCCATTTTGCTTTTTTGCATTTCTTTTTCTTGGGGATAGTCTTGATCCCTGTCTCCTGTACAGTGTCATGGACTTCCGTCCATAGTTCATCAGGCCTTCTGTCTATCAGATCTAGTCCCTTAAATCTATTTCTCACTTCCACTATATAATTGTAAGGGATTTGATTTAGGTCATACCAGAATGGTCTAGAGGTTTTCCCTACTTTCTTCAGTTTAAGTCTGAATTTGGCAATAAAGAGTTCAATAAATCAAAAGAACATCTCAAAGTTGTAAAAATTTTACTAGACCCACTCCCACAATTTACATTTTAAGATAACAGGATTAGAACTTAACAATAGAAAAATTTTACCAGACCCAGTCACATAATATACATTTAAAGATAAAAGTAATTATTACATTATTAACAGTATTTAAGATAACATTCAATATCACAGTATTCCAAGTCTATGCCCCAACCAGTAATGCTGAAAAAGCTGAAGTTGAGTGGCTCTGTGAAGACCTACATGACCTTCTAGAACTAACACCCAAAAAAGATGTCCTTTTCATTATAGGGGACTGGAATACAAAAGTAGGAAGTCAAGAAATACCTGGAGTATCAGGCAACTTTGGCCTTGGAGTACAGATGCTAGTAAAATAATGCTCAAAATTCTCCAAGCCAGGTTTAAACAGCATGTGAACCATGAACTTCTAGATGTTCAAGCTGGATTTAGAAAAGGCAGAGGAACCAGAGATCAAATTGCCAATATCCGTGGATCATTGAAAAACCAAGAGAGTTCCAGAAAAACATCTACTTCTGCTTTATTGACAAGGCCAAAGCCTTTGACTGTGTGGATCACCACAAACTGGAAAATTCTGAAAGAGATGGGAATACCAGACCACCTGACATGCCTCTTGAGAAATCTGTATGCAGGTCAGGAAGCAACAGTTAGAAGTGGACATGGAACAACAGACTGGTTCCAAATCAGGATAGAAGTACATCAAGGCTGCAAATTGTCACTCTACTTATTTAACTTATATGCAGCGTACATCATGAGAATAGCTGGGCCGGATGAAGTACAAGCTGGAATCAAGATTGCCGGGAGAAATATCAATAACCTCAAATATGCAGATGACACCACCCTTATGGCAGAAAGTGAAGAGGAACTAAAAAGCCTCTTGATGAAAGTGAAAGAGGAGAGTGAAAAAGCTGGCTTAAAGCTCAACATTCAGAAAACGAAGATCATGGCATCTGGTCCCATCACTTCATGGAAAATAGATGGGGAAACAGTGGAAAGAGTGGCAGACTTTATTATTTATTTATTTATTTTCTAGGCTCTAAAATCACTGCAGATGGTGACTGCAACCATGAAAATAAAAGACGCTTACTCCTTGGAAGAAAAATTATGACCAACCTAGACAGAATATTAAAAAGCAGAGACATTACTTTGTCAACAGATGTCCATGTAGTGAAAGCAATGCTTTTTCCAATAATCATGTATGGATGTGAGAGTTGGACTATAAAGAAAGCTGAGCACTGAAGAATTGATGCTTTTGAACTGTGGTGTTGGAGAAGACTCTTGCGAGTCCCTTGGACTGCAATGAGATCCAGCCAGTCCATCCTAAAGGAAGTCACTTATGACTGTTCATTGGAAGGACTGATGTTGAAGCTGAAACTCCAGTACTTTGGCAACCTGATGTGAAGAACTGACTCATTGGAAAAGACCCTGATGCTGGAAAAGATTGAATGTGGGTGGAGAAGGGAATGACAAAGGATGAGATGTTTGGATGGCATCACCGACTCAATGGACATGAGTTTGAGTACACTCCAGGATTGGTGATGGACAGGGGGCGTGCTGCAGTCCATGGTGTCACAAGAGTCAGACATGACTGAGGGACTGAACCAAACTTAACTGAAGGAAACAGGATTAGTCAGGTTTTCAGGAAGGAGAAACTGTCCTCAAACAGGATACATTGTTGTTATATAATCCTTAATACAGAGTTTAAACTGAGTTGTCTGTTATGTAATCGTCAGTTCCAGGCTTAAAGAAAAACATGTGTTATGTGACTAAGACTAAGGAATGTAGAGAAAAAAAAAAAAAAAAAGATGTTTGTCTATTCCTCCTCCTTGAGAATTCCAGACCCCTATCTCCTCCTCGAAAACCACAGATCCCCTCTCTCCTCCTCAGGGACCCCAGACTTCTTATCAACCTGCCTAGGAATTGAGTCTCTCAGTATTTAATGTACTATTTCTCATATGGAAGAGTTTAATTTTATTGTGTGTGTGTGTGTTTGTGAAGAGCAACTGTATGTTCTTTTGTAAAGAGCAACTATGTTTGTATTTGGTCATTCACCCAAATATTTCTTGAGCAGAAAAGCTATGTTATACTATTCTAGATGGTAGGAATTTTGAGCAAATCAAAGGGGATGCCTTCAGAGACTTAATATTCTAATGGAGGAGACAGACAACATATGCATACATAAAGTCATGACAGGAAGCACTAAATATGATAAGGAAAAATAAAAAAGATTATGTGGCTGAAAAGTAATGGGGGGTGGCTATCAAAGATAGGCAGATCCCAAGTATTTATTCCACTTTTTCTGTTTGAACATCAAGTTAGTTTAAATTTTCCCAAAGTTTGGTATTATATGCCTTTTGTCTTCAGAAATGGAGCAAAAATCTTCCTGGCTCCCAGATCCTAGTTTTGGACCTGGGGAGAGAGAGAGAGAGAGAGAGAGTGTGTGTGTGTGTGTGTGTGTGTATTTCTGCCATGATAGAGGCTAGACTTCCATACCATTGCTTACATGTAATAACCTTTTGACATTGCTTTTAAGTTCAAGCTTGCCTAAAACTGGTGTCAACTGGCTAATAGACTGTTTGGATCACTTTTAATTCTGTTCTTCTATGATATAAATATGTGCTGCATATATGAAGGATGGTTTAAAGAAAGTGAAGGAGAGAGATTAAACTAAAAGTCCTATTAGTTTAACTACTGGAATTAAAAATATTCTATATGTCAGAATTTATTATACTGCTGCTGCTGCTGCTGCTGCTAAGTTGTGTCAGTCGTGTCCAACTTTGTGCAACCCCATAGACGGCAGCCCACCAGGCTCCCCCGTCCCTGGGATTCTCCAGGCAAGAACACTGGAGTGGGTTGCCATTGCCTTCTCCAATGCATGAAAGTGAAAAGTGAAAGTGAAGTCGCTCAGTCATGTCCAACTCTTAGCGACCCCATGGACTGCAGCCTACCAGGCTCCTCTGTCCATGGGATTTCCCAGGCAAGAGTACTGGAGTGGGGTGCCATTGCCTTCTCCTATTATACTGATAGTAACTTTAAAAAAGAGAGGGGAATATAAACTATAACAACCATCTCATCCTCTGTTGCCCCCTTCTCCTCCTTCCTTCAGTCTTTCCCAGCATCAGGGTCTTTTCCAATGAATTGGCTCTTCATATCAGGTGGTCAAAGTATTGGAGCTTCAGCTTTCTCATCAGTCCTTCCAATGAATGTTCAGGGTTGATTTTCTTTAGGACTGACTGGTTTGATCTCCTTACTGTCCAAGAGACTCTCAAGAGTCTTCTCCATTAACTTGAATGTTACTGAGTTCAAATAGAAGGGAGATGGAAATTAGTAAGTAGGAGCTAGAAGATAGGAATATGTGATCTGAGAAATGAGAAAGTAGATTTTAAGATTTTAGAAATGGAGTAATTTTGGGTTGCTTAAGAAGTGACCTGTAAGTAAAGGACATTGGAAATATAGGACATCAAAGAATGAGTCTAAGTGTATTGGGTCGGGTGTTCTCACGGAGTTTGATGTTAAACAAAAGATGAAAACAGAGCAAAGACCTGTTTATAAAGCTGGTGATACAGAATTCCTCCTATCATGGTCACTAGGATAACGGGAAAGCAGTAAATTATGGTGAGGATAAAAAGAGTAAGATAGTCCACCCTAACCCTACCTAAGAGAACTTTCCACAATAATGGAAAGGCCCTCTATCTGTACTAATCAATATAATATCCACCAACCACATGTAATACTGAGCATTTGAAATATGACAATTCAACTGAGCAACTGAATATTTAATGCGATTTAATATTAATTAAGTTTAATTGGAATAACCACATTAGGCTAATGACCATCATATTAGACATTGCAGTTCCAGAGATTTGGAAGAGCAGTGTACTGAAACCAGTAACAGTGAAGTAGTATGTTACTGATTCTACCACCAGACTGGACCTCAGAGACAAGTGAATGTCACAGTGCCCCCATGACTTGTGTTTCCAGGTGTTTCATTATCTACCTTACTTGTCTAAGGGTTCAATGGTGAGGAGACTAAAAGAAGAAGTCATGTTTAGGGAGCAGAGAGTACATAATTAGGTGTTGTTGATAAACATGTGATGTTCTAATCTTTATATGTATTTTTTTATACCAGATTATTTTTTAAGCTTCTAGAGCTACAATAGTGATTCCCAAAATTTGTTCCAGGGATCCCTGGAGATTCTTAGGACTCTTTCAGAGAGAGTCCAGAGATCAAAACTATTTTCAAAACAAACTCTGACATAACTTGCCTTTTATCAGTATGCTGACATTTGCATTGATTTTACACAAGTAATAGTAGATAAACTTAGCACCAGTCAAGGCATTGGCACCAAACTATGTAAGTAATTACTGGATTTTTCACAGTCAGGCAATTGCATTTAAAAGAGAGAGCAAGAAAGATAGGGAGAAACAAAGGGAGAGAGAGAGATTATATCTTGTTTAATAGTGTCTTTAACAGACCAATGAAGTTATTAATTTTGTTAAATTGTGACTCTTGCTTACTCAAACTTTAAATATTCTTTGTGGCAAAAAAGAAATACATAGTAAAGCACTTATGCTGGACGCTGATATACAATGGTCATTTCAAAATATTGTGCAATTATTTGAGTTTTAAACTGAACTAGCTTCATTTTCCAATTAACACCATTTTCACTTGAAAGAATAACTTAATGATTATTCAGAGTTGGGTGTTTGGCATATATTCTCTGGAAAATGAACAAAGTGAGCCTATTACTTCAAGAAAGAAAAATAATAAAATTTGAGATTTACATGAGAAATTGGAATTTTGGACAACTTTCATTTGCCACTGTAGTCTGGACCACTCTATAAAGCTTGAAAATTTTTCTGATGATATTGGTGAGGATATTAATGAATGATATATATATTTTACATTTTATAATGGAAGGTATCTAAATTTGAAAGATCTGCATAGTTCTGTAAGCAAATATCTTCCAAATAAACAATGTAAAATTTACAATTCATGAGGAAAACATCAAAGTGCAAGGCAGGCCAGTGGATTTTAATGAAACAGGGCAAGAATAGGTTATTGACGTGTGCAGGTTGCATATAACAACTAACTTTTAGGGGTTTACTACTTACTGAGTTTTAGCATAATATCAAAAACAATAGTCTCAATTATATGAAAAGTATATTAGAATCATCTTCCCTTGTTCAATTATATATCTGAGTGAGGCAGGGTTTTCTTTGCATACATTAATCAAAACAACACTCTACAACAGGTTAAATGCAGAGCAGGTATGAGAAACCAGTAATGTTCTACAGACGTTAAAGAAACTGGCAAAACAGTAAAAAGTGTAGTGTTACATATTATTGTAAAACAGTAATACTTTGCTTTCTTTTTAATGTGGCTATTTTTTGTAAAAATATTTTTATATTAACATGCAGTTGATTTTTATTGATCAATCTAAAATACATAAACAAAAGCTGTTTGGGGTCCTCATTTGCTTTTAAGACCATAAAGGGTTCTTGAAATCAAAAATGTTTGAGAACCTCTGATCAAGTAAAAGTTATTGATTCTTCACTGCTTAGCTTAAATCTCAGTCTTAAAAACCCTTTTCCCTAGCTTCCCAACCACTCACTTCCTATTCTTTGTTTATAAAGCATTTGTATAAACATTCTTCAAATGTCTATATATTGTATGTGAGAGACAGACAAAGAGAGAGACAAGCAGACGAAAAGGAGCCAACAGATGAAGGAAATAAAAAGTAGAAGAAAAATATAGAACAATTATGCAAGAGCATTTGCTGGATTTTAAGAAAGCTGGTTATGAGGAAGAGTCAAGGAAAAATAATTAATCTTAGAAAGAAGGAACTGCATTTTTCTCTATATATGGAGAAAGGTTAAAATTTAGTGTTGGTGAAATGAAAACTAAGAATGATGAGAGACATCATGTTGAATGACTTACTTTGTCAAAAGAAAAGAGAAAATGCTATCATCAACTGAAAGCTTTAAAAGGAGAGGAGAATTTGGCATCAAGATGATTGCAGCCATCATGGCCACAAGACAGTGCAAGGAAACAAAGGATCCGAATAAAAAGTCGCACTGCACAGAGGAGGGGGTGTGGCCATGAGTAGACAGCTCAGATGCTTATTGGTGGTGGTGGCCGTTTAGCCGCTAAGTCATGTCATACTCTTGCAACCCCATGGACTGTAGCCTGCCAGGCTCCTCTGTCCATGGGATTCTCCAGGCAATTAGAGCCTCTCCAACCTTTCCCTGACTTCCTCTTATAGAGCAGGACAGGGAGAGCTATTTAGAGTCAAAGTTCAGAGAAAAGGGAACTAGTGAGCAGTTTGGGCAGACATGGAACTCTGTAATCAGGGAGCTCCAGAGAGGCTTTGTTTGTTTGCTTTATTTGGCACATTTAATTGTATGTTAAGTGTGGGGCCAATTACATGAATGACTTACTCTGGCATGTAATTGGAGTATATTATAATTTTTGATGTCGGGATAATGTCTAATTTAATTAAGAATAATGAGAAGTTGACTAATTATGGCTCTAATTGTAACTCTTTTAAGGGAATAAGGAGACCCCTATGCCTTAACTTTCAGAAAACATTCTTTCATCAGCAATCACCCTTAAGTGTCACTGATGGGGCTATATTGCAGTAAATGTATTAATATATAGGTTGTGGGTGTGTGTGTTTAGTCACTCAGTTGTGTCCAACTTTGCAACCCCATGAACTGTAGCTTGCCAGGCTTCTCGTCCATGGGATTCTCTAGGCAAGAATACTGGAGTGTGTAGCCATTCCCTACTCCAAGGGATGTTTCTGACACAGGGATGGAACCCAGGTCTCCTGCCTTGCAGGTGAATTCTTTACCACCTGAGCCACCAGGGTAGCCCATATAAGTTATAGTCTTTTATAATAATTATAAACTGAATCTCTTAAATAAATTGCCATTTTGTCTGGCTTACTTTGAAGATTAACTACTGTTTGGTTTCAATCTTGTTATCAAAAAACTGTTTATTTATAGCTTGTATATTTCCACCAAAAAGCCTTTGATTCCTCTTCTAATTAACTATTACATCGTTAAGGAGCTACCTTAATTTCCCAAGGCTGGCTGGATCCCTTTCTATTGGGTTTCCTTAACACATTGTACCAACCTCTTTCTTGAGATGTATCATAAGATACCATAAGCACTCATTCACTTGCCTGCGTCTCTCAGACAGAAATTTCCTTAGGGCAAGATATGTATTTTGTATTTTATATCATCCTCATATCCACAAATAGTACCTTATAATTAACAAGTATTTTACACCAAATTGAACACACACCAAAAAATAAGGAAAATGAAGTACTAGAGCAAGTCACAATTGGTTTAACATAAGTTGGTATTTTCAGGCTAAGTAAAGGGACAAGGTGACACAAGGACATATTTCAGCACTTACGTTTGCAGGTGCCAACCTTGTGCCTCTTTCTTGTGGGCTGCAGGAGATTTTTTAATTAAAGGTTACACAGACAGCCAATATATTTATGTTCCATTATTATTTAAGCACCTGGGGTTATATGTTATCTAAGATTCACATTTCTACTTAAATATTTGAAATATGTGTGTTGCCTTCATTCTACTTGGGCACTTAGAATCTCTCTATTATCCAAAGAGTCTAAAAACCTCAGTGAACTGTCATGTACTTCTCTTTGGATATTACTTTAAATTAGAAAAATTATTTATCAGTTCTGTCTGAGAGGCTTTCAGATATTTAAAGATAATTTTAAATGATCTTTTTGAACATGAGATACTTGCAGTTAGCATTATTCAAAGGTTATAGGAGAATGTACATAATAGAGCCTCCTCCTTTTGTCCACTCACAGATACATAGCTCCAAATGGGAAGGTAACTTAGGTGAGATGTGTTTTACAGTAAGTTCTTTTCTTCTCACATATTATTCTTATCATATACACCTTGTCAAGACTCTCCTGCATTTTAGATCTCATTTGAAAAGGCACAAACTTAAGAATTTTCCTGTGGCATGTAGGATCTTAGTTCCCCCCATGAGGGATCAAACCCACACCCCCTACAGCAGAAACACAGAGTCTTAACCACTGGACTGACAGGGAAGTCCCATGACTCATTTAGGATTAACGTTCTCTTGTTTTTGACCCCATAATATAATATAATTTATCTTTTATAATATGCATCACACACATAATTTATTATATAATATCTATCTTTCCCACTGGACTATAATTTTTATAAAGGGTAGGGAAAGTATTTTATCTTGTTCATAGACATGCTCTTACCCTTAAACAGTGCCTTGCACAAGTTTGATATATAATGAAGTCTTGCTGGATGAATACGAAAGGAGTAAGCATAGGTTAATCTATGAGTCCAGTCCAAAAAAACAGAAACCATACTAGGTCTTTTAAACAGAGGAAATAAAATTCATGGAACTGTTTGCATGGGCAGTCAGTCAGTTCAGTTCAGTCTCTCAGTCGTGTCTGAATCTTTGCGACCCCATGAATTGCAGCACGCCAGGCCTCCCTGTCCATCATCAACTCCAGGAGTTCACTCAAACTCATGTCCATCAAGTTGGTGATACCATCCAGCCATCTCATCCTCTGTCGTCCCCTTTTCCTCCTGCCCCCAATCCCTCCCAGCATCAGAGTCTTTTCTAATAAAATAATTCTTCACATGAGGTGGCCAAAGTACTGGAGTTTCAGCTTTAGCATCATTCCTTCCAAAGAACACCCAGGGCTGATCTCCTTTAGAATGGACTGGTTGGATCTCCTTGCAGTCCAAGGGACTCTCAAGAGTCTTCTGCAACACCACAGTTCAAAAGCATCAATTCTTCAGTGCTCAGCTTTCTTTATAGTCCAACTCTCACATCCATACATGACCACTGGAAAAACCATAGCCTTGACTAGATGGACCTTTGTTGGCAAAGTAATGTCTCTGCTTTTGAATATGCTATCTAGGTTGGTCATAACTTTCCTTTCAAGGAGTAAGCGTCTTTTAATGTCATGGCTGCAGTCACCCTCTGCAGTGATTTTGGAGCCCAGAAAAATAAAGTCTGACACTGTTTCCACTGTTTCCCCATCTATTTGTCATGAAGTGATGGGACCAGATGCCATGATCTTCGTTTTCTGAATGTTGAGCTTGAAGCCAACTTTTTCACTCTCCTCTTTCACTTTCATCAAGAGGCTTTTTAGTTCCTCTTCACTTTCTGCTATAAGGGTGGTGTCATCTGCATATATGAGGTTATTGATATTTCTCCCAGAAATCTTGATTCCAACTTGTGCTTCTTCCAGCCCAGCGTTTCTCATGATGTACTCTGCATAGAAGTTAAACAAGCAGGGTGACAATATACAGCCTTGACGTACTCCTTTTCCTATTTGGAACCAGTAGAAGAGGTGGTAAGTCAATTAGGGATAATGAGGCAAACCAGTGATTAATAACATTTGGGAGCATCACTAACATAGAGAAGAAGGGACAGAAGGAAGAAGCAGTGATGAAGCTATAGAAGACATTTCAAAACTCAGTAGAGCACAGACCTTATGTCTGGGTGCAGAAAGAATTCAGCAAGAGGCAGGGTAACTGGTAAGGAAAGAGTTTATTAGTACAGAGATATAAGCGGGCGGGCAAGGGATTGCCACCACAAGAACTTAGTGGGCTACATTTTTACAGTCAAAAGAAAAGTAGGCAGGGGAAGAAGACCATCTTCTTATTCATTCTTGAGTAGATGTCACACTTCCATCTTTACCTCTGCCTCCATGTCAGATGAGAGAATTTTCTGGTCCCTATATGGCGAAACCCAGACTATCAAGGCACTATAGAAATGAACAAAAAGGTGATAACATATGCTAAAATGTGGTAAATCATCTCAACTTTCAGTATGATGTCACCTTTCCCCTACATTTCGGTTCTTATTACAGGCAGAAAAATCCCTTGGCAAGGATCCTTAACTTATTGACTTCAGTAGGTAGTATGTGGATCTCATTCCACCATTATTTTACTCTTTTGGGGCATGACTCACACTTCTCTTGCACAGTTTTGTTGCTAGGCAAGCGTACTTTCTTGAGTAATCATTATGGCATCTCCCATACTTTCCTCTCCACTTATGATCTGTTGGTGGGATTGACTATGTAATCATCTACTTTGTCCCTTTACTCTGTTCCTATCAGTGATACCAGATCTAGAAGGTGGAGTACTCAAAGGGCAAGAACTGTGGCCATCAGCAGTTGGGTCTCTAGGGGAGAGGTTTTTGTTCTGCATGAGCTGAGAGGATGCAGCTGCAGACAAAGTTGTTGCTGAAGAATCTAAGACAGAAAGAAATACTCTGGTTTCTCTCTTGCTCTCACCTTCCCCTTTTTAACCATTGCTTAAAGCTACCCAGAATCCAGTTGGCAAGAGAAACTAGCTGGCAGGAAAATGGTGTTCCCTGTGATGTAGAACAGAGTGGGAGAAAGGACAGGAAAGGGATTATTAGGATAACAAATATCCACTACAATGGACCCTATAAACCACCTGGCAGACTGTTTTCTGGGGGAGCCAGCCTGTGATCAGTGAACACAATATAATAATTCAGTGTAGATGAATTCAGTATAGATGCCTTTTCTGGCATTATTATTTCAAGACAATAAAGAGCAGCATATATTGTTTACAAAATGAAAGTATCATACAGGTTTTAAATCAGTGCATAATCATAAGATGTCACTGTGTTGGTATATAGGAAAACATATTGAATAATTAGTAAAATGAATTAAGTCCCTGGACAAAGTGAAAATCATGGTCAAAGTAGTTGTTTCTGACATGTAGACTATGTAGGGCTTCTAGAAACACAAAAAATACCACAAAATTATTTTACATACTTTTGTGGCAAACATTTATAGGTCCGGGGACATAAAAATGTGTGATTATAAAAGATCTTGTGTTTTTCTGACATCAAATTTATGGTCCAAGGAATAGATTTCAACCATCAGAGAAAGTATTCTTTTTTTTTCATTGCTTTATTATTGTAGAGCTGAAAGGAAAATGAGAAAAGCAGTTAGTTAGTCAATTATAAAACTATAAAGGGTTTTCAATAAGTATACTCTGTCTCTGTCTCTAGAATAAAGAAAATATTATTAGGGTAAAGAGGATGTGACCCAGCAGTTAGTGAAGAAAATTATGTGTGTGTCTGTAATATTGGTGCTGGAAGGAATCTAGGGAAAGAAGCAAAAAATGCAGATGATGAGTTATTTCTGTCTCCTGGAGGAATCTCATGAGAAAAATAATGCAAATAAGTGAATTATTTTAATTTAAACTCTCCAGGTAATCTAGTGACATACTTTAAAATTTCTGAGCACTTGATGCAAACTCTTTAAGTAAGTGATTGATTGAATATATTGAATAATACAGGTAGAAAATTTATTAGAGATCATAAAGTATTTTCATTATACAGATGAAAAATTGAGATCAAGAAGGGACAACAACTTTAAAGTTTGCAAATGTATGGCAGATAATAAATAAGAGTTCCTATTTCTTGATTCAAAGCTAGTACTTAAGCATACTGATTTTGCAGTCAATCACACTTGGGATTGATTTAGAACTTTGTTACTTCTTGCCTGACTATATGCAATTAAGTTCTTTTTACCTCAATATTCTCATCTGTACTGTTGGTCCTCCACATCCATGATTCCACAACTAAGGATCCAAAATATTTGAAAAAAAATTCCATAAAGTTCTAAAAAGCAAAGCTTTAATTTGACACATGCCAGCAACTACTTCCGTAGCATTTACATTGTATTTACAGCTAGTTACATAGCATTTCGGAGAAGGCAATGGCACCCCACTCCAGTACTCTTGCCTGGAAAATCCCATGGATGGAGGAGCCCGGTAGGCTGCAGTCCATGGGGTTGCTAAGAGTCAGACAGGACTAAGCGACTTCACTTTCACTTTTCACTTTCCTGCATTGGAGAAGGAAATGGCAACCCACTCCAGTGTTCTTGCCTGGAGAATCCCAGGGAAGGGGGAGCCTGGTGGGCTGCCGTCTCTGGGGTCGCACAGAGTTGGACACGACTGAAGGGACTTAGCAGCAGCAGCACATAGCATTTACATTGTATTAGGTATTAAAAATAATCTAAAGATGATTTGAAGTATATGGGAAGATACACATAGATTACATGCCAATACTATGCCATTTTCTATGAGGGAGTTGAGTATCTTTGGATTTTGGTATCCATAGTAGGTACCAAATCCCCGGAACTAATCCCCTGCAGATCCTAAGGGACGACTGTAGTGTTAACTTTAGCTACATTTTCCCAAAGGACAGACACTTTTATGTTCACCAGATGTACTAGGAGAATTCTTTAAAGATATGATCAGTAACACTCCACCCTCTCAGTGAGAATCAGTCCAACATGTCTTCTCAAGACTTCTATTTTATAGAATTATCACGAAGGCTGGAGGACTCCAACAATATGTAACTGTACAAAAACATGCTGAAGATTTGTCTAAAAGCTAGAATACTCTGAGACACTATATATATTATATATAGAGAGAGAGACAGAGACAGAGAGACAGAGACAGACAGGCAGACAGACAGAGACAGAGACACTGTACATATATATATATATATACAAATATATATGGAGAGAGAGAGGCCATGTATGTATAGAGATGCAGTCTCTCTCCATATATGTGTCTGTGTATGTACATATATACATAGTGTCTCCATCTCTCTCTCTCTCCCCAAATGAGAAAAAAATAAGCAGAATAAGCCAGAACATCATGAAAAGAAACGTGAGCTTCTAATAGAATTTCTAAAATAATTAACATGTAAAGCAATTTAGATATGTTCTTTCAAGTTAATCAGCACTGCCGCTGCCTATGCTATGAAACCTGTAAGCACAGGAGTTAAAAGTAATTCAAGTACATTGAAAATATGTTTATTGCCACCTAGGATTGTGTTGCTGAATCTCTTTGATTTGCCTGCTACTGCTTATGGAAGAAACACATACTAACTGTTTCTGAATATGTCTCATTGCTTAGAAAAATAATCTGAACAAGGTGTATATGACGATAAAGTTATTTTCCTAGCTTAAATGTGAGAGCCAAACAAAGAATAACACCAGAAAAATATAAAATTTTGTGTGTACCTGTAAAAACATTTGACCATATAAACTTGCCAAAAATTCTACTGTTTTTAACCTAATGTGTAAGCAGTACACATTGGGGAGAATGAGAAAACAGATACACACTTGATTGTAAAACCCCCACACGTTATTTTCCTACAGTGGATCTGGGATTACTGTGCGGGACCCTAGGTCTCTCTTTTCCTAGACTGAAGCACTTCCTATATTTTTTATACTTTTACAGATGGGATCCTAACTACTTGGCCACCCATATCTGTGCAGGCATGTGTGACTTCTGGTGTATATAAGGCAGAGTCAGCCAAAACATAGTGCTTTCCCACTGGGTAATTTGAAAAGAGTTTAACATAAGGACAGTCAGCAGAAATTGGCTTAGAGTATAGTGAAACCAAGCAGTGGTGCAGAACCTGAGAAGGAGCTGAGGCCTGAAGGGAAGAAGAAAATAGAATAATATAAATAGAACCCAGGAAGACCTTTGTCAAGGGCTATGACTAAGGGACATGGTCAGTCCTACAGGAAATATGCCAGACAAGGAAGTAGCTTTCCTCTAGTCCTGATTACCTGAACCAATCTGGAAAGGCAGAGGGCGAAGGACATCAAGAATGTAGTCTATACAATTGAATCTCCTGTGCAGAGATCAGGGCAAACAACAGTGGGCAGTGTGTCTGGTTTCATTAATTCAAACTCTTACTCTGATGATTCCTCCATCGAATTCCATTCATTCACCCTCTTAGCCCCCACCTGCCATTCAGTACACATTTGTTAGCACAGAATCACTTCAGTAGAAAATACTATGGAGTGGAAAATACTATGGAACCTCATCTTAACTTTATAACTTTAACAGGGTTATCCTTACAAAATTGACTAAAAGAGATCTGAATGTATATAGTATAGCAAAATCAAAAGAATATTAAATTAGCTTTATAATAGGTCATGTATTGCTGGATTTAGTGAAACATGATCTATTACAATGATGTTTAAGGTTAAAAACATGTATGTTGCAGATAAATAAGAAACAGCTTACATTCCTACTACAATCAATGTTGCATAAGTTGTTGATTTTTTTGCTATTTTTGTATTAGAATGTAATTGGTTTACAATGTTCTGTTAGTTTCTGCTGTACAACATTGTGAATCAGCTATATATATACATATATCCTCTCCCTATTGATTTTTATGCTGTGACTCCCAAAACAATAAAAGTCCTGGGGAAGGAGCAAATTGAATCCAATGGTTACATTATTGAGAATTTGGTACATAGTGTAGATTTCCAGTCATCAAGTCATGGGACTATAGATTACTTGGCATTCAGCCTAACCAGGAAAGGTGTCTGAAACTCCTATACTGCAGCATGGTTCTGTTCTGAAGTAGCCTCAATCACACTTTCTCTTCATGGGCTGCTCTCCTGAAAGCTCAGAAATGTCAGGAATGTTACTGAGCTGCCAGTGTGTCAAATGCATGGTGGAAAGTCCATAGGAAAGCTTTCCCTATTGTTTTCTTGGTTGCATTAGTGTATTCTGAGCTCTTTTATGGCCCCAGATGGGCACCACTTGAATATGGCTTTCTTTTTGTAAAAGCATTGCCATGCCCTTATGGCAGGAAAATTCCCATTGTTATATAGTACATATTGTTCTACTTCAGAATTATTAACCCAAACCTTTGAGGATGCAGTCTTATGCTAAAAAACAATCTGAAAGAGCTACAGTCTTTGACATTTCTTGAATAAATCTTTGTCTGAATTTGAGAGCAAGAGATGTTCCTTCAGTATTTCAAACCAAATATAAACTTCTCTGTCTTTCCCTCTTGTTCCCAAATAGCCTGTAGCAAATAAAGTAGGGGTTCAGTTATAGGCAGCTAAAAATAAGTGAGCAAATTCTACCCTTCACATTCCTGACCTGGAGAAGAAAATGTGTGTGTGAGTTAGTTGCTCAGTCGTGTCTGACTCTTTCCAACTCTGTGATCCCATTGACTGTAACCCACCAGGGTTCTCTGTCCATGGAATTCTCTAGGCAAGAGTACTGGAGTGGGGTGCCATTCCCTTCTCCAGGGATCTTCCCAACCCATGGATCGAACCCAGGTCTCCTGCATTACATGCAGATTCTTTACCATCTGAGCCACCAGGGAAGCCCCACTGTTTTTTGTTTGTTTGTTTTTGGTTTTGGTTTTTTGTTTTTCTTTGGTGGGTGTGGAGGGGAGAGGGTCATGCAAAGATAGCAAAGAGATCTGGAAGTTGACAGTCTGAAAGGCAAAAAGTTTAAGTTGTGTTACCTTGTAGAGGAAAGCTCAGAGGGCAAGGATGAGGACTTCGGGTTCTGTTGCTAGTTTTGCCCACATAGCTATGTGTGATCTTGAATAACTCTCTTAGCCTTGTAAGCCTTATGTGTAAATTGAGGATAACAGTACTTCCCTGCTTTAGTTTTGTTGGATTATCCTGAGAGTAAAGGAAGACGATGATGTGACACTGGGACATGCTTGGAAAACAGTAAAGTTCTGTATGAATACAGCATCGATCACTTCATGGCAAATAGAAGGGGGAGAAAGTGGAAGCAGTGACAATTTTTATTTTCTTGGACTTCAAAACCACTTTGGACAGTGACTGCAGCTATGAAATTAAAAGTCACTTGCCCTTGGAAGGAAGGGTATGACAAACCTAGATAGCATATTAAAAAGCAGAGACATCACTCTGCTGACAATGGTTCATATAGTCAGAGCTATGGTTTTTCTATTAGTTACGTACAGATATGAAAGTTGGATCATAAAGAAGGCTGAGTGCTGAAGAATTGGTGCTTTTGAACTGTGGTACTGGAGAAGACCCTTAAGAGTCCCTTGGGCTGCAAGATCAAACCAGTCAACCCTAAAGGAAATCAACCCTGAATATTCACTGGAAGGACTGATGCTGAAGCTAAAGCTTCAATACTTTGGGCACCTGATGCAAACAGCAAACTCACTGGAAAAGACCCTGATGCTGAGAAAGATTAAAGGCAAAAGATGAAGGGGGAAGCAGAAGATGAGATGGTTGAGTGGCAACACTGACTCAATCGACAAGAATCTGAGCAAACTCCGGGAGATAGTGAAGGATTGGGGACCCTGGCGTGCTGCAGTCCATGGGGTCTTAAAGAGTCAGACATGACTTAGTGACTGAGCAACAATAGCATAAACAAAAATACAGAACAAAAATTGTCATATGGAAAAATACATCAGCATAAAAATATTGAAACACACACACTATGATTCCTGGTAAAGTCCTCCTATACAGAATAATACAGAAGACCTCCTATTCAGCTGCCAGTCCATTCTTAGGAAAAGCAAAATATGATCAAAAGTAGTCACTAGAACAGAGAAGGCAATGGCACCCCACTCCAGTACTCTTGCCTGGAAAATCCCATGGATGGAGGACCCTGGTGGGCTGCAGTCCATGGGGTCACTGAGGGTCGGACACGACTGAGCAACTTCACGTTCACTTTTCACTTTCACGCATTGGAGAAGGGAATGGCAACCCACTCCAGTGTTCTTGCCTGGAAAATCCCAGGGACGGGGGAGCCTGGTGGGCTGCCATCTATGGGGTCACACAGAGTTGGACACGACTAAAGTGACTTAGCAGCAGCAGCAGTAGCAGTCACTAGAAACATTTTAAATAGATCTTAAGAAGTTGTGTTCCATGAAATTTTTTAAGCAGAATACTTATAAGTGTTATGTTAAAAGAAGAAGGAAGGAAGGGCAAGAGTGGCTGGAAAAGTAGAAGGAAAAAAGACAGGAAAGGAAGAGACACAGAAAGAAGGGGATTTGGGAATTTCATGGTCAAAAGAAACAAGTTTGGATATTAAAATTAATTGGATATATTCTTTTTTTTTTTTTTTAACCTACTGATATTTGACTTTAACTTGTGTAAGACGGGTGCATATTATGCAGTTTCCTTTTTTTTTTTTAATTGAAACTGCTGAGACATATTTTTTAAAAATGCTGTTGTAGAAAGATTTACTTAATCAAGCAATTCAAAAAGCAGCCAAATTCTGAAACAGCGAAGGTAGCGTTTTCCTTGATACTCAGTGAACATCAGTCAAAACAAACACAAAAAAGGATAACAATGACTAACATTTGTTCAGTCCTTTACAGATTAGGAAACATTTCCACCTGCATCCTCCCTCTTGACTTTCAATCAACCTTTGTAAAATAGGTACTGTATCCATATTTGCAGATAAAGAAGCAAATGGTGGTGGACTTTCACTGCTGTGATCACATAGCTGCTGGCAGAACATGATTTTCAAACTGAAGGTGTCTTGCTGCGAATCCATTAGCTTTCTACCAGAGCCCACTGCTCCACTACTGAAAAAGAGACACAGTGAGGCATTTGTACTGTTCTTTGAAAGTTCAAAATAAAGGATAGAGCCTTTTCCTCCTACTAGATCCTGCATACTTTTGGCATAGTGGTTTTTATTTAATATCAACTTTTATTGGAGTACAGTTGCTTTACAATGTTGCATTGCTGTACAGCAATCAGTTACAATGTATACATCTATCCACTCTTTCTTAGATTTTCTTCCCATTTCATTCACCACAGGTCATTGAGTAGAGTTCCCTGTACAATACAGTCATTCTGTTCAGTTGAGTCCCTCAGTCGTGTCTGACTCTCTGTGGTCCCATGGACTGCAGCACACCAGGCCTCACTGTCCATCACCAACTCTTGGAGTTTACTCAAACTCATATCCATTGAGTCGGTGATGCCATCCAAACATCTCATTCTCTGTCATCCTCTTCTCCTCCTGCTTTCAATCTTTCCCAGCATCAGAGTCTTTTCAAATGAGTCAGTTCTTTGCATGAGGTGGCCAAAGTATTGGAGTTTCAGCTTCAGCATCAGAACTTCCAATGAACATTCAGGACTGATTTCCTTTAGGATGGACTGGTTGGATCTCTTTGCTGTCCAAGGGACTTTCAAAAGTTTCTCCAACACCACAGTTCAAAAGCATCAATTTTTTGGCGCTCAGCTTTCTTTATAGTCCAACTCTCACATCCATATATGACTACTGGAAAAGCTATAGCTTTGACTAGACGGACCTTTGTTGACAATGTAATCTCTTTGTTTTTAATAAGCTGTCTAGGTTGCTCATACTTTTCTTCCAAGAAGCAAGCGTCTTTTAATTTTATGGCTGTGGTCACTATCCTCAGTGATTTTGGAGCCCCCCAAAATAAAGCCTGTCACTGTTTCCCCATCTATTTGCCATGAAATGATGGGACCAGATGCCATGATCTTCGTTTTCTGAATGTTGAGCTTTAAGCCAACTTTTTCACTCTCCTCTTTCACCTTCCTCAAAAGGCTCTTTAGTTCTTCACTTTCTTCCATAAGGGTGGTGTCATCTGTATATATGAGGTTATTGATATTTTGCCTGGCAAACTTGATTCCAGATTGTGCTTCATCCAGCCCAGCATTTCTCATGATGTACTCTGCATATAAGTTAAATAGCAGAGTGACAATATACAGCCTTGACATACTCCTTTCCTGGTTTGGAACCAGTCTGTTGTTCCTCGTCCAGTTCTAACTGAACTGTTGCTTCTTGACCTGTATACAGATTTCTCAGGAGGCAGGTCAGGTTGTCTGGTATTCCCATCTATTGAAGAATTTTCCAGCTTGTGGTGATCCACACAAAGGCTTTGGCATAGTCAATAAAGCTGAAATAGATATTTTTCTGGAACTCTTGCTTTTTTGATGATCCAATAGATGTTGGCAATTTGATTTCGGATTCCTCTACCTTTTCTAAATACAGCTTTAACGTTTGGAAGTTCACGGTTCACGTACTGTTGAAGCCTGGCTTGGGAATTTTGATCATTACTTTGCTAGCATGTGAAATGAGTGCAATTGTGCAGTAATTTGAGCATTCTTTCACATTGCCTTTCCTTGAGACTATGATGAAAATGACCTTTTCCATTCCGGTGGCCACTGCTGAGTTTTCCAAATTTGCTGGCATATTGAGTGCAGCTCTTTCACAGGATCATCTTTTAGGATTTGAAATAGCTCAACTGGAATTTCATCACCTCCACTAGCTTTGTTCGTAGTGATGCTTCCTAAGGCCCACTTGACTTCACATTCCAGGATGTCTGGCTCTAAGTGAGTGATCACACCATCGTGGTTATCTGGGTCATGAACATCTTTTTTGTATAGTTCTTTGGTGCATTCTTGCCACCTCTTCTTAATATCTTCTGCTTCTGTTAGATCCGTACCGTTTCTGTCCTTTATTGTGCCCATCTTTGCATCAAAAGTTCCCTTGATATCTCTAATTTTCTTGAAGAGATCTCTAATCTTTGCCATTCTATTGTTTTCCTCTATTCTTTTGCATTGATCACTGAGGAAGGCTTTTTTATTTCTCCTTGCTGTTCTTTAGAACTCTGCATTCAAATGCAGGGTATATCTTTCCTTTTCTCTTTTGCCTTTCACTTCTCTTCTTTTCATAGCTGTTGTAAGTCCTCCTCAGACAACCATTTTGCCTTTTTGCATTTCTTTTTCTTGGGGATGGTCCTGATCCCTGCCTCCTGTAAAATGTCATGAACCTCCGTCCATAGTTCATCAGGCACTCTGTCTATCAGATCTAATCCCTTGAATTTATTTGTCACTTTCACTGTTTAGGGATTTTATTTAGGTCATACCTGAATGGTTTAGTGGTTTTCCCTACTTTCTTCAATTTAAGTATGAATTTGGCAATGAGGAGTTCATGGTCTGAGCCATAGTCAGTTCCCAGTCTTATTTTTGCTGACTGTATAAAGATTCTCCATCTTTGGCTGCAAAGAATTTAATCACTCTGAATTTGGTATTGACCATCTGGTGATGTCCATGTGGAGAGTCTTCTCCTGTGTTTTTGGAAGAGGGTGTTTTCTATGACCAGTGCATTCTCTCGGCAAAAGTCTTTGCCCTGCTTCATTCTGCACTCCAAGGCCAAATTTGCCTGTTACTCCAGGTATTTCTTGAGTTCCTAATTTTGCATTCCAGTCTACTGTAATGAAAAGGACATATTTTGGGGGTGTTAGTTCTAGAAGATCTTGTAGGTCTTCACAGAACCGTTCAACTTCAGCTTCTTCATCGTTACTGGTTGGGTCATAGACTTGGATTACTATGATATTAAATGGTTGCCTTGGAAATGGACAGAGATCATTCTGTCATTTTTGAGATTGCATCCAAGTACTGCATTTCGGACTCTTTTGTTGACTATGATGGCTACTCTGTTTCCTCTGAGGGATTCTTGCCCACAGTAGTAGATATTGTGGTCATCTTAGTTAAATTTACCCATTCTAGTCCATTTTATTTCGCTGATTTCTAAAATGTCGATGTTTATTCTTACTATCTCCTGTTTGACCACTTTCAATTTGCCTTGTTTCATGGACTTAACATTCCAGGTTCCTATGCAATATTGCTCTTTACAGCATCAGACTTTACTTCCATCACGCATCCACAACTGGGTGTTATTTTTGCTTTGGCTCTGTTTCTTCATTCTTTTTAGAGTTAGTTCTCCACTGATCTCCAGTAGCATATTGGACAGCTACCAACCTGGGGAGTTCATCTTTCAATTTCCTATTTTTTGCCTTTTTATACTGTTTATGGTGTTCTCAAGGCAAGAATACTGAAGTGGTTTGCCATTCCCTTCTCCAGTGGACCACGTTTTGTCAGAACTCTCCACAGTGACCTGTCCATCTTGGGTGGCCCTACCTAGCATGGCTCATAGTTTCATTGAGTTAGACAAGCTGTGGTCCATGTGATCAGATTGGTTAAATTTCTGTGATTATGATTTTCAGTCTGTTTGCCCTCTGATGGAGAAGGATAAGAGGCTTGTGGAAGCTTCCTTATGGGAGAGACTGACTGAGGGGGACATGGTCTTGTTCTGATGGGCGGGGACATGCACAGTAAATCTTTAATCCAATTTTCTGTGTTCCTTCCCTGTTTTTTGACCTGAGGCCCAACTATGGTGCCTGTAATGAAGATAATGGTGACCTCCTTCAAAAGGTACCACGCACACTGCTACACTCAATGCCCCCAACCCTGCAGCAGGCCAACGCCAACCCACGCCTCTGCCAGAGACTCCTAGACACTCATGGGCAAGTCTTGATTAGTCTCTTGTGGGCTTATTGCTCCTTTCTCCTAGGTCCTGGTATGCACAAGTTTCTGTTTGTGCCTTCCCAGAGTCTGTTTCCCAAGTCCTGTGTAAGTTCTGGTGGCTCTATGGTGGGTTAATGGCTACCTCCTCCAAGAGGGCTTATGCTATACCCAGGTCTACTGCACCCAGAGCCCCTGCCCCCTCAGCAGTCCATTGCTGACACGTACCTCCTCAGGAGACACCCAAACACAGTTCCGTCTCAGTCTTTATGGGGTCTCTGGGTCCTGGTACACACAAGGTATGTTTGAACCCTCTGAGCATCTCTGGCGGGTGTGGGATCTGATGCTAAACACAATTTCGCCCCTCCTACCATCATACTGGGGCCTCTCCTTTGCCCTTGTGCTATACAGTAGGTTCTCATTATTTTATACACAGGTAGTGTACATGTGTCAATCTCAGTCTCCCAGTTCATCCCACCCCCTGCTTCCTCTTCGGTAACTGTAAGTCCATTCTCTATGTCTGTGTCTCTGTTTCTGCTTTGCTAATTATTTCATGCGCACCATTTCTCTAGCTTCCACATACAAACAATATTATATGATGTTTGTTTTGCTCCTTCTGACTTACTTTACTCTGTATGACAGTCTCTAGGTCCATCCACATCTCTCCAAATGATACTATTTCATTCCTTTTTATGGCTGAGTAATATTTCATTGTATATATGGATCGCATCTTCTTTCCTCCATCAGTGAACATTTAGGTCGCTTCCATGTCCTGGCTATTGTAAATAGCAGTGAACACTGGGATGCCTGAATCCTTTCAAGTTTTGATTTTCTCCAAATATATGCCTAGGAGTGGGATTGCTGGTTCATATGGGAGCTCTAGTTTTAGTTTTTTAAGGAACTTCCATACGGTTCTTCAGTGGCTGTACCAATTTACATTCTCACCATCAGTGCAGGGGAATGTGCATTTCCTTTTCTCCACACCCTCTCAAGCATTTATTATTTGTAGACTTTTTGATGATGTCCATTTTGACTGGTATGAGCTGATACATCATTGTAGTTTTGATTTGCATTTCCCTAATAATTAGTGATGTTGAGCATGTTTTCATGTGCTTGTTGGCCCTCTGTATATCTTCTTTGGTGAAATATGTATTTAGGTCTTCCACCCAGTTTTTGATTGGGTTATTCATTTTTTTGGTATTGAGCTGCATGAGCTGTTTGTATATTTTGGAGATTAATTCCTTGTCAGTTGCTTCCTTTGCAAATAAAACTCTTAGAGGAAAATATAGGCAGAACAATCTTTGACATAAATCACAGTGAGATCTTTTTGGATCCATTGTTTAGGGTAATGAACATAAAACCAAAAATAAACAAATGGAACCTAATTAAACTTAAAACTTTTGCATAGCAAAGGAAAGCATGAACAAAACAAAAAGGCATAGTGTGTTTAAAAGAGAACAGTACCACCACGTAGGGGGCATTTTAGATGTCTGGACAGCTGGTATGACTGGCATTTACTGGAATGAGGGATATTAAATGTCTGTGCTATGTGGGAAAGAGCTGAACCATTTTCAAATGTCCAGCTAAACTATTAGTTTAGCTAGTGCTAAGCTTTCTGAAAATACAAACTAGTAGTGATTTACACATGATAATCCTAAAATGTTTTTACAAAAATTATATGAAAAGCTAAAGGTAAATAGGAGATGGTCATTATGATGGAATATTATTATAGAATAAAGACTTTGTCTTTAAATTTATTGACATTAAGCATTTTTTCCTCTCAATTATAGCATTTACAAATACATAGTGAGTTGAAAAAAATTTCAGTGGATTAGAACAATTACTAAAAAAGGAAAACAGCTTGTACATATGTAAAAAGAAATTTGAAAAAAAATGACAGAACATATATTATTAAAATAGCAGAGATATCAAGGCTTTGGTCAAATTTTATTAGGAAGAGATGGTTAAAATAGTTCCTATGTGGCCATCCTAAATTTTGAAACAAAATAAGGAATCTGTGTTGTGAAAAGTTACATACTAATTTTTTGTTGTATTGCCTAGTTGACAGCTTTCTTTCTAATTTTGATACTGTCTTTGGAGGTCTCCGATTTTACTTTCCTAGAATCTCCAGCATTTTCTAATTATCGCTCTCTTCCAAAGGATATCATTGGCAAAATCTTTTCAAGTACTAGTTGTTGTTCAGTCACTCAGTTGTGTCCGGCTCTTTGCAACCCCATGGACTACAGTATGCCTGGCTTCCCTGTCCTTCACTATCTCCCAGAATTTGCTCAAACTCATTTCTGTTGAGTCAATGATGCCATCCAACCATCTCATCCTCTGTTGTTCCCTTCTCTTCCTGCCCTCAATCTTTCCCAGCATCAGGGTCTTTTCCAATGAGTCAGCTCTTCCCATCAGGTGGCCAAAATATTGGAGCTTCAGCATCAGTCTTTCCAATGAATATTCAGGGTTGATTTCCTTTAGGATTGACTAGTTTGACCTCCTTGCTATCCAAGAGTCTTCTCCAGCACCACAGTTCAAAAGCCTCAATTCTTTGGTGCTCAGCCTCCTTTTTGGTTCAACTCTCACATTCATACATGACAACTGAAAAAATCTTAGCTTTGACTATATGGACCTTTGTCAGCAAAGAGATGTCTCTGCTTTTTAATACACTGTCTGGGTTTGTCACAGCCTTTCTTCCAAGAAGCAAACATCTTTTAATTTCATGGCTGCAGTTACCATCTGCAGTGATTTTGGAGCCCAGGAAAATAAAGTCTGTCACTGGTTCCATTTTTTCCCCATCTATCTGCCAAGAAGTGATGGAACTGGATGCCATGATCTTAGTTTTTTGAATGTTGAGTTTTAAGCCAGCTTCTAAAGTACAAGAGATCTTAGTAATTATGTCTTAAGATGTAGGAATCTCTTAAGATAGGAAAAATAACTTCTACTACCTCATTATTATACAGTGCTTTCAAAAAAAGTTAGTTTAAGGATAGGTAATATTATCTTAATCTGTTTGTATAATTCAAGGGTCCATGTATGAAAGTCTGATTCTGATCATTTGTTGACTCTGTTGACTTTGTTGATTCTCCAGCTAGTCCTACAATTTCTCTAAACACAGTATCTCTATCAGTAAGACTAAAATATTTGGATTATATAGCTTCTAAATCATTTCCATTCCTGAAATACTGAGATTTTTTAAAGTCTTGCTACAATCAGTGTTTTCTGTTAGAGTGCAAACATCTGCTTCTTTTGTGATGTTGACTATTTTTATACATGAACTTTTAGAAAATACTGCTTGGTCTTTGTATGGTATATTATTTATATACATACTTCAGTTCTCTTAGGAGAACAATGTATAGACATTTGACTTCATGCTATGTGGTATATTTATTTTGCTTATTTTTCCTTCATTCCATCAAAATGCACCTTTACCAGATTAGGCATGACTTTTAGCTATATTTCAAAACATTAGAATGGGCATTTGAGAATAACTTAGATTCAAACTTAAAATCAAACTTAACTTCTTTCTTACTGATGTATTAAATTAGTTACCAGATCATGTGGCTGATAAGTCCTTCTCAATCCTAAAAACCTATGGATTATCTCCAATTTAGGCTCACTATTTCTATGTAGTTTAGGCCCTTAGGCTATATGCACATCCAAAGCAACCATCATCCTACCTGGGCAGACTTCTGCTCTCTCTCTCTAATCCTTTCTCTCCATCACAGAAGACTCTAACATTCAAATTTATCCCCTGTGAATTGCAAAGTCCCAGAGGGCCTCGCACATATCTATGCTCTGTGTACTAGCCAAACTCCAAAGCTTATCTCACATACTGCCTAAGAGAGATGCCACCACTTTCATGTAATTGTAGAACTCCTCTGGGGTGGACAATACCTTTTTCAGGGAGCTCTGCCTACTGTAACAAAGCACCATAGACTGTGTGGTTTAAAGAACAGGAATTTATCTTCTTACAATCTGGAAGCTGAGATGTCCAAGTTCAAGGTGTCAGCACATTTGGTTCCTGGTGAGAGGTCCCCTCCTGGCTTATTCTTCCTCTTCCTGCTATGTCCTCACATGGCCTTTCCTTGGTGCATGTAGATGGAGAGAAAGACAGAGAGAGAAAGGTGACAGTGGAGAGTTGGGGAAAAGAGAGAATATTCCTCTTCTTTGAAGGCCACTAATCCTATCTTGAAGGCTCAACCTCATGACCTCATCTTAACTGCCTCCCAAAGGCCCCATCTCCAAATATTATAACATAGGGTTAGGGCATAAACATAGGAATTTTGAGGGAAAGTAAGCATTCACTCCATACCATTTTATCCCTGGCCTCCCAAATTCAAGTCCTTCTGAAATGCAAAATACATTCATTTCATCCCAACAGTCCCCAAAGTCTTAAATTATTCCAGCATCATTTAAAATCTGAAGTCTAAAGCCTCATATAAATATTATATTAATCAGATATGTGTGAGACATCAGGTATAATTTTGTTACCAAAAGTGGGGTCTGGCTGCTTCCTACTCTAAAGCCAATACTCAAGAGGCAAGGTTGGTGGAAAGGAAAGTTTGATTTATTTCAGGAGAAAAAGCAGACTTGTGTCCAAAGGCCGACTCTCTGCACTGACAAATGGGCAAGAGCTTCTATAGGTGAAGGGAGGGGGCTACATGCAGACAGAGCATAGTCAACTCTGACAATCATCTTGAAATTGGCCATGCAGTCGTCTGATCAATGTCATTTTGATTGATTTATGTACGGTTAGTCTTCAGTTCCAGGGTTATTTATTTATTTTTCCCACTTCTTTGAGGCATATTCCCAGAATCGTAGCAGTTTATGTTATGGCTACAGTCTTGTCATCATACAATTAACTTCTTCCACCTGGTGGAGGTTTCAGTATCTACAAAATGGCTCAAAGGATATGGCTCAGAATATTATCTGTAGCCCTTGAGGAGGAACTAAGTTCCTTGACTTTGCTTAATGAGTGAACTATTACTATTTTGACTGCTTTCCTTAGCTTCCGCATCTTCTCACTTCTCTGATTAAGCTTATTCTTTGGCTAAAGTTTTTCAACAGACAAAAGGCAGGTAGAGGACATGGTGGCCTCTGAGGGGTAGGGTGAGGATGGACCATAGGGTCCTGCTCTGTTTCAGTTCTTCCTGGGGCAAAAGTACTCTCTATCGGTGAATCTGTGAAACCAGATAAGTCAGTGTACTTCCAAATTACAGTGGTGGCATAGATAGGCATTCCCATTCCAAAAGGGAGAAACATGGAAGAAGGAAAGAATGATGGGTTCTGAGCAAGTCCAAAATCTAGCAAGGTAAATCCCATCTCATCTTGGTGCTGTAGGATCATATTTCGGTTCAGTGCTGTACACTACAGGCCTGCCGTGGCAGCAGCTCTGCCTTCAGTACCCTCTGAAGTTGTCACAGAGATTCTCCGTGAATCTGATGGGAGGGGTTCATACCCCAAGACTCTGGGTCGCCCCATCCCACTGCTTTGCAGGACTGTCTCATATCCAAGTCTTTGGATGAAAGCCATCTGGCCTATTAAATCCGCAGTGGTGACCCTGATGATCTCGACATGATTTCTGGGATCTTTCCATTTCCTTGAAAGAGAGTACATATTTCCGTCCTTATAGAAATATGATTGAACCCAATAGAATCTAAATCTGACACCCTTCTTTCATTTTGTTCCATCTCTGTCCCCTTCAATTCAGTGGCTATATTTCAGTTTTTATAATTCCATAATATCTTTGATTGATTGTCCAGCCTTTCCCTGGGTATTCTCTTCAGAATATGCTTTTGTGTTTTTTTGTTTTTTTTTTTTGCAAAATAGTCAGACTGAGAATTTTCCAAATCATTAGGTCTGATTCCTTTTTTGCTTAAAAATCCCTCCAATTTTTTTTTTTTTTTTTTTTGCTTTATACTGTAAACAATCAAGAGGAACCAGACTGCTCCCTCAACATTTGCTTGAAAATCTCTTTAATTAGATATCCAACTTCATTACTCATGAGTTCTGTCTTCTGTAAAATACTTGAACTGACATACTTTAACCAAGTACTTTGTCACTTTATAATAACGATAGCCTTTCTTCCAGTTCACGATAACATATCCTTAGGTCTGCAGGAGACATCACCAGAATGGCCCTTCATGTCCACATTTTTACAAACATCTTATTTGTGAGTATTTATGCAATCTCTTAGAAGATGGAGGTTTTTTATTCTGATCTCCTTTTTTATTTCTCAGCCCCCTCCAGAATGGCCTAAATGCCCATAGTTCGAGCATGCACCTCAAAACCTTTTCAGCCTTTACCCATTACCCCGTTCAAAAGCTGCTTCCACATTTTTAGGTATTTGTCACAGCAGTGCCCCATTTCTCAATATCAAAATCCTATTTTAGAATTCCTGGGTAATCTAGCAATTGCACTTCTAGATATATGTCTAAAGGAAGTAAAATCAGGATCTCAAAGAATTATGTATACTGTCATGTTCATGGAAGCATTATTCATGATGGGAAAGATACGGAAATAACCTATGTCAGTCAATGGATGAATAGATAAAGAAGATGTGGTGTACATAAACAATGAAATATTATTCAACCATGATAAAACAAGACATCTTGGCATTTGTAACAGCATGGATGGATCTTGGGGGTATTATGCTAAGTGAAATACATCAGACAGAGGAAGCAGTGTATAATATCATTTATATATTGACTCTAAAAAGTGTTGAACTCTAGAAACAGTACAATGGTGTTTACTAGGGGCTAGAGGGTAGGGGCTAGGGGAGAATTGGGTCATAGGGTACAAATTTTAGTTGTAAGCTGAATACCTTCTGGGGATCTCACATAAAGAGTGGTATGTGTGTGCTTAGTTGCTTAGTTGTGTGCGACTCTTTCTAACCTCATGGACTGTAGCCCGCCAGTTTCCTCTGTTAATGGGAATTCTTCAGGCAAGAATACTGCAGTGAGTTGCCATGCCCTTCTTCAAGGGATCTTCCCAACCCGTGGATCAAACTCAGGTCTCTCACATTGCAGACACATTTTTTTACCATCTGAGCTACCAGGGAAACCCAGTGATTTTAGCTAATAATACTGCATGTTATAATTAAAAGGTACTAAGAGAACAGATCTTAATGTTCTTATTACAAAAAAAGAAATTGTAATTATGTAATGGAATTGAGGTGTCAGCTAATTCTGTGGTGATAATCATTCGGCAACATGTAAATGTATTGAATTAACACACCTACATCTAAAGATTACACAATATTATATGTTAATTATATTTAAATGAAGCTAGAAGAACAAAAAAAATGCTAAATCTTAGTCATCTTGGACTTCCACACCACACTACTGTAAGTTGGGTACATTCAACACTGAAATTCATTTTTCTCACAGTTTTGGAAGTTAATCATTACACAGGATGTTCTAGATTGTATGCAGATTTGGGTCATTCTATCCCAGATGAGAGACTAAACTGCACACTCTATCTAGCCATACAGAGTAGATAATATTGGTGCCACTTTACACCTGGCAGGATATGGCTTTATATTCCTTGAGGTCAAGGCTGTCTATAAGCAGAGGGAGTGGTACAGCCTCTGCCAACTTCTCTGTCCTATTTACTCTGTTAGAAACAGCAGTGCTTCTGGGCCCACTTTTATTAATTTCCATGGGGCAAAACAATCCTGAAACTTAATAAGGATAAGCATCTTCAGGTATATATAAAATTAACTGGGTGCACTATGCCAAAGCCTTTGACTGTATGGATCACAATAAACTGTGGAAAACTCTTCAAGAGATGGGAATACCAGACCACCTGACCTGCCTCTTGAGAAACCTGCATGCAGGTCAGGAAGCAACAGTTAGAACTGGATGTGGAACAACAGACTGGTTCCAAATAGGGAAAGGAGTACATCAAGGCTGTATATTGTCACTCTGCTTATTTAACGTATATGCAGAGTACATCATGAGAAACGCTGGGCTGGAAGAAGCACAAGCTGGAATCAAGATTGCCAGGAGAAATATCAGTAACCTCAGATATGCAGATGACACCACACTTATGGCAGAAAGTGAGGAAGAACTAAAGAGCCTCTTGATGAAAGTGAAAAAGAACTAAAGAGCCTCTTGATGACAGTGAAAGAGGAGAGTTAAAAAGTCGGCTTAAAGCTCAACATTCAGAAAACTAAGATCATGGCATGCAGTCCCATCACTTCATGGCAAATAGATGGAGAAACAGTGGAAACAGTGGCTGACTTTATTTTGGGGGGCTCCAAAATCACTGCAGATGGTGATTGAAGCCATGAAATTAAAAGATGCTTACTCCTTGGAAGGAAAGTTATGACCAACCTAGACAGCATATTAAAAAGCAGAGACATTACTTTTTGCCAACAAAGGTCCATCTAGTCAAGGCTATGGTTTGTCCAGTGGTCATGTATGGATGTGAGAGTTGGAGTATAAATAAAGCTGAGTGCTGAAGAGTTCATACTTTTGAACTGTGGTTTTGGAGACTACTCTTGAGAGTCCCTTGGACTGCAAGGAGATCCAACCAGTCCATCCTAAAGGAGATCAGTCCTGGGTGTTCATTGGAAGGACTGATGTTGAAGCTCTAACTCTAATACTTTGGCCACTTGATGTGAAGAGCTGACTCATTTGAAAAGACCCTGATGCTGGGAAAGATTGAGGGCAGGAGGAGAAGGGGACAATGAGGATAAGATGGTTGGATGGCATCACCGACTCAATGGACATGGGTTTGGGTGGACTTTGGGAGTTGGTGATGGAAAGGGAGGCCTGGCGTGCTGCAGTTCATGGAGTTGCAAAGAGTCGGACATGACTGAGTGACTGAACTGATGAATGGTTGACTAGAACTTTCAGTCATTTTAGTGCTTGCAGGGTGTATTGGGCTCTACAGAATGATCAGATATTCTTTAGTTGTAGCTGAATCTCTTTCCATGGAAAAGCTGTTAGTCTGTGCAGGGTGGCAACTGGCCAAGTTTTTAGAACACCTCTTTGGCCAAGTCTATAAGAGTCCTGGAGTATTGAAAATCTCAGGTTCTTTTTTCACTTGGTCCAGCAGTTTGTAGCTGAGAGGTAGAATGAGATTGGGTAGAATGAGATGACAGGCATGGGTCCCAAGGTTTCAGGATGAATAGAAATTCTTAAAACTTAGGTGAGAGGGTATAGTAGTTTCAGTATTTGCTTGCACACATGGTGGGGCAATTTAACAACTATGGTTTTAGTGAGTCCTTGAAATGAGTTCATGGGCTCAATTCCAATGCGTGCACGTGTGCATGTGTGTGTTTGTGTGTGTGTGTATGTGTGTAGGTTTCCCCACACCAACAAGCAGTTCTGGATACCAGCAGCATGTCTGAAAATTCAACTCAGTGCTCACACTATTTACTGGAAGGTAGAATTAGATTCTACAAGTAAAGTGTTTAGTTCCAGAACCCCTCCCTTTACTTCAAACCCCAATCACAAGTCCTGGTTGTTGTCCGTACTTCTGACCAACTGGCTAAAATTCAGAGGTACCCACAATCCCCTCCTCAGGTTCAAAGAATTTGCTAGAACTGTTCACAGAACTCAAGAAAACCCATTACTCACTAGATTACTGATTTATTATTAAAGGATGTTAAAGGGTACAAATCAACAGTGAGATGAAGAGATACACTGGGTGAGGTTCAGAACAGAAGAACTTCTGTCCACCTGGAGGCTGGGGCCAGCACTTGGAAACATTCTTGTTCCCCATCTTGAAAGCTGTCCAAAAAGGGGTGCATAAAGCTATCCTTCTGGGTTTTTATGGAGGTTTCATTACATAGTCATAACTGACTAAATCATTGGCCAATGGTGATTGATTTAACCCCAAGCCCCTCATCTCTTTCTGGGAATCAGGGAGTGAGATTTAAAGTCCCAACTTTCTAATCATATGGTTGATTCTCTTGGCAACCAGCACTCTCCCTTGGGTGAGATCCAAAAGCCAGTTTCCTTGTAGCATTTTCAAGAACTAAAGGACAGGAGACCAAACATTATCACAGTTACTATTGCCCAGGAAATTCCAAGGGTTTTAGGGGCTGTGTTCATCTGAATAACCACCTATACACACACAGACACACACACACACACACACGTATATATATCACAATATTAATATTGCAGGTCTTTAGAGCTGGGACCGTAAAATGAGAATGGATGAAGGGGTTCTTGAGTGCAGCTGGCTTTGCGAAACTAAGCAATTTAGAAATGTCAATCTGCTGCTGCTGCTGCTAAGTTGCTTCAGTCGTGTCCTACTCTGTGCGACCCCATAGATGGCAGCCCGCCAGGCTCCCTCATCCCTGGGATTCTCCAGGCAAGAACACTGGAGTGGGTTGCCATTTCCTTCTTTAATGCATGAAAGTGAAAAGTGAAAGTGAAGTCGCTCAGTCGTGTCCGACTCTTAGCGACCCCATGCAAACTAAGCAATTTAGAAATGTCAATCTACAAGTATGCAAAAAAAAAAACCTATAGGCTGTATGGTAGATAACTTTTCTCCACCTTTGAGGGAGAAATAGGCCAGAGGTGTAGGAAACTTGACCCAAGTTTGGCCAGTCATTGAACTGCCTCATTACCAGTTACTGACCCAAGTAGTACATACGTGCATATTAAGTTGCTTCAGTTGTGTCTGCCTGTTTATGACCCTATGAACTGTAGCTGGCCAGACTTCTCTGTCCATGGGATTCTACAGGCAAGAATACTAGAGTAGGTTGCCATGCCTTCCTCCAGGGGACCTTCCCAATCCAGGGATCAAACCAGGATCTCTTATATCTCCCTCATTGGCAGGCTGGATCTTTACCACTAACACTACCTCAGAAGCCCTGACCCAGGTAGAACCATTGCTGATTCATATGGTGTCTTTCTTTGTATGAATTTGAAAAAAATTTTGCTTCCTAAAGATACTTTACTTCTATATATTAGAAAATTATCATAATACACCCATTTTTGTAGACTGACTCATCTTACTGCCACCTGCTGGAGAGTCATGGTAATAAATATACAAATATATTTATATCAGACTTTTCTCTAAGAATGGCGCACTGTAATAGTAGCTTAGCACCTGAGCCTATCATAGTGATTGGCCACTGTGTATATCCATGACCGAAGCTGGACCTATCAAAGTCCTCTCCTAGGAGCTTACTGTAATTAGCTCTTTTTTTTTTCTACTTGCAGAGTTATAAGATGTGAATATGGATTTATCAGTGACCAAAGTTCAACTTTAGGGAGAAATTGAAGCCAATCCACTAAAAGGGGATGGGATACAAGGACAAAAATAAGTAGTCCCAATGGACTCTGGCTCCATTTCTGGCTCCAGTTCTACTAGAAAATATTTCTCTTCTTGCCTTTCTATGGTTAAGCTATGAGATAATTTCCTTTGTTCAGTTAAGCAAAGTTCAGTTTCTGTCTCATGAATAAAAAGTAAGGAAAACAATGTTAAATCTACATTAACTTTGTAAGTAAGTAAAGTAAACTGACTATTGTTGAGAACGAGGGCAAAAAGAGATACTCTGAGGTAAAATCATTTTATATTAGAGTCGTGTCTGGGATTATCTAATTGTTTTTGCTGGGGCTGTGTCTTGCTAATCCTAGCAGCACATCTACTCCATAGCATAGATTCTTACCTAAACTAACCATTTGCTAAATATTTGTCAAATTAAATTCGTTTCAAAACACACAAGATAGACAATACTTCATTCATTCATCTCCTTATCAAGTATTTATTAATCAGCTACATTGGAATAGACACAGCTCTAATTACTCAGGATACTACAATGGGTATTTGTATTTTAACTGCCAGATCACATTTGTTTTTCACCAATATGCTTCTGTAATAGACAGCCATTATGCCAAAAACAATGGATACATTAAAAAAGAGACCTTCTCCAGACAAATAGAGACAAAACCACAAGATGTCTGAGGCATCTAGAACCACAAGATGATGAGGTTCTAGCTTCCAGTTTATATTCCCTAGATATGATGTATATGAGGTACCATTTAACCTCCCCAGACCATGTTTCCTCATCTATCAAATGAAGATTTGTAACTGGATGATCTTTAAGGTTTATTTTGGCTAAAAGGAGCCTAAAGTTTTCTTTCAGTCTTTCTAGGTAATGGCTTTCAGAGTTTGACCCTTTCCATTGGCCTAGAAACTTAGTAGAACACAAATTTCAGACCCTTGCCCTAGACCTACTGGGTCAGACACCCTGGTAGTGGGGTCCGTTAACAAGCTCTGATATATGATTTTCCAGTAGGCATGTATGGACGTGAGACTTAGACTATAAAGAAAGCTGGGTGCTGAAGAATTGATGCTTTTGAACTGTGGTGTTGGAGAAGACTCTTAAGAGTCCCTTGGACTGTAAGGAGATCCAACCAGTCCATCCTTAAGGAGATCAGTCCTGGGTGTTCATTGGAAGGACTGATGCTGAAGCTGAAACTCCAATACTTTGGCCAACTGATGTGAAGAACTGACTCATTTGAAAAGACCCTGATGCTGGGAAAGATTGAAGGCAGGAGGAGAAGGGGACAACGGAGAATTAGATGGTTGGGTGGCATCACCGCTTAACGGACAAGAGTTTGAGTAAACTCCAGGAGTTGGTGATGGACAGGGAGGCCTGCTGTGCTGTAGTCCATGAGGTCGCAGAGTTGGACACGACTGAGTGACTGAACTGAACTGAACTGAACTATAACAGTAGATTAGTGAGTCCAACTATTTTGGATCAAAATTGAATCATAATTATTACTATAAAACATGCTATGCACATCCATATCACAAATTACTTCTAGGTAAAGGCTATCCTCCATCTATATATCTATCATCTGCTACTGCTGCTGCTAAGTCACTTCAGTCATGTCCGACTCTGTGCAACCCCATAGACGGCAGCCCACCAGGCTCCGCCGTCCCTGGGATTCTCCAGGCAAGAACACTAGAGTGGGTTGCCATTTCCTTCTCCAATGCATGAAGGTGAAAAGTGAAAGTGAAGCCGCTCAGTCATTTCCGACTCTTAGCGACCCCATCGACTGCAGCCTACCAGGCTCCTCCGTCCATGGGATTTTCCAGGCAAGAGTACTGGAGTGGGGTGCCATTGCCTTCTCCGATATCTATCATCTATCAATCTGTAAATATGATATGAAGTTAACTGAAAGGAGAAAAGTTAAAATTGGCTTCCAAATCCAAACTATAACAGTTAGTCAGCCCCCAGCAGTGATGAATTACTTCTTCTTAACAGTAAGAAGCTCTAGTGCCTTTGAGAATCGCTGCCTAGGCATATCGTGTACAGTATATTTCTTAGTGTGCATGTGGAGAACTTAACTCATTTTTCTCTGTTGCATTTCACAAGCAGTATTTTCTCTCATAGATATCCATGTTGTTCTCCATTATTTTTCACTCCATTATTTTGGTGGGAACAAAGTTGTCATTCCCCATTTTTTTTCTTTTTTCTTAATGTTTTCAAAAATCTCTAATGACTTCACTGGATTTTACAAACAAAGTTTATGCAAAAGAAAAAAAAATGAAAACAGTGTTGCCGTTATTATGTGTATTATCCTGTTTTTAAAGACGCAATGAACATTATTATGATAGTATACTAATAAAAGCTGCTGCCAACAAAATATTTTGGGAATATTTTTGAGTTCTTCATGAATTAAAAAGTATGGCAGTGTTGTAGCATTCCTCATGTAGGTTAATTATTACAGCTTGAATTCAGTAGATTAAACACACACACAGGAGAATATTGATAAGTGCCTGGAACTGAACAAACCACCATTAGATGATCTCCTATAATTATCCAATCCTTCCTGCTGCAACACTCAGAAAATACTGACTAAAGAGACAGAAAGAATAAAATGCTGGCTGCAAAGTCATTTCTAAAAAAATAAGACACTTTTCTATTAGCAGTCTGTTATTCTACGTTTATAAGTGATGTGGTTTGCGTATGTACTCATTTGCCTCTACCACTAGTACATAAACGTATTTATGAACACATTCATAAGAAATCTTATTAGGTGTCATTTTTGCTGTGTGATCACCATAAGTTAGCTTTGAAACATCATATGTGTCTGACTCTTTGCAACTATACAGTCCATGGAATTCTCCAGGCCAGAATCCTGGAGTGGGTAGCCTTTCCCTTCTCCAGGGGATCTTCGCAACCCAGGGATCAAACCCAGGTCTCCTGCATTGCAGGCAGATTCTTTACCAGCTGAGCCACAAAGGAAGCCCAAATTTTCCCAAGGGTGATTAAAAAATAGAGTGAATAGACTTGACTATATCCTGTTCTTCTCATTCTGTCTCCTTCCCCTCAATATCTTTAACTCTCTTTGTAAAACTTTCTTCTTTAGGAATATTTTATGCATACCTGATTAATGACTGATAGATAGTGGTAGTCATCACTGCTGGGGGCTGTCTAGTTGTTATAGTTTGGATTTGGAAGCCAATTTTAACTTTTCTCCTTTCAGTTAACTCCATATCATATTTACAGATTGATAGATGATAGATATATAGATGGAGGATAGCCTTTACTTAAAAGTAATTTGGATATGGATGTGCATAGCATGTTTTATAGTAATAATTATTATTCAATTTTGATCCAAAATAGTTGGACTCACTAATCTACTGTTGTTCAGTCGCTAATTGGTGTCCAACTCTGCGACCCCACGGACTGCAGCACACCAGGCTTCCCTGTCCTTCACTTTCTCCTGGGGTTTGCTCAAACTCATGTCCATTGAGCTAGTGATGCCATCCAACCATCTTATCCTCTGTTGTGCCCTTCTCCTCCTGCCTTCAACCTCTCCCAGCATCAAGGTCGTTTCCAATGAGTAGGCTCTTGGCATCAGGTGGTCAAAGTATTGGAGCTTCAACTTCATGAAGTAATAGTCCTTCCAGTGAATATTCAGGATTGATTTCATAGATATTATAGGAGAAAAGAAATTTTTTAATTGTCAGTGAAGGAGATTTAGCATAGCATGAAAATATTCTTATATTAATGAGACTTACTTTGTCTGTGGGAGAAAACCACCAAAACACCATCTTCTTTCCTGTTTTCCAGTATTCTTGCCTAACTTTGTTATTTCTGAGTTTTAAGGACTCTTCTATTCACTTGTCTACTATTGAGAGTCAAAAAATCAGATATAAAGGAGTAGCACCTTCCCTCTTTCTCACCTTCTTTCCTGCCATTTCTGACCACTTATCCTTCTTCCGACATTAAGTAAGAGTATAATTGAAGATTATCTTTTAATATAAAGAAGAACCTGCAGACACATGGTCATTTAAAACTATACATTCTCTTTACCTTAGAGAACTCAAGCACATTATTTATTTAACACTTCTAATTATTTCTTCCCTCTTCTCTCCAGTTTACTTAGTGTACACTGGTTTCTTTATTCTTGCCTTATTTTAATTTTCTTCCAGCAGCCTCTGCTTTCTACTTTTCTTCTTTTCCCTCTGATTTTTCAATGAATTTTAAATTTTTAAATTAATTTTTTTATTCTCTTGACACCACTTCTAAATTCCCATTTTTCTTCTGTTGTCTCTTTTTTCCTTCCATATTGCAAATAAGACTTACAAGGATTTATCAAGATGAATTATTCAGAATGAAGAGACTGAATATGAGGGGCCTAAGGGACTAGGAAGAGGGGAGCTGCCAAGATTTTCTTCTTGTATGGAAGCATGTTGAAACAACCTGGGGTATGAGAAGTAAGAGACAGAGATGCCTGCTAACGCATGACCAAATGGGAAGCCTATTAAAATAGTAATTTGGAGTAAAGTGCACTGAAGAAAACAAAGTAAATCCAGCCCTCTAGGTCAATAGCTAATAACCCATGAGTTTGCCACTCAGGAAATTAGAACTTTTAACTAATGAGAATCCTAGCCACCTACTGGGAATGAAACCCAAGGCTTCCTATTAACTCCCTTCCCTAGATCTTTTTAATAGAGCAGTCAAAAAGTTATTTCCTCTTTACTTAGTTGCAAAAGATTTGAAATAGATACAAAAACAAAAAAGAAAAAAGTTGGAAGCAAACTCTTCTTATTCTCTCTCACAACAGGAGGTCCAGTGTATTTCCCCCTCTACCCAAAACATACATCAGCATAGGTCATGAAAAGAGGAAGGACAGTATAAAAACAAAAAAACTGTCCCAGATAAGTAGTGCCAAGATGAGTCAGACAGTCTCCCAGGGGATTTTTTGGTGAGAGGACTTGCAATTAATAAATCCTCTATTAGGTTTGTGGAATCAGCAGGATTAAGCTACCTCTTTCAAGAACACTGTTTAAATATCATGATTCCAGGGGGTGAGGGGTCAATTTTATGGACAACTCTCTCTCTCTCTCTTTTTTTTTTTAAACCTGTACGTCTGTGTTAACTCTTAGCTGAGTAGGAGAGTGACTGGAGGCCTTCTGGACATACTCTCGCCCTGGATAAACATTTAGGTTCGTTTTTACTAACCCTAAATCCAACTTCTGACCCTCTTGTGGTTCTTATTAATTGATCAGAAAAAGTGTGGTGGGGATCCTGGTCCCTGCTGGTGGGGAAACAGAAGGAATCCAAGCTGGATGTGAAAAGACATAGAGCATGATCAAATGAGGGAGGGCATTTCAGGATCTAGACGAGAGGGTGGGCAGGACCCTGCTCCCAGACGCCCAGGTATTCCGGAGAGATCCCGGAGGAGGCACGTGCCTGGGGACTGCAGCTGACAGCCAGGCCGGCGGCCCGGCGCCCCTCTCCGCGCGCGGGCGGGGAACAGCGAGCGCGTGTGTGCGCGAGAGCGGCGGGCGGAGGCGCAGGCGCGCTGTTCGCCCGTCTGCAGCCCGGCGCCGAGCGCCGTGTCTCGGGAGCCGATGGCAGCACCACCACTGTGCGGCCGCCCGGCCGAGCGCCGAGCGCAGCCACCACCCGCCGCTGCCCGGGGAGCGTCCAGGATGTGGGGGGACCGGGGCGCGCAGCAGCCTCCGCTGGCCCGCCTGTGCTGACCTGCTTCGCTTGCCCCCAAAGAATGTCAGCCAAGTCCAAGGGGACCCCCTCCTCGTCCTCTCCAGCCGAGGGACCGCCGGCAGCCTCCAAAACCAAGGTGAAGGAACAGATCAAGATCATCGTGGAGGATCTGGAATTAGTCCTGGGCGACCTGAAGGACGTGGCCAAGGAACTTAAGGAGGTGAGAGGTGGCGGGGGTTGGGGGGTGGAGGGCTGGGGAAGGAGTTCGTTGTCTTTTACCCACTAGGGGTCCGTTTTCACTGGGGACCGCCAGATTTCTTAACTCCTAGGAAACTAAAGAAAGAGGACGCCTGCAGATAGACTTGCTCTGCTCCTGCGACTCCCGAGAAGTTGTTGCACTTTCTTATTTTTAATCAGGAAGAAATCAACTAGTGTTTTTTTAATCAATGGACCTGGGCTGGTGGGAGGGGTAAACATGCGAGCCTCCGTATCTAAGTGTGTGTGTGAGTGTGTGTGTGTGAGAGAGAGAGAGAGTAGGGGATTCACTGGGGGTGTGTCGACAGAGGAAGAGACCAGCCACCGGCCTGAGAGTCCAAGATGCTTCTCTCCTGCCCTCTTGCTCTCCCAGGCTTGTCGCTCCTTGCCTGGCAGCCTTCCTGGACCAAAGCTGATGGGGCGGGTTTCGGCCCTGAGCCAGACCCGGGAGGGCAGCCTGGGAGAATCTAGACTCCAGCTCTGCTCCCTGCTTCCCGAGCCCCGAACCCTGCTGGAAGGAAAGCGACCCGGGGTTGCTTGCAGGAGATCTCAGACGTGGGGATGTAGAAGGGTCTGGGACTTCCTCACTTTCGCAGTTCAGGAGGCAGCCGCTGCACTCCTTAGTAACTCCGGGCCTGCCCGGTACCCCACCTCCTTTCTTCTTCCCGTCCTATCGCCAGTTGGCATAGAAGCTGGGGCACAGAGCGCTTCGGGGTGTGTGTGTGCATGCATGTATGTGTGTGTGTGTGTGATGCGAGTGCACCAGCCTCTGGCCACTTGAGTTCTAGCTTTTGGGGACCCGGACTGTTTTGGTTTTCCCTCGCTCTCACGAACCCCCATTCTTCTATCCTTTCACCCCCACCAGCCTTGATCCGGATAGAAAGAAGCGCAGACAGTGTCCAGGCTGAGGATGCGTAACTCCCGCTGCAGCTCCAGGCCGGGGCGAGGGCAGGGCTGGGGCGGTGGGGTCTCCCGCGAGCCCGAAGGTGGCTTCTAGGAGGAGCCGGTGGCTGTCCCAACCCAGTAGTTCCCCGCTACTGAATTGGTGCCCGGTGCTGTTTTGCGTCAGAGAATCCGCACCCCTAGTCACAGGAGAGCTACCGCGGTAACTTCTAAGGTGGTAGCCACGGTGGGAAGGGAAGGGGTGGGGCATAGTCTAGATCCAAAATTGTAATCCTGTTTTAGAGGCCAAGTGGGAGGAGATTGAGGGTCCTTTGGATGTCTGGACTCTAGAGACTGACCTCTTTTGTCCAATTTCCAATCCAAATGTAAAGATAGAGCCCCCCTTTTTTCTTCCCATCTCCTCGTTGTCTCTGTGAACTGAACTCCGCAAATGTTACCAAATGCAAGTCTGTTTAAATGGCCCATTTATCAACAGGGTTGGGTTTGCCAATGGCAAGTGTCATTTTTGGAGGCTGCTCCATCGACAATATAGTTACTAACCTGGAAGCGGAGAGTGATACAGGTGATCAATCCGAGGAGGAAACTTACTAGTTCATGTTTCAGGGCTTCTCTAGGATCACTGCTTCACAACTGGTTGGCAGATGGCAAGGTTATGCATTGAAATTCAATTCTAAAGATGCTGTGTGTTTCTTTGTTACCCTTTTATTTGACATCTTTGGCAGGTTGTGTTTTCATTTGAAACATTATTATGTTTTTTAAAAAATGAACAAATTTTTGCAAGTTCCTTTTGGCAGAATTGTGCTTTTCAGTTGTTGAGGTTTCTAAGATGGGGGATGTGGAAAACTTAAATCAGCACAGGAACGTTTTTACTGTTTCATCCAGGAGCCTGAAATTAGGAGAAAGGTAGTCAATGAAAATGGCATCTTTGGGCAAATACTTCTTATATTACCATGTGTCACTCCACTCTCTATTTTAGGCAGAATAAATGACAAGAAACTGCACATGGTCCCAGTTCTGCTTTGTATCCTTATTTTGTAGATGTTTGCAGACCAGGTTGATGTATTGTGAAACTTTTAACCTCACCATAGATCTTGGTTAAAATCACAACGAAGTAAATCAGGGAGTCTGTGGGTCTCTCTCCCTTTCACTCTTTCTGTGTTTTCATTTGCTTGAGGATTTTTCTTTTTTAGGGAAAACACCACCAAGCAAACCGGTATGTAAAAGAAATAGAAAAGCATAGAAATGTACAACCAATTAAATTAAAGGATCTGTCTTCTAGGTATATCTAAAGATGAAATGTTGACTTGATGCTTTGTAAGTTTTGATTGGGTGTTGGGGCCTGATTGATTAAGGATTTCACTCTCAGGAGTAAACTTTATGAATGATAAATGATTTGATGTGATTGTTAATTACTTTTGTGAGAAGGATATCATCATCCTAAGTTTGCACATGGAGTTGTATATATTGTGTCTGAATCTCAAAACGCTGGCCATTTATATTGTAGGAGAAAGAGTTATTTCAAGAACAAAATATTTATAGGGCATGTTTAACCTATGACATCTTGCAGTTGTCCAGCATTTATCTTTTTAAGATAATGTTGCACACATGACTGAACATGTCTATGATGTAATTTTGAATGGGGGAGTAACTGAAAAACCTGTTAGTGTCTATACTTATGATTTGTAAATGTAAATATCACTATTCATCAGTTGTTACATTCACTATTCTGGCAGGTTATCATAGGAATATATTAAATACAAACTGTTGCATTTAGAATTCTAATTCTTTTATTGGCAATGGTATACTTTTAGGCCATGATGTATTTTGATATAAATTAGCACAGAGCTCTTATTAGCTTGGAACAGAAGTTAGAAATAAGAAGGTGATTATGACTTGATTACTATATCATTCACCATATGGTATTTGTTTTTCCCCCTGTTTATTCTAAAATGCAGTATTCTTTTTTTGAATATTTTGTCATTTATTTTTGTATAAATTCTGCACCAACAATATTGGACTTTTGTTTGATGTTGTTTTGAAATTTATTTTCTTTTTAGAAGTTTTCTGGACTTCAGTCATCTGAAAATTCAGGTAGTGCAATGGATTCGAATAGAATAGTAGGTGCTTGGAACTCTTTAATAGTAACAAAATTTCATTACTATTGGTGTCTCTTATCATTAGCTATTGTTACTTAACCATTTATAATTAGATTGAATATTAGGAGAAGAGGATTGGGATTTCTACAGATTGGGATGTCTAAGGGTCTGAATTTAGTAAAACCTCAAATAGCTTGACTGTTCAGAAGTAATATGAGTTTCTGGGTCTTCTCTACTATAATGGAAAAGCCTTAAGTATAATCCAACATATTTATTCAGTAGTTACTGTGTGCCAAATACTATGTTATCTTTTTATTGCTACCAGTATGAGTAGTTTGAAGCTTCTGATCTCAGTGAACTCAGAGAGTTGTTTGGGAGACGTTTATCCTGTCTTTTAGCATCAATACTGTGAAAAGACATTGCTGCTTTTAGTGGGTACTCTTACTGTGATCTAAGAAAAGAGACTTGAGAATAAGAATATGTAGATTTATAAACCAATACTTACTATGCACTTAGTAGTACGGTAAACCTTTGGTGAAAAGAGTAGTAGAAGCTTAAAAAAGATGGTAAGATATGAATTTGAAGAAGCTTATGGTTTATTCAGATTGTCATGATTAACAAACATGGATCAGTGCCATATACAGGAACTCACATATCCAACTGTTACAATTAAACAGTGGAGATTTTATGAAACAACTATACCCCAGTAAAGAAAATACAAATAAACAGTGGAGATTTTCATGATGATTAAGCTCTTAGGGGGAATGAAGAGTTGAAAATGAAAATTTGGGGTCTTTGAGATGTGAATAAGGTTTGAAAAGGTAGAAAGGAGGACTTGAGGGGAAATAACATTGGAGTGCAAGATAATTCCATGTTGCTTTTTTATACACATTGAAAAACAGAGAAAAAATTAGTAGTGAAACACTAAAGTTGTAGGGGTAAAATTAGCAATTTCTGGCTTATTAGGTATGGAATGATCCTTTTTTTTTTTAATGAAGTAATGCAGAAGAAAGAGTGCTTTAAAAAAATCATTCTCATAATCAGACAGCTCTTCATATCATTTTTCCTGTTCTTTATGAAGAGGCTTGCATGCTTAGTCACTCAGTAGAAGTCAACTCTTTGTGACCCCCTGGACTGTAGCCCACCTAGTTCCTTTGTCCATGGAATTGTCCAGGCAAGAATACTGCAGTGGGTTGCTATTTCCTCCTCCAGCGGATCTTCCAGACTCAGGGATCGAACCCACATCTCTAGCCTCCCATGTTTCCTACATGGCAAGCAGATTCTTTACCACTACACCACCTGGGAAGCTCTTTCATGAAGTCACTGGTAAACTTGGTTTGCTTCAAGTGTTGCTGTTAGTATGGGATCACAGATCTTGTTGATTAGGGCAATATTGGAATATGTAATAAGTAGCTTTTTACTTGGAAACAAAATTCATTGCTGCTTTAGCTGGATTCTCATTTAGACTGTTTATAGCCTTGGTAATTTTTCATACTGTTTCATTTTATGATTTTAAGTAACAAGACTATCATATGAGTTAAATATATGTGCACATACATATATCTGTATATATACATATACATAGACATACACATATGTAAATAACATATAGCTAAGCCATGTGAGTAGACATGACTGTTATGGAGAAACCGGCTAAGACGAGTTATTTTGTCTGCCCCACAGTGACTGACTGATGGGACTCCATGAGTGGGAAGGTTTTGTCAGCTTTGTGACTATGAATTGGAAAGCATTCATCTTTTTTCTTATAATGTCATAAAAGGAAATAAAATTAAGTTTAATTTTAAAAAGTTTGAAAACCTTAGGAAATGATCCATTTTGGGGAGGCATTGAAAACAGAATTAGTCCAATTAACAACAACAACAAAATAGAATTAACAATTATCTGTAAAATATTTTTTGTTTTTAAATGTTTTTACCCTTATCCACATGAAGTGCTGTAGTTTATTGGTCAGGGAAATCCTACCAAATATTTTCTGGTTAATGAATCCATGCATATACAATTCATTACTTGAACAAATTACAGAAAATAATCTCTGCAGTATTTTCTAAGTTCTAAAATTGTGAATGAGTAAAATTTCATAGTTAATTCAATTGCAGCTATAGCTGTAGTTCTACTACTCTATTCAATAGTCTGCCTTCTCAAACAAGTATATTTACCTGCTAAAATGCTTTTTAGTTTTTCTTTTCTTAAGCATGATGGCTTAGCATGTTACTAAAAGAGCAGCATGGTTCTGAGAAAATAAAAATAACCAGTAACCATCCTTTACTGTCTCTCTATTTCCAATGCATTAAACTATTTAAGACTCAGAGAATTACCTGATAAGAAATTCAAGCAGACTGAAAGTAATAAATAGTGTACTTCAGGCAATAGTGAAGTAATAGATAATAAAACCAAGGCAGTAATTTGTTACCTGCATTATTTTTTTTTCTACCTTTACTGCTCTGAGGATCTCAGGTAATTAAAACAAAGTGTAAGAAAAAGATAGAATGTAAGTTTGAGTAAAACATATTTTCCCAAATAAATTAAACTACAGAAGCTTCTATAGAACTAGTTCATGAAAAATAGCATGGGCAATTTTTTAAAATTAAAAGGGAAAATTTCCAATAATATGCTAACTAATTTCTGATTAATATGTACATAACTGACATAAAGCTGAAAATCAAAGTTTGGTAACAATGAAGGGTACTTTTTTTTCTTTAAAAGATTAATTTGTGCATTTTATTAAGATTTTTTTTTTTTTGCAAGGAGGGTGGGGAGCAGTTTTAGGTTCCCAGCAAAATCAAGGAGGAGATACAGAGATTTCTATATCCCCATGTCCCCCTACGTATGTAACATCCTGCATTATCAACATCCCCCACCAGATTGGTACATTGGTATAATTGATGGATATACAGAGATTAAGGGCAAGAGGAGAAGGGGTTGACAGAGGATGAGATGGCTGGATGGCATCACAGACTCAATGGACATGAGTTTAAGCAAACTCCAGTAGATAGTGAAGGACAGGGAAGCCTGGTGTGTTGCAGTCCATGCAGTTGCAAAGAGTTGGATGTGGCTTAGTGTCTAAACCACATTGACACATCATTATCATCCAAAGTCCGTAGTTTATGTTAGGGTTTACTCTTAATTTCGGACATTTTGTGACTTTGGACAAATGTCTAATGATATATATCTATCATTTTGGTGTTCTCTAGAGTATTTTCACTGCCCTAAAATTCCTGCTCCACCTATTTTTCTTTCCTTCAAATCCTGAGGGTACTAGTTTTTTTAAAGAAAATATTTGAAATTTTTTGTGATTTCTTAAGTAATACAGTGTATGAATGATATAGAAAGTTTGGAAAAGTCTAAAAAACTAAAAAGGAGAAAACAAAAATTGTCTTTAATGCCACACATATATAAATATATTGAGAATTTTGCTACATTTTCTTTCCATCTTTTTTTCTAATATCTGTTTATGTAATTTGTCTGCATTGGGTCTTTATTGCAGCTCACAGACTCTCTAGTTGTGGCACTCAGGCTTAGTTGCTCCATAGCATGTGGAATCTTAGTTTCCCTGACCAGGGTTTGAACATGCATCCCCTGCACTGCAAGGTGGATTCTTAACCACTGGACCACCAGACAAGCCCTTCTGTCTTTTTGTATGTGTATTTTTAACATAGACAAAGTCATGTAAAATTATGAAGTTATGTACAAGGATGTTTTCTGCTTTCTGGAGTACTATTAGATCATAACCATTATATAAATCTCTTATAAGTTACTTTATAGGTCCCTTAATGTGGAAATTGGAGAAGGCAATGGCACCCCACTCCAGTACTCTTGCCTTGAAAATCCCATGGACGGAGGAGCCTGGTAGGCTGCAGTCCAGGGAGTCGCGAAGAGTCGGACATGACTGAGTGACTTCCCTTTCACTTTTCAGTTTCATGCACTGGAGAAGGAAATGGCAACCCACTCCAGTGTTCTTGCCTGGAGAATCCCAGGGACGGTGGAGCCTGGTGGACTGCCATCTCTGGGGTCGCACAGAGTTGGACATGACTGAAGTGACTTAGCAGCAGCAGCAGCAATGTGGAAATAAATGGGGAAACTGGAAACAGTGTCAGACTTTATTTTTTTGGGCTCCAAAATCACTGCAGATGGTGACTGCAGCCATGAAATTAAAAGACACTTACTCCTTGGAAGAAAAGTTATGACCAACCTAGATAGCATATTGAAAAGCAGAGACATTACTTTGCCAAAAAGGTCCATATAGTCAAGGCTATGGTTTTTCCAGTGGTCATGTATGGATGTAAGAGTTGGACTGTGAAGAAAGCTGAGCACCAAAGAACTGATGCTTTTTAACTGTGGTGTTGAAGAGGACTCTTGAGAGTCCATTGGACTGCAAGGAGATCCAACCAGTCCATTCTAAAGGAGATCAGCCCTGGGATTTCTTTGGAAGGAATGATGCTAAAGCTGAAACTCCAGTACTTTGGCCACCTCATGTGAACAGTTGACTCACTGGAGAAGACTCTGATGCTGGGAGGGATTGGGGGCAAGAGGAGAAGGGGACGACAGAGGATGAGATGGCTGGATGGCATCACCGACTCGATGGACGTGAGTCTGAGTGAACTCCGGGAGTTGGTGATGGACAGGGAGGCCTGGCGTGCTGTGATTCATGGGGTCGCAAAGCGTTGGACACGACTGAGCGACTGAACTGAACTGAATGTTCAACAGCCTATTTATTAACAAGTTTTTGTGGTTGTTAAGGATCTCTAAAAGAATAACTTTGACAATAAAAACAGCAAAGAAATTTTTACTCTCTGCCTGGTACTATTCTAAGTATATTTCTTAATATTAGGACTTCTAATTCTCAAAATAGACATGTGAGGAAGGTAGAGTTGTTACTGTTTTACAGATAAGAAAACAGAGGTCAGAGATACAGTCCTTGCCAAGGTCCCTTACTTGTAAGTGGGGCTTCATTGCTAGGCATTTTAGTGCTGCAGCCCAGGCATTTCCCAGGTCGCACCAGTGGTGAAGAACTTGCCTGCCAATGCACGAGACTCAAGAGACACTGATTTGAATCTTGGGTTGGGAAGATCCTCTGGAGTAGGAAATGGCACCCTGCTTCAGTATTCTTGCCTGGAAAATTCCATGGGCAGAGGAGCCTGGTGGGCTACAGTGCATGGGGCCCCAATGAGTTGAACATGACTGGACACACAGCACAACTCAGGCATTTAACCACTAAGCTCTGGGTTTTCCTACTTTCCCCCCATTTGTTTAGAAATCAAGGGTGTGAAAGTTTTCAAGTCTTCAATCCACTTTGCTGAGCTATCTTCCAGGGAGTCTTTCACAAGTTTTTTACCCCTGGTATCTGTATATGTGTAGACTCTTCTTCTTCGATTTCTAGTGAAAATGATAAAACTTTTCATCTTGTTGTGAGTGGATTGCTTCTTTGTGATAACATTGTTTTTGTTGGGTTGTACTCAGTTTTGGGCACCAGTATTGAGGCAGAACTAACAGTGGCTTGATTAGACATTGTAGTTTTCATCCTTCAAATAAGTAGGTAGTGCAGTGAATTACTTTTGACCTATTTACTCTTCAGCAAAAACATTAATAATAATATGACATCACTTTTTTTATATTATGACTTAGAAAATAAAGTAGCAACTAATATGGGTACTTCCTGATCTTGAGCATTGTATTCAGAAGTTTCAAATGAATTTAAAAGGATTTGTTGTTCAGTCATTCAGTATGTCCGACTCTTTGTGACCCCATGGACTGTAGCATGCCAGGCTTCCCTGTCCTTCACTGTCTCCCAGAGTTTACTCATACTCATGTCCAATGAGTTGATGATGCCATCCAACCATCTCATCCTCTGTCTCTCCCTTCTCCTGCCCTCAGTCTTTCCCAGCATCATGGTCTTTTCCAGTGAGTCAACTCGTCACATCAGGTGGCCAAAGCACTGCAGCTTCAGCTTTAGCATCAATCCTTCCAGTAACTATTCAGGGTTGATTTCCTTTAGGATTGACTGGTTTGATCTCATTGCTGTCCAAGGGACTCTCAGAAGTCTTCTCCAGCACCACAGTTTGAAAGCATCAATTCTTTGGTGCTCAGCCTTCTTTATGGTCCAACTCTCATATCTGTCCATGACTTCTGGAAAAACCATAGTTTTGACCATACAGACCTTTGTTGGCAAAGTAATGTCTCTGCTTTTTAATATGCTGTCTAGGTTTGTCATAACTTTTCTTCCAAGGAGCAAATGTCTTTTAATTTCATGGCTGCAGTCACCATCCACAGTTATTTTGGAGCCCAAGATAATAAAGTCTGTCACTATTTCAATAACTTATTCTCTTTTGTTGTTTTCAAATTGTATTTGAAGGGGATTACTGTCCTTAAGTTTTCTGAAATGTCTGGGGTTTTTACAGTTGTTTCACTTTCTGCTGTGACAGATGAATAGAGAAGCTTGTGGAGTTATTTACAAGGCTCCAAATTATTGAGCTGCCTAACAATATCATGGGCTTCCCTGGTGGCTCAGTGGTAAAGAATCCTCCTGCAGTTGCAGAAGGTGTGGGTTTGATCCTGGATCAGGGAGATCCCCTGGAGAAGGAAATGGCAACCCACTCCAGTATTCTTGCCTGGGAAATCCCATGGACAGAGGAGCCTGGTGGGCTACAGTCTATGGGGTCACAAAAGAGTTGGGTAGGACTTCACAACTAAACACAACAACAGTGTCATATGCATTTGTACGTAGAGATATAGGGGAGATTTGAATGGTGCCACTGCTCTGTGGAATGGTACAAGTTATAGAAGAAATGCAGTGATGGTCATGAGGATAACAATGATGGTAATGATGAAGAAGAGGAACATGAAGGCGACTGTGGCTCAGACCATGAACTCCTTATTGCCAAATTCAGACTTGAAGAAAGTAGGGAAAACCACTAGACCATTCAGGTATGACCTAAGTCAAATCGCTTATGATTATACAGTGGAAGTGAGAAATAGATTTAAGGGCCTAGATCTGATAGATAGAGTGCCTGATGAATTATGGAATGAGGTTCGTGACGTTGTGCAGGAGACAGGGATCAAGACCATCCCCATGGAAAAGAAATGCAAAAAAGCAAAATGGCTCTCTGGGGAGGCCTTACAAATAGCTGTGAAAAGAAGAGAAGTGAAAAGCAAAGGAGAAAAGGAAAGATATAAACATCTGAATGCAGAGTTCCAAAGAATAGCAAGAAGAGATAAGAAAGCCTTCTTCAGCGATCAATGCAAAGAAATAGAGGAAAACAACAGAATGGGAAAGACTAGAGATCTCTTCAAGAAAATCAGAGATATCAAAGGAGCATTTCATGCAAAGATGGGCTCGATAAAGGACAGAAATGGTATGGACCTAACAGAAGCAGAAGATATTAAGAAGAGATGGCAAGAATACACAGAAGAACTGTACAAAAAAGATCTTCATGACCCAGATAATCACGATGGTGTGATCACTCACCTAGAGCCAGACATCCTGGAATGTGAAGTCAAGTAGGCCTTGGAAAGCATCACTACGAACAAAGCTAGTGGAGGTGATAGAATTCCAGTGGAGTTATTCCAAATCCTGAAAGATGATCCTGTGAAAGAGCTGCACTCAATATGCCAGCAAATTTGGAAAACTCAGCAGTGGCCACAGGACTGGAAAAGGTCAGTTTTCATTCCAATCCCAAAGAAAGGCAATGCCAAAGAATGCTCAAACTACTGCACAATTGCACTCATCTCACACGCTAGTAAAGGAATGCTCAAAATTCTCCAAGCCAGGCTTCAGAAATATGTGAACCGTGAACTTCCAGATGTTCAAGCTGGTTTTAGAAAAGGCAGAGGAACCAGAGATCAAATTGCCAACATCTGCTGGATTATGGAAAAAGCAAGAGGGTTCCAGAAAAACATCTATTTCTGCTTTATTGACTATGCCAAAGCCTTTGACTGTGTGGATCACAATAAACTGTGGAAAATTCTTCAAGAGATGGGAATACCAGACCACCTGACCTTCCTCTTGAGAAATTTGTATGCAGGTCAGGAAGCAACAGTTAGAACTGGACATGGAACAACAGACTGGTTCCAAATAGGAAAAGGAGTTCGTCAAGGCTGTATATTGTCACCCTGTTTATTTAACTTCTATGCAGAGTACATCATGAGAAACGCTGGACTGGAAGAAACACAAGCTGGAATCAAGATTGCCGGGAGAAATATCAATAACCTCAGATATGCAGATGACACCACCCTTACGGCAGAAAGTGAAGAGGAACTCAAAAGCCTCTTGATGAAAGTGAAAGTGGAGAGTGAAAGAGTTGGCTTAAAGCTCAACTTTCAGAAAACGAAGATCATGGCATCCAGTCCCATCACTTCATGGCAAATAGATGGGGAAACAGTGTCAGACTTTATTTTTCTGGGCTCCAAAATCACTGCAGATGGTGACTGCAGCCATGAAATTAAAAGACACTTACTCCTTGGAAGGAAAGTTATGACCAACCTAGATAGCATGTTCAAAAGCAGAGACATTACTTTGCCAACAAAGGTTTGTCTAGTCAAGGCTATGGTTTTTCCTGTGGTCATGTATGAATGTGAGAGTTGGACTGTGAAGAAGGCTGAGCACCGAAGAATTGATGGTTTTGAACTGTGGTGTTGGAGAAGACTCTTGAGAGTCCCTTGGACTGCAAGGAGATCCAACCAGTCCATTCTGAAGGAGATCAGCCCTGGGATTTCTTTGGAAGGAATGATGCTAAAGCTGAAACTCCAGTACTTTGGCCACCTCATGCGAACAGTTGATTCACTGGAGAAGACTCTGATGCTGGGAGGGATTGGGGGCAAGAGGAGAAGGGGACGACAGGGGATGAGATGGCTGGATGGCATCACTGACTCGATGGACATGAGTCTGAGTGAACTCCGGGAGTTGGTGATGGGGAGGCCTGGCGTGCTGCGATTCATGGGGTCGCAAAGAGTCGGAGACGACTGAAGGACTGATCTGATCTGTAACAGGAGCTGTTCTGAGTTAGCACACTTAATCCTCTCAGTCGTCCCTTTAGGTCATTATAATTGTCCTATGTGTGAGGTAGGTGAAATGGAGTGATAACTTGAGCTGGCCTAAATGTTTGTTTTGAGTTTCCCCTGTAAGGTGTTATGGGAAAGCCTGAATGATCTTTTTGGCTGATCCACCAATAGAGAGAGCAGAGATGCAGTTGGTCTCTTGATACTTCTCCCTTTAGATCGTTGTCCAGAAGTACAGCTTCCCAGTTGTCAGCAGAAATAGTGTTACTCTGCTATTTACAGGCTTTTAACTTCAGTATAATCTTTCTCTCTCCTTCTTCCTCTACCTCATCTGTCACACTTTCCTTTCTTGTTCTTCCCTTCTTCTCTGTCTTCTTCATTTTTTTGTTCTTGAAACTTCTCTTTTCCTTCTTCTCCTTCCACATAAGCTTCTTTGATATGCTGCGTAAGCTTCTTTGATTATGCCTCAATATATTTTACACGTATGCAAAAATTTTGTTTAAATTTCTACATTCTTTAAATAGCTACTATATGCAAGGCAGTGTACTAGGGAATAAAAACACAGTATTGAGCAACACACAACACCCCTGACATCTGGAACTTACATACTAATAGGAAGACATTATTCAAATAATAAATAACAGAGATAATATTTTTTAAGGCATGTTAAAGGCTGTGAAAGAAAAGCTCCTGGTATAGCAGGAGCATAAAATCATTGGGAAGTCTTGTAAGTTCTTCTAAATAGGGGTTTTCAGACTGATCGCCTTCCTTCCTACTGCCACCTCTCTTATCCTTGTGCTGTGAATTTCATGGATGATGTTTTAATAGCCCTAGAGCTATCTGTCTCTTGTTCACCTCTCCTCTGCCAGTTCATTCTTTAAACACTACCAGATTAATCTTCTTAATACACTGCTTTCTTCAGGCCACTCCCCTGCTTAAAAGATCACACACTATTCTCCTGATACTTAAAATGTCAAATGAACAAACCCAGACTTCCAGGCTGATATCTAGCAGTTCCATTTTTATAGCTTGGCCTTATCTCCTCTTCTTTGAGGAGTAAAGCAAAGACCATCCCAGACAATCTTGACATCACAGTTTTTACCCAACTTGAATTCCGTATTCCTCATGTTTATGGTCACTATGCCACTCAATTGTGTTTTCTTAGGTTCCTTAACAATCGTTCCATGATTGTGCCTTAGAAAAATTAGTGACCTTTCTCTTTTAGTTAGTAACCATGTAATATTCTTTGCAACATTTTTAAAGTCTTACTCTTGTTATCTGATGAGGAACTTAAATTTGAGGATCCAATTCTGAGTAATACTTATTAAAGATGTTAAGGACTAAAACTCAGTAATTCTACTTCTGCATGACAGCCTGTTCTTTCTCATCTACTTAAGAAAATCACTAACAATTCTCACCTATTTCTCCTATATTATCTTTTGTTCATTCTCCCCAGATGATTCCCATGAATGTAAAAGTGAAAAAAATGATAATATTAAAGCCCTCTCTTGACTCCACTTGCCTTGAAAATTACCATCCCACTTCTTAGCTCTCTTTTATCGAATATCCTGAGTTTTATATTTGCCATCACCTATTTCCTCTTACTCTTTCCTAAACCCCCTTTGATCAGACCTGTACTCTACCTGGGGTTTCCCTGCTGGCTCAGATGGTAAAGACGCTACATGCCGAGTGGGAGACCTAGATTCGATCCCTGGATTGGGAAGATCCCCTGGAGGAGGGCATAGCAACCCACTCCAGTATTCTTGCCTGGAGAATCCCCATGGCAGAGAACCCTGGTTTCTCCAGACCTTTCTTCTAATTTTATAAGATCAGTGGTCTTCTCTGTATCTCTACCTGAATGTCTTAAGAGACATCTTCACCTTTTTGTGTGCAAATTGGAATACTGTTTTTTCTCTTTCCCTCAAAACTTAGCTTTTGTAGTCTCTCCCAAGTCAACAGATAGTGTTAGAGTCAAATTCATCACAGTCTGGTTGGCTGTACCTTCAAAATATTTGTAAAATTTGACCAGTTCCTCTGCTGCTACCCCACTAGTCCATGGCAGCAACATCCTCTCTCACTTCAGTTGCTTCAGTAACATCCTGATTGTTCTTCTCTTTTGCTTCCTTGAGCCCTCATTTTTAGCTCAGCAGTCTGGGTAAACCACGATCATATTGTTGTTCTCAAATCTGTGTAATGATTGGCCATTCTCAAAGTGCTTACAGTGGTTACAAGGCCCCAGATTTCCTTTTCCCGCTGTTTTCATGCCGACTTCCACTTTCTTGCTCATTTACTAGTTTTTTGGCTCTCTCTGCTTCAACTTCATTAACCTTGGCTATTTCAGGCATGAACGTGTCATCCACATTTCCATGGCTAACTCTGCCCTACTGCTCTATTATTTTATTAAAGTTTCCCTCATGTGTTATCCCACCACAGCTGATTCTGGTGGCTCCGTATGTGACTATATACTCTGGCATCCTCTATCTTTCTTTTCTTATTTCAACTTTTCTCTCTTTCTTGATAGTTTCTGATATACTAAACAGCTTATTTCTACTATTCATTGTTTGTTTGTTTCCCACATCTAGAATATTCACTCCTAGAGGTCAGTGACCTTTGTTTTATGTATCTCAAAGAACTAGAGCAGTGGCTATCATATAATAGGTGCTCATTAAATGAATTTATGAATAACCGAGGCTCTTCCAAGTCTTGTTCCATTAAAGTTCTCAAAGATCAAATGATTACCTTTCACTTTCCAATGCATATGTATCAGTTAGAGAGAAAGAACATGTATTAGATGCTTTCTAAACACTTTTTACGTGGATGCTTTATCTTCCTGCCTTTTCATGTGGTGGTAGGTTGTAGGTTGGCTGGAGGCAGCTCTTGGTCCCCTGCTTTGATTTTTGTAATCTACTCACCTCACTAAACCCACTACACTAAACCCAAATATTCTTTGAAGTGGACCAAGGATCTCTCAGTAATGTTTACTATGTGTCATGTAAGGTTCTAAATGTTGAAAAAACATTTACTCATTAAGTCCTCACCTTTCTTGAACCCAACCACTGGCTCCCTTATTACCCCTCCTATATGGAAATTCTAGAGACATCCTGTCTATTTCAACCCTGAATGTGGTGTAACTTTAGGCCCTCACCTTCAGACAAGTCTGGCTTTGATTTCAGAGCTCATTATTCCCTAAAGATCAGAGTTGTCATTTTAAGCTCTTTGAAGCACATTAGATGCAATTCTACTTTCTTCTAATTGTGTGTAAACTAAAATGTGGAGAAAGTATATATATATATATTTGTTTTTACAGCATTTACGTTTTTCCGCTTTTTGAACATTGTGTACCTGTCTTACCATTAGTCATTATAAATTTTAAATTAACTAGAAAATGACATGCAAAAGAGGTTTTGGATATTGTTTAAATATGTTTTAATCATTCCACTATGTCCATAAGAAATAAGAAAGCAGTTTGTTGAGAAGACCTGATTTTATGCAAAATATTCAGAAGCTAGATAATATTTGTATTTGGCCTCTTTTTCTTTTTTTTCTTTTGTGTACTCCCTCTAGTGTTCAAAAATATGAGTACTTATAATTAGCTTATTCAGATACTAAAGAACACACATTAATGTAGAAATAAGGCCTTCTTTACCTGATACATGTGTGTGTGTATATACATATATATATATATTTTTTTTTTTCACTCTGGAGATTATATTATCCAGTTAGTGAATTTCCAATGTTTGTATGAACAGCATTCTTTCTCCCCTTTCCTGTAGGGATTTGATTGTGTCTGTCTTTTCATATGTGTAATTTTAACCTGTGCACTTTAGTCAGGGGAAATTGTGGGTGTCTTGAACATCTGTCTTTAAAGATCAGAATTTTCCTCAGTTTTAAAAACTAAATTCTAGATATTAGTTGGGCAATTTGGATATGAACAGGAATCCTCCCACCTGCTAAAATTTAAAAAAAAACAAAAGCTGTATTAACTAGAGCTGTGTCTTTGAACACAGAATTTAAAGTATTTAAATAATTGACATAATTTTATTTTAATATACTGAAACATTATCTAAATATATTAGCTTAAAGATACCTTAAGAAATAATGAAGGTATCTCTAGGAATAACAAATATGAAAATTTAGAAATCTTCCTAACCCAGGATTGAACCCAAGTCTCATGCATTGCAGGCAGCTTCTTTACCATCTGAGCCACCAGGAAGCCCTTAAATAATGTATATATTACTTTATATATTATATATATATATTATATTATTCTCATTTAATATAGAATATTAAAACCTCTAGCATATATAGAAAGAAAATAATTTTAAATTGTAAAGTTAACTAAATTAATTATTACTATTCAGAAATTTTTAAAAATTCGAGGCTACTGTTTGAAGTGAATTTTTCTAAACTGATATATAAGATTGTTACTTATGTTTGATTAATGCCCTATAGTTTTAAAACTACTTTGATGCCTACTCTTTTGAACTACTTTGATGCCTACTATTGCTCATAGTCAGACAAAGCATGGATAAAAAAGAATAGAAATAATAAATTAATTTAAGTGACTTTCAGAGACATTCTTTTCTAAGCTCTATCTGCTCCCTGGAAATCCTTCGATATTATAATGATTAGTGCATTTTAAATGAATCTAATACTCAACATTCATACTATATATTTTAAGGGGAGAATTATTCAATACTTTAACCTTATTCATAACAGACTGCATTGTATGCCCTTGGGGAAACATATTTTTAAAATATGCAGAATAATAATATGGCACCGATGCCTATTTGGGGTTGTTTCATTATAGACAGTATGTACCAAAATGCTTGAGAACTTAACATCTGCTTTCTGAAGTTGTTATTACTAATAAATATAATGTCTAATGAAGTCCATTACTCACTGACAATCCTAGGTCCTGATATACTCTGTATTTAATACTAGGTTGGCCAGTAACACTTCTTGAATTTTTTTTTTTTTTTTTGGCTAAATGGGGATAGTTACTGAACCACTATCTGAATTCCTGTTCATAATGCTTTTTTTGGTCACTCTACTGATTTAGTAGTATTTATTGGAGATAACGCTTATATTGCTACACTTAGCTCTTAGATTTGAAATATTTCTAACCATATTAAAATTTTATTGGCTCCTGATCATGTGACTTCTTTCTTCAGAAAATTGATGGAAAAAGGGATGCAATTTTTAAAAAGCACTGATACTTGAACAGAGTTGCAGAGAAAAAAGAGCAGGGGCTATCATTTAATTTAAAAATATAGTAATAAGCTTGCTTTGTATATATAGAGTTAGAATACCATTATAACATTTACTGAAGATGGGAGATGATTTACTAAGTTTGGCTTCCCTGATGACTCAGTTGGTAAAGAATCTGCCTGCAGTGTCAGAGACCTGGGTTCGATCCCTGGGTTGAGAAGATCCACTGGAGAAGGAAAAGGCCACCCACTCCACTATTCTGGCCTGGAGAATTCCATGAACTGTATAGTCCATGGGTTTGCAAAGAGTTGGACATGACTGAGCGACTTTCACGTTCATGTCTGAGTTTACACAAGAGGATGATAGCTTTAAATTGTGAGGAAATCTAAACCAATTAAGAACTCTTTAGTAAGAAACTTTGATCTCCTACACAGTTATATAAAATTGTCTTGTTTTACTGTAGATGGAAGTGTTAGTTGCTAAGTCATGTCCAACTCTCTGAGACCCCATGGACTATAGACTGACAGGCTTCTTTGTCTTTGGAATTCTCCAGGCAAGGATACTGGAGTGGGTTGCCATTCCCTTCTCCAGGGGATCTTTCTGACCCAGGGATTGAACCCAGGTTTTCTGCATTGCAGGCAGATTCTTAAAACAACAGAAAATGTATGAGAACTGATTGAATTAATGTTTTCATACATCCTCTTCAAAGTCACCCTGTATAGTACTCCTGAACTTGGCAATGACCTGAAGTACTTTTTGACAAAGAAGTACCTAGCAGACAGCACTTTGGCTAACTTATTTCCTTTGAATATTTGATAATTTTCAAAAATAACACAGACACTTAACCAGCATTTTAAAAGATATCATTATAGATATTGGTTCCATTTTTAGTATAGAAGTACATGTGTGTATTATAGAATTCTGAAAGTCTGTGGGAGATCTTGTGTTTTTTGAAAATAGAGATCTAAATAATACTACATTATATTAATATATTTCCTATAAATTATTGAAAGCATATTACTTTTCTCAGTGCAGGTGAAAACCAATACATGGCTAGGAGTATAACTTTAAAAAATCCTTTTGTGCATTTAAGAAAATCTTCTTAATACAAGTTCCATTAATACACAGAATTTGGTAAGTGATAAAGAAAATTTTAGATTGTAGTATTTTTATAGAATTAGGTAAAATATGTTGCAATTTGCCTAGAATATTTCTTTTCCAAAATAAATTTTGAAATCGTTTGCTGATTATATTCAAATAGGATTCCATTACTAAAGAGAACCAAGAAATACCAAAATTTGATTTAGTATCTGATCTGTTATTATAACAGAAAATAAAGATTAATGGCTCATTTTTTGTTTCTTTGATCACCATAATTTCTGTGTTTTTAAATGGCATTTAGCAGGGAAACAGAATTACAAATATAATTATCTAATAAGAAAAGTGCCATCTTTTTTTTCTTTAATGAGCATATTACCCACTGGGCATCTTCTTCCTTATAGTCAGAGTACATGTTCCATGAGATTACGTAAACACCTCATATGTCTTATATTGCCGTGTTCTCTTAGTTTAGAGCAGTGCCTATCATGCATTGGGGCTTCTCAGGTGGCACAGTGGTAAAGAATCTGCCTGCCAAGCAGGACTTGGGTTCGATCCCTGGGTTGGGAAGATCCCATGGAGGGAAATGGCACCCACTCCAATATTCTTGCCTAGAAAATTCCATGGACCAGAGGAGCCTGGGTGGGCTACGGTCCATGGGGTTGCAAAGAGTCGGACAGGACTAAGCATGCACCACATGAAAAGCAGATTCCCTCTCAAAAAATGTAAACTTTCTGTCTCATTAAATTCAAATAGAGAATTTCACTGACGGACATACCTTAATGTTATGTTTTGTTATTTAAAAGAATGGATCTTGTAGCATGCTGATTAAAGTCAGCCCATGAGAAGAGAATCATAATTATTTGAGTTCATGCTAAACTGCATACATTTTATACTCTTTTCTTTGTCTTGTAGGTTGAATAGAATTCAGTGCTAGGATGAGAATTTCTTGCTTTCATTTTATGATATTTTCTTACATAACAACTAAGAAAGCTTAAAAAACAAAGTGAGTAACTATGATATGAACTACATTAGAAATGAAAGATGAGAAGATTGAGCAGTTGCCCCCAGAGAATTCAGCAGAGAGGCTTTTAAATTTATTCATAGAAGCATTAAAGTTGTTATCTTGAAATAATACAGAATATTTTTCCTGAATATATATAGTAAATGTGAAAGGACTGAGGAAGGTAGAAATGTGTAGAATAAATTAATTCTAATTAACTTAATTAGAATAAATTAATTAATTAACACAAATTAAGTGAATATTCAGAATTGGGTTTAGCCTTTGTGAATGACATACTTAACTTAATCACATAAAGTAAATTAATTGAACCTTACATCTGAATCCTATCATCAGTAACTTTTAAGTGAAAATAGATTTAAACATTTACTCTGATGAAACTGAAAAGAGGATAGTATGTCCATCAAAAGTTTAACTATATGCCAGATGTTTTTTTTGTCTAGAAAAAAGGAGGGCTTGGAGATACTAAAATACACACATATAAACATACATATATAATGTGGAATCTTGATAAGTAAAGATTAACTTCTAAAAATGTCTAATTTATGATGGTATGATGAAAAACAAGTTATTTGCCACATTTTTAAACCCTATTTTAAGGGGATATATTTAATAAACTATTCTTCTCTATAGTTTAAAGGACATTTACATTAAGCTGACATTTCTATATGTTGGTTAGAACATATAGAACACATATGTTGGTTAGACATTTCTATATGTTGCATTTATTTCTATAAATAAAAAATATCAGAGAATGTGATCTAGTGGTTCACAAAAGAAGAAAAAAGAAATGAAAGACTGGTGTGCATTTAAAAAGTCACTGTGCAAGGGAGGAGAGAATCAAGCATTTTCAAAATAAAGCTAATGAGAGTGTAAATTGGAACAATATTTCCGAAGGACATTTTTGTCAATATTCATCAGAAGTCATGCAAACTCTTTTTTCCCAGCAAACAATAGACTCCATTTAAGGGGAAATAATTAGAGAAGCAGAGAAAAATTTAAATAACAGAGTATGCATCAAAATATCTATATCAATTTTCTTTTATGTGTTCTCTTTATTCTTATTTTTCTTCATATTTCTGCTCTTATTTATTTTTACATTGTACAACTGAAAGTGTCATTTTCCTAATTCTTAAAGAAATCCAAAAAATACTGTTTTCAAAAGCAGATACTAAAATTGTAACAGTTAACCCATTTTAAACCCCATACAGTATCTAGTCAAGTCTTAAATTCTTTGTATTGTCTTTGTTACTCCTCAGGCAGAAAATCTTTTTAATTCTGCCTTGTATGTGTGACAGGAGTGTTTTAAATGGTAGAAAACAAAAACTGTAATAAAAAGACAACTGGTATGTTAAGCGGCTCTGTGTGCTTAAAATTCAAGGTCACCTGATGTGGGAAACCAGAGGTTTTGCTTTGGATTCCAGCTTTGTTACTGCTGCTAAGTCACTTCAGTCGTGTCCGACTCTGTGCGACCCCATAGATGGCAGCCCACCAGGCTCCCCGTCCCTGGGATTCTCCAGGCAAGGACACTGGAGTGGGTTGCCATTTCCTTCTCCAATGCGTGAAAGTGAAAAATGAAAGTGAAGTCGCTCAGTCGTGTCTGACTCTTAGCGATCCCACGGACGGCAGCCCACCAGGCTCCTCCATCCGTGGGATTTTCCAGGCGAGAGGACTGGAGTGGGGTGCCATTGCCTTCTCCAGCTTTGTTACTAACCTTGGACAAGTCCGTTAACCCCTCTGGGAGGCAATTTTCTTTTTATTAGTTGAAGCATATGATATTGCCATTTTTTTTTGGTCAAACACTTCCATACTGGCAGTTTGGTTCACCCTAATAAAATGAGTAATCGATTTTTTCCTAACACCAATGATCTATGAGTTTATTATAGAGCTAATGAAGTTTTGTCTAAAAAAAGTGATTTCTTCTTAGGCAAAAAGTCTCCTTTTAGGAGGCAGAGGAACCTTTCTGTCCATTTAAAAGCCTTCTCATATTAACTAGTGAAATGTTTAGCTCAAGTAACCTGCAACTTATCTTTTTATGTGAAAAATATTTTGCTGGTTCACATTTCCATGTTATGTTGAAGCACATAAATACTAGGGGGCCACTAGGTTAAAAAAGTTAATCGTTGCCCATTCAGTTAATCTTAAAAATATCAAATTCCACCAGCAATTCTAAGAAAATTTAAGAATAAATTAGAAAATTAAATTTTGAAAATTTTTGTAAATGTCATAAAAAATCTGAGATAACATTTCAGACTCTAGAGACTAAAGTATTTCATGTTTAATGAAAGGAGGGAAAAGGAGAGAAAATGCGAATTTAGAAAAACATTTACTTAAAATGATGCACATTATAAGAATTTAAAGTGTTTTTTAAAAAAATACATAATTTCATTCATTTATGATTTCTACCAAGTGGCATAATTTTACGTGATCTCATTTTAGGTGTAGGAAAAATGTGTTTATTGATAGTGTGAGTGCTCTAATAGAGTTAATACAGTTAATAAGTGTAGTCCAGCCGTTGGCCACACAATGGTTTTTAGAGGAGGCTGAGGCCCCTTGCCCACACCCTTCTTCTGTCTGCCCTGGCCTTGGTGCTGATTCCGCTGGACATTAACAACCAGCCAGGTTCCATCATCTCAAGTTGGAAAAGTCATTGGCGACACATCCGAAGCAGCAGGAATTTGGGGTCTCATGGCATACTATATCCTAGTGGAGACAAATCAAGAGAGACGGATTTCTTTAATTTTTTTTTACCAGGTGTTTTTTATCCATGAAGCTAAGTTCCTTAAGACACTGTGGAGATATTCCTAAAATCTTTTTCTCCTACTACCTGGTGACTACCTGCCATGAACTACTGTGTTCACATGATGAAAAGAAACTCTCTTACTCGTTTTTGAGAAGTGCTTCCAGTGAACAAGGAGAACAGTGAGTCACCCTTCAGAGGGTTGATGTGGCAGTGAACATTTGGTCCAAGAAGGGCAGGATCTCTGGAGGAAGATGATGATGTGGTCATTAAAGAGGAGCTCCAGCAGGAATTCAGAAAAATGCAGCAACCAGTTTCTTGCTGCACAGCCATGCAGTCCCCCAAAGCCTAGACTCTCAAGGAGGATGACAGCACCTCTGGCCTTTTCTTACTGCTTCTTAGGCTTATTAAATGCGAGTGTCAGAGACTGACATACTCTGGGATTACGTGCACTGTCACATTAAATATTACAGGGCCCACAGTTATAGATCTGTAGGCAAGGAAACACTCTGAATTCTCAAGGATCTGATCCCGCTGACTCATGAGTACAGAAGGAAGTGGTTGATTTTAGAAGGCAGGAACACTTATGCCTGATGTTGGCATCTATTATTGTAGCACCTCTCTGGGTTTTTAGGAATTCTCTCAATTTAGTATTATTTTTTTCTAAACATTTGGAATGTAATCTGGAGAATCAAGCTGTGTTGGAGTGGTTTCAAGAATAATGTTAAAAAGAATTCCACCTGATTAATCCTCTCTGCCTTCTCTTCTCCTCTTCTCTTTCTTCTCCCCTTCCAAACACTTTTCTGATTCCTAGAAATGAGTTTCAGGATAATATACATTTAATGAGGCTCATCAGAAGTATTTGAATTGGAAACTCTTATGTCTAAAGAAACACTGATGGAGTGCTTAATAAAGAAACAATTTCTAATCTATTTGATTATTAAAGTGTTCCTGAACAAATGCAATAAAAACAATCCAAGTCTTGGGCAAGATATTTTAACAGGAAGTGGGTTACTTTAAACATGTTTGAATGTGGTTTTTGCTTCCTGCTTGGGCAAGTATTCAATCATAAATGAATTTCCCAAATGGACTCCTTTGCACCTCACTTACCAGATGGAGAGTGCTTGAGTAGCTAAAGCTGGAATTCCAAAACCTGCCCCTCAAAATTTAGTTTAAGACTGTTCATCATAAGAATTATCAAGCTATCCATCACTGGAGGACAAAGGTTACAAATGTTTGGCAGTTATACGTTTGGCATTTATTTTAATGGAAAAAGTGGCAGGGAATTTTCCATTTTTCTTTGATAACAGATCACTACAGAGTAAAATTTTAAACAGGTTGAAACCATTTGTAGTCTTTTCTCTATGAGTAATCTCAAAAACTGTATAACGTAAAACTTATTCATGAATTATTTGCTCTATCTGCTTGAAACTGATTCATAATACCTACTTTGAAAACTTACTACTCTTCTTCTGAAATATGTATATGTATTTCTATAATATGCATATGTATTTTCACCTTCTTGGGCACAAAATGTATCTTGTTTTGTCACATTTACTTGTAAACTCATATCATGTGATACAGTTCATGAGAACTGAAAAATACTGATGTCTGGGACCTCTCTGGTGGTTCAGTGGTTAAGAATCCACCTTGGAATGCAGGGGATGTGGGTTTGATCCTTGGTCAGGAAACTAAGATCCCACATGACACGGAGCCACTAAGCCTGTGCACCCAGCTGGAGAGTCCACAAGGAAAGAGCCTGCATGATGCAACCAGGACCTCAGGCAGCCAAAGGGAAAAAAAAAAATACTGATTTCTCAGCAATGATACTTTAAAAACAAATGAAGAAACAAATAGACATGCATACTATCCAGAAACTGTGGGCTATTTTCATATGAATTACCTTCTAGTTACTGCCTGTGTGTCCTTGTTTTAACTTGGAATTTTGACAATAATTAGTTTTTAGGCTTTATGTTTAACTCTTTCCATCTTTATCCTATCTTAGAAGGGAAGAACAAAAGTAATAGTATTTTGGAAGAAATTCCTGCAAACCAAAATTTAAACATATTAGACTATATTTGGATTAGCTATTTCCAAAAAAGCATTTAAAAATTTCGTTAAGAGATACGGTCTGATGTTCTACAAATATAGGGTATGAGAATAAGTCCAGTTCTTTCATGACCTTTCTTTCAAACTGGCAAGATGAGGGTTGGAGAAAGGAAAAAGCATGTGCGTTGACTATTAGTGTTTCAAAGTCATTCTCGTGTGTTAAATATGGCAGTTTGAGCTTGGGTGTCTTTGGGGCAGCAATCACTGCCTGATAAAAAGAATCAGCATAAACTGAATCTCCTATTCTGAGACTTTCAGAACTATATTCTGTTGGATTATACACAGAAATACCTGGACAACAAAGCAGTATATTTGTAACAGCAAGCTACTGCTTGTTGCCTACCCACTGCCTGTGCCTCTTTCTCCTTTCATGTCAGAATCTTACTTTTGATTTGAGACACATTGGATTTAATGTGCCCATTGTAAATAACTACAATTTTCTGCTTCTCTTACTAAAAAGTGACATACTCAGTTCAGTCATTTCAAAATATAAGTCGTTGGTAACATTTTGGGGACACTTTTAAAAGAGGGAAGATGCTGTATATTCCTTTTCTCCCTTTCCTTCCTTCCCTCCCCTTCCTGTTGCCTGGAATAGAGATGTAATGCCCAAAGAAAAAGTTGTCCTTTTGAGACCATGAGGATGCATGCCAGACACTAAGATGGATGGTGTCTGGAGTATTCATTCAAGACTTCTTATAGTTGTTGCATCATCCTGGACTACTTAAAAATTGGACTTTCTATTATGTAAACCCCTACATGCTGAAAGCAGGTTTTTTTTTTTTTTTTTTTAATGTGCAGTTGAATGCAGTTTTCAATTGTTATAGCAACATAAAGGAGCAAATGTGGAGACTAATGACAATTTGCCCCCTTCAGTAGCAGTCTGCTGCAATATGATAAAATCAGCTTCCTTTGGATAGATGGTAATCCAGGCTGTTTCAACTGCTTTAGAAATTACAGTAGAAAGGAAAGGCTTTAAAACGATGGTATTATCCCTCTTTATATCATTACATTCCTGTATTTAGAGGCTCAGGCTTTCCCAGTATATAAGGAATATGCTTATAAAATCTGTCTTTACTTAACAGTGCCTTATGTGAATAATATCTCTCTGCAAACACTTTACTTTTATGTTTTGAAGGTTTTCCCCATATGCAGGGATCATCATCGTGGGTTTTAAGTAAGACATTTGTTTGGGGAGAAAGCTATTTTATGCTTGTGGTTTGCTGTATTGAACAGTGAATATGTTAAATGTATAAATGCTGCCCGTGGATTAGTTAAACTAAAATGTCATGAGACTTACTACACTTAATATCACCTGAATTTAAATATTCATTATTATGTGCTTCTTTCCCCTGGTATAACTGGTAACTTCTGTTGTATGAAATCGGATGGTGATCATTTGTTTTTCTTAGTCAAATAAAACTTGTAAAATTGAACATATATACTGGTGAAACTAGCTCTCACTCTAAAATAGGCTGTTGTTGATTTAGATTTCATAACCCTTATCTTATATCATGGGATTCCATGGTGGCTCATCTGGTAAAGAATCTGCCTTCAGTGAGGGAGACCTGGGTTAGGAAGATCCCCTGGAGAAGGGAAAGGCTACCCACTCCAGTATTCTGGCCTGGAGAATTCCATGAACTGTATAGTCCATGGGATCGCAAAGACTCGGACATGACTGAGCGACTTTCACTTTCGTCTTATATCGTATACCCATGAATCTAGATAACAAATTTCTAATTGGTGGGCAAAATTCAGTAGTGCAATAAATTCTTATCTTTTACATTCATGTGTACTTTGTGTTTCTTGTATTCATTTTGTAAATACTTTAACTGCATGGTTCATGAGTAACACAGGCCCACTGGTATAATCATACCCCCTGGGCTTCTTTTGAGTTCTCTGTATACATCTGTAGGACTGTTTACAACCATATGCTCTAGGATCCTGTGAGAGCCGAAGGCCTGGCTGAGACCACCAGAAGATTGATGGCAAGTCACTTGGGCTACTGAACTTTTTCAATTAGATGCAGTCACATGCTGGAGAATATGCTAGGTGGCTAAGGCATTTTATTCTCCGTGGGAGATGCAGGAAACAATAGCTTAGAAGGGCTTCCCCACTGAGGATTTCTTTATCTATGCAGTTTCTTCTGTCATTCTTTGGAGTTAAATGTACTAGCATCTGGATGTTACTGGGAGTAGAGGATTTTAAATTTTAAAATTAAAGTTTCATCAATTTTATGCTACTGGAGGCCATTGAGTTTATGTTTTCTTTCAATGTTAAAGAAAATGAAAGTGTTAGTGGCTCAATCATGTTCAATACTTTGCAACCCCATGGAGTGTAGCCCACCAGACTCCTCTTGTCTATGGAATTCTCCAGGCAAGAATACTGGAGGAAGTTACCATTTTCATCTCCAGGGGTCTTCCTGACCCAGGGATTGACCCAGGGTCTCCCACATTGTAGGCAGATTCTTCACCTTCTGAGCCACCAGGGCAGCCCCTCAGTGTTAAAAGCATCAGGATTTTACTTTATAGTATTTGAGTTAGAGCAGGAAGAAATTGGGCTTCCCTTGTGGGTCAGCTGGTAAAGAATCCACCTGCAATGCAGGAGACCTGGGTTTGATCCCTGGGTTGGGAAGATCCCCTGGAGAAGGGAAAGGCTACCCACTCCAGTATTCTGGCCTGGAGAATTCCATGGACGAGTCTATGGGGTCACAAAGAGTCGGACATAACTAAGCGACTTTCACTTTCACTTAGGAAGAAATTAATATGAACTAGTCAGGTGAATATCAAGACAGTTCAGTTTTTATTTATCTATTCAATCAGAAATGTTCAGTAATAGTGAATAACCTCCTAAATTGGAATTTTTTGTACCGTCACTGAGTAATAGTTAATCTATTAACAGCTTATCAGGACTTCAGGTCCTTCCATCAGGGTTTTTTTTTCCAGCTTGACCTGCTGAGTTTCTGACATGACAAGGCTCCCGGTTTTCTGTTCCTTAAACTGCCTTCTCCATGTATATATTTGAGCTAGTTTATCAGTGAGGTTTCTATTAGCCCAAAAGAAAATTTCAAAAAGAGCTAGTCCATGAAGGGTTAAAAGAGTCTCACAAGAGAATGGCCCAAACTGGGTAAATACATCTTTGATTCTACCTGGGCTTATTAATTGAACAGTTTTGTTATTAACTTACTCCAACTTAGTTTCTCAGCTGTTAAAGTGAGAATGATTTCTGCCTGCCTCCAAAGAGATGGTATTAGTAGCAAAGTACCCATGATTGGCAGGACACTTTGTGCTCTCAGAAAGCTACTTAAATACTAAATAGTAACATTCAGGACGTTCCGTGGGAGCTTGTTAATGTATGTGAGAATACAGTTCATAAGGGAAACATGAGAAATGGATAAGTCTTGACAGTTGAAACGGGCTCCTAAGTTGAAATTGCTAAGATGAAAAATTACTCTCTGGCGTGTTATCGTTGTGCAGAAGAGCCTGCTATCTTTGAGGGTTTACTTTTCACTTTCTGTCATTTATAGAAAAGGATCATGTCCTATGAAATGCCATCTGTACCCACATATTGGGTGTTAGACATGGTGTGATGCTACTGTTTTTTTAAACTTTCAGAGACAGCCTCATACATGGCCAGTGAAGAAGGAGATAGGATGCACTGGGTGATGGTGAGGGGGAGTTTGAAAAATCACTTAATTATGAATTCAGCTTAGCAGTGTTGAATTGGAATGCCTAGGGAATTCTTACTTATCCCACACTCTGGAATTTAGACAGGGAGTCAATAGATAATTCGTGTGTTACATACATTTCTGATACAAGGTGGACAAGGAATCAGAGCCAGATTCCAGTTCTGGTTGTGCCACACAGAAGCCGTGTGCCTTTAATTATCTCATATACCGATGTATCGGTTGTGATTTCCCTACTTGTTTGGAAACTTTAATATCATGTTTGCAAGATGATATTACATGATATGGTCTGGTTTTCAGCTTTACAGTCTCAGAAACCTGATTTATTGGCATTCTGGATGTGAGTCTGTCTCTCAGCATCCAGCATGCAAGCTCCCAGAAATTAATGGAAACAAGCAGAATGCTGGCATATTAATGTGTAATGAAAATAGCACTACTAAAGGGACCATTATTTTTTGGCTAGCTGATTTCTCCTCAAAGGCAATCTAGTTGACAGACCAGAATCTATTTTAAAAACCTTTACTGCTTGCACAAAATCAATTTAGGTTGAATGGCATCAATGTAAGGTAACTTAATTCATGCAAGTAAGATTTATTTGTCCATGGAACCAGAGAGAACTCATCCTTGGGCAAAATCATTCTCTTCCTTGCACCAGAACTCTAAGAATGTTTGTCTTCTAGATTTTTCTCAAATCTCATTGCTGATTTCCCTTTGACTGATGCATTATTTTTGGCTTTAGTTTCATTATAATCAGGTTTCCCTATCAGGGAGCCATTTGTGACTCTTCAAAATGAGTCAGCTTGTTTCTCTTTCACCTATTATACGATTATTTTATAATTTAATTTTCAGAGGGAAACCTTATCTCTCTTATTTCTCAGTTCTTGGTGGGATTTCTTGTTATATCCCCTCTCCTACCATCTCTGCCTATGTCAGGTTAATTCAATATTTAGAGAACTCAGACTTTGAGCAACTTCCCACTCACTTGGTGTATTTATTTGGGTAGTTTTGGTGTTTAAGAGGCAATTTGATTTTTTTCAGATTTTCCTCTCATCCTATAGAAAACACTTAGATTCCTTTGAAACATTAGCTAGGTGTACGTGCTCAGTAGCTTCAGTCATGTCCGACTCTTTGCGACCCCATGGACAGCCTGCCAGGCTCCTCTGTTCATGGAATTCTCCAGGCAAGAATACTAGACTGGGTTGCCATTAACTAGGCAACAGAGGAGAAATAGCATTCTTTTTGACATAGTTCAGTGTCAGCAGACATAGACAGAAACCAAGGAAACTGCTCTAGGTTGTGTCATCCCATCATTTTGGATTATTTTAGAAAAGTAAGGAAACTCATTCCTTCTGGAGGCCCTCCAAGGAAATGAACAACTGATGTTTTTAAAAGCTTTGGTGAAAGAAGTGTCTGTGAAGCTTTGCGCCCCACAATTAAATTAGTTTTTATCATTGCAGATATTTGGTGACGCTTTATTATTGTGGTTTGGGCTTCCCTGGTGGCGTAGACAGTAAAGAATCTGCCTGCAATATAGGAGACCCGGTTTGATCCCTGGGTTGGGAAGATCCCCTGGAGAAGAGGATGGTAGCCCACTCCAGTATTCTTGCCTGGAGAATCCCATGGACAGAGGGGCCTGGTGGGCTTCAGTCCATGGAGTCACAAAGAGTTAGACACGACTGAGCAGCTAGCACTTTGACTTACTTTTCATAGCACTGCCCTAGATCCAGGCATCTGCTGATCAGCTCTGCAGGCTTCCAGCACTACCCAGAATATATTCCTGGAATCCACTTCCATCGACCTGTTTCCTTCACCCCCACTCCATGTAGAAATAGTGTTCAGGATACACATCCCTTTTCCTCCCATATCCATTTCCCTAACTTTTTGATTTGACACAACTGCATTTCTCTGCAGCTTTGTGAGCATCAGGGGTATAAAAGTTCTAGAGGATCAAATCCATAGAAGATCAAAATTGTCTGGCTATGGTTCTGCAATTAGCTAAAAAAAGGTCTGCCATCATGAGAATGAGGTGGAAAACTTCCCATAAGCCTGGGGAATCTCTGACAGAACTTGGTATATGAAAATCCTTTCCTCCTAGGATGCTTGCTTTTGACTATTCTTCCCAGATGTATGGGACGGATGTATGAATTTCATCTTGCAGGAGGTTGGTTTCTGGCAGTAGAAAAAAGATCTTAGGAAGATATTGAGGTTCTATTTTCTACAAGCACTCTCTAAACAGTCTACTTAAGGCTTAGATCCAGGCCATGCTGTTTGTATCCTTTGAATGACTTCATGATGACCCATGAAGTACAGACCTCTCACAGTGGTGATCTCTTGTTGCCTACCTTTCAGGCTTTGCTCAGATCTCACTCTTCTTTGCTTCTTATGCTGTCACCATGCTGACCCCTTCTAGTTCTTAAATACTTATGACTCTTGGGGCTCAAACCCTTCATGCATGTTTCCTTTGTCTGGAGTTCTATCTCTCTTCTTTAAGTCTCACAGTGAGACTTAAAAGGTTAGATAACATCTGTTTCATTCATCATTATATGTCCAGTTTTTAGCATCATGTCTGACATATGCCAGATACTCAATAGGTCTTTTATAAATGAATGATGAATGGATGAACCTAAGATGCCATTTGCAGCCTAATGATGTATCAATTCTCTATGCCTCTATGTGAAGTGGGGTTTAGAATGCTTGGGCAGTCAGTAAACCCAAGAGTTCATTCTGTTTTATTTGAAATTGAAGGCTTTTTGCAAATTTGTGATAAAGAAATGTTAATGCATTTTCTTTAACTGTCAAAGATATACATATGGGAGCATATCTACTGTTCTAAATTATCTTCTAGGGGTTCCTTTATATTCATAGATTAGTTTCTTTTTTTTTTAAGTAAGAAGAGTATGCTAAATGCCTTATCCCATTTTCAGTTGGAGTGTCTTTCTAAAATAATGTTTTTTTTTTTTTAAATCAATGAAAAAGTAATATATGATTGATAATGCTGATTATATAATACAGACGATGGCATGGATGACAGGAATTTTTTATAATGTAGCTGAACATGGCACTTTTCTATGGAAATTGCTTGGGGTGAACAACATCAGGAATACACTCACCTACTGATATCTTTTTCTTTTTAAGAATATTTTATCCACTGACTCCAAAACACTGTTAATAGTATACTGTACCAGTCTTTGACGTAAGCTGCACCCGTGTGCATGTTAATTTACACAGTAAATACCACGTATTTTCACAACCAGTGTGAAGTAATATATAGGAAGTTTACCCATGGAAACAAAGGATGCTGTGTGTTTATGCAAAGATCTCAGATTTATTGCCTTTATGGCATTTATATTTCTCAGATTATTTCAGTTTTATTCAGTTGGGAGGTATTTCTGTACATTTTATGTTGGTATTATTTCTTTCTTCAAGGATTTCTTGTTCAAGAGAGCCTGACCTTAAACATCTTTTAAACTTCAGTTGTTGCTGTTTTTCTCCTTATTGTGGATTTTCTGGTAGGTGATTTTCATTCCTCTAAGTCCATCTTGTTAGTGCAATTGCTTCCCTGTATTATCCCCACATTACAGTTCAAATCTGAACATTTTTATGTTAGAACAAAAGATCTCTTGATATTATCTCTCAGGGAGGAAGTACAGACATACATTAGCAGTTATAAGGAATTTAGATTGCATCTTCAAACCATCCTATCACAATATTAGTGTCTATAGAATGTTAATTCTGCTGAGCAAAATATGGCCTGTATGGATGTTTTTCTGGGTAAATTTTCTTATTTCAAAATGTAGCTATTTCAGGCACCAAAGAGGTGAAAAGGTAATCAGAATATGTTGAAATACTATTTGGTGTAGCACTGTGGATTGGTGATATTCCATGGATATTGGGCATTTCAAAGGCAGAAATGTTTTGCATCATAGACTAATGCTAATTCTACCATGGCAGGGGAAGCTGGTGGCTTCAGAACCTGCTGCTTTATTTCCTATTTTAGCAATTTCCATATGGCTCATATGGTACCTACCAGCAGGCTTGGCCAGGTAGGACTACAGAATGGCCGGTGGCATTTTGAACATCCTGCTGGTACTGTATCATAACCAAGAAATGATTTCTATTGTTAGCAAATTCTGTGAGAAATCCTCCTGAGGTGAATACAACCCAAAGAGAAGGCTTCTTGGGGATTTCCCTGAGTTGGAGTAAAAAATTGGTGCAAAGTTATCTTTGGCAATGGATACTTTTACATGGATGATTTTAAAATGGATACTCTCCTTAGGCTCCAGAATCACTGCAGATGGTAACTGCAGCCATGAAATTAAAAGACACTTGCTCCTTGGAAGAAAAGCTATGGCCAACCTAGATAGCATATTAAAAACCAGAGACATTACTTTGCCAACAAAGATCCGTCTAGTCAAAGCTCCAGTTTTTTCAGTAGTCATGTATGGATGTGAGCGTTGTACTATAAAGAAAGCTGAGCGCTGAAGAATTGATGCTTTTGAACTGTGGTGTTGGAGAAGACTCTTGAGAGTCCCTTGGACAACAAGAAGAGGAAACCAGTCAGTCCTAAAGGAAATCAGTCCTGAATATTCATTGGAAGGACTGATGCTGAAGCTGAAGCTCCAATACTTTGGCCACCCGATGCAAAGAACTGACTCACTGGAAAAGACTCCGATGCTGGCAAAGATTGAAGTCAGGAGGAGAAGGGGACGACAGAGGACAAGATGGTTGGATGGCATCACCACCTTGATGGACAGGAGTTTGAGCAAGTTCCAGGAGCTGGTGATGGACAGGGAAGCCTGGTGTGCTGCAGTCCATGGGGTTGCAAAGAGTTGGACATGACTCAGTGACTGCACTGAACTCTTACATGGTTGTGCTGGAATAGTCTGTAGGAAAACAGGACAAAGAACAAAACAAGGTTGATTTTCTTGACTTGAATCCTTTTGAGTAGCCTACTTTTGCTCTTTTGAAAACATTAATTTTAATGTTGTATTGATTTTATTTTAGTTATACAAGCAATGCCCTGAATTCATTTCATTCCCCTATAAGAGAAATTAGAACATTACAGTTGAAGAATAAGTCTGCCCAGACAGCTACAATTGTGTTTCTCTCTTTTCCTGCTCTCTCTGCCTACTCCCCACTCATGCAGGCCCTCAAAAACTCAAGACTGAAGACTGTTAAGCCTTTCATGTGTATTCTTTCACTTAGGAAAAAAAGCTTTTCACAGGCACATGTGGGTTTCCTTTTAAAATATATGATTTTCATTTTTTTTTATATTTAAAATGTAAATGGAGAGGGGAAAAAACTCTTCTATGGTGAAAAAAATATCCTGGGAAGTGTCCAAATAGCAATTTCATATTTTGGCTTTATTCACTTTTTATTTAAAATTCTTTAGTGAAGTATACTTGATTTACAGTGTTGTGCCAGTCTCTACTGTCCAGAAAAGTGACTCAGTTGTACACATATATACATTCTTTTTTTTAATTAAAGTTTTTGTATTGAATTCAGTTCAGTTCAGTTACTCAGTCATGTCCAACTCTGCGACTCCATGGACTGCAGCATACCAGGCCTCCCTGTCCATCACCGACTTCTGGAGTTTACTCAAATTTATGTCCATTGAGTTGGTGATACCATCCATCTATCTCATCCTCTCACTTTCAGTCTATCCAAGCATCACTGTCTTTTCAAATGAGTCAGATTTTTTTCCATCAGGTGGTTAAAGTATTGGAGTTTCAGCTTCAGCATCAGTTCTTCCATTGAATATTCAGGACTGACTTCCTTTAGAATGTTCTGGTTGGATCTCCTTGTAGTCCAAGGGACACTAAAGAGTCTTCTCCAACACCACAGTTCAAAAGCATCAATTCTTCACTGTTCAGCTTTCTTTATAGTCCAATTCTCACATCCATACATGACCACTGGTAAAACCATAGCTTTGACTATACGGACCTTTGTTTGGCAAAGTAATGTCTCTGGTTTTTAATATGCTGTCTAGGTTGGTCCTAGCTTTTCTTCCAAGGAGCAAGTGTCTTTTAATTTCATTGCTGCAATAACCATCTGCAGTGATTTTGGAGCCCAAAAAATAAAGTCTGTCACTGTTTCCACTGTTTCCCCATCTATATGCCATGAAGTGATGGGACCAGATGCTATGATCTTCATTTTCTGAATGTTGAGTTTTAAGCCAACTTTTTTACTCTCCTCCTTCACTTTCATCAAGAGGCTCTCTTTGCTTTCTACAATTAGTGTGTTGTCATCTGCATATCTGAAGTTATTGATATTTCTCCCTGCAATCTTGATTCCAGCTTGTGCTTCATCCAATCCAGCATTTCTCATGATGTACTGTGCATATATGTTAAATAAGCAATATATGTGACAATATGCAGCCATGACATACTCCTTTCTCAATTTGGAACCAGTCTGTTGTTCCATGTCCAGTTCTAACTGTTGCTTCTTGACCTGCATACAGATTTCTCAGGAGGTAAGTTAGATGGTGTTTCAGAATATTTCACACTTTGTTGTGATCCACACAGTCAAAGGCATTGGCGTAGTCAATAAAGCAGAAGTAGATGTTTTTCTGAAACTCTCCTGCTTTTTTGATGATCCAACAGATGTTGGCAATTTGACCTCTGGTTTCTCTGCCTTTTCTAAATCTAGCTTGAAGATCTGGAAGTTCACGGTTCACATACTGTTTAAGCCTGACTTGTAGAATTTTGAGCATTACTTTACTATTGTGTGAGATGAGTGCAATTGTGTGGTAGTTTGAGTATTCTTTGGCATTGCCTTTCTTTGGGATTGGAATGAAAATGACCTTTTTCCAGTCCTGTGGCCACTGGTGAGTTTTCCAAATTTGCTGGCATATTGAGTGCAGCACTCTCACAGCATCATCTTTTAGGATTGGGAATAGCTCAACTGGAATTCTATCACCTCCACTAGCTTTGCTCATAGTGATGCTTCCTAAGGCTCACTTGACTTTGCGTTCCAGGATGTTTGGCTCTAGGTGAGTGTTCACACCATCGTGATTATCTGGATCATGAAGATCTTTTTTGTATAGTTCTCCTGTGTATTCTTGCCACCTCTTCTTAATATTTTCTGCTTTTGTTAGATCCATACCATTTTTGTCCTTTATTGTACCCATCTTTGCATGAAAAGTTCCCTTAGTATCTCTAATTTTCTTTAAGGGATCTCTAGTCTTTGCCATTCTACTGTTTTCCTCTATTTCTTTGCATTGATCCCCGAGGAAGGTTTTCTTCTCTCTCCTTGCTATTCTTTGGAACTCTGCATTCAAATGGGTATATGTTTCCTTTTCTTATCTTTCGCTTCTTTTCTATTCATAGATTTTTGTAAGGCCTTCTCAGACAACCATTTTGCCTTTTTGTATTACTTTTTCTTGGGGATGGTCTTGATCACTGCCTCCTGTACAGTGTCTGGAACCTCTGTCCATGGTTCTTCAGGCACTCTGTCTATCAGATCTAATCCCTTGAATCTATATGTCACTTCCACTGTATAATCGTAAGGGATTTGATTCAGGTCATACCTGAATGGTCTAGTGGTTTTCCCTACTTTCTTCAATTAAGTCTGAATTTGGCCATAAGGATTAGCTTTCTTTACAAAAGTAGCTGAATTTTTGAGAGATTGCTCTCTTTTTAGAGAAATACTCCAGAATATTAATGGCTCATGCTTTGTAGGTAATAGGAGAATGTTCCTAGGTGGAACATGGCTCTGTGCCTGTCTCAGTAATTTTTACTTGATTTCTGTAGAGAAGGTCCAGTGTGAGGTATTGACTGAGCTCTCTTCTGAGAACCAGAAGACTGGATACAAGTATCTTATCTATCTCTGCTCTATGTGTGACCTTCCTCTGCATTACTTCTATGAGATCTACAAAGACTTACTGAACTCTAAAAGTTTGAGACTCTCTGTGGTGCTTGCAAGGAGAATAGAGTAACTTGGCTGAAGGAAAAGTTGTGTGTCCATAGAACAAAGGATGCGTCACCCTATTGAATCATAGAATTTGCAGTCAACTTGCCTGGATTTGAATCTTTCTTGTTTGTTCTTGGGTGTGTATGACCCTGTATTATTAAAAAGCTCAGTTGTCTTTCCTGATTGCTTTATTTATGAACTTAAATCTCTTAGGAACCTATTTGTATTTCTCACCTAAACCATCTTTTGTACCAGAAGTGAAATAACAGCTGTTTTTTTTTTTTTTTTGCTGTTGTTGAGTCATTATTTTAAATGCTGTGCCAGCTATTTCTATTACTACAGGGAAAAAAAAAAAAGTTGTGTACAATAAAATAAGAGAATATGCTGATTGAGAGAGGGATACCAGGGCAAATTTCTCTGAGGAATTAACATGGAATCTGTTTTTAGGGATGGGCTGGCTGGGGCAAAACTTTATAAGAAGAGGACAGGATGCATGTAAAAGCTTTGAGATAGGAAGAGCTCTGCATAGCTGAAGACCTAGATGAAAGCTACGTGTAGCACTGTGTTGATACTGCGGAACGACTTGTACAGAGTAAAGCTGTAGAGGGTGTATCGGACCCTGTGATAGCAGGAACCACATCTAGTATTGCTCACTCTTGTGTCTCCAGACTCCATTCTACTAAATAAATGAATGAATGAACAAATCCATGTACGAGGTGACCAAAGACAGAAGGAGCTGCCAGCAAGTTAAAAAGAAAACCATGAGAGCCTGGTGTCACAGAAGAATAAAGCAGAACCCTTTAAAAGATGGAAGGGATGTTCAATTACTGCTGAGAAGTGGAGTAAAGTGAGGATGAAAATTCCCCAACGGTTTTAGTGGCATTGTGATCACTAGGACACATAGTCAGAACAATTCCATTGGGCAGTAGAGTTGGCAGCCAGACTGGAGTAGGTAGGTGGTTAGGAACAGTAGTGACGAACATAAATACAAGATATAAATACAACTCTTTTTCAGAAGTTGAGGGAATCTTTTAATATTGAAGATATGAGATTCAAGAGGCTTTGAATATTTAAGGGTATAATTCAGTGAAAAAAGAACACAGATGTAAGATGGAGATGACATATTAGGGGATTTGGTATGCTGAAGAATTACTGAAAATGATACATTTTATGTTTTTATTCTTATTTTTTTCACACTTGGTTATCTCCTTTTCAGCTTTCCCTTTCTATACTGAAAATATCTAATCTTTTTGCTTTGCTCTTCATCTTTTCTAGATACTGTTAATCCTGAACATTATTATTAAAAAGCATCACATGAATGGAAGCACCATAAGTTTATGAATGAGTAGAATCACATTTTTCTACTGTCATATGATAATATACAGTATTTTAGTAGAATTTTGCCAGCAAAGTTTGAGTCTCATCCTGAAATTGCAGTAAAAGCCAGAAGAAAGGAAACAAAGCAAAGGGTCCTTGTCAATAAATGACATCTTCTTCCCTTTAAAAGAACCCAGGCTGAGAGAATCCTTTCCCCCAGATTTCGGTTCATGTCAGTTCAGTGTTTTAACAATTGAAACATGTGGTATTTGACTACTTGTAGTGCATTAACATTGGATATCTTTTGATGTGGGTTGAAATTTCATCATTGCATTTTATTGTTCTCCTCAATTGGGCATCTTATGTGAGTTGTCATGTACATTTGAAAATTAATCATACTCTATACAATGCCGAGAATGGTAATCCTAAATAAATAAATTTATATTTAAAAAATAATAAAACCTTTAGCTTCTTATTTCTCCATTTGGAGTTTGTCTCTTCCTACTAAAAAAAAAATTCATAAAGGTTGTACTGATTACCATTTTGGTTAATTTCTTTTAAAATGAATTATAGCACATAATACTTTTCCTTCACAGTATCATAGGTCATGTTTCTCAGGAGATGGAAATTTATCTGTAGGAGGTTGATGAGGAAATGCCTTTGGAAACAGCTATGAGGGAATCTGAGGACAAAGGGCAGGCAGAAGGAGAAGCAGAACTGTGCCGTGGTCGTAAGAATGGGCTCAGCCAATTGTAGCTAAGGCTCTGAAGTTAGTATGGCCCTTCAGAAATATTAGATTCGAGGCAAGAGTCTTTGTACCTCCGTACTGGCTAGACTTTGAGTAGGTGATGACTCCAGGAGGGAGGGTAGCTTTGGCTAAGACAACTTCCTTGGGCTGAGGAGGAGTCCTAGATGGGACTCAGCTGTAAGCTGTCCACAGGCATCAATCCTGGCATCTGGGGGTATTAGACCTCTGTTCCGAAGACAGAATGAGGGCAGCATACAAAGTTAAATTGACAACATTTAGTGAGGGGAATAAAGGGAAAATGCAATAAATGCAAAATGAGTTTAAGGAAACAGGAAATAGAAATAATAGGCTCTCAAAATAAGTGTCCATTTTCTATTGTTAAAGTATGTTAGTGTGTTAGTCACTCAGTCGTGTCCAACTCTTTGTGACCCCATGGACTATAATGTCTCAACTGAGATTATTCCCTTTTATTAGAATAATCATGAAGAACACACCTTTAGTACTACAGGTTTTTTATTCTGTAAATTTCTAGATTTATTATTGCTATTATCATTGCCATTTATCTCTGATGGAATATATGTACTTTCTTTCTAATATGTATACAGCAACCCAGAATCACAGGTAGCTTGCCTGTCTTTACGGGACTCGTTTTTGTGATAATATTTTGAGACTCTTATCTACCTTATTGCTTCATTCAGAGTCATAGAACTTGAATCCCAGGCTGTCTTATTCTAAATTACCTTCGAAAGGGTCACTAAAATGATTTTAAGTTTCCTATTTGTTACTATCTTATTTGAGGTAGAATTCATAGTTTGAGCATTTCAAGAAAATAACACATCATTACATTTATGTATCATTTCAACCTAATTATTTGTTCTAAGTTGGTATCTGGAAAATATATGGAACGTTTTTAGGTGTAATTGCCTCTAAAAACAGTATATTTCAATGGAATCTCTTAGTTACAACATATAGGATTAGTGTGTTATTTAATAGTCAATGTTATTATTAATGTGCTTTTACTAATGGGGTAAATGCTGTTTTGAATTGCATTTATGAACTTGGCGGTAGGACAAACAAGTACAAAAATCCATTTCTATTTTCACATATTAAACACCATTTAGTACTGATGTCAATGAAAATGTTTTTTTCTCTTTATACTGTTTAATATCATTTAACTTTATAATAACATTTATTAAATATAAAACTCATTAATTAATTTTTATTATTTAATATTTATTTTGAATTGAATCTGATTTTTTTCTGAGGGCTTCATAATTGACTGCCGTTATTACTCCCTATAGTCAGTAGAGGTAAAAAGCTTTATCATGCTTGAATTTATATACATTCTTAATTATGAAGTATATTTTTAGCAGAAATCACCTTTAGCCAGCATTTCAGAGTGAGTGTGTATTATTTATGAATTAATTTATTGATTTCTTAAAATCTAACTTGTACCATAGAAATTTGAGTTAATATTAAAAAACACTTTATCTCACAAAATTAGAATAAAGAAGAAATATATAAGTATAAGCAAAGGAAAGTTTTAAAAAGTTATCACTGAAAACCAGGGGAAAGAATATTAATATGTAGACCATACGGTCTTCAGTTCCCGAAGCTGAATTTCCAAACTGGCTCTGAGTTTTCCGGCTACAATAGAAAGCGATAAAGGCTCAGTTATGTACCATTCATTGTTAGAGAAATTGATAGAGTCATTTTCAATTTACAGATGACAAAAGTGAGACACAGATGTTTATGTAACCTGCCCAGTATCACCAAACCAGCTTGAATGGGGATATCAGCACAGTTAAGCTGACTTGTGTTGAAGCTCTATCCTTCTCTATGACATAGTTTTCAACATATGCCCCATAAAATCCCTGCAGAAAACACAGTACCAGAATCCAGAGATTGTTGTTACTGAGTTCCTGTTCTGAAAAAGGATCTCAGTGCATTTAAGGATAATTGTGTGTCTTTGCTGGTACATTTTGCTTAATAAAGTAAGAACATGTATTAATGTACAATCTAGAAAGTTAAATGAGGGTGAACACAAGATCCGTGCCACATTTTGTTTTCACTGATATCTAAATCAGGAGGGTGAATATGGCTGATATGTAACCATTTTTGACCTCCAGAATGATAGTTCCATGTGGTTCAGCCTAGTATTGAAAGTGATATTTTAAAAATATAATAATAAAGGAATGTCCCATTTGTTCACAAGGTCATGTAGAGATTCCCTGTAATAGGTCCTCTAATTCTACTTCTCATGTCTATATAAGTCTTCTTAAAAACATTTGGTGTCATAGGCTACAGAAAGCAGCTTTCCATGATAAATCACTTTTTCCAAAGAGACTTAGCTTCCTTATCACTATTGCAGAGTTACTGAGATAAGAAAATGCATATAGTTGGTGTTTTTATATATACTTAAAAGTGATATGTAAATGTGAGCTTTCTCACTGTATGTTTAAATATACTAAATCAGGTTGACTTCAAATTTACCACGCTGTCCTCTTTGCAAGCTAAATGACTCAAGCTACACTACACGGCTCATTATAGCTCCTTATTTCTGCCAGTTCTTCCATACCCAGACTTAAACAAAATAATGTAAATTGTACCACTACCATTGATTTTCTCTTTTATTCCCCCCTCCCTTTAATTTATGTTCTCTTGCTCCATTTAAAAAATCTTTATAAGACATCTTATATTTTTTTCTGGCACATGACTCATTATAAATAAACACATTTACTAAGAGGATGTTCCACTTCAAACTCTTCAGTTCCATGGGCCACTGTGAATATGCAACCATGACCTAATTCAATAACATATGATTTTCCCTTAGCATTGACATTTAAAATATTGCATTTTAAAAGTTAACCACTGAGTAGAAAATTCTGATGTGTATTATGAGGGCCTTGTCTTGCCAAATCTGTACCCATAAGTAACTAATGTGGACAAATGGACATACATGAAACAGTTAGGAATCGGTGTTTATAAGTCATTAGTGCACTTTGAAATATAAGCCTTGACGAGGACTCACTGTGCAGTTCAGATGGTCACGTTGGTGCAATAGATGTTGAGCATAACATTTATTTATTTTTTTAATGAGGCAATGAATGGATTGTTATGTAATGATAAGCTTTACTCCCTGTTGAAAGAATTTCATGTGTTCAAAAAGAAGTGATAGCATTCTGGGACAAGCATTTCCCCATGCAAAGCAGCAGATTAAGCTAGATCTAAAGAGCAATCTGATATAATTTATTCTTGGCAGGAGAAGGGACTGGATGACAATCAGGTCCACAATTCCAGATCTAGTCTTTCTGTTCTGAGGGAGAAGATCAGCTGTGGTATGAGCTGTGAAGAAAATATAGTGTACTCCCAGGGACTTTCTGTGCCTGGGTAAGAGAGGTCTTCTCTTGTCATCAGTGTAAGCCTGGCAAGCTGTTCCCTTTTCACACACCAGGTCCCACCCAGACCCGCCTTTCCCAGTGGGAACACAGATCAGGCTACCTCAATCCCTTGTTATTCCTAAATCCATGCATACAAGTACTTTCACATCTATATATCTCCCAAAAGCTCAGTTGGTAAAGAATCCACCTGCAATGCAGGAGACCCCAGTTCAATTCCTGGGTCAGGAAGATCTACTGGAAGAGGGATAGGCTACCTTCTCCAGTATTCTTGGGCTTCCCCTGTGACTCAGCTGGTAAAGCATCTGCCTGCAATGCAGGAAACTTGGGTTTGATCCCTGGGTTGGGAAGATTCCCCTGGAGAAGGGAAAGGCTACCCACTCCAGTATTCTGGCCTGGAGAATTCCATGGACTGTATAGTTTGTGGGGTTGCATAGAGTCAGACACGACTGAGCGACTTTCACTGACTCATTTAATTATCATCATGTAACACTTACTTCCCTTTTTGACTTTCTGAATACATTTCTGTACCTTATGTATTTGCTACTCAGGCAACAAATCCAGGAAATAACATGAATTACTGTAGCCCTCCTTCACTTACTCATCTTTCAGTGCATTCACTGAGCTCCACTGAGCTCCACTCCACTCCCTGGGCTGGGCCCATCTTTGGGAATAGAGCCACTGCATCCTCTATCACCTCTGCTGTGTTTCAGGGACTGGTAATCAGAAAATATTAAAGCCTGTAAATGCATCAATTGGTTAAATCACATTCTTAAACATTTGGAATGCTCTGATTTTAGAAACCTCAAAATAAAGTAATAGACGAAATAATATATAGTAGCTATTTTCCAAAAGTTTATAGACTATATATCTTAAGTTTCCAATGACATCATTATAGCAGAATCATCCTAACTATTCCAGATAAGCCTTTGAAGAGAATCAGTAATGTGTGATCTGTAGACAGTATCAGAATAATTTTCTCATACCCAGCCACTACTCAGATAGCATTCTTCTCTAGATTATGTCACTGTGTAGGTGGACTTTAGAGCCCAAGGGTCATGGGAAGTAAAGCTTGGTGACATCGTAATCCTCAAAGTGCAAATAGTAAGGGAATCAAAACCCCCTGGTAGTATGAAGTGAAGACAGTGTCACAGAGGGAGTCAGTGGTTGAAGTAGATTTACCTACTGCTAAAGCATTGACTTTCCTGATCAATTTATTTGTGTTTCCTGTAACTATATAGGTTTTCACCCTGATCAATGATATGTCCCTAAAGTCTATTCAGGTTAGTGTCTAAGTGGCAGATACAGTAAATCAGTTCCCTTGCCCAAAGCTCCTAATTTCAGGGCAGTGAATCAAACCTCTTGGATCTGGCAGCCATAGCTTGTTCTCAGTTGGATCTTGGGTCTTGGCCTTTGTTCAAAACTCCATGCCGGACTTTGTGATTTAAACAAGGTCAGAGTACCAGAAGTTCAAATTAGCATTGAGACATAGCTATTGATGTACTTCTAAATCTCCATGCCAGTGTGACTGCTTCTCAATGAGTGTTGGAGGGCAGAGTGAACAGCAGTGAAGAATTGCTGTCTTTAGGACAAATAGAAGCTGATGATAGTTAAAGGACATTGCTAGAAAGAGAGAGTAAACCACAGTGGAGACAGTGCATTAGTGTGGTTAGGAATGGGAGCTCAGTAGTCAAAGTGTAGTATGCTGCATACTAGCTCTGTGCCTTAGGTAAGCTGGATAGCTTTTCTGAGTTTGCATTTCATTATTATCTTTAAACAGAAACAATGCCAACCTAAAGGGTTTGAAGTTCATAAAGCCCAATACTTAGTAAGCAGTCAATCAATTCTAGTAATGAATACCAATTTGAAAAGAGTGACGTGTGTTTTAGTAAGAAAATCATAGTTGCCACTTATTATATTTAGTCAATAAGCATTATAACCAGCAGAAAAAACTATATAGAGATAAATGTATATGTATATATTTAGACCTATCTATCTATCTGTCTGTCTATGGTTTAATCTGTTACAAAAAATGTATATAAGGTGAAGCTCCTAGAAGTCTTGCATTAAACTGCTATGGAAGTTTTTCTTTGCAATTCATGGACTATTTCCAGCTGTGTTTCAATAAAGCAAGGATCAGCAAACCTGTTTTATAAAGGGCCAGATAACTGTTTCAGGCTTTGTAGGCTGAGAGATAAAATCAAGGACATAATGTAAATAGTTATATAAACAACACTTTTCCATAAATTTTGATTCATGAAATTCAAAATATAATAATAAGTACAAATATTTGTAACACAAGTCTAATTGAATTATTAGACTTTGAGGGGGAATAATATTTTCCTTAATAGTGGTTCAAAGTTATTGTTCCCTGTCATCAAATTGACTGCTGATATTCATCTGTAAAATCCGTTCCTAGCTTATGTGCTGTGTAGAGACAGGTGGCAGACTGGATTTGGCTCATGGGCTGTACTTCGCTGACCTTGGTCTTAAAGGATTAAGGAAGCAAAGAGCCTTGAGAGACTCTGATCAAATTAACATGCTAGCAAATAACAGTTTGAGTAGCCTCTGGCTAATTTTGAGTCATGAAGTGAGAAATACAGCTAAAACAGTGTCTGAACAACTTTAGATGTAGAATGCAAATGGAAACAAAGCTTGGGACTATGTCATGGGTCCCTGATCTCTGGAAGAACGTTCTGGAATCTGAAATTGAGTTTCCTTTCTCCCTTTTCATTTGCCTGAACTTTCTGCTAAGAGGGCAGACAGGGTCGACAGATACCTTCTTATTTGCAGGTTTCTAGACGCTGGGGCCATTTTAGCAGAAGAGAGAAAAGGCACATTAACTGAGGTGCTAAGGGATTCTCATTTCACTTCCTCTCTTCAATGATCATACATGCTTAGTTGTCTCAGCCGTGTCCAACTCTTTGCAACTCTAAGCACTGTAGCCCTCCAGGCTCCTCTGTAGATGTAGTAGTAGTAGCAGTAGTTCAGTCGCTCAATCATGTCTTTGCGACCCCATGAATTGCAGCACGCCAGGCCTCCCTGTCCATCACCAAAGATGTAGGAGCTTGGAAATGGAAACAGACAAGAATGGAAATTACCTTTCCCCTCTCTATATGCCCAATCAGAAACAGCATGAAGAAGTGAAAGAAAATCAGCAGATAGTCCACAGACCCTTTTGTAAATAAAAAAAAAATGCGGATTAGGTTAGTATTATTTTAAAGACAAGTCAGATAGGAAAAACGTGCAGAAACCATGATAGTGATGGGGTGGCCAGCCCCTCTTGCCTGGCAAGGCTGAGCTTCTCGTACACCTGGGGCTGCTAGACTGCTGCTGCTGCTGTTGGCATAATGGAGAGATGAGGTCAGAACAGGGAATCTAAATGTGACACTAATAGAAACAAAAATATGTTGAGCTTTTGGCACCGTCAGCACTGTGGAGAACCAAAAAGATGAGAAGAGAGAGCCCTGGTTGAGGAGACCCACTGATACAGTTGCTGTTGACCTACAATGGCCTTTAGGGCTTCCTAGGTGGCTCAGTGGTAAAGAATCCCCCTGCCAAGGCAGGAGACACAGGTTTGATCCCTGGATTGGGAAGATCCCCTGCAGATGGAAATGGCAGCCCACTCCAGTATTCTTGCCTGGGAAACCCTATGGACAGAAGGAGCCTGATAGGCTACAGTCCATGGGGTCACAAAGAGTCAGACACCCCTGAGGGACTGAGCATGCATGCGCACAAAATGCCCTTCAGTTGAGTGCAGCTGAGTGGTGGCAATTGCTGTACCCCGCAGTATTTTACAGGAATCATGACAGTCATTTTCTGTGGCAACTTTGCCATATTCTGAGGGGAGGGTAGTGGAAAGAGCAGTGAGTGGCAGGGAGCCCATGAAAAGAAGATAATGGGAAAACTGGTACCTCAGGGAAAGTACAAAGAGTCCCTCAATCCGACGGAAATTCGGGCTCTGTGAAGGCATCTGAGTTTCCAGCTGAGATTTAGGAATCCAGTACAGAACAGAGAGGACAAGGGCCTCAGTTTTATTTTTGCCTTATTTTTTTTTTTTAAATACCTGCCTCTAAGATAAAAATCTCATTTTCTTCTCTGTAGAACAGCAATCACAGTAAATAACCTTTGGAATATATAACACACCCTGCAACATTTATCCATTTCAATTAAGTGCAAAAATCCCTGCTGGGAGTTCACTGTCACCAAGTGCATCAGCTTTCATGGCTTGAGAGCTGCTTGCTTGCAAATCAGGGTGATGAGCAGTGAAATAGGACAGAGAAAAATCCTCAAACATTCTCTGGGAAATGACGGGGGAGGAAAGGATAAACTTTAAGAGTGAAAAAGAGTCTCAGGGTTCAAGAACAGGATATTTTTTAACCCCTTTGTATTGGTTTACACTAAAATAGAATAATTGTCAAAGGATCTAGTTACCATGGTGATACATCTTTTAAGAGTATATAAGTAGATAAAGTCACTTAGCTATAATACCAGAAAATATTGAACACAATGCTACAGGTTTCCTTTCTTTTTAATATTAGCCTTTTTAAATTAAATAAAACTAATACAAAATTGAGTTTTGTATGCTGGAATAAAAAGAAAAAAAGGAATATATTATTATACAATATTTCATTTTAGAAGCTTACATTTCTTAAAATAGTACATATTTTATATATATATATTTTTTTCTGGTATATATCAAGCTAACATAAATTGACCATTTGGGAACCAAGTACATTCAATTCACAACAGAGAATTTTATCCCTATAAATATGCTACTCACATTTTTTTTAACTTAAATGCTGCATATAAAGCAGTTAGCACAAAACCTGCCCCTAAGTAAGCCCTCACTACTTACGAATAATGATGAATCTCTTTGCTACCTTTCCACCTTTCCTTTTTCCAACGTCTAATCTCTTTTTGTCCTTCTTTCATCATGTCTCCCTGAACTTTCTGTTTGTAGTTCCCTCGATTGTCTTAGTTCCCTTCTCTTTTGCTCCCTTGTTTTCCTTTTCCTTCCATTTTTCTTAACTAGTTTTTAAAAATTCACCCATTTTTAATTGGAGGATTAAAAAAAAAAGATAAAGTAGAAGGGAAATAGCGTAACACTAGTGCTTGGGTAAGCCCACAACAGGAAACAGTGTACTTTAGCAAGGTCGTGTAACATTTGATTTTAGACGAGGTGAGGTGCAGGGAATCGGGGGAAGTAAGCATAATAAAGGTGTGGCAGGGAAGTAAGCATAATAAAGGGGTGGTAAGGTGGAATTTGATAGGAGGAAAAAGAAACAGCCTTAAGTGAAAGAGAGATTTGAATAATGAGGATTAGTTTCCCTGGCAGCATCAAGACAGACGTTTCTGTTTTCCTATGTATGCCAAGGAGCTTCATGCAATCTTTACTACCAAAATAGTAGATGACTTTAGCAGACGTTCTGCAGGAGGCTTTAGTAGAGCACATTGCAATCTTAGAATTTTACCTCCATCATTGCATACAGTGCATAGCTTAGTGAAGCAGAAGATAGAAATAGAAATACAGTTGGTGAAGAATAATTGAAGTATAAAAGAAATACACTGACAGTCTCTTTTTCTTCCAGATCAAACATTCTCTTTGCTTAGGTCCATTTTTCTATGTTTTCCAATTACACTGGCTGGAATAATAAAGAGGTATGAAAACCCAGAGTTCACTTTTTTGTTTTTGTTTTTTTTTCCTGTTTAAAGGAAATAAAACTATCAAGTAAGAACCATTCTTGAACCTAAGAATCTTCTTTCTGTCTTTGGTGATGGTAGTTTGATGGCGACCTATAGGTTGATATGTTTGATTATAGTTTAACCATGGGGAATCATTGTTTGGTGGGAGCAGTTCAGATCTTTAAGAGAACATTGCTCCTTGGTTTCTTCTCTGTGATGCCCTACTGACCTTGGTGTTATTATGACCAGAATAAGCAGGTGAGGTAGCGGTCTAAGAGAGCTGGTAGAGGTCTAGAAGAATATGCCTGGTGTCCACCCTTCCATCCATAGCACGTCATTCCTAAATACAGTAAAGAGGTCAGTGGACATAGGCACTCTCTAACAGGTCATTCTCATAAAAGCTTCATTTTTGGGTGAAGTACTTTGGATCTTTTGATTTCTGCCTTATTTGTATTTTCAATTATTTAGGCAGTTTGTCTTGCAACATGCTGTCACTATCTAAATGGTGCTTCAGAACCCTCTAAATTGGCATACATTTTGTATAGAAGAACCCAAGAGAAAACAGAAGAAAAAGGAGTAGTATCTCCTACTCATAATGCTAACTTATATTTAATTTGTGCATACATCTTTAAATATGTAAATATCCTACAAAGCATCATTAATTTATTGATGTGACTCCGCTAAGCCATTATATGGTGAGTTGACAAGACAGTGATAAAAGAGTTGTTAACTGACATCTAATGAATTGAAAACATCCACGGTCACCTTATTACAGTGAGTTAATTGAAAGGGTACTTATTAAAAAAAAAAAAAACTCCATTAGAAATTTCCTTTTTTAATATGCTAGGGTTTTCTTTTCTGGTATTCTGAAAAAGAAAGTGTGGATTGAGTTTTGTATTATCAGAGAACATGAGAATGAAATTTAAATGATGATTATATAATATGATGTCAAAGTCAATGAGATCCTATTGATCAGGACCCAGAGACACCATCTTACCAAATCCCCTCACTCTGGACTAACCTCCACATCAGTCTCACTATGATTATCCAGCCATGCCATTATTGGTTAGGATAATACACTGTAGTTTGGAAATATTTTCCTTATTTCTTTCTTATACATAAGTTCTTCAGCAAAACTGTCTAGAGTTCCTTTGGAACAGTTTTCTGCCTTCTTTATAACAGTCAATTAGAAAGTTATTTGTTAGGTTTCATATGACATCACCTAATCAGAATGGTTGACATTTCTAGTTTTTTATTTTGACAGTTTTTATACCTTCATCGTCCAAGTCATACCTCAGGATAGAATGCTTGAAACCTTATAATGTATAATATTACATTCAGGGAAATTAGAAGTAATTTTAATTATTCAATTTTCTCCTATAAGAATATTATTTTTGTAAGGAAATGTGCATAGGCTTTTAGAAGAAATTTTATGTAAGAATTCACCTTCAGTGTTGTAGAATTATTTGGAAAGAAATCCACATACTAGAATAATGACAAAAAAGCAAAACCTCACTCCAAAGGGCATTCTCCAGAAAGAAAAGTCATTATTAACATTTGGCAGATGTCATTCTAGTAACTTTTCTGTATAAACTAGAATGAGTGGGTTGAGATTGTGTCTACCTTCTGTTTTCAGTGTTCCCAGGTCGTTCTGACTTACAGCAGGGTCCCTTAAGTCACAGGAAGGTTGTTACTCTTCCTGCGCTTTCTTTTCCTTTTCATCTCTGGTTGTCGTCCTCAGGGATCTGCTGCAAATGGAATGAAGAAGCTTAACTAGAAAGCACCTCTTCTCCTCTCCTGCCCTTATGGAGTAATCTTCTGGATTTCTGGGCAGAAATCTTTACATTTATTCATCAGATTCAGTAGTTCCTAAAAACCTAAACATATGTATCTCTTAAGGTTTTTTCTTTGTTTGTTTTAATTTCAGTTTAACTCAACAAATATTTATTGAGTGCCTATTATGTGCTAGGCTGTCAGGGTTTGGGTATGTATAAGTAAATGGAGACAATGTTGGAACCGAATTTTTAAAGGGGAGATGGATAGTAAACAGTAGACATAATAAATTGTTAAGTTATATAGCATTTCCCTGGTAGCTCAGAGGGTAAAGCATCTGCAATGCTAGAGACCCGGGTTCGATCCTTGGGTCGGGAAGATCCCCTGGAGAAGGAAATGACAACCCACCCCAGTATTCTTACCTGGAGAATCCAATGGACGGAGGAGCCTGGTAGGCTATGGTCCATGGAGTCGCAAAGAGTTGGATATGACTGAGCTTCTTCACTTTCACAGCATTTTAGAGTGGCTTATCTGGTGGTTCAGCTGATTAAGAATCTGCCTGCAATGCAGGAGACCTGGGTTAGGAAGATCCCCTGGAGTAGGAAATGGCTACCCACTCCAGCATTCTTGCCTGGAGAATTCCATGGACCGGGGGGCCTGGTGGGCTATAGTCCATGGGTTGCAAAGAGTCAGACATGACTGAGAATTAGTAAATTAGTATAGCATTTTAGAAAAGGGTAGGTTATGTGGAAAAAGAAAATGTAGACTGGTGTAAGCAGATCTGGAGTTCCAGGATGGATGGAGACAGGCATAAGTTCCTATCTTGAGTATGATGGTTATTTCAAAAGTGTCCTTTGAGCAGAGAATTTAAAGGGTGAAGGAGTTGGCTATGTGAGTATCTATGGCAAAAGATTTCTACTGGTATGTAGACAGTCATGGAAAACTTTCCAAGGCAGGATTATGCCAAGTGTATTCAAGGAAGCATTTGTGACTGGAATAGAGGAAGCGAGAGAAGGGGACTAGGAGCTAAAGTCAAAAAGACATTAGAGCCTTGCCTTGTAACCCTTGTAACAACTTCAGCTTTAATCTGAGTAAAATAAGGGACCAATGTGAACTGTTGAACAGAGAAGCAAATTATCTAAACTATGTTTCTTTTTTTTCTGGCTCACACATTTTTAAAAAATTTATTTAATTGGAGAATAATTGCTTTATGATATTGTGTTGATTTCTGTCATACATCAACATGAATCAGCCATAGGTATATATATGTCCCCTCCCTCTTTAGGATAATTCTATTTTGTGTGTATGTGTTGAGAATAGCCTGTAGGACATCACAGTCAGAAAAGAGAAAATTAGGACTGTTATAATAGTCTGGGTGACAGATAATGATCTGATGACTTGGATCAGAAAGGTTGCAGTAAAGATGGTAAGCAGTGGCTGGATTCTGGTATGTTTTGCAAATAATACTAACAAGGTTTCCTGACAGATTGGATGTGGGTTATAATAGCGAGAGAGGAGTAAGGTGAATTCATTGTGTTTGGCTCGATAATTTGTAGTTGCCTCCACTAAGATGAAGAAGGTTTCAGTGGGACAGGTGGGGGAAATATTAGGAGCTCTGTTTTTGACAGATGGAGCTTGAGGTGCTTTTTGGAAATACAGACAGAAATGCTTAATAAGCAATTGTATAAATCACTTAAAATTTCATGCTAAAGGTCTGAACTAGAGATTTAAATTTGTTAGCTGTTGGCAAAGGGGTGCTATTTAAAGCCATGAAACTGATGAAATCACTAAGTAAGTGAGAGAGGAGACAGGAGTCAAGGACTGAGTTTGGAGGTTTTCAACATTAGGTCTGTTGATCTTGTGTTTTTTAATATCTTTTTTAAAATACTATGTTTTTACTCTTATCTGTTAAATTTAAATAATCCTTCTTTGAGAATATATACATACTAGACATAAATGTGCTATTCATAGCAATGAATGGAGATGGTTAGGGTAGACTCCAGTCCAATTGTCCTTTACTGCACTTAAATTATTCTATTGTATCTTTTTTTAATATGTATCATTTTATAGTGGAGTTATGTGTCTGACTCTCTGTACTTGAAAATATATTTCACCTCTTCCTATTTTTCACTTTTTCTCTTCTCCCTACTCAATACAGGTGGGTCTATCATTCCATTTTCTGTGTATTTCCAAAGATTATCTCAAAAATAGACATTTTTTTAGGTGTACGTTTTTGTCACCTTTAAGTATGAGCCCTAACGGTAAAATTAAAAAGAAGACAAATGCAATTTTTAAAAAAGGCACATCAGTATGTAGTGTGAAAAATTCTTGCATGAAAAATTTTGATTTTATTGGTAGTTGAACTTTTGTATAGTTTTAGAGATAATATTGTAAATGAACCAAAAACTGTATCAGAACATTGTAGGGTAGGGCATAATTATTTTAAATTTATATAGAATATGGTTTACTTAATAATTAGTAAGAGATGTGGATCTAAATAATGAATCAGATTGTAATGACTTTTGAATTCAAAGTGATTTTCTGTATTCACTTTACATTGTATCAATTTTATTTGTACATATTTGCATATATATATGTATAATGAACATATGTAAGAGTTCCATTAGGGTACCCTGTCTGTTGCTTTTTCTCCTCAAAATTAAAAATAGTGTTGCAGATCTCAGCAATAAGTTACTGTCTATTGATTAACATCATAAAGAAAAAAATATGCTCTTAAGATAATTTCTAAAACTTTTTGTTTTGAAAGAATTTCAGTCACACACTGTGACCTTTCTGTGATCACGAGAGAGTTCTGTTTGAATCTCCTTAGGAGTCTATTGGTTTAAATGTCAGTGTTTACTCATTCCCATAATACTGGTTGTTCTCACCCCTTTTCCAGTGCTGTAATACTGCATATATTTTACATTATACAACATACTTTACAAAGTTACTTTGCTTTTCCAGTTAAATATCTAACATTATCTCATTCAAATGGTTCTGCAAATAAGGCGTTCTCTCATTTTACGAAAAAAAACAAAAACAAAAAAAAACGCCTAGAAATAAATATATATACACACACAAATAATGGAAAGAATAATGTTAGTGTGAAAAAATGGCAATTTTGATGTATGAGAAATGACATTGTAATATTTACATTTTAATGGATCTATCTCTGCTTTGGGCTTCCCTGGTAGCTCAGATGGTAAGGAATCTGCCTGCAATGTGGGAGACCTGGGTTCTATCCCTGGGTTGGGAAGATCTCCTAGAGGAGGGAATGACAACCCACTCCAGTATTCTTGCCTGGAAAATCCCCATGGACAGAGGAGTCTGGTAGGCTACAGTCCACGGGGTTGCAGAGTCGGACATGACTGAATAACTAAGTACATCTCTGCTTTATTAGTCACTGATGAATTAAATCATAGCACTAGAATTATCTGCTATCTGCCTCCTATTAACCAAGATATTTTCCTTATCTTTTAAAGTTTTAGATTATTGGTTTTCTGTGTTGTTTAGCATGATAGCGTGCTTCAGTGGGAATCATTATTTGATTCAACTTTAATTTTAAGAAAGTAATCATTTAAAAAGCCTAAAAGGACACACATTTACTAATTGCTAAATTTGAAAGTAAATGAAATACAATAATTAGTGTATTAATTTGTTTTACCAAACTGATTCTTGAAATAACAGTTTTTCCTGCAATTTCTGGGCATGTATTTGGCAACTGTGGAAAATGTGTTATTGAATAACAGGGTATAGTGTTATATTTGCTTCATTTGTAATGATACATGATTTCTCATTTCCCAAAGGATACCTTCTACATACAAAGTAAAGCTTAGTGGATGCTCTAGCAAGTATTTACAAATTACCCATCTCATCATAAATGTATCATTTTATCTATGGTACAAGTAATTATTGTTAAATTGGAAGGTCCTCCCACCCACCACTGTTATTAGTCAGAAGGAGCTGAATTTGGCCAAGTAGGATCACCTTTCAGTTCCGATACTGGCTCTTTAACCCTAGTCACATGCAGGTAACTGCAGTTAGACTAGTAATGGAACTGAAGTAAAATGTGGAGTCAGTCTGAAATAAGTCTTTCTTGAACTTTTGAATGATAATGATTTTTTTAACCATAGTTATTCTGATACATTGAATGTTTTAAATGACATTTTTAAACACATATAATGTTAAAAGGTACTTTGAATAATACTTTCTGCTGAACAGTTCAGTTCAGTTCAGTTGCTCAGTCATGTCTGACTCTTTGCGACTCCATGAACTGCAGCATGCCACGCCTCCCTGTCCATCACCAACTCCTAGAGTCCATCCAGACCCGTGTCCCTTGAGTCTGTGATGCCATCCAAAAATCTCATCCTCTGTTTTCCCCTTCTCCTCTTGCCCTCTATCTTTCCCAGCATCAGGGTCTTTTCAAATGAGTCAGCTCATGGCATCAGGTGGCCAAAATATTAGAGTTTCAATCAGTCCTTCCAATGAACAACCAGGGCTGATCTCCTTTAGAATGGACTGGTCGGATCTCCTTGCAGTCCAAGGGACTCTCAAGAGTCTTCAACACCACAGTTCAAAAGCATCAATTCTTCGGTGCTCAGCTTTCTTCACAGTCCAACTCTCACATCCATACATAACCAGTGGAAAAACCATAGCCTTGACTAGATGGACCTTTGTTGGCAAAGTAAATGTCTCTGCTTTTTAATATGCTGTCTAAGGGTGGTCGTAACTTTCCTTCCAAGGAGTAAGCGTCTTTTAATTTCATGGCTGTAGTCACCATCTGTAGTGATTTTGGAACCCAGAAAAATAAAGTCAGCCACTGTTTCCACTGTTTCCCCATCTATTTCCCATGAAATGATGGGACCAGATGCCATGATCTTAGTTATCTGAATGTTGAGCTTTAAGCCAACTTTTTCACTCTCCTCTTTCACTTTCATCAAGAGGCTTTTTAGTTCCTCTTCACTTTCTGCCATAGGGGTGGTGTCATCTGCATACCTGAGGTTATTGATATTTCTCCCAGCAGTCTTGATTCCAGATTGTGCTTCCTCCAGCCCAGTGTTTCTCATGATGTACTGTGCATGTAAGTTAAATAAGCAGGGTGACAATATACAGCCGTGACATACTCCTTTTCCTATTTGGAACCAGTCTGTTGTTCCATGTCCATTTCTAACCGTTGCCTCCTGACCTGCATGCAGGTTTCCCAAGAGGCAGGTCAGGTGGTCTGGTCTTCCCATCTCTGAACAAGGGACACTGAATTGTCTATTCCTTGATTTCAGCCACATTAAATATTTACTATTTAGAAAATGTAAGTAAACTGTTATTAATGTTTGCATTTCTAATTCCAACAAGATTTCTAGTACCCCTCTTTCAAGCAACTGAATTAGTTTAATTGATGGATATTCTGATTTTGGAAGTCACCCAAAACAGGGCGATTTCAGCTGTATTTCTCTGTGATGTAGAATTTTGTCACTGTTCTGTAACCACAATGAAATCCATGAGGAATCCATTTGTGAAAGCACTTCAAAATTTTATGTTGTTAAGTCGCTCGGTCATGTCCGACTCTTTGTGACCCCAAAGACTGTAGCCCACCAGGCTTCTCCATCCATGGAATTTTCCAAGCAAGAATACTGGAGTGGGTTGCCATTTTCTTCTCCAGGGTATATTCCTGACCCAGGGATCAAACCCGTCTCCTGCATTGCAGGCAGATGCTTTACTGTCTGAGCCACCAGGGGAGCCCCTGGTGTAGTATGTTGCTAAAATATACATCAATTGATGTATGTTGTTAAAATATATATCAATTCAATTTACTGAGTATACAAATTGCAATTTTGAATTTATAAACATTAATATATACTATTAAAATGCCACTTTGTATATTTAATGGACTGAACAAAGGTTTCCACTGCTAACAGTTTGGTCACTGCTTGGTGATAATCATGATGGTGTGATCACCAACCTAGAGCCTGGAATGCAGTCAAGTGGGCCTTAGGAAGCATCACTATGAACAAAGCTAGTGGAGGTGATGAAATTCCAGTTGAGCTATTTCAAATCCTAAAAGATGATGTGTGAAAGTGCTTCACTCAATATGCCAGCAAATTTGGAAAACTCAGCAGTGGCCACAGGACTGGAAAAGGTCAGTTTTCATTCCAGTCCCAAAGAAAGGCAATGCCAAAGAATGTTCAAGCTACTGCATAACTGTACTCATCTCACACTCTAGTAAAGTAATGCTCAACATTCTCTAAGCCAGGCTTCAACAGTATGTGAACCATGAACTTCCAGATGTTCAAGCTGGATTTAGAAAAGGTAGAGGAACCAGACATCAAATTGCCAACATGCACTGGATCGTTGAAAAGGCAAGTGAGTTCCAGAAAAACATCTACTTCTGCTTTATTGACTATGCGAAAGCCTTTGTGTGGACCACAACAAACTGGAAAATTCTGAAAGAGACGGGAATACCAGACCACCCGACCTGCCTCTTGAGAAATCTGTATGCAGGTCAGGAAGCAGCAGTTAGAACTGGACATGGAACAATAGACTGGTTCCAAATCAGGAAAGGAGTAAGTCAAGGTCGTATATTGTCACCCTTCTTATTCAACTTATATGCAGAGTACTTCATGAGAAACTGGATGAAGCACAAGCTGAAATCAAGATCACAAAGAGTCAGACAGGACTGAGCAACTGAACTGAACTGAACTGGTGGTTTAAATTTCCTTGGGCCCAGAGTAGGGGAGTGGTGGTGGAAAGGTATAGATCCAGAGTGTGTTTTTGCAAACTGAAAGGATCTTCAGCATTTACACTAATGTGTTGCAATTATAGGTAAAAAAAGAATGTTGCTCTTGTTTCCCAGACTTTTCTAAGTGCTCCCAAATAATCTGGTTCCTTGGAGATATCAATCTTCTGAAATACCTCACAGATTCCTTTTTTCTAGGAGTTTCAGCCAGGTTTGGTGGAGAAGGCAATGGCACCCCACTCCAGTACTCTTGCCTGGGAAATCTCATGGATAGGGGAGCCTCGTGGGCTGCGGTCCATGGGGTGGTGAAGAGTCGGACACGGCTGAACGACTTCACTTTCACTTTTCACTTTCATGCATTGGAGAAGGAAATGGCAACCCACTCCAGTGTTCTTGCCTGGAGAATCCCAGGGATGGGGGAGCCTCGTGGGCTGCCATCTATGGGGTCGCACAGAGTCGGAAACGACTGAAACGACTTAGTAGCAGCAGCAGCAGCCAGGTTTGGAGTGGTGGAGTTTAGCGCCACTGCTGGAACAAAGTGTTGGCTGCTGACTAAAAATTGTATTGTGAATTTGTTCCCTGGAGGAAGATTGTGAAAAAGTAGGAGAAGTGAAATAGAGAGAAAGAAAATTGGTATGGAGGAAAATGGCTAAATCATGACCCTAAGGGCAGAAAAGGCATTTTTTTTTTTTTAATACCTGGACTCCTGAGAAAGCAGGAAAGAGCAGCTCAGAATGATTTTTAGCATTTTGTGAAATTTGTGACAGGCAGCTTTGAGGCTATTTCTACAGCATGAAGAGAACAGATGCAGGCTCTCATACATATTTCCTATTGAAGTAAGCAAGATTTAAAAAAAATTCTGATATTGATAACACACAGCAGCTTTATTTGTTTGAACATGGTATTTTTTTCCCCTGAAAGACTGAAACTATTTCAAATCAGGACCAGATACTTAAAATAAAAAAGAGACCAAGGAATAAGAAACAATAACCACATGTTATTCAAAAAGATTTTAAAGTGGCATTTATTCCAAAATTTAAAAGATTGATAATCATTAATTTTGTGAACAACCATCTTAGACTACGATTGATTTCAGTCTTTTTATCTAGCAAAAAAATTAGCTGTATTTGTTGGCAGAAGGTGTGGAGACAAACGTTATGAGGCATGAGGTGCTTGTATTATTCACTCATTAGTCTTTTGAATTATCAGTTTGGTATAATTGAATGTTTATCTTTGTAACAATAATTATTATATCAACCTAATGCAATTGAAGTGTCTCTGTGTGTGTTTTGTGTGTTAAGTAGTGCAGTTGTGTCCGAATCTTTGCGACCCTACGTACAGTAACCAGCCAGGCTTCTCTGTCCATGGGATTTCCTAGGCAACAATACCGGAGCGGCCATTTCCTCCTCCAGGAGATTTTCCCAACCCAAGGATCAAACCCATGTTTCTTGTGTCTCCTGCTTTTGCAGATGGGTTCTTTACCCCTAGTGCCCCCTGGGAAGCCCTAAAGTGTGTAGTGTTTTATTTTTGCTTTTTTTTTTTTTCAGAAATGATTTTAGAAAATTGTAAGCATATTAAGTTTTATTTTGGGTTTTTTTTTGATGAGTGGTTTATACTTAGTGAGAGAGATGACTGAGACATGTTTAGAGTTTATTGTCTTTACATTTGGGGATCTTTGTTATTTCAAAATGTCTGGTTGAAATTCATGCACATCACTCCTAAAACTGAGAACACAGCTGCTTCTGCAGAGACCCATGCCCTTGTTATTTCACTTGGAAACCAGTTTCTATTTTGTTGAACCTAGCAGTGTTCCATATTGTGGTGGATCATTAGACAGAAAATGGTGATGGAAGTGTTGTTTTCTTGAATGAGCCAAGCACATTCATGCAGTGAACGTGTTCATACTTTTTGTCAAGCCGGGACCTGAATTGTTATCACGGCCACAGCTGAGGACCCTCTGGAGCATCTCTCACCATCTTGTGCAAAGCAGCAAATTGATCTGTCTTGAATACAAGTGTGAAAATGCCTCTTTCCTCCTTGACCCGTCTTACAGACTTGGGCTTACTTTTACCTGAAAATTACGGGCTCTGAGGATAACGGCGAGATTCTTTCTCAGTCCTCTAAGATCCTCTATAGCCTCTCTCACCAGGTGCCCTGTGCACCATACCTCCCTAAGCAGCCAGAGTTCTGGTCCCATGGGCCTGTTTTCTGCCCCTTGACAATGTCTTACTCCTTCCTGCCTTGGATCTTAGATATCCTGCACCCCACCCTTCCCCCCAAACAACTCTTTTCCATCCTTCAGAACTCAGACTAAAAAGCTTAGCCTTCTCTTGACCCCAGAAAAGGTTAATACCTACTTTGTGCTATCCTCCAATATCTTGTGCTATATTCCTTTGTAGCATTTATCATATTACAACTGTAATTAATTTTATTATTGGTGCTTCAGTATCTACCAGCCCCGATCAAATAAATGTATGTTCTGGGTAGGCATGTGGAACTGTGCCATGAACACAGAAGATACGCAGTAAATACTGTTCAAACAAATGAATTCAGATCCATAAATATGGATAATATATATATAACTTGTCATATAAATAATTTGTAAAACAATTCTTTTGAGGTCTTATACAGGATTGCTTTAGAGTTTGATGTAAGGCAGAAGTAGCACAGTCTAGAAATATAGCACTAAATTACTATTTTTGAAAGTCTGAACGTTTTTCAATACTTCCCAACTCTGTCTCATTTCTAGTCACAAGCACAGGGTTTTGATGAGCAGTGTAGAGCAAAATGCCCATTAGAGTATGCATTATACTCCTAAAAACTACTGGTGATCAACTAAATATGGTCTTCCACCATATTTCTGCAAAAAAAAAAAAAAAAATGTGGTCTCCTGCCACAGTAGATATAGGGCTTTAAAATATAGGGCTTAAGGATATTTTGAAAAAGTACCTGTTTCCTAGGATTCAGGTGCTGAGATACCCTCATATACAAAATCAGTTTTTATAACAAACATTAGTTTTTAGTAATAACTGTGGATCCAGACATAGGAGCATTCCTGCTGGGATAAATGGGGTCATACAACTTTCAGGGCCCAGGTGGGCTATCTTGGAAATAGACATATTGCCCAACTGAAAAGGCATTTCTGCCAGGATATCTTGGTCTCTTAATATGCTTCTGATCTCTTTCTGAATCAATACATATATTCATTGGTACGTATCAATATACATATTAAATATGTATATAGATGTCCCCTCATCCTTTGTTCTTTTTTTTTCATACTCGTAAGTATTCAATGACACCATAGGTTAAAGATAAGTAAGTAATCTTATCTTGAGGCTTAGTAATCTTGAGACTTAAGTAGTCTTCCTGAGACTAAAATCATTGGCATTTCTTCCGAAAAGGCTAAAACTCTGTGTGTGTGTGTGTGTGTGTGTGTATTATATCTTACAAGGGCTTTGTGTTTCAGAGTTGGAGCAACCTCTGGGCTTTGTTTTAGCCATGACCTTGTTATAAGCCTTCAGCTATCTTGTTGGCAAGGTTTTGAGTATGGACACAGTTATGATGATAAAGCTTTTTGATAAAGGGATATTTTTCTCAGGATACATTTATCCTTTTCTGTTTTTACTGCTAACTAACATGGCACTCTCATAACATCTTAATTAATGGTTTCTCATGATTTGTAATAAACCTTTTAATTTTAGGTTTTTATAGAACAATTAATTGCAAAGATAGTCCAGAGTTCTTATATACCTCTCACCTAGTTTCCCCTAATGTTAACATCTTTCATTACCGAGATATATTTGTCAGAATTAGGAAATTAATGTGGATTCTTCATATTTTAGAAGGTACACTATATAGTAATTGATTTACACCAGTCTACATTCAATCAACTCCATATACATAGAGTGTATATGGAGTACACTCCATATACACACACACACACACACACACATGAAAGTGAAAGAAGTGAAAGTGAAAGAAGAGAGTGAAAAAGTTGGCTTATAGCTCAACATTCAGAAAACAAAGATCATGGCATCTGGTCCCATCACTTCATGGGAAATAGATGGGGAAACAGTGGAAACAGTGTCAGACTTTATTTTTGGGGGCTCCAAAATCACTGCAGATGGTGACTGCAGCCATGAAATTAAAAAACACTTACTCCTTGGAAGGAAAGTTATGACCAACCTAGATAACATACTGAAAAGCAGAGACATTACTTTGCCACCAAAGTCCATCTAGTCAAGGCTATGGTTTTTCCAGTGGTCATGTATGGATGTGAGAGTTGGACTGAGAAGAAAGCTGAGCACCGAAGAATTGATGCTTTTGAACTGTGGTATTGGAGAAGACTCTTGAGACTCCCTTGGACTGCAAGGAGATCCAACCAGTCCATTCTAAAGGAGATCAGTCCTGGGTGTTCTTTGGAAAGACTTATGCTAAAGCTGAAACTCCAGTACTTTGGCCACCTCATGTGAAGAGTTGACTCACTGGAAAAGACTCTGATGCTGGGAGGGATTGGAGGCAGGAGGAGAAGGGGATGACAGTGGATGAGATGGCTGGATGGCATCACTGACTCGATGGACGTGAGTTTGAGTGAAGTCCAGGAGTTTGTGATGGACAGGGAGGCCTGGTGTGCTGCAGTTCATGGGGTTGCAAAGAGTCAGACACGACTGAAGGACTGAACTGAACTGAACTGACACTTGGATAATGGAGATAAGGAGGAAAACTAATGTGAACAAAAGATGAGATTAGTGAGAATAGAGTTGTTATTTAATTGCCAGGTCATGTACAACTCTTGTGACCCCATGGACTGTTGCCCATCAGACTCTTCTGTCCATGGGATTTCCCAGGCAAGAATACTGGAGTGGGTTGCCATTTGCTTCTCTAGGTGATCTTCCTGACAGAAACATCAAACCTGCATCTCCTGTATTGACAGGCGGATTCTTTACCATTGAGCCACCTGGGAAGCCCTATCCGTATTACTCATAGATCATTTACACATAGTGCATCACATTGGCTTCAGTTTATACTGCTTTTCACTTCTGAAAATCATTTAACTAAAGGCAGTCATGTGTTATTGAAAGGGCATCAAGATAGGAGTGAGAACTTATTTCTAATCATGGAATTACTAACTTGTTGGCCTTCAACATTTTACTTGCTCTCTTTGTGTCTCAGTCTCCTCATCTGTGAAATGGAAAGTTTAAACTGAGGACCTCTAAAGCATATGTTGGCTTTATAGATGGAGGATTTGGTAATCATTTCTTTGATGATCAGGTACAGTCACTATTCAATGTCCTGTCAGGCTGTGGAATAATTCAGGCCAAATCATGAGTTTCTATAACTATCCTTAGACCTCTGTGATCATTGTGGGATCAAAAGTCTAGACCAGAGGGAACAAATTCAAATGGATGATGTTATCTAGCAGATACAGAACTGAGTGAAAAGGTAGGAGATAAGGATGCTGATGACTTGAAGAGCCCATCCTTTTCCTAATGGTGCAGCTGTTACTCAGCTTCCAAGGCCTATGCCCCAGAAGAACATCTTTTGACCTTTCAAAGGAAGCCACATCAATAGCTTTTCATCTTTATTGGCAACTAATTCAATTTAAAGAAACCAACCCTTAAATATTCAGGAGTCTGGAACTTATCCAGTGGATGCCACTTTGTGATTTCTGTTCCTGTTTCTGTAGCTTTCCAACATTTTTGCCCATTTCAACATAATAAGTGCCTGTTTCTTCACAACCCAGTACACACTTGTGTGTGAGTGTGTGTTACATGTGTATGTGTGTATGTGAAACTAAAATTAAAAAATAGAATGACAATCATAATACAATTTTCAATTTTATTCAATATGACATGTTTTGTATAGTTTTATATTTCACTTCTTGAAAAAAAGTAGTCACACACAGACTCATTGAGTACAAGACCCACCAACTGGTTGATTTCCTAGTCACTGCTCCTTTTCAGAAATCTAGCAGGTACTACTCCTGATGGCTGTATGTGATTTTCCCACCGAGATATCTGATATCTGAAGTAACTCAGAGGGGTTTTCTCAGCTTGATGTCTTGAGGACAGTATGAATATATTGCTTGCTGGGAATTTGATGTTTCCAAGTAAACTTTTCCAGTATACTGGGAAATAATGTCCCCAAGAAGAAGGCAATGCTGAGCAGAGAGGATGGGAGACAGGGGACAGAGAGAGGTTTATTTAGGAATCTTAAATGGAACATTGCATGTCTTTTTGGTTGACGAGATAATTTTCTTCCTTTTAACTGCTTACATGTGGCATGTCTAAATGTTTGTTCATATGCACATAGATGTATCCATAAAAATCTTTGTCTCTTCCAAATGTTTTAGTTATTTTTATAGCAAATAAAAATTAATTTCATTACATAATCAGTATATATGGCATTATATATTGTATTCTGTCCATGAGGTTTATTTTGATTATATTCTTTATTTGGAGTGGATCAGTGTTTTCCACCTAATGTGAAACTCATTGGTAGGGTTTCTTTCAACTCTAACACCTTATAATTATATAGTTGACAACTTATATATGGCATGGCTTTCATAATGTCATAAAGTGGGGTGAAAAATCTTACCTTACACTTCTTATACTATAAGTCAATGAAACTTGATTTTAGGAGAAAATGTTGGCCCCAAAATTGTTAAATATAAAAATAAGATGTCATATCATTCTTTCTAAATTACATTCTTTTAAAAATTGCTGCATGATATATAGCTTATAGTGGAGAAATGTCCTAAAAGCATATATTTTGTCAAAGAATCATTAAATATCAAGACCATGTTAGACTACTTGTAAGGAATAATTTGCCTTATTAAAAAGAAAATAAAAAGACATTGGGTACTACAGATTTGATTTTTGTAGATCTTACACATCCATTTTTTCCTCAATTTCCAAATATAAGTGGAAGGAAAATATCATTCTCAAACAGTTTGAAAAATAAGATGTGTTCTTATCAATTTCCTTTTGAGTACTTTAATATACACTCGAGGTTCTGTTTTCTGTTGATCTCAACAATGTCGTTCAATGAAGATATGATCTTCTTCAACTGAGGTAGCTCGGTACCAGCTTTGCTATACAAGTGCTTTCCATATATTACTCTCAGAGCACTACAAGGAGTATTTTTATCATTTCCATTTTATAAGTGCAAAAGCTGAAATTTAAAATGTTGTAACACAGTTCTAGAGTCCATGTTCTTAACACTTTATCCATATTTGGTAAAAAAAAATTTTTTATTTGCAAGGCTGTCAATATTTGTCATCATACTCCCTAAAATATAGAGATGTTTGGTGGCTCAGACTGTAAAGAATTGGCCTGCAAAACAGGAAACCCTGGGTTTGGAGTATCCCTTGGAGAAGAGAATGGCAACCCACTCCAATATTCTTGCTCACAGACAGAAGCCTGGTGGGCTATAGTCCATGGGGTCACAAAGAGTCAGACACAACTAAGTAACTAACACCATCGTTTTCAATCATATAGCCATGGCTAATATTCAGTCAGTACCTAGTGTAAAAGATTACCTGTTGGATTGTGAAATTACTGAAATGTTTTCCTTTGAAAGATAATTATTAATCTGACCTTGTCTCCCTACCCTCTTCTCTACAGCCAGAGCTTCCCTCAGTGTACCAACAGGTCCACCCCCATTCAGAAGTGAAAAGATTATTGCCTGGCACAGCAGGAGCTGGCAGAAGCCTGTTCCAGTACACAAGCCAGGCTCTTATCTACAAGCCCTGTCTACTTATCAGTGTTTGTAACTTGCAGCAACAGTTGCTATTATTGATCAACTGTCTGCCTGATCTGCTGAATCAAAAGTACACCATGGGAGGTGAGCAAGGATTTGACCAGGGATGTCATCTCTACTCCTGAGAGTCTTGGGGGTGAGCATTGAAATCCAATCATCTCCATGAAGGAGCCTTAGATGTTTCTAAAGAATTAAACTATTATCATTTTCCAAGACTGCCAAAAAACTCCCAGATCACTGAGTCCTTCTTAATTCCTGGGAAAATACACCTCATCCCCCCAAAAAAGACAGGGAAACAATATGGAAATTCTTGGGATATAATTTTAGTTGCCAAGTGAGGCAGAAAACAGAAGAAAAGAAAGTGTTAGTCATTCAGTCCTGTTCAACTCTTTGTCACCCCATAAACTGTAGCCCACCAGACTCCTCTGTCCTTGGAATTCTACAGGTGAGAATACTGGAGTGAGTAGCCATTCCCTTCTCCAGGGGATTTTTCCCACCCAGGCATCGAACCCCAGGTCTCTTGCATTTTAGGCAGATTCTCTACTGTCTGAGCCACCAAGGAAGTCCTGAATATTTCACCAAATCCCATCCATCCATCATGGTCTGCCTAAGCAGAGTGACAGAGCCTCTGTCTGTGAGGTGACAGAGCCTCTGGCAGCCTGTCCTGAGAAGAAAAATGTAAGATCTGGTGACTCTCCTATCTGTGATCTTTCTTTATAAAACCTTGACTAGTATTTGTAGATGTGGCTCTTTGGGAAGGTAGATCATCCTCATTATGATACAATTTTCATTTTTTTTACAATACTGATTATCTTTTGGCATTATGTATAAGAACATACAGTCAAGAAGCAACAGTTAGAACTGGACATGGAAAAACAGACTGCTTCCATATTGGGAAAGGAGTATGTCAAGGCTGTATATTTTCACCCTGCTTATTTAATTCATATGCAGAGTACATCATGAAAAATGCTGGACTGGAAGAAGCACAAGCTGGAATCAAGATTGCCGGGAGAAATATCAATAACCTCAGATATGCAAATGACACCACTCTTATGGCAGAAAATGAAGAGGAACTAAAAAGCCTCTTGATGAAAGTGAAAGAGGAGAGTGAAAAAGTAACCTTAAAACTCAATATTCAGAAAACTAAGATCATGGTATCCAGTCCCATCACTCCATGGCAAATAGATGGGAAACAATGGAAACAGTGAGAGACTTTATTTTTTCGGGTTCCAAAATCACTGCAGATGGTGACTGCAGCCATGAAATGAGAAAACGCTTGCTCCTTAGAAGAAAAGTTATGACCAACCTAGATAGCATATTAAAAAGCAGAGACATTACTTTGCGAACAAGGTCTGTCTATTCAAAGCTTTGGTTTTTCTAGTAGTCATGTATGGATGTTAGAGTTGAACTGTAAAGAAAGCTGAGTGCCAAAGAATTGATGCTTTTGAACTGTGGTGTTGGAGAAGACTCTTGAGAGTCCCTTGGACTGCAAGAAGATCCTTCCAGTCCATCCTAAAGGAAATCAGTCTGAATATTCATTGGAAGGACTGATGTTGAAGCTGAAACTCCAATACTTTGGCCATCTGATGCAAAGAGCTAACTCATTTGAAAAGACCCTGATACTGGAAAAGATGGAAAGCAGGAAGAGAAGTGGCTGACAGAGGATGAGATGGTTCAATGGCATCACTGACTCGATGGACATGAGTTTGAGTAAACTCCAGGAGTTGGTGATGGACAGGGAGGCCTGGCATACTGCAGTCCATGGGGTTGCAGAGTTGGACATGACTGAGTGACTGAACTGAACTGATCTGAACTGATAAGAACATAATTGATCCAAAAAAAAAAAAAAAAATGGTTCTTGCTTTCTGTCCCAGGCTGTTTGAAAAGCAGAATGTCAGTCACTGAAATGAGCAAAGTAGTCACTTATTTGAAATGTTTAAAAATTTCTGCAACAATTATGAATTATCTTCCTGCTGTGAGACTTACACTCAAAAAAGGGTAAAGATATGAATGTCTATGGGGATAGAATTTTTGTTGTTATTCAGTCGCTCAGTCATGTCCGACTGTTTCCAACCCCATGGAATGCAGCATGCCAGGTTTCCCTGTCCTTCACTGTCTCCTGGCACCTGCACAAACTCATGTCCATTGAGTCAGTGATGCCATCCAACCATCTGGTCCTCTGTAGATATAATAATTTATTTGATCTCTTCAAAAATTGATTAAAATGCACAATAAATGAGTCTATCAGTTTTTTACCAAAGCAGGCAACCACATAGGCAGTGGGTGAGAAGTATTTATTTACATTTTCATGGGACCTTAGTTCAGTGATATGAAAAACAAGCAAACAAGAAAGCAAAGCAAAAAAGCCTGGACAATGACAATGAAAACCCCAAATTTTTTGATAAATGAATATGATAAATGGTAGATTTAGGATGTGTCTCCTCTCCATCTGTGGGCTGATCATAAAAGTGCTATGTCTAAAGAGATACTGAGGAAGGTAGGGGGTTTTTTCAAGTTGAAAATCTTGTTTTCAGAAAGGCAACCAGTATGGTATGACTCTATCACCAAATATTGCAGACAGACATGCATGATTGATATTACCTGTAGCTACTTCTAAGTAACGAGCTGCAAATATATCAAATTTCTTAATATTTAGCAACTTACCTGAGCCACATATAGTTGTGAGTTTTTAGCTATAGACACATCAATCTTTTCTAGTCACTTGTTTACATTATGTTACTATTCTTTCATAATCTTCTCCTTAACATTTACCCAGCTGTCAATTACAGTTTTTTAAGTAAATCATCTCAATGAAGGCTTGGAAATTTAAGAAATTTATAAAGATATTGTCTTTAAAAAGTAGTCAACAAGAAATAAAATATTTAAAAGTATTGTGTATTTTTCATTGCTTGTCAAAGGAAAATGCTTCATGGTAGTCAAATCAGAGTTGTTTTAGTAGAAACATTGAGAAGTTTATTTTAAAAAAATAGAAAGAAACAGGTCAATTGAGGCTATTTATGCTCTGTGCGGTTGACAGAGTAGCATCAATTTAAAGGGTCAAATATTATAATTAACCCTCAAATCTTATTCTTTCCTTTGGTAATTGTCCTAGAATTATCTCTTGTCAGTGAAGTTGGAAATAAACTAGGTCTTGGCACATGAATGGTTCTATGAAAACCTACAAGACCTTTTAGAACTAACACCCAAAAAAGAAGTTCTTTTCATTATAGGGGACTGGAACGCAAAAGTAGGAAGTCAAGAAACACCTTGAGTAACAGGCAAATTTTGCCTTGAAGTACAGAATGAAGCAGGGCAAAGGCTAATAGAGTTTTGCCAAGATAATACACTGATCATAGCAAACACCCTCTTCCAACAACACAAGAGAAGACTCTACACATGAACATCACCAGATGACCAACACTGATTCAGATTGATTATATTTTTTGCAGCCAAAGATGGAGAAGATATATACAGTCAGCAAAAACAAGATGACTGTGGTTCAGATCATGAACTCCTTAATGCTAAATTCAGACTTAAATTTAAGAAAGTAGGGAAAACCACTAGACCATTCAGGTATGACCTAAATCAAATCCCCTATGATTATACAGTGGAAGTGAGAAATAGATTTTAAAGGACTAGATCTGATAGAGTGTCATGATAGACAGAGGTTCATGACATTATACAGGAGACAGGGATCAAGACCATCCCCAAGAAAAAGAAATGCAAAAAAAATCAAAATGCCTGTCTGAGGAGGCCTTACAAATAGCTGTGAAAAGAGGAGAAGGGAAAAGCAAAGGAAAAAAGGAAAGATATACCCATTTGAATGCAGAGTTCCAAAGAATAGCAAGGAGAAACAAGGAAGTCTTCTTCAGCAATCAATGCAAAGAAATAGAGCAAAACAGTAGAATGGCAAAGACTAGAGATCTCTTCAAGAAAATTAGAGACATAAAGGGAATATTTCATGCAAAGATGGCCTCAATAAAGGACAGAAATAGTATGGACCTAACAGAAGCAGAAGATATTAAGAAGAGGTGGCAAGAATACACAGAAGAACTAATCAAAAAGATCTTCATGAACTAGATAATCACGATGGTGTGATCACTCACCTAGAGCCAGACATCTAGGAATATGAAGTCAAGTGGGCCTTAGGAAGCATCGCTATGAAGAAAGCTAGTGGAGGTGATGAAATTCCAGTTGAGCTATTTCCAATCCTAAAAGATGATGCTATGAAAGTGCTGCACTCAATATGCCAGCAAATTTGGAAAACTCAGCAGTGGCCGTGGGACTGGAAAAGTTCAGTTTTCATTCCAAACCCAAAGAAAGGCAATGCCAAAGAATGCTCAAACTAAGGCACAATTGCACTCATCTCACACACTAGTAAAGTAATGCTTAAAATTCTCCAAGCCAGGCTTCAGCAGTACGTGAACTGTGAACTTCCAGATGTTCAAGCTAGATTTAGAAAAGGCAGAGGAACCAGAGATCAAATTGCCAACATCCGCTGGGTCATCAAAAAAGCAAGAGAATCCCATAAAAACATCTATTTCTGCTTTATTGACTATGCCAAAGCCTTTGACTTTGTGGATCACAATAAACTGGAAAATTCTGAAAGAGATGGGAATACCAGATCACCTGACATGCCTCTTGAGAAATCTGTATGCAGGTCAGGAAGCAACAGTTAGAACTGGACATGGAACAGACTGGTTCCAAATCAGGAAAGCAGTAAGTCAAGGCTGTATATTGTCACCCTGCTTATTTAACTTATATGCAGTGTACATCATGAGAAATTCTGGGGTGGATGAAGTACAAGCGGGAATCAAGATTGCCAGGAGAAATATCAATAACCTCAGATATGCAGATGACACTACCCTTATGGCAGAAAGTGAAGAAGGACTAAAGAGCCTCTTGATGAAAGTGAAAGAGGAGAGTGAAAAAGTTGGCTTAAAGCTCAACATTCAGAAAACTAAGATCATGCCATCTGGTCCCATCACTTCATGGCAAATAGATGGGGAAACAGTGGAAAAAGTGGAAGACTTTATCTTTTGGGGCTCCAAAATCACTGCAGATGGTGATTGCAGCCATGAAATTAAAAGATCCTTACTCCTTGGAAGGAAAGTTATGACCAACCTAGACAGCATATCAAAAAACAGACATTACTTTGCTGACAAAGGTCCATCTAGTCAAGGCTATGGTTTTTCCTGTGGTCATGTATGGATGTGAGAGTTGGACTATAAAGAAAGCTGAGTGCCGAAGAATTGATGTTTTTGAACTGTGGTGTTGGAAAAGACTTTTGAGACTCCCTTGGACAGCAAGGAGATCCAACCAGTCCATCCTAAAGGAAATCAGCCCTGAATTTTCACTGGAAGGACTGATATTGAAGCTGAAACTCCAATACTTTGGCCACCTGATGCGAAGAGCTGACTCATTTCAAAAGACCCTACTGCTGGGAAAGATTGAGGGCAGGAGGAGAAGGGGACGATAGAGTTTGAAATGGTTGGATGGCATTACTGACTCAATGGACATGATTTTGTGTAAACTCTTGGAGTTGGTGATGGACAGGGAGGCCTGGAGTGGTGCAGTTCATGGGGTCGCGAAGAGTTGGACACAACTGAGCAATTGATCTGAACTGAACTGACACATGTTATCTTTTCATGGATTGATTTTAACATTCTGATGTGATCTGACTTGGCCAAGAAGTGACTTAAAAAGTAAGCAACAGACAGTTATATAAACAGGTGCATGACTGCTATGCTTTTTGCTTTCAGTTAACTTACACAAATTAGCTTCTGATATACTGAACCAATTTTAAATGCACTGATATCCGAGTGATAAAAAGGTTGAGAGTTGGTGTTAAAAAAAAATGAACCAAAAAAAGTAGGTTCTCTCTCTGTCTCTTCACACACACACACACACACACACACATCCATGTACACACTGATATACATTTGTTTCTTAAAAAGAAATAACAAATAAATAATAAAGCTAAATTACCATTCTAGAAGAGTGTATTGACCTATTTTCCTCATATTTCCAGGTTGCCTAAACTTGTATATTTTTCCACTTTTATTCTTTAAAAGATACATTTGTTAGAATAATCTTCCTAGAACATAAATTCCAACATGTCCTCCCAATATTAAAAATTGAAAGTGACTCTCTGTGGTCTACCCCATAGAATGAAATTGCAGTCTGAGTTTTAAGACACTTCTTAATATCTGATCTTTCTCCTTAACGTCCCCACTCTTTCTTCATCTTCTGTAAGAGTCAAGCAAGCTTCTTCTCCTTCCTTCATAATAGCTAGTGTTTTCTCTGTTTCTGTGGTATGAAACCACCTTTTTAAATCCACATCCATTACATATTTCGCTGATCACTGCATCCTGTACCCCTAGTCCACCCTGAGACCTTTTCTGGCTGTGTCACCTTCAGTGAACTATCTTCCTGATATCCCTGTGTTACTGCTGCCATTTTTCACTTCCTCAAATTTCTCTCCGCTTATTAGTTATTCAGCTAGACTGTGAACTTTTTGAGAGGAGTACTCACAATCTGTATGTCTTTGTACTTCTGTAACATCTCATATGTATAAAGATTCTGAATACACACTTGGTGAGTCTGACATTTATCAGTAATGAATTAGGGGCCAAGGCAGTTCATGGCTAAAGTGGCTAAGATGCAACATTGGTCCAATTAATTAAGTTTCAAGACCAGTAAATGTTATTGTGTTCCATGGCTACAGATTTGTGTTGCCCTAACTTTTGGTTCATCTGCAAATTAATTATTTCAGCAAATGCTTATGAAGCATCTACTATGCATAGGAATGCTATTAGGCACTTAGGGATACAATGTTGAATTAAAAGAGAGGAGTTCCTGCTCTTCTGGAGTTTATATTCTACCCTGAGGGACTAAAACTATATAACACCTCATAGAAACGGACGGTTGCAACACTCTCAGCCCTGGAAGGGATACCTATGGGGATTTGGCAAAAATTAGAACAAAGTTTCTTAGGAGAGGAAAGTAAAGAATGAATGCACATTAACAAGTGATGATAAGGAGATCTGACTGTGCTTCACAGAGAGAATGCAATGCCATTCATAAAAGCGTCCTCGTGAACGTGAGATATTATATGGCATTTTCTGTGCTATTTTATTTGTCCCCATCACTGGAAAAGCACCTTCAAACCTACAGTCCTCTGTCACTGCTTACTCAAGACATTATACAATTTGTTGGGAAATTACAGATGTAGTAATTAGCTTTGAATATTTTGTATCTCAATTTTTCTAAGAGGTTCTGTAGAACAAAAAGTTATTTGACTGAACTGAAAATGGAAAGGAACAGAAAAAGTGTTAAATTATGGGTTTATTTTACAGGCACAAAATATAGGAAGTTTCTGGGTTTGGTGAGTAGCTAAAGGATTTAGGTGAGTTACCAAAGGAGTAAATAAAGAGGTTTTAGAGCACAGCTCTGCTTCTCTTCCAGTCTCATGAGAGCAAGAATTGTCCCAGTACCCTCTGTGTTGTTTAGGATTGATAGGAGTGAGTGGACCTCAATATATGTAGTAAACATAGGTGTTTGCAAGTGTATCATCTCTGAGTCAAACAGGCCTGGTTTTAAATCCTGGTGCTGCTGTTCAGAGGGTGATTTCTCTATCAGTGAAAATAGAAACACTATTAAGAGGATTAACTGGGTTAATACTTGTGCAAGTGCCCAGCATGATAGATGAACTCAGATGCTTCTTTTCTTTTATCCCTCTTTCTGTTCTTATCCTCACTCCTTTTTTTTTTTTTTTTTCTTCATCATTAACATTTTTTTTAAAACACAATACAGCCTAAAGGAGGGAAAGGCCGAACTTGGCAGATGCCTTGATTGTTTCAAATCTTCATTGCTTTTCATTAGCCCTCAATATTGTGTTTATTCAGGGAGGCTGCATTAAGATTTGACTTTTCGAATCAGATGAACTTGGGTTAAATTGCTGGCTCTCAGGCTTACCAGCTGTGTGACTTTTGTCCCGTTATTTAACTTCACTTTAGATTCAAATTCATCCTTTATTAAATGTGGATAATAAGTACTCCTTCATCAAGTTATTCTCTTAGTAATCATGAGTGCATGCCAATGCATGTTAGCTTCTTCTGTCGAACTGAATGTGAAGCCATATCAAATGTTACTGTGTGGTAAACCAAGAATGTTCTGCCCACAGCCAGTGCTTCCTTTGGTGAAACGTAAGACCTGTGCATTCTTGTGAGGGTAGGGTAGCGTAGTGTTATTCGCTCATCGTGTCTGACTCTTTGCGACCCCGTGTACCGTAGCCCGCCAGGCTCCTCTGTCCATGGGATCCTCCAGGCAAGAATACTGGAGTGGATTGCCATTCCATTCTCCATCTTGTGAGGGTAGGATACGATAAATATGTAACAGAAATTGCTGTTGGATGTGGACCCAGTGTTGGTGCAGGAGTATGGAGAGAACCATTAGCCACACTGGAAAAGTTGCCTGAATCACCAGAGGGAAGACACTAGTGAATTCTCTGACTTGGTAGAACAGGTTCTCATCTGCTAGCATTGTGCCTTATTTAGCAAGTATTGGGGTCACAAAGAGTTAGACACGACTTAGCAACTGAATAGCAACACCATTTGATTGGATGGATGAATGAAAATGTCCACCAAGAGCTCGGTGCAGGATGTCCAGAGCATTTCATGGATTTATCCCCCTTTTGTAGAACCAGAGGAGAACTTTTCTGCTGATGGAGTCACAAACAAAAATGAGTCTCAGACATCCCATCAGATCCCAATCCCCTGTGACATTCGTAGACTAAAAGTGGCAATGGCCTTCGCAGTAGTGGCCTTCTATGCAATAGGTATACTCTTTTGATAAGAGCACGTGAATTATGCTGATTTGAAATTCAGTTTGTGTCTCCCAGAAACCTCTGGTGGTTCCCTTCATTACCATGGCTGCAGATATTGTCAGTGGGAAGTAGTGGTAAACACTTCTTTCTAGTCTCATTATATTGCTTCAGGTGACTGCTGTGGGAACTAGATGCTTTATTCTTTTTATTGATAGTCATTGATTATGACATTAAAATGATCTACAAAATACAGAAGAATTATAACCAAATGTTAGGTATATATGTCCTTTGGGGAAATCACATTGGCATCTGGAATATAGCTGAATCAAATAAAAAAAGGAGGCATAGAGTGAAACACGATATTTATAATTTTACCATTCAGAATCCATGTCATTTATATCACTTAAAATAAACTTGAAAGTCCAAAATGTATTTTCTGGTCACATGTGAATTATTCCTATCTTGTCCTACAAAACTGTTCCAGTTTCTTTTTTATGTTAGAAAGAGTTTTAGGAAATTCTTGTCATTCAGAAGCTATTATATTTTATATATAAAACAAAGCCTTTTTTCTTGACCTTGGACTAAACTTGTGGAAATAAATCATGTGCAAATTTGTTCTGCAACTTTCTAAGCTTAGACAAAATGTATCTTACAGTAATGAAAATTTTGCAGAAGAATCTTTAATAAATTATCAGGATTATAGTTTTATTTCCATAGCATGTCATGCCTTAGGAAGTTCTTTAGCACTCATTTCCTATTGATTTTTAGAGTCATCCACTGCATATTGATATTGAAAGGAAGATCAGAATTCAAATGAGGAGACTGAAGTACTGAGCTTGCCTTCTTAACTAGCCAGGCTCTTGATATTAACTAAATATTTTCAGTGCTCTGAGGTCACACATTTCAGAGAATGGACCATCTATTGGTCCATATGAGTTCTCTCAGAGAGAACTCATCTATTTCTCTCATTTTATAGGTAGTCCAGAGATTTTAACTGGTATGTCCATGACAAATTTGACTAAGTAATTTAGTAAAAATATAATAAAAAACTTCTCTGCCTCAGTTTTATTTCTATTTCCACAACACTTAGACAACATGGAGAATGAAGGTTAACAGGTTTTTATAAGTGGTAAATCATTTTCTTCCCTTTTGGTGGTCATGTTTAATTGCTAACTCATGCCCAACTCTTTTGTGACCCCATGGATTGTAGCCTGCCAGGCTCCTCTGTCTATGGGATTTCCCAGGCAAGAGTACTGGAGTGGGTTGCCATTTCCTTCTCCAGGGGATCTTCCCAACCCAGGGATTGAACCTGTGTCTCCTGCATTGGCAGGAAGATTCTTTACCATTGAGCCACCAGGGAAGTCCTTTCTTACCTTAGTGAAAAATGAAACATCATGCAAGGTACATACACAAGTCATTATTCTTACAAAATTTTACATAGACTTGTTATTAAACCATGGTTTCGGGATGTTAAAAAGATCGCAATGACCAGAAAGTGAAAGTATTAGTTGCTCAGTCGTGTCTGACTCTTTCCAACCCCATGGGCTATAGCCTACCAGGCTCCTCTGTCCATGGAATTGTCCAGGCAAGAATACCAGCGTGAATAGCCATTCCTTTCTCCAGAGGATCTTCCTGACCCAGGAATCAAATCCGGTCTCCTGCATCGCAGGCAGATTCTTTACTGTCTGAGCCACCAGGGAATTCCACCCATGGTGACCAGAGTATTGTATATATTCCTTATGAACAATATCATGCCATTCATTTAATGTTTCCATAGTACTACTAAATAGTAAATTACATACTACTTTCTGTGTATCATAACTTGATCTTAGTAAGGTATTTTGCAAGGGTCTCATTATGTCTTTGCTTTGTGGAGAGACCCTCCCCCAAATCAAGAAGAAAAGATGCTTCAAATTATGACTTACAGTTTTTCAAAGAGAGAAAGATTATGAATAATAACTCATGCGGGCCTGCATTTCAGCAGTTTTTTGGTTTTCTTGTGGAGATGCTTTATCTTTTCTGCTTTTTATTTAAATCACTTGGTCTCTTGATTTTTAAGATGACTATCACACTGCACTATCTTCATAAGGTATCTGAAAAATCATGAAATCATCACCATCTTCTTTGTTCACATTACTTTAGAGAATTTATTTTTAATGCCACACCTACAACAACTGGTGAATGTTTTCAAGAATTAGAAGGCTCCTTGCTATTCTTTGAAACTCTACATTCAAATGGGTATATGTTTCCTTTTCTCCCTTGCCTGTCACTTCTTTTCTTTTCACAGCTATTTTTAAGGCCTCCTCAGACTGCCATTTTGCCTTTTTGCATTTCCTTTCTTGGAGATGGTCTTGATCCCTGCCTCCTGTACAATGTCACGAACCTCTGTCCATGTTTCTTCAGGTACTCTGTCTATCAGATCTAATCCCTTGAATCTATTTGTCACTTCCACGGTATAATTGTAAGGGTTTTGATTTAGGTCATACCTGGATGATCTAGTGGATTTCCCTACTTTCTTCAATTTAAGTCTGGATTTGGCAATAAGAAGTTCATGATCTGAGCCACAGTCAGCTCCCGGTCTTGTTTTTCCTGATCATGTAGAGCTTCTCTATCTTTTGCTGCAAAGAATACAGTCCGTCTGATTTCATTATTGACCATTTTGCCTAGAAAATCCCATGGACAGAGGAGCCTTGTAGGCTGCAGTCCATGGGGCTGCTAGAGTCGGACACGACTGAGCGACTTCACTTTTCACTTTCATGCATTGGAGAAAGAAATGGCAACCCACTCCAGTGTTCTTGCCTGGAGAATCCCAGGGACGGGGAAGCCTGGTGGGCTGCCGTCTCTGGGGTCGCACAGAGTCGGACACAACTGAAGCGACTTAGCAGCAGCAGCAGCAGTGAGGTACACGTGTAGAGTCTTCTCTTGTATTGTTGGAAGAGGGTGTTTGCTATGAACAGTACATTCTCTTCACGAAACTCTGTTAGCCTTTGACCTGCTTTGTTTTGTACTCTGAGGCCATATTTGCCTGTTACTCCAGGTATCTCTTGACTTCCTACTTTTGCATTCCAGTCTCCTATAATGAAAAGGATATCTTATGTGGGATGTTAGTTCTAGAAAGTCTTGTAGGTGTTCATGGAACTGTTATACATCTTCAGATTCTTCAGCATTACTGGTTGGGGCAAGGACTTGGATTGCTGTGATATTGAATGATTTGCCTTGGAAACGAATAGAGAGCATTCTGTCATTTTTGAGATTGCATCCAAGTATTGCATTATGGACTCTTTTGTTGACTATGAGGGCTACTCCATTTCTTCTAAGGGATTCTTGTCCACAGTAGTAGATATAATGGTCATCTGAATTATATTCACCCATTCCAGTCCATTTTAGTTCACTGATTCCTAAAATCTCCATGTTCAATCTTGTCATCCCCTGTTTGACCTCTTTCAATTTGCCTTGCTTCATGGACCTAACATTCCAGGTTCCTATGCTATAATCGCTCATTACAGCATCAGACTTTATTTCCATCAGCAGTTACATCCACAACTGGGTATTGTTTTTGCTTTGGCTCTTTCTCTTCATTCTTTCTGGAGTTATTTCTCCACTGATCTCCAGTAGCATATTGGGTACCTACCGACCTGGGGAATTCATCTTTCAGTGTCTATCTTTTTGCCTTTTCATACAGTTCATGGGGTTCTCAAGGCAAGAATACTGAAGTGGTTTGCCATTCCCTTCTCCAGTGGACCACGTTTTGTCAGAACTCTCCACCATGACCCATCCATCTTGGGTTGCCCTACACAGCATGGCTCATAGTTTCATTGAGTTAGACAAGGCTATGGTCCATGTGATCAGACTGGTTAATTTTCTGTAATTAAAATCACTTCTCTGGCAACATTCTAATAAATTCTGTTATGTTTTGTCCCTTTCAGTATCTTCTCCTTGGATTAGTTGAATCCATAGGAGAAATACTAACTAAATTTGCAAATGACACACAGTTGAGAAAGGATAGAAAACATATTGAAGTTTAAAATCAAATTTTTAAAATCAAGTTTCTGTAATGCTGTTTTTGAAAGGGACCAGGTGTCTAGGCATGACTGCCAGATATGATTTTGTAGGTTTTCTTTGCAGATTCCCACTTTGGGAGGCTTCATGTCAATAATGTGTGTGCATTTTTTCAAGAGAATATGTTTTAATGTACAGTGTTTGTTTATTCATTCTTTCATTTGTTTATGGCAAATTTGGCATTAATGAGATCTTGATTAGCTGGCACTATAGGGAGAAATTATTACCAAATTTACTGTAGATGGATTTCAAATACTCAATTAATACTTTAAAAAATCAGTTGTATGCAAGTAGGATGGTCAGGGTTTGTTTGTTTGTTTGTTTGTTTTTAAACAAAACTGAGTATTATAGAACTGGATGGCTTCATTAAATTAGCTCAATGAACACATGATCCCATGAAATAGCAATATAGGAATTCAGGTATAAGGGGAAAAATGATAATGCAATTCAGATTGTAGCTTGGCTCTAATCTGAGAGGTAATTCTATTTCCTGAATGGGGACAAAATTGGATGAGCATAAATAGTAGAACTAGCATTGAGTAAGTACTATGCTGTGCCAGGAGCCGGTGAGGCATTTCACTCATGATAAAGGTCATGAGGAAGGAGGCTCGGCATACGCAAAGGCGGGATCGAGCCTCAAGAGTCCCCCTGGATATTCTCGAGCATCTACCCCCAAAAAACCAGAGTCTGCCTACTTTATTGCTTTGTGTTCTCACCTCTGACTTTACTGGGGGCTGTCCCCCACCACCGTCTCGATCTCTCTGTCAAAGAGTTAATTTACAGCTCCAATTAATAAAGTTCCTGGGCAACTAGGAGTGTTTAAATCCAAACCCCTCAGATGGCTCTCTAACTCACCTGACAAGTTTACCCGGGCTCCTACAGCTATGCATATGATTGTTTACAGTCTCCCAGCCTCGAGAGGCACGGGAAGCTTAAGATATTCAAATAGCTTAGAGCCTCTCAGAGAGTTAGAAACTGTCAGAATAAAACTAGTAAAAGATTTCATTGATGAACCAATGCTTGCTGCCAAGTTTCCATATCCCCTGAATTGTATCCTTGAATATGTATTAATTAATAGTTGGTATGTAGAAAAAATAAGTAGTGGCCTTGGTGTTAGTAACTTTAGACCCTTAAGGTAATAAATTCTTTCCTTTGTTGTAAACCCATCACACATCCGCCCTATAGGAATGCAATTTTATCTTCGGAAGATGGTGCCAAACCTTAAAATAATTACTCTTAGGAAAAATAAGTCTTTGTTGATAAGTCTTTGTCAAGAGTCATAAAATGTTAATAGGCCTTCTGGCCAGAAGATGATGTAAATCACCTAAACCATTAGTATACGATCAATTTGCAGGAAAGAAACCCTGGTTTTTGATAAGGATCAAAGACTGCTGACTTTGCATCCCCTATTATCCTCTATGTGTAACTTAGGGTATAAAAGCCCCTGTTGAAAATAAAGCTACGGGCCTTGCTCACCAGTGCTTGGTCTCCCCATGTCCATCTTCCCCTTAACTTCCAGCTGAGTCTCCATCTGGAGCGTGGATATCCTCTGCGACCACTTATTTGCCTGGGCTTCTAAGACCCACTCGAGAAGGTGTCTAAGGTGGGGCACCTTCCGCTATTCGATAGGGCGCCTGCGGCCTCCGTGGTCAGAGCTAACCTGGTGTCATGGGTTATATTGATTTTCCGCGTAAACCAAGCTACTCAGCTTCTTTTCTCCACTGAATTTTCCTACTGAGCTATCCTCATTCTATTACTCTTTATATCTTTGATAAATAAATAAATAAATAGTCGCCGAAGCTGTCTCTCCTTCGAATACCCTGGATCAGCCGGGGCTGGACCTCAGCAATGCTGCAGATCATCTGTTAGTTGTTTTCACATACACTATTTCACATAAGCCTCACAACAGCTGGACTTCCATCTTCCCGCATCACCTCAACCAGAGCAACTTTACTGTTGCTCTGTAACTTGAAAGACTGTGTCAGGTTGGGATTAGAAGGAAGGATGTTTTTGAACTGTGGTGTTGGAGAAGGCTCTTGAGAGTCCCTTGGACTGCAACGAGATCAAATCAGTCAATCCTAAAGAAAATATTCATTGAATATTCATTGGAAGGACTGATGTTGAAGCTGAAGCTCCAATTCTTTGGCCACCTGATGTGAAGAACTGACTCTGTGAAAAAGACCCTGATGCTGGGAAAGATTAAAGGCAAGAGGAGAAGGGGATGATAGAAGATGAGATGGTTGGATGGCATCACTGACTCAATGGACATGAGTTTGAACAAGCTCCGGGAGTTGCTGATGGACAGGGAAGCCTGGCGTGCTGCAGTCCATGGGGTCGCAAAGAGTTGGACATGACTGAGCTACTGAACTGAACTGAGAAGGAAGGAACATAATAGAAGTATGTGACATAATTGTCTCATGAATTTAGTGAAGATTGCAATATTAACACAAAAAAGTTAACCAAAAACAGCAGAAGCAGTTGCAGCATGCCTTACATCACGGAAGCTCATGCTGGTGACACTCGATATAGGGAGGGCTATGTCAGCAGAGAGGATGAAGCCCAATTCTTGCTAAGTCATTATGCTTTTCTTAGACAAGTTTGGAATCTTCATAAATATGTAGCATTTATTCATTCATTCTTTGAGTTTTAGGAAACTCAGCACTCACAGTATGATGTCTTCATTCATGGTAAAGCAGCATTGGTGCCCTCATTCCAAATAATATTTAATATCACTCTGCTCCAGATTTCCCATATTCTGACAAGCCCTTTTATCTCAGAGGCACCATATAAGATTTGCTTGAAAAGAGTTGTCCGCTGCTACAAGTCAGTCAGTTTGGGGAAACACAGTGTTTTACCTGTGTTAGTCAGCTCCAGTTGCAGTTAACAGAACACCACAGACTGGATATATTAAAGCTACAGGAATTTAGTTTTCATAGTTCTGAAGCCTGGGAAGTCTAGGATCAAGGGGTTGGCAGATTTTATTCTTTGTGGGGACTTTCTACTTGGCTTGCTGCGCCTTCACATGGAGAAGATAGACAGCTCTGTCTCTCTTTCTTTTCATATATAAGGACTCTAATTCCATCCTGGAGTACCTACCCTCATCATCTCATCTAAGCCTAACTATTTCTCAAAGGCTTCACTTCTAGATACCATCATGCTAGAGAGTTAAGGCATCAACATACAAATTTTGGAGGGGCACAGCCCTTCAGCTTGAAAATATTCATAACAGGGCCTATTTATAAAATTAGTAACTTACTTTTTCCCCAGATTTTAATCTGTTGGGTAAACTTGTAAGATTTTATTGGTTTGAGTTTCCTCTGTCACTTTCTTTTCCCTATATGGTACAACAAGATTTTAGTTTACAAAATATTATTCTGCCCATTTTCACAGTTGTTTCCCCATTTAGAAAAAAATATTTTTATAAATGGTGAGCTCTTGTTTTCCTTTGTCAGTAATTCTACATCAGCCAAGTCATATTCTCTGAATGTAATCTCCAAGCACCCAGCAATATTGTTGTAAGCCTCAGAGTGTGATGAAATAGAAAATTAACAGTTTAAGTGGTGTAAAATAGAACTATGTTTTAACTCACATTTTTTCTGTCTCCTCCCATAGCATACTGAAAAGCCTATGTTCTGGTGGCCAAAAAGAAACTTCAGTAAACAGCTCTGGAGTCTCTTGTAGTTCTGGGTCTAGATATATAATACTTTTATCTGTATAATAAATAAATACTTTCTGTTTCCTCTTTATATTTTTATTCAGCTTACATGCTGTTTGATTGTATCTGCACTCTTTTTTTATAAATTGCTTCAGATTGTAATTGCTAATGCAATTAATTGAACATATATTGATATGATAAAAAGAGATATGGACTTCAGGAAATCTGAGTTCAAATAATTGACCTAGTTATTTCTTAGCTTTTTTACCCCCTAGCTCTATTAAATAATTATTGACAAACAAAAGTTATATACATTTAAGGTAGAGAATGTGATATTTTGATATATGTATATATTATGAATTGTTTACCACAATTAAGCTAAAACAAATCCATTACCTCACATAGTTACTCCTTTCTGTGTATGGAGAGAGCACTTGAGATGTACTCTCTTAGCAGATTTCAAGGACACAGTGCATTATTGCAAACTATGCTGTACTTTAGGTTTCCAGAACTTATTTATTTTATTAATTTAACTAGAATTTCATACCCTCTGACCAACATCTTTCCTTTTGCTCAAACCCTGGCCCTTGTTAACCATTCTGCTCTCTCTTACTATAATTTGGCTCTATTTTAATTTTATTTTACATATACATAAGACCATGCAGTGTTTGTCTGTGCCTGATTACTTCACTTAGGGTGATGTCCTCCAGGTTTATCCATGTTGTTGTAAGTGACAGAGATTTCTTTATTTTGTAGGCTAAATAATATACATATATATATATATATATTTTTTTCCTTTATCGTTTGTTAGCGGTCACTGAACATTCCATATCTTGGCTACTATAAATAATGCTGTGATTAACATGGGTGTACAAATATCTATTGAAGAGGGTGATTTTATTTCCTTTAGATATATACCCAAGAAGGTGATGGATCAAATGATAGTTCTATTTTTATTTTTCTGAGGGACCTCTACACTGTTTTCCGTAATGGCTGTACCAACTTACATTCTTACCAGTGTGTACAAAGACACCCTTTTGTCCATATCATCATCGATACTTGTTATTTTTTTACTTTTTGATAATAACCATTGGGGTGTCCCCAGTGGCTCAGTGGGTAAAGAATCCTCTTGCAGTGCAGGAGATATAGGAAATGCGGGTTCAATCCCTGGGTCGGGAAGATACCCCAAAGAAGGAAATGGCAACCTACTTAGTATTCTCACCCAAAATCCCAGGGACAGAGGATCCCGGTGGGCTACAGTTCATGGGGTTGCAAAGAGTTAAACACAAATGAGCACATACATACACATCCTAACATGCATGAGGTGATTTGTTATTGTTTTTTGATTTTCTTTTCCCTGACTATTAGTGATGTTGAACATCTTTCCATATTGGAGAAGGCAATGGCACCCCACTCCAGTACTCTTGCCTGGAAAACCCCATGGACGGAGGAGCCTGGTGGGCTGCAGTCCATGGTGTACCTTTTGGTTATTCACGTGACTTCTTTGGAGACATGTCCATCTAGGTCCTTTGCCCATTTTAAAAATCAAGTTATCTAGTTAATTTCTTTCTTGCTGTTGAGTTGTATGAGTTCCTTATATATTTTTGATATTAATCCCTTGACAGATGTATGGTTTGCAAATGTTTTCTCATGTTCTGTATTGCCTCTACATTGTACTGATTATTTTCTTTGCTATGAGAAACTTTTTAGTCTGATATAGACAAATTTGGTTATTTTTTATTTTATTGCCTGTGTTTTTGATCGAAAAGTCAGATCCAGAAAAAAATCAATGCCAAGACCAGTACTTTGGGAAAATCTCTGGCAGTTCTAGATATGCATTTTTTCATGCAAATGAGTTTGGATATATATAGTTATAGTTCCTGTGGTTTCTTTTTCATTCTTAAATAGGGATTGTGGTATATAATTACATTTAAATTCATGAAATACTTAGAAAAATACAAACTATATCTGATAACTAAGTTATAGACAATTAGAAATTATTTACCATTCCATGGAAATAACATGTTTTTCAAAGTTAGAATTCTTGTACATGGTTTTTCTGAAGGATCATTTTAGTACTCATTCTACTTGAAACCTATTACTATGAAAGGCCATTTCAAATTCAGTAGTGGCAGTATATTGGTTTTGGTTAGAGCTTTTGAAGTTCTATCATAAAATACAGGAGCTTTTCATTAGAAATGAGGTATTTTACCATATTCAGGTAGCATTTTAAAAATTTTACGGTTATTTAAGCATTTCCATGGTTTTCATTTTTTTGCAATTTAAAAACCAGAAGTCTAAAGAAATATTGTTTAAAATAATCCATTTTCTGTACAAACTAACTTGATTGTTGGATTTTTTTTATAGTGTATACATTTATCAAATCATCATGTTGTACACTCTAAAAGCATTCCAATCTTATGTGTTAATTCTACCTCAGTAGAGCTTCAACTATGATAAGATAAAAATCCATTCTTCTACAAAACAAAATAAAGACACTGAAATCTTCTCCACCTAAGGATTAAAAGACCATTAAGAAGTAAATTGGTATAATGACTTGGAGGTGAATTCTTTGTTTATATAGACAGTATGTAATTGTGGAAGGACAAAAACATTTGGAAGGATTAGATAAAGGATAAATCTACTTTTTTTTTGATTAAGCTGGTTCTTCATCACTGCACATAGACTTTCTCTGGAAGCAATGAGCGGGGGCTAGTCAATTGCAGTGCATGAGCTTCTCCTCGCAGTGGCTTTTCTTGTTGCGGAGCACAGACTCTAGAGCACAGGCTTCAGAAGTTGTGGTGCAGGGCCTTAGCATGTGGGGTCTTCCAGGACCAGGGATCAAACTTGTGTCCTCTGCATTGGCAGGTGGATTCTTAACCACTAGGAAATATGGAAACCAAATTGGTATCTTGTCACTAGACTCTAATGTTAGTTCCATATGTAAATTTGAATATGATTTTGCATATCTATCATTTTAAGTAAAGATTAGCTCATATTATTCTGAGAGATAATGGAGTAATCATTTTTGAAACCCATATCTAAATTCCTTTATCAAATGATGCTGTCAATATATTCCAATTTTTCTTACATAATTTTTATAAGGAACTAGACTTCTTGTTTAATATTAATTAAATAACTTCAGTTACAACATCAACAAAAATATGCAGGCTTAATTTGGTCATTTGTTTGTTTGTTTTTGATTAATAGCACTCTTTATACCCTAAGAATAAATTAACATAAAAAGCTTTAGTGACTTGTGTTCAGTTCAGTTCAGTCGCTCAGTCATGTCCACCTCTTTGCAACCCCATGAACTGCAGCACACCAGGCTTCCCTGTCCATCACCAACTCCCAGAACTTACTCAAACTCATATCCATTGAGTCAGTGATGCCATCCAACTATCTCATCCTCTGTCATTCCCTTCTCCTCCCATTGTCAATCATTTCCAGCATCAGGGCTTTTCCAATGAGGCAGTTCTTTGCATGAGATGGCCAAAGTATTGAAGTTTCAGCTTCAGTATCAGTCCTTCCAATGAATATTCAAAACTGGTTTCCTTTAGGATAGACTGGTTGGAGACTTGTGTTAGTTGCCTATAATTGAAAGTTAGGTCCAGATGGAGGGAGTGGCGTATAGCATTGTAGTAGTTTTGGGGCAAGCTAGGAGAAGGCAATGGCAACCCACTCCAGTGTTCTTGCCTGGAGAATCCCAGGGATGGGGGAGCCTGGTGGGCTGCCGTCTATGCAGTCGCACAGAGTCGGACATGACTGAAGCGACTTAGCAGCAGCAGTGTATTTATGATGCATTTATATGCTTATGTTTATACTTGTGTTAAAATCCTTGCTGAGCTTGAGCTTTTCAGTTTATGTGTGATATAACAGATGTTGACTGGGGGAAAAAAAAGCATTTAAAAATATATTAACACCAGGTATAACCTTGAAAAAGTAGTAAACTGGTATAATTACACATGTCATTGAGTTGAAATGACATCTTGAGGTTCTATACTCTTTATATGTTTCATATGTTGAAACTAGCCCATTTAGACTGATATGATTAACTTGGGCTAAATGTGGAGAGTCATTTCAAAACTAGTAGTTTCAGTAAGAACTTGTTCTGCTTTATTTGACTAGATTTCCAATTCATCAAAATGTGATCTGGTAAGATCATAGGTGTTTGAAATAAAGCAGAACTCTGATTCATTTCTCTACTACTTCCTATGAGTGAGACTGCTAGCAAATCTCTAGACTTACACATACAATAAAACTAAAATAATACTCTACTTAAGGATTTGTGGGATGGAGAAAGGAAGAGTGTTTCCTGTGAAAAAGGCTTGTTAATTCTAAAGTGCATTACATTCCTTAATAGCTTCTTAAAACCCAACACCTCTAAAATATCATGATAGTTCTTTTTTTTTTTGTTAATACCGGGCTTATTATAAGTACAATTAACTGTACAGTTGCACCACATATTGGCTGAAATGTGGTGTATTTTCAGAGTATTTCAGAGTATTTTGACTTTTCAATTTATTCCGAATAGTTCTCCCCCCCGAATCTTGACAGGACTGTTTTAGCATATTCACACATGGATTGTGGCATATTCTGTGTTAAATACGTGGCATGGTTGACTGGGGTGTATGACTTTTTATTGCATCCCAGTGGAAGTTACCAGAACAATAGCTTGACTGACATGAACTTTTGTAGCCTTTTGGGTTTTAGTTTTCTTCTGGTGTTTATTTTCACCAACAGTTTAGAATTTCTTGACCCTCATGACTATTTAGAACAATATCTTTTGCTGAGATATGCTATTGACTGATGGAAGTATTTTTGATCACTGATTTCACGACATAGTTATATCCATCTGTAAAAAACAAAGTGAGAAATTCAAGCACTCATCTCTTGTTTTGAAACTGATTAATTTCTAAGTAGTGTATAGGTATAAATTCTATAAAACATAAGTTTTAAAAGAGCATTCACGTTATAGTAACACTCCTCTTCTGTCTCTGTCTCTCTCTGCTTTCATTCCTTCTCCTGGGAAGCAATACTTTTAACAGTTTGTTGAATTACTTTCCATACATATTCTAGAAGCAATTCTCTGTGAATTCAATCAGTAAAGAGTTCATACCCTACCTTAGTCAGTATCGTGCTTTGATATATTACTCTTAAATTGGTAAAAATGTGATTATCTTATATAGTTCACAAAGTTCTTTCAGTTTTTTTGTTGTTGTTGTTCCTCAGGCATGCTTAACTCCTGCATAATTTCTAAGTAAACAGCTTTTCAGTAGTTTGTGTTTGGTCTTTCAAGCTTATCAGATCAGTGAGTGTTATGCTTTCATGCTCACCATATCTTGTAAATTGATGTAGAGGAATACATCTGTTATCCTAAGTTGGAGACTTCATGCCTGCTTTGTAAGCTTGTAATGGCACTCTCGTGACTACACGTTGACAGCATTGGCTCTTAACTTACAAATGTATGGTCAGTCTGTGTTGCTGGCTTACTGGTCTTATTCGTTTCATCTGAAGTACAATCTACTTGCCTGGGGCCCTATTAATGGCTAAATATTTGTGTACTATCCCCGGTTGTTATGCTGAAGCCCTAACCTCCTATGCTAGGGTATTAGGAGGTCGGGCCTTAGAGAGAGAGTGAGGTTTAGATGAGGTCATGTGAGTTGTTCTCATGATGAGATTAGTGCCCTTAGAAGCAGGGACCAGAGAACTTCTTCTTTTCTTCATGTGAGACTGTAGTAAGAAGGTAGCTGGCCATCTGCAAAGCAGGAGGAAAGGTCTCATAAGACATCAGACCTACTGGCACCTTGATCTTGGACCTCTCAGCCTCAAAAGCTATCAGAAATAGATGTGTGTGGGTTTTGTTGTTTGTTTGTTTAAGTCAAGGGGTTTATGGTATTTTATTAGCCCAGACTGTCTAGCCCTTGACATGTCTAGCCCTCCTAGAGCCGTTTACCTGAGGGACTGGAACTTGCTATGGTGTTTCAGTTGACCTTCCCACCACTGTGATTTTCCCATCACATTTGCCTGGCACAGAGTTCACAGAGCCTGGTGTGATGTTATTGGTAGGACAGCTCACTAAATTCTAGGAGAAAGCCCTGTGTGAGAAATGATCTGTCCCTCTAGACCAGAACCTATCTTGTGCAGGCTCATTCTTCTTTCCACCCATTTCCACTCAGCTTCCGTATGTCTGTTGGATGAGACTGCAGCATATGTGACAGCCATGACTTCATATAGTTGCACAGTATATTTCTAATACAGTGTGATACAAACTCCAGTTTAAATGAATATATTGGGACTCTCCACTGTTTCTGTGGTTGTTAATGCATCACCAGCACCAGTGGAACAAGTGATTAGAAGCTTTGTGCTTTGAGGTAATTGCTTCTCTGGATTTCAGTCATCTTTTAGGAGACCTCGGGAATCCAGGAAAACAGAAGCAGATGGAACCAGGCACTGTGCAGCAAGAGCATAGACTGCAATGCAAATACATGGGCCTAATAAGCTGGCTTTCAAAAAATATATGTCTCCAAAACCGCCCAGGGAGAGTCTAGATCAATAGGGCTGGGATGGAACCCAAACGATCAGTACTTTTAAAGCCTCCCTATGTGATAAAGTTGTGCTTCTAGTAGGGAATTACTGTTCCAAAGAGCAGTCATCACAGATGTACTCTGTCATTGGTTACAGTTAGGGAAATGAGATGTTTATGGGAAAGATCATTCTTGAAAGAAACCGAAATAAAGTCATTCAAGGGAAAAATGACTTCTAATATTCTGTATCGGAGAAGGCAATGGCACCCCACTCCAGTACTCTTGCCTGGAAAATCCCATGGGCGGAGGAGCCTGGTGGGTTGCAGTCCATGTGGTCGCTGAGGTCGGACATGACTGAGCGACTTCACTTTCACTTTTCACTTTCCTGCATTGGAGAAGGAAATGGCAGCCCACTCCAGTGTTCTTGCCTGGAGAATCCCAGGGACAGGGGAGCCTGGTGGGCTGCCATCTATGGGGTCACACAGAGTCAGACACGACGGAAGTGACTTAGCAATAGCAATAGCAATATTCTATATATATAAAAAAGCAGTGTAAAAGATCAACTCCTGTCCCTCATCTCCCCACTTCCTTTGCCACCTAATGAAGGGACCAGTTTAAATAGAAAATATTGTTCAATATTTGTTGATTTATTGTCTGTGTTGTATAACATAGCATATAGGCTATTGCGCTTTTTACTTTTGGATTGAACAGTGTACTATGGAAGTGAGAATTACACATTCTTTTGTAATAATAGACTACAAACACTACAAGCATTTTTTTAAGTGATTGCATACTTTTTGGCACACAAGATTTATACTTTAACTGTCTGATCTACTAGGCTAACTTCTGAGAACCATCTACATAGAAATTACCTGCAGTGAATTTAGCTAATTTTAGGCAAATCATAAAAGTTTTTGGAATGCTCTTATCACTGGTTCTTGACAAACTTGACAATAGGATCACCAGGCACTTCTCAGACCTCTGATATTAGGTCCCCTTTCTGATGCCTCCATCTATGAATGTTTGTTTCTCTTTCTGGGTCATATGGAATTCATTCATTTCTCTCTTATTTTAACAGCCTCATTCTATTTATTTCTTTCATCACTATCCTGCTTTTGTGGTCATTTGTTTTCTTTCTGCTTTTAAATGTATATAAATAGTTTAAATGTGTTAAATTGTCCTGTTTTATACTCATAAAACATTATTTTCAATCATTTGTTTACTTTATCTTTCATAAGCATTAAGGTACTTTTTAAAAATGATCTCTCTTGTAAATTTGCAAATCTAATACTTGTAAAAACTCACAAGATTTTCAGAGCACTAAGAGTAATATGCTGAAAAGAGACCAATGCTATGCAAATGTTAAGACAAGTTCATTGTTTTAGTCATAATAATAATGGGGTTACACAGAATCTTACATTTTGGGAACTGAGATACTAGAGTGAAAATTTGACTACCAGATAATGGAGAAAGCATGGACCTGCTTTGACTAATGTGTTCATTCAATAAGGATTTATTGTCTTGGGAAAGATAATGAAATAAAACTCATGGTCCATGTACTTAGTGGGACAAGAGGACGTGCATACCACAGCACAGCAGAAAATGTCCATGGGAACATAAGACTCTAAAAGAGAAGACAAGAACAGAACATTATCCCCCAGAAGGCACAGCAGGAAAATACTATGGTGTCATATGATGCCCCAGCATGGTCAGGAAAGGGTTCATAAAAGAAAAGGGAACAAATGGGGCTTTAAAATGTGGGTGAGAATTTGCTAGAAAGACAGTAGAAAATAATAAACGTCAGGAGAGTGTTTGAAAATAAGGAACCTGGTTGATACAGCTGGGTAGAGTGTTCATGTGAAGGAACAATTGGAGATGAAATTAAGGATATCTTATTACTCTTATGCGACAGGTAACAAAAGCTGGTTAAATAAATAAATAAATGGTAGGGATCATCGTATCATGATGGCTTAAAATTCCAGAAATAGAATTCAGTTTAGATATGGGTTATGAGCCACTTGATGTGACAAAGAAGATGTGAAGATGTGACCAAGATGGGTTTTATGTTATTGTTTCTTGACTCTATATCCCCAGGATTTGCTCCAGTCCCAAGTTTACAAGCTTTCGATCTTTATCAAGATGAAAACTTCTCTTTGTGATGGCACCCCACTCCAGTATTCTTGCCTGGAAAATCCCATAGACAGAGGAGCCTGGTGGGCTGCAGTCCATGGGGTCGTTAAGAGTCGGACACGACTGAGCAACTTCACTTTCACTTTTCACTTTCACACACTGGAGAAGGAAATGGCAACCCACTCCAGTGTTCTTGCCTGGAGAATCCCAGGGATGGGGGAGCCTGGTGGGCTGCCGTCTATGGGGTCGCACAGAGTCGGACACAACTGAAGCGACTTAGCAGCAGCAGCAGCATAAAAGACAATTAAAATACTTTTTCCCAGAATCTCCAGCAAACATCTCTAAGTGCTATATCTGCTATTTTTGAATTGATCACTGTAGATCAAGAGGATGGGATGTACTGAATGGTTCTTCCGTATCGGTTTCATTTCTAGAGCTGGCTTTGCGACACAGCCACCTGAACTTCCAAAAATGGGAAAGAAATGAACTTACCAAAGGAAACTTAGGGTACTATTGGTGTAAAAATGGAGCATAGTTGGTGAAAAGACAACCACCAGAAGTCCTGCATAGGAAAATAATTTGTGCCAAATGTATAATGTAGGGACTAAGGAAGCGCAGATGGTTTTCAGTAGAAACATGGAGTCATACAAAGCGCAATCAAAAATTACCCTTGGAATTGCACTGTTAGGTATTTACCAAGGAGAATTCTTGAACAGAGGCAGTGAGGGACACATAAAATAGTATTCATAGTAGAAAATCTAAAAACCATCTAAGTGTCAATCAAGACAAGAGTAGATGAGTAATTTGTTGTATATTCACAGAACCATACCACAGGCAAAATGAATACACACACACACACATATACACATAGCAATATGCAGCAACATGGATAAATGTTTTTAATAAATTACTAAATATTAAATGAAAAGTGAATTCCCAAAGATTATAAACATGATGGTATTTTTGTAAACTTAAAAACAAATGATTTTCAAATATATAGCTTTTTAAGTACATATTGCTTTTAAGAATGCAATGCTGCTGCTGCTACTGCTGCTAAGTCGCTTCAGTCATGTCCGACTCTGTGCGACCCCACAGATTGCAGCCTACCAGGCTCCGCTGTCCTTGGGATTCTCCAGGCAAGAACAGTGGAGTGGGTTGCCATTTCCTTCTCCAATGCATGAAAGTGAAAGTGAAGTCGCTCAGTAAGTGTCCGACTCTTCGTGACCCGATGGACTACAGCCTACCAGGCTCCTCCATCCATGGGATTTTCCAGGCAAGAGTACTGGAGTGGGTTGCCATTGCCTTCTCCTAAGAATGCAATAAGATTATACAAAAAGTGTTGAGACAGAAGAAAAACAAGTGAATAGGTAATGTAGAAGACTGTGTTATGTGGCTTATGAAAAAGAATAAAACAATAATAAATGACAGAATATGCAGTAGTAGGATTTTTTTTTTTAATATATCATGGTCATTGACATCTTCTCTTAAAAGATGCCACTTAAGCAGAGAATTGATGGGAGTAAAGGGGTGAACTACATAGAATTGCTGGAAGTGAAAGGGTGAGCTTAGTGGGTGACAAGGAGGGAATCTGTTTTGGCAGAGGAATAGTAAATGCAAATGCAGTAGGAAATGCCAGGGGAGTGTGGTTGGTGTGTTGTAGAGAATTTCAGTGAAACCAGTATGGCTGAGAGACTGGGTACCAGGAATGGTGAGACATCAAGTCAGAGCAGTAGAGGAGGTTCATATCATGTAGGACTGTCAGAGCCATTGTAAGGACCTGGCTGTTAGTCTTCCTGAGATAGGAATTAACCACTATAAGATAGCAGTCCATTGGAGGGCATTGAGGAGAAGAATGATGTATTATTTAAAAGATTACTGTGACTGCTTTGTGGAGAGAAGGATGGGTAGGTCAAGCTGGGAATCAGGGAAAGCAGAGATCAGTTAGAAGAGTTTAAATTAATTCAAGAGAGGGGTGATGTACCTTGGGAGAGTATGAGTGTTCTGAACATTTACAACTTTGGAGCAAATTACCCCTGATTTAGTGGCTTGTACATCAACCATCTTATTATACATCACGTTTTTGTGGGCCAAGGTTATAGGCAGGGTTCTCTGCCAGGCAGTTCTGCTTCATGAGGAGCAAACAAGGGTAATTTGGAGATATTCAGCTGGTATCTTATTTGTTGATCCAAGACAGCTTCCTCTACCTACCCAGGGTCTCTCTACATGGTCTATTCAGTATTCAGACTACCTACATAGTAGTTTAGAACTCCAGCAGCAGGTATCCCAAGAAGGCAAAAGTGATAGTTACCAGTGTCTAGATCTAGAAAGTGCTACACCATCCCTTCTGTCACATTGTAATTGTCAAAGCGGTCACAAAGTGCACCCAAATTCCAGGGTTGGGGATTTCGACTTATCTCTCTTTTTTGAAAATTATTTATTTGGTGACACTGAGTCTCAGTTGCAGCATATGGGATCTAGATCCCCAATCAGAAATCGAACCTGGACCCATGCATTGAAATCACAGAGTCTTAGCTACTGGACAGTCAGAGAAGTCTCTAAACTTTATCTCTTGATAGGAGGACTCTCAAAGAATTTGTGGCTATATATAAACTGTTGCAACACAAGAGGTACAGGCTATGAGAAGTGACTAATTCTAAATAGCTTTAAATGTTTAGGTTTGGCCAATGGATTAAATATGCGTTTGAGAGAAAAAGAAGGATCAGGGATGGCCCCATGATTTTTGATCCAGACAACTAGAGAAACAGAGTAGTTTACTGAGATAGGGAAAACTATGGGAAGGAAAATCAGAGTTCATGGTAAGTTTTCATTTTGTGCATGGCAAGTTTGAGTTGCTTGTTTGAGAACCCAGTGGACATATCAAATAGGCTGTCAGGTATATGGTTCTGGAGTTCACGAGAAAGCTTTGGGCAGAGGCTATCTGTGTATAGATGGTATTTAAATTAATGGGACTGCATGAGTTTCATTTAGAGAGGAAGAGTAGGTGGAGGAGAGGAGAAATCTAATTACTGAGCCTAAGGGAAGTGCAAATATTTGTAATTATTAGGAAATGATGAGAAACCAGCAAGGAAATCAAGAGTAGGTCGTGATGTAGAAGTACCAAGGGAAAATGATGTCTAAGAAGCCTAGAGAAATCATTAGATGGAGTAGGGAATAATCAAATTTGTTACACACTGATTACACAAATGAGGACTGAAACTTGAATATTTTCTTGGAGCCTAGATTGCTGATGACCCTTATAGGAGCTATTTTGTTTGAGCCATAGAAACAAAAGCCCGTATGAGTGGCTGCAAGGAAAAAAAAAAAAAAATCTGGGAACAAGAAGAGAAAGCTTGCATGGACAAAACCTTAATACACTTTCTAGAATTCCTCTTGTCTGCCAAAAAGAAACACCCTGTTCTCTTTCTGGCCTCAATATCTGAACAGGGGCAAATGGATGGCCCTGGGCATTTGTATCAACTTAAGGGTATTTGCCAAAGCTGATGTCTATGATTTAAAGAATGTCAACTAGAGTTGTTTCTGGTCATTGAATATGCTTCTATTTGTCTCCTTCTGACACTGTTAAATATACAGAAGGTTTCATCACTTCAAATTTAAATGCTTGTTTAAAAATGCTTTCTTACTATTACATCAAATGGCAAGAGGACTAAATTCCAGTTTCAGTTGCATGAAGAAAAAAATTGAATTTGAAAGCCTTTGGGCTTCTACTTCCCAGCTGGTCATAGTTCACAGCATTATCTACTATCTTACTAATATTTCCTGCCTTGTCTATGAATATATTTATGTGTGAGCTGTTGATATCATTGTGGCAAGGCATCAGCCTTCTCTTGCACTAACTTAGTAAAACTTTTTAAGGAGCACAGTGAAAAGTTTCAGACTTAGAACTCTCTGGAGTAACAAACTACTGCTGCTGCTGCTGCTGCTAAGTCACTTCAGTCGTGTCCGACTCTGTGCAACCCCATAGACGGCAGCCCACCAGGCTCCCCCGTCCCTGGGATTCTCCAGGCAAGAACCCTGGAGCGGGTTGCCATTTCCTTCTCCAATGCATGAAAGTGAAAAGTGAAAGTGAAGTCGCTCAGTCGTGTCAGACCCTTTTAGCGACACCATGGACTGCAGCCTACCAGGCTCCTCTGTCCACGGGATTTTCCAGGCAAGAGTACTGGAGTGGGGTGCCATTACTCACTAGCTAATACTGATGACAATGATGTTAATGGTAGTAATATCACCTCTACATCATGATGGCAAAGAAAAAGAAGGTGCCATGCTAATTATATTACACATATTCTCTGAAAGAATCTTTCCTGTAAACTGAGATAGGAATTACTCTTGTCATTTTACAGATGAAGAATAGAGATTTAATGAGGTTAAATAACTTGGCCAGTGTCATATATCTAATCTGTGCAGTCAACTTGGAAAGGCAGGCAGAATCTAGAGCTTATAAGGCTTGAATGCTGTCTTCCCTTTACTAACTTTAATTTATTTAATGAAATAAAGATAACGATTGATGTACTTATTCCTCATTGTGAGTAATGTATATAGGTGTGTGTGTATGTATAACTTTTTATAAAATACATACGTAATTTTGAGATAATTTCTAAAATGAAGATTGGAACATAATTAGTTTAACCCTCTGATTGACCCATTTTTTAAGATCTCTTTCCGAGAACTTTTTTAAAATTTATTTTTTACTGAAGTTAAGTGAAGTCGCTCAGTCGTATCCGACTCTTTGCGACCCCATGGACTATAGCCTATCAGGCTCCTCCGTCCATGGGATTTTCCAGGCAAGAGTGCTGGAGTGGATTACCATTTCCTTCTCCAGGGGATTTTTCCCTACCCAGGAAGAGAACCCGGGTCTCCCGCATTGCAGGCAGACGCTTTACCGTCTGAGCCACCAGGGAAGCCCTGCCTGCCAGACTTTTACTGAAGTATAGTTAAATTACAGTGTTGTGTTATTTCTGATGTACAGCAAAGTTATTAAGTCATGCATATATATGTTTATATAGATTTATATATTCTTACGCATTATGGTTTATTATATGATATTGAATATCTCTCTGTGCTATACAATAGGACTTTGTTATTTATACATTCTATGTGTAATAATGTTTACCTCCTATTCTCAGACTCCCAGTCTAGACTTCCTCTATCTACTTCTCCCTTGGCAAAGGGGGAACATGTCTGTTTTCTATGTCTGTGAGTCTATTTCTGTTTCATAAATGAGTTCCTTTGTGTCATATTTTAGATTCTACATATAAATGCTACTATGTGGCAATTTGTCTTTCTCTTTCTGACTTATCTAACCTAGTTGATCTCTGGGTCCATTCATGTTGCTGCAAATTTCATTTTTTATGGCTGAATAGTATTCCATTGTGTGTGTGTGCACACATGCGCATGTGTGTGTGTGTGTGTGTGTGCTCATCTTTATCCATTCATCTGTCAATGGACATTTTGGTTGCTTCTGTATTTCAGCTATTGTAAATAGTGCTACTCTGAACATCAAGGTGAATGTATCATTTCAAATTAAAGTTTTCTCTGATAAATGCCTAGGAGTGGAATTGCTGGATCATATGGCAACTCTGTTTTTAGTTTTTTGAGGAATGCCATACTGTTTTCCATAGTGACTGTACCAATTTTCATTCCCACCAACAGTATAGGAGAGTTCTCTTTTCTCCACACCCTCTCCAGCATTTGTTATTTATAAACTTTTTAATGATGACCAGTCTGACCTGTATAAGCTGGTACCTCATTATAGCTTTAATTTGCAAGTCTCTAATAATAAGTGATGTTGAGCATCTTTTTTATGTGCCTATTGGCCATCTATATATTTTCTTTGCAAAAATGTCTATTTAGGTCATCTGCCTAATTGGGGAAGTTTTTGTTGTTGTTGCTGTTGTCTGAGCTGTTTGTATATTTTGGAAATTAAACTCTTGTCGGTCATGTCATTTGCTACTATTTCTTCCCAGTCCATAGGTGGTCTTTTTGCTTTATGGTTTCATTGTTGTGTAAAAGCTCGTAAGTTTGATTAGGTCCTATTTGTTTACTTTTGCTATTATTTCTATTGTCTTGAGAGACTGACCTAAAAAAGCATTGCTATGAATTATATCAGAGAATGTTTTGCCTCTGTTCTGTTCTAGTAGTTTTAGAGGTCATGTCATATCTAAGTCTTTAAATTTTGATAATCTTGTGATTTTATCTTTTCTTTTGTGGATGTGGTGTATCACATTGATTGATTTGCAAATTGTTGAACCATTCCTGTGACCCTGGGATGAATCCAACTTGGTTATGATGCATGGTCTTTTTTATGTGTTGTTGGATTCAATTTGCTAATTCTTTGTTACAGCTAATGTAATGCCCAGAATTGACTCCTTTGAGAGAAAAAGCTTAACATTTTTTACAAAAAGTCTTTCTGATAGTAAGAAAAATGCCTACTTCTATACACTATCCTTTTCCCATTATTATCCTAAATTGAGCTATTACTTAATCATGCTGTTACTTGTTCTTATATTCTTGCCTGGAGAAATCAGAAAAATATTTTTAAATTTTAAAATCAGTGACTGTTTAAGCTGGGATGTTGCTGTTTTCCTGCTTTTGAACTTGAACTGAACAATTGGTTTTACTTGGGTCTCCAGTCTGTTGGCTTTTGGAATGAAGCCTACAGTATTGGCTCTCCTGGTTCCCATGCCTTTGGACTGGTGTTAGAACTACAATATTAACTTTCCAGCATTTTCAGCTTACTGATTGCAGATTGCAGGACTTCCTGGCTTCCATAATCATCTAAGCCAGTTCCTTATAATCCTTCTCTGTATTCCTCTCTCTGTATGCATTCAGTTTCTTATGTTTCTCCAATACAGACACTGTTTTTTAAAAAGTTGGTTTACTTATGCTGGCAGATTCTTCTTCTTTTTTTTTTTTTTTTTATAAGCATGGGTGAATTCCAGGAAATGGTTCAAAATGGGTGAATAATGGGATATTCTTGTGCTTTCACGCTAATATGATTCACACATAACTATATATAGCTATGTGTACAGACAGAAGCAGTGTGTGTTCCAAGGATGTGCTTTGAAATATTTAACAAAGAAATCCAAGCCAAAAGGTATTGTATTTTCATCTCAAATGTCCTTGTTTAAACTCCTGCAGTTTTCATATTGAGAAGTCACTAGCATACGTAATCTCTGTCAGCAAAGGCTGCAAACTGAAAAATGTCGAAGCTTGAGAAACTGTATTGTTGAGGTTTAGAGGATGACCTTGGCCCATCCATGTTCACAATGGACAGTAACTTGATTAGCACATTAGTTCAGGTTTGAGAAAATCAATTAGGAACAAAGAAATAGTACCACTGTTTTCTTCCAGATAAGTTTTCATTTTGTGGGTTTCTTCTGTTCTGAAACACTGACCTCTCCATGATGTTTTTAGAAAACACTGTTCCCTGGAACTGCTCTCAAATCTTTTTACACATGTCAGAGCAACACTAAAGAACACACAAATGTTTGCTTTAGTTAGATAATATTTGAAGTTCCTTCTGCTTTTGTTAATATTGACCTTCTTAAAGAGAACCAAAAGTGGAGTTGCTCAGTCGTGTCTGACTCTTTGCAACCCCATGGACTGCAGCCTACCAGGCTCCTCTGTCCATGGGATTTTCCAAGCAAGAATACTGGAATGGGTTGCCATTTCCTTCTCCAGGAGATCTTCCCAACCCAGGGATCCAACCCAGGTCTCCTGAATTGTAGGCAGACACTTTACCATCTGAGCCACCAGGGAACTTCTCAAAAGGGAGGTAAATAAGGACACAGAAGGAGGAATGACAGGCCGGAAACTGCAGAGTAACAGGTCTCATCTGTTAAGTAATGGCCATGTAATAGTAGGCACCATGCCAAGAGTTTTATTATTGTTGTCTCAATTTTCCAGCAATCAGAAATGGAAATGCTATTGTTATGCTAATTTGTACAGATTTAGAAAACTAGGACATTACCAACTTACATAAACTCACACTGGTAGAAAGTGTATGTGCATGCTAAGTCACTTCAGTCGTACCAGACTCTGCGACTCTATGGATGTGTCACCGACCAGGCTTCTCTGTCCATGGGAATTCTCCAGGCAAGAATACTAAAATAGGTTGCCTTTCCTCCTCCAGGGGTTCTTCCAAGCCAGGGATTGAACCCGAGTCTCGTTAAGTCTCCTGCATTGGCAGATGAATTCTTTACCACTAGTGCCATGTGGAAAGCCCAGTAGAAAGTGACTTGAGGTATAATTTAAATGCAATTTTTGAGTAATTCAGAAACCAAAAAGAGCAAACTGATGCTGGTGGTGGTGGAGGATGACGATCAGGGCCGCGAGCAGGAGCACACGTTCGTGTTCCGCCTGGACAGCGCCCGGACCTGCAAGCACCTGTGGAAGTGCGCCGTGGAGCATCACGCCTTCTTCCGGCTGCGGACGCCGGGAAACAGCAAGTCCAACAGGTCGGACTTCATCCGGCTGGGCTCTCGCTTCCGGTTCAGTGGGCGGACGGAATATCAAGCGACACATGGCGCCAGGTTACGAAGAACCAGCACCTTCGAGAGAAAGCCTAGTAAACGCTATCCATCCCGGAGACATTCGACGTTCAAAGCAAGTAACCCAGTGATAGCAGCTCAGTTCTGCTCTAAAACAAATCCTGAAGTCCATAATTACCAGCCTCAGTATCATCCCAATCTCCACCCCGGCCAACCTCGGTGGCACCCCCACTCTCCCAATGTAAGGCCATCCTTTCAGGATGACAGGCCGCACTGGAAAGCGTCAGCCAGTGGAGATGACAGCCATTTCGATTATGTCCACGACCAGAACCAGAAGAACTTAGGAGGAAAGCGAAGTATGATGTATCGAGATAAAGTCATGACTGCGCTTTGAGAGACTGAAGCATCTTACTTCCATTCACCATCATAGTTTCATTCCATCCCATGGAAAGTGCCTTGCATCACATGGACGTGTTTGTAGCAGTGTCTCCGAGGAATAGTTCTGAATGGTGTTTTCAGTGTCCGTGTAAATATTTGCAGGTAACCACGATAGATAGTCATAACTCACTGTGGACTGCATTCTCAATAAAATGAAGGTAGTTAAAGGCTCAAAAAAAAAAAAAAAAAAAGAAACCAAACTCTTAATTGGTATGCCAACTTATGAATGAAGAAAAGAGATAGAATAAAGAGAAAGAGGGAAGTGAGGATAAGATAAAAAAGAAAATTAATTTTAAAATATTTCATTGTAAAAATATATTTTTATTATAAAATATTTGGTAAAATAACAGAAAATATGGAAAAAGTCAGTCAGACAGCCACAAACTATAGGACCTCTTTTATATTTTCCCTTAGTTATTATGCTATATGTAAATTTGCTTGATTGTGTTCCTATTATACATGCACTTTAGTTATTTTATTTCCTCACTTGGGATTTCCCTGGTGGTCCAGTGATTAAGACTCTGTGCTACCAATGCAGGGGGCCGGGGTTCAGTCCCCTGGTCAGGGAACTAAAATCCCACATGCCAGACTGCATGTCATAAAAACAAAAACAAAGTTTTCTCACTGAACATTTACCTTCAGTATTTTCCGAGTTATTATAAATCTTTGTAAACACATTTATGTGGTATAATATGTTAAGAAAATGAACCCACAACATACTTATGTTTGTTGAAAGCATTTAGTTGTTCTCTCTGATACACACTACAAATATGAACACCAGTATCCACACAACTTTTCCCAGTTTTGGATTAGTCTTATATCTCTGAATAATTATTTTATGCAAACTTCTAAAATAGTAGACTCTTGACAATTTTTTTTAAAATTTAATTTTATATTTTAACTTTACAATATTGTAATGGTTTTGCCATATATCGAAATGAATCCTCCACAGGTATACATGTGTTCCCCATCCTGAACCCTCCTCCCTCCTCCCTCCCCAAGGATGTTATTAACAACTACCCTCTTATATAGAATTGCTACCCTGAACCCTTAACATCCAAGCCTTTTCACTCTTCCACAGTAAATTTCCTTGTGATAAATTGTACATCATTTATTTTTAAGATAGAGCATCTCAGTGTTAACTTTCCAAAAATCTTAGAATACTGATAAGATTCTTTCCTACAACTGTGACACCTATTTTTTTTTTAATTCCTCTTTAGACATTGCAAGTAAGTCTTTTATCAATACGTATTAGGAATATTCAAATGAAGATTAACTCTTTCACAAAGTAAGCACCGTGTTCATAAATTTTTTATTTTATGTCACTTCTTATCACCTTTAGTTACTTAGACTTTCATCATCATAATACTGAAGTGTAAATCACACACCTGACTTGGTTTTCAAAATCATCTATGGAGTTTTGAGTCCAGAGAGATTATCAAAGCATATTATTATTATTATTATTTTTTTTTGGTCTTGCACCTCTTCACCCCTTTAAATTTGAGAGAAAGGGCTATAGTATTCCTGGGGAAAAGACTGTTCACTGAACTTATAGCAGAGGAAGTTCTAGTTTCTAAAATTTTGTTTTTTGTTCTAATTATACCCTCAATTGTATCTTGGTTTCCTAATATTCATGTAGTCTGTCAAAATTTAAATCTATATGGAATGTTGGAAGAGGCTGATTTTTCTAGTTTTATGGCCACATTTTAAAGAGTAGGCATCCTTTGAATTTGAATATGTTTAATGTCAATAAATAATTTAATGGTTTAACATCCTGACCTTCTTCAACTGTGGATAATCACATATAATGAATATTAAGTAACTGAACACAATGGTACAGTGAGGAAGAAACCTACTCACTAAAAGCCTGAATACAAATATGAACATAAGATGTAAATATAAGAATTATAGGTATATACTGACCTCTAAAATGCTTATATTTTAAATTAATACAGCAACTCTGGAGCCAGGTACAATTATCATCCCTATTTTATAGATGGGAAAACTGAATCATATAAGAAAAGGCAAACAATTAAAAAGGTTCTATGTTTAGTAGCATAGTCAGTCATGTCTGACTTTTTGCAACCCTATGGACTGTAGCCAGCCAGGCTCCTTTGTCCACGGGGATTCTCCAGGCAAGAATACTGGAGTAGGTTGCCATTCCCTTCTCCAGGGATCTTCCCAGCCCAGGGATCAAACCCAGGTCTCCTGCAATGGAGGCAGATTCTTTACCATCTGAGCCACCAGGGAAGCCCATATTAAAAAAGTAAATTGACTTATTTTGACTTCAGGAGTGTGCTATTTAGCGGATAAGAAGGAGATCTTCTGATTGGCACATTCTAGGACAAGTTTGTAGACTATTTGATGTATTTGTTGGTGGGTGACTGGGTAAAGAACCATAGGTTTGAGTTGGCCATAGGTTAAAGGTGGGATGAGGAGTGAAATCTAAGAATGAAAACTGAGTGAACAAAAATGTGTTTCAGAGAAATTTTTGAATGGATTTAAAATCAAATAAATGGGAAAGATTTCACTATGAGAGAATAAAGCGTACCTGGGGTTTACAGTGTTGTGCATTTTTTGCCAAAAATATTCATGTGTCATTAAAAATGGAAAGAACTACATTTTTAAAAATAACCAGTGAGAACAAACTCTGTTGAAGAAATACCTGTGACAAAATGGATGAGGACATACTGTGAAGGCCTTTAACAATAATCTGGAGTTTTTTATCAAGCATTTAAGATATTTAGGACAGTACATTCTGATTCATTTTCTTATTTCTTCCATAATTGGTGATATTTGGTATGGGAATATAAAATTCAGAATGGTTATTTCCAGATCATCTCTCAATTAAAAAATGCCCCCAAAATGTGAGAGATCTAAAATGGTCTTAAGTATAATTGTAAATGGACATTCCAAAAGTTAGGCATCCTGCCAAATCAATTTTCATTATCTGTTGCTGAATAACAAATATTTCCAAAACCTGATGACTTAAAACAGCCATATTCATCCATTACCTCTGGTGGTTTCCATGGGTCTCAGCTGGAAGATTCACACATTGGAGGTTGGGACTACTTAAGTCTCATCCACACACAGATTGGCCCTGGGAGCCTGCTATAGCTATTGTTGGTATGCCTACCTAGGACCGCTTCATTTAGCCTGGGATTCCTTACAACATGGTGGCTGGGTTCCAAGAGCAAGTGTCTTAAGTCAGAGGGTGATCTAGTCTGAGGTCCTTTTGCTTTTTATTACCTAGCCTCAGAAATCATTGAGCACCACATCCCCTACATATTGTTGATTAAGGTAGTTATTAAACTCCACCCAGTTTGAAAACAGAGAGACCCTAGACCTCACATTTCACTGGAGGATTGCCATCACATTTTTATTGAACTGTGCAGGAAGGGATATGTGTTCGTGTATGTGTATGTATCACCATGCTTAGAAAATACAATCTGCCGTTCCATCTGAGGGTTCTAAAACTTGCCAGGGCCTGGCAAGCCAGGTAGGAAGCAATGAGTCACACTTGTCTCCAGAAGATACTTTATTAAGCATGACAGGGACTAGGCCAACTCACAAGAGGAGACTTTATTTTTGTTTTTCTTTAGCCTGTACATTTTGGTGAGTATTTGTTCTGAGAAAATAGGAATTTACTTCATGGCATATGACTGGAAACAGATTTAAAAAATAAAATAATTGTGTCAAAGATGAAATAACTGTCAAGAATGGCATTGCACTTGTTTGTAAATCTCATGACATTTGGACATGTTGAACTGTCAAGGCTAAAGATTAGTTGCCTGGCACAAAGACAACTCTGGAGATTGGTGGATTATATCAGAATGATGTTATTTGTTGTTCGGATGGAAACTACCTCTGAAGTACTGGGCACTCTGTCTGGAGGCCAGCCACGAGTTGCCTAATATTAGGGAGGATACTCGACCCATTGGCCTAGCTGCTGTAATCAATTTAGGCATTTAACCCAGGCATTCCAGGAATTTGTTGCAAGTTTCAAAGGTTATCCTGACTGGGTTATGGATCTAACTTGACATTAAGTATCTGTTATGGACCAACCATTGTATGTTGCAAGTATAAAAATGAACAAGGTCCTCTCTGTCCTGCACTGTATCTACCAAAAGAAAGAGACATGAGAATAGGTGATTTCTCTACAGGATGGAAGTGCCCTGGTAAAGAGGGAGATCTGTGAAGCAGAGGTCATTTCCATCACGATGTGGGCAGAGTGGGATTGAAACGTTCCCTGATGGAATCCAAGCTCCTAGCCTTTCCACCCCACCATATTGGCCTACTGTTGTCCTCAGTCTCTTAAAAGTATTCTCTAAAATAAAACAACAATGTGTTTACCTTTCCCCCATGGAAAAACGAAAGATTCAATTGTTGAAACAGCTTAACCATCAATGGACTCTGCAATGCTAAATAAAAACAAGACAGATAAGTCAATTCCACTCCTGTACTTGATGGTTTATTGAAGGAGGTCTAATTTTTTACTATTTAAATTTTAAGTCAGTGGACAGCAGCACACATCAGTACATAACAGTCTTAAGAACATTTTACTCGTTTCAGAAAATGAAGAACTGACTGGGTGTTTCTCTTTGGTTGAAAATAAAGCTTAATTTTTGTTTGTCTTCCCAATTATTTACATTTCATTGAGAATTTCCGCTACAGTTCAGATTAGTATTTCAAGATGAGCATATATGTTTCAGATACATGTTAACACATTACCTTCAGTTCTGGTAGTCCTGTTATCTTGAAGTTTACTCTCCAAGATGAAATGAAATACAAAAATACATTTTAAATTGATATGTGCAAAATTATCTTGAATGTAATATGTTAAGCAACTCTCAGCCTAAATATTAGGATATTTATCTTTTGCTCTCCTTTATTTTGCTCTTTTAGAAAATATTTGGACAATCTAGTCCTTCCCTCTATGTCTAACATAGGATCCATATGTTATTTATACTAAAACCCAGTTCTAATAATGTTATTTTACTAAAGAGAGAAGTCCCAGTAAACATCCTGGATTAGAATCTTGGCTCTGCCATTTCCTAGCAATGTGACCTTAAATTGTTTAGCCTTTCTCGGCTTCAGTTTTATCCTCTATAAAATATGGATAATAGCAAAACCCACTTCATAGGGTTGTTATAGAATAAATAACTAAGCTTTGTATTTTAATAAAGAATAAAAAGTAAGCTCATTTGCCTAATTTTGCAAGGCTCTTTATAAAAGACACTTTCTGAAATGTATCTTATGCTTTAAAAAATGTATGTTCCAACTGACCAGAAACATGCCTAATTTTCTGAATGTTGGTTATTAGCTCCAACTTTCTCACCTTTGCAGATGCTACTCTCTTTCCCATCTCTATCTACTTCCCCTTATCAGTTGAATGTAATGTAGCCTATTCTAAGGAAAATATCCGTCAGGTTTCAAAATATAGGAATGTCCAGCACAATACAAAATTTATTGCCATTTACACTGGTTTAGTCTGAGGATATGGGTATAGGGTGGTGATCCTTAGACTTACTGGCCAAATGGCAACAAGTGGAACGGGATCGGGTTCTTAATTTGCCTACCAAAAGATACCTTTAAGCTAATAATAGTTTTCCCTTATCCATGATAGTAATCATGTCCTCCTTCTCTACTCAAAACCGTTTCTGTGATTCATAGTTGATTTATTTGATTTCTTATCTAGGATCATCAGCTAGTACTTTGTAAACACTTTACTGAAACATGATTGACTTAGAAAAAGATCAGATCAGATTAGATGAGTCGCTCAGTCATGTCCGACTCTTTGCTACCCCATGAATCGCAGCCCGCCGGGCCTCCCTGTCCATCACCAAATCCCGGAGGTCACTCAGACTCACGTCCATTGAGTCAGTGATGCCATCCAGCCATCTCATCCTCTGTTGTCCCCTTCTCCTCTTGCCCCCAATCCCTCCCAGCATCAGAGTCTTTTCCAATGAGTCAACTCTTCGCATGAGGTGGCCACAGTACTGGAGTTTCAGCTTTAGCATCATTCCTTCCAAAGAAATCCCAGGGCTGATCTCCTTCAGAATGGACTGGTTGGATCTCCTTGCAGTCCAGGGACTCTCAAGAGTCTTCTCCAACACCACAGTTCGCAACGGGGTTGCCGCCAGGACACAGGTGTCGTGAAAACCACCATTAAACCTAAGTCAAAATGGGAAAGGAGAAGACCCACATCAACATCGTTGTCATTGGGCACGTAGATTCAGGGAAGTCTACCACGACTGGCCATCTGATCTACAAATGTGGCGGGATTGACAAGAGAACAATTGAAAAGTTCGAGAAGGAGGCTGCCGAGATGGGAAAGGGCTCCTTCAAATATGCCTGGGTCTTGGACAAACTTAAAGCTGAACATGAGCGTGGTATCACCATTGATATCTCCCTGTGGAAATTTGAGACCAGCAAGTACTATGTTACCATCATTGATGCCCCAGGACACAGAGACTTCATCAAAAACATGATTACAGGCACATCCCAGGCTGACTGTGCTGTCCTGATTTTTGCTGCTGCTGTTGGTGAATTTGAAGCCGGTATCTCCAAGAACGGGCAGACCCGTGAGCATGCCCTTCTGGCTTACACCCCGGGTGTGAAACAACTAATTGTTGGCGTTAACAAAATGGATTCCACTGAGCCACCCTATAGCCAGAAGAGATACGAGGAAATTGTTAAGGAAGTCAGCACCTACATTAAGAAAATTGGCTACAACCCCGACACAGTAGCATTTGTGCCAATTTCTGGCTGGAATGGTGACAACATGCTGGAGCCAAGTGCTAACATGCCATGGTTCAAGGGACGGAAAGTCACCCATAAGGACGGCAATGCCAGTGGAACCACCCTGCTTGAAGCTCTGGATTGCATCCTGCCACCAACTCACCCAACTGACAAACCCTTGCGTTTGCCTCTCCAGGATGTCTATAAAATTGGTGGTATTGGTACTGTCCCTGTGGGTCGTGTGGAGACTGGTGTTCTCAAACCTGGCATGGTGGTCACCTTTGCTCCAGTCAGTGTAACAACTGAAGTGAAGTCTGTAGAAATGCACCATGAAGCATTGAGTGAAGCCCTTCCTGGGGACAACGTGGGCTTTAACATCAAGAACGTGTCTGTCAAAGATGTCCATCGTGGCAATGTGGCTGGTGACAGCAAAAATGATCCACCCATGGAAGCTGCTGGCTTCACAGCTCAGGTGATTATTTTGAACCATCCAGGCCAAATCAGTGCTGGATATGCACCTGTGCTGGATTGTCACACAGCTCACATTGCTTGCAAGTTTGCTGAGCTGAAGGAAAAGATTGATCGTCGTTCTGGGAAAAAGCTGGAAGATGGCCCTAAATTCTTGAAATCTGGTGACGCTGCCATTGTTGATATGGTTCCTGGCAAGCCCATGTGTGTCGAGAGCTTCTCTGATTATCCTCCCCTGGGCCGTTTTGCTGTGCGTGACATGAGACAGACAGTCGCTGTGGGTGTCATCAAAGCAGTGGACAAGAAGGCAGCTGGAGCTGGCAAGGTCACCAAGTCTGCCCAGAAAGCTCAGAAGGCTAAATGAATATTATCCCCAATACCTGCCACCCCAGTCTTAATCAGTGGTGGAAGAACGGTCTCAGAACTGTTTGTCTCAATTGGCCATTTAAGTTTAATAGTAAAAGACTGGTTAATGATAACAATGCATCGTAAAACCTTCAGAAGGAAAGGAGAATGTTTTTGTGGACCATATGTTTTGTGTGTGGCAGTTTAAGTTATTAGTTTTTAAAATCAGTACTTTTTAATGAAAACAACTTGACCAAAAATCTGTCACAGAATTTGAGACCCATTAAAAAAAGTTTAATGAGAAAAAAAAAAAAAACCAAAAGCATCAATTCTTCGGCGCTCAGCCTTCTTCACAGTCCAACTCTCACATCCATACATGACCACAGGAAAAACCATAGCTTTGACTAGACGAACCTTTGTTGGCAAAGTAATGTCTCTGCTTTTGAATATGCTATCTAGGTTGGTCATAACTTTCCTTCCAAGGAGTAAGTGTCTTAATTTCATGGCTGCAGTCACCATCTGCAGTGATTTTGGAGCCCAGAAAAATAAAGTCTGACACTGTTTCCACTGTTTTCCCATCTATTTCCCATGAAGTGGTGGGACCGAATGCCATGATCTTCGTTTTCTGAATGTTGAGCTTTAAACCAACTTTTTCACTCTCCACTTTCACTTTCATCAAGAGGCTTTTGAGTTCCTCTTCATTTTCTGCCATAAGGGTGGTGTCATCTACATATCTGAGGTTATTGATATTTCTCCCGGCAATCTTGATTCCAGCTTGTGTTTCTTCCAGTCCAGTGTTTCTCATGATGTACTCTGCATAGAAGTTAAATAAACAGGGTGACAATATATAGCCTTGACTAACTCCTTTTCCTATTTGGAACCAGTCTGTTGTTCCATGTCCACTTCTAACTGTTGCTTCCTGACCTGCATACAGATTTCTCAAGAGGCAGGTCAGGTGGTCTGGTATTCCCATCTCTTGAAGAATTTTCCACAGTTTATTGTGATCCACACAGTCAAAGGCTCTGGCATAGTCAATAAAGCAGAAATAGATGTTTTTCTGGAACTCTCTTCCTTTTTCGATGATCCAGTGGATGTTGGCAATTTGATCTCTGGTTCCTCTGCCTTTTCTAAAACCAGCTTGAACATCAGAAAGTTCACGGTTCACCTATTGCTGAAGCCTGGCTTGGAGAATTTTGAGCATTCCTTTACTAGCATGTGAGATGAGTGCAATTGTGCGGTAGTTTGAGCATTCTTTGACATTGCCTTTCTTTGGGATTGGAATGAAAACTGACCTTTTCCAGTCCTTTGGCCACTGCTGAGTTTTCCAAATTTGCTGGCATATTGAGTGCAGCACTTTCACAGCATCATCTTTCATGATTTGGAATAGCTCAACTGGAATTCCATCACCTCCACTAGCTTTGTTCGTAGTGATGCTTTCTAAGGCCCACTTGACTTCCCATTCCAGGATGTCTGGCTCTCGATCAGTGATCACACCATTGTGATTATCTGGGTCATGAAGATCTTTTTTGTATAGTTCTTCTGTGTATTCTTGCCATCTCTTCTTAATATCTTCTGCTTCTGTTAGGTCCATTTCTGTCCTTTATCGAGCTCATCTTTGCATGAAATGTTCCTTTGGTATCTCTGATTTTCTTGAAAAGATCCCCAGTCTTTCCCATTCTGTTGTTTTCCTCTATTTCTTTGCATTGATCGCTGAAGAAGGCTTTCTTATCTCTTCTTGCTATTCTTTGGAACTCTGCATTCAGATGTTTATATCTTTCCTTTTCTCCTTTGCTTTTCACTTCTCTTCTTTTCACAGCTATTTGTAAGGCCTGCCCAGACAGCCATTCTGCTTTTTTGCATTTCTTTTCTATGGGAATGGTCTTGATCCCTGTCTCCTGTACAATGTCACGAACCTCATTCCATAGTTCATCAGGCACTCTATCTATCAGATCTAGGCCCTTAAATCTATTTCTCACTTCCACTGTATAATCATAAGCGATTTGATTTAGGTCATACCTGAATGGTCAAGTGGTTTTCCCTACTTTCTTCAATTTAAGTCTGAATTTGGCAAGAAGGAGTTCATGGTCTGAGCCACACTCAGCTCCTGGTCTTGTTTTTGCTGCCTGTATAGAGCTTCTCCATCTTTGGCTGCAAAGAATATAATCAATCTGATTTCGGTGTTGACCATCTGGTGATGTCCATGTGTAGTGTCTTCTCTTGTGTTGTTGGAAGACGGTGTTTGTTATGACCAGTGCATTTTCTTGGTAGAACTCTATTAGTCTTTGCCCTGCTTCATTCCATATTCCAAGGCCAAATGTGCCTGTTACTCCAGGTGTTTCTTGACTTCTACTTTTGCATTCCAGTCCCCTATAATGAAAAGGACATCTTTGTTGGGTGTTAGTTCTAAAAGGTCTTGTAGGTCTTCATAGAACCGTTCAACTTCAGCTTCTTCAGGATTACTGGTTGGAGCATAGAAAAAGATACGTATATATATTTAATGTATACAACTTAATGACTTTGGAGATAAGTATATGTTTGTATCATATACTTGAAATTAGTATCATAATCAATGCCATAAATATATCCATTACCTCCAGAATTTTCCTCTTGCCCTTTTTACTTACTATTTTCATTTGTGATTAGAAAACAATATCTACCCTTTTAGTACATTTTTAAGAGGTATCTTCTCTCTCATGCTCCTTTCAGCTATTATTTTTGCTCCATATTCTAAGTCATGATTTTGAGAAAACACTTGACTATAAGAAAGTTTTCCTCTCAATAGAATATAAACAAACAATAAATCTCATTGTCAAATATTCTGTTACCTGAGCAAGCCCTCATGTCCCAGCCTCTCCCTGCCTGGATCCTTTGAGATCTGGCAGTTTCTTGATTTTGCCCCTTTGCGCTCTTCTCTTGCTTTTAAATGCCTATGGTAGTTTGTGCCTATGTTACTCTATCCATCTGCTATTTTTCTGTCCTGAACTAATTGGGACACTTAACTTTTTTACTAGGAAATAGTGAATGGCTGGAGAGGGGTTTGCCTCATCTTCCTGTTTACCTCAAGTATTTTGTCAGTGAAAGTGAAAGTGAAGTCATGCCTGACTCTTTGCGATCTCATGGACTGTAGCCCACCAGGCTCCTCCATCCATGGGATTCTCCAGGCAAGAATACTGGAGTGGGGTGCCATTGCCTTCTCCAGGGGATCTTCCCAACCCAGGGATCGAACCTAGGTCTCCCGAATTGCAGGCAGATGCTTTAACCTCGGAGCCACCAGGGAAGCCCAGTGTTTTCTTTTATCCTAATTCTGTAATTATTGGTAATACTTTTATGCTCATTTTGTAGTGACTGATTCAGTGTTAAAGTTTTAGAAAATTTTGCTTTTTTCAGAGATCTTCAAACTTTTGAGAGGTAACTAATATACCTAGGATTCTCAACAGCTGAAATTGATGCTTGAACTGTTTGGGGGTGAGTTTGAGGTCAAACATGTCTGAGTTCGTATTAGTATGTAGCTGCTTCTAGATCTGCCATCTCCCCAGGTTCCAGTTTATGTAACTGTAAAATGGAGAAGGAGAAATTGTGAATTGTTTGGTGAAGGTGGAACAAGATCTTGACTATAAGTTCAAGTCCATGTCTCAAAATGACCATTCAGTTAAGATTAGGTATTATTATTACTATGAATAAAAATGAGTGTATATGTATATATAATCATAATTATTCATCACAGTTCTGATGCATAGTAGTAAACCATGAAGAAAGCTTCTCTGATCCTCACTGGTTATATATATTTTGTATTCTTTAGATTTAATCTAATAGTATTCCAAATTATTTCAATACCAGTCTAATAATAGTATTTTTATTTAAAAATAGTAAACTCATAGAGATTAATACCATTGCAAATTGTATAAAAAGTGTTTTGAATGAATTGTCTTGATTCTTTAAAAAAACTAGATAAAATAAAAGTTTTAGAATGGTGTCTTCTTTAAGAGACATGCTAAAGTTTTGCAAGAGTAGCTTATGTTTCTATTTGATGTGTTTAAGAGAAAAAGGAATCCTAAGATTGCTATCAGAGTTTTTTTCCTTATGCAGTATGACAGCTTGAATCTTTATATGGCATTTTGGATGTCTATCATTTTCATCATCAAAATGTCTGAGAAGATAAACTAGTATAACCAAGGCATTATAGTATGTTATAGTTTTAGCATACATACTAATGAAGATATCATTCCCCTCTTCTATAAATTTGGGTAGCATACTTACCTCACTTGACATCTATATGCTGCTTCTAAAACACTCTCTTTCAAATATAAATTTCAAATCAAAACACTCTACTTATTAAAATGAAAAAATACTTGTATACCTGGGGAGTGAAATGCAAAATAACTTTTAGAACACAGTGGATGCTTAGTAAATATTCTTGACTAAATTGACAATCGACATGACCAAATTGTGAAATGCTGTGTTCAGGACCAGCCCGTTTGTTTTATTTTGTTTTATTTTATTTTGTCTTGACATATATTACATCAACCAATACATTATATGAAGTGTTTGAATCATAGTAAATAATAATTTTTTTATATTGTGGCTTTAGGGAAACAGGCTTTTAGCAAATGATGGAACCATAATCTTTTGCAATGATTGCTTCAAAAGTAATTTGAAACACAACTAGTTTACGCATTGTATATCTTTCCTTTTTCTTAGTTGCCCACTCTCTTAGTGATTCACCCTTGGTAGACCATAAATTATTGTTTAAATGAGACAGTATATATCTTGGCTAATAATTAACTTTGGATTTTCATGATAATTATTATTATTTTATAGGGCATGTGGACATATTGTGTTATATTATTGATATTTTATTAATATGTTTTCTGTGTAATATTCCATAGTCTCAGTGATAAATGCTAACTTCTAAAGATGTCTTACTCTGTTTTCTGGAATAGTATGAGATAATTAAATAAATTAAATTAATAATTCTAAAAATTAAACTCTTGGATAGTTACAAAAACCTAAGATAGCTACTATATTTGTGATTTCCTTTTTAAATTAGTAATGTGAGAAATCACTTTATTCTCAAAGTGTCCTAATGTGAATTTGATATTTCCCTTTAAGAATCTTTTTCTTTCACCAATTAGTGTTTATCTTTCATATAAATACTTTAAAGTGTTCTAGATCTCTAATATTGCTTTAGGGCTCCCCTGGTGGCTCAGGCAGTAAAGAATTTGCCTGCAATGTGAGAGACCTGGGTTCAGTCCCTGGGTTGGGAAGATCCCCTGGAGAAGGGCATGGCAACCCAGCATTCTTGTCTGGAAAATCCCCAATGACAGAGGAGCCTGGTGGGCTCCAGTCTGTGGGGTTACAAAGAGTCGAACACGACTGAGCGACTAAGCATAACACAGTATTGTTTTATCTCAACAGTAGTCCTAATTCAAAGAATTTACCTTTGCAACTTAACTCAGTGTTTCCATCATTAAAATATATTTTCTATCAACATGTAATATTTTATGAGTACCCTTTTTAAGTTGAGATACTCATAGCAAGGTCAAAGATTGGTAGCTATTGTGAAAATTTAAGAAGTTTCTTTGTGTTAAGGATGACTTTGTTCTGAAGTGTCAGCAATTACTTGGCTTTGCTTTGAATTAGCCATTGAAATACAGAAAAGTCTCATGACTTGTACTTTTATCTATTTCTTTACTTGTCACATAATAGATTTACCTGATACCCCCTTTTTGATGACTTGTCAGTTTCTTTTTTAATCCATTGACCACTGGACTGATTAAAGCTGTAGTCTTTATTTATGTTCATGAGATGTGAGAAGGCATCTGCTGGAGCTTTTTGGGAAAGTTTCTTGTCTCTTACTAGATACAGTGAACTCCACTTTATCTGAATACTGCGGTAAGAGTGTGAGCTCTGTATACCTGCCTGAGGGTGAAGTTAAAACACTTGAAGTGAGGATGCATGGTTTTCATTAAACTAGAGCCTGATTATGCTGAAAAGCGTAGACATTTAGTGTATCTAATTTAAACTTTTAGAGAAGTGTAATAAAATATCACAAATACGATTTAAAAGCCTTGAATAAACCTTTCTAATCCCCCTTTCCTTTCCTTTCTCTTTTTTTCTGTACCTAGATATAAACAAACTCCTGAATTTAGTATCGATTATTATTATATATTTTCTATGTTTTCTCCTTATGTACAAATTTATACATAATATGCATCATTCTTTGAATTCTGTATAATATGTGTCATATACACTTGTGCAAATAATTTTTCATATGTTTCTTAAAATTTCTGCTTAGAGTTTATACACTTTTACTGATGGATATTATTCCATTATAGACTATATAGGGCATTCCATTATAAAGACATACCACTATATACATATATATATGTATATATATATATACATATATGTATGCACTCACCCATTGATTGGCAGTTATAGATTTTCAAGTTTTGTTATTAAGGATATTAAAATGTATTTAATTAATATTTTAAATAATTGTTTCCTTGATTACTAATATTCATTGGCCATTTGGATTTTCACATTTATTAAAATTTTTGTTTACATAATTTATATTTTTAGTATTGATTTTTAGAAGGTTTTTTGCTATGCTTAAGTACTGGTACTTCATATGATATAGCTTTGAAAATATCTGTTTCTAATTTTTTCATTATTTGGAATATTGTTTATAGTATCTCTTACACTTTTTAGTCAAATATATCACCATTTTGTGTCATACTTTGTGCTTTTTGAGTCTTGTTTAAGAATTTATTTATATTTCAAGGTTATAATTATATAATTTTTTCTAAAATTGCTGAAGTTTTGCCTTTCATACTTTAGAAATAAATATAGATAGATAGACAGATATAGATATAGTATGGCTCAAAGCGATGTATATCTTATGAAATCATTTTCTTTTCTCTAGGTAAAATCTGAAATACTCAAAGTTATTTAAAAATGTTTTATTTGCAATTAGACATAGGAATTGGATATATATGTTATATTACTCATATGACTAAAAAACAGAGTAGTAAAAAATTCCTCATTTTTATTATCTGGAAATCTTCATTTTCTTTCCTATTTCCCTCAGCTATTCCTAGAATAATGGTTTAAACTAGGAGAAACTTACACAGTTTCAGTTCTGTTACTAAAGTCTCAGAATTACATTTTCACATTGTACTTAGCTTTCCAAATCTCAGGCCCCACGAAGACCTAGTGTCTTTGGGTATTGAAGCCTGGCCTCTGCTTTGCTCAAATTCTGTAAATAAGGATGTTTATCCTCAGGTGTATTTGTACAATCTAATCCCAGATGTGTGTGGGCATGTGTTACAGGCCCATTTTAGCACCTTGAACAGTTAGGCTGCAAAGACAGTTGGTAAAGCCGTTTCTTTCCATTTAATGTGTAGATTTGTGGTGGAGTTTGGTTTCCTCCATCACTGTCCATCTGTTTGCTAGGGCCAAATGAATAAATACCCTTCACTACAAAGGTAACTGGTTCAAAATTAAACTGCCTTGAAATATTATTTTTCAAAGCTGTACTCTCCCTTTATTTAAACCTGAATGTTTGAAGTGGCAACATGAGATTTTAGTTTTGAGATGATATTAACTACAGTTCATATATATACTTTAAAGCAAACAAAAACATTTCAATACATACATATTATTTTAAAAATATGTAATTTTGTGCTCTAAAATGCTTATAATAAATGCAATTTTCTATTGCATTATTCAGTAAAATATGCATATACTATTACTTCCACACAATCCAATTCTTTTTTAGTGTGAGTATGAATGCATGTATGTATTTAATTGAATACTGAGGTGACATGATCATATTTGATCTTGAAAAGTTACAGAACTTACATTTTCATTTTATTGAAGTTATAGATTAAAGTTTGCTGTGTACTATTTTCTGAAACTGAAACTAAATTCTTATAGAAGGAAAATATATGAGCATTGTGCATATTTTGTGAAGATTATGGGAAAAGCATTCAGTGAGCATGTTGGCAGAGACTGAAGGACATATAATGCTATTATTTACCCATGAAGTTATACATGGAGCATGGGTATAATACATCTTGCCCATGTCTGAATAGTGCTGACCTACGGCTCCACTGGAGACTCCTGGACATTCACAGGCAAGTCTGGGTCAGCATATTAAACCTAGACAACATTTTAAAAAGCAGAGACATTACTTTGCTGACAAAGGTCCATCTAGTCAAACCTATGGTCTTTCCAGTAGTCATGTATGGATGTGAGAGTTGGACTATAAAGAAAGCTGAATGTCGAAGAATTGATGCTTTTGAACTGTGGTATTGGAGAAGACTCTTGAGAGTCCGTTGGACTGCAAGGAGATCAAACCAGTCAATCCTAAAGGAAATCAGTCCTGAATATTCACTGGAAGGACTGATGCTGAAGCTGAAACTCTAATACACTGGCCACCCGATGTGAAGAACTGACTCATTGGAAAAGACCCTGATGCTGGGAAAGATTGAAGTCAGGAGAAGGGGACAGTAGAGGATGAGATGGTTGGATGGCATCACCAACTTGATGGACATGAGTTTGAGCAAGCTTTGGGAGTTGGTGATGGACAGGAAAGCCTGGTGTGCTGCAGTCCATGGGGTCTCAAAGAGTCGGACATGACTGAGCAACTGAACTGAACTGATATCTGAACACAGTGAAGGAAATCTACTAATTAAGCATGAAATTTAAAGCAAGGATCATATTTTGTTGTTTATTTGCTGATTTACTGAATAATCATAAAATGCACAATTAAAGTTAGTGTTGGTATTTTGTAAATGAGAAATATTAGATTGTATGGTTGGATTTTATCTTTCTGATAGCACTTAGGCTGAAAATGATTTAAATTTTAAATTTTACAAAATTTTTTTTTCTATTTTCTTTTCTCTTAAATCTTGGAATATTTATCTTAAATTGTCATGTGAAAGGAGAAGGCAATGGCACCCCACTCCAGTACTCTTGCCTGGAAAATCCCATGGGCGGAGGAGCCTGGTGGGCTGCAATCCGTGGGGTTGCAAAGAGTCAGACACGACTGAGTGACTTCACTTTCACCTTTCACTTTCATGCATTGGAGAAGGAAATGACAACCCACTCCAGCGTTCTTGCCTGGAGAATCCCAGGGACAGGGGAGCCTGGTGGGCTGCCATCTATGGGGTTGCACAGAGTCGGACACGACTAAAGTGACTTAGCAATAGCAGTCCTGTGAAAGGTCATGATTTGGTTTTATTTTCCCCCATAATGCTATAAGTATAATACCAAATTTCATGATTTAAATCTCCCTGTGATAGTCCCAACTTATTTACATGAACGTTACTTAGACCATGCATTTTACCTTTCATTTAGGACAAAATAAATAAGCGTAATCCAAAATGTGAACATTTTATTTAATTCATATGATCAATTTATAGGTATGATCTATTATTGAATTAAATTCAGCTTTTAAAAAAACATTTATATTGTCAGCTTTTTTGGAGTTCTTGGTGCAATTCCAATACCATAGTTATATGCTGTACTTAATAAATACCTTTTTCTTTAAGGCAATAATGCATCATTTAAGTAATGGTTGTTAAAAATGAAACAGAACCTTGCATTTTAAGTCTTTATATCCAGACACATGATTTATTTAAAATGTGGGCTAGAATCAATAGCCCTCTGCTACTTAGCCTAAGAGGTGAAATTTAATTAAGTTTGTTCAGCCAATAAACAAATCTCCTTTGATTCTTAGATTCTGGTGCTATGAAAATGAACAAGTTTATCGCTTCCCTAGAGGAACTTTGAGTGCAGCCAGTTGCATACTGACTAGAATTTGAATGATGCTTTCCTTCGCAGAGTACTCATCCACAGGGATTCAGTTGATGGATATTTGTAGATTGTGGGTTATAGGTGTATGTTCAATTCCTAGATAAATCTGATGGTTTCATACAGAGACATCTTTTCTTCTGTAACCAGACTGTGACCCTGTGCACATGACACATTGTACAAATGCATATGATAGTGATCATAAAGGAGACACGATAATGTGACACATTCAGTGTAAAACCCATGACTCAGGAGTAACCTGTTCAACATTCAGTTCTCATCCTGTGGGCATTTCTCCATCTTATTGGAAGGATAAGCAAATACTCAAGACAGAGTTATCAAAACAGATTGTGGACATTGATTAATTCTGGGAATGCGAAAAACATAAATGCACATTGGTCATGAATTCAAGTTTGGTACTCTTTCCTCTAACAAATTCACATCATCTTCTGTTATTTCCCGATAGTGATTCCAAGTATAAAGTTTAGACATTTTCCTTCTAGATTGGGTAATAATACTCTGGATAATTGAAATATAGCTTAATGATTTACTCAGTATTTAACAGATAATTTTCAAACCTTTTTCATTTTGCTGTTAGCCTAGTCTGAGACTGTGTCTAAAATACATAGGGAAAGGAAGGAAGGACTTGTTTAGCTTGTGTTTGATAAAAGGGCTCTGTTGTTGAATAAGACCACAAGTTATGGCTGGAGTGGTTTAGTAATAGGTTTTTCCACTATGCAAAGCCAAACAGTCTTTGCCAAAGCAAGACAGAATCTATACTGTCAAAATGGAAAAAGTGGCGTCAATTATGAAGCTGGGGAATTCTGGCAGCACACTTAGATTTTGGCACTTCACTGTGAGAAAGAATATATCAGTTCAGTTCAGTTCAGTTCAGTCACTCAGTCGTGTCCGACTCTTTGTGACCCCACGAGCTGCAGCACGCCAGGCCTCCCTGTCCATCACCAACTCCTGAAGTTCACCCAAACTCATGTCCGTTGAGTCGGTGATGCCATCCAGCCATCTCATCCTCTGTCGTCCCTTTCTCCTCCTGGCCCCAATCTCTTCCAGCATCAGAGTCTTTTCCAATGAGTCAACTCTTCACATGAGGTGGCCGAAGTACTGGACTTTCAGCTTTAGCATCATTCCTTCCAAAGAATAGCCAGGATTGATCTCCTTTAGAATGGACTGGTTGGATCTCCTTGCAGTCCAAGGGACCCTCAAGAGTCTTCTCCAACACCACAGTTCAAAAGCATCAATTCTTCAGCACTCAGCTTTCTTCACAGTCCAACTCTCACATCCATACATGACCACTGGAAAAACCATAGCCTTGACTAGATGGACCTTTGTTGGCAAAGTAATGTCTGTGCTTTTGAATATGCCATCTAGGTTGGTCATAACTTTCCTTCCAAGGAGTAAGTGTCTTTCAGTTTCATGGCTGCAATCACCATCTGCAGTGATTTTGGAGCCCTCAAAAATAAAATCTGACACTGTTTCCACTGTTTCCCCATCTATTTCCCATGAAGTGATGGGACCAGATGCCATGATCTTCGTTTTCTGAATGTTGAGCTTTAAGACAACTTTTTCACTCTCCTCTTTAACCTTCATCAAGAGGCTTTTTAGTTCCTCTTCACTTTCTGCCATAAGGGTGGTATCATCTACATATCTGAGGTTATTGATATTTCTCCCGGCAATCTTGATTCCAGCTTGTGTTTCTTCCAGTCCAGCGTTTCTCATGATGTACTCTGCATAGAAGTTAAATAAGCAGGGTGACAATATACAGCCTTGACGTACTCCTTTTCCTATTTGGAACCAGTCTGTTGTTCCATGTCCAGTTCTAACTGTTGCTTCCTGACCTGCATACAGGTTTCTCAAGAGGCAGGTCAGGTGGTCTGGTATTCCCACCTCTTGAAGAATTTTCCACAGTTTATTGTGACCCACACAGTCAAACGCTTTGGCCTAGTCAATAAAGCAGAAATAGATGTTTTTCTGGAACTCTCTTCCTTTTTCGATGATCCAGCAGATGTTGGCAATTTGATCTCTGGTTCCTCTGCCTTTTCTAAAACCAGCTTGAACATCTGGAAGTTCACGGTTCACCTATTGCTGAAGCCTGGCTTGGAGAATTTTGAGCATTACTTTACTAGCATGTGAGATGAGTACAATTGTGTGGTAGTTTGAGCATTCTTTGGCATTGCCTTTCTTTGGGATTGGAATGAAAACTGACCTTTTCCAGTCCTGTGGCCACTGCTGAGTTTTCCAAATTTGCTGGCATATTGAGTGCAGCACTTTCACAGCATCATCTTTCAGGATTTGAAATACCTCAACTGGAATTCCATCACCTCCACTAGCTTTGTTCATAGTGATGCTTTCTAAGGCCCACTTGACTTCACATTCCAGGATGTCTGGCTCTAGGTGAGTGATCACATCGTGATTATCTTGGTCGTGAAGGAAGCAGCGAACTAAAATGGACTGGAATGGGTGAATTTAACTCAGATGACCATTATATCTACCACTGTGGGCAGGAATCCCTTAGAGGAAATGGAGGAACCATCATGGTCTACAAAAGAGTTGGAAATGCAGTACTTGAATGCAATCTCAAAAACAACAGAATGTTGTTCGTTTCCAAGGCAAACCATTCAATATCACAGTAATCCAAGTCTATGCCCCAACCAGTAATGCTGAAGAAGCTGAAGTTGAATGGTGCTATGAAGACCTATAAGACCTTTTAGAACTAACACCCAACAAAGATGTCCTTTTCATTATAGGGGACTGGAATGCAAAAGTAGGAAGTCAAGAAACACCTGAGGTAACAGGCAAATTTGGCCTTGGAATACAGAATGAAGCAGGGCAAAGGCTGATAGAGTTTTTCCAAGAGAACACACTGGTCATAGCAAACACCCTCTTCCAACAACACAAGAGAAGACTCTACACATGGACATCACCAGATGGTCAACACCAAAATCAGATTGATTATATTCTTTGCATCCAAAGATGGAGACGCTGTATACAGTCAGCAAAAACAAGACCGTGAGCTGACTGTGGCTCAGATCATGAACTCCTATTGCCAAATTCAGACTTAAATTGAAGAAAGTAGGGAAAACCACTAGACCATTCAGATATGACCTAAATCAAATCCCTCATGATTATACAGTGGAAGTGAGAAATAGATTTAAGGGACTGGATCTGATAGATAGAGTGCCTGATGAACTATGGATGGAGGTTCGTGACATTGTACAGGAGATAGGGATCAAGACAATCCCCATGGAAAAGAAATGCAAAAAAGATGGCTGTCTGGGGAGGCCTTACAAATAGCTGTGAGAAGAAGAGAAGCAAAAAGCAAAGGAGAAAAGGAAAGATATAAGCATCTGAATGCAGAGTTCCAAAGAATAGCAAGAAGAGATGAGAAAGCCTTCCTCAGTGATCAATGCAAAGAAATAGAGGAAAACAACAGAATGGGAAAGACTAGAGATCTCTTCAAGAAAATTAGAGATACCAATGGAACATTTCATGCAAAGATGGGCTCGATAAAGGACAGAAATGGTATGGACCTAACAGAAGCAGAAGATATTAAGAAGAGGTGGCAAGAATACACAGAAGAACTGTACAGAAAAAAAAAGAAAAAAAAAATATATAGGTACCAAGTATCGCAGCTTTGCTGTTGTATTGCCCGGGGGAATATTTGATCCAGATTAATGAATGACAGGAGCTTCCCTAGTGGTTCAGACTGTAAAGAATCTGCCTGCAATGCAGGAGGTCCATGTTCCATCCCTGTGTCAGGGAAGATCCCCTGAAGAAGGGAATGGCTACCCACCCTAGTATTCTTGCCTAGAGTATTCGAAGGACAGAGGAGCCTAGTGAGCTACAGTCCACAGGGTTGATGAATGCCAAATTTAGGTGCTTGGTTCAGAATTATTTTTTGAAAATTTTTATTGGAGTATAGGTGATTTATAGTATTGTGTTAGTTTTAGGAGTACAACAAAGTCAATCAGTTATACATGTACATATATCCACTCTTTTTTAGATTTTTTCCCATATAAGCCAATATAGAGTACTGAGTAGAGTTCCCTGTGCTATACAGTAGTTTCTTATTAGTCATCTGTTTTATATATAGGAGTCTGAATGTCAATTGCAATCTCCCAGTTTATCTTCACCCCCCCAATCCCTTATCCCCTGGTAACCATAAGTTTGTTTTCTACATCTGTGACTCCTCTTTTGTAAATAAGTTCATTTGCACCTTTTTTCCCCCTTCATTTAGAGTGTTCTGAGAACCTCTGTCGGTAAAGATTTCAACATGCATAGTTGCTGTAGTGCTCTTCCAATTTAATACACATAAACACCTATTATGTGCTTTAAAAAGTCTTAAATCCTTTTCATGTGTTAGCTCATTTAATTTTCACACTAACCCTATGAATCTAGTTGTTCCATAAACAACATTGGTGTGAACTGTGTGGATCCACTAACATGCATATTTTTTTCAATAGAAATGTACTATAGTAGCATGTGATCTGTGGTTGGTTGAATCCATAGATTCAGAACTGAGCAAAGAGTGAAGATGGTAAGGTTATATGGGTTTTTGACTACAAGAGGGTAGATACCCCTAACCTCCCAGTCATTCAAGGATCAACTATTTTTTTTACCTCCCCTGCAAGGAAGAGACGGAGAAGGCAATGGCACCCCACTCCAGTACTTTAAGAAAATCCCATGGACGGAGGAGCCTGGTAGGCTGCAGTCCACGGGGTCGCTAGAGTCAGACACGACTGAGTGACTTCACTTTCACTTTTCACTTTCATGCATCGGAGAAGGAAATGGCAACCCACTCCAGTGTTCTTGCCTGGAGAATCCCAGGGACGGGGGAGCCTGGTGGGCTGCTGTCTGTGGGGTCACACAGAGTTGGACACAACTAAAGCGACTTAGCAGCAGTAGCAGCAGCAGCAGGGAAGAGAAAAAAGACAAAGCAGAGAAGTAAGTACTTTGCCTCAGACCACATGGCTAGTGAGTGTAACTGTGGCCACCATACTTCCACCACCAGTCCCCAGTGTCTTGGAATGACGAATGAAACAGTAGTGTTCAATGGAAAAGTCTCTATTCCTTTCATAGGTCCTTAAGGATTTTTTTTTTTAGTGGTTTTTGGGGGTAAACATTCTTTGGGTAGAAGGGGAGAACAGAGATGCATAATTTTCATCAGAAGTGTTAACTTAGGGTGATTTTTATCTTTGCTTTGCTTTTCCACTGCAGCATTATAACTTTATGAATCTGATTTTTGACAACATTGTTAAGGGTATTCATGTAGATTTAATGTGAAATGTGGTTGGAACATTTTATTGCTCTCCTTTATTTTTTGACTGTTAACTTTGTTAAATGTTTGAATCATAAAATTTTTCAATACTAAGTAACAAATAGTGCTTGCATAATACTATTCATTAGGTTTTTAAATTAATTTTAAGTGTTTTGCTTCCAAACTTTATAATTCATTGTTAACAAAATGTTTCTTCTAATGTGTGTATATGTAATAAAAATGTGGGCAGGTGTTTTTGTTTTTCTTTCTTTCTTTTTTTTTTTTTTTTTTTACCAGCAACTAGAAGTACTCCTGGCAAATAATTGGTGCTCAGTGAGTATGTCATGAATTGACATTCCTTATAAATGGATGACTGATGATGTTAAATGCCTTGAGCTTATTCATGTGTATACTTTTGCTTTTCTTCTAATAAATTTTCAAAGATCTTATTGATGAAGAAAACTGGTAATAGCATAGGAAGCAGAAGGAAGCTGAGAAATGTGTGCCTTTCCTTAACATGGCCCCAAGCTGGTTCTTTTGAGCTACTTGAGGGAGGGGTCTTTATCATTCATCTCAGCATTCCTAGTACTGACCAAGCATAGTGCTCTTCAAGCAGTGAGAGAATGCATGAATGATTTTGCACAGTGGATGATTGAAACCCGTGTCCTTAAGTATAGCAACTGCAGTGTTTGGGGCACATGTTACCAAAGGCTTAAGGCAGGAATGAGGGACTGCACACTTGGGGACTGACTGTAACTCATGCACTTGGGCTCAGTACTTAGACCTCTCAGGCCATGGACTCTGTCCCCCTGCCCTCTGATACTTGGCGTCCTGACAGTGTCACGGCCAAGAGACCGCTCTGCCTCTGTTGTAACCAGATCGGTCACTCAGGTGTAGCGTCATCTTTGGTTCCCATGACCTGGAGTATGTTTCTCAGAGGTTGGTTCAGTCCACTGGCACCTCATGCAACAAGCCTAGGTTTTGTGAGACAAGTCGTCCCTTCAGATATTTCAGGATAGCGCTCTCATTTCCAAAGGCTCCTCTGTACCACCACACTACTTGGGAGTATTTGTATCGGCTTTTGTGATGTGGTGACTGCCTCATCTCTCTGATAGGGGTTTCCTCAGTGGCTCAGTGGGTGAAGAATCCAATTGCAGTGCAGGAGGTACAGAAGACTCAGGTTCAGTCCCTGGGTCAGGAAGATCCTCTGGAGGAGGACGTGGCAGCCCGCTCCAGTATTCTTGCCTGGAAAATCCCGTGGACAGAGGACCTGGTGGAATACAGTCCGTGGGGTTGCAAAGAGTTGGACATAACTAAGCAACTAAGCACATGTCTCTTCTGATTACTGTTTTCAGAGGTGGTCCTCATTTGTCTATGTTAATAATATGTTGGGCAGCAATACTAAAACAGTATTGATTAATGAATGTGTTAATCTAAAGAAAGTTTCTAGTGACTTGCTCTAATCTAGTGCTCTATATTCAGAAAGAATAGATTCTCAGAGAATGTTCTTGAAGTCTTGATTGACTGACTGATCTGTCCCATGGTTCTAATGTTTTCGTTCACATTATTTAGTCCTTCATGTGCATTTCCTCCATATACATGCTGCGTATGTTAACTCCTCTCTTCCATTCATGTGTTCATCAGTACAGCCTATGCGTTCATATTGACTAATCAATCCCCCACTCCCCACTTCATCATCTCCTGTACCTGTTCAGTTCAGTGTGTTTTGGAAAGTCTAAAGTAAATACATTATTTTTAAAAGTTCTCTAATTTTTTTTAACAGAAGCTCCATTACCTACTCCCACCTCCCCACATGATGAAACAGGGAAACAGTGCGGCAGGCAGTGAGAACAGGACACCAGGAAATGCCTGAGAAGGTCAGCACTGCTTTGCCATGATGTTTACAGGAATTTAGACAACACATAATTGCATTTCTAAGAAACACGCAAGTCCATGGTATCATTTGTTATTTGAAATATACATACAAGATACAATTACCAGTTAGATCTCTTTGAATATTAAAGTTATTAAATAATGACCATAGTAACACGATTAACAATCACACACTAATTATCACCATAGAAATTGTCATATTTTTAGTCTATGTTTTATAGTGAAATTCCATAGAGGAAATTTTCTTTGTAACATTTTTAAAATATTCGGAGGAACATTTATGATGTTTTTCAAATTTCAAAATTTCAATTTTAAGGTGTCAGGATTAACAAATTCATGTTAAAACATCCATGTTTTCTATGAACAAAACTAGCTTAAATTTTGATAATTATATTTATTAACTATAGGAACGGAGAAGGCAATGGCACCCCACTCCAGTACTCTTGCCTGGAAAATCCCATGGATGGAGGAGCCTGGTAGGCTGCAGTTCATGGGGTCGCGAAGAGTCGGACACGACTGAGCGACTTCACTTTCACGCATTGGAGAAGGAAATGGCAACCCACTCCAGTGTTCTTGCCTGGAGAATCCCAGGGACGGGGAAGCCTGGTGGGCTGCCGTCTATGGGGTCGCACAGAGTCGGACACGACTGAAGCGACTTAACGACAACAACAACAACTATAGGAAAGTAGTAAGTTTCACCATGAAAATAAAACAAGATTATATAAATGATATTATTTATAATCAAATATTGAATTAATGCTCATTTTTTTAAAGAAACTTGATTTTGGGGGTACATAAGACTCATTAACAATTTAGGGATAGTCCTGCCTTCACCATATGTGACCATAGAAGGACTGTTACCTTTACTAGCTTTGTATTCCTAAAGTGAAAACATGTAAAGTCAGAAATGTTCTTCTGTTGCAGTTTTATGTTTCCTACCATAAAAGGCTGACAATAAAGGTTTCACTGGTGTCTGTTTTTCTATATATGAAAGATTATGGGTGTATTAACCCATATTAAGACTGATGCTTCTGGAGCAATAATTTAATTTCATAATTTCTATCTATATAGGACTCTACTTATCATTTAAATATGAAACTAAATTTTTCCACATCTAGATAAATCTGAGAGATGGTTGTGATCAGTCAGTTATTTAATTTGAAGACTGAATTTATTCTATCTAAAACCAAAAATAAAAGATGGCTGGATAATATCAAATACTGAGTATGTATTGACATGTTTACAATTACTGTTTTTCTTTAAACACTTACATGCATTTATCATTTGGGAATACTCTAAAATTAATTCCTCTGAGTGATATTGGTTTTGTACTTGAAAGCCTATTAAATAACCTTGCTACATTCCTATACAGTGACCTCAAGAACTTAGTAAACTATCTTCATTTATGAGATTGTAGCAATCGTACTGTTTTTCACAGTTAGGATCTATGTCATGCATTAAGTCTTTTTCTTTATGTGCCCTAATTAGAAAACAAGAGACAATGCTATTTGGAATTTAGCTATACTTAACTTCTTAATCAAATTCTACTTTAGAGGTAACTAAATTAGAAAGTATAGAGCATTATATAAATGTAAAAATATACTGAAAGAAAGTAAGGATAAGTTGTTGACTAAGCTAGGATAAAGAGATTTTAAAAATCTGGCTATGTCTATACTGATAGACAAGACCTATGAAGAAATATTTATAATTTCTGCTTTTATTTTCCCTTCATTCTTCATACATCTTATGAATTCACCATTTTGCTATGTGACAAATTGAAGAACAAATTACGTGGTGAAGATATGAGAACAGAAATGGAGATTTTTCAAATTCTAACTCTAATGTTAATTTACTTGTTAATATTCTGCAAGTCATTTATTTAATCGGAGTTCCCAAGACCTTCAGCTGACTAAATGAACCAGAGGATTCAGGATTTAGCTTCTGTGTATTCTATTGACATAAATTTTACAGAAAAAGTGAGGCACTGTAGGCTCAGCATCTTTTAATTGAAATAAAATCTTGATAATCTACATTGAAACAATATCTGTCTCATTTTAATGAAGTATTTGCAGCCTCTAGACATCTGGTGTACTTGTCACACTGTCATAGAACTTCTCAAACTTCATAAAATTTCTATAAAAAATATTAATTTCTAATATTTAACTGTTTCAGCAGAGTTTAGTTGATTAAAAATGGTGAAATCACTGTTGAAGTAATTATGAAGTTGACTAGTAAAATAGTAATATAAAGTGTGTAGTGTCTTTCCATAATAATTGTAGGTACTTCGAATTTTAAAATTGAATTTTTGCTACATTGAGCAAAAGAGAAAATCCAACATTTAATGTTGCTACTGAGTTTAAACACACTGGTAGTTCCTGAAGATAAAAAGAAAAAAAAAAATCAAATGTCAATTGAATAGCTGTTGTCACTCAAAATTGCTTGCACTTATGCTAGCATACTAATGAAAATTACATATGCAAATAGAAGGAAGGTAGGAAAATTTGAGGCACTGATGAATCTCAGCAACAGGAAAGTTTTTCCTAAGGGTCTTATTTAAAATATAATAAAGCAGTCTTTTTACATCTTAATCATTTTTGTCAAACTCAATAAAGAACAGTTTGAACTAATCTAGTAGATTATTTAATTCATCCGTTCATTCCACATTAAATGCACATGCATTTAGTACTGGGCACCATGCTAGAAATAAGAGATGTGATGATTAATAAGACACAGTTCTGCCCTTGATATGTTCAGCATCTACCAGAAGAGTTAAAAAATAAACAAGATAAGACAAGTGAGTTGGAGGTAAATCAGAGAGACCATACAAAGTAATTAATTGAGTTTATGAAACAAGGATGGATGGTTAAAATAGAAGCTACAATCAAAGTGGCTCAGAAACTAAAATAAGTATTAATAATCATTGGAATTCTGTTGAAGGAGCACACAGGGAATTAGCAAGCCATGGCAAAGTCTTCTGATTTTGTTAGCAAAATGAAAGGAAGAATAGGAGAAATACCTATGAGAACTTTTATAAGATTGTGCCCATCCAGAAGGAAACAGGGAATGAAACTTATCTTAAATTTATTCATCACAAGATATGGCCTTGAATGTGATAAGGGTGAAAATGATGGAACACAGTAACAGCAAGGCCAGCAGGTGCGATGGTGAAACAGGAAGGTCAGGTTCATGGTTCTGTTGCAGTTCTCCCCCAGATATGCACAGAGATTGATAACCTGCAGGGGCCTGTGCTTATGAGATGGTGTTGCTTGATTTTGTTGTTAAAACACTGTGGAAATTATTCTAGAAAAGTATTGTTTACATCCAACCTTAGCAAGCAAATAAGTAGTTCTAGGAGCAATGCTATAGGTGAAAAATGCCAGAAAGTACTTTTTGGCTGCAGTTGTTAGAAGGTTATCTGTCAAGGTTCTATGCATGGAAGAGGTGAATTTACATTTCCCCTCTACCTCACTGGCTGTTCCTCCTTAGTGTTTTTGGCTGAATCCTTGCTTCCTTAACATCTAAATGTTACATTGCCCAGATGTTTAGTTTGAGGGCTTGTTTATCCATCTGTGCTCACTTGCAGATGCATGGTCTCCTCTCTCTCTCTCTCTCTCCCCACTCTTTCTGTTTCTCTCACACTCTTTTATTTCCCCTCCTATCCTGTCCTCTTCCTCCCCACCACCAACTCCATGATGATTTCATCTAGTCCCATAGATTGAAACACCAAGTATGTGTGAGTGACTGCCAAGTTTTTATCTCTTGCTCTAAACTTTTCCCTAAACCCACTCAGTCATCTTCATTGGCTATTTAACAGGTACTTAGATATCAAAAGCAAAACTTAAGAATCATGCTCAGACCCAGAACTTTCTTGTTTGGTTTCTTCTATGTCATGATTTCTTCTATCATCTAACCAGTTACCTGGGCCAGAACTCTTGGCATCATTTTTGCTTCCTCCCTTTCATTCACCCCTCATGTCCATTCTTTCAGAAAGTTTAGTCAAGTCTACCTCCAAAGTACATTTTAAATCCTTCTTTGTACCGTCTCCACTACGCCCATCTAAGCTATCTTCATCTTTTCATTAGATTGCCTTCATACAAATTTCTAACCAGATCTTGCTTCTTCCCTTGCCCTCCAATAATTTGTTTTCCTGAGAGCAGCACAAGTATAATTTTTGAAATGTAAAAGGTTGTGTCATCTCACATGAAATACTTGTGTGGCTCCCCATTTCTTTGAGAGTTCCTTCAGTCTCTTGACCTTGGCTATTTACCTTGTGATCCATCCACTGTGATCTATTCTGAGCCCAGAAGTCATCTTCTATTAGAGTCTGGTGCCCCTGCCTGGCACTCTACATCACAAGCTATTCTTTGGGTTCCTTGGGCTGCCCAAGTTCATTCCCTCTTCTGGGCCTCTGCGCTTAGCATGCACATAGCTGGCTGCTTCTCTTCTTTTTAGCATCAGTGTCTATGTTATGTTTTTCAGAGGTGCTTTTGCTGACCACCCAGCCTGGGCTCTGGCTGACTGTGTGCCTGCTTCTTGCTCCCTAGCCTGCACAGTCCTGTCTTTCATAGTGCTATCTGTGATTTTCTCCACAGCACTTACTACTCTGTGAGCTCTTGTTATGCATTTGCTTTCTTATTTGTTGACCCCTGCCTGTCAAATGTAACTTCCTTCAGGGCAGCGGACTGGATCCTTGACATCTAGAAAAATCATGGCACAATAAGTATGTAGTAAAAGAAAAAAAAAGAAAATTCTCTCTATAGATCCATTTGTTCTTCTTTTTTGCATCTTCGGATGCTTTAAAGATGTTACCAAGAAATAAAGTAGCTACAGAGAGCTGAAGAAATGTCTTACATGCTACTCTGATACTGTCTTCTTAGAACAAAGCATGAAAAATGTGCATTTCTTAGAACTTGGCATTCCATATTTTCACAACTTTTTGTAGTCTTTAAATCTAGTGCTTCTTGCATGATTTCCTTTTTGGCACTTAAAAGGCTGTATGTCAAAATAGAATTTGATTTGCAGAAACTTAATGTTAGCACTTTGAAAAGTATGCAATAGAAAGAAAACAATAAAAAAAATGTACTGCTCGCTCACAAACAACACATTTTATATCTTAGAATGAGATATTAATGTATGAATGATCCTTTGATAGAAAAATGAAAAGTAATAGGAAGTAGTGTTTGACTGCAGATCCATTTTGTTGTTTTCTAGTATTTTCAGAATATATCACCATTTGAAAATGTGCTGTCCCTGCAGTTACTTTAGGACAGGGAAGAAAGAAAAAAGTTCTAATCATCATACTACTTACTAAAGAGAAGAGACGTGCGAAAGTGGAAAGGTATTAGAATAATAAAAGTATCGAGAGTTAACATAAACACATTGTGATGAATAAATCATATCTGCCTTCCTAGATTTTGCTAGGTAGGTTTATGTAATATTTATTTCCTAGTTTGTTCCTACTATTAGGGATTCTACACATGTAAGTGAAATGATTGCCTGCTATCCTGTGGAAGACAGTTGAGTATAAATGCTGAAATATGAATTCTGGGTTTAGAATGCCTAAATCTGAAGCCCAGCCTCACCTCTTAATATCTGTGTGCTCTGGTATGTTACTTAGTTCTTATTTTGTAAAATGAGAATTAACAAATTAATACGTGCCTTTTGCAGTTGTTTTGAGCATTCCATAAGATAAAAATGAAGAACATAATGTTTGGGGCCTGATAAGCCCCTACTAATACTGATAAATGTTACTCTGTTTATTATCTTCTTGACACTTATTCATGCTGTCATATGTTATTAACTGTCATCTTTCTCATAACTCAGATCTCAGAGGTTGTATTGGAATAAGGTTTCATCAGAAGAATAGGAAATGATTGCATTAACATGTTTTGGATTGCTTAGATGTCTGGAGCAATTCTTAGCATTTTCCAGTCAGTATAGGTAAAAAAGCTATTATGGAGGGAAAAAAGCAGAGTCCATTATTGCAATAGTTTAATAAATGCTGCATTGAACAAATTTAGTTTATATCCGTCAGAACTTTTAAAAGCCTTTAAAATATTACTATAGCTGCATTTCATTTATCTGTAGGTTTCTCTTTCACAAGTATGTACCTAATAATTGTGTAATTAAAGAGTTTAAAATGTTTATATGAACCATGATCTTCCAAGAATGATATAAATCACAGTAGATTTTTTAAAATTGGGGATATTTTCTCACAGAGGGTGTACTACTCTGTCAATTCACAGTGAGAATGATTGATTACAAAGAGTATGTTCATATGGTCAGCTTAGGGAGCCTTTCTAATATTTAAAGAACCTCTTCTGTGAACTTGAAACACTTGACTTTTTCAGCATTACATTTACATAAAATGGATGAGAGTTTAAGATGAAACTTAAAGTGGAATATAACTTACCTTGTTTCACTTATCTTTGCAAGAAGCATTTCTTTGTGGCTTCAGTTCAGTTCTGTCGCTCAGTCGTGTCCAACTGTTTGCGACCCCATGAATCTCAGCACGCCAGGCCTCCCTGTCCATCACCAACTCCTGGAGTTCACCCAGACTCATGTCCATCAAGTCAGTGATGCCATCCAGCTATCTCATCCTCTGTCATCCCCTTCTCCTCCTGCCCCCAATCCCTCCCAGCATCAGAGTCTTTTCCAATGAGTCAACCCTTCGCATGAGGTGGCCAAAGTACTGGAGTTTCAGCTTCAGCATCATTCCTTCCAAAGAAATCCCAGGGCTGATCTCCTTCAGAATGGACTGGTTGGATCTCCTTGCAGTCCAAGGGACTCTCAAGAGTCTTCTCCAACACCACAGTTCAAAACCATGAATTCTTCGGTGCTCAGCCTTCTTCACAGTCCAACTCTCACATCCATACATGACCACTGGAGAAACCATAGCCTTGACTAGATGGACCTTTGTTGGCAAAGTAATGTCTCTGCTTTTTAATATGCTATCTCGTAAGCCAAATAGTCTGATTGAAGGAAATGGGTCTATGTGCCAAACAAAACTGATTGTGCTTCTACTTGTCTTTTCTGGGAATGCATCCACTTCAGTCAGCTATTTCTGTCTTCTAGCAAAAGGAGTAGCAAAGCATAGTGGTGTAAACCAAACCCTACACCCCGGGGGCTTGGTTTGAAACTCCGCTTTATACTTACAAGCTGTGTGATCCTGGTTAAAGTATTCAACTTTTCTGTGCCTTGATTATCTCATCCAAAATTGAGGCTAATAGATACTATTTAATAGGGTGGTTATAAAGATGATATGAGTTACTATTTTTAAAGAATTCAGAATTGTTCCTGACCCATAATATGCACTATATATTGTTAAATAATTAAATTAAGCTGGAGAAGCCATTCCATTGCCTTTTCTATTTATTTATTTTTAAAATTAATTAATTTTAATTGGAGGCTAATTACTTTACAATATTGTGGTGGTTTTTGTCATACATCGACATGAATCAGCCACGGGTGTACATGTGTCCTTCCATCCTAAGCTATTTATTTTTTATTCTCTTCCTTCTGTCACGAGTCTAATGTTACATTCAAGAGGGTGTGAGAGCAGGAAGAATGGTTTCTCTATGGTAAATCTAAGTCTGCTACTTTTTCTCTGAATCCAGCAGGAGATCTTGAAGCAAGAGGTCATTGGATAATATTCCCTATCCAATGACTATATGGCAATGGCCAGACAGGAAAATAGGTATTTTGCTATACCTCATATAAAAACGGGCAGTGTCTGTGCTTGATAATTATACTGTGTTAATCAAAAATAAGAGTTGCATCTCTTAGTGGGAAAGTGTTGTTGACGTTGTTCAGTCACTCAGTCGTGTCCGACTCTTTGTGACCCAATGGACTGCAGCACACCAGGCTTCCCTGTCCATCACCATCTCCCAGAGCTTGCTCAAACTCATGTCCATCGAGTTGGTTATCCCATCCAACCATCTCATCCTCTGTCATCCCCTTCTCCTCCTTCAATATTTCCTTCCTTCAATATTTCCCAGTATCAGGGTCTTTTCTAATGAATCAGCTCTTCACATCAAGCGGCCATAGTATTGGAGCTTCAGTTTCAGCATCAGTCCTTCCAGTGAATGTTCAGGACTGATTTCCTTTAAGATTGACTGGTTGAGTGGGAAAATAGATTCAAAAATCTTCTAAACATTTTGTTTTAACAGCAGTAGTGAAAGTGAAGTCACTCAGTCGTGTCCGACTCTGTGACCCCATGGACTGTAGCCCACCAGGCTCCTCCATCCATGGAGTTTTCTAGGCAAAAGTACTGGAGTGGGTTGCCATTTATTTCTCCAGGTGATCTTCCTGACCCAGGGATTGAACCCGGGTCTCCTGCATTGCAGGCAGATGCTTTACCATCTGAGCCACCAGGGAAATAAAAAATATTTAATGATAGTTTAGTGCACAATTTTAATTATAATAGTTAACATCTAGTAAGCACTTTGCTAAGTGTCTTTTGCATTATCTTATCTTTAATATAAGGGCTTCCTTGGTGGTTCAGATGGTCAAGAATCTGCCCACAATGCAGGAGACCTGGATTGGAAAGATCCCCTGGAGAAGGGAATGGCTACCCACTCCAGTGTTCTTGCCTGGAGAATCCCATGGACATAGGAGCCTGGTGATGGGGTCCATGGGGCCACAAAGAATCACAAACAACTGAGTGACTCACACTCTCACTATAAACTCATAATGGAGCCACTGTCATTATCCCCATTCTACAGTGAAGGAAACCAAGGAAGTTAATGAAGAACCCTCCTAATTTAGAATATATGAAGTCAAATTGGTTTACAGACCCCAAGGAACCAGACTCTAGAATCTGTGCTCTTAACCACTTTACGAATTCTCTCTCTCTTCACCTGGAAACTTTAGAACAATGGAGCACCTGGAAAGTCTAAATTTATGGTTTGTGTATCTGAGAACCAATTTCCCCAAGGCTGAGTAAGCACTGTGTGTGTGTGTGTGTGTGTGTGTGTACACACACACATGTATCCATAAAACTGGATTATGATGTCCAAGGCAGCACTACTCAGAATAGCGCAAAATGGAAATAATCAGATGTTCATCAGCTGATATTAGATAAACAAAACATGAACTATGCATTTAATAGAATATTATTGAGCAGTAAAAATTAACCAACTCCTTTTCTGAGCTATGCTAACAAAAAGAAATGCTAAGTAAAAAAAGTATGCTAAGTAAAAGAAGGCAGATGGAAAAGACCACATAGTGTGTGATTTTACTTATATGAAATATCCATAAAAAGCAAAGTAATAGAATAGGATAGTAGAGTATTGGTGACCTGGGACTAGCGGTTATAATAGGGATTGACTGCAAAGGATCATGAGAGGTTTTTAGTGGGCAATGGACATTTATGGTGATGGTTGCACAAATCTGTAAATTTACTAAAGATCATTTGCTAAAAGAATTCTCCACTTAAATGGTGAATTTTATCTTACGTAAATTATTTCTTAATAATGCTGTTAATAAGAGACAAACTGGATCATGGCCTAGAAATTTAACGTCTTGGACCATACTTTTGTGATAAGGCAGACTGAAAATCAAATTCAGAAGTTTATAATCCATTGTAAGTTTTGTGTTTGTCTGCTTTCCATAATTTAATGAATAAAAGATAAAACATGAGTTTTTACATTAACATAAAAAATAAATTGGCAATAAAGTAGAAAGTGTTATTTATTTAGAACTCTGTTCAGCTATAATTTCCCTTTGATGTGATAAATGGAATCGGACTTTAGAAAGAAATTAGAAATTAGATGTCTCTTCAAATGAAAATGTTTAAATGGAAGTTGCATCATAGTATTAAGTTCAGTTCAGTTCAGTCACTCAGTCATGTCTGACTCTGCGAGAGTTCATGTATAGAGGAATATCTACACAGGTAGCCTGCTACCTGCACCCTGGGCACTACCTGCATGCTGGCATAGTTCATTCATAACACCGCATTATAGTCATTACCCAGTTTCACTATGTTCTATCCTCTGATTTTCAACTTATTTCTCCTTTATGAGATATGCAAGTCTTTCACTTATCATTTCCCCCATTTTGCAGATAAGACAACAGAGACATACAAGGGTTAAGCCCAAGTCAAGTAGCTTTAACGTGTCTGATGTGGACCTAGTACCCAGTTTTCCTGAACACATAATCTGCATGTGATCCTAATACTCGGCACTTTTTGTTTGAAATAGATATTTGATAAGTGCTGATTGATGAGTTTTGTAGATCTATATTAGATATCATAGCTGGGTTCCTAAGTGGTTTCATTACTATCATCTTGTAAGAGCCTGTTAACATCATGTAGTAAATTAGGACTGCAGATAGTACAGGTCTAAAATATGACTTGTAATTAATACATTATAATAGTGTTTGATGTACATTATCAATTATAATGAGCAGATGGAGAAAAGTATGATGCCCCATCACAGTACCCTTTAAAAATAATGATCCTGAGAGCATCATTTTTCATTCCTGAACTTTGGGAAGGATTATAGATTATTTAAATATAGTGCTGGCTTACCATACATCAAAACAAGAGAAGAGAGACACACCGCTGCTTTTACAAAAGGTAGCATTTTGCTCTGATGTATCTCCAAGTTATTCCTCCCCAGGAATGTTCTGAATGGCACACATCCTGATGCTTAAAAGCATCTCAGTCCAGTTCTTATGGGCTCAATGACTTATTGTTAAAGACAGATTTGTCAAAAGCTCACAAATCCATTTTTTCCTTTTTAGTCCCTCTCTTAAAAGAAATAAAAGAAGTGTAAGTGGGCTTTGTGTTGTTTAAAACAATATCTCTTGATCTACTCTTAGTACAATTATATTTCTTAACTATAGCACCTTTCTGTTGTCCTGATTCTGCTGGTTATATATCCTCTTTTAGCAGCAACATGGACCTTATAATAATTTCTTCAGTTGTTCTGTTATCTTTTTGTGAATTTGTGTTCTTTACACACGAAGATGGATTGTTCCCTAGAAGGCTGAACGTCAGGCCTGGCTGCTTTGTTTTTTATTCTCAGCCCTCCTGTTTTCACTTCACGTTTTTTTTGCCTTCAGAAACTGTTGTGCTGACAGCAAGGGAACAAAGATGCATATCTTTTTTTCTGAAAACAGTATGCATGGAACCATGTAAACATTTTTCTGGTTACATTTATTTTACTTTCAAGATGGTTGTTTTTTAAGTATAAGTGAGACTGAGTGGGGTGGACTTAATATAAAGCACATGTATTGGCAAGTTTGCAGACACTTGTTAGAACTCTCTCTGCATATGTTGAATAATGGATTGTTTCTGTTATGTGCTTTTGGCAAAGCCCAGAACTTGTGCCTTTTAAAGTCTAGGAAACATGTAAGTTTATTGGAACTCTTTACCTGCCTAAGGCTGTAAAGGGGAAAGGACTTAAAGTGTAGGCAAAAGAGATTGGATTTCTCTAGAATAAAGCAGATTTTTATCTTTTGTTTTGTGAAGTTATATCTGTGTCTTTCCCACCCAACAGTAAGCATCTTAAAGGCAGGAACCTGACTTTCATTGTTGAATTCCTTTAACTTGTTTGAAGTCCACACTTGTTTTCTTGCTCTTTCAGTTCAGTTCAGTTCAGTTCAGCCGCTCAGTCATCTCCAACTCTTTGAGACCCCCATGAATCGCAGCATGGCAGGCCTCCCTGTCTTTAGAAACTACATTTACTTTTTTGCCTGCATGCTTGCTTTATGCAATATATGTTTCTAAAATGCAAATTTAAGTGCCTAGCAGAGTTTCTATAAGCTTCTTGACCAACAAAAGGATCTTAGAATGTTTTAATTCTGCTCTCTACTTTATTGTTCAATAGTTTAGATCCATTATGGTTTATATGCCCTAAAGAGGTCATTATTATTGTTACTCTGTTATACTGACAGGGCTTATTTATATTTTCTGATGCTTCCCGATACCTTCACTTAGCATTGCGTCTCAGTTCTTTTTGGGTCAGTTTCCATATTCCTAAAATATGTCCTCTAGTTCTTAAGAACACCTGGTACAAGAAGCTGATAGTTTTTGCTTTGAAAAATATTTGTTTTTTCCTTCATGTTAGATCATTTACTGGGCATAAGATTCTATGAAAAATAGTTACTTCCAATCAGCCTTTTAATAATATTAATCCATTATCTTCTGGTTTTGACTATGGCATTTGAACAGTCTAAAATCAGCCGTCTGCATAACTTTGATTCTTTAGAAGTTAATCTGTTTTTTTCTGTCTCTTTTTAAGATCTTCTGTATTCTTTGGTCATTGGTCATTTCATTATGATGACTCAGATTTGCATTTTATTTTCAAATCACATTCACATCTCATTTCCCCCTCTGTCAGAGGATTTGTGTTTTTCAGCAATTCTGGAAAACTCAGCCATTCTTCCTTTAAATACTCATTTATTCTCATTTTCTCTATTTTCATTTATATTGTCTCCTTCCCTCCCTCTCTCTCAGAACTTTTATTACACCTTGTTCCTTCCTATTCTCTCTACATCTCTTAAATTTTTAATATTTTAAAAATCTTTACATTTTTCTGCTTTGTTCCTTCGTGTATTTCTCTAGTTAACTGTTTTCCTCATTGCTGTTATTTTGTCGCTAATGTGTGTCCGACTCTTTGTGACCCTATGGACTGCAGCCCTCCAGGTTCCTCTGTCCTCTCCTATCTCCTGGAGTTTGCTCAAATTCATGTCCATTGACTCGATGATGCTATTTAACTATCTCATCCTCTCTCACCCCCTTCTCTGGTCCTCAATCTTTCCCAGCATCAGGGTCTTTTCCAATGAGTCAGATCTTCACCCCAGGTTGCCAGTGTATTGGGGTTTTCATCATTAACTGTGTTTAGTTTGATATTTAATTTGCTTATAATCTTATTTACTTTTATATGCATTATCTTATTGTATGTTTGTTTTTAATTATTTAGTAACTTTAAATGTGTTTATTTCATAATTTACCTTTTAGAATTTTATTTATTTTTATTTTGGTTGTTCTCATGACGTGAGGGATCTTAGTTCCGCTACACAGATCAAACCTGTGCACCCTACATCAGGAACATAGTCTTAACTACTGAACCTTAGGGGGAAGTCCCTCACCATTTATCTTTTGTTGTTAATATCAAGTGTTTGGGTTTCTAATCCTGCTGGTGTGCTCTGTGCTCCCAGTTTTAGTGGTTTGTTTCTTTATGTATCTTGTCACTTTTTTATTATAAAGTCATCTAAATCTTTAAAATCTCCTACGGTCTGACTGGCCTCTATTTTTTCCAGAGGCTTCTGTGCTATCACTAGCTCACTGCTGGACATCTGCTAAGTCACTTCAGTCATGTCCAACTCTCTGCGACCCATGGACTGTTACCCTTTAGGCTTCTCTATCCATGGGATTCTCCAGGCAAGAATACTGGAGTGGGTAGCCCTTCCTGTCTCCAGGGGATCGTCCTGACCCAGGGATCGAACCCCAGTCTCCTGTATTGCAGAAAGATTCTTTACCATCTGAGCCAAAAGGAAAGCCCACGTCTAGATAGGCTTTTATAGTTCCCTGGTTTGGGACAACCATGTTGTTCAGATGCTATACGTTTAAATCCAAAACCCAGGTAAAGTGTTTTAAAAGTTACCAAAAAGACCACTTTGTTTCCCTTGACCTGTGGTTTAGAAGCGTGTCCCTGTCTCCTACTTTTAAGGAGATGGTTATTTTTTTCTTGCCTGCCTCTTTGCAGAGATTCAGCTCTTCTCAGATCCTGCTTTGATGCAGGTGTTGCTACCTCATTATCTGTGATCTCTGTGGGCGCCAAGCCCCAAACCACTTGATTACTTAGACAGTCACCTTGCAAAGGGTTTGTTTCTGTGCCAGCTCACATTGGCTTACTTTTCTGTTTCTGGCACCTGGATAGTCCCCTTTCTTTTTGAGCAAATCTGAATGTATGTTTTAGAAAAGTTTCAGGTATTCTAGTCGATCTAGTCTGGTATATTGTGACAAAGAGAAGTCTCCCATCGCCCCCCTGGTTGTTTAACTATGGTTTTCCTAATGGTCAGTGTTCACCCACAAATACACAGATATTTAGTGTTTGGATTGACTCATCCAAACATTAAACGAAGAAGCAGATGACAATAGAATAGGCAGATGATGAAGATTTATTTAAAACAAAATTTCACAGGGGATTTACTAGATTCCAAATGAAAAAGACCTCATCTTTGTATATCCTTTATATATCACCATAATAAAGTAAGAGCAGATATTTTAAAACTGGGGCAAATTCAAAGCCCTAATTTTATATGTACATGTGTAAGCTGACTCATTTGAAAAGACCCTGGTGCTGGGAAAGACTGAAGGTGGGAGGAGAAGGGGGCGACAGAGGATGAGATGCTTGGATGGCTTCACCGACTCAATGGGCACGAGTTTGAGTAAACTCCGGGAGTTGGTGATGGACAGGGAGGCCTGTCGGGCTGCAGTCCACAGGGTCGCAAAGAGTAGGGCACAAATGAGTGACTGAACTGATTGATGTAATAATAACCTGGAATACTCCTTTTCTACTGAGCATGAAAAGAAATAGATTTGGAGGAAAGCAGTTTACCATTTAAGTGTTGCTTTTTTTCTGGCTTTTCTTCCTATTAGATGAATCTACTTCCTCTGCCTTTATGTCATCCTGGTTTTTTTTTTTTTATTTTTTTTTGCTGCTTTCAACTAATTCTATCCCACACACTTTTAAAAAAGAACTGTCTCAAAAGAAACTCTGATTTAGCAGTTTTTTTGTTGGCTTGCTTTGAAATGAATGCAAAGTAACACATAAAGGCGAAAAAAAAAAAAAAAACAGTGAGATACTGTAATAATATTATGTCATCCTCTTTCTTAGAGATTTCAGCCTAATTGATTAATCATTCATTAACTCCTCCTCCAGTGTTAGCAGGCAGCATAGTAACCCTTTTAAAATATAGAAATGTTTAATATAGAAATAGCACAACAGACAGGTTATTTTACCAAAGTCATCCATAAAGTTATTAGCAATGTGTTATTTTCAAACACACATATATGAAAAAGCTGTCTGAACACTGTATTTGACCCAATATTTTTAGGAAAATTTATGACAGAGAAGTTAGAAGAATATCATAATGGTAATCACTGAAAGATAAAACTGTGAACCAGGCACTGTTCCAAGACTGCCTGTTTAAGTCCTCATTTAATTCCAAGTCCATGAAATTCTCTTAAAATCCCACATAAAGACAAGGTTTGCTGAGAGGTCAGGCTCCTTCTCAAAGTTATGTAGCCAGGAGACAGTGAAGCTGGGACTAGCAACCATTGCATCTCTAGTCTGACTCCACAGTCTAACTGTGAACTACTGCTGTGAACTGTCTCTGGCTTCATGTACACACACACACACTCATACACACACACACTCTCTCCAATATACACATCCAACACACATCCCCCAAATATACGGAGTCTGTGGTGTAAAATTTATCATAGAAATAACTCTGCCTCTATCTATCTTTCTATCTGTCTGTCTGATTAGTAAGAAAAGGGGCAAGCTCTCTTATTCATTTTATAATAATGACCCCCATATAGTGGACTATTTGATCAGTGGCAAATGCTTCAATCCTAATGAAAGATGTTATTTCAGAGGCGCTGTGGCTTGTGTTTCACTGGATTAAAGCCAAGATCTTACCCATGTAGTTCAGTTCAAGGAGTTCTAAAATCATTATAACTTGTGCTTCGTTGTTATTGGAAAATAACAGATTTTATTTCAAACTTCACTATCTAGTGATTTAATTCAACATCTGTGCTTCCAACTAACTCAAAACAAGCAATGAATGACATTTATCATTAGTAAGTAACTTATTTTTTGGTGCTTAGCCATTTTATACATTATGAACTTTTAATCAATATAAGCTTTAATTATGATTTTGGATTCAATTAATCTATTTTTATTTTAAAATTTAAAAATTTTAGTTTACTATAGTTATAGTATTTATATCATATAATTGTCTGGAAAGAAACAAAACTTATTTATAATCAGTTTTATATTAAGGAGATTATAAGAAATGGAAATAAACGTCTAATGAGTAAAAAGTACAGTTTGCTTCCTATCTTAACATATCAATGTATATGATATTCTATTTTCTTCTGAAGGTTGACTGACTAGATTAAGATTGGCAAAAAATTGTATAGAAATGCTTTGCATATGCTCAAAATCCAAAGTCCCAAAATAATGGTAGCTTCCCGGGTTCTCATTCTTCTTTCCCTTAAAATATTCTCATTGTCATTTTAAATCAATGGAACTGAATTAAATCTGTGACCTGTAAATACTCCAAAAATGTGTACATTGATGACATTAATGTATCTGGATCTACGAAGAAAGAGAAACATGAAACAGACATACATGGTTTCCTGAAGGTTGTCCTCCTAATGCTACATCGGTTCAGTCGGTTCAGTCACTCAGTCGTGTCCAGCTCTTTGCGACCTCATGGGCTGCAGCACACCAGGCCTCCCTGTCCATGACCGTCTCTTGGAGCTTGCTCAAACTCATGTCCATCAAGTTGGTGATGCCATCCAAGCATCTCATCCTCTGTCATCCCCTTCTCCTCCTGCCTTCAATCTTTCCCAGCATCAGGGTCTTCTCCAATGAGTCGGCTCTTTGTATCAGATGGCCAAAGTATTGGAGCTTCAGCTTCAGCATCAGTCCTTCCAATGAACACTCAGGACTGATATCCTTTAGGATGGACTGGTTTGATCTCCTTGCAGTCCAAGGGACTCTCAAGAGTCTTCTCCAACACCACAGTTCAGAAGCATCAATTCTTCTGTGCTCAGCTTTCTTTATGGTCCAACTCTCACATCCATGTATTACAACTGGAAAAACCATAGCTTTGACTAGATGGACCTTTGTTGATAAAGTAATGTCTCTGCTTTTCAATATGCTGTCTAGGTTAGTCATAGCTTTTCTTCCAAGGAGCAAGCGTCTTTCAATTTCATGGCTGCAATCATCATCTGCAGTGATTTTGGAGCCCAGAAAGTAAAATCTATCACTGTTTCCATTGTTTCCCCATCTATTTGCCATCAAGTGATGGGACTGGATGCCATGATCTTAGTTTTTTGAATGCTGAGTTTTAAGCCAGCTTTTTCACTCTCCTCTTTCACCTTCATCAAGAGGGTCTTTAGTGTCTCTTCGCTTTCTGCCATCCGCATATCTAAGGTTATTGATATTTCTCCCAGCGATCTTGATTCCAGCTTGTGCTTCATCCAGCCTGGCATTTTGCAAGATGTACTCTGCCTGTAAGTTAAATAATCAAGGTGACAATATATAGCCTTAACTTACTCCTTTCCCAGTTTGGAACCAGTCCGTTGTTCTATGTATGGTTTAGTCGGTGACATTGTAATTTCTCATCAGTGCAGTGGCATTTTTGAAGGCAGTATATCCTTAGAAAAAGTGTGTTTTATTTAGGTCCTAATCATTTATATGTGGATAGAGAGCAGGAATAACTTTTAGAGGCTGACATATGCATTTGCATAGAATGCTAGGTGGGGCCAAAGGTAGAATCTGAATTGTCCTGCTGTTTCTTCACAGGAAAACTTTGAGCCAACTCTTTCTTCTTTATTGAAAAGTAGACAAAGAGTACTATCAAATGATATCACTAATCTCAAAAAAAAAAAAAACTCAAGAAAAATACCAAGGCAAAACATCACAAAACACAGCTCATCTCCTCTGTTCTTCTCCCTGAATGTTTCACCCATAAAACCACTACTGGGCTTTAACCCTTTAGGGAGAGCTAGCTTACTGGTTAGGCTGTTTTCACATGGCCATCCTGAGAATTGTCTGTCTATGAATTGGCTCTCGGTGATTTGGCAGACTTCCTGCAGAGCCTTGAGGCAGCAAATAAGAGAAATAGCCATTGCCTAATTTTTTTAAAAAAAGAGGCCATTGCAAGGCCAGTGCCTTGGCAGCCGGAGGAGCAGACTAGTGATGGAGATGGGAAGGGAGCAAAAGGTAGCAACAAACAAAAGCAGACAGTCAGTGAGAGTGAGGGAGCTAAATAGAACTTTCCTCTAGTTTAAAATTAGACCGAGGCTGAGCAGAATATGACCTATCTTCTCTGTATGCAAACAAGCTCCTCAATCATTTACCAAATGTTTATTGAGGCCTATGTGTAATGGCCACAGACTCAACCATTAAAAAGTTACAGTACCTCGTCTGGTGGAGCTAACAGATTAATGACTGAGACAGACAAAACTAATAATTATAATACAGTTAGATGAGCAGCAAGAGACATACGTATAAGTACTCTGTAGTTCTTGAAAAATGTGAAAGAGAAAAAATGTTTTTTCTCCTCCTGAGTTCTCCAGCTTTTCTATGCTTGGGAGAGGAGCACCCCACTTCCAGGCGGCATCGTCACAGCGTCACACTGTCCTGAATGTCATGGGGAATGATCCTCAAGCAGTGTTTCTGCATGGGACCACTGTGCATGCCTTGAGAGTGGAAAACGACATCCATCCATGTGCCTCTGGCCATGTGGGAACACTTGAAGCTTGCTTCTGCTTTAGTTGACTTTCGTCCTTTCAAATAAAAGCAGCAAGTATAAGGTGTCTGGAGAACTGTTTTCTCATGGAAAACATGCCATCATCCGTATGTAGCTTCACTCTCCCTCACAGATCTGACGAGAGAATTCATCTGCACCACAGGGTTGTTTTTATCCTGACCTCAGGGATGATGTCCTTTTGCATATTGATCATATTTAAAGGGTTATGCCCAGAACCTCAAAGCCAATATGTCAAATATTGTGTCCATCTGGTTCCCTATGCTTCCTGTCCCCAAGCACCTCAGTCCTTCCCTCTTATGTAAGTCTCATATTGGCTACCTGTTTCCCCAGAATGGAAAGCTGGTGCCTTCCCTTATTTTCCTTTCCTCCACATCTCCTAATTCAGCAAGTCTTGCCTGTGCTACCTCCCAAACTTGTCTACTGTTTATCCTTTCCTTTGATCCTTCAGGCTGTTGCTATTTCTCACCTGGCTGGTTGGGACAGCACATTCACTAACCAGTCTTGGTCCTGTCAGCCACCAATGTTTCTTCACTGTAAGCTAAGCAGGTGATCTCTTTTCCAAATATGTGTTCTTAGTTGCTCAGTCATGTCTGACTCTTTGCGACCCCATGGACTGTAGCCCACCAGGCTTCTCTATCCATAGGGATGCTCCAGGCAAGAATATTGGAGTAGGTTGCCATGCCATCCTCCAGGGGATCTTCCCAACCTCAGGATTGAACCCAAGTCTTCCCAACCTAAGGATTGCAGTCGGCTTTACTGAAACCCTTTTCCAAATAGGGCTTTAGTAAATCTGGATGAAGTTCAGGGTGAGGGTATTCTTGTGCTGCGTGTTCAGTCATGTCCACCTGTTTGTGACCCATTGGCCTGCACCAGGATCCTCTGTCCATGGAATTTTCCAGGCAAGAGAATTAGGAGTAGGTTGCCATTTCCCCCTCCAAGGGATCTTCTCCATCCAGGGATCGAACCTATGTCTCCTATGTCTCCTGCACTGCAGGCAGATCCTTTACTACTGACCATCATTGTGGGGTGGACGAGGAGGTGTCCTTAGGGCTAAACCATTTTAGCCAAGGCCATAGAACCCAGAGACCTGGGTTCCAAAGCTACATATTCTCTTACTAGCTGCATATGATAGTTATTAACTTCTCTAATCTCCAATTTCCACTTCTGGGGAATAGAGATAATAATAACTGTCTCATAATGAGTAGTTGTGGAGATAATGTACATTAAGTGCTTGGTTTAATTCTGGCACATGGAATCCACTTAATAAATATTGGCTATTGTTTTTATTTGACTCCAGTATATAGAATATTGGTCCTCTGTAGAATTCTGATATTTTAGTGAGGCTGCTCTGGGAAAGAGGCAAAATGCAGTGTTCGAGTATTCTAAGAATAAGAAGCTTGGGAAATGTCAAACGCTGATATTATAACAAATGATGTTTAATCTTGCTCATGTTCTTAATAAAAGAGCCTGATGGGAGTTAAAGATGTATAAGCAGATAGGTGGTACAGGGTAATGCACCCAGGGAGTGCAGACAGAGCTCTCTGGAATCTCTGATAGCCTGCTGTTTCATTTACACCTGAGTCAACAGAAAATTGAATCGCATTTATATTCTCATCGAATGTTGTCTCTTGGGTCAAATATTTCATAAACTTTTGAGCTGAGAGCCGGGCCTACCTCATTCTTTATGGTGCATAGTCACATTCTTCATCTGACCTGGCATTTGAAAAGTCACTCCTGTTTGTTTCTTTGAGTAATGGATGATGCGTGTATTTCTCAGCTAGAACGTTGCCATTGAGGGCATTTCATATAGTGAAATAAGTTAGTGGTTCTGTTGGTTTATACTCTGAGTTCATAAGCCATATGGTAATTTATATTACTTGAAATGAGACCTTTGTTAGAAAGCCTTCTTCCCTGACTTTCATTTACAGTAAAAAAGATTCATCTCACAACCTATTCATCCACAGCCAGCTGTTGACTAAAATCACATATGTATCCCTGTAGCTCTCTTCTGATTTGGTGCCTTGCCAGCATTCATATGTCTTGTCATCTCTGGACAGTTTTCAATATTTTCAACTTCTCTGACATTTAGACCTTTTTTGTTTAAAATTGCAAATTACTTGACTGTGTTTATGGCCTGTTATGGAGACAAGACATGAATCCTTTCTTTACTAAAGAATAAGATTAACAAAGTTGAGTACTTTTCCTCTTTGTCTTTTTATATCATTGTAGGTGTTCAACCTGTGTGTTATAGCATCACAGGAAACACATTCTAATTGAGCTGAGACTTTAAACCTAATAGTGTAGTCCTTAACAACCTGGACACACACACATATACACACAGAGATAGAATATACATGAAAAATGTTTTAGTTGAAATCCAACTTTAATTTTCCAAGCTACTATTTTTGACCAGCTATTATCAGCAAAAAGTGACACCAGTCTCCATTCTCAGCATGTTTACAGTCTAGTATTGTAATATGTCACTATTTGCTGCAAATTGCTGGTTTAAACAGAGGGGAAATTTGAAAGTCACTTAATAAAAAGTTTTGAGATAGGTCTGTCTGTGGGTACCACAGAATTGGTTCATTCAGCAGCCTGGAGATATCATCAAGAGCCAATCTTTCTTTTTTGCACCATTGTGTCATCCTTGGTTTGGGTATTGAACTCATTCTGGTGACTAATTATCTGCTGTACTTCTAGGCATTACATCTTGAATATCAGTGACTGGAAGAAGGAAAATATACTATATAATCTTACGGTTATCTTTCTTAAGACAGAGGACATTTTTTCCTGGAAACAGCCCAGTAGTCTCCCCTTTTATGTCTTACTATCCACTGTAGGGACAATGACTGATTTAGATTACTTACCTGAGAGGAATAGATGTTTTGGGAGTTACTTCAGTTCAGTTCAGATCAGTCACTCAGTCGTGTCCAACTCTTTGCGACCCCATGAATCGCAGCACTCCAGGGCTCTGTCCATCACCATCTCCCGGAGTTCACTCAAACTCGCGTCCATCAAGTCGGTGATGCCATCCAGCCAACTCATCCTGTCATCCCCTTCTCCTCCTGCCCCCAGTCCCTCCCAGCATCAGAGTCTTTTCCAATGAGTCAACTCTTCACATGAGGTGGCCAAAGTACTGGAGTTTCAGCTTTAGCATAAGTCCTTCCAAAGAACACCCAGGGCTGATCTCCTTTAGAATGGACTGGTTGGATCTCCTTGCAGTCCAAGGGGCTCTCAATAGTCTTCTCCAACACCACAGTTCAAAAGCATCAATTCTTCGGTGCTCAGCTATCTTCACATTCCAACTCTCACATCCATACATGACCACTGGAAAAACCATAGCCTTGACTAGACGGACCTTTGTTGGCAAAGTAATGCCTCTGCTTTTGAATATGCTATCTAGGTTGGTCATAACTTTCCTTCCAAGGAGTAAGCGTCTTTTAATTTCATGGCTGCAGTCACCATCTGTAGTGATTTTGGAGCCGAGAAAAATAAAGTCTGACACTGTTTCCACTGTTTCCCCATCTATTTCCCATGAAGTGGTGGGACCGGATGCCATGATCTTCGTTTTCTGAATGTTGAGCTTTAAGCCAACTTTTTCACTCTCCTCTTTCACTCTCATCAAGAAGCTTTTTAATTCCTCTTCACTTTCTTCCATAAGGGTGGTGTCATCTGCATATCTGAGGTTATTGATATTTCTCCCTGCAATCTTGATTCCAGCTTGTGCTTCTTCCAACCCAGGATTTCTCATGATGTACTCTGCATATAAGTTAAATAAGCAGGGTGACAATATACAGCCTTGACATACTCCTTTTCCTATTTGGAACCAGTCTGTTGTTCCATGTCCAGTTCTAACTGTTGTTTCCTGACCTGCATATAGGTTTCTCAAGAGGCAGGTCAGGTGGTCTGGTATTCCCATCTCTTTCAGAATTTTCCACAGTTGATTGTGATCCACACAGTCAATGGCTTTGGCATAGTCAATAAAGCAGAAATAGGAGTTACTTACAATCCCCCAAATAGGAAGATAAATTCAGATTGCAAATAAGTATAATACAGACCAGAAAGTGATAAATATGGAATGATTATTAATCTTTGTGGTTGTAAGGGATAAAGAAAATGTCAAAAATGTTCAGTTGTGTTGTTTATTCCTTTTTAGAAAATAGTACCACTAACTTTTCCATCTTGGCACCTCTTACAATTGCAGCCATTTACATGTAAGATCTTTTCAAAATTTTCTTTTGTTGCCTCCATACTGGAACTTCATAAGGATAGGAAAAATGATCATCTTAGTCATCAATTTGTCCCTCTTTGCTAGATGAATCAAAGAATGAATGCATAGGCTTGGAGAATTTGGAGAATTTTATAGCACGCAAGAGGAGGACAGTCCAGGTAAAGGACACATTATTAGCAAATTTGTAAGTTAAGATAGCTCAGACAACTGTTTGAAGCTTAGTGCATGTATAGCAGAAGGGTGAGAAACCTCTGGGATGATGCACAGAGTGTGAAATGCATGGATGCAATTAGCAGTCATTGAGATGAATTCAATATTTCGGATATTGAAGGTGATGCAGTAAGAGCTTCTTTTAGAAGAGAAACTTGGCAATGATATATAAGATTGATGATATGGGGCGAGGAATGGGTATGAAACTGCTGACCAGAGGCTGTATCAACAGTTGAGAAGTGATTAAAACCTTGATTTGGGCTCCTGAAGAACAAAATTATAATAAAATGCATATCTAGCAATGTTACAGACAAGAATTGAGATGACTTATTCAAATATAAGTAAGACAAGAATGAATTAGCAGTGAAAAGACCAACAGAAACACGACAACAGAACTGTTGTTGTTGTTTAGTTGCTAAGTCATGTCCGACTCTTTGCAAGCCCATGGACTGTAGCCTGCCAGGCTCCTCTGTGCATGGGATTCCCCATGCAAGAATACTGGAGTGGGTTGCCATTTCCTTCTCCAGGGGATCTTCCTGACCCAGGATCAAACCCACACCTTCTGCATTGCAGGAGGATTCTTTACCACTGAGCCACCAGGGAGCAGGCATTACATTTTGCTTTGTTTTGTTTACAGGGAATAGGGGTAGCATGCTATGGCAAGAAAAGGCAGTGAATCTCTAGGTGGATGACAGTTTCAGGTCCCTGAAGCTGCCATAATAGGAGATATTCAGTCCTGGAAATTTTATAGAATGACAGTAATAATAATAAAATTTATATTAAATACTTTCTGAAATAAATTATAAATAATTCATATTAATCTCAAATGAACTTAAGATTAAGGAAAGAACTAGAATAAAGCCCTGACAGAGAAATCATGGGATGAGAAGTTTTAAGAAAGAAATACTGACTATATTGACATGTTCTGCCCCCTCTTATTCAACTGTTGTCCAGTATGTGTCTTGGCATCAATCATGCAAAAAAGCATTGATGCAAAAGAGCTTTGTGGTGTTTTCTAGTCTTCAAGTAGATGACAATTAAAAGATTACAGATATATGATCTACTTCATTTTCAAAGAGATACTTTAAAAAAAGAATTCATATATAGATTCACTTTATATTTGGGCAGTAAATATCAGTCCCTGCCAAGAAATTTTTCTTTGTGTAGTTGTACTTTAGTATAATTCATCACTTATACCAAAAATGTAAGCTCATCTGCTCTTGGTGTGTGGCTTGATAGACTGCATTTGACTGATTCCTTTAACTGTGAAGCTTTAACTTACTGACATCCATTATAATGCCACTCTTCAGGCTATTTCTTTAATAATAATTTGTTTCTAAAAGAGTTATCTATAGATAAGTGTATAATCTATAATTGCTTTTGGCTGACTTCTGAACCCTCTTTAAAAACTTACCATTATTTTAAATTCTCTATAGCCTAGATATGTTGCAGGCCTTTGTAAAAGCATCCAAGTGTCATGCTTCATCTCAATATCATTTCCTAAAGTACTTTAGAAACAACTGATATTTACAGGTGCTATGCTGCAGTCCATGGGGTTGCACAGAGTCAGACATGACTGAAGCGACTTAGCAGCATGAGGAAATTCCCAGGTTACATAATTTTGTTTGTAGAGAAGTACTGAGAGCCTGACTTAGGTACTCCCAGAGAAATGAAACAGTAATAAATACATATTTAGCCACATGACACAGGTAGAACTGAGAGAACTCATTACACTATAGTACTTTGGAGAGGAATGGGTTAACAATTTACTGAAATTGGAAAATCAAGAACAATATCAGAACTTTTAGGAACGCTGCTAGATAGATAGATAGATAGATGAAAGCGAAGTGCAAGTATTTGTTGCTTATTCCTGTTCAACTCTTTGGACCCCCCAAGGATTGTAGCCCGACAGGCTCTTCTGTCCACGGAATTCTCCAGGCAAGAATACTGAAGTGGGTAGCCATTCCCTTCTCCAGGGGATCTTCCTGACCTCAGGGATCGAACCTGGGTCTCCCACATTGCAGGCAGATTCTTTACCATCTGAGCCACCAGAGAAGCCATACATACTGGCTTCTTATATGTGGAACTCCTCTGAGGTTTGGTTTGCTAATACTCAGTATAAATATACAAACAATTTAGAAAATGTTAATCTACCTTGCACCTGTTAACTATTTTTGAATCATAGCTTCTATTTTCACATGTGTTGATATGTTGCCAAGCCTGTGTGAGCACCATAAGATAGCTCACATTTACTGAGCATCTATGATAACTTCACATATATCATCTCATGGTGCTGTTACAAAAACTCTGTAACATTGGATATTACCACATTTTTTTAGGAAGCAAGAATTCAAGCTTAGATTATGTTCCCAGTGTAGTAAGTAGTAAGAAGAGTTAAACCCACTTCTGTCTACCAACAATAAGCTCTCAAACCTTTCTTTACATTAACAGTTTGTAAAATTGAAATTCACTAAGCTCTCAAACCTTTCTTTACATTAACATTTTGTAAAATTGAAATTCACAGAAACACCCTCTCAATGATTTTGGGGAATGGCGTTGATTTTCTACTTTTCTCTCAAAAGGATAAAAATATTTATTATTTTTAAATGAATCAGTGTTATGTACAAAGCTGAAAGTTCACCCAAAACAAATATCTCTAAAGACAATCAACACTAAGAAATTTGATGAAAGGGGTGCAGAGAGAATTAGCAAAGTTGGGAGAGAGTTAAATATGTGCTTGGTTGGTGGTGTGCTGATGAATGTTTAACAGCCAGTTCTCTGAGATGTGGAAGCAAAACCCTGGTTTATGACATTTGCTTATTTTCTAACTTTCATGGTTTAAATATTCCCATGATGACTTACTTCAGGCTACTAACTCGATGTTAGTGAATGTGGAATTGGGAAAAGATGCACAGTAACATACAATTCTGTGTTACGTAGAACTTTTTCGCCACACACAATAGATGTAAATGACCACAAAGTTTTATATGATAGCACAGCTCTGATTGAAGAGTTTTGAATAGTTATTACCTTTGTTTTTAGTATGGTTAATTGTAATTTTACAGAATAATTTTTAATAATGTCTGTGTTTTACAATAGGTTCACAAATTCTAAAATATTTAGCAAGTGCTTCTCATAAGCCAATATGAACTGACTCCCAGCACACCACTGGATCATGTAGAAAACAAGTTGCCTGGGGAACATTTTAGCTCTAGCTCAATATAGTTTTCTCCTACTCTTTTGAAGTTTTAGTATGAATATCAGTTTTAAGTTGATTGAACTTTAATAGCATAAGTTTTCTAGGAAGGTTTCAGTGTATTTCTTGCTGATTTAAATTGATTATTCAGATTTGTGGTGTATAACAGTCAGGGCAGACCACACCTTCAAAGTTAGCATGAAGATCAAGAGTCATTTTGCCTCAGGGATGAATGATGACAGCAAAATCTGTGTTTGAAGATCACTATCATTTCTATCACTACTGAGTGTACAGGAGACATGAGTTATCCAGTGTCTGATTTTTACTTCAGTTCAAAAAGGAGAATGAAAAGTGGGTTTAAACATAAAGTGAACAAATGTAACTTCAGCCACTGGCCATTGGGAAAATAATTTAAATTACTGAATGGCATTTAAGAGTTGCTGCTACTGCTAAGTCACTTCAGTCGTGTCCGACTCTGTGCGACCCCATAGACAGCAGCCCACCAGGCTCCTCCATCCCTGGGATTCTCCAGGCAAGAACACTGGAGTGGGTTGCCATTTCCTTCTCCAATGCATGAAAGTGAAAAGTAAAAGTGAAATCGCTCAGTTGGGTCCGACTCTGTGTGACCCCATGGACTGCCGCCTACCAGGCTTCTCAGTCCATGGGATTTTCCAGGCAAGAGTACTGGAGTGGGGTATTTATAATTTACAGTATAGTATATAGAAAATATAGTATGTTGCTTTCTGAGTTGTCAGGGTAATAGAATGTTTTACTCATTAAACTAAAGAAAGAGTTAATATTTTTCTTCAGGCATATGTCCCGCTGAACTTAGAAATTTTGTCTTCTTAGGTAGCAACAACTTATTTGTTATGTTTTTAATGAGGTATTCCTTAATACATTAAATGATGTGATGTGTTCTAATCTTCTGTGAATAAATTCCCTCAGTGTTCTGTTTTTTCTTCTGTAATGTCAACTTTTAATATGATATGGTGTGTATTTTTGGAAATTTTCTTTAGAAAATCTGTAATTAGGTCTACATGTGTAAAAAGAATGAAAAAGGAAAAGAGTCATCCAAAATTGTACTAACCCAGATCTTCAGATGATCCTTGTATGAACTGTATAGTTACTGTCTAGTTCTTTCACTTGGCCTTATATCAGCTCAGTCTAAGACTATTTCTATAGATGCATACTGATCTAAAGATCGAGTTAATTAACTGTTTTGATAATTTAGATGATTCTGTAAGAAAAACACATTTATAGTGTGTCTGTGCTTTTTGGACTGATATTCTACATGGATGTCATACATTGGATCTGTGGTAAGTGTGATTTCCTTGTAGGTTTCTATGTAGTGTATTAGTTAAAATGCTGTGCTTGGGAGTCATAGCCTGTCATGTTATGTTAAATAAGCCTGTTATTTTTGCATGTGTATTACTTTCTTCATAATATGAAAGGGAGAGGGGCGGAAAAATGGGTAACTTTGCAGTGGGGAAATCTGAGAAACACTACCTAAAGCAAAGTGATTCAGATTAATACCAACAGTGATAAATCATATTGATATTAAATACCGTCTATATCATGTGATGTCAGTGGGCACTTTACCTCTTCAGTCTTCTCCCTGAAATCACATTTCCTCAGACTAACCATGAGAAAAACATCAGATAAATCCTAATTGAGTGACATTCTATAAAATACCTGACTAATAATCCTTAAAACTGTCAAGTTCCTGAGGAAAAAAGAAAAAGAAAAATCTGAGAAACTGGAACAACAAAGAAAGCCTAAAGAGACATGATGATTGTATATGATGTGGGGTCTTAGGACCCTGGAACAGAAAAAACATAATGGAAAAACTGAGAAAATTTCAGTAAATATAAGCTTTAGTTCACAGGCTTTCCTGATGGTTCAGTGGTAAAGAACCCACCTACCAATGCAGGAGACACAGATTCAATCTGTAGGTCAGAAAGTTCCCCTGGAGAAGGAAATAATTCTCAGTATTCTTGAGTGGGAAATCCCATGGACAGAGGAGCCTACAGTCCATGGGGTCGCTAAGAGTTGGACACAGCTTAGTGACTAAACAACAACAGCAAAGGTTTATTTAACAGTGGGATGATGTTGGTTTGTTAATTGTGGCAAATACTCCATGCTAATATAAGATTCTGATAATAGGGAAAATCAGGCTGAAACTCTCTGCATTTTTTTCTCAAATATACAGTAAATCTAAAAATGTTATTTATAAAAAAGCTTTATTTAAAATAAAACTGTATATCCAACAATGTAGAAATATCTTATCATATAATATTCAGCCAAAGAAGCCGGATCCAAGAGTACATATGGGATATGATGCCATTTTTATGAAGTTCAAAGATAGTAAAACTAATCCATGCTACTGGATGTCAGGGAAGTCATTTCCCTTGGGAAAGGGCAGTGATTAGAAGGGGTCCAAAGATGTTTTGGGTGCTGATTATCATTTAAATTGAAGAAATTAGGGAAAACCACTAGACCATTCATGTATGACCTAAATCAAATCGCTTATGATTATACAGTTGAAGCGAGAAATAGATTTATTTCTCACTAGATCTGATAGACAGAGTGCCTGATGAACTATGGACGGAGGTACATATGAACTACGGACATTGTACAGGAGACAGGGATCAAGACCATCCCCGAGAAAAGAAAATGCAAAAAAGCAAAATGGCTCTCTGAGGAGGCCTTACAAATAGCTGGGAAAAGAAGAGAAGTGAAAGGCAAAGGAGAAAAGGAAAGATATAAACATCTGAATGCAAGTTTCAAAGAATAGCAAGGTGAGATAAGAAAGTCTTCCTCAGTGATCAGTGCAAAGAAATGGAGGATAACAATAGAATGTGAAAGACTAGAGATCTCTTCAAGAAAATTAGAGATGCCGAGGAAACATACCATGCAAAGATGGGCTCAATAAAGGACAGAAATCGTATGGACCTAACAGAAGCAGATGATATTAAGAAGAGGTGGCAAGAATACACAGAAGAACTATACTGAGAATATCTTCATGACTCAGATAATCATGGTGGTGTGATCACGCACCTAGAGCCAGACATCCTGGAATGTAGGCCTTAGTCTAGTGGGCCTTAGGAAGCATCACGAACAAAGCTAATGGAGGTGATGGAATTCCAGTTGAGCTCATTCAAATCCTAAAAGATGATACTGTGTAAGTGCTGCACTCAATATGGCAGAAAATTTGGAAAACTCAAAAATGGCCACAGGACTGGAAAAGGTCAGTTTTCATTCAAATCCCAAAGAAAGGCAGAGCCAAAGAACACTCAAACTACTGCACAATTACCCTCATCTCACATGCTAGTAAAGTAATGTTCAAAATTCTCCAAACCAGGCTTCAACAATTCGTGAACTGTGAAATTCCAGATATTCAAGCTGGTTTTAGAAAAGGCAGAGGAACCCGAGATTAAAATGGCCAACATCCGCTGTATCATCAGAAAAGCAAGCGAGTTCCAGAAAAACATCTATTTCTGCTTTATTGACTACACCAAAGCCTTTGACTGTGTGGATCACAATCAACTGTGGAAAATTCTTAAAGAGATGAAAATACCAGACCACCTGACTTGCCTCTTGAGAAATCTGTATGCAGGTCAGGAAGCAACAGTTAGAACTGGACATGGAACAACAGACTGGTTCCAAATCAGGAAAGGAGTACATCAAAGCTGTATATTGTCACCCTGCTTATTTAACTTATATGCAGATTACATCATGAGAAATGCTGGGCTGGATGAAGCACAAGCTGGAATCAAGATTTTCAGGAGAAATATCTATAACCTCAGATATGCAGATGACACCACCCTTATGGCACAAAGTGAAGAAGAACTAAAGAGCCTCTTGATGAAAGTGAAGGCAAGGAGAGTGAAAAAGTTGGCTTAAAACTCAACATTCAGAAAACGAAGATCATGGCATATGGTCCCATCACTTCATGGCAAATAGATGGGGAAACAGTGGTTGACTTTATTTTTGGGGGCTCCAAAATCGATACAGTTGGTGATTGCAGCCATGAAATTAAAAGATGCTTACTCCTTGGAAGGAAAGTTATGACCGACCTACACAGCATGTTCAAAAGCAGAGTCATTACTTTGCCAACAAAGGTCCGTCTTATCAAGGCTGTGGTTTTTCCAGTGGTCATATATGGATATGAGAGTTGGACTATAAGGAAAGCTGAGTGCCAAAGAATTGATGGTTTTGAACTGTGGTGTTGGAGAAGACTCTTGAGAGTCCCTTGGATGCAAGGAAATCCAACCTGTCCATCCTAAAAGTGATCGATCCTGAGTGTTCTTTGGAAGGACTGATGTTGAAGCTGAAACTCCAATACTTTGGCCACCTGATGTGAAGAGGTGACTCGTTTGAAAAGACCTAGATGCTGGGAAAGATTAAAGGCAGGAGGAGAAGGGGATGACAGAGGATGAAATGGCTGGATGGCATCACCACTCAATAGACATGAGTTTGGGTAAACTCCGGATTGGTGATAGACAGGGAGCCCTGGCGTGCTGCAGTCCATTGGGTCGCAAAGAATCAGACACGCCTGAGCAACTGAACTGACTGAACTGAATATTCAGATTCTTGGTCTCTGTGTTAGTCACCTGGCTGTGTTCACTTTGAAAAAAACTTTTGACCTATACTAGGGTTTTTATGTTTATCTGTATACATGTTACACAATTTAAAAAGCAATGGAATTACTTGATTTTGCTCAATAATATTTGGATTACATAAATTATAAAGGTTTTTTTTTAACATTAAATACCAAAATACATTTTATGGGAAATGATTCAAAATAAAATGAAAAGTAAGGAACACCACCGTATTAACTCATAAGTGTAACACATAAATATTATGTTGTGAAATTCCAACTTGGATGGGCTATGTATTCCTTCTGCACTCTTCTAGAGAATTCTTCCATGCATGCTCAGTAGCTCTGTCATGTCCAACTCTGCAACTCCATCGCCTCTAGCCCACCAGGCTCCTCTGTCCATGGGATTATCCCGACAAGAATACTGGAGTGGGTTGCCATTTTCTCCTCCAACTGATCTTCCCAACCCAGGGATCGAACTCTTGTCTCCTGCAGCTCCTTCATTGGCAGGTGGATCCTTTACCACTGAGTCACCTGGGACTCCCAGGAAGAGGTCTTATAAATGTTTATTATGTCATCATGTTGTAGTTATGATTTTTTATGTCTTTGTTCTTTAATAGAATAAGATCATGAAAAGCAGAAACATTATCTTACTCATCTCTTCTTTCCAGTGCCTAGTATTACATTCTGGCAAGTATTGAGTTGGCCAAAAAGTTCGTTTGGAATTGACCAAACTTTTTGGCCTACCCAGTAGTTTGTGGTCAGTGATTATGACTGGCTTTACATGAGATAAAGAATGACTGTATGCATAGTTCAGTGAGTATTTACTGAGTATAATTCACTGTTTTGAGATGTACTCACGTACTGTTTTCGATAATTCTCTCTCCACAGTCTTTCTTCTCTCTTTCTGATGATTCTTAGAAATTGATTATAGAATGTCCCAGATTGATGCTACAATGTTTTTATCATTTTTTTCCTATTTTTCATTTCAGCCATTTTATCCTATTTTCTGGAATTTTATCTTCTAATCCTTTTACTGGAGTTTGAAATGTGGTAATAAAGTGTTTAATATATGAGAGGCCTTTCTCATTTTTTATTACATATTTTCATAGAACAATATTCTTTTTCACTGGATGTAGTACATTCTCTCTTTCTGTAAGGATATTCATAATGATATTTGAGGTTCACTTTTTATCTCCATAGTATTTCTTCTAAATTCTTTCTACCTGTTTCTCCCCTCCTAGACCAGTAAGAGTGGATGATAGATTAAGAAGACTTTCTTCAGTGCTAAGATTTGTCTGAACTTTCTGAAACAACTGTTATGCATCAAATAGATTATGTAGTGAGGGGCCAAGCAGAGACTGTTTTTGTCTTCTGTTGAGTGCCTTGGCTAGCTTCCCATGAAAAGGAGCTGAGGCTGAGTAGAAGTAGGAGACATTTCAGACAAAGGGGACAACTTACACTAATATGCAGACATAGGAAATAACATGGGAAGTGGTAGATGTAGTTTCAATGTAGAATGCAGTTGTAGGAGTGATGAGAAATGAAGTTAGAAAGATAGGTAGAAAGGAAATCGTAAAGGATGTTTTGTGCTCATTCTGATCAGACTTAACTCTGAGGGGCTAATTCTCCACATAGCTGGAGTTTAAATGAGTGAGGAATCAATTTATCTCTCATATAAGATAGGCAGTCCAGTGAATCTTTAATGTTCATCTCCTATTTTGTGGTCCCAGATGGCTGCTTCAGTCATTATGTCAACATTTCAAGCATCAGAAAGGAGGAAAGGGCAGCAGATCAAAAACTCCTCCCTTAAAGGTATTTTCTGGAGGTTGAACATACCATTTATATTCCATTGGGTAGGTATCCACTGTATGTCACAGTTCATATTCAAGTATTCTTTTACTGAGAGAAGAAGGGGAGTATGTTAGGGGACAATTCATGGGCTTGTTTAAAAGTTTAGAATTTACCTAGATGATGGATAGGGGCAACTGATGGAGAAGGCAATGGCACTCCACTCCAGTACTCTTGCCTGGGAAATCCCATGGACGGAGGAGCCTGGTAGGCCACATCCATGGGGTCGCGAAGAGTCATACATGACTGAGCGACTTCGCTTTCACTTTTCACTCTTATGCATTGGAGAAGGAAATGGCAACCCACTCCAGTGTTCTTGCCTGGAGAATCCCAGGGACAGAGGAGCCTGGTGGGCTGCCGTCTATGGGGTAGCACAAGGTCGGACACGACTGATGTGACTTAGCAGCAGCAGCAGCAGCATAGGGGCAACTGAAGAGGTTTAGACCAAGGAATTTCTCATTTTTGAAAAATGTCATATAATTGTGACCTGAAGAATAAAGTGATGTAAGAGTAGAGGTGGTTCGAGCAGTCAGGCAACCATAAGAAGCACCTAAGTATGAGAAATATCACTTATTATGGCTGTCAGTAAGGGGCTCAAGAGAGAAACTCAGCACTAGAAACATTAAATGATTACATTGATTTTGGCTTTTTATCTGTAAGGTTGTACATTTCATTTTAATTATTTATGGAAGCACATTCATCATAAACCTAGGCCTAAGTCACATAGATGGCATTCAATACTCTTGACTACAGATGCCCCTTCCTAAATCTCTTTATTTTTGTCCTATTTCTACATAGCGTTATTTCTGTAATGGAGAAGGAAATGGCAACCCACTCCAGTACTCGTGCCTGGAAAATTCCATGGACAGAGGAGCCTTGTAAGCTACAGTCCATGGGGTCGTGAAGAGTCGGACGCGACTGAGCGACTTCACTTTTATTTCTCTAAGGATGTGTTGTGATTTAAAAAAAAAAAAAAATGACATATACACATGGCAAAAATTTAAATGCAAAGATATATAAAAAATATCTCTCTTTATGTTCCAAGTACATTTTTCTTTATAATCCAAAATCCCAGAACATTATCAGTCCCACTGTCTCAACACAAATGGTTTATCCTTCTATAAAACCTTCACACATATACCTTCATTTTTTCAAAAGTGTATTATTTTCAGAGGATTTTCAACATAACTCCTTTGAATTATGGAGTTTAGCTATGTGTGCAAACTCAGCATAACAAAGGATCTTGGGAGGTAGGTTTAAATATGTAGTCTGTTCACTGTCCATATGCTCAGGAGTGAGCATATAAATGTACTGTGTATAAATCTAGACTCACTGATCTCTCTTCCCCTGACATTGCATCATATTAGCATCATTTAGAGTTGAATGTGATTCTGTTATTTATATGTGTGCATATTTGCATTAGTTCACCATATATACAACATGGACTTTAAAAGCAAGCTAATTACTTCATCTGCTACTTCGTCAAACAGTGAACTATTCCAAGGCTGAAGGGAAAATGTGATAGAAGTATAAAACTTCCTGTGTTAAGATTATGGAAAAAGCATATATTAATCTCCAACTTAGAGTCTTCCTCGGGGATTTTCATAGTAAACTGAATCCCACCATATGTACCATTCTGTATTTTTGTTCTTGTTTAAAAATACAGCTTCTTGATCTTTCTTAGTCAGCCATATCAGTACATCAGACCTTTCTACATCAGTTTTATTCAGCTGCACTCTGTATACTCCAGTTTCCCATTGATGGACATTTCATTATGTTTTGTGTTTTTGTTTCGCTTTGCTTCTTTCAGTTTGTGAGAATTTGCTTTTGTTCTTTTACTTGTTTCTGGCAAACAGTGCTTTAACTAGTGATATTTAGATTAGCATGCTCATATACATGATGGGGATATATTTAGAGTTACACATATATACATATGTAATAAATAGTACTTAAGTGAAAGTATTACATTATATGTATAAATATATGCATACACAGATAGGATAAATTCCTGGAGGTAGAACTGAGGGGTATGTTTTATTTTGATTAATTTAAAATTACTCACCAAAATTATTGTGGCATGTGCTTCCACACAAAGATTTCATGATGCCTCAGGTCAGAAACATAAATGTAAGGAGTTCAGCTGCTTATGCTGAGACCAAGCAACCTTTCTGTGTTCTCTTTTCAAACAATGGCTACCAAACTGTCTAAATAAAATACCTGCTTTGGGTTACATGCTTGCCACAGTAATTATTATAAACCTTTTTACTTTTGCTATTCTGATTAGAAAATGATATTTTAATGACAAGGTTGGGCAGTATTTTTTCTTTATAAGAAATATGCTTTAAAAAAAAAAAAAGAAATATGCCTATATTTGTGAACTTTTCCATTTCCTTTGTGGGTCCTGACAATGAACAAGATAAGGGAATAGGTATTGCAGATCTGATGCTAGAAAAAGAGAAAAGCTTGGGGGAAAAAAACAAGTTATACTGAGCCATCAGTGGAGCCTGAGTGTAGACAGAAAGCTTGTAGATCAGAAAACTTCAGAAGCTTTATAAGACAAAGAGATATGCTTCTGATTGTTCACATTTCCCCTTTATTTTCCACTGATGGACAGCACTCCATCCTTTCCTTATAACTTTATACTTATTTATTATTTCTGTTAACTGTGGTCTCTGGTAATGATGAATACTTAATAATGTGATCTTTAATAATATAAATATTCAATTTCTTTTGGTGATTTTGTATATTGGCTTATTGACATCAGTCTGTCAAATTTACTTGTACAAATCAAAAAGATAGATATTTATAATGTTGACAGGCATTTTCAATAGATGGGTTTTCTTCAATTCAAAATTGACTTTTTACAAGAGATTTTTATGGTGCCTAATAGTTTAGTACGTAAAGGAAAGAACAGAAGGAAGATAAGATATTTATTACAGATATATTAATATATTTAGAAGCTTTTATATAAATGAATTTAGAAAAGGAGAGGAAAGAGCAAGAGAAGTAGTATATTAGGTAGATTAATAATAATTTAGGAATCAATTTAATTTTTGTTTTCCTCTAACATTTCTTTATTTAATATAAAATCTACATGCTTAGGAATACGATATGTGGGATTGTCCATTGCAATCCTCTAGTAATGGAGAACAGAGTACAATCAAACCGTGCAATTACATGCCCCATGATAATGCAAATTTGGATGCTAGTGATTGACGATTGGTTTTGTTCTTAACCCAGCCCACATTTTTAAAGGAAAGCGGTCTAATGAGGAGGCTGGATATGGAAGGAAGAGTGAGACCTTCCCCCACCCCCAATCTTGGGGAGTCAGGAAAATTGAGGAGAGTTCTCATATTCATGTTATTCATCCTTCCCAGCACTCTCCATGGGGATGTTGAGACAAATGACAGCTAATCAGGAGATGCCTGAATTTCTGTCACTATACAGGTGATCCCAAATAGAATTGGCACTAAATATTTTTCCTCCTTCTACTTTAAGACAGAGTAGTGGTGCCAAATTCCAGCTTGGACTTTATAGATTTGGAACACGCAGCTAGACCCATAGTATTCTACACCGTCTAATTATTCAGACTTGTCCAATTCTTTTCATTATCCTTGTAATATCACTGCCACCTTTTACACGAATAACTCTCTTGAATGCTGCTTACCACATTATGATGGAGTTTCATTGTACTTTAATTTCTGTTGACTGAAAATCTGCAATTAGGCTCTCATTGGGCATCCTGAAAGAAGAAGTCAACTGAGAAGTTAAACTGGGTAGCCGATTTAAGGTTATGTGTTTGCTTGTCTTTGGCTCAGTTGTCTCTCCACTTCTTCAGTTCAGTTCAGTCACTCAGTTGTGTCTGACTCTTTGCGACCCCATGAATTGCAGCACGCCAGGCCTCCCTGTCCATCACCAGCTCCCGGAGTTCACTCAGACTTACGTCCATTGAGTCAGTGATGCCATCCAGCCATCTCATCCTCTGTCGTCCCCTTCTCCTTTTGCCCCCAATCCCTCCCAGCATCAGAGTCTTTTCCAATGAGTCAACTCTTCGCATGAGGTGGCCAAAGTACTGGAGTTTCAGCTTTAGCATCATTCCTTATAAAGAAATCCCAGGGCTGATCTCCTTCAGAATGGACTGGTTGGATCTCCTTGCAGTCCAAGGGACTCTCAAGAGTCTTCTCCACTTCTTATGGCACCTCTTTTCTTAATAGATGTGAGGTTCAAGAGTGGTTGGTAGCTATGATTTGGATAAAAAATTTTTTTCATAGTCTCTTACCACACTAAATTCCAAAGAAAGTAGAAAGACTTTCTCATGGTAGTAATTACTATTTGGAGGGAAAAAAAAAAAGTTTAAGTAACTTATCAAACATATCAGAATGGGGAAAATAATTGTAAATATAAATATCAACATCTAAAACTCAATGTAATTGTGACTGCAGGTAACCTGTAAAAGGGGCATATTTAAGTTGACAGTTTGCCAAAGCAGCTTTTTACCAATGTTTAAAATAGCCACATATGTACTTTTTGTGTCTGGTATAAACAAGTGTAAGCAAATGAAATAGTCTCTCACTTGTGATGCCTTCCTTGCACCTTAAGCTGAACAAGTGTGTCCTCTGGAGATTTCTTGCTTACTTACAAAAGGAAGAGACTTTCTTCAATACATATGCAATATTTTGTGCTTAATGTTTCAGTATTAAACTGTTTGGAAATGTATTTCATTCAATCTCAATCTACATATATAATATGATTACCAGATATCTGTGAAGAAAGCAGATCCAAATGCTTTCAGTAGGAATTTTTGAGGCTAGTAATAAAAGAATATTTGCTATTTTTAATTTCCCAGAGCTTTAGCATGAGAAATGTCTTCATTTACTTTAGTACAGCCAAATGATTTTTTAACAGAAGGCCAGCATGTTTGAAAGAAGGTTGCAAAGCATGCTATTATTTATGTATATGTTGATATATATACATACATATATATATATATATTATATATGGAAATATCCCTACAACATTTCAAAAGCTAATGTATCTACTCATTTTTATTTGCTAAGTGCTTAGTGTGTTTGATTTACTGTATGTCTTAAAGAGACATAAAGGTGAATTGGATATGGCCCATATATTGGTCCTCTATATATTTTGATGTTTAAAGGAAAGAAATAATTAGCACTCCTCTTGCCAACCCAGATTTAAACCATTTGAGAAATTAAACTTCACCATAATCAGATTGGAGCTACAATATGACCTAAGTTACAGATACAAGGCAGCTTGCAGAATGACACTGTGCAGTGGCTGCTGGAGTCAGCTCACAGGGCTGTGAGAGCCCCTTGCTTTCACACCTTCTCTGTTCAGTGATATTGTATTGGTAGCTTGAAATTAGCCCTGTTTGTAGTATTTACACCATGGAAATTGGTAAATGACACAGATCAGAGGCTTTCCCTCCCCTGGAGAGCTGCTTGTTAAACATTTAATGGCATACTGCAGTCTGAAAACATGGGTTAGTCCAAATAGGGCATCTTACGGTTGCCAATTCAGCTCCACGCAGTGGAGGCAGGGGGACACCCTTGTTGCACCTAGAACTGAATGTGAATGAACTCGAGATCACTCACTCATGAGAAGGGCAAAGAACTCTACATTAGAGTGCTTCATTACTAAACTCATCCTGATGCAACGAAGCTAGTTTAAGGACAATATAAATACATGTCATCCTTGTAGGCAAAGCAAGAATTTTACAGTGTACTTGTGAACCTTCTATCTTTTGGTCACCAAATATATATGTTATAGTTATTTTTAAACTTGAGATCATATTTCTTATGAACAGTTTTCATTGTTATCAATATATTTTAACTCATCTGATATCAGTGGAAACATATTTTGTGACTAATTTATTTTCATTGAGAGACGCCACTGCAGAAGAAGCTTACCACAGGGCTCTTCTTGTTTGTTTTCTTAATAGAGAATCTGCATTTTGATAACATCACTTGAAATATAGTTAAAATGTTCAAAACTGCTACATGGTAAAGCACACTAATACATTTTGCAGGCTTTGCAGTTTTAAATGTTTTTAATTATTAATGTATTAAGCATATAGAAAGAAAGTATAAAAAATAAAAAAATAAGCACCTGGTACAAATGATTGAGGTTTATCCTTGTTTGTCGTGTTTGCCTAGGAACTTCTTTTTCCTATTTAAAATACACAGATACCCCCAAACTTCTGAGTCCTTTACTCCCAGTCCAAACGCCTCTTTCCTCCTGAAGCTGTTGCTTGTTCTCCCTACACATGCTTTTGAACTTTAACAGCATCGGTACTCATGATAATATGTAGTCTAAATGTGTTTTTAGAATTTACATAAAGTGTATAATTTATGAATTTACTTTAAATTATGGTTTTATTATTTAATGACTATGAAATGTAAAAAGCAAAACTGGATTTGAAATACTTTTCCATGTTTGATATGAGCCCATGCTGTCCAGTATAGTGTCAAGTAATTTTTGTTTGTTTTGTGTTTGTTTTCAAAGATGTGTTCAAGAGATCTTGTAAACTGTGTGTTCTTATATTCTTTAGAATCTCTGTCCATTATCTCTATATTGAAGGACTTTTTTTTTTTTAATATTTTGTAATATACTTTTTAAATTTTTTTTTAATATTCTGGTAATGACGACAGAGAAAGAGATGGTTGGATGGCATCACCAACTCAATGGACATGATTTTGAGTAAACTCCAGGAGTTGGTGATGGACAGGGAAGCCTGGCATGCTACAGTCCATGGGGTTGCAAAGAGTCGGACACAACTGAGCGACTGAACTGAACTGAACTGAGTGTACTTTTGTCCTTCAAAATGTGTGGACCTGGCCATGGAATATGGAGTTAATCCCTGGTGACTCAGACAGTAAAGAATCTGCCTGCAGTGCAGAAGACCCGGGTTTGATCCCTGGGTTGGGAACATCTCCCGGAGGAGGGCATGGCAACCTGCTCCAGTATTCATGCCTGGGAAATTTCATGGACAGAGGAGCCTGGTGGGCTGCGGTCCATGGGGTCACAAAGAGTTGGAAAGGACTTAGCAACTAAGGCTTTCACTTTGATCACAGCCTTCCCTGCCATCTTTTGGACTGGTGAATTTTGGTGTTTGCTATCTTTTTTGGGTGCTTGAGATATGAGGTTGTTATGTCTGTTATCTTTATACTTGCATAGCAATTTGGCTGAGAATGACATTCTTGGCTCACACTTTCTTTCCCTCAGAACTTTGTATATACTGCTTTTCCCTCTTCTGTTTGATGTTGCCCTGGTAAAGGCTGATACCAGACTTTTCTGATACCAGACTTTTCTTCCATGCATTTAACTTGCAACTTCTCCTTGATGTCTATCCTTAAAATGCTGGATATTCCTTAGTGGCAATCATTCACCAACAGATTTCACTGCAGCATATTGCATAGTTTAACAGCCAAATTTGGTAGTTTCTTCCTTTCAGAGAAATTAAGCATTTTGAGTGTGTTGTTCCTTCTGTTCTGTAATAATGTTTACTTCCTAGGAAAACCAATATTCTCTGTGCTGTATATCAACTTTGAATTTCCTTCGCAGTTACTATTGTTTTCTAATTTCTGCAGTCAACACTATCTTTAGATCTGAGCAAGACAGACTCCTGCCTTGAACACCGTACATTAGAGCTCCCCAACCCCACCCTCCTCTATCTTCTGCAGGAGACCCAGGCAGCCATGTGCAGTCAGAGTCCATATTTCCTGTGTGGAACATACTCCAGCACCCTAGATTCTGGAATTCCTCTACCATGAGCTCCAAACACATTTCAAGGAGTGTGGTAGCTTCCTATAGCTTTCTGAATATAGACCACACCACTGATAAATTTATCTTTAGACTTATTTGGGGCTTCCCTCATAGCTCAGCTGGTGAAGAATCCACCTGCAATGCAGGAGACCCCGGTTTGATTCCTGGGTCAGGAAGATTCCCTGGAGAAGGGATAGGCTACCCACACCAGTATTCTTGGGCTTCCCTGGTGGCTCAGATGGTAAAGAATCCACCTGCAAAGTGGGAGACCTGGGTTCAATCCCTGGTTTGGGAATATCCCCTGGAGGAGGGGATGGCAACCCACTTCAGTATTCTTGCCTGGAGAATCCCATGGACAGAGGAGCATGGAGGGCTACATACAGCCCATGAGGTTGCAAAGAGTCAGACATGACTGAGTGACTAAGCACACACAGACTTATTTGTCTTTAGGTCTATTGGTCAAATGTTAACTATCTGTAGAGACTGGACAGAGTTTGGAAGTATGGCCTGGGGTATGCACACATATGTATTTGAGGTACTCATGGTGTAAGGAACACTAGGGTGGGAAAAGGAGAGTGATGGGCCCGGGTTAGAGCCTGGGGGCTGGAACTTGTCCGTCTTCTCTGCCTCCCTCTGATGTGGATGCTGAGTTGTCCAGAAATTCTGTAAACATCTTAAAATAGTTTATTAGCTTGAAATTACAATTATTTAATATTTCATTGTATGGTATTTTAGTTTTACCCCAGATGCTGAAAATATTCCAAGCAAGCCTATCTGAAACTCCAGATTTTCCTTTCTGCAGTCACAGAGATCATGTCAAGCTTTCCCTTTTTGTCAGTAATTGCATTGCAGTCATGTCTGTTCTCTAGCTTGCTGTTTGCATTTTACTTGTGAGTTTGGTAATGGTTGTATTTGGAAATGCACCATGTTTCTTTGGGTCTTCAATTCCCTTTCTGTTTTATTCTTCTGTTTGTTTATTTTATTTCACTGAGTGTTTCTATAGCACGGAAAGCACTCAGGGCAGATTTCTTCCAAAATGAGTTCTTTACCTGTCTTTTGCATAATGTACTCTTTTGCTTCTTTTCTTTTCTTGCCACAATTGCGTTTATAGAGTCACCATGCCAGTTCTTTTTGTCTTGCTTAACTTAAGTAGCTCTGCTTTGAACTTCCAATGGCCTCAAGTAATATGGGTGACTTTTCCTAACTATGTTCCTAGCATGTCTTAAGTCTGACTTATCTTCCCAAGCAAGCCTCAGTATGAAAACTGAGCTTATTTCATGTTCTAATCACAGTTCTATACCTTGAAGGCCAGGGCAGTGGGGGCAGGAGAAGGGTGAATAGGGATCCTGCAATTGTTGCTCTCCCTTTTTAGAAAAAGTAAATGTCGTGTTCTACTTCATACTCCTACTACATTCAAGGCTTTTGCATTTGCCCTTTTTTTGTCGTATTATTCCTAGAGTTCAGCCCCTTGCTTACTTATTGTTTCACTGTCTTCTCTTCTACAGTTCTGCCCACTCAGAGTCCACATCTATTTTTTTTCATATTTGACACAATTTGGAAAACTTGAAGACTATTGTTAACTTCACTGGTACCATCCTGAGGCACTGAGACCAGTTTAAAGATCTGTACTGACTTGAGTTAAAATTCTATTTCTTTTGCTTATTTCAGTGTTTCAAATTTAAGACTGTGGGCTGTGCCTCTTTATTTATATTTAATTATTTTGTTTATGAAATTAAGCATTTTTACTGTTTTTCCTTTTATTTGTTAATAAGGAAGGAGATTCTAAAATACTCTTCGCTCTCTAATATACACATTAACATCCTTATAGAGTACTCCCCTTATATTTTAGAGAATTGGATTATTACTGTATTGTTTTTGACCACTGAATCTAAGTGAACTATCTATCTGTGTCTTGGCACTATTTGCTGAGCAATGCTTTGAAACATCTTGTAATAAAAAGTCCTTCGGTAACATGCAATGACAGCCTTATGTTGCAACATCTTCTGAGGTGGACTACAGTTGAATTTTGTTTAGTAATAATAAACATTGAAGTTGGGGACTTGATTTACTTAAAAAAATTAACTCTAACTCGTGAAGCATACATTAAACTAACAAATATATGGACAGCTAGACAAATCCTTGTCTTCCATAAGATCTGCTTGGTACTGGGAAGAATAACTCAAGGGACACTTCTTTCTACATATAATGAGGCAATGAAAGGTTGAGAGAATGCTTTAAGAGCTAAACTGACCCTGCAGCAAGTAAGATGCCCTCATTTATTGCTTAAGGCTAATTCAAGTATATTCATTTTCAGAACCGTTTGTCTAAACGTTTTCTCAAAGGTGCAAAAAGAGACTAATTCTAAATTGGACTGGTATAATGACATAGAGTCTCTTGTGCCAGAGCTCTCAAAATGGTGTGGTGTAAGCTGGCTAACCCCTGTGGCTAACAGATTTGGTTTGCATGGTCTTTGTGTGTGTATGTTTGAAAAATCTGTAAACTTTATATAATAAAGTCACTCTTCTCTCCCTCTTAAAATCTTTCAAAAGGTCAAGACAGAGCCCTCTTTGTGTTTGCTTTAGACAGTCATATCTTCTACTGTCCACCGAATTCCCTTCTTCATTGCAATGTACTCACAGGCCTTCCTTAGTTAAATTTGACTACTCTTTTTTGTGGTATATCTGAAAATGCGACATTACTTTATAAGCATTCCTCATCGTTATTAAGTAAACATAATTATGTTTTATGTACATAAAACATATTATTTACATCATTATTATGTAAACATATGGTTAACACCAGCCTTCTGGGGAAAAAAGTCTAAATGGCTAGATATTACAAATTACCTGTAATATTTAGTCATCATCCTCTAATTCTTGGATTATATGTATTCTAAATCCATATGCAAAAGCTAATTTTTCTGCTAGTTAAGCTTTGAAATTTCAGCACATTTTATTCACACTGCCTCATAATTTTGTATTATATGGCATATTTTTAAAAATTCCTTTCTTAATGATGTTAAGTAGCACACTTATTCCACCTTTTCATTAATTTAGACCCTGCTAAAAAAGAAAGTGTAGTTTTGAAAGAAGAAACAGTATTCCTGGGATTTAGATGAGCAATGTAACAAATAGGCTAATAATTTTTATTTATTTGTTTGTTTGTTTATTGGCCATGCCACATGGTATGAAGGACACTAGATCCCTGACCAGGGACCTAACCTGTTCCCCCTGCATTGGAAGCTTAGAGTCCCAGCCACTGGACTCCCAGGGAAGTCTCCCTGTTTTTTAAACAACACCAGAGAATTTGACCAAGTAGAGTAGTCAGTCCAGAGAAGGCAATGGCACCCCACTCCAGTACTCTTGCCTAGAAAATCCCATGGACAGAAGAGCCTGGTAGGCTGCAGTCCATGTTTTCACTTTTATGCATTGGAGAAGGACACTCCAGTGTTCTTGCCTGGAGAATCTCGGGGATGGTGGAGCCTGGTGGGTTGCCGTCTATGGGGTCACACAGAGTCGGACACAACTGAAGTGACTTAGCAGCAGCAGCAGAGTAGTCAGTCAGTGGTCAGTCAGTCGTGTCTGACTCTGCAATCCCATGGACTGTGGCCCACCAGGCTCCTCTGTTCATGGAATTCTCCAGGCAAGAATACTGGAGTGGGTTGCCATGCCCTCTTCCAAGGGATCTTCCTGACCCCTGGGGATCGAACCTCGAGTCTCTTACTTCTGCCCAAGTACAGTAGAACTACCTACAATTTTGGCCACTAGAGGGCTCTCATATATATATCAGTATCAGTTCCGTCGCTCAGTTGTGTCCAACTCTTTGCAACCCCAGCACACCAGGCCTCCCTGTCCATCACCCACTCCTGGAGTCCACCCAAACCCATGTCCACTGAGTCGGTGATGCCATCCAACCATCTCTTCCTCTGTCATCCCCTTCTCCTCCTGCCCTCAATCTTTCCCCGATCAGGGTCCTTTCAAATGAGTCAGCTCTTCGCATCAGTTCATATATATAGATAGATAGATAGATATGTGTATATATATATATATATTATTTTTTTAACCAATGAAAGCATAATTGTTAAAATAAACAGTGAAGTTTATATGGCAACCAAAGTTTACCTGGTTAAAGGCAAAAATGTAAATGTGGTTATAGTATATAGAATATGCAAGAATCTTATCCTGACTGTATATAAAATATAATATTTGAGGTATATTGGTAAGGCACTGTTTTATAATTTAGTAAGTGAAAAGTAGTCAATATTTCAAACTCACAGATGGGATAAGTTTTCATATGTTCATTGCCTTAACATTTTAAAAGTATTAGAAAAATATTCTACATTTCATGTATTTAAATACCATATATGGAACATGTGTATTTATAGGACCTTTGCATATCTTTTTGTTAGAACTAAACAGTAGGAATAGCTTTTGTTATGAATACTCAGTTCTTGTCAAAAAAAAAAAATCCATGCTGAAGTCTTTCACATATTTTTCAACAAAATGACAGCTGTGAAAGATCAATTTTCAAAGTCCTAGCAGATTTAAATGGCTGTTGACTCTCTGTGGTAAGATTTTTTGTTGTTTTTCAAATTATGGGTAAATTATTTTTTATAAAATATCTCTGGAGGCCTGTGACAATGAAGACAGATGCTTGAGAAGCCTATTATAAAAGAATTCCAAATTTTAAATCCCCTCTCTTTCATCTCATATATTCTGGCTCATTAAATCAGACATGAAGGTGTTAAATTTTAAAATGCAACTCCCTTTACTCCATTAAGAATGGAGTAGAACTCGGGCACAGAGGGGAATATGATAATGCTTTCATACCTTTGTTAAACCAAGGATAACGCCCCTGCATGTTTCCACCATAATTGGGTTAGACTAGATATTTTCAAGTTGGGAAAGACATTCTAAAGATGGGCTTTAGAGATTTTCAGATGTTTTTTTTCACTAATGCAAAAATAATGTAATGTAACCTTCCCATTTGAATCATTTTCAATAATTTTCCCTAGGTTTGCTTATGACAAGAATAATCTTTTTTAATGACTTGTTTCATGGCACTGTCTTTCCATTTCCTCAAGGCTACAATCATAGTTGCTCACATCACTTTTCTGTTTCAGCTTTGCCTTTAACTTTCAAGTAAAGGCCAACTTATATTATTTAGCATGGTGTTGAAGGCCGTTTGGTTTGCAGCACTTCCTCACCTGCATCCCGTTTTCTTTCTGTCTCTATGCGCTTTCTGCTTTTCCTAGTTTACCTCTGCGTCTATTAAACACGCCCCCAAATGTGTGTCAACACACACACAGCGCATGCACAAACCATACGCCTTTCCATCTACCACATTACAGCTTTCTACTGGAAATCTCAATTGATTCTCAAACCTCCTTTCCTTTACTTTTTAGGGCTTCCCTGGTAGCTCAGCTGGTAAAGCGTCTGCCTGCAATACAAGAGACCCGGTTTCTATTCCTGGGTTGGGAAGATCCTCTGGAGAAGGAAATGGCAACCCACTCCAGTACTTTTGCCTGGAAAATTCCATGGACTGAGGAGCCTGATAGGCTACAGTCCACGGGGTCATAAAGAGTCAGCTACGACTGAGCGACTCCACTTCCTTTACTTTGCATTTTATTGTGCCTGGAATTATCTTCCACTTTTTCTACCTGATCCTTCCAAAGTATGTTAGTTGCTCAGCTGTGTCTAACTCTTTGGGACCCCATGGACTGTAGCCCGCCAGGCTCCTCTATCCATAGAATTCTCCAGGCAAGAATACTCCAGGTGAGTGGGTAGCCATTCCCTTCTCCAGGGATTAAACCCAGGTCTCCCACATTGCAGGCAGATTCTTTACCAGCTAAGCCACCAAAGAAGCTTAATACTCCTATTTCTGACATTGTTTCTCCCTCTCTGGCAGAATTAACTGTTCTTCCTCTCTCCTCTCAAAATATTTTATATGTAATCATACTCTAACAGGTGCACAGATACCACAGACTATTTTTCTTTCTTTCATCTTTTTTCTTTTAATTAACAATGTGGGAGAACTAATATTAGGAAGGGAGACCCAGTTTCACTATCATACAGCTAATGAGAGCCCAAATTATAATTATGTCCAATTGCCATACCTTCGAATCCAGCTATGTTATCAACATCAGCATTTCTAGAAATATTGAAAGTTCAATAAATGCTGTCATTTCTGTAATTATGTGTTTGAGATATCAAGAAAGGAGTAATAGATTTTTTCTGATGTTTTTGACAAGTAATTTAATATTCATATAGATTATAAGATAACTTGGACAAATATTAGTCTAAGTTACAAACTTTCTCTTCCTTTACATTATATAGTAAACTCAGTGTCTGATAAACAGTAAAAACATATGTCAAAGTGTCATTTTAATGTGTATATAAATATTTTAATACTGATATTGGTAAATGATATCCTTTAGTAATCTTGCAAATGTACTTTAATATATCATTGCAGGGTCTTTCCTCTAATAGAAAATACCTTATATTTTTAAGATAAGAAATAGATTAGCAGTCTCATGAACTTAGTTTATTTCCAACCTGAATCAATCACCTCAAAAGTTTACAAATATGCACCAAAACATAAGCAGTAGCAACCTAATGTAAAAGTATTTTGTTATAGTATCTTTGCTTTATTTATTTATGTCATGATTTTTTTCATTCAATATATATTTTGTTTTAGGCATAATGGCACAGGATGCTCTGCCCTCTGGGTCCTTACATTTTCACCATGGAGACTGGCATTAAAGAGCTATTTACATGATCCATCACTTTGTTAGTGCATTTCATACTGTGAAGCACAGATGCAGGAGCTCGAGGCTGTGTTGCAGGACTTCAGGGCTATCGGGAAGCTTTCCTTGAAGAGGAGAAATAAGGGTTAATTTTTGAAGGCTAAGGAAAAATATGTGTGAATATGAATATGTGTGCCTATGAGTGTGCGTGTTTTGTGCCGACAGTGAAGGATAACCAGGTCTTGGTGGAGGATGACTTATACAAAGATCTAGCTTAGCATCTTCTAAACACAGGACGAAATAGAAAAAGCAGGGGCACGGGGCAGGCTGATGTACAAAGCAGGATCCAGATCATGTTTTTATTAAGTATTTAGTCTTTATCCAAAGAGCAATAGGAAACCACTTAAGGTTTAATAATTTATGTTATATGTACAGATAAGGAAAGCACTGTCTGGCTGCAGTGCAAAAACTGGATTAAATGAAAGAGACAATGGGTTGGATAGAGAATTTTATTCTTACAGCTTTATTCATGATGCTTACAGAATATTTTGTATTGATCTAGTTTATCATCAGTAAGGAATGTAATGCACAATCTGAGTTTATTCATTTGCACTTTTACAAATACAGAAAGATATTAGAGATTGAGAGCTCTAAGCATGTGCTAAGTTTACAGGTCCGTTATCTTGAGTTGCAGCTTCCTCCTTTACATTATTAACATAATGGAATCATTTTGGTGTGTGTACTACAAAAGGCAAGAGGATGAGTCTTTTATATCTATTAAGCTGCTGAAGCAATTGTGATGAGGGATGTTTCCTTTTCCACATTTTACAAGAAATCTTAGTACAAGCATATTGCCCATTAAAATAACAAGGTACTTTATGAGAACAGAAATTAAATTTAGCAATGCATTTCAACTGTCATATTCTGTGGGTAATGTTACAGAGGAAAGAAAAGTTGTAAATACTCACTAAAACTAACCCGCAAGTAAACATGAGACTTACATGAAGTGATCATCACAGCTAGTGCATTAGAGCTGAGCTGTGTGTTAATAGCACTTAATCCCTTGGTTCTCAGTTGTCTTATGTTTCTTTATTCTAAACAGCAAGCATGTGGGTAGATGACATTTAGAAACTGCGTGTGATAATTTGGGGGATTTCTACTTCCTCCAACAGCCCTTCAAAAATGCTTGCAGTTCTATGAGGAAATGATTTAAATGAAACCAGGTACTATTGTATTATAAGTTAAAAAAATTAAACATCTTCGTTTTTGCAAATTGTAGTTACTAAATTTGGATCAAGTGCTTTAAATAACATAAACTGTTATTTGTGATAAACTGATACTTGTGTAATTTTCTAAGGCTGCCAAGACCTATTAACATTTTTGGATAAATCATATCTAGGGTTTTATATTTAGACCTGGACTTTCTACATGCTGTTCATTCCATGGCTACAAAACAATTTGACTTAAAAAGAAATTAACCTACTAAAATATGTATGTCCATGTGCATCCTCTGTCAAGGAGCTAACTTTATGCATTTTTTGGATGGTGCCACAAAATATTTGTTAAATATTCACAAGGAAAATTCCTTTCATTCAGTAACCAGCATCTCAATAATAAAAGTAGAATGAAACACTGCTAATGAACTCACAAAGAAATAAATTTACACCTGTATTTCTAAACCTGAACCTTTCAAAAGAGAGCTCAAGTTTCAAATGGATTCTCTTTTTACATACATTATACTCATCACTCACTGCAATAGTTTTCTTTTCCCTATCACTGATGTGCTGACAACTTTCCAGTTATTTGACCGTTGAATGTAATTCATTATTTTTTTTCTTGAAGTCTTCTGATTTCCTGTTTTAGCTTAGAATAGTCACTTTGGGGACTCTAGTATAGTTATCATTCTTTAATTTTTTAAATTTGTTTTCACACTTCTGTGTTAATTATGTTTCTTGCATCCTGTGCTTTCCTCCTTTCTTGGATTCCATTTTACTGAGCTATAGAATATCCTTAACTTTTAAAGCACAGACACTAGAGAAGTAAATTGTCCTAATACGTAAACATTTTAATTTTTCATTATAATAAATTGTTGATTTAGTTACTATAGAATCAGGGTTAAAATTATTTTTGCCGCAGACCTTTGGAGGTTACTGGTAAAATGTCTTTCATCCTCCACTCATCCAGAAGACACTGTGATGATTATTTAATTATCACCTCTTTCTGGGTTTTCTGTGTTTATTTGGTAGGTTATTAACTTTGTTTTCTTTTTCATTCATCCTGATTAGCACTCAGTTGACTCTTTCCATCTGAAGCTCCTAGTATTGTGAACTGTGAAATTTCCTCTTTTTTTTAATTATTGCAATCCCACTTTTTTTTCTTTTTTCTCCCCATTTTTACGAGAACTTCTCAGTTGTTGAAGCTGCAAGATTCATTTTCTTGTGTTCCATGCCTTTAAATCTTTTCTTACATTTTCCTTGAAAAAATATTTTTGATTTATGATTAGGAATATTTCTTAGATTCTTTTAGATTTTCTTAAAAATATCTCTTTCTTACATTTATATTTATGTTTTATACTTCAAATGTGTCTTATTTTATGTCTCTTCTTTTATAACATTGTATTATTTATAGCTGCAATATCTTCTCAAACTTCTTCTAGTACATTCATTAAAATTACTACAAAGTTCTCTTAATTAACTAATAACAGTCACTTTATCACTTTTTCTTAATATTGATCTGTTCATTCATCTTAGTCCTTCTATTTTGTGATGTTGGAATTATTACGATGTTTTATCAGCCTCTCCTACATACAGGAAAAGGCAGGATGCTGACTGAAGATTGTGAATATGTCAGATGGCATGCAGTACTTTAGAAGACAGGCTAGCTGCTCTTGCCCCATTTCTATCACCTTCCCAATGGAAAAACTTAATATTATTATTGTAATAAAAATAGGGGAGAAGAGCTTTGTTTTGAGATGCTACCAACCACATTTAGGGCCTTCTTATCCAGAGACATTGTTCAGTCTCCTTACAGCAAGAATCCCAGTTTGTCTTGGGATGTAAGCTGTTAGCACATTGCCAGTCTTGTTGCACCATCGGATACAAACTATTTTCCATTGTGAAAGATAGTCACTCAGCAATTTCACACCCTGAGTTTTGCATTATCTCTCGTGCCTACTGTCTCTGTATCTCATTTTCAAGTTTGGAATCCTTCTGGGACTCCATCAGTGCTTTTACCACCTTTTTATTAATTCACTCAAGTATTCATACGAGCTTCCCTGGTGGCTCAGATAGTAAAGAACCTGCCTGCAACGCGGGAGACCCAGGTTCAGTCCCTGGATTGAGAAGATCCCTGGAGAAGGGAATAGCAGTCCACTCCAGTATTCTTGTTGGGAGAATCCCATGGACAGAGGAGCCTGGCGGACTACAGTCCATGGGATCACAAAGAGTTGGACATGACTGAGTGACTAACACTTTCACTTTCATGTACTTATAAAATCTCTGATCACACTTAGACCACAGTGTGAGAAGATTTTCTGAATTTATTACTGCTTTTATTTCTTTACTCTCATTTGAATATGATTTGCAAAGGAAGGCACTAAGTACATATGATCAGTATCTATTAAACTAGAAGCCTCATTTCTTAATCCTCAGTGTCTCATATAGTAACAGATTAATACTATTTGTACAATAAATATTTGTCAAACCCAACTGACCCCACATAAAAAGAACAAAAATTGCATTATAGTTTTAGCTTATTTTCTGTTGATCAGGCTTGATGATGAATTATGATTATTGTTATTTTTAAATCTTATTTACTTTCAGAGAAAAGGGTATAAATTGACACAAATACCTTCAAAAGCATATACTGCCTTCTGTCTCAAAAAATGGTTCAATTTTTAGTAAGAATCTTTAAGCAAGTTTATAACCTTCATATTTATTTTCCAACAAGAAAGAAAACTTCCTGGGATCACTGAATGCATTATCCTTTCTTTAAGTCTTGCTGTTTCACTCCCATAAATAGATTCCACTTGGACAGATGACTCAGTTTCAAGTTCGAGATACACGTTTCTCCTTTGCTCCTGATGTTTAGGTGTGGATGTTCTTATATTTTTGATTGATGTCATGCTGCCTTCTCACCTCTATATATCTGCACCATGTCTCTCTAGTCCTCCTTTCTTTTATTTTGTTTTCCCCTTAATTCCATCATGCCTGTGGTTATAATTCCTTTAGTTGCAATATGATACTTTGAAATTCTGTTAGCAAAACGTAGAAGTGTAATTATAAGGATACAGTGTATTCCTTGTCGGGTTAATTTATTCATCTTTCACTTGGCTGCAATATCCTCTAACTCCCCAAGTAAATAAACTTCAGCAGCCTTCAATGTGTTCTCCACATGGCAGCTATGAGAAATACTTCTATTTTTTTCTAAATTTATTTAAGTAGTGATATATATTTATTTTATCTTCAATTATAAAAGACTTTACACATGACATAAAATAAATACTATATCAAATATAACCTGAACTTAACAAATGTTAACACTTTATCATAATTACTTTATGTGAAGTTTTAAAAGAAAATATTTCATCTATGTAGCTGATGTCTCCTGACAGTCTTTCCTCTTCCTTCTTGCCTAAACTTAATGTATATCAATTATTTCATGTTGTATAAACTAAAATATCTGTGTTTCTACATATAAACAGTATATATTATACTTTTAGTGGATTTTTTTAACATTTTTGTGCTCAACTGAAAGTTTTTGAGATTTATCACTGTTGATACGTATAGCTATAGTTACTTCATTTGAACTAGTTTATATTTACTTACCTTATCACTTACTAACAGGTATTTAGGTTGCTTCCAATTTTTTGCAATGGCAAAACAAACCAAAAAAAAAAAAAAAAAATACAAGAACTATCCTTGTGCTTTTTCAAGCCTGTGCACATCTCTTAGAATTTCTCCAGAATAGTCCAGACTTTGTTCCTAGAAGACCTATACCATAGAGTATGAACCTTATCCAATTTATAAGACATTGTCAAAAAGTTTCCCAATGCACTGAATTACATTTCCACTGGCAATATACAAAGTTCCCATCGATTCACCTCATCATCAAGTAGAACCATCAGACTGGTTCATTTTTCCTAAACTACTCAGAAGAAAATAAATACTTTCTCATTTTTCTTCAGTTTGCACTAGCTTGATTACTCGTGAGACTGAGGGTATGATTTTTGAAAATTTGGAGCTTACCTTATGTGAATAACTTCTTTATAACTTTTATCCCATTGTTTGAGTGTGTGTGTGTGTACATGAGCTTTCAATTTTATTTCACTCATTATTTTTCATCTCTGATGGATAATGTCTATTTCGCTCTCACTTTTACAGAAAAGTTACACTATATTCCATATCCAATTTCTTTCTTTCAGTAGGAAACATATTTCTAAATTTTACTGAGGCTTCCATTGCTTGTGTGAAAATCTCCTGTCAGTCTAAATTTTGTTATTGTGTAAATAGTTGGTGTTTTATTTTGTGGTTGTAAAACTTTAATCATTACTTTCTAATGTTCTGTATTTTCACTGTAGTATCTCTGGTTGTGTGTTTGCTTATGCTTTCCTGCTTGAGACTCTGCATACTTCTTTAATGAGTTCTGAAAAACTGAATTCATTGTCTCTTTGAATATTGCTTCTCTCACTTCTGAAACCCCACTTCCGAAATCCTTTAAAAAATATGTAGTCCTTTATCACAACATAACTAGGACTCTCACAGCGTAGCTGCTATCCAACTCTCCAGCCTTGTCTCTCAAAGTGCCCTTCAGCCAAGAGTCCTCTCTAAATTGCTCACACTCAGGGGTTCTCTTCTATCCAAGTACCTTGAGAGGCTCTTCCCTAAATGGACTTCTAGAATCACTTCTGTTCTACCAGTTCACTGTAACTCTTCCTTCAGGAATGCTTCACCCACCTTCTCACATGGTTTTATGTCCTCTTATAATAGCTTGTATTTATCTTTCAAAGCACCTGGGGCATTTGTGCTTTTACAGTTACGTGTTTGAGAACCTCATTGATGTCAGGCCATTCCACTAGATATCCTGTTCCATGGGGGCATTATTTTGCTTGTTTCTGGGTTTTTTTTGTTGTTATTCTATTAGCATTTTTAGGCATTTGGGAAATAGCACTGTACAGACCAAAACCAGTCAGGAACTACTGAACCATTAGGGCCCCAGGCAGTGTATTTATCTCTGAAAATCATTTTCACTTTCCTCACAGTAGACTAGCTTTCTCTCCTTTGCTGAAGATTAAAAAAAAAAAAAGGCTTAGGTAGGTAACCACTCTGGGTTAAACAGTACACAGCACACATGAGCCAAGATGTTCCTCTGTCTATCATGATATTTAGGTGTCCTTCCACTTGAATTTCTATGATATCTGGCCAAGAGCTAGAGAATGTGATACCTACTCTGTGCATCATTTAAAAAGCAGAGACATTACTTTGCCAACAAAGGTCCATCTAATCAAAGCTATGGTTTTTCCAGTAGTCATGTATGGATATGAGAGTTGGACTATAAATAAGGCTGAGGGCCAAAGAATTTATGCTTTTGAACTGTAGTGCTGGAAAAGACTCTTGAGAGTCCCTTGGACTGCAAGGAGATGCAACCAGTCCATCCTAAAGGAAATCAATCCTGAATATTCATTGGAAGGAATAATGCTGAAGCTGAAACTCCAATACTATGGCTACCTGATGCGAAGAACTGACTCATTGGAAAAGACCCTGATGCTGGGAAAGATTGAAGGCGGGAGGAGAAGGGGACGACAGAGGATGACATGGTTGGATGGCATCACCAACTCAATGGACATGAGTTTGAGAAAACTCTGGGAGTTTTTGATGGACAGGGAAGCCTGGTATACTGCAGTCCGTGGGGGGTTGCAAAGAGTCAGACATGACTGAGTAACTGAACTGAACTCTGTGTATCATTTATAGCTAAGTCATTTTCCCCTGATTTGATTCTAGAATTCAGTGATTATGAATTTTAAAGTAACACCTTCAAAAATCAAATAGAAAAAGAAGTGCTAAAAAAAAAAAAAAAAAGAAGTGCTTTTGCTTACAGTTGAATCAAAGAAACAACCTCAGTGAATTCATACAACAAGTTTTGTTGAGTCCCTTTTGTATACCATTCACATATTTGTGAATGGTATACACATTCACAAGAGTAAAACCAACAAGGTCCTCAGTCTCACTGAGATTGAGATCTAGAGAGTAGACATTATTCCAATGCTCAGCTACTACTAAACAAATAATATAAAAAAATGTGATAACTTTAAATGAAAGAAATGTTTTCTTGTGAATATTTAACAAATTAACTAGACCAATAAGGGAAATCGCAGTAGGAGGGGAAAATGTACTTCACAAGTTTAACTCCTGAGCTAAGATTTTTATAAAAAGTAAGAGTTAATTAGACAAAGAGGAGAAGTCAGAGCATTTCAAGAAAAAATAGTATGTTCAAATGCCTTAGGGTGGGAAGCAGACTGGCAATTATGAGGATCCAAAAGAATATCAAGAAGTGTGAGAAAAGAAAGGGAATATTATTTGAGTTGAATATAGAGGGTTCTCAAAGCTAAGGAATGTTCAAACTACCATACAACTGCACTCATTTCATATGCTGGCAAAGTAATGCTAAAAATTCCCCAAGGCAGGCTTCAACAGTATGTGAACCAAGAACTTCCAGATGTACGAGTTCGATTTAGAAAAGGCAGAGGAAACAGAGATCAGACTCTAACATCCATTGGATCATAGAAAAAGCAAGGGAATTAAAAAAAAATCTACTTCTGATTCATTGACTACTCTAAAGCCTTTGACTATGTGGATCACAACAAACTGGAAAATTCCTGAAGAGATGAGAATACCAGACCACCTGACCTGCCTCCTGAGAAATCTGTATGCAGGTCAAGAAACAACAGTTAAATCTGGACATAGAATAACAGGCTGGTTCCAAATTGGGAAAGGAGTACATCAAGGCTGTATATTATCACCCTGCTTATTTAAAAGCTATATGCAGAGTACATCATGAAAAATGCTGGGCTTAATAAATCACAATTTGGAATCAAGATTGCTGGGAGAAATATCAACAACCTCAAATGTGCAGATGATAATCACTCTAATGGCAGAAAGTGAAGAGGAACTAAGGAGCCTCTTGATGAAGGTGAAAAGCTGGCTTAAATTCAACATTCAAAAACCTAAGGTCATGGCATCCATTCCTATCACTTCATGGCAAATAGATGGGGAAAAAGTGGAAACAGTGACACATTTTATTTTCTTGGGCTGAAAAATCACTGCAGATGGTGACTGTAGCCATGAAATTAAAAGACACTTGCTCCTTGGAAGAAAAGCTATGACAAACTTAGACAGCGAATTAAAAAGAAGAGATAAAAAAAAGAAAGAGACAGAAACATTACTTTACCAACAAAGGTCCATATAGCCAAAGCTATGGTTTTTCCAGTAGTCATGTATGGTGTAAGAGTTGAACCATAAAAAAGGCTGAGAGTCAAAGAATTGATGCTTTCAAACTGTGGTGTTGGAGAAGACTGTTGAGAGTCCCTTGGATAGCAAGAAGATCAAACCAGTCAATTCTAAAGGAAATCAACCCTGACTATCCATCAGAAGGACTGATGCTGAAACTGAAGCTCTAATACTTTGGCAAACTGATGCAAAGAGCCAACTCATTGGAAAACATACTGATGCTAATAAAGATTGAGGGCAAGAGGAGAGGGGGCACAGAGGATGAGGTGATTGAATGGCATGACTGACTCAATAGACATGAGTTTGTGCAAACTCCAGCAGATAGTGAAAAACGGGAAACCCTGGTGTATTTTAGTCTGTGGGGTTGCAAAGAGTCGGACACAACTTAGTGATTCAACAACAACTGATGCCCAAGTGGTAAAGAATCTGCCTGCAATTCCGGAGGCTCATGTTTGATCCCTGGGTGGAGAAGATCTCCTGAAGAAGGGAATGGCAGCCCACTCCAGTATTCTTGCCTGGAGAATTCCATGGACAGAATAACCTGGTGGGCCATAGTCCATGGGATTGCAAAGACTCAGATAAGACTGAATGGCTAACACACACACACACACACACACACACACATACACATACAACAACATATAGAAGGTCATTAGGAGTACTGTCTCATACTGGCTAAAAAGGGCTAATTGTTTTATTTTCAGAAATCTTGTGAGCCAGTTGTGAAATAACTGTTATTGAAAATCGAAATATACAAACCTATATTAAATACATTACATTAAAAAGAAAAGTTTTTTGTCTAATTCTAGTCATTCCTAATTATTTTACTACATTTTAATATGTATTTGTACTCCTGAGTTTATGTCTATTCTACTGGTACGGTGGAAACTATTTATAATGATACACACTTACATGTTTCTTCCCAGTCTTACATTCAGTGATGCTGCCTTACTCACTTGAAGTTAACCATGGCATGAGACCACACCATGGAAACTGGCAAACTCTTTAAATCAGGATTCACACATATCCCTAAGAGCCAGTTACTCAACAATTACCAGAACTACACTGAGACTTCGCAAGCCCCTGGACACCATGTTAAATTGATATGTATCACAGAAGAAATGAGCAGGTATTGAAAGTTTTAAGCAGGGAATGACAAAAACACAATTCAGTGTTTTAAAAGATCACTGAGATTATAGAACTGAGAGGGGAGGCAAGGCTCAGACTGGGATCAAAGAAAGGAAGATGGAGAGAAGTGAATGTGGATTCAGGAGCTAAAATTGAAGGCCTAGCTCTCATGGTACTAGTATTAACCAATCACAGAAGACTCACATGTGGAAGAAGTAGATTCTCCACGTCCTCTCTACCTTCTGGTTGGTTATGATGTCTTCATTTTGAGCCCAATCTTGTGTCAAAGGGCTAACTTCACAGTTGAACACACTTCAGCCTGAGTCAGAGAGGAGGAAAAAGCCTACATATGGAAACATGAGATGAAGGGACTCATTCCATTTGAAAATAAATTATTTCTAAAGTCACCCATAGCTTCCTTCATCGTTAAACATAATAGTACATGGACGGCAGCTGTGAGAATGTTCTCTAAGATCTGTGACTTCAGAGAGTGTAAATGACAGAGGGTCAAACTTCCTGGCTCTGAAATTGAGCATTTGAGCCGAGACTATGTTTCCCAGGGACTATCCCAGACCATGACTTAACAGCTAAGAAACTCTAAGCTGGCCGGTCGTAGGAGGTGTTGGATTCCTTAACTCCATGGCTCTCCGCTGGCCCTGCCCAACTTGCCTTAGAAAGGCATGGCCTAGAACTCCATGTCTTCACAAGCACTCTCTTACACTCGGGGTTGATCCTGCATTGTGGTGTGATGGGCCTGCAGTCTTACTTGACTTCCTGATTCTGTCTTGTGTCTTTGGCATATACTGAGCAGCTATGAGTTGGATCCTTCCCCCAAGTGGTAGCAGACAAAAGTAGTGTAGATTCCTGGATACAAGAGAATGTTTCACCTCCTTCACCAAGGACATAGACACCTCTTTCTTCCAGCCTAGAAGCAGCAGATCATTGCCTATGTCTTAGAGTTTAGAGGACTTCTTGCCATCCCCCTAGTGCTGAAGGCTTCTGTTGTATAAGAAAGGTCTGGGAAATGGGTGAGTTTTTTTTGCCCAGGAGGGACTCTTTGCAGTCTCTGCCTGCCCTCAGAGAAGCCTATGGAAAAAGGGGCGCCAAGTGAGAACAGGCTACATTGTGTCTGGGGTCCTCAAGTTTCTACCTTGTCATGATAGCACATCCTGCCTTTAATTGCTCTTTAATGTCTTGGCTGTTTTCTTTACTCACTTTTGTATACTACATCTTTTCCCTGTGATTGGCCAAAGATGGAACAGTCTTTGTGTCCTGTCTACCCTCACAGGGTTTGGAGCTCTTTACAGTTAAGTTTATTTGGTTACTTTGTGATCTCAGTTCTTTGATAATCTCTAGAAAAGTTTTGATTTTTCCAGGTTATCAGGCTTTGTTTCATTTCAGCATGAGATTAATGTTCTCCTATGCTTTCTACAGGGTAAGTCAGAAGGAAAGCCCCCTCCTCTGTTTAAAATCAGTTTAATAACCAGTGGGGAGAAGGGGAGGGGAGGGGAAAATAGGAGTAAGTGATTAAGAGGCACCAACTACTACATATAAAATAAATAAGCTACAAGGGTATACTGTACAACACAGGGGATATAGCCAATATTTTATAATACATTTAAATAAAGGGTAACCTATAAAAATATCAAGTCACTTTGTTGTATACCTGAACCTAACATTGTAAATCAGTTTTAAAAATCAGTTACATTTCTGTATTAGATTTTATCTTTGGATACAGCAGAGTCAGGGATAGAACATATACATAAATAACATATTCTAGACATGTGAAATCGTTATGTTATCAAATAGTTTGTGCTCTTCTGGTAGATACTCTAAATTTGTTGAATGAAAACTTAAGAACAATGGAATTCACCATTCAGTATTAGTCCCTGTTCCCATATCTGATTATGAAATAGGAAGACATTTGTGGTATATTTTGCTTCGGGTCGTTATTCAACATGATTACCTTGTCCTTTTTACCAGGTGGTTGACCAGATCGATACCCTGACCTCTGACCTACAGCTGGAGGATGAGATGACTGACAGTTCCAAAACGGACACCCTGAATAGTAGCTCAAGCGGGACAACAGCCTCCAGCATAGAGAAGATCAAAGTGCAGGCCAATGCCCCCCTCATTAAGCCCCCAGCCCACCCATCTGCTATCCTCACGGTCCTGAGAAAGCCAAACCCTCCAGCGCCTCCTCCACGGTTGACACCCGTGAAGTGTGAAGACTCCCAGCGAGTGGTGCCCACTGTCAATCCGGTAAAGACCAACGGCACCCTTCTGCGAAATGGAGGCTTCCCTGGGGCACCAACCAAAATCCCCAATGGAGACATCTACTGCAAACCCAGCAGTAACTTGGACAAGGCTCCCGGGCAGCCTCTGATGCACAGACCCGAAAAAGACAGGTGCCCCCAAGCTGGGCCTCGGGAACGAGTAAGGTTTAATGAAAAAGTCCAGTACCATGGCTATTGTCCTGACTGTGACACCAGGTATCACGTAAAGAACAGGGAGGTCCACTTACACAGTGAACCCGTCCACCCACCAGGAAAGCTTCCTCCCCAAGGCCCTCCCCACCCACTTCCCCCTCATCTCCCTCCTTTTCCACTAGAAAACGGGGGGCTGGGAATAAGCCACAGTAACAGCTTCCCGCCCCTCAGACCTGCAACTGTGCCTCCTCCCATTGCACCAAAACCACAGAAGACGATCTTGAGGAAGTCTACCACTACAACAGTGTGATGTATGCCATTTAAAAGCATTTTTTTTGTTGTTTTTTTTTGTGTTTTTTTAAAATTTTTCTATATTATAAACATAAAATAATAAGTAATGAGCACTTTCTACTCAAGCAATAAAAAGCCCAAATATATTTATCCTGCATTCAGCAGAGTGACATAAAAATCACCTGGTAAGTATGCAGTACGTTGTTTATATCCTGAGTATTCATTGTTTAAAAAGTTACATGATCAGAAACCACAGAATATTGAAAAAACTGAATATATCATTTTTTTTCAGTTAACCCATTACAAACTGTAGATGTCAAAGATTTTGATTTACTATAAGAGATGGGATTAGATTCATTTTATTCATGCCTGACTCATCTATGCATTAATAACATGCCATACTCTTAACTTCAATGTCATGCTTTTTAATAAGAAATTTTAATACTGAAGGACTATTTTATTATTTTTTTCTAAAGATGTTTGTCACTAGTTTTGCATAATTAAATGCTGAGGATGATACAAGAAGGTTTATTTTCTATGCTATACAATTATGATCCTATGTCCACCTATATATGTAATGAAAGATTTGGTCTGTGGAAATATATGTCAATAAACAACGGTAAATAATGACAAAACCAAATGTTCCTCGGAATTCAAATGAAGCAGTGGTTCACTCAATGGTAATTAACATGGTAATTTACATCAAAATGGATAGCAACTCTGACAGAGTTTGGAGATCACTGTGAGTATAAGTCAGAATGTTTCAAATTAAATGTCATAATCCAGGTACTAAATAGGACTGTACACATTTTCATATGGTGTGCTTCCATTTTGGCACCTCAAGGATGATCTAGTGCATGCCAGCCCTTGAAGGTCCCCCTCACTCTCAGCATGCCTCCCGGACGCTCCATAAACCAGCTCACTGAAGCAGTGGGATGACTCACCTCCTGCATCATCAGGCTCTCTGCCTCCCCGAGGGCGTCCCTCTTTTATAGGCGAATCATACGGGAAAATACAGATGTTTCCGGAACAGGATGTTTTTAGCATTTGCCTTAAGCTGATTCCCCTCAGAGGTGAAATATGCCAGGGTTCTTTGTTATTCTATAAAAGGGAGAGAGGAAATCCTTTCCTTCTAATATCCAATAAATGTGCTTCTCTTTAATTTGTCAGCTTAGGTGATACTTACCCAATTCTTAACTACCATGATTTGGACTGATAGTGTGATTTGCCCTGGAGTGAGAAATGGGTTTACTCCCTTAGAATCATGATGAAAGGTAAGTGCCTGGGCAAAATGTGTCCATAAAGTGGCAGGAGTAGAGGGAGTCTTTAGTGGAGATTTGATTATTATGCAACTTAAAAAAGAATACTGTAATACTTTTGAATATTTGGGTTTTGATCTCAAAACTTTAATTTTTGCTGCTGCAGAGAGGTACTCTTCAATCATATTTCTTTGTTGCCTTTTTCAAGTTATATCATAATAATTTGGAATACTATTTTTGAACAACTTCCTATTTAAAGTGATAATATATTTTAAGCATAATTTCCTAAAGAAAATAAGTTTATTTTTTAAAGGAACAATGAAATAAGGAAAAAAAAATAGAGATATCATGTTGAAAATTTACTCTGCATGATTTTTGTTGTGTGTGTGTTGGACATGAAGATAATGCAAGCAGAATAAATCCAACTTTTCAGAAACTTACAGAACACAAGACCAATAATCAAAGACCAGAATGTAAAGTGTATTAACTGTATGATCCGTATGTTTAATAAATGTGTGCCAGGTAAACAAATAATTGACTTATTGAATATCAGGATTACACATATATTCTTAATGTTTTAATGTGTTCATTTAGGCTTGTTATAAGTAAACCCAGGATTTTATCACCTTTCTAGATTTAAATATTTACATCCTTTCAAATGTCCATCTGGTGTTAGGCCTTTTTATATTACAGTCATAGAAGACTTGCTCTTTTCTCTCTTCAGACCGTCTTTCTTCCACAGTCAGTTACTGTGACCTAATAATTATAGTTTGAGACTTTGAACCTTGCGATGTCTGGGAACCAACCTGGACCTCAAAAATGGTCTTACTAACAGTCACATATCATCCATGGAGCAGATAACTCATTTGCACTAAAGCAAGTTGAATAAGCTGGATGATTTAAGCTTGCTGGTTAAGGATATTTGAGCCATATGCTTAGACACAGTCTCTGAAGTTCAAAGCCATCTCTCTTCCTCAAATTGTAGACAAAGCTACCTCATAAAAGATCATCTTTTTATGTTTGATTAGTGACATATGCCAAAACCACAACTCCTGTTTTTATTTAACACATTTCTAAGTTATTGGCCTGTAAAGCTGCGTTCAGCCTCAGCATTAAGAAAGTTACAGTTGCTGACCTTCTTCTCTTATTACAGTCTATCACTTAGTCAACATTAAATGGTAGATTACAGCAAGTGTTGGGCATTCTTTTTAGTTTTTTGTTCCATATGTTCCTTTTTATTTTTATTTTTTTCACTAATGTATAGAATAGAATATATTGGGCCAATAGGGGTTTTTTGCCCAATAATTTTTTAACATTCACTGGAACTTAGTCATGCCTCTAAATATATATAAACTTGTAAAACATGGAAAGTAATTAACATAGAGTGTCATAATATTTGCCTGGAAACTTGCAATTAAAGTGCCATAAGTGGCAGTGCAGTTTTTGTAATCAGCCAACTCTTGCTTTTGAAATTTAAATTCTGAAATGTAAGTTCTGCACGTCATTTATTAAATCATCGTAAAACATGGTCTATATTTTTTCTTCCTTAATATACCAAAGCAGGATTTTTTTTTCCCAAATCTTTAAGAGCATGGTCTTTTTTCACATCATAATTTTAACTCTTTTATTCTACTCCATGGAGTAGTATACCAAAAAGCTGACCTCCATATTCCTTTGGGAGATAATGTTTCTACAAAATAAAAGTGGTAGTACTGCTTATGACCACATCTCTTTATAGTGAAAGGTAGAACATATGGCTCAAAAACCTATATCCATTAATTAAATTGGAATAAGAAAAATAGGCAGAGGCTGAGGTGATGAGATGGTTAGATAGCATCACTGACTCACTAGACATGAATTTGAGCAAACTCTGGGACATGGTGAAAGACAGGGAAGCCTGGCATGCTGCAGTCCATGCACACACAGCTTAGCAACTGAACAACAAGAAAAAATTTTGTCTTGTTAGTTTAAACACAGGTGGTCCCATTTTTGTGATGAGAGGTTATTGTATCTCCACTGCTAAGTGGTGAAAAGAAAAGAAAGTTGACCAAAGTTCTCTTCCATCTCTCAGTAGTTATAGGAGTTATAAAAGGAAATAAAACTGATTTTTTTAGGCCATGCTTAAGCTAAATATAAAATACCTGCTAAAAAATACAGGGCATGGAAGAAAAGAAATTCCCCACTCTTCAGTCTGATTATATTCATACCTCCTCTTATTAGTTTAATAATAGTCTATGAAAAAAAATGTCTGCCATTAACTGAAGCGATTTAATTAACCTGAAAAATCTTGGGTTTGAATTATGCCTGCATCTAACTGCTTAAAGAATAAAGGAATAAGGCACTGTACATTATATGGCTTTCTTTAGACAAATCAGTAGTTGCTTTTAACATCACCAAAAACAGCAGCTACACAGTCTCTGAAACTCTGCAGGACGTTTTATCTGCATGTTCTAATTATAGCTCTTGGATGCTCCGTGAAGAAAAGGCTGAGTAGTTCCACATGTAATTGCTCTGGGAATGATGTAATCAAGTCTTGAATCACTGCCTTGACTGAATTTTTTCCCATGGAATATAGGCAATAATGCAATGTCTTGTATTTGTCCTGGTTCAGGTTTCTTTCCCCAGTTTCACATGCTGTAATGTACACTCAAATTTGTAGCAAAAGATTGCATTGTTGTGCATTTGTACCTAGTGATGTTTTCTAAGTGAGGAAATGCTTTATGAGCAATAAAATTCCATATCACATAATTAAGTAAAGTACACAGAATCTGACGTTTACTAGATACTGTTGCAAAATCACAGACATTTTTTGAGTCCATATGGAACTGTGACACTGTATTCAAATTTTTAGACTAAACCTTTCACGATTTTAGAATTGTGTAAGTTGCCTGATTCTGAAATAATGATAGGTGTGATACTGCCATTTGGGCAAGCAGCAGTGTTGAACATAAAACTGCATTGTTACTGTTTAGTCGCTAAGTCATGTCTGACTCTTTTGTGACCCCATGGATTGTAGCTGACCATACTCTATCCACAGAATTTCCCAGGCAAGAATACTGGAGTGGGTTGCCATTTCCTTCTCCAGAGGATCTTCCCGACCCAGGGATCAAGCTTGCATCTCCTGCATTGGCAGGTGGATTTTTTTACCACTGAGCCACCAGGGGAACCCATAAAACTGCATTAGCTGCATTTTAGTGGAGCATCCCTTAAGAAGGGTGTTATTTCATTGGAAGCACTTGGATTTATCATTCCGGTCCTTTTGGATAAACCTAGAGCAGAGAAGGTATTGGCATGGAAGAGCCTGGTAGGCTGCAGTCCATGGTGTCGCTAAGAGTCAGACACAACTGAGCAACTTCACTTTCACTTTTCACTTTCATGCATTGGAGAAGGAAATGGCAACCCACTCCAGTGTTCTTGCCTGGAGAATCCCAGGGATGGGAGAGCCTGGTGGGCTGCCGTCTATGGGGTCACACAGAGTCAGACACGACTAAACTGACTTAGCAGCAGCAGCAGCACAGTGGAACATAAAGAAGCTCTGCAAACAATATTCTCTTTAAAACATAGTTAGATCAACCTGGGATATAGAACTATGTGAAGACCAAGCAAAATACATAGGAAACTTTGCTTATGACTTGTGACTTCCAGACTGATCAAAGATGGGTAAACTAATATTTTTAATCTTTTCTGAAACTTTACATACATTAGCTTTTTCTAATTCTCATATGAATGTATAAAATAGAAATTATTAACCTGATTTAAAAGTGAAGAAATCCAGAACCTCAGTTTCAGTGCTTTGTCAAAACTGACCCCTTAGTAAATGACTGGCTGGCATTTTATTAATAGTACCAGCAGGACTTCCATGTTTTTTTCCCCACAATATCAGCATTTAATTGTGTTCTTTAGAGCCCTGAACTTTGCCCTTTTTTTCCTTTGTTCTGAGGAGTTATTTTGACTCTTGAAAGGGGATGTCTAATATTATTTTGACATTCCTAATATGTTTGATCTTTGCAGAATGTGAAAGGGATTTCAGGCAATTTCCCTACCATCAAAATGAATGAGCTGTTGAATAATTCAAGCTTCATTTTCTCATGTGTTATACCAGAGGCGTTACCTTTCTGGTTTTTTATCTTAAGTTCAAAGGCTGTCTGTTATTCTGGATTATTTTTCCCCTAACAAGTTCTGATTTTATAGTAGTAATACCGTTTGACACTACCTGTGTCACTTCCATTACTGGTATTTCATTTAGGAGTTTCATCTGTTTAACATTGACCCTGACAGCTAATAGATCCACTCTGTGGATCTATCTAAAGAACCAGTGCATTAGAGCTCTAATAAAAGCATTTCCATCCTTTTGTTATTAGACTATAGATAGGTTTTTTCAACTATTTGATGATGTAGTTGTCAATTATCCTAACCACCAAAGGGAATTTGGGGTCAGCTAAATAAAACATCGTGTGCCCTTGGGTAGGTTAGAGTTGATGTTGACAATACATGCTATCTAGCCCTTATCAATGGTTTGCCTTGGGTCATTCTTCTGTGTGTTTTTGTGTTATTTTTCCCTCATAATATCATTTTTCCCTCCTAAAAATGCCATGTCTTAGACACTGTATTATTATCTACATTGTACAAATGAGGAAACTGTGCCACTGCTGTTCAAGGTCATAGAGCCAGGCGGTGGTCACAGCAGGATTGTAAGGCAGGAAGTCAGCTTCCACAGCCCACATTGTTCACCCCTTCTCAGGACTGCTCAAAGCACAGCCCCTGCACTGTGCACAGGTCATCTATAAAGCTTACAGACATTTAAGTGAAACTTACTTGAAAGATGCTGGCAGATAGAAAGTAAAAACATAAGCCAAGATAGACGAGTGCATGCTGTGGTAGCAAACAACTGGTATCACAGAAGCATTGAGCTGTTTCTCGTCTACTCCAAGTTTACCCTGATTCCCTCAGATTCTCCAGGGCAGGTGTACCTCAGGTGGCCATTCAGTGATCCAGACTGGGTTGAATGTGTCTCCAGCACCTGGCCATGCGTCCTCTTCCAAAATCACCACGACAGAAGAAGAGGAGACTGCAGAATCTTAGCTGTTCCTTTTCCTCAGTCCTTGTTTGTGTCATTGGCCAAAACTAGTCATGTAGCCCTTTCTGTCATCCCCATATCCTCAAGAAAGGAAAGAATATCCACATGTGGGTGAGTACCAGTCATTTCAACCATGGTTTCCAAAGGAGTAATTTTTTGGCATGTGTATAATGTGAATATGTTACAGACTTCCTTTTCTTTCCCTTTCATATTACTTGACATTTGTTTAATCTCACCGTAAGTTACAGTGCCATGTCAGTTTAAACAAAGAAGGAGAGAAAAGATGTGACTCTAACAGCCTTGCTAAAAATTTAGTGGAGGAAATTGACAGCATTTATGAAGATGACAGGTAGATTTTATCTCAACCTTAGCAGACCATTCTAAAGATCAGTCCTGGGTGTTCCTTGGAAGGAATGATGCTAAAGCTGAAACTCCAGTACTTTGGCCACCTCATGCGAACAGTTGACTCATTGGAAAAGACTCTGATGCTGGGAGGGATTGGGGGCAGGAGAAGAAGGGGACGACAGAGGATGAGATGGCTGGATGGCATCGCTGACTCGATGGACGTGAATCTGAGTGAACTCCGGGAGTTGGTGATGGACAGGGAGGCCTGGCGTGCTGTGATTCACGGGGTCACAAAGAGTCGGACACGACTGAGCGACTCAACTGACTGACTAGCTACCATAGTTGAATTCTGAGATTATTCACCAACATATATGTTTTATTTAAATATTTGAGGAGTGCAATTTTTGAATGAAGAATTTTTCAGTATATTAGGATACTATATGAATAGCTATCCTCATAACGATAGATCAACCTTTGACAACTTATTTACCCCAACTAGTAAAAAAAAATATGACTTTCTACTACAGAAATTTGTCATAGATAATGTAACTTATGTCATGTTTATAATGTTAATTTATAGGATAAAAATGTAAATTTGAAACCAGAAGATCTAGATTTGAGGTTCAGTTTTCCCATTTCCCATGTGTTCTTGGTCAAATTGCTTAACTAGGTCTGAAACTGGCTTTCAAATGAAGATTAACTGTGTTATTTTCTACCTAATAGGCAACCCAGTCTAGTATTCTTGCCTGGAGAATTCCATGGACAGAGGAGCCTGGTGGGCTATAGTCCATAGGGTCACGCAGAGGCGGACATGACTGAGCCACTAAACACAGCACAGAGTTCTTGAGTCACTATCCACTTGCCTGTGTGTACTCTGGGCTCACCCAGTCCTCCTTTACAAAGTAAGAGGCAAGAAGATTAAGATCAGCAGAAGGATGCTGCAATTTCTCAAACCCCAAGTGAATGTCTGTGGCATCAGAACCGTAAGCTTCCATTCTTCTCAGACAGCAGTGCTGAAAGGTAAAAATGGATGAAGCAACACGGGTAGGCAGTTTTAGGATTCAAGAAGTCTGTACCCTGGAGCACAATTGAGCAGACAAAAATCACCAGACCATTCCACCTTATTCTTCGCATACATCAGAAACACGTCCCAGACTCTTCCTCTAGGTTGGTGCTAAGTAAATTATGTATGGCAGCATAGCTAATTACTGTTTACTTTATGTCTTGGTTTAAATTCCATTATAGTATTTGCATAGGATGAAAGCTCTGCTGACAGAGTGAGTTACATACAAAGTTCCATCATTCTTCTGCTTTATTTGCTCAAATTCCCACTATTTTCCAGCTCATGTCTCTTTCCTGATGTGCATTTCCTCTGCCTTATTTTGTTTATACCTTCATGAGGTACTTGTTCCCCAAATTGCCTGATACCACACGTATTATTTCTACCAGAGTAATACTGATAGACTAACCATCCTCTACTAGCACCCAATTTCCTAAACTTTTTTCTATGTGTGTGTATGCTCAGTCGTGTCCAACTCTCTGTGACCCCATGTACTACAGTCCTCCAGGCTCCTCTCCAGGCAAGAACACTGGAGTGGGTTGCCCTTTCCTACTCCAGGGGATCTTCCCAACACAGGGATTGAATCTTTTTCTTCCTCACTGGCAGACAGATTCCTTAATGGTGAGCCACCTGGGAAGTCCTTGTATTTCTCCTCTAAAGGATACCTTACAACATGTTGTTATAAGGCCCTAATGATTTAATGAATGTGAAAGTATTTTGCTAATAGTAAAACCTCAGTTTATACTTCTTACCAAATTACCATGTTCTGTATTAATCATGGATTGAGTTGTCTTTGCCTAGTTTGATGCTAATGATATTTTATTCATCTCATTTATAAATAATCATTTTACATAGTTTTTAAGTTACTATTTTCAAGTAAGCCTAATAATTTTCTTAGAACCCTCTTAGTTCAAATGTAGAACTCTCATTCTTGACTTATTAGATTTTGTGAATTAGAAAATGAACATGCTAGAAATTCAAGGTGACTACAATTGAGTCCAGTTTATTAAACTGTTTTGACAAGTATAGCTTAATTTTAATTATTTATGATAATATTTAATAGTACACGAGTAAATTCATTTATAATATAATTTATCAAATTAATTAAAGTCTAATACCACTGGGCCTTTATAACTCCTAAAAATGTTTGGTCAAATAAGAGATTAAATCATCAAGCTTTTGTTTAAAAAAAGGAATGTCTGTGTTTGTGGTTAAAAACATTGTCAGTGATATTAGTAAAATTTGACTAAGTATTAACTCTTATTTTGCTTTAAACAGAGTGTGATATACTTGACTACACTGAAATGGTGTGGTACCTCCCCAAAAGACTAAGAACCAAAAATTATTTGATCACAGTGATTTATGACTTAAGTATAAGTAAATATTGCTAATAGCAGTCCAAAATTATCATCCAAAACAATTATTTTCCAACAATTCAAGCCACTCTTAAGGACAAAAGTGGAATATTTGGATTTCTCTCACCTTTGTTTTCCAAAACTTTATAGTTATGTCAAATAATGACTACATTCTGCCTAACATTTTAAATATAGTACTGATATTCTTTTTTTAGTAGATTTATTTTTTTTCTGAGTGGCTTTATTATCAGTATTACAGAAAATTAGTATTAAATTTAGTATTAAAATACTAAAATAGCTCTTCTATGAAAGTTGCTCAGTTGTGTCTGACTCTTTGCAACCCCATGGGCTGTAGCCCACCAGGCTCCTCTGTCCATGGGATTCTCCAGGCAAGAATACTGGAGTGGGTAGCCATTCTCTTCTCCAGGGCATCTTCCTGACCAGGGATTGAACTCGGGGCTCCTGCACTGCATGCAGTTTCTTTACCATCTGAGCCACCAAGGAAGCCTAGCTCTTCTTTATGATTTTCCAGTAGATCTTCTAATTATTAAAGCTCCAATTTTCAGCTGGATTTAAGCTGAATTTGGATACTCCTTCTCCTTTGCTCCTTTTCTTTTACCCAAGTGATTTGAATTTTTTGCCAGTTTGTGTGTGTGGTTGTGGGTGGGTGTGTGGTAATGCCATACTCAATCACACTCTCCTCATGGAGGCTTTTACCCCCTACGTTTTGACGTTACATTGCCTCCTGTTTGTCACTCATACTCTTACCTCAGCTGCCAGACTATTCTGCAGATCAGTATCAGTTGAGTCACTCAGTCATGCCCAACTTTTTGCAACCCCATGAACCTCAGCACACCAGGCCTCCCTGTCCATCACCAACTCCCGGAGTTTACCCAAACTCATGTCCATTGAGTCGGTGATGCCATCCAACCATCTCATCCTCTGTCGTCCATTTCTCCTCCTGCCCCCAATCCCTCCCAGCATCACAGTTTTTCCAATGAGTCAACTCTTCGCATGAGGTGGCCAAAGTATTGGAGTTTCAGCTTCAACATCAGTTCTTGCAATGAATATTCAGAACTGATTTCCTTTAGGATGGACTGGTTGGATCTCCTTGTAGTCCAAGGGACTCACAAGACTCTTCTCCAACACCACAGTTCAAAAGCAATTCTGCAAATACCAACAGAGAAATTTTCTTTTCACTATTTCATCTCAATCCAGAAAATTTCAAGACTCAGGATAATCTGCTGTTTAAAATTCTTAAGTATGGGCTTGGCAGTTCAGTTCTAGCAAAAACCTTTCAGAGACTTCTAATCTAGGGAGCTAATTAGAGAGTAAAAGCTTTTCCAAGGCACCTAATCTAAGGGAGCTCGACACTAGTAAGACTGCTCCCGCCAAGTAGTCAAAATGGCCAACCTCCTGGCAGGCCTTGCTGCTGCTGCTGCTAAGTCGCTTCGGTTGTGTCCGACTCTGTGTGATCCCATAGACGGCAGCCCACCAGGCTGCCCTGTCCCTGGGATTCTCCAGGCAAGAACACTGGAGTGGGTTGCCATTTCCTCCTCCAATGCATGAAAGTGAAAAGTGAAAGTGAAGTTGCTCAGTTGTGTCCAACTTGTAGCGACCCCATGGACTGCAGCCCACCAGGCTCCTCTGTCCATGGGATTTTCCAGGCAAGAGTGGACGGGTGCCATTGCCTTCTCCCCTAGCAGGCCTTACTCAGTTCCTATTACTATACCTTCTCCTGAGCCCAGGCTGAAATAATTTTTCCTCTCTGTTTCAAGAGAGGAGCTTTTGTAAATCTTGCTCACTCGATTTCCACTATTTATCTCAATCTTTTCATTACAAATAAAATATTAAAAACCCACAGTAGTAAAATGGGTACAACACAGGTAAAAATTCAAAAGTATAAAACATAAAAATGCCTTTGGGAAAAGTACCCAACTATTAATTAAACAAATATGAATTTCAATACATATTATCTCTTAAATTAATATTGTGGAAAGGCAATTATTTATTATCTACTTTCACTAAAAAAAAAAGGATATTAGAGTAAAAGAAACTTACCATGATTAAATCCAGTCTCTTCACTTAATAGGCTATAAAACAGACCTCTTAGTAGGACAAGTAAACTCATTCGAATTCATGTAGAGAACTGGAAGTTTCCTCACCTGATATGAAATGTATTCTTGGGTACTTAAGCAGTTCCCAGTAGAAGACAGATTGCTGCATATTGATGCATGAGAAATGGGATCTTGGCAGAGAAGAAATAAGCAAGAAAATGTGAGCTAGTAATGTGAGGTTTATCACATATGCAGAAAGTGCTAGACAAAAAGAAGGAAGGGAAGTAAAAAGAAAATTGAAAAAAGGTAAGCAATTAAAATCTCATATCTAAAAAGTGAGCCGAATACAATGGAATAAAATGAAGGCTATACACTTAATACGTGAAGGTTGAGTTGTATTTTTTACTGCTTAAACTTAGTTTATGTAGAGTGTGGCTATTTTATTTGACATACCTTTTTGAATTTGAAGATACACTCTACTTTGACAGCAATGTGGAAGAAAGACGTTTTCCTTCCCAGGAATGTAGATGGCTGATATGAGAAATTTGTGACTCAGGTGTGTTGTATAAAGAGGGCTTTGTGAAAGTCAGGTGTGTCTTGTAAATGTTCTCATGAGGAGGCTTTTAGTTAGGTTTATACTGTCTTTCACTGCATGCATTCAGGATCCATCTTACCTAAGCTCTACCAGATCGCTGCGCTGGTATAGTCGGGGACATCTCAGTACTCTCAGGCAGCAAGGACTACACTGCCAGACTCAAAGAAAAAGAGGTAAATACTATTTGCAACTGGAATGTTATAGATAGCATTCTCCTTGAAAGTGAAAGTGAAAGTGAAGTCACTCTTTGCGACCGCATGGACACCAGGCTCCTCCATCCATGGGATTTTCTAGGCAAGAGTACTGGAGTGGGTTGCCTTTTCCTTCTCCTCAAGCCACCCTAAACCTGGCTCCACTTACTGGAGTAAATATACAAGTTGTATAAATTTTCTTCTCACTGAGGAAATTCTAATTCAGCACTTAACGTAAAATTTATTTTCTAAGCCTAGAAAACTGAACCCCCATGTTTTCTGTTAGAGCACTTATTCTGTGAACTGAATCCAGAATGTTCTGTTGTGCTTGATAAAATCATTCTGATAAAGATGAGCAGTCCTCTCAATATATTTTTGACCGAACTCATGGAGTGAACAGTCTGCTGTGAAGTGTTTTATTGATTACCGTTTCCTATAGCTTTTGCCATGGCTCTTATTTAATGTATTGTGCCTTGCAATGCTTGGGGAGATTGGAATGAAATTTGAAAAGACTATTTTTGTATCTTTGGTTCAGTGTGTGTGAGAGCTTTCTTGCTGATGGTTAAGATGTGTGACATTTACTTAGCTTAGGTTATAAAGGTTAGACCTCATAAATTTCCTAATCCATGAAATGAGGGAAGCTATACTGGATTTCTTATAACCTAAGGACTGATATAAACAGCAGCTGATACACACTAGTCCTTTAAACAACAGAGGAGTGGAATTGGAACTGGTAGTATATATTACCTTTAGGTATCTTAACTTGTTTTCTATATTGAGTTAAATACTAACAATGCATCTGGGCTTATATAAGCAAACAGAACTGTGGAAGTTTTGTTTTGTTTTGTTTTTTAAGTGTGAGAATTCAAACACAGAAGCTAATACAAGAACACAGTTTCTTACACTCCTTTCTGAACTTCCTAGGAAAATAGCTTCTTTAAAAAAGAAAAAGAAAAAATGGGGAGAGGAAACAAACACCAGTGAAGGTGGTAGAGAGGATAAAAGATGCCTAAATATAGCTTCTGAGCAGACAGTGCTGTGGAAAGCAGGATTTTCACAAGTGTGGGAGACTGACTCCATTGGCTTGAGATTCTTTTTAATCTCCTTTGCTGATCTGGGGATGTTATTACAAATCAGAATAAATGCAGGGTTTTTATAAAAAAGGAGTGCTAATTGTACCAAAGAAAAAACTAATGTTTTCCAGATGGAGAGATGAAGAAATCCCAGAATATATGTTCTAAAATTTCTTAAAGCTGTATGGTGTAGAAAGTAGAGCATCACTGTGCTAAGGGATATTTCAGATGTCCTCTGAGTCTGTTCCTTTGCCTTTGTGCTATACCAGTGTGGATCTCAGTGCTGGCCAGATATCAGCATCACCTGGGAAGATGTACAACATGTTCTATCCTGAACCAGTTCAATCAGAATCGCTCATAGTCAATATTAGCTCAATATTAGACTATTTTTAAATTACTCAAGTGATTCTACAATATCAGCATTTTAAGAACCACTAAATAATAATATACAGAGAATGATACATCCAATATTATCCTAATTGCAGCAGCATGAAATCAATATGGAATCTATTTATATTTTCCTTTTCCCATATAAGCAAGAGAAGAATGTACTTAGAAATCTATATTTTAAAGGGCTTATGTGGAGCACTAAAATCTTGTTTTGGTTAATGCAGCATTAAAAAGATAATCCCTGAGCTAGAGATGTACTTAAGGTCAATAGAAAGCGGGGAATGTATATATTATGTTGCCACTCAAAGTTTCTGTGATTTACTGCATCATTGTTTTAAAAAGTGAAAAGTAAAACTTGATATTAAATTGTGAGAGAAACCAAAAGTAGACGTGCAGACATTTTAAGAATATTGCTTAAGTATCTGTAATATACAAGGAATCAGTAATTCTAAGTTAAATATGAATATAGAGTATTATCCTAATTTTATGACAATAATTCACTATCATTTGTTATTCATATTTTCTGATGGTGTATTTAAGCTAAAGTATAAAATATAATATCCTGACATTGCTAGAAATCTTACAGTCTTCATGGCCTCCCTGAAATTCTTCTTTCTACAAGTCATGTTAATTATAACAAGCTCAAATATATTGTGGTATTTTCCACATGTGCTTTAAACAAGCTTTAAGTGTCTGTATATGTCTTTCATTTTTATGCAAAGGAAGTAGAAGTCAATTTTCAAATTTTAGTAAAATAATATTCTGCATAACTACTTCAAGATTAATTTTCTGTTAATTATGTTTATTTTTCATGATCAGCTTATCTCCTTCACTAAATTTAACAAACTTTAAATTTTCTTATTCCTTTGTTTTTATGCTCTTTGGCTAAAGAAATAAAAGTTATTGTTGGCATTCAGAGCATAAGCTTACAATAAGGACATATAATCATTAAAAATATTCAAATTATATATTAACTATTAATCTTAATAGTTATAAATAATTTGCAGTGCTCTCTACTGATCTGGTTGTAATTACTCTTAGAAATAAATACTGCCAGTTTATAAGTTGAACTGGAGCCTGTCATAAGATGATATGGATTGAAAAAAGTTGTAAAGCATTTCAAAAAAATTATCAAATATTTCAACAGAGATCTTGGTATGTCACTGATTACTTATTCCATAACAGGAAACTCACCTTTGAAAAAGCACTTTTATTTAAAAATTCCTATATTTTGTATCATTCCCCTTTAAGAGTCATGTAGCAATGTTCAGAGAAATGGAATCTAATTAAAATGGATGTAAAAATGGCGCCAAATAGTCTTCGGGATGATCTTACTAGAGAATAAAAAGCCATTTTCGTACTCATGAAAATCAAACTGATAGTGAGTGATTTGTGCTTTATTTTTCACTCAGAGAGCCTCTTGGAAAGGGGGATTTCTTTGAGTTAACTCAGATCACATTCAGACTCAGTCTTTGAGATTTTACATTTACTATTACTGTCCATGCCATCCCCATGCTTCTTGATGAGACGGCTCTCTGATATTCCTGTGCCATGATTGTATCCGTTTCTAAAGAGAAAACTTGCAGTTTGGCTTAGGGAACAAAGTATTTGCCCTCTCTGCTTGGAATTTGGTGTGAGTGGCACTGCATTTGGGCTGGAGACCTTCTGGATCCTCTGGCCAAGAGGCAGCTGTCAAAAAGCCCATCACTGTAACAGGCGCTAATGTGCAGACCAGCTCAGCAGATGCCAGGAATATAACTTGCTGTTTGATTCCTTGAATCTGTTCTTACATAAAAAACAAAAGTTGTTTAACAACCGTATCATACCCATATACCTGATCTTTGCATGGAAAAAAGACATTTGGGATTTTCAGGGATCTCTGTTCTGAGAAGAATTGTGTGCTTGGAAAGAGAGGGAGATAGAGAAAAACGTAATATTTACTGAACAACCATTATTAGTTATTTGGGTATTTTATTTCTGTAATATTTTATTTCATAAGAGAGAGACAGATGGATGGAATTCAATCATCTATGGCAAAACATCAATAAATCTGGTTGGTTCTTAAATTGTTTTCTATAACCCTATGTACAACCCTTTTTTTAATTAAAAATAAAACAGTGATTCAAAGTAATTTAAAAATTATGCAACAGAGGATGAGATGGTTGGATAGCATTCCCAACTCAATAGACAAAAGAGTTTAAGCAAACTCTAGGCAATAGGGAAGGACAGGGAAGCCTGGAGCCCTGTCTACAGTTGAGTTAAGCTGAGCAGAATGTGAAAACTGTCTTGATCTCCTTTAGGAGAGATGGTTATTCCCTTGTTACTGAGACCCGGAGACTTGGAAGGGTAAAGTTTACTTACCCAAGGTTTCCCAGCTATTAAGTTACAGAGTAGTGTTTGTGTGTGTGTGTTCAGTGGTATACAACTTTTTGCAATCCCATGGACTGTAGCCTGCCAAACTCCTCTGTCCATGGGATTTCCTAGGCAAGACTATAGGAATGGGTTGCCATTTCCTCCTCCAGGGGATCTTACCGACCCAGGGATCAAACCCGCGTCTCCTGTGGCTCCTGCATTGGCAGGCAGGTTTTCTACTTGAGACAGAGTTGTGACTTCACCATAATTCTGATCTGTTTCAAGACCTATGAATCTTCCAGTATACTGCGACCTTGTAAAACTCCCAGGCAAGAGGACAGCACTGGCTGCCTGAGAAGTTTCAAAGAGTGAGTCCTTATTTTCCTAAAACTCTCCAGCAACTTTAAGGAAAGGATTATCCTAGCAAAGTTGTATTCACTTGAAACTATTGTATGCCACATGTTCTATAGTTTTAAACAATCTGAATATTTTATTGACTTAAAAGCAGATGCAGCTTTAGGGCAAGAGCCATTTAATCTGCTTGCCTGCTATGTTCCTTATTTCTAATAAAGGCTCCTTACAGGCTGCAAATGATTCTCTTAGGATATTTGTGAAACAGCTGCAGGAAATTTCCATTTTGCCATCAAATGAAAATCGTTTGTTTGTAGTACTTATGAGTTACTGTACCATTTTTGATAAGGGAAAGAAGAAAAGGAAACTTAAAGGAAATAACTTCAGTTATTAATAAATGGAGGATTTTTCTCTCTGATTAAAATCTTGAGAGAAACAAAGTATGAAAAGTTGTCAGGGACAATTCTGTTGCATATCAGAATTAGATATAATTGTGGCATCACCGGGCATAGATTCTTATCATAGGCTGTAAACCAGTGGCCCAGGGAGACTGAAGTTACCTGTTGGTTACTGATCAGTTTTTAGCTTCTAAGAATAGGAGGAACTGTGTTTCTCTTCACAGAATCAGCATCTATGAAAATGTTTAATATTTTTCACTTTAATGATTTTAGTCTTGATTTTTAAAAAAAATTATCAAATGACAACCATCTATTTTGGGGGCATTTCTGATGGCAGTAAAGACACCTCTTATCCTTAGCAAAATCTCTTCTTGAATTTAGTAACTATCAGGATTAATCGTTCACCTTTCCCAGTGAGGCATTTACTGTAAGAAATGTGGTCAGTGTTGACAATGTTGTCCATTCCTTGCTTTTAATCTTAGGATGTTTGAAAGACAAAAGACTTTTTTTTTTTTTTTTAGATAATGAGTATATCAAAAGCTATAAAATTCCAACCAGTGTTCTAATCATGTCTATCATTTATTTCAAGTTTTCAACAGAATGGTTAAAAACACCCATCTTTTCTTCTGTCAGAAGGGTCATTTTCTTTTACAACAGTACTTATGAGCTCCTGGTTAGATTTTAATTGTCAGGAAATGATTTCCTTAGGATACTTGAAATGAAATGTTCTTAAAACTTCCTTACTTGACTATGCCAGTATTCTAATAAACCTCAGATAGGAAAAGCTAAAAATGCCGTTATTATTACTAAGGAAATAAAATGGATAAGGTAAAGGAGACACTCATGATTTTATGAGGTACAAGGAGCCATTTTCAAGTACTGTGAACACTAGGAGATGTTATTATCGGTTGTATTAAACATATCTATTTCAGAAGGAGACGAGAATTAAACTAAGTGTACATGCATAGCTTCAGATTTTTAAGAGTTTGGGAAAATAGAAAACAATTAAAGAAGGTACATGGACATTATCAAACACATTCAGTTTAAGTTAGCATTTAGTTATAATAGTATTTTCAGGCCATTTTTGACTAGTCATCTGCAAAGAATGCCAACACTTGCAGTGAGATTTTTTCCAGGGGAGAATTTTTGTAATTATCTGTTCAAAGTATTAATTACCAGCCTTTAGCATTCCCTTCAAAAACTCTTTATAATTACATCTAATCTTGTGTGTGATAATCTCTACTTGTAGAAATTTATACTGAAAATAAACAATTTTTATTAATCCACAAAATTCAAATAAAACCATGTGATCTTAGTTTGATATCTCAAAAACAGGACAATGGCCTGATTTAAACAGCACTGGCTTTAGTGATGGTTTATTTTCAGATTCACAATGATTTGTTACAAGTTGATATACTTAACGATTTTAAATTTATAAAATGTTTGTTCCTCTAGAAACAAATAACAATTAAGTAATATCCCAGCTGTCTTGAAACAAGGATACTCTTCCTCTTGTGATAGTGGAATTTTTCCAACCTTTATTTTGGAAGGAAGATTTACAATTTGTATTTCCTTGTACAGCTTTATTCTTTCAGGCATTTGCCCCAAATAGACTCTAGAATTTCAGAATTTTCAGGAAGAATAAAGTTTATAAAAAAAAAAAAAAAGCAGACTACAATGATGAATTGTAGAGGAGATGGCACACTGGACTATCTCTTAAATGGACACATACCTCAATTTAATCCTTACTACCCTGCTGCTGCTGCTAAGTCACTTCAGTCGTGTCCGACTCTGTGTGACCCCCTAGACGGCAGCCCACCAGGCTCTCCCATCCCTGGGATTCTCCAGGCAAGAACACTGGAGGGGGTTCTCCGCCTTACTAGCCTATATACCTCCAAATTCCAAGCAGTTGTGATCTATCCTGAAGAAGTTGGGGCTAGAGGAAGTCCTAAAGGTGAGAATTTCTGCTAGCCCTCAGTTGTTAAGCAAGACTCAGAATTACTGTGACTCTAGAAGGCACAGACAGAAACGTTTTAGAATTCAGAGATTATTTGGGCCAAATTCTCAATTAAACATGCAGAACTGAACCTAGAACCCTTGGCTTCTTAAGTATGTTTTTCTTCAATATTCTTCATTTGTCTTCAATTTTTTTTCAATAAGTATGTTTTATTTCATTATTAGAAAGTAAGGCATAAATGAGATTTGATGTGACATGTGTTGGAGGGTCAATATCAGGGCAAGTATGGAAGTGATTCAACTGTAGTCACTGAAGCCTCAACACAAAGTGAAGGCAATTTCCTTCTCTTATTTCTAAGCTTGTCAATGGGTAACTAGATAGGGAGTCACCGACTCAGTTGTAATCAGAGTACAGGCTGATAATGTAAAAGAAGTTGGGTGTTTGTCTATGAGAAAGACAATAAGGAGTGGTGAGCAGGGCCCTTGAATACTCTCACAGACCAAAGACACCCTTACCATCAGAGATCTTTCCTACATGACATTACACACATTAAAATATTCCCACATCCTACATTAGATAGAATTTTCCATTAAAGTTTGGATATTTAGAATTTCTTTTAGAAATTATTTGGCAGCCATTAACCATTTTGGTTGACAGTTGACTATAATGGTTTCATAATCATATAAACTACATAATCAGAACTACATATGAATTCTTGCCAAAGGAGAAAATTGTTTTCAAATGTAGTAAATTTTACCTATATACTAAGTTAATATAACTGAATTTACCATAGTGGTACATTTTATAAGTATATAATTAAATTCATTGACTTTGTTTTGCAAAGGGTCCTTTTTTTAGAATTTATAATTTTGGAGAAATTAAGGGAGTCTCAAAATTATTGTCAGTTACTGAGAATCACATAGGCCCTCATTACTCTGCCCATATATCCAGTGGGGAAAAAAATTACTTATTATGTGGGCATGTGACCAGCAGCAAAGCATATGAACTTCCTAAATGCATTTACATTAGAATATTTTAAAATACTCAGCCAGGTAGGCTGCCCTACCATATGCATAGTAGCTCATGAAAGGAGTAGGTATGCTCTTCTCATTATGACTACAGGTGTATTCCTAGCATGTATTACTATAGTTTTGTTTTCTATTGGTGTTGTAACATATTACCCCAAATAGTAGCTTAAAACCACCCAAATGTATTATCATTCTAGAGGTCAGAAGTCTGCAGTCATTTTCACTGGACTAAAATAAGTCAGCAGGGATATGTTTCGTTCTGGAGACTCTAGAGGATTCTCCAGACTTCTTCAGCTTGTAGAGTTAGCCTCCATTCCTTGGCTCATGGCCCTTTTCCATCTTGAAAGCCAGGAATGGCCTGCTGAGTTTTTCTTACTTGGTATTATTTTGATACTGGCTCTTCTATCTCTCTTTTGCATGTTTCATGAGCTCTTTTGATTATATTGGGCCCATGTGGATAATAATGATTTCCCATATTGAGGTCAGTTGATCAGCAACTTTTACTTCATTTGCAATCTTTATTTCCCTTTTCCATGTAACCTAACATATTCACTGATTCTTAGATTAGGACATAGACATCTTTGGGGAGCCATTTTCTGCGTGTCACAACTGCAATTATTGTACTCATTTACTTGTTTTCCTTTCCACTGGAATATAAAAGCATTGATAGGATATAAATGGCAGTTCAGAATGTTAAAAAGAATCTTTAAATGTTTTAACTTGAAACTTATATGATTAAGCCATCAATATTACAGATTAAAAATCTGAGTTGAAAAGGCAGTAAGTTACTTGTTCAGGTTCCCTCAGCTCCATAGTGGGTTAGAACCTAGCACTTCTTGTTAGTAATTTTCTCTCTGTCATAAAACTGTCTATTTGTAATGCATCCCCTTTTTCAAATGCAGTATAATTTTGAAATTAATAGTTGGTTGAATTCATAGAATGTAGGTCCAATGAAAGTTGTAGAATTTCAATATATACAACTACACTTAATAAGTATGACTATAGTTAGAATGATATAAAAGCTTTTGAATATACCTTGACTTCAATAAGTAATCTTTTTCTAAGCTGTTCTCCTATATCAAAGCCTAGGTTATATCAAAAACTGCTCTTCAGCCAAAATTTTAATACATTTCCTAGATTCATGAACCGTACTAGTGCCCAAGGGTTTGGTTTACATTACTGGTATATTATGATTCAAAAACTATTTTTAAAAAAACCAATTCTCTGGCTTATTGTCTTATTTTGTTCAGGTAATCAATTTCTTCTTTGTGTTATATATGTCTGTTAAAATAGATAGCAATATTAAGTTCATGAAAAGGAGTGTCCATGGAAGTAAATAGCAGGAGTTATTATTATAGTCAATGATTAATGTCAAGGAACTTGTTAGAATTTTTATTAAAATCAAATATAGAAGTACTGAATGTAAAATACGTAATTGGAAATAATTGAGTTTTCTGAAAAAGTGTTATGATAAGAATTGCCTTTTGCCAGAAGTGATTTGGGATATGGAGTATAGAAGTTAAATTGATTTCCTAAGTCTGATCTGTAAGCAGCAACCTTGTTAAATTTTGAATTCTACATTTTCTGCCTTTAAAAATAAATTATAGGACTTTATTATGACTGTCACAAGGCACTGTGGAAGCTGTTTTGATTTTAGTATTTCATGTTTATATCCTTTGAAAGTCAATGAAAAATAAACACCCACACACATATATTTATGACAAAAATTGAGTAATAAGCAAGCTGTAAATAATATGTCCTAGATGCATTCAGAAGCTAAAATTAAGTGAAAATACTCTTACTTATGGTAATATTTCATATACTATTTAATATGATTTCCATTTAGGAGTATTGTATAGTAACCAACACTTAGTCACCTTGAGGTTCAGTTTCATTTCTGAGCCAATACAATCTCATTTTGTGTTATGCTCTTCTTACCATGTTAAGAATCAAAACAGAGCAAAAACAGATGAAAGCAGTGGTGGTATGTATGAAAAGCAAAATAAACTGCTTGTTGTTTTTCCTTTTATTATTATTCTGTGGCTATTCCAGAAAATGCACTGTTTTTGAGGTTGGCACCAATACTTCTTATCTGCCTATCACAGATTTTAAACACAAAAAGAAAAACTGGGAGAGCCTGGTAAGAAAACATCTCCAGAAATATTCCAACATGGAGAAATATTGATCACAAATGGGATGTCTTCTCAGTCATCATCTTCTCCCATTACATTCATTCAACAAACTTTCATCAGGCTCCTTCTTTGTTCAGCTCCTTTCCAAATCCTTCCCCCTCCTTGACTTTGTGGCCAGCAGAGATCTGTCTTCCCACTTCTATGACTGGTCCTCTCAGAAAGCATCACCAACTTCCCCTGTCCTTTGACTCTAAATGAATTCCACCATTTTTCTCTTTAACTCTCATTACATTTTTGTATATTTCCATTACAATCACCAGTCACCTACTGAGCATTAGCATTTCCCCACAGTATTTATGTTTTGTTCTTCTTCCTTTCCTAACTGTATCATCAATTACCACCCCTTGAAGACAAAACTGCATGTGTTCTGCCTGTATCACTGGTGCTGGCTTAATTCCTGGGATGAATGTAAGGCTTAATACCTAGTTGTGGATGGAAATGTAGAATGAGTGAGTGAGTGAATGAATTGGGATTCCTGAGAATTTTATCTGCACCAGGTAATGTGCTGAGAACTGAGCGTGAGGGAGATGAACATGGTTCATTTCATCACTGAACTTACAGCTTAACAATACTTTCTATAATTGCTTCACCCTTCCTCGACAATTATTTTGAACTTGAAGTATTGTAGTTTGGTGAAGAACATCTGACTAAAGTTTTTCATCACTAATAATTTCAAACATCTTTTCTGTTGTACAGTCATTAGGTCAAAGATACGAACACTTTAAGCTGTAACTCTTTCTTGTCTCCTTCACTTTTTGGGAAATGAGTTATAACTATTGGATTATGCTTGTTTATATTTTTAGCCAGAGGGAAATTTTTTTAAGATTTCCTAGAACTTCCTTTATTTTTTGGAAAAAAAAAATTTAAAGGGAATATTATAGTTGTGTATAGTTTACTTCTGGTTTAATCTTTCTTTCTGAGTTTTTCTATAGGTATCTTTGATCATTTATTCTTGAAAACTTCTGAGGGAGTCCATGGGTAACCTGACAAAAATAATGATTTGATTAATAAACTCAAGGGGGATAGATCTGCATAGAAAGCACAAAGCTGCTTCTTACACCTGTGTAGTTTCAGTCTTCTACTCAGTCACGGGCTGCGAACAAGATTGCAATGATGTGTGGCACATATGCAGTCTCTTTCTTCTTGCCTAGAAAGATGATGGCATTTGACTTGAAAAGGGGCTGGTATGAGCAATGTTTGATGTTTTCTTGGTATAATATCCTCCCGCATCTGAAGTTATCCATGACTCCGGGCTTCTCATTTGAAAAATGAACCATACTATTTAGAGTCAAGAGAGTATTCATTAAAGCTGAATATCAGGAAGGAAAATTTATAACAACTTATAATATTTTATCATTTAATACACAAATCAAGATGGAAATTTATGTGGGATTTGCTTTTTACATTTAATCTGTAACTTACACTCAGTACTACAAATTTGAAGTGATAGAAATTGAATATGTTGCTTATTTCCTTCCATAGTCTAGAATTCTTAATAAGACAAGAGATAAATGCCTTGTGGATTCAACTCATCATCTTTGCAATACATTACACTTGATAGAACTTTGATTATTGGAAGTTCATATTGCTGGTGATATTTCAGAATAAAAAGATAAGATTTTTGCTAAATTCTTCTAGTCTGATGTTCACATTCTAATTGAAACTATAGTCTGTTATTCATTTAACATATTTTAGGGCCTAGTAAAGTGAAAAAATTGACATTTACATAGGCATTCAGTTCAGTTCAGCTCAGTCGTGTCCAACTGTTTGTGACCCCATGGACTGCAGCACGCCAGGCCTCCCTGTCCTTCACCAACTCCCGGAGTTTACTCAAACCCATGCCCACTGAATCGGTGATGCCATCCAACCATCTCATCTCCTGTCGTCCTCTTCTCCCACCTTCAATCTTTCCCAGCATCAGGGTCTTTTCCAGTGAGTCAGTTCTTCGCATCAGGTGGCCAAAGTATTGGAGTTTCAGCTTCAACATCAGTCCTTCCAATGAACACTCAGGACTAATCTCCTTTAGGATAGACTGGTTGGATCTCCTTGCAGTCCAAGGGACTATTAAGAGTCTTCTCCAACAACACAGTTCAAAAGCATCAATTCTTCGGTGCTCAGCTTTCTTTATAGTCCAACTCTCACATTCATACATGACTACTAGAAAAAACATGGCCTTATTTTTTTTTTTCCCAGTCTGATGTTTACATTCTAATTGAAACTATAGTCTATTATTCATTTAACATATTTTAGGGCCTAGTAAAGTGAAAAAAGTGACATTTATGTAGGAGACATTAACACAAATGACAAAAAACTCCAGTCTATCAAGTTTAATTAAAAAATCATTTATCTTTCATACCAAGAAGATATATGACTCCAGGGGTGGTGATTCAGGAGCTAAATGATATAAACAAGAAATAAGTTGTTTGTTTTCTGTTCTTGGTATCTCTGGCAAACTCCCTTCATGGTTGCTAAATTATTTCTGCAGCTGCAGACCTGACGTGAGGAATAATAAGTCTCCAAAGAAGGGGAGTAGTCAACTCATTCTTGATTTGTTTAATTTTAAAGGCTTAAAATAATCTTTTCCAGAAGCTACTTAAAATGCTGCCCCTCACTTCTGATTGAGCAGCATTGTGTCTAACAACTATGCCTAAACTAACCACTGGTAATAGAAGAGAATTACAATGCTAAGCGACTATCCTTGGCTTATCCTGGTCCAGGAAAGATGTCTTTCTCTGGACTACATATTGTTTATGGGTGCACCTAAACTATAGTCAGAACTCTGCTGCTGCTGCTGCTAAGTCGCTTCAGTCATGTCTGACTCTGTGCGACCCCATAGACAGCAGCCCACCAGGCTCCCCAGTCCCTGGGATTCTCCAGGCAAGAACACTGGGTTGCCATTTCCTTCTCCAATGCATGAAAGTGAAACGTGAAAGTGAAGTCGCTCAGTCGTGTCTGACTCTGTGCGACCCCATGGACTGCAGCCCACCAGGCTCCTCCATCCATGGGATTTTCCAGGCAAGAGTACTGGAAAAGGCCATTGCCTTCTCCGAGTCAGAACTCTACTATCAAGGAATTATGTATAAGGATTCAGCTTTTGTTAGGCCACAAATATTACCTCCACAAGTATTACAAATTAAACTAGGTTCTGGCCCTGAAAAATTTTACAGTCTATTGTAGGAGACTAATAGGACAACAGAGGATTATAAACAGTACCCCCAAGGTACACCCTAATAGAAGCATGTACTAGATGCTGTGGGGTTAGGAAGAGAAGTACTGAGAAAGGCATATGATTTTCGATTGAGAGGAGAAAATGAAAATACTATAGATGAGAGGATAAGATTAGAGGATAAATATTAATGCTGTGTGTCTATGACTGCCTATCAGGAACATATCAGGAAATATATTTGATGGTTTTCAATTTTTCAGTGCATCATTTTGACCAATTGTGAAAGGTATCTTAAAGATTTTTGTTGTTACTTCAGTCACATTATAGTTTCAATTTAATTTTTAAATGAGATATGCTTTGGGATTCCCAGGTAGTACTAGTGGTAAAGAATCCGCCTGCCAATGCAGGAGACACAAGAGATGTGGGTTCAATTCCTGGGTCGGTAAGGTCCCCTGAAGAAGAAAACGGCAACCCAGTCCATTATTCTTGTCTGAGAAATTCCATGGGCAGAGGAGCCTGGCAGGCTACATTCCATGGAATCACAAAAGAGTCAGACAGGATTTAGGGACTGAAAACAGCAACATTATATGATTGTCTTGGATTATGTATGCACAAAGTGATATCTAATGCTTCCTTATAGCTTTAAAGTTTGTTATTTCATACCTGGTAAGTTTGATTGATCAGACTCATAAGGACAATGATAATAGACAATCATGATGTTACATGCATGTTGGCTCCATTAATTTGACTATATGTGATGCCATATGGATTGTAGGAAATATTTTATTTTGAGCTTTTGTATTGTATATTAAATATCATTAAGCATTATACAATAAATTAACTCCATCAAGGTAATTATCAGTTTTACTGTCACAAAAATAACAAAACAATGTGTTGCCTTTTTTCAATTCTTCTATTGTAATTATAATCATAAAAGGAGAGAGAGTAGAAATGATGATATTTTGGGTTGTAGCTGATGGGAACATTTTTATGTTCATTAAATCCATTTGCAAGTAGTGCTGTGATTTGAGACATGTTGTACAACAGCAACCACAAAAGCCAGTATTGTCTCATGAAATGCATGTTCCCAGTTCTAGATGAGACTACGAAAATAGCATGACAGTTATATGGAAAGTAATTTACATACTCTCAACTTTCTATTTGTGGAAACATTCTAATTGAAACTAATGACACAGATTAAATCAAATATCTTTTAAAAATCATTTTTTCTTGGTCTCTCATGTGAGGTGATATTAGATGAGAATGGCATGCCTGTTTTGTAATTGATTGGAAATCCCAAAAGATTGTATAAAACTCCTGTAAAGTGAAATAACTGCCATGGTTGGTCTTAATTTGGAAGACATCATGGCATATTCTAATTAAAAAGTGGAAAAACCCTGTACAAAGTTCTGTATATAGTAGAGGGTTTTATTGATTAATTGCTTAAATATGGGCACAAAAGTGAGAATAGTTGTTAAAGTCTTTATTTGTTGATATTTCATTTTGCCAATGGGGGGCCAAAATAATTATAGCTACAAGAAGGTGACTCTTGCCTCCTGTCTCCTAATCTACTAAACGGGGCCTCGCACCAGACTCAGAACTCAAGTTTTGAGTCGCTACATGTTTTATATTTTTCCTCTCTTTTTTGCTTCCACCGTTATTCTTGTTTTCATCTTTATTTTGCCATTTTCCTACCCAAATTTATAGTTTACTAGGTTACCTTTTGATACATTATTATTTTTATCTCTTCCGAATGCAAAAAAATAATGTATTTTTATTCTACATATGTAAGAAACTTAATTCTCCCAAGATTCTCACTTGCTTTAATTCATAAGAATTCAAAGAATTATCAATGTCTATCAGATTTTTTTTCTGGTTTTTATCAACTTGTAGTAGAAATAGTTTTTTTGAGAGATGGAGGATAATCTGTCCTCATTTCTCTTTTCCACATTTTGGTCAAGGAGCTATCAAACAATGAAAATTTGGAAAATTAGAAATAAAATTCCTAAATAATTGACTGTAAGTGACAGAAATGTCTTTACTGTTCATATTTTTACTGTATTTTTATGTTTGTTCTATATTTAGGGCAAGCATTTTCCTAGAGTCTTGAACAGTTTTGTGATGGATTTAAAAATATTTTTTCCTTTATTATTCTTTTGTCTAAATGGACTGCAAGAAGATTTTTTTACCTCTTCTTTAAACTTTCCAAATACCTATTCTTTAAACTTTATCAATATGAAAAAGGAAATTCTCATCACTCGGGGAACTACTATAACCTTCAATTGTTAAAACCTCGTCTCACTCCATCATCCTAGTTTGCCATTTCAGGGTATAGGTAAATATCTGTGTAATTCATTTATACCGAATATATGAGGAACCGCCCACACACTAGACACAGTTCTAAGATTTGAGAGAATAGCAGCAGACTAATTGATAAAATCCATCTGTCATGGAATTTCCATTGAAAAATAAATGTATAATATAATATCTGTAGCAATAAATCAGAGAAGGCAATGGCAACCCAATCCAGTACTCTTGCCTGGAAAATCCCATGGATGGAGGAGGCTGGTGGGCTGCAGTCCATGGGGTCGCAAAGAGTCGGACACGACTGAGTGACTTCACTTTCACTTTTCACTTTCATGCATTGGAGAAGGAAATGGCAACCCACTCCAGTGTTCTTGGCCTGGAGAATCCCTGGGAAGAGGGAGCCTGGTGGGCTGCCGTCTATGGGGTCGCACAGAGTTAGACATGACTGAAGCGACTTAGCAGCAGCAGCAGCAGCAGCAATAAATATTTGGGGAGAAAAGAAAACCTAAGTGACAGAGGATCAAATCATCATTTTAGCTTGAAAAGGATTATTAGAACAGACCACTGTGAGAAGATACTTGAACAGAGAATCAAATACGATAAAGGAACAAGAGCTGGCACTACTCTGGAGAGAGAGTATTGCCAATAAAAGAAACCATGTGTAAAGGGCTTAAAGTGGGAGCCAACTTGAGCTCTTTGGTCAGCAGGGAGATCAGATGGCTGAAGTAGAGTGAATATGAAAGGGAAGGAGATGAGATCATGAAAGGATCAATTTTATCCTTGGTTTCATGGTGATCTCCTTGAGGGTTTCACATTTAAGTGATTTGTTTTATTCCCAAGATATAGTTCAGGGACTTCTCAAGTGGCTCAGCAGTTTAAAAAAAAAAAAAAAAAAAATCCACCTGCCTTTGCAGGAGACTCAGGTTCATTCCCTGAATTGGAAAGCTCCCCTGGTGGAAGGAATGGCAACCTACTCTAGTATTCTTGCCTGGAAAATTTCATGGACAGAGGATCCTGCTGGGTTACAGCCCATAGGGTCAGACACAGTCCAAAGAGTTGAGCACAATTGAATGACTGAGTACACACGCACACATGAACCTGGCACAGAATAGGTCTTTCAGTAAATATTTGTTGAAAAAAATGATTAAGATGCAGGGATTAAGGCCATTCAGATGTTTGGTCAATCAGAGTAGAATGAATAAAACAGCAGAATATTCAGGGACTTCCAGCAGTTTGATGCAGCTGAAAGATACTAGGTACCAGGAGGCACTGGAAGAAAGAAACAATAGCGAGTGGATGTCAGACCACAAGAGGGCTCTTGATACTACCAGGAAGAGCTAGGATTCCATCCTCTAGGCAAGTGCAGAGTTGACAATAGGGTATAATATGATCAAGCTTTAATTTGGGTCAGGGGGAAAGTCTGCTGGTAATGTGAAAGATGAAATAAGGAGGGATCAGCTATAAAACCTGTATTAAATTGGTAGAATCCATGGTATTTCAAATATGTTTCATATTTTGGGTTAAGAGAAGGTAGTCCTTGAGGTTCCCAGTTTTCTGCTTTGGGACCTGATGACAGTTCTGCCACTCAGTGGCACTGGCATGGGAGCATGGAGATCAGATTCTGGGACTAGGGAACAATATTATTTATTGTTTGAATTGTTACTTGCAGGTCTAGTTGACTGGATTTAAACAAGTAGGAAAAGAACAGTGTGTTATATCACTTTGTCATCCATTTCTTCTGGTATGATGACTTGCATGTGCAATTCTTCATTGTATATTAAGAATTTTAAATATCAGTATATTGTATTAAGTACACCTTATAAGCTTGACGAAAGGAGCAGGGGAGAACTGTGTGGTTGAAGTGTATATAATTTCCTCTCAGTTTTCCATGGGAGTAAGCAGATTTCAATGAAACGTCTTAGTACAGAGTATTCAAAGGAGTTAACTGTTGTCTTTGCCATTTTGTCCATGAAACAAGATGATACAAAATCTCCAAATTTGAGGATTTAAGGCATCAACAGATGAAAAAATCTTGAAAACTAGTTTACATGCATTGCATTAATTATGGTAAAAAAAAATCAAAACCCCAATGTACTATTCTTAATTTTAAAGGTATGTAAAAAAGATCAAATATTTTTATTTTCTTAAAGAAAGCAATTTTCATCAACAAACTCTACTGAAACATCAGTTGATTCCCTAGGCTAGTCTAATGTCATATAATGAGTATTTAATTGCAATTATTCTGACTGGTTTGTCAAATAAGTCCCTTTTACTCATGTCAAATATCTCCCTTCTGAGGAAGTTGCTTTAATGTCTAGGTCATTTCTCCAAAACTGTGATGTTACTGTGCTCTATTTCACATGGCGTGAAATGAAAACAAGGAGTCATAAAATTAAGATAGCTAATATGATAGTTTTTTAATATCATTACATAACTAGTAACTAGCAATAACATCTCTTGTACCCAAAGCACTATATTTGTCTTTCATCCTGCAATTAAAGGGAATAGACAATACCCTGAAAATGTATCATATATGCAAAATATTGGACATTTAGTTGCCCGAGACTTCTACTGGTTCCAGCAGTTTCACAGCTTTTCAACAGATTTAAAGTCTGACCTATATTATATCAGGTGCTGTGCAGGCACTGGAGAAACACAAACAAATTATGACATGTTTGCTGCCCTTCAGAGGCTGTGCTTAAAAATTATTGTTTTAATATTTAATATTAATACTTATGTACTTATATTTCAAAATTGTTAATATTTGTAAAAGTTAGGGATGGATATGATCACATTATAATTACATTAATTGAGAGTTTATTCTCTAGTTAAAGAAAAAAAACTTAAATTTATGACTTTTTTGTTAATGTTTTTGAATCAATTTATTTTAGATTGTCAAAAATTTTCTATGTAGAGATACAGGTCTAGATATGTCTCTTCACTGATCTATATGGGCTATTTTATTACTTAATGCCTTTTATAGCTTTGAGGGGGAAAGCTTTTTAATTTTTCTTCTTTGATCAGATTTGTGTCTTGGGGAAATAGATGGGGAAACAGTGGAAACAGTGGCTGACTTTATTTTTTTGGGCTCCAAAATCACTACAGATGGTGATTGCAGCCATGAAATTAAAAGACGCTTACTCCTTGGAAGGAAAGTTATGATCAACCTAGATAGCATAATCAAAAGCAGAGACATTACTTTGCCAACAAAGGTTCGTCTAGACAAGGCTATGGTTTTTCCTGTGGTCATGTATGGATGTGAGAGTTGGACTGTGAAGAAAGCTGAGCACCGAAGAATTGATGGTTTTGAACTGTGGTGTTGGAGAAGACTCTTGAGAGTCCCTTGGACTGCAAGGAGATCCAACCAGTCCATTCTGAAGGAGATCAGCCCTGGGATTTCTTTGGAAGGAATGATGCTGAAGCTGAAACTCCAGTACTTTGGCCACCTCATGCAAAGGGTTGACTCATTGGAAAAGACTCTGATCCTGGGAGGGATTGGGGGCAGGAGGAGAAGGGGACGACAGAGGATGAGATGGCTGGATAGCATCATTGACTCGATGGACGTGAGTCTGGGTGAACTCTGGGAGTTGGTGATGGACAGGGAGGCCTGGCATGCTGCAATTCATGGGGTCGCAAAGAGTTGGACATGACTGAGCAACTGAACTGAACTGAACATAAATTTATATTTAGTAATTTTATAATAAAAAACATCTTCAGACACTGTAGCTAACCACAGGCCCAGTCTCATACCAGGCATTCTGGGAGCCCCCTTATCCCATCCAGGCACCCAGCTGGAGCATTCTGGATAGCAAGCACCTTCTGTCCTTCCTGTGGAATTCTGCTGGACTGTGAGTTCCTGTTCACTTCACTCTTCTGAGTGTTCAGGTCCTAAAAACTATTGAACAAAAAATGTGTTCAATTATTTTTTCCTTGAATGAATAACACAGTGATGAAACAGAGGAACTTCTGTCATCTCAGTGAGGAAGCCAGTGAGTTCCACTTGCAGCGTATCTATAATCTGGCCACTCTGAAACACGAGAGGTTGAATATGCTCTGGTAATATCAGCATTTGGGGATTCTTGGGAAAGAGGAAGGCTTATTATACTAAACACATGTCTTGATACTTGGCACTAAATTTATTCGTTTTATGTAATTGAAAGTGTCTTTTACCCATTTCAGTACTAAATATAGTGAATAAGAGAATGCTGTGGGCTTCATGAGATCTCTGTAGTTTTGATAATGCTTTGAATGTAAAACATAAAGAAAGTTGAGATGTAAATAGTTCTTTTTTTGCTAAACAAAAGAAGAGCAGAACAAAGAATTATCTGCTTCAGATTCAAACAGTATAGTAATTATCTGTGGGTGTCAAGAAATCACAGATGCACTTTTCCTCTTTGAGCCTTCTGTCGGCAGTGCAGCTGGAGGTGGAGGTTAGAGCTGAGCTGTTAAAAGGTCACACGAGGGGTGGGGGGAGTGGGGGAACAGGAATGCCTGCACAGCTTTCCACAATGCCCTACAATTTATTGATTTTTTTTTAAGATATATAAAAGGTATGTAAGGTAACAAAACTAGACTTCTACCATTCTCTCTTGGTTCTTAGCAAAAAAGAAATGGCCTGCCATTGGAATAAGGTAGCTGTCCCCATTGTAACTTAGTACTTTGATTCTTATATAAATTAGTATCTCTTAGTTTAATGTTTCATGGTTTGTAGTTTAATACTTTTAATATTTAACAATGGCTTCAGGCTCAGTCTCTTTAGTCGTGTCTCTTTGCAACCCCATGGACTGTAGCCCACCAGGCTCCTCTGTCCATGGGATCCTCCAGGCAAAAAAATTGGAGTGGGTTGCCATGTCCCCCTCCATGGGATCTTCCCAACACAGGGATCAAACCTGCATCTCCTGAATCTCCTTCACTGCAGGCAGATTCTTTACCAATGAGCCACAAGGGAAGCCCACAGATGACTTGAACAGAGTAAATTGTAATGTAGTACCTGCTGTTGGTTTTAGTCTTTGGGGACATACACTAATGGAAAAGTGGTATCTATTGACCGTTCTGACGGATATGTCTACTCTTTATGGGGAGGAGACTTTATATGCCAAATTTCCATAAACAGGGCTGAATTCAGGCTGTGCATGTTCAGAGGACCCCTTTGAGATCTCCATGGCAACTGACTCATCCTTCTACCCACTCAGTGGGACCACTGTTACCATAGTTTGTAGATTTCTCATTTTTCATGCTTGTTCTCTAAAAAATTCGTCCTGTTAATAAGATAGCTGCTCATCAATCCACTAGAAGTCCTCTTCAGTTCAGAATACCACTGAAACTTCCCCTAACCAAGATCACCAATGTTGCCTTTATTGCTGAGTTATCAGTGTCCTGTCCTTGAAAGTGTCTCCTTCCTTGATTTGTAAGACTTCACCCACAATTCCTTCATGTCTTTTCTTCCTTTTCCTTCCCCAAGTCCTTTCTTCTTGCCAAATGTATCTGCGCCTCCAAGATTCTGTACTTGCCTGCCTTTGCCTCATATGTTGCACTTTACCAGGATAACCCTTTCAGTTCCATGGTTTGAAATTCATTTATAAGCTAAGGACTTCCAAATTGTGTCTTCAGAGGAACCCTCTCTTCAAAGTTCCAGATGTGTGTTCATCTTCCTACCATATAACTGCGCTTGGGCATCCTACATGCAACAGAAACTGAATATATTCAAGACAAAATTCCATCTCCTTTCCACAAACCTGTATTGTTAATTTCTTTTAATACTTATCACTTGTACTGCCATGCAGACACCCCTTGTAACAAGCTATGAGAACATTGCTTAAACACTTTGAATAGTTTATCTGGAAAACAAGAATAATTGTGCCTTGCAGAATTGCTGTGATGACTATGTAGTAGATATGTTTTAAATATTTAGTAAATATTAAATCAGAGAAGGCAATGGCAACCCACTCCAGTACTCTTGCCTGGAAAATCCCATGGACGGAAGGGCCTGTTGGGCTGCAGTCCATGGGGTCGCACAGAGTCGGACACGACTGAGTGACTTTACTTTCACTTTTCACTTTCATGCATTGGAGAAGGAAATGGCAACCCACTCCAGTATTCTTGCCTGGAGAATCCCAGGGACGGGGGAGCCTAGTGGGCTGCCGTCTAAGGGGTCGCACAGAGTTGGACACGACTGAAGTGACTTAGCAATAGCAAATATTAAATACTATTTAAATAATAGTAAATATTGTTTTAAAAATAATGGAGTGTTGTTTCATGCATCCAAATAAAGCTGAGGCTTTAGATGATGATCCATGTTAAAATATGGAGACATAGAAAATAAGTTCACTAGTAGAGGTTGCCATAGTTTATTTCTAGAATCATTAAGAAAACTTTAATATTTAAAATGCATGGAGTCTCTTAAAGATCAAGCAGACAGGTAATAATACAGGCAGAGAAAATCTAAACATTATCTAAATGTCTACAAACAAACTTGACTAAGTAAACTGCAGGATATTTTTTCAATGAATGTTCTCTTCAGTATTCTATTGACAGTGTGGATCAGTGTTTATAATTTAACATCATATGAAGAAATTCTGATATAGAATAACATGTATTATTTGATCAATTTATATATAAAAAGAGTATGGCATGAAAATAAAATTTAAAATATATATTATAGCTATATATGGAAAGTGAGTTAATTTTTAAAATATTATTTATTATAATTTGCTTTTGTAATTTAAAAAATTAAACTAGCAAAGTAATAGTCTCTGACCTAAAAATAAACTAATTTAAGTATTTAAACAGGCTATAATATTTTGAGAAAGCAGCAATAAAAACAAAAATTTTTTTCAAAATGGATTTTCTTAGAGGAGGCTGGAAGCATTTTGCGTGTAAAAAATGTGACTCAAAAACAGCAAAATGATTTTTCCCCTTGTCCAGCAAGGAGGCAGTTTTTAGGTTATTAAGTTTTAATGACATAATTAGAAAGTGATCTTAAGGGGATATTTTCACACCGATGGCAAATCATACCTGTCCAGATTATACTAAATTCCCATATGGCCGCACTATATAAGCAATAAATGGAAGGGGATAATTTGAAATCAACTATGAACCTGAGATTTGCTGGGTTTGTTTTCTCTTGGGAATTCATGTTGCCAGATTCAAGAAGAGCATTTATTCAGACTCTAAAGGAAAACGCTTTATCTGTCTGTCAAACTGGAGTGTTTTTCTACATCTGGGCAGCAGCAACCTGCAGTCCAGGCTCTCAAGTGCCTTATTTTTAACATTGCTTATTCTCACTATATTCTTGTAACAGCCATGTATTACTATTAAATCATTTGTTAGTGATTACGTTTGAAGTTCACATCTATTATTTGAGAATCTTATTGCAAAGATAGAAGCATTTTCAGGATGAATAACTGAAGCTTTAATTTGGTGCTTATACAGCAAAGAATACCTCAAATACCAGGTGTTCGGTACATCATTCATGCTTTTCCTCTACCGCCTCTAAGCCATTTCATTCTAACAGATGCGGCAGGAGACTGTTCTCCCCTATTGCTAAAATCAGGGGAGCTCTGAGAGCATTATTTTGCAGATTCCCTGCTTATGATTAAGTTCTTTTGAATTGTAAAGTGCTACAATGTAAAATTTCTCTAAGCTTCCTAGAACTAAGCAAATCCATTTCTGATGGAGGCGATTTAAACATATGAATTGATTTCAAATAAAGATGGAACCTTTATTATTTTTTTTTATATCACCTGAAAGCCAATATTATCATGAACGTGGATGGTTTCTGAAATTGGACATTTCTGGAGCTGTATTTAGATTCTGACTCTATCCATCTATGTGGCCATAGGTAAATGTGTAAATCTTTCTGAACCCTCATCGCCTCATCTACCAAAGTGTCAGAGTAACTTTTATTTCTTAATTTTGAGGTTTAACATGAGTGGATATACGAAAGCATGTAGCACTGTGCATGACAATTGTGTTCATTCATGATTTCTTAAAGGTCAAGAAGATCTAGTATGTGGTCAACACGGCATTAATCATGGCATTAATCATCACTGCTTGGTGATTCAAGCAGTTCACTCTTAGCTGGGGTTTGCATGTTGGTTTGCTTACTGTCTGTCTAGCGTCCACCACAAAATTTAAGACTCCATGAAAGCAAGTATCTTCTTTTTATGACTGAATAATTGAATGAATGAAATATTATCTGATTTAAATCCTAAAGCTGCAAAGTAAATGGCCACATGATAGGAGTGAGGAGGCTCAAAGAGTAATTTTATCAAGAGGTAACATAAGCAAATTGGGAAATGAGAAATAGCCTGACATCTGGGGAAAATGCCATCAGTTTGATATTGCTGGGATGTGAAGGGTAACGAGGGGAGGAGCACTGAGTCATGGAGGACTTTGCATGCTGTTCCAAGAAAGAAACTATTTTTCTATTATCCGGTAGCTTTCAGTCTTTGCTATGGAGACCCAAATGAGCTCCTCAGAGTACCTCAGAACTGCCAAGGAAGTGAAAAGGAAACCATGTGTGTGGGGTTTATCCTACAACTCCCATTTTTCTTCTCTAACTTGAATATAATGTGCCAACCAGGACTATTTTTATTTCTATAAACTATCTTGAGTACTACATTCAGGGTTTTGAGTAATGGCTTATTTTTAGAAATGATTTTACTTCTTTCCAATCGAGAGAAATATACCATTTTAATGGTGACAATGGACTACTCGGTGCAATAGAATGGTATGGAAACCTTTGTATGTCTGATAGATCTCCTAAGCAGCTCTCTTAAGGATGCATTCTCAGGACTATAAGGTAGGTAACAGAGTTAATCACAGTACAACCAACGTGGAAAACAAGAGGCAGAGATAGATATGCAACATTTAAGGTCGTACAGACCATGAAGGGCTTGTGGAATACTCAGCAGTAGTTGTCCAGCTGAAAAAATAGTAGATGAACCTGAAGCTTGGGAAAATTTCTGGGCTGAACACATCCATTTGAGAGTCATTTACATAAGGGTGAAATTATAAGAATATTTAAAGTATCAATCTGTGAAGATTTACAAAGAGAAGAGCACTGGGCCATGGATGGACACTTGGGGATGATTGACTTTTCAGGCATGAGGTTAGGACAAGGAGCAAGGAGATAAAAAAGAAATTGTAACCTACGTACAAAGAAAGCTAGGATAGTTTGGCACCAGTGAAAACCATGAGCATACTGTTTAAGAAGGGATGATGGAGCATGGAATGTAAGCTATCTGGGGGATTTATCAAATAAGGAGTCAAAGTTATAACTCATAAATGTGAAAATAAATGAGTATTTACCCTGAGATGCTTTTACTAGTGCTACTGTATCATCTAAACTTGACTTCTCTGCTCTTTTTAGTGCCTCCAGGCTCACTTATCCTTATCCTTACTCAGACTGCAAGCTGTTCATATGGAGATTTCAGTTAATCCTTTTATCTTCTATGAGGCTGTGTATATCATTAAAACATAAATTATACATTGCCTTCTGGAGAAGGCAATGGCACCCCACTCCAGTACTCTTGCCTGGAGAATCCCATGGATGGAGGAGCCTGGTAGGCTGCAGTCCATGGGGTCGCTGAGAGTCGGACACGACTGAGCAACTTCACTTCACTTTCACTTTCACAACTTACCAACAAATGTAAATTCTTCAACCATGTTTAAAGTATAACACTAAGGTTTCACAACATGTGTGGAAAAGTTGAAATAAAAGATACTTGATAATTCAACAGATCTTAGAACCTAACAAAATTCCTATGCATGTATCTGATAGAATATTTCCCTTGAAAAGTTAGAAATCTGTGTGGATAGTACACACTTATAGTGTAGAGTAGACTAAAATGTGTTATAGATTCTGAATATAGAGATCAAGAATGGTGGATGAATCATTTTCATAAATGTCATTTAAATGCTCTTAAGTTATACAAGAAGCCAAAGTGAAGTCGCTCAGTCATGTCCGACTCTTTGCGACCCCATGGACTGTAGCCTACCAGGCTCCTCTGTCCATGGGATTTTCCAGGCAATACTACTGGAGTGGATTGCCATTTCCTTCTCCAAGGGATCTTCCCAACCCAGGGATCGAACCCAGGTCTCCTGAATTATAGACAGACGCTTTACTGTCTGAGCCACCAGGAAATTCATGTATATGATTATTTGGGACTGCTGTTCTTACAAAATTTAGGGACTGCTGCTGTCTCTGTGGGTGGCTGGCTCGCACCTTCTTGTAAAAGTTGATTGTGCACATCTTTTCTCAACTCCATATCCAATCAGGTCATGTTGGTAGCTTGAAATTGCACACAGAGGCTGTATTGATCCTATGGAATTTTTTACTTTTCCTGGAGAAAGTGAAAGTGTTAGTCACTCAGTCATGTCCAATTCTTTGTGACCCCGTGAACTTAACCCACCAGACTCTCCTGTTCATGGAATTCTCCAGGCAAAAATACTGGAGTGGATTGGCATTTTCTTCTCCAAGGGATCTTCCCGACCCAGGGATTGAACCCTAGTCTCCCGCCTTGCAGGCAGACTCTTTACCAATTGAGCCATGATTATTAATAATAATTCCTGGAGTTGCATTAGTAACAGAAGAGACAGGCAAATGCAATTGCCTTCAATATGCTCCATTAGTAGGGCTCTTCTTATGCCCTGGTACACTGAAACACAGGGCAGGGACTTCATTGGTGGCTCAGTGGTAAAGAAACCGTCTGCCAATGCAGGAGATGCATGTTCAAGCAATGGATTGGAAAGATCCCCTGGAGAAGGAAAGAGCAACCCACCCCAGTACTCTTGCCTGGGGTCACATAGGGTCACAAAGAATTGGACACGACTTAGTGACTACACAACAACAGCAGCACTGAAACACAATTGCCCAGGGCGTGTGTTTGTGTCTGTTCTGAATTTCCAGCAAGGTCAGTCTGGAAATGAAAGCATATTATGCTATGAGTCGTTAGACCCAATTTCCTTTGGCCATCCATTCAAAATACTGCGCTGTATTAACAGGTACAAGTTCGTAATCACCTTTGATCCCACTGTTCCACTAAACTGTTATTTTCATTATAGAACTTGTGTTAAGTTTCTACCTGTATTACTGAAAATTATTGAAATTTCTCATGCAGTATTCAAGAGGGTCTATAATCATGAACAGCATTAGACCCCTGCTCAGTTCTCTCACAAATTATCTCCTCAGTGAATTTGTTATTATGCAACCAGGAAGCAGCTATAGCTTTCAGGCTTTAATTGGCACAGAACCTTAAGCGTCCATCCTGATTACCCAGCCTTCCCACAGTTTTCCTGAGCTGGTTAAAAGGCTTCTTTCAAGTCCTTGTTACCAATGATTTTCTTTGTGTGTCTCTTTTTATTTCACAGTGTTTTCAATGTTTCCTTTCATTTGAGAAAAAAATATGTACATTTATTTATTTATATGGAAAAGAGTTTTTACCATAGTTCAAATACATTCAGATCAGATCAGATCAGTTGCTCAGTCGTGTCCGACTCTTTGGGACCCCATGAATCACAGCACGCCAGGCCTCCCTGTCCATCACCAACTCCCAGAGTTCACTCAGACTCACGTCCATCGAGTTGGTGATACCATCCAGCCATCTCATCCTCTGTCATCCCCTTCTCCTCCTGCCCCTGATCCCTCCCAGCATCAGAGTCTTTTCCAATGAGTCAACTCTTCGCATGAGGTGGCCAAAGTACTGGAGTTTCAGCTTCAGCATCATTCCTTCCAAAGAAATCCCAGGGCTGATCTCCTTTAGAATGGACTGGTTGAATCTCCTTGCGGTCCAAGGGACTCTCAAGAGTCTTCTCCAACACCACAGTTCAAAAGCATCAATTCTTCGGCGCTCAGCCTTCTTCACAGTCCAACTCTCACATCCATACATGACCACAGGAAAAACCATAGCCTTGACTAGACGAACCTTTGTTGGCTAAGTAATGTCTCTGCTTTTGAATATGCTATCTAGGTTGGTCATAACTTCAAATACATTCAAGTATACTTAAAAGTTGCATTTATTTGATTTCAACTACATAATTCCTTATTTAAAACTTGTGTGGGGTGGGGGTGGATAGTGAAAGTGAAAGCCATTCAGTCATATCTGACTCTTTGCAACCCCATGTAATATACAGTCCATGGAATTCTCCAGACCAGAATACTGGAGTGGGTAGCCTATCCCTTCTACAGTGGATCTTCCCTACCCAGGAATCTAACTGGGGTCTCCTGCATTGCAGGTGAATTCTTTACCAACTGAGCTACTAGGGAAGCCCTGCTGGGGTGGATAGATGCTACAAACTCATTAGTTAAATAATCTGATTCCCTTTTATTTTCCAATCTCCTCTTGATTTATTTAATTTGAAGTTTTTTGAAACTCTGAGTAATGTGTAGCTACTGAATTTCTTACATTTTCAGTTCAAAAAGATTTTTTTTCCTTTTGATTATCTGTGCCTCAGTTTCCCCATTTATACATGTACTCTCCTTTAGAAATTGTTAAATGTTTGTGTATCCCAAACACATGTATACCAACTCTTATTAGGAAAATATTATTATTTTTAAAATAATTATTTGAGAAAATTAAGAATATTTCTCACAAAATCTATTTCTTGATTGCTTTTGTGGCTGAGCTTCCCATGTGGTGTTAATAGTAAAGAAACTTCCTGCCAGTGCATGAGAGGTGAGAGACATGGGCTTGATCCCTGGGTCGGGAAGATCCTCTAGAGAAGGAATGGCAACCCACTCCAGTATTCTTGCCTGAAGAATCCCATAGACAGAGGAGTTGGGCAGGCTATAGTCCAACGGGTTGCAAAGAGTCAGACAGGGCTGAAGCAACTTGATACAGCAGAGCATAGAAATCTAAAAAAAAAATGTAATGTTATAAATTCCATAAAAGTAACAAGCAACTACTTGGAGGTTAAGACTTGGGTTTATAACCTTTCTTTTTTGCTGGTATTTCTAATGTACTAGTACCTGAAGAGTTGTATCTCTATATTCTGAAAGACATGCAAAGGAGAAAAAAAAAATTAAAAATCCATCTTCTACACTTCGAAGATAGAATCATTAGCATGCATTGAATTTTAATATTGATTTGCTTTTTCTGCTTTAAAATCCTTTTGTGTTTCAAGATTTCTGTGCCTGCTTTGGCTTCCTGGGTAGCTCAAACTATAAAGAATTTGTGATGCAGGAGACCTGGGTTTGATCCCTGGGTAGGGCAGATCCCCTGGAGAAGGGCATGGCAACCTACTCCAGTATTCTTGCCTGGAGAATTTATGAACAGTCTTGTCCATGGGGTTACAAAGAGTCGGACAAACTCGACTAAGTGACTACCACTTTCGCTTTCATGCTTGCTTTAGCTTAGCTGTATAGGACATAATACCGAGCTTCATGACTTAAAATAGCTTAGAAAAAGGAGAGGCAGTATAACAACAGAGAATAACACTAGCTGTGTTTTGTTGTATTTCTCCTGAAAGCCAGAATTTGGGGCTGTGTTTTGTTTTATTTCTCCTGAAAAACAGATCAAATGATTAAAATACATTCAACCAGATATCTGATTAAAATTGTTTGGGAGATACAAGTAAGTGCTGAATGGGCGTGCTTTTTGTATAGCTTCTAATGGTTACATGCAATAAATACATGCATACATTTCAAGAGGTAAATCTTGCTTTAGAAAGTATTTATTCTATTAAGCAGTTTTGAATGCCCAGAATAAATAAAATGTGTGCTTTTAAAGGCTTGAATTTTCGAATATCTAGGCAAATAATGATATTGTACCCCTATCCACTAACTCAATACTGATGTTTGGCAATGTATTGTACACTTTTTAAAAACAATTCATAGAGATTGATTTAGGAACTAGAGAATACACAAAAGAACCAAGCCTTTGATAATGCATCTTAGGGCAAAAAGTGTACAAACTAGATATTAAGAAAATATAGAGAATCAACCGAGAAGAAAAAATGACCAGAAAAAAAAGAAAAAAACTTGTATTTATAGAAAATACAATCCTTCATAAAAAGTATAATGAAGAATGATTGATATTCTTGTTTAAACAGTCAGCTTATCAACTATGCATCTTGCAAGCTCCTGAGTTTCTGTAATAGCTCAGTTAGTAAAGAATCCACCTGGTTTGATCCCTGGGTTTGGAAGATCCCCTGGAGAAGGAAAAGGCTACCCACTCCAGTATTCTGGCCTGGAGAATTCCATGGACTCTATAGTACATGGGGTCATAAGAGTTGGACATGACTGAGCAACTTTCACAAGTTCCTTTTGATTTAATAGACAAAAGTAACTGTCATTCAGTTAGAGGGTGAGGATAAAATGAGGGTGTCTGCCCAGCCTTGTCCCTAGATTTTCCAACCTAGATATGATGTCTTCACTATATTAAAAAAGTATTATATTTAGAAATTATTTGATATAATATTACTTCACAAACAGTCTACTTTAATCCTCAGAACTTTGCTTTAGACTCTTCAAGTCATACTATTGATGAGTGCTTCCCAACTTTGTGTACCTAATAAACTGGATGATATCATCATCGTGACTGAAAGCAAGGGAATGCTTCTTTTTTGCTTTCTATGTTTATAGTTTTATTTTCTTCAATGTTTTAATGTGTAAATTGTGCCACAAAATTTCAGAGAGAAATGAAGACTGCTCAGTAGTATGGCACAGACAAAGTTAGTATTTTTATTGATTTTATTAAAGTGTAGTTAATTTGCAATATCAGTTTCAAGTGTACTGCCTAGTGATGGAACAGTTTTATAGATTATATTCCATTTAGAGTTATTACAAAAAAGACAAAAAATTTTCCTGTGCTGTACAAAATATTCTTGTTGCTTACTTATTTTACATACAGCAGTTTGTGTCTCTAAATCCCATATCCTTTTTCCTCCTCTTCCCTTTCCTTCATCCCACTAGTAACCACTAGTTGGTTCTTTAAATCTGTGAATATGTTTTGTTACATAAATTTGTTTATTTTTTAGATTTTACGTGTAAGTAATAACATAGGGTATTTCTCTTATTCTGTCTGACTTATTTCACTAAGCATGATATTCTCTAGGTTGATCCATGTTGTTGCAAATGGCAGAATTTCACTCTTTTTTATGGCTGAGTAATATTCTATTTTGTGGCCCCTGATCGCTCAGCAGTAAAGAATCCACCTGCAATGCAAGAAACTTACAGGAGACAGGGTTGAACCTTGGGTTAGAAAGATCCCCTGGAGTAGGAAATGGCAACCCCCTCCAGTAATGATGCCTAGGAAATCCCATAGAGGAGCTTAGCAGGCTGTGGGAGAAGACAATAGCACCCCACTCCAGTACTCTTGCCTCGGAAATCTCATGGATGGAGGAGCCTGGTGGGATACAGTCCATGGGGTCACTAAGAGTCGGACACGATTGAACGACTTCACTTTCATTTTTCACTTTCATGCATTGAGAAGGAAATGGCAACCCAATCCAGTATTCTTTCCTGGAGAATCCCAGGGACAGAGGAGTCTGGTGGGCTTCCGTCTATGGGGTCGCACAGAGTCGGACATGACTGACGCGACTTAGCAGCAGCAGCAGGCTGTGGTCCATGGTGTTGTAAAGAACTGGACAAGCCTTAGCAACTAAACAACAATATTCTATTGTGTATATGTATATAAACACAATGTCTTCTTTATCTGTTGATGGACACTTGGGTTGCTTTAAAATTTACCTATTGCAAATAATACTACCATGAACACTGGGGTGCATCTATCTTTTCATATTAGTGTTTTTTTTTTTTTTTCAAATATATACCCAGCAGTGGAATTGCTGAATCATATGGCAGTTCTATTTTTAGTTATCTGAAGAACTTCCATACTGTTTTCGATAGTGGTCGCATCAATGTGCAGTAACAATATACTATGGTTCCCTTTTCTCCACCTTCTGGCCAACATTTGTTACTTGTATATTTTGATAATAGCCAGTTTTGACGAGTATGTGGTGTTACCTCATTGTGGTTTTTCATTTCTCTCATGATTCACGATATTAAGCATTTTTTGTGTGCCCTGTTGCCCATTTGTATATCTTCTTATGAATAATGTAGGCCTTCTATTCAGGCCTTCTGCTCATTTTTTAATGGGGCTTTTTTTATTTTTGGGGGGGAATTGTTGTATGAGCTGTTTATATAAGTTTATATGAGCAGTACGAACTGTTATATGTTTTAGGCATCAACCCCTTATCAATCATGTAATTTGCAGATATCATCTTCCATTCAGTGGTTTTCTTTTCATTTTGCCAATAATTTCCTTTGCTATACAAAAGCTTTTAAGTTTAATTAGATCCATTTGTTTATTTTTGCTTTATTTATTTACCCTTAAGAGTCAGATCCAAAAAAAATATTGTTACAATTTATGTCTGCATATTCTGCCTGCATTCTGTTGTAGAAGTTTTATGTTTTTAGGTCTTACATTTTAGGTTTTTAATCCACCTCATTTATTTTTGTATATGATGTGAGGAAATATTCTAATATCATTCTTTTACATGAGGCTGTTCAATTTTTCTAGAACCACTTATTGAAAATACTGGCTTTTCTCCATTGTATATATTCTTGTCTCCTTTGTTATAGATTAATTCAGAATCTTTAGTAGTTTTCATATAAATTTTAAGATTATTTTTTCTAGTTCTGTGAAAAATGCCTTGGGAGTTCTAACAGGGATTGCATTAAATCTGTAGATTGCTTTAGATAGTTTTGTTGTTGTTTAGTTGCCAAGTCATGTCAGACTCTTTTGAGACCTGGACCTCAGCACATCAGGCCTCCCTGTCCCTCACCAGCATAGTATGTACTTTTTAACAATTTTAATTCTTCTAATCCAGGAACATGTGATATATTTCCATTTCTTAATATCATTGTCCATTACTTCATCAAAGTTTTATGGTATTAAGGGTATAGGTATTTCATCTCCTTGGTTATGTTTTTTCCTAGGTATTTTATTTTTTTGATGTGAATGTAAATGGGGTTGTTTCCTTAAATTTTCTTTCTGATAGTTCATTATTAGTGTATAGAAAAGCATCAGGTTTTGGTACACTAATCTTGTATTTTCAACTTTAATGAATATATTTATTAGTTCTAATAACTTTTTGGTGACTTTACAGCTTTCTGTATATAGTATCATATCTGCAAACAGTGACAGTTTTACCTCTTCTTTTTCAATTTGGAGGCCTTTTATTTATTGTCTGATTGCTGTGCTAAGCCTTCTAATACTGTGTTAAATAGAAGTGGCAAAGGTGGGTTTCCTTGCATTGTTCCTGATTTTAGAGAAAAAGTTTTTACCTTTTCAGCAGTAAATATAATGTTAGCATGGGTTTTTCATAAGTGGCCTTTGTTATGTTAAAATATGTATTTCAACTTCTATACCAACTTTTCATCCCTCTAAACCAATTTTAATAAGAATTTTTATCTTAAATGGATGTAGAATTTTGGAAAATGCTTTTTCTGTCTATTGAGATTAGTATGCGATTTTTATTCTTCCTGTTGTTAACATGGTGTATCACATTAAATGATTTGCAAATATTGAATGATCTTTGTACCCCTGTATTAAATCCAACTCGATCACTGTCTACGATCCCTTTTATATATTGTCGAATTAGATTTGTTAATATTTTCTTGAAGATTTTTGCTTCTATATTCATCAGAGATAGTCTGACCAGTAACTTTTTTTCTAATGTCTTTGTCTGGATTTGATATTAGGGTAATACTGGCCTCATGGAATAAATTTGGAAGTGTTCCACCTTCTTCCATTTTGGGGAAGATTTTGACAAAGATAGGTATTAGCTCTTCATTATACATTTGGTTGAATTCCCTACTGAAGCCATTTGATCCTGTACTTGTATTTGCAGGGAATTTTTAAATTACCAATTCAATTTCATTACTAAGGATAATCTGTTCAGATTGGCTATTTCTCCCTGATTCAGTCTTGGAAAGTTGGGTGTTTCTAGAAATGTGTCCATTTCTTCTAGGTTGTCCAATTTGTTTATGGTTTTTTTAATCCCAGTGGTATCTGCTGGTGACTAAAAACATGCACAATATGAGAGTTGAGAGTTAAGTTTTATTTGGGGCAAGATGATGACTGTAGCCCAGGAGACAGCACCTCAGGTAGCTCTGAGAGACTGCTCCTAAGAGGTAGCGAGAAAAGGTCAATATATAAGATTTTGGTGAAGGGGGAGTTCAGTGCAATCAAGCTTTACTTTACAAAAGGTTTTCTGCTAGTTACAGATCAGATCAGATCAGATCAGTCGCTCAGTCGTGTCCGACTCTTTGCGATCCCATGAATCGAAGCACGCCAGGCCTCCCTGTCCATCACCAACTCCCGGAGTTCACTCAAACTCGGAACTGATAAAGGGATATAGTAATTTTCTAGAAATGAGAAGATGTAGGAATTGGGATGATGAAATCAGTTCCTGAAAATATCCAGCTATCTAAAGACCAGTCTCCCTAGTGCACAAAGTACCTCAATTTCCACCCTGAATTCTCCACAGAGGCAGATGGCAAATGTCCTTGTTGTTCACTGGCAAATACTCTTGGCAAGTGCCAATTTGTAGTTGCCACTATTCTTTCATTTCTTAAATTGTTTGAGTCCTCTCTCTTGTTCTAGCTGAAACTGTCCAAGTTGCTGGAGCAGAAGCCCTGAAGGTTGGGTCCAGGTTGCCTCAATTTCCTTTTAGCTTATGCTATTCCCCCTCCCGGAGAAGGCAATGGCACCCCACTCCAGTACTCTTGCCTGGAAAATCCCATGGATGGAGGAGCCTGGTAGGCTGCAGTCCATGGGGTCATTAGGAGTCAGACACAAATGAGCGACTTCCCTTTCACTTTTCACTTTCCTGCATTGGAGAAGGAAATGGCAACCCACCCCAGTGTTCTTGCCTGGAGAATCCCAGGGACGGGGGAGCCTGGTGGGCTGCCGTCTATGGGGTCACACGGAGTCGGACACGACTGAAGCGACTTAGCAGCAGCAGCAGCAGCAGCAGCATTCCCCCTCCCAGCACCTGCACCCTTGTCCCAGAGGAAGCAGGGCTAGAGCAGGAGAGACTGGTGTTGATGCAAAGTCTTGGCCTCTCTACATTAGTGCCAAATCAAATCTCAGAGACACAGTTTGGAATGAAGTTGAAAAGAGTAGCTTTAGCGTTTTGCCAGGCAAAGGGGGACATAGCAGTTTTGTGCCCTCAAAAACTGTGTGTCTCCACCCTAGAGGATTTGGTGAGAAGTTTTACAGCAATGGTTCAAGGATGGGTTTTCTAATAAGAATCTGAAAGCCTTTCTAATAAGGATTAGGCCAGCATTCCCTTAATCTGGCCTCAGGCGGTCCTTGAGGTTATCGAACTGTGACTTCTCTCTGGAATGAAGAATACTTCATCTAGTGGTTAAGTAGTCTTCCATTTGGTGAGGGTTTTATTTCTGCAAAGAGCTCAAAGATATTGTTATGTGCATCCCCTGGGGGGAACCAGGATCCTGTCCCAAGGCTGCACTATTGTTTCTAGACTGCTCCTCCTTTGTCTCTGCATCCCCTCTGTTCCCTTATTAGCAACTGTTTTAAATCCTTTTGGAAAGCCCTTTGGAAAACTCAAGGAAGGTCATTGAGGCTTAAGCATATTTCCTACAAATAACAAACGAGGGGGACATGGAAGGGCTTCCTTGCACAGGAGCCCCACAGATTCTGCTCATATTCACTAAGAGTATTTGGCAAGGGTCAGAGTGACATCAGAGATCCAGACTGCCTCTGATATACCACCTGTGCGATTACCGGTAGTGGCTGTCCCCTACCTGTTCAGAGGCTGTTTGCAGTTTGACCAACCTCAATGTCTCGCGGCTCAATTTTTTCCTTATTTGTCACAGCCCTCATTTTAGTGTGGGGCTACAATCCAAGGCCAGCAGGACTGGAGTGTTTGTCAACTCAGGTTGGGGTGCATGCTGGGCCCATGACAGGAAATCAGTCAGCCATTCACAGGTTTCAGTCTGCCCTCTCCACCCTACTTTAGGAGCGAGCAAGACTTCACTTTTCATGAGTGAAATCTAGGCTTCCCACAGTCCTCTTACGAGTCTACCAGACCTCCAACCAGCCAAGAGAACTTGTCTTCCCCTTGTCAGACCCAGGGCTGTGGCTCCCCATAGGTAGCTTGAATCATACACTGCCCAGGGGCATTCTCTGAATCTGTGACCCTGGAAGGGATTCAGAAGAAAACAGATTATGACCTAATTAATTCTCTTCCCTTCTGACCCAAGTGGATCTTTCTCATAGCCTAGGTTGTACAGGAGTTTTTTCTGCCAGACTCCAGTTAGTTTTCAGTGAGAGCTGTTGCACATGTAGATATATTTTTCATGTGTTCCTGGGAAGAGTTCTATGGCTTCCTACTCTACCATCTTAATTTGACACTGGGGATGGTTTTGCCTATGTTAGTAAGCCCTTTTAAACTAGTAGTGACTTCTTTTTTAAACTTTTATTTATCTTTGGCTTCACCGCTGCGTCTTTGTTGCTGCACGTGAGCTACCTTTAGTTGTGGCGAGCAGCGGCTACTCTCTAGTTGCGGTGCGTGGGTTTCTCATTGTGATGGTTTTTCTTGTTGCAGATGTCAACTAAAAAAAGATGTACAACTTGAGAGTTGCAAGTTAAGTTTTATCTGGGACAAAGTGAGGACTGCAGCCTGGGAGGCAGCGTCTCAGACAGTTCTGAGAGACTGCTTCAAAGCGGCAATGGGGAAAGTCAATATATAAGGTTTTGGTGAAGGGGGAGTTCAATGCCGTGAAGCACTCAATTTATAAAAGATTTTTTGTTAGTCATGAGGATCTGATGCCACTATGAAGGGATTTAGTGCTTCTCTAGATATGAGGAGACACAATGATGGAGATCATAAAATCTGTTCCTAAAAATATCCAACTATTGAAAGACTTTTCTCACCAGATTCCCTGGAGCAGAGTGCCTCAGTCCACCCTGAACTCTCTCAGGGGGTGTTGAAGGTCACCAGCTATAGCAGCATGGGGTTCAATCTCCGTAGAGGCAGACGGCAAATGCCTTTGTTGTTCAATCATTGGCAATGATCTTGGTAAGTGCCAATTTGCAGTTGACGTAGAGCATGGGCTGTAGGGTGCACAGGCTACGGTAGTCGTGGCACACATGCTTAGTTACTCCAAGGCATATGGAATCTTCCTGGACCAGGGCTGGAACCTGCGTCCCCTGCATTGGCAGGTGGGTTCTTAACCACTGGACAACCAAGGAAGTCCTAATAGTGACTTCTTATAGCTGTACCTAAAACAAGCAATTGTAAGAAGTCATGGGCTCACAGCATATCTTAGATTTCACATCTTAAAATCAGAGCTCAGAACTTGGCCTATAATCTTGGTAGCCATCTGTGTGAAAGTAAATGTGTTAGTCGTTCAGTTGTGTCTGACTCTCTGCGACCCCAAGGACTGTAGCCCGTCTGGCTTCTCTGTCCATGAAATTCTACTGGAGTGGGTTGCCACTCACTTCTCCAGGGGATCTTCCTAACCCAGGGATTGAACCCAGGTCTCTGGCATTACAGGTGGATTATTTACCATCTGAGCCACCTGTGTACCAAGTTGATTTTATTGAAGAGGAAAAGTTAAAATTTTACATAACCTCCTGCTCCTTCTGCCTCTGTAATTCAGATTACTCCTTGCAAAGTCTGGATCACGTAGGTCACGTAGTCTCAGAAAGTGGGGACTTACCATACCAGAAACTGGAGCTTGTCTCACTCAGCCTTGTCCTGCTGTTTGCAATTGCCCAGCCCCTGCAAACTTGCTTAATCATGCCTGTCCATGTAAAGGTCAGGCATCCTCCTCCCCATCTCAACTGCTGTTCCCATGTGCATGAAACCCCTTAGCTCAAACCAGCCTATTAGCAGCTAGTGTTGCCCACTATAGTCTGTCCATAAAAATTCTGTAACCCCTTCGATTGGGGCTCAGAACTTGGAGTGTTAACTCCTCTGGGCCCACCAGTGTAGTAAACCTGAGTTCCCCAACTCTCTGAGTGTGGTGCTTGGTTTCTTACTTACTGGTTTCTGCAATATTCTCTCATCAGAGTGTGACTGACTAATCTGTGTTCATTCCCAGTAAGTACAATTTTGAGCAGGAACATCCTTCCTTTAAGAGGCTACTTAGCAAAAAGCACTGAGGAGAGATAGGGACTTTCCTGAGATAAGCAAAGATCAAGTAGAAGGCACTGACTGGATCAATTGCTAATCTTTGCAGAGATCTGGTTTCTTGAATATTTGTGCCACTTCATTAATTCCTGCATATAAAGATGTTATTTACATACTATAAGAATGCTCTTCTGGGTACTGGCAAAGAATAAAAAGACTAATAAGACATCATTCATATCCCTTGGGAACATAAATATAAATAGAAACAAACAGAGGTGAGTGGTAGGCGGTACTGCTGGCATATGCCCTCCGTTGCTTAGTTGTGCTGGACTCTTTGTGACCCCATGGACTATAACCCACCAGGCTGCTCTGTCCATGGGATTTCCCAGGCAAGAATATTGGAATGAGTTGCCATTGCCTCGTCCAGGGGATCTTCCTGACCCAGGGATGAAACCCGTGTCTCCTGCATCGTCAGGTGGGTTCTTTACCACTGAGCCCCCTGGGATGCGCAGCAAGTAGTATGTGAAGTAAAAGTAGCTCGGTTGTGTCCAGCTCTTTGTGACCCCGTGGACTGAACAGTCATGGAATTCCCCAGCCCAGAATACTGAAGTGGGTAGCCTTTCCCTTCTCCAGGGGATCTTCCCAACCCAAGGATTGAACCCAGGTCTTCTGCATTGCAGGTGGATTCTTTACCAACTGAGCTATGGGGAATCAAGTAGTATAATATTATATAATTTTGGTAAAACATCTTTAGAGAAGAAATTAGCAAAAGACATTAATTAAAATTAAAGTTTCTATGCTAAGTATGCATCAAGAATGATACTTCTCTAGGGTACTTATAAAACATGCTTTCTGTATATGAGTTATTAGATATTTTTATAAAACTTGTAATGTTGAAATATGAATATTGATCTGAACTCCCAAAGTTACTTATATCTAAATATGTATCAAAAGGTTGTTGCAATCTAATGACAAGACTGAATTTGAAGATCTCAAAACGTTATATAGATATAGAATGAAGAGATTACATTTCTTTGTCCAAGTTAAGTCTGAAAGCAAATATTTTAAAAAGCAGTTGTTATGTGTGAGTTGTATATAGAAAAGTCAGCCTCTTATAACAATACATTGAAACTCATGATTGGCACAGAAATCAAGTTAATAAATAACCATGTCACCAAGCTGGTCTATTTTATGTGTACATATGACACCAATACCATAACTTTAAGCATATCAGTGGGAGTGCTAAGAAATCTTTTCTGTATTCCATTTTAGCCATAGAAATTTCTTTGCTTTTCCTATCATTAGCAAAATGATTACTATAAGAAGTTGGTATTTTAATAAGACAGTGGTGTCTAAAATATATTTAAAGATAGACGAATGTTTCAATTGTCAACCTTCTAAAAATCCTGAATTTTTCAAGTGATTTTTCAATAAGCCTCAGATAAATTAGTAGAAAAACTAAAGCATATTTTAAAAATTATATGATAAATAAAATTGGAAATGGCAGAATCTTGATCTACTAAGCTGTTTTGTGGCAAATATACTCACATTCTGAAATGGCAATATTATAATTTATAGGATTCTAGGACTTCACTTGTAGCTCTGTTGGTAAAGAATCCACCTGCAATGTGGGAGACTGGGTTGGATTCCTGGGTTAGGAAGATCAACTGAGAAGGAAATGGCAACCCACTGCAATATTATTGCCTGGGAAATCCCATGGATAGAAGAGCCTGGCAGGCTACAGTCCCTGGGGTTGCAAAAGTCAGACCTGACTTAGCAACTAAACCACCATCTAATATTCAATATTTAAAGTTTAACTAATTGAATGGTAGACTAATGATTTGGTCATTCAATTCAGTTCAGTTCAGTCGCTGAGTCATGTCCAACTCTTTGCCACCCCATGAACTGCAGCACGCCAGGCCTCCCTGTCCATCACCAACTCCCAGAGCCTACCCAAACTCATGTCCATTGAGTTGGTGATACCATAAAACCAACTCATCCTTTGTCATCCCCTTTTCCTCCTGCCCTAATCTTTCCCAGCATCAGGGTCTTTTCAAATGAGTCAGCTCTTTGCATGAGGTGGCCAAAGTATTGGAGTTTCAGCTTCAACATCAGTCCCTCCAACTGACACCCAGGACTGATCTCCTTTAGAATGGAATCCTTGCAGTACAAGGGACTCTCAAGAGTCTTATCCAGCACCACAGTTCAAAAGCATCAGCTCTTCAGTGCTCAGCTTTCTTTATAGTCCCACTCTCACATCCATACATGACTACTGGAAAAACCATAGCTTTGACAAGATGGACCTTTGTTGGCAAAGTAATATCTCTGCTTTTCAATATGCTGTCTAGGTTGGTCATAACTTTCCTTCCAAGGAGTGTCTTTTAATTTCATGGCTGCAATCACCATCTGCAGTGATTTTGGAGCCCAAAAAGATAAAGGCAGCCACTGTTTCCATTGTTTCCCCATCTATTTACCATAAAATGATGGGACCAGATGCCATGATCTTAGTTTTCTGAAAGTTGAGTTTTAAGCCAACTTTTTCACTCTCCTCTTTCACTTTCATCAAGAGGCTCTTTAGTTCCTCTTCACTTTCTGCCATAAGGGTGGCATCATCTGCGTATCTGAGGTTATTGACATTTCTTCCAGCAATCTTGATTCCAGCTTGTGCTTCATCCAGCCCAACGTTTCTCATGATGTACTCTGCATATAAGTTAAATAAGCAGGGTGACAACATACAGCCTTGACGTACTCCTTTTTCTATTTCGAAACAGTCTGTTGTTCCATATCCAGTTCTAACTGTTGCTTCTTGACATGCATACAGGTTTCTCAAGAGGCAGGTCAAGTGGTCTGGTATTTCCATCTCTTTCAGAATTTTCCACAGTTTATTGTGATCCACACAGTCAAAGGCTTTGGCATAGTCAATAAAGCAGAAATAGATGTTTTTCTGGAACTCTCTTTCTTTTTCTATGATCCAGTGGATTATGTTGGCAATTTGATCTTTGGTTCCTCTGCCTTTTCTAAAACAATCTTGAACATCTGGAAGTTCATGGTTCACATATTGCTGAAGCGTGGCTTGGAGAATTTTGAGCATCACTTTACTAGCATGTGAGATGAGTGCAATTTGGTCATTATTACTCCCAAAATAATGATAATGTTGTTGAATACTTAGAGTACTTATGTCTTCATTTTTCATCTCTTAAGGGCATGTGTCTACTTAAATGTAAGAAAAGTTGTGCTCTGATTCATTTTTTTCCCCCTCTTCTCTTAGTGGCCCTTTATCTGGGTAATTTGTGAAAGCATAAGCTATTGGTCAGCTTTCCCCTTGTAAAGTTATAATTTTTCTCTTTTAAAAACATTAACACTTCAAATTTACCTAATATGTCTTTCTTAGCTTTTGTATTTTGGGTGCTGATTAAAAAGACAATTGCCATTTTAAAATTATAAATAAGTTACAGACCTTCTGCAAATTTTTGTGTTCATGTTTTCACATTTCAATTCTTTATTGAAGGAGCAATACTTTTTCTATTGTACTTCATTGCCACCTTTATCATGAATCCATTGATTCTAAGTGTGTTGGTCTGTTTGTGGCCTCTCTGCTCCTTTGCTCATTCTGTATGCATGTTCCAATAACAAACTACTTTAATCACAACAGCTCTGGTCTTGATATATGGTATTGTTAAGTCCTTGGCTTCTGTACCTATTTTTGCCTTGGCTATTCTTAACCTTTCTTATTGCCACATAAATTTTAGAATCAGTTTTCCCACATTCTCAGAAAAACATTCCTTGGATTTTCAAGCAATTTCATTCAATATACAGATTACTTTGAGGAAAATTGGTGTTTTTGGCATGCAGTATATCAACTCAAGACATAATAATCTAATTGTTTTTTTTTAATTTATTTCAAAATATTGTAGACATAAGAGTCTTGAAAATGTTTCCTTAGATATATATTCTTCCACATCTGATAGATTATGCTTCTAGTATAAAGGCCCATATAGGCAAAGCTATGGTATTTCCAGTCGTCTTGTTCAGATGTAAGAGTTGGACCATAAAGAAGGCTGAGTGCCAAAGAATTGATGCTTCAAATTGTGGTGCTGTAGAAGATTCTTAAGAGTCCTTTGGACTGCTAGGAGGTCAAATCAGTCAGTCCTAAAGGAAATCAGCACTGAATATTCATTAGGAGGACTGATGCTGAAGCTGAAGCTCCAATACTTTGGTCACCTGATGTGAAGAGCCAACTCATTGGAAAAGACCCAGATGCTGGGAAAGGTTGAAGGCAAAAGGAGAATGGAGCAACATAAGATGAGATGGTTAGATAGCATCACCAACTCAATGGACATGAATTTGAGCAAACTCCAGGAGATAGTGAAGGACAGGGAAGCCTGGTGTGCTGCCATCCATAGGGTCACAAAGGGTCAGACATGACTTAGCTACTGAATAACAATAGCAAAAATAAATAGCATATTTTGTTTATTAATTTTCTTCTTTATTTATTTTTTAAAATACAGATACAATCATTTTATGTTAATACATTCAGTGGTTTTGCTAATTTATTCTTACAATTTTATGTTATTTCATATTTTTTATATTTGTAATTAAGTCACCTATGAATAATGAAAATTTTATTTTTTCCATCCCCACACTTACAAGTTTTATTTCTTCAATTATTTTAAAAGTTTGGCCTTAGGGACAAAGTTGAACAGCAGTGGTGTTTGGATGTATATCTGTCTTCTTCCAGATATCAGAGGGGAAGTATTCATTATTTTACCATTAAGTTTGATGTTTTCTCTGGGGCTTTTATAGATACTTATTAGACTTAAAAAGTTCCCTCTCTCCCTCTCTCTCTTTTTCCTAAGTTTTCTTCTGTAATAATTAGTGCTACATTTTACCAAGTGAATTTTCTGCTTTTATTAAGATATTTTTCTACCCTCATGTTAGCATTTGTCTATTATGCCTTTATTTACTTTTACCTTTACGCTTTCTCAATCATAGTGTTTAATGCATTTCTTTCAAGCAACATGTAAAGATTTTTTGATAAAATACATTATTTTTTTTTCTTTTATTACAATTGAATGAATTGTTTAGTCACTAATTGTGTCCGATTCTTTTGCTATCCCATGAACTGTAGCCTGACAGGCTCCTCTGCTCATAGGATTTCCCAGGTGAGAATTCTGGAGTGGGTTGCCACTTCCTTCTCTAGGGGATCTCCCCAGAGTAGGTTTAGAACCCCATTCTCCTGCACTGCAGGTGGATTCTTTACCACTAAGTCACCTGGGAAGCCCTTGAATGAATGAATTTTTATTGATATGACATGTGAATTAGTTTGTAATTCTGTAATGTCTGCTTTGTTTTTAATGCTTTTTTCTATTTTCAATATTTTTCATTTTTATTTTATTTTCCTTATATTTGTCTGTTTATAGTTTAGTCCTGTGTTTGTGTGTTCATGTGTACACATATGCACACACACGTATATGTCTGTTTGTGCCTATTTTCCTTTAGGTATTTTAGAAAGTTTATAACATGTTATTTAAATTAGCTATTATATCTAAAACTTTTAATAGTATACATAAAATCCTAAGTTAAGATCTTTCATTTTTCAGTGCCAGCTACCAGTTGACCATTGTATTGGTTGATATTTTCTTATTTAAATTTTTTGGTTTCTTCTTATAATTTGATGAAATAGATTGAAAGCATTATTTCTTGATTTATTTCTATATTTAATGCCTATTAGTTTTCTTTAGGAGAAAGCAATGGCACCCCACTCCAGTACTCTTGCCTGGAAAATCCCATGGATGGAGGAGCCTGGTAGGCTGCAGTCCATGGGGTCACTAAGAGTCAGATAGGACTGAGTGATTTCACTTTTAACTTTTCACTTTCATGCACTGGAGAAGGAAATGGCAACCCACTCCAGTGTTCTTGCCTGGAGAATCCCAGGGACAGAGGAGCCTGGTGGGCTGCCGTCTATGGGGTCGCACAGAGTCGGACACGACTGAAGCGACTTAGCAGCAGCAGTTGCAGCAGTTTTCTTTAAGGAAAGTTTAAAAATGAATGCACCTAAACTGCTTTCCATTTGTATTAGTTTCCTAGTGATGCTTTAGTTGAAGGCGATGGCACCCCACTCCAGTACTTTTGCCTGGAAAATCCCATGGACAGAGGAGCCTGGTAGGCTGCAGTCCACGGGGATGTGAAGAGTCGGACACGGATGAGCGACTTCACTTTCACTTTTCAGTTTCGTTCATCGGAGAAGGAAATGGCAACTCACTCATTGATACTTTAAGAAATTCCCATAAACTTAGCAGTTTAAAACAATGCAAATTTTTCTTGCAGCTCTGGAGTCCAAAAATCCACAGTCAGTCTCACTGAGCTAAAGTTAAGATCAGCAGGACTGGTTCTCTCTGGGCTCTAAGAGAGATTCCATTTTCCTGCCCTTTTCAGGTTGTGGAGCCCACATTCCTTTGTTCATGACCCTCTTCCATCAAGCAGTTGTATCATTCCATTGTTTATGTCCATTATTATGTCTCCTTATTTGTCATAACCTTCCACTTATAAGGACCCCTGTGACTACATTGAAGGCTTCCAGATAAACCAGGTAAATCTCCCCATCAAAGGAGCCTTAATTTGATCACATTTGTAAATCCCCCATTCCACCTGTTGTCATGTAATATAACTCACTGACAGGTTCCTAGAATTGGAATAGAGACATTTTTGGAGGGGGGAGTTTATTCTGTGTAGTATTCCATCTTTTTTCCCCCTCAATATCTCTTTTCAAGTGTTGTTATATGGCTTATATTCAAACATGTATCTCTGTTGGAGGAGGTCAGTGAGAAAATCTGGCTGCTGGTGGATCTGGGCAATCAGTGGCTCTTCTCTCCCTCCCACGTCCTTGGAATTTACATTCTGCTCACCATTTCCACAGTGGGAGCCATTTTCAAGGTCACAGCCTGAAGAGAGCAATGTATTGTGAAGAACATCTGGACAGTAAACATGACTAAACCCAGTTAAGGCCTTGTCATAAACTTTTAAGATTCTGGCAGGCAGATAAGGAAGATCTACTCATGTTATGACTGCCATGACAAACCTCACGTGGGAGTTCCCTTACTTATTATAATGGCCACCTACAAATTCGAAGTAGACTGCCTCTTTCTTTGGTCTCTCCTTGTTCTCCATATATGGAAGCTAATTTCAGATTTCACTCAGGAAACTCATGAGGTTGGCAACTAACAATCTCTTGTAATCTTATTTCCCTGGTTATTCCCCCTTACATTTTATATAAATAAATTCAGTGTGTTTTATTAATATCTTAATTAGTAAAATTCAGTTTTCAGAAGTTTACATTTGATTGTTTTCTCCAAGAAAGTTTCACTAATGCTATATTTTCTAGGTGATTATTTTTTGTGTGTTTGAGGATGCAGGCTATAGCATTTACTAAGAATACCAGTGTGGTTGGTATAATCCCCTTGGGTCAAATATTCTTTCCTTCAAAATTTCAGAGTTATTGCACTAATGAGTTTTTCATTCAATTTAGTGGAGAAGTCTGAAGATAGCTTGCTCTTTTTCCAGTCATAAGTGACTTTGCAAAATTTCTTCCTCATTGAATTTCAGTTACTTAATCAAGACATATTTCATTTTGATAATTTTGTATCAAATTTTTCCCCAAGAAATGTTCTATGCTCTCATCTTTGTTTCTGAAACTTTCTGTATTTCAGAAAAGTTTCCTCCTTCTCTAAAAGTATTTATATTTCATTAATCAGTTTGCTTCTACAATGAATTTGCTTCTACCAGTTATCCTGGGATTGATCATCTCTGACTGTGGTGCTTAGTCACTCAGTCGTGTCCACCTCTTTGGGACGCAGTGGTCTACAGCCTGCCAGTCTCCTCTGTCCATAGGATTTTTCAGGCACGAATACTGGAGTAGATTGCCATTTCCTTCTGCAGGGGATCTTTCCATCACAGGGAAGGAAATGGCAACCCACTCTAGTATTTTTGCCTAAAAAATCTCATGGACAGAAGATCCTGGCGGGCTGCAGACCATGGCGTCACAAAGAGTTGGATACAACTGAACGTCTAAGCACATTGAATCTGATTCTCCAGGGAGATCAGCTAGCCTTGGGTTGGTCATCTTTGACTGCCTTCCATACCCATAGTCTTTTCTCTGCTTGAATCACTCTGTTTTATCCTTTGTCTTTTCTGAATGTATTATCTTTTTCCTATTTGTCAGATATTTTTCACCTGTCTATATTTTTTTCCTTTCTGCATTTAATATATTCACTAATGTAGTAATAGTGTAACATTGACCCAATATTTGTTTACTCACTCTTCAATCTCCCTTTTCATGTCTTTCTCTTGTTTTATAATTTTATCGCTTAGGAATTGGTTTATTAGAATCATCTTTTCTATTAAAATTTTTAATGTAAATTATTCATTAATTTTCTTCTAAAATAGAGCTTCTGTTATTTTTCACCTGGCTCATTTTAGCATGGAGAATTTGGCCGACACTTCCTATGTGCACTGATATTGTTTGCATATTTTTGTAAGTGCTTTCTTTGTGGTCCTGTGTCAGTCCTATTCATCTGTTCTCAAAGCCACAGCAAGTCTCTGTGTGTGTTCTGTGTTTATCTGAGAGAAGGAAATAGCAAATGGGGAGCAGTGGGAATCAGTGGAGACCAGGCATGAATCTAATCAGAAAAATTTAACTGTACCTTTTTTATCATTGTCCTATGCCCAATTCACTTTGCAAAAGATGTATCCTAATTCATGTTAGAAAATTTTCAAGCTTCAAATGGCATCTATAAATTTGGTGAAAAGTCTAGAAGTCTCAGTGTTTATCAAAAAGCAGCTGCCTAAGTAGTTTTAAACCCTATTTGCTTCTGTCTTCCTCAAGTTTTTTCTAATTTCCAAAAGCGTAATAGGATAAGATTCACAATTTGATTTTAAAGTCCCAACACTTAGTTTAGAGTGGATTGAAGATTTTTTCCACAGATTCTTCTATTTTATACTTTCCCCAGAAATCTCTTTTCTCTGTACTTGTATTTAACTAAGTTCTTGTATATCCATGGGCTATTACCTCTGCCTGTCTGTAATGTCTCTGCTTTTTCTCTCTGCTTTTCTTCCAGCAGGAAAAACAAAACCACAATGGTCAATCAATTATCCTTTTACTGAGGTCTTTGGTCCTCTTTGAGCTGCCTCCATGTATTCACATTGTGCTCTTTCCAGACATGGATTTTTAGTAGAATTTTTCAGAATGTTGTGAAATCACCCCTCTCTCCCTGTACTTTTCATTTTGGTAGTAGATAGAGCTATACCAAGTCAGGCCTTGTAGAATATTTTTAATAAGCCTTCTCTTTCTCTGATTACCAGCTCTTGTTTTGATGACCTCTGTTGTATTTGTGGAAGGTTTTTGTTGGTTGGTTGTTTGGTGGGTTTTGTTTTGTGTTTAGCCTACTTACACCCATAGTTTTAGGTTTGGAGGCAGTAAAATATTAAAACTTAACAGAATTTTATTATCTTTGGAAGTTTGTATTGAGGTTGGTTAAGTCTTTTCTAAAAGTAATTTTTCTTCTACTTAATTATTTTACTTTTTATTCCTTTGGATCATTTCCTTTAGTGTTCGGTATGGAAATATTTGGTGAATGTGATTCCCATGGTCCAGGCAACCATAAGTATAGTTGACTTTGGCATGAAGTTAGTGAGGCAAATGATGTCTGCTTCCCAGTCCTGTCCCTGTTGTACTTAAGCATGATTTGAACCTGGGAAAACAACTGTCCTCTGAAGTTAAAATTGATTTTCTGAAATGTACCCTCCAGTCTCGGAGGAAAATAAGAAATTTGGAGCCATGACAGGCATTTATATGCACTGTTTGGTGAAGCATATCTTAACAGGATTTCTTGAACCGACTGGGAGGTAAATCTAGAACTTCCTGGTTTTGTCAACAGTTTTTCCTTAACTCCTTGGTATTTACCTTTGACTAATTTCTTTTAGACGAAACACTGGATTAAGAGTTTGCAGCCTTCATTGGGCATTAGAAGCACATGGGAAGTTTAAAGAAAAAAAAGCTGCTTAGGTTTTAGCCTCAGAAATTTGGCTTCAGTTTATCTGGGGAGGGACTCTGATAATGGTATTTTTTAAAAAAGCACCTGTAAGTGTTAAAGGTGCAGCCAGAGTTGAGAGCCATTGTAACAGAAAATGAATCAGGAGGGAAACCAGTCTTCAGAAGTGATGGTATGGGGACACTGGCTTAACATAGCTGCAATTCAAAATAAATGAAAGTAAATTGTTTCCCCCTCACCTGGAGCCCAAGAGAAATTATTTTGATTGAAATTACTGTCCAGCATCTTTACTGAATAAGAGAACCTTTCTTCTGGGAAATGGAAGCAGAGCAAGTGTTCTTTTGAAATTTGGATGAAAATATTAAAACCTTAGTGTTTAAGTCAGATCTATTTGAGATGTTACTCTATCAGATTTGCTGAAAGATTAATTTCTTCATTGACTATTGAAGAGAAATTGTGATTTCAAGCTTACTTGAAACCTGCTATCATTAGGAGAAAAATAAGTTAAATACATATTTAAAATACTATTAAAAAAAAAAAAAAAAAAAAAAAGAAAACTATAGATACAGATTTTGCCTTAGAGACTGCTCATATGTGTGAGGCTAGAGAGATGTCTCAGAGAAGGCAATGGCACCCCACTCCAGTACTCTTGCCTGGAAAATCCCATGGATGGAGGCGCCTGGTAGGCTGCAGTCCATGGGATCCTGAAGAGTCGGACACAACTGAGCGACTTCACTTTCACTTTTCACTTTCATGCATTGGAGAAGGAAATGACAACCCACTCCAGTGTTCTTGCCTGGAGAATCCCAGGGACGGGGGAGCCTGGTGGGCTGCCGTCTATGGGGTTGCACAGAGTTGGACACGACTGAAGCGACTTAGCAGCAACAGCAGCAGAGAGATGTCTATAGTTTATATTTACCTGTTAACCTACTGTACTGCTAGAACAGGGGTCCCGACTTCTGGGATCTAATGCCTGATGACCTAAGATGGAGATGATGTAATAACAAGAGATATAAAGTGCACAACGAATGTATTGCACTTGAATCATCACAAAATGATCCCTCCCTACCCTGGTCCATGGAAAATTGTCTTTCCATGAAACCAGTCCCTGGTTCCAAAAAGGTTGGGGACCACTGTACTAGAAGATCTTAGTCATTCTCTGTACATTCAAGTTTTCTTAAAAAAAAATAATTTAATCAGCAAATCAAGCATTCCAACTTTTTCTCTGCTAAGAACCAATGCCCCTTTTCAGGGCAGAGTAAAATATGTAGGCTGAGTTTTTAACCAGGTTCTATTATATCTTATGTGAATAGTTTAATCTTTTAGAAAATGCTTCCAGTCTTGGTAGACCAGATCATATCAGTGATTCTCAAAATGTTGTAAGACTACCAGAGGGAGATGTCACTATTATAAAACAATAGTCTCACATGTTAAAGAAACTAACATATTGACCACCTAAAAAGCCATAGTGGATGTCTGTAGATATGCAATCTGATATTAAATTGTTAGGTATAACTTAGCCAAGAAATACAGCAAAATGTGTAAATAGAATCAGGTGCTTCTTAGAACCTAGGAATTTACTGTATTTTACAAGAAGGAAAGAAGGGAGGAAGGGAGGAAGAAAAGAATAAAAGGAAAAAAGAAAGAAGTTATCAAATATTTCCTAAAGTGATATTTATTATTCATGTTGCTCCATGGATTATTCAGATTAACAAAAATATAGCTATCACAAGTATATTTATTTAAAGAGATTAAAAAATTTACATTTGGTACAATCTATTCCCCACATTTAAAAAATCACTCTTCTTAAGAATTATACAAAGTTAATTGATTTACCATAAATTGCCATCATTTGTTTTCTACTTTTTATTCAATAACTCTAAAATGTAAATGTTTCCCACACTGTCAAATCTCTATGTGGGATACCATTGGTAAATATATTAATATTATTGAATGATTACACTTTTAGGGTAGGTGGAATTATCAAGCACCAATCGATAATGTTTGCTTTATGAGAGCAACATATTGAAATAGAAAAATAGGTTTCTTCCTTTCACATATTTTTAATCAGTCATGTAAGTTTCACAGCATGTTTAGATTGGAAAGAAAATGATAATTTCAAAACAGCCAAGATTGAAAAATATTTTCCTCCCTGAGCCAAATACTGGTGATTCTCTCCCAGGAAGATATTTGTCTTAGTTTTAGAGAACAAATGCTAAAATATCACATTTCTTTTAGGCAATTTTCCTTCATGTAAAATTCATCGTTTAGTGAATTCATTCATTCTCCCAGCATTTTATATGCATCTAGTATATGCCAGAGACTGGTAGTAAGCTAAAAAAGTAGCTGTCAATGTGGAAAATATGGAATCATGAGAGAAATTGGCATTCAGAGAATATTTCATCTAAAACATTAGTAATAGTATGAGAGGAGAATACAAGTTCTTATGAAACATTTGGAAGATATTATCTAAGATGAATTTTGGGAAAGCTTATATGAGGAAATGATATTTGAGCCCAGGTCTGAGAATGAAAGAGTCATTCATTTAGTAAATAACATGTCAGACAGATAAATGAAATGTGATAAAAAATCTTTGTGTTAGAAGATAACATGTATGGGAAATTAAAGGAACTGAAAGAAGGCTCGTGTGGATAGTGGGCCGAGAACAAGGGAAAGAATTACTAGGGACTATGAGAGAATATGTAGCAATCTAGAAATGCTAGAATTAAAATTTACTTTTATTTGAGGCAAGTGAGAGAAGTGAAATCAGAGAATATTTTATTGTCAACATTGCTTAAATTTAATTTTATAATTTTACAGCTTAAATTTTACTTACCTTTATTTAAAAGAAAAAAAAAAAGTCCAGTATTTCTGTTGTGTATGCCACTACCAAGTGGCAATGGTGTGTCAAAGGTTTAGCCACAGAGGGCAAATACTAAGATTTAACTACAGATGTATTTAAAACTCTTTTCCTCTTTGAAAACATTGTAGACTACATATATCTAAGCATTAGTGCTAAATCAATAATTCACAGGGTCACAGAGTCAGACACGACTGAGCGACTGAATGATAACGTTAAGCACATTTTCATAGACAACATTAGAAAAATTCTTAAGGGTTTAAATCTGAAGATTTTACATGTTATCTCTTATGTTATTGTCATAAACACAGTCTAACTTACTTTTAATATACACAGTAATTTAAATATTATTTGACTCATTTGTTTCTAGTCATTTGAAGACAGATGCTCTGGAAGTTTGCATTGGCTTTCTGGCTAGTTGTCAAAATCTCTCCCTGTTACTCCCTCATCATAACACTAAAGTGAAAGTGAAGTCGCTCAGTCCTGTCTGACTCTTTGTGACCCCATGGCCCCATGTACTGTAGCCTGCCAGGATCCTCCGTCCATGGGATTTTCCAGGCAAGAGTACTGGGATGGGTTGCCATTTCCTTCTCTGAACACATATCCTATTGATATGTATCTTATGTAATTTGTAGTCTTCAGGATAAACAATTTTCAACTAATTATTGAAATTGCTGAAGAAAAACTGATGCTGCTGCTAAGTCATGTCAGTCATGTCCGACTCTGTGCGACCCCATGGATGGCAGCCCACCAGACTCCTCTGTCCCTGGGATTCTCCAGGCAAGAATACTACTGTTTAGAAATTTAAATGTGCTAGTCCTCAGTATATGATAGGGTTAAAAAAAATAAAATCCTGATTTTTAAAAAATTTATAATAGTATTTTACTATAAAGTTCATCAAATGGTGTATTTTCCTACTGAAGGTCACTTGGGGGTTAAGTCTTATAAGTTTACATGAAGAACTGAGGCACATTTATTCACTAGACACTTATTTTTTGTCCATCATGATATCAGGTGTTGGAAAAGAAGTGCATCATGATTCCTGCCTTCAATTAACTTTCAATCTAAGTAGGAAAATACACTCAAAATTTTTTTAAGATTGTGTCTATGCATCTGTGCTCAGTCATGTCTGTCTTTTTAAGGTTATAATTAAAGGCAAACTGAAATGAAGATATGAAAAGAGTAGATAAGTCTAGATGAGAGCCCAGTGAGTTATTAAGAGACAGTCGTGGATTTTCTTATACTTGAGATATGACTAGAAAGTTGGATAAGACTTGGCTGGCGGTGATAAAGGGCAAGAACACATCAGAAACTGAAGTCTCAGGGTACAGAGTTAGGAATCAGAAAGGATTTTCGGGGCCTTCTGACTAAAGGAAGATACATATTGAAAGTAACATAATAATCTTGACTAAAGGAAGGGTTGAATTATAAGAAAATGGTGATGCTACTAACAGACTTGCAGATTGTAGTGTTTTGTACATTAGAGATTTTTTAACAAAGTTGACAGGAAAGTGGGATAGGAATATCAGTTTGAAAAATGAAGTTATGAAGTCAGTGTTCCATTTCCAGGGTTAAAGAGGGTGTATTTGTGTGTGTGTGTGTGTGTGTGTGTGTGTGTGTGTACACTCAGGTGCTAAGTCATGTCTGACTTTTTGCAACCCCATGGACGGTAGCCTGCCAGGCTCCTCTGTCCATGGGATTTCCCAGGCTAGAATACTGGAGTGGGTTGCCATTTACTTCTCCAAGGGATCTTCCTGACCCAGGGAATGAACCCACGTCTCTTGTGCCTCTTACACTGGCAGGTGGATTCATTATTATTGAGCCACCTGGCAAGCCTATATATATACATGTGTGTGGGTATATATATATATAATTTATATATGTGGTTGCTGCTGCTGCTGCTAAGTCGCTTCAGTTGTGTCCGACTCTGTGCGACCCCATAGGCGGCAGCCCACCAGGCTCCCCCATCCCTGGGATTCTCCAGGCAAGAACACTGGAGTGGGCTGTCATTTCCTCCTCCAATGCATGAAAGTGAAAAGTGAAAGTGAAGTTGCTCAGTAGTGTCCGACTCCTAGCGACCCCATGGACTGCAGTCCACGAGGCTCCTCCGTCCATGGGATTTTCCAGGCAAGAGTACTGGAGTGGGGTGCCATTGCCTTCTCCGATATATATGGTATATATAACTAAATATATGATGGCTCATATATATGTATATATATAAACATATAAATATGGTAGCCCATTTCAGTAGCTGAGTGGTATACTCACAGCTGAGCTTTGAGAGGCAGTATTTTGTAATCTTTATGAATTCAAGATCTAAAATTAAACCTCCTGAGTTTAAATTCTGACCCTGGACACAATAGCTGTATGATAACAGGTAAGCAAACAACGTGTTGTCTGTTGTGAGCATTATTGAGTTATTATGTGTCAACAGTTAACAATAATGCTCAGAATGTAATAAAGGTTAAATAAATGCTACCTACTAATATTATTTTTAAGCTAGCAGCAGTGTTTCAGTAAATAGGTAAAAATATATTTAAGAAATGAAAAGGCATTTGTAATGGTACAAGCAAGAAAAAGTACTCATCGAAAGTAATGTGAAAGTGGGTAGAAGAAAAGACATGATTTGACAGCTGAATTGCGTTCCCCATTAGTAAGTAATGTAGACAAATGACTTTTGTCATCCCCTTTACCTACAAAAGATGTGGAACCAGTTTTTAGGGTTTCTTCCCATTTAGACTTTTGAGCTTTGATGATGCTGAGAACTTTTAAGAGAGTGCTTATTTCTGAGTCTTAAACAATTCCATTCTTAGAGTACTGAGGAAATATCTCAATAACATTCTGTGAAATGGGCAAGATAATGGAAGCTTTATGATGCGCAAGTGTTACTTTTATAATCTTAAAGGAAGATAGAATCCACACATTCATCATCAGTAAGCTTGATGTCACTTGCATCAAAAGATCGAGAGAATATTACATTGATTTAAAGAAACAAACAAAAAATAGAAAAGGAAGCGGTGATCACTAGAGCTTAGAAACGTCATGTCCATTATGTCCATAAATGTCCATAAATGTCATGTCCATTTTAGCTCCTTTTTTGGCACTACTGGGGAGATACAGCTTCAAGGCCTTTTAAACTTCAAGGCCTTTTAAACAGTTTCCCCAATTCCCCAGACAAGGTAGAGATACACGCATGGGATGTTTGGATCAGTGGTTAGTTAAAATTTTTTGAAATTGCTTTCAAATGTTTGATATCGAAGACAGAAAATTATTGATTGGAGAGCTTTGTGAGGGTGGAATTCAAAGTGAAAGATGAAAGCTATAAACAAAGGAAATTCTGCTGAGTTTAAGAGAAAAATGTGTAACAGAGCTGTCTGAAATAGGCTACCTTGGATGGTCATGGGTTCCCACTGATGATTGTGTTTAAACAGAATGGACATATCTGAATCATGAAATCACAGGGTGTATGGAATGGATATTTGCTTTTGCCTGCCCACCATGCATTTCCTCATATATTTGCACAGCAATATATTTTGCTTTGAGGAACTAACCTACCATCAATGATGTTAGATCTAAGGGGGTTGTGGTCTAAGAGGGGCTGAGGTCTGAAAGGGACTGTTGGCAGAATGTCCTTTCCTCTCCTGGCCAAGTTGGCAACTTGATCCCAGTTAGAGTTTCTGTAGAATTTGAGTTGAAGAAGGTAGGAGCTTATTCATTTCTTGAGATGGACACAATAGAAACTGCCCCTTAGTTTTAGTTTTCCTAGCTGGGTATTCAGGCTTTCCTGGTGGCTTAGTCGGTAGAGAATCCACCTGCAATGTGGGAGACCTGGGTTTGATCCCTGGGTTGGGAAGATCCCCTGGAGAAGGAAGTGACAACCCACTCCAGTATTCTTGACTAGGAAATCTCATGGACAGAAGAGCCTGGCAAGCTACAGTCCATGGAATGCAAAAGAGTAGCATATGATTAGAGACTTAAACGATAACAGCAGCCTTAATTTACCTGTTGTACAGGCTTTTGAGAGTTTGATTTATCTGAAGTTTTCTCTTTGGTTCCAATGTCCTGCAGTTGTTCTGTACATCCTGATCTGCAGAAATGATCAAAGAACCAAGCAAAGTAATTTCATGAAATCTGACTTTATCAATGTCAGTTTCAACAAATGTGCAGTCACGTTTAAACTTCAGGCCAGGGGTACTCTGTCACTCAGGAAAATAAGTGAAATCTTACTACCTTGAGAAGATTAAATTGACTCCCTTGGGCCAAATAGTGAAGAATTCTCTGAACTGGAGGCTGTCATCTATCCTGCTGTCAGATCCATAGATGTTGTCTTCATTAAGTATTTAAATATGTCATCTGATTAATTATTGGACACATGCAACTTCAGCGTACTGTAGATAAGAAATCTGAAACAATCCACTCTGATTTGCCTCTTTTAGAAAATATGCCTTCAGTTTCTTCCATTTCTGCCCTTTACTTGGGTAAACCACATTTATTCCCTTAAGAGAATTACTCCATTTGCTAGAAGAATACTTAGTTATATGAACTCCTTCATCTGTATCTCTCCTGTTGATATGAATTGTCTTGGATTCTGCCAGATTTCTCCTTAATCTCCTGTATTTTGATACTCTTTACTGATAGATCTTGATTATTTTAATCATCTTTCTAATTATTTCTGTTAATCTGACTAATCAAGTTTTCTAATTTGGAGAAATGTATATATATACCACATATATAGATGATAATCCATTTCTTCAGGCATTTTCTTTCCTTTTTCATTTCCCATAAAATTATATGTCCTAATCTCCTATTTTTATACTCTTCATAAATCTTCACTAAATTGTTCTTTCTCATTCCAAATATGAACTATTTTATTATCTATTTTATAAACTTAAACTTGTAGATGTCTTTTCTGCTTTTTGGCATATTAAAAGAAAAAAACTAGATTTAGACATTTTGTTTGTGCATGTACATGCAAGTGTACATGTGGTTTTCCATTTCATTTTTTCCTTCATTCTTATTTGTTACTTTTGGTTTATTTTGTTAGTTTTCCCCCAAATTAGTATTTTATTCAATTATTATTTCTTCTTTATAATTCAAGATGTTCATGACCATAAGTTTTTTCTGAGTACAGATTTTACTGTGCTTTATTACTGTGGTCATCAATTATTTTGATTTTCCTTGATTTTTAGAATCTATACTTTTAATTTCAGCTTTGAGCTAAATAATTTTTGTAAGTATATTTCTTCATTTATAAACAGTTCATCTTTGTCACAGGCTATTTCTGAATTCTTATTTTTAATTTTCCATTTATCAGAGCATACAAGATACAAATTTATATTTCAAATTTTGTAAATTTTTTCTGGTAAGTTATATGACATTTTTAAGTGTTTTATTGACATAAGAGCAATGTACTTTTTTTGAGAGACAGACTTCTCCTTTTTTTCTCTCCATACATTTGTTGTTTATATTAAATATTTCCCACATACAATTTATTTTCCACACTTTACCTGTCCGATTCTGAAAGAGATGTGTTGACGTCTCCCACGCTGGGGCTTATCATTCAATTCTTTCAATAGTGTCTTTATAGAACAGGAATTTTTAATATTTATTAAGTCCTATCATCAATTTTTTATGAGTATGGTTTTGACATATATCTACAGAGGGGCTTCCCAGGTGCCTCAGTGGTAAAGAACCCACCTGCCAACGTAGGAAATACAGGTTCAATCCCTGGGTCAGGAAGATTCCTTGGAGGAGGAAATGGCAACCCACTGAAGTATTCTTGCCTGGGAAATCCCATGCACAGAGGAGACTGGAGGGCTATACTCCATACTGTTACAAAGAGTCGGACATGACTGAAGCAGCTTAGCATGCACATATATTTTCTCAGAGAGAATTGGCAAAATGCTGCTAAAGAAATCAGATCACAAAATAAGACTTTTTGTGTCTTTCATTCAGATAATATTATAAAGACAAATGAAGACAAGGTTATGGAGAATGAAGGATGAAATGCTGAGGACTTTTTTCTTTTCCCACAAATAAACGAAGAAATGTTAGTGGTTTTCAGCCGAGCAGTGATGTGATAAAAAGAGCATTTGTAAAATATTGGTGTGCAGGTTAGACTTGAAAGTGGTTATAGAAGGTTACAGAAGGTTATAGAAAAAGTGAGTCAAATGAATTAAATGCTTTAGAAGAAGTCCAGGAGCATAGAAAATAAGAAATGGTCTTTGGATCTGACAATCAGTCACTTGTGAAAGTATAATTTCAATAGAGTAATATGGTTGGAAATAAGGCCATAGGAAGTTAACTTTTCTCTTATTTATTGCAAGTAAGATATTAATTAGAGCATGTAAGTCTATCTCAGAAGTTGAGAGCAGCCCCAGGGTTTGGTATTTTGGGGTAGTTAGATTTTATGGGCTGGGGAATTTCATATTCTATCAAGTGGGAGGAATATTCTAACTGTTTTGGAGAAGGGGCAGGGATCTCCAAGATTTGGGCCACTGCCCACTTTTTGGCCTTTTATGGTCAGCCTTAGAACTGTCATGACAACTGTGGGTCTATGACTTATCGTATGCTAATATATTAAAATAAGCACATAATCAGGGCCAAGGCCACTGGAAGTTGAATCTTCTGCCCTCTTGGGCCTAGTATGTCGTAACCAGTTTTTGCTGTATCCTTAGTTGTGTCATTCTTTTAATGGGTGTGCCCTGTCCCCTTCATTCTTGTCTCAGAGGTGTATACTATTACTATTCCCATTTAAGTAGAAAGTTATTTAGTTACTTAATGATATGTACTCTGATTTACCTTAAAGCTGACATTTACTAACCAGAATGTTTTTAGAAATGATCTTATATTTCAGTCTTCCTGACATAAGTAAAAAGCAAATGAGTTGTTTTCCTCAGCAGAAGAAACCAATCTTTAATCTTATTTATTACTAACTTTATACCACTGGGGATAAAAAGACTAAGGGCAGGATCAAAATATATAGGTCAGAAGCCATGAGGTACAGAGTGAACCTATTAGAAGGTCTTACTATAGAAAGTTGAGAATAGAGTAATTTGGTACTTTATGAAGATAAACTGTTGGGTTGAAATCCTGGGTCTGGAATTTCTTAGTTATGTTAATTTGGCAGGTTTCTGTATTCTTTTTTTAACTCTGTTTTCTCATCTTCAAAATGAAGTTGTTGGGCTTATTTTAAGGCAGACATATGGCAAATAGCAAAGTTTTTGTCTTCAATAAATATTAGTTATTGAATTTATATTACTATTATTATTGTTTGTATTTTAAAACAGGTAGAAAGAAGCAAAAAAAAAAAAGGCATTTAGCCTTCATGAATATAGACTATTGAGGGCCAACCCTATTGAGCCGATTTCCTGTTTCTTTATCTCCTTTTACAATTTATAATTAACCCCTGTCAAGTAAAGCATTCTAAAGTATGTGTCTCTTTCTTACAACCAGAAAAGCTGAAGGCAAGTTGTTAATACCAGAAATTAATTAGTCAATTTTAGATAAAATCAGCTGAATTTTAATTTGCTTACAGTTCATTACAATTAAAAAAAAAAATCAGTTAGGAAAAGTTGGCTATGGGCAAAAATTTGACCCATTAGTTCTTCTCTTTTGCTGTATAGAACAATATAAATAGTGCTTGCAAATAAGAACTTAGTCATTTTAATTATTTTGTTGGTTATCATCATATGAATAATAATAAAAACTGCTTTGACATGAATATTTTTGAACTATAAGATCATGGTATTTCTCTTGTAAGATTAAATAATAAAGTAATAATTGTAGAATGATGCCAGATAAATTGAGATCATAGGCTTGGAGAATTGATGGTATCTAACTAATTGCAAATAAAACCTCTTACAGTTCTGAGTTTGAAGAATTTTAATGAATCATATACATAAAACAAAAATGATATTTCTAGTCTCTAGATTTAAATAGGAAGAAAACTGTGGTATTCATATTTATAATCATTTTATAAAAATTTTGACAAGTGCATTAGAGTAAAAATTTATTGTTAACCTAAGATGTACTAAGTATATAGAGGAGGAATAATTACATATAAACTTAGGATGTAAAAATATATTTTAATGTAGTTACATTGTTGATAACTTCATTAGCACATCACTCTAGTAGTTTTTTAAACTGTGAATATTTGTGGTTATGTATTGAGTTCTTATTTTGAATCAAGTTTGATGTAAACATAATGGAAATGATTTACATTTATTAAGAAATGTATTAGGCAAAGTTTTCTATACTCTCAAATTGTGGTATTTTGTATGAATATTGATTTCATAATGAATGAAAACAATAATAAGAGCAAATATGTACCAAGGCTTACAATTACTAGATGCTCTGTATTATTGAAAGGTTGTTGCTGAATCACGCAAAGACACTGGGATCCTTGGCCTCCAGAGGAGAAGAATTCAATCCGGGGCCAGAGATGAGGCTTGATAGCTCAGAGCTTTTGTGTAATAAAGTTTTATTAAAGTATAAAGGACATAGAGAAAGCTTCTGACATAGACATCAGAAGGGGGTAGAAAGAGTACCGTCTTGCTAGTGTTAGCAATGGAGTTATATACTCTCCAATGAATCCAAAGGATGTCTGGAGGTTGTAAAGACCTCACCAGACCTATTTCCATAATTTACATTTTAAGATAACAGAATTAGCCAGAAGGTTTAATCCAGAGACTGTCCTCAGGCAGGATACATTATTATTATATAATCCTTGTGAAGACCAGACCTACTCCCATAATTTACATTTTAAGATAACAGGATTAGCCAGAAGGTTTAATCCAGAGACTGTCCTCAAGGAAGGATACATTGTTACATAATCCTAAGGAATGTAGAGGAAAAAAAACATGTGTCCTTTCTTCCTCCTTGAGAATTCCAGACCCCTCTCTCCTTGGGGACCCCTAGACTTCTTATCGGGAGAAAGCAGTGGCACCCCACTCCAGTACTCTTGCCTGGAAAATCCCATGGATGGAGGAGCCTGGTAGGCTGCAGTCCATGGGGTCGCTAAAGACTCAGACCTGACTGAGCGACTTCACTTTCACTTTTCACTTTCATGCATTGGAGAAGGAAATGGCAACCCACTCCAGTGTTCTTGCCTGGAGAATCCCAGGGACGGGAGAGCCTGGTGGGCTGCCGTCTATGGGGTCGCACAGGGTTGGACACGACTGAAGCGACTTAGCAGCAGCAGCAGCAGCAGACTTCATATCAACCTGCCTAGAAAATGACTCTCTCATTATAGGCCTCATGTATATTAGCTTTTTGATTTTACTATTTATCATTTTTAATCTTTTCTTCAAGGAATTTATTCTGTTGTAGAACATGAAAAATGATATGGAAAATGGTATCTTTCTTTTGCTTAGTCTAAAAAAGTATATTATTCTATGAAGATATAACTTTATTGTATTTTTATTTTTGAGCATATTTCCTTTCAAACATCCTTTTTAATACAAGCAGAAAATGCAATAATTGAGAGTTGTCCATTGATTTTTATAGCATCAGTCTTTAAATTTCCTTTATAACATGTAATTCTTAGCTTTCCAATAAGTTTAGAGCTACTTCACTGTCTTACCAAGACATTTATCTCATAAAAGAGCTGTATTCAAAATATACAAAGAAATCTTAAAATTCAACAATAAGAAAACCCAAATCTGAAAAAAAGGCATCTACTATATGATCTCAATTATATGTCATTCTCAAAAAGGTAAAAATATAGTGTAAAATTTTCATTGGTTGACAAGAGCTCACAGGGAGGGATGGTGGGTTGAATAGTTGAAACATAGTATTTTATTCTTTTTAGATGAGATATTGTAATGGTCAACAAATGACATGCATTTGTCAAAACCTGTGAAATTTTATAGCACACAAAGTGAATCATAATATATGCAAATTTAATGTTACTTAAGGGTATGGGAAATCCCAGAAAGAAGTACAGAATATGATGAGAATCTAACTGTATTACAAATGTATAAAACAATTTCTCTTAAGGGAATGGAGTTAAAAGGTACTGACCAAGGAACTCTGGATATGAGTGGAGCCTCCAAGAACTGCACATACACACTGAACAGTAGTTAATAAGCTGCTTCCCACTGAAGTACAAATTGATTCTGATGCTACTATACATGTATAGTGAATTGATCAGTTAAGTAAATGAATGGTGGATGGTAACAGCCAGGTTTCTCAGTCTTGCAATGAATTTACAGATTAGCAACGGGAGAAGGCTAGAATGATACATGTGGTAATAGATTGCAATTGGAGACATCATTCTGAGCTCATATTTAGCTATTGCAAATGCACATATGGTTACATATAGAAATAGCATAATTATAGATATATATGTATGCAAATACAAATAGATATGTTTCTTTGTACCGTCATCCAAAATAGCCTAAAAGCGAAGACACTTTAGTACAAATGAATACCCAGATTTAGTACAAATACCCACTTTAGTACAAATGTAGTACCCAGATTTTGATTTCTTGTAAAAATAAATCAGGAATCCTTTGAGAATGGCTGATTTTAAGACTAGGACAGGAAATACACAACATGATCTTGGAGCATCTTTTAGTGCCAGAAAGTAATGACATGCTGAAACACACATACTACATTAATACAGATCTATCAAAAGAATACAAAGAATTCCAATGGCCAAAGGTCAAACAATTTGGGTCACAAAGAAAGTAGTATTGAATTATAACTCAAAGTATAAAATAAACTTTCATGAGTCTATACTGATACAAATAAATGTTTAAATAAATAAATGGAGGAGAAGAGGCATATCTCTTATGAAGGATAATTTCAAAAAGTTATATAAATACTATGCCTTCAAGGAGGAGGAACATAACTTAAAACTTCTGAAATGTAAATAATGAACAGTGATTTCCTTCCCAAAGAGTAGGAAGACATATTTTTAATTGAAGTATAGTTGGTATACAATGTTGTGTTAAGTTCTGCTGTACAGTAAAGTGATTGTTATACATGCACATTCTTTTAGAAGTTCTTTTCCATTATGGTTTATCACAGGGTATTCAATATAGTTTCCCATGCTATACAGTATAAATTCACTGTTTATCCATTGTATACATAATAGTTTACATCTAGTAACCCCTAAATCCCAATCCATCCTTCCCCCACATTCCCGCCGTCTTTTCAGCTACAGTCTATTCTCTGTTTGTGAATCTTTTTCTGTTTTGTAGATGGGTTTATTTGTGTCATATTTTAGATTCCAAATACAGTGATATTATGTAGTATTTATCTTTTGCTTTCTGACTTATTTTACTTAGTACGATAATATCTAAGTCCATCAATGTTGCTGTAATGACACTATTTCATTCTTTTTTATGACTGAGGAATATTCCGTTGTGTATACATACCACATTTTCTTCATCCATTCCTCTGTCAATGAACATTTAGGTTGTTTCCATGTCTTGTCTATTGTGACGAGCACTGCTATGAGCAGTGCACATGCATCTTTTTGAATTGTAGTGTTGTTCAGATATATGCCCAGGAGTGGGACTGCTGGATCATAGGACAACTCTATTTTTAGTTTTTGGAGGAATTTCCCATACTGTTCTCCATTGTGGTTGTACCAATTTACATTTCCACCAACAGTGTAGGGGGGTTCCCTTTTCTCCACACCCTCTCTAGCATTTGTTACTTATAGTCTTTGTTGATGACCATTCTGAGTGGTTTGAGGTGGTATCTCGTTGTAGTTTTGATTAGCATTTCTCTAGTAATTATTATGGAGAAGGAAATGGCAACCCACTCCAGTGTTCTTGCCTGGAGAATCCCAGGGATGGCGGAGCCTGGTGGGCTGACGTCTATGGGGTCGCACAGAGTCGGACATGACTGACGCAACTTAGCAGCAGCAGCAGCAGTAATTATTAATGTTGAGCATCTTTTTAATGTGCTCGTTGGCCCTTTGTATGTCTTCTTTGGAGAAGTATCTATTTAGATCTTCTGCACATTTTTCAATTGGGGTTGTTTTTGTTTCGTTGTTGTTGAGGAAGAATTCACACTAATGTAAAGGAAGCAGAAAAGAGGTACATTACATTGGAGACAACTAACAAAACAGCTTCAGCTAAGTGATCTAGGTCAACATCAACACTGATAAATCATGTGGGTAGTATGTAAAACTCATATTGCTATGATGTGATGGAAATGGCACTTTACTTCTGTGGTCTTCCTTCCCAAAGTCATAATCACAATCTAGTCATATGAAAAATACCACACAAATGCAAATAGTGGAGCATTCTATAAAATATCTATTATTTCTCAACTATCAGGGTCAGCCAAAAGCATCCTTAGGAGACATAATGATTGGATGTAATTATGAGGGATCTTGGAACAGAAAAGAGACATTATATAAAACTATGGAAACCAGAATATAGCATGGTATTGCAATGTGCTATGGCTGCTGTAAGGAAGTACCACCAACTTGGTGACTTAAATAACAAAGACTTAATTTCTTACAGTTCTGGAGGCTGGAAGTCAAAGATCAAAGTGCTGGTAGGCTTGGTTCCTTTTGTGGCCTGTGAAAGAGAATCTGTTTCATGACTCTCCTAACTTCTGGCGGTTTTCTGGCAATCTTTAGAATTCCTTGACTTAGAAAAACATCAACTCAGTCTCTGCCTCCATATTCACATGATGCTTTTCCCCTGTGCACATGTTTGCCTTCAAAATTTCCCTTTTTATAAGGACAATAGTCATGTGTAAAATGAGTTTTTAACTTGATTGTCTCATTTTAACTGATCTGTCACTGTAAAGACTATCTACAAACTAAATTACATGTTTATATATGTATTTAAAAATATATACCCAATAATATCCAGGTTTCTGAGGGCTTATTTAATATTCTATTTATTTTAAAGATATGGTGTTTTATTAAAATTCCTAGTGTTCAGATTTCTTCCATGTGTTCAATTTAATTATTTCCTTTTCCTTAAGGTATGACTGTATAAACAGAATATGCATATAGTGTTGAACAGTTGACCAGTATGGTAGAAAAATACACCATCCCCTCTGATAATGGGATCCCTTAGTAAGGAAAAATTCAGAGGCATTATTTCTATGACTAGTGGTTTGATAATATAATGGAAATAGAAAATTTAGGCAAAATATGCTATGCTTTTTCTTTAGATGAGAAATATATATCCTCATATATTCCTTTCCCAGAGGCAGGACCAATTACTGCCTGATTTTGAAACTACTTTCTAGAACAAAGTGTAATTATTCCTCCTGGGGTTACAGTTAATAAAGACTTTACTGTATCGTGTCCACTTTTCAGAGAAAGGTAAGCAGGATTTAGTACGTACAAATTCTTGCTAATTGAAAGTACTTTTCATGTCTGTAATAACAATTTTTTCAAATTTTGTGTTGTAGGCAACTTATTGCAAGGCTTCAGTCAAAACACTTGAATGATCTAAACCTTATTTTTATTTTCCATACTTTTCATCTTTATTTGTTGTCCACTGGGTGCAAAGAAAAGAAAACGTAGGAAAGTAAAAATATTAAGTACCATTAAAAGATACTGTCTCTGGGCAACTTATGTGTCAGCATACACTAGTGGGTGTTTTTATGTGCATACTCTTAGATTGCTCTGCTAAACTTCTTGGTACTTATGTTTTTTCTTATCAGCTGCATAGGAAAGAGAAGTGCTGGAACAGAAAATCAAAACAAGAAATTCAAAACAATCTTATACATCTACTAATGCATAGACTCCCCTTGTCTATGAGTGAATTTTGACATAGATATTAGAAAAGATTATCAAAGAAAACTTTAACAATGCACTTAATACTTGAAATGTCTATGACACATATCTCATTGTGTTTACTTTTTCTGATTTTGATTATCCTGGTTTAATAAAAGAACACTATTAGGTTGCTGGCTCATTTATGTTAGTTCATTAGTTACAACTTAACATTTGCAATCTAATGTTTGCATTTCTATTAAGCTCAGAAATTAGAATGTAAACTTAATACAATTTGGTATTAGTGTTTCTTAATTTTTGTTTAGAAAAGGAACTGTTTATAGACAATGTTCAAAGATTTGTGATTCCTGTGTCATGTTCCATATATTAATTTTGCTGTTTCCTGAATATTTTTTCCTTGTTTCTGGTTTTATCTTGTCCTGACGCATATCATGGGAAAAGGCATAATTTTCCACCAAAACTTGTTACCAGGAACTTGATTTTTACCAATGAAACATTTTTAAAACTTTAATTTCAATTGTTTTCCCTTTTTGTTTGCTTTGTCTCATGTTCCCTTGGTTGGACAAACACTAAATGATTTCATATGCACTAAAAAGTTACTTCAACAATGACTCTCTATAGTTTGACAGCTTTTCTGATTTAAGGAGAGGAGCTAAAAAGGTGTGACTCTGGAATGTGGGATGTCATATATAAATGTGGGTAAGTTTAGGCACAAATATATTCCAAATACCTCCTCTCAGAGGATCATTACTTCTTCAACCTCTACTCCCCAGGAACCTACTTAATATGTTAGGGGAGTGATGCTGGCCTCTTAAGCCCAGTAGATTTCAGTGCAGATAGTCACTTTGATGCCCTTATGAGGATAACTGTAGGAACACATTTGTTTGTTATTGGAATAGGATATGTTTATCATTTATTTGGGTGGGTGATGGGATATATACAGAAAAAAACCCATGCTTCTCAATGCAGTTTGTTTTGAAGAGATGGTGTAGAGTAAATATTAACACTTCATATGAGATAAATTTGTTTTACTTTCACTAAGTCCATTATTCCCACAAATTGTTTTACATCCCTGAACTTAAGTTCCCTTCTTAAAGAAAATCAAGGAAAGAAAACTTGGAAGAGGTAAACATTAAATACTCTGACTGTAAAACTGTTGTTTCTGACACATTAACTTTTCTAGTCAAATATTCATCACATTCAACAAATAGATGTTAACATTTGTTAGATGGGTTTTACAATAGCACTGAGAAGTAACAAATTTAACATTTGTTTTAAATTTTATATCAAGAAGAGTTTTAATATAGTGACTATGAAAAACAGTATGGAGGTTGCTCAAGTAATTAAAAATAAAATGGCCATCAGTTCAGTTCAGTTCAGTTCAGTCGCTCAGTCGTGTCTGACTCTTTGCTACCCCATGAATTGCAGCATGCCAGGCCTCCCTGTCCATCACCAACTCCCAGAGTTCACTCAAACCCATGTCAGTCGAGTCAGTGATACCATCCAGCCATCTCATCCTCTGTTGTCCCCTTCTCCTCCTGCCCCCAATCCCTCCCAGCATCAGGGTCTTTTCCAATGAGTCAACTCTTTGCACGAGGTGGCCAAAGTATTGGAGTTTCAGCCAAAAAAAAAAAAAAAGGCCATATTACCCAGCAAATCCACTAAAAAAATCATTATGTCAAAGAGATATTTGCATTGTCATGTAAATTGTGCACTGCATGATTCCATAGTTAACACATGAAAATAGCCTAAGTGTTGACAGATAAATAGATAAACAAATTGGGATACATACACACACAGACATACAACCAGAATATTATTCACACATAAATAATTAAACCTTGAAAATTCATGAATGTTTCAAGAACAACTGAACTTATTTCAATTGCTATTATGTCTGTGAGTTTAATTCATATTGTTGTACACAGCTTTTGATTTTTATTCTTATTGTTCTATACTACTATTATGGAAATATACCACAGTTTATTTATCCATTCTACTGTTGATAGGCATCATTAATAGTGAAGTTTGCAGTTTTGGCCTACAATAAACAATGATGCCATAAATATTCTAGTTCCTATACTTTTGTAAACCCATTTATGTATTGGGTATATACCTAAGAAGGAAGGAAGAAAACAGAGAACAAAATTATATAGTTCTAAAATGAAATGTCTTTAAAATATAAATAATAGATCACACAGTGTCACATGGCCATCTGCTAAAGCAAATAGTCTGAAATATTTTCCATTAGATATCACACATGACTCTACTGATGTTCAAAGAGTAAAGATTTAACCAAATAGACTCAAGTGAAATTAAACACATCTTTGTCTGTCTTTGATGATTCAAATGTACCCTGGAAGGACCTTACATGTATAAATAAAAACTGTTGATTTTGGACTGTCACTGTGGTGAGAGACTGTTTAGAATAGATCAACTTCAGCAGACTGCATTATATAAACTGAAAAAATCCAACTCTGGGGGAATTTTTTTTAGAGCACTTAAAGTTTTGTCTTTTCATCTTTATATTCATTTAAGAAAATAATTTTTATAAAAATAATTGGCTATGAAAAGAATCTTTTAATCAAGAGATTTGTTTTTGTTTTTTTTAAAAACAAAACAAAACAAAACAAAACCTCTTTTACCCATAAAAATAAACTGAATTACAATATGCTTACGTTAACATCCATGGATTATTAGTTTATGACTCAATGGATTTTCTCAAACTAAGCATACTGGGTAACCAGCACTGAGATACAGAAGTAGATCATGAAGACCATTTCCAAAGCTGCTGTATGCTCCTTTTCAGTCAGTATCTCTCACATTCTGAGTCATCGCTTTCTTGATTTTCAGTGGCACAGATTAGTTTCTTCTGATTTGTACTTTATATAAAAGAGAAGATAAGAACATAGGTTTTTATAACTTCTTTCAATCGACATTATATCTGTGAGATTCATCCATATTGTTGTATGTAGCTTTCAGATTTTATTCTCATTGTTACATATTTTTATGAAAGTGAAAGAGTAGAGTGAAAAAGTTGGCTTAAAGCTCAACATTCAGAAAACTAAGATCATGGCATCTGGTCCCATCACTTCATGGCAAATAGATGGGGAAACAGTGGAAACAGTGAGAGACTTTATTTTGGGGGCTCCAAAATCACTGCAGATGGTGATTGCAGCCAGGAAAGTAAAAGATGCTTACTCCTTGGAAGGAAAGATATGACCAGCCTAGACAGCATATTAAAAGGCAGAGACATTAGTTTGCCGACAAAAGTCCATCTAGTCCAGGCTATGGTTTTTCCAGTAGTCATGTATGGATGTGAGAGTTGGACTATAAAGAAAGCTGAGCGCGGAAGTATTGATGCTTTTGAACTGTGGTGTTGGAGAAGACTCTTGAGAGTCCCTTGGACTGCAAGGAGATCCAACTGGTCCATCCTAAAGGAGATCAGTCTTGGGTGTTCATTGGAAGGTCTGATGTTGAAACTGAAACTCTAATACTTTGGCTACCTGATGCGAAGAGCTGACTCATGGAAAAGACTCTGATGCTGGGAAAGATTGAGGGCAGAAGAAGAAGGGGACTACAGAGGATGAAATAGTTGGATGGCATCACTGACTCAATGGACATGAGTTTGGGTGGGAGCTGGAGTTGGACAGGGAGGCCTGGCGTGCTGCAGCTCATGGGGTTGCAAAGAGTCAGACATGACTGAGCAACTGAACTGAACTGATGCCACAATTTACATATCCATTCAGTTTTGATAAACATCATTAATAGTGAGGTTTCCAATTTTTTGGCTATTATAAACAGTGATACTATAAACATTTTGTGCTTCCCACTTGGTGCAGTGGTAAAGAATCTGCCTGCCAATGCAGGAGATGTGGGTTTGATCCCTGGGTCAGGAAGGTTCCCTGGAATAGGAAATGGCAAACCACTCCAGTATTCTTGCCTGGAAAATTCCATGGACAGAGCATCTGGCAGGCTATAGTCCTTGGGATTGTACAGAGTTGTACATGACTGAGCACACATGAACATTTTAGTAGCTGTGCTTTTATCAATGTAAACCTATTGTATAGTTACCTAGGAATGGAATTGAAGAGTTTTATGTATCTGTTTGTTTAGCTTTAGTAGATAGTTCAAAAAGTTTTTATAAACTGTTTAAGTATACTTACTGTCAGAATGGGCTTCCCAACTGGCTCAGTGATAAAGAAACCTGCCTGCCAGTTCAGGAGACGCAGGAGACATTGGTTTGATCCCTGAGTTAGGAAGATCCCCTGGAGGAGGGCATGGCCACCCACTTCAGTATTTCTGCCTGCAGAATCCCATAGAGAGAGGAGCCTGGTGGGCTACAGTCTGTAGAGTCGCAAAGAACTGAACATGACGTAAGTGACTTAGGACGCACGCACTGTCAGAATAAGAGAGTAGTGGTTGTATCCCATCTTTCCCCAAATTTGGCATTACTTCTCTTTTGCTCTATCTATTCTAATAGATATGTACTGGTGTCATTTTATTTGCATTTTTCTGCTGCTTAATGAAGTTAAGCATTTAAAAAAAAGACATATCTTTTGGCCATTTGGGTTTCCTCTTTTGTGAAGGGTCTATTCAACTCTTTTCCTAATCTTCTATTGTGTTACCTTGTTTTTTTCACTGATATAATTCACATTTCATAAAAATCACCATGTTGAAGTGTACAATTAGTGGTTTTTAATTTATTCACCAAATTATGTAAGCATTACCACAATAAATTTCAGAACATTTTATCACCCCAGAGAAACCCCATGCTTATTAAATATCATTTCACCTATCCATTCTTAGCCCTAGCCAACACTGTGGATTTTTGGTTTCTGTGCACTTGTCATATATAGACACATATAAGTGAACTTATAAAAGGAGGTGTCCACTCAATACAGTTAATTTCACCATATTTTTTTTCTAGTCAATATAGATTAGTATTTGCAGAATAGAAAAATCCTATAATACCATTCTATAAAAGGTTTTAAAGAACAAGGGTTAGCTATTGTAACTTATTGGTTCTTTCCTTAATATTACTACTCATTTTACTGTGTCATGTTCTCCCCATACTGAGATTTCTGTATAGTATATTTACCCATAGTACAATATTTGGTCCCTGGCTTCTCTTATTTTCAGTACTTGGAAATTTTCAGTTATTTTGCTATAGAATGAATTGAATATATTGACTTTCTGATCTGCCTCTAATTGTACATTTGAAGAAGCTGAAGCAAAAACCTCAAGAACTCATTATCCTGGTTTAATACTCAACAAATATGGGGAAAATAATTAACTTCATGCAAAATAACCACCTGAGGTTTTATGAGCAGGAAATTACAAAAAAAAAAAAAAAAAAGATTGGCAAAATTGTTTGAAAGAAATTAAAGGTTTGCAGTAAGAGCTCCTGCAGGTTATGTTTCTTAGGACTCCTATTAAATTCAAATAACATTTGAAAGGAAGCCATAATTGACAAATTTAAGTGAAGTGTAACAAAATAATTCAAAAACAGGTTTGACCAGTTCCTTCCCCTGCTTAGACGTTGCCTACCACTGTGGTCTTGAGTGAATGTACCTGCTGTTTATATATTGCAGCGGAGCTAATTGAATAATGGAATGGAACACTTTTCATATTATGGCATCTGAGAATAAAACGAGCTTAAGACATAATAGAGTTGCTCTGTATGAGTGGGCTGTGCTTGAGAGGACAGAGTTGAAGCTGTGATGACAAAATGCCTTAGACTGAAACTCTGCAGTCTTAGCAAAGTAGTATCTAGTGCTTGAGAGACACGTGCTATGTAAGGTCAGCCTTGCATTTCCTACTTCATTAGAATCTCAAAACTAAGTCATCCATCATCCCCTACTAATTTCTCTATGTTAAAAGCTAATGTCCTTAACATTATTGTCCCAAGTTTACTTATTCAAATTCACTTCTATCCTCCCTATACACACCCACTCTTTCAGAAAGAAAATGTCACTGAGTGTCCTCAAACCAACGAAGATATCTTATGCCTTCATGCCTTTCTTTGCAGACAGTTTTCTCAATAACTACTTCTTCCTGTCTACCTCTGCCTGGTAAATTCCTATTAATATTTTAAGCCACAGTTCAGATATCATCTTCTCTTTGCAGTAATAGGCAATTCCTTTGCTCCCTTCTCTTAGTTCCCATACCTCTATTGGTGTATTTGTGTCATTAAAATACACACACGCACACACACACTGCATCTTATCTGCTTATTTACATGTCTACCTTCAGTGCTGGATTTGTGACGTCTTCAACTGTAAGATTAAAAAAAACCTCATTTCTCTATTTCTGCTACCTTGCATAGTTCATGGTCTAGATTAAGTATACTAGATATGTTTGCTGACTTAGTTAAAAATTGTTTGTGTTGTTGTTGTTGAGTCACTAAGCCTTGTCTGACTCTTTGCAACTCCTTGGACTGTAGCCTATCAGGCTCTTCTGTCCACAGAACTTTCCAAATAACCCTGGAGTAGGTTGCCATTTCCTTCTCCAGAGGATCTTCGTGACCCAAGGATTGAACCCAGGTTTCTTGTGTCTCCTGCATTGACAGGCAGATTCTTTACTGCTTAGCCACCAGGGAAACTCAAGTTAAAAATAAACAGAGACAAATTCTGACAATACTCAAACTATCCTTAAACACACCTTAAATAAACCTGCAATGTTTCAAAGATTATAAGCCTGGAGTCAGTTTTCCAGCTATGGAAGGCAGAAAAAAGAAAAGTTTTAACCTGTTTTCCTTCTTCAAAATCTATTGAGAGCATCAGTGGTACAAGTATTGGCAACAACCAGAACACGCTGCCAGTAGCTCTGACCACTACCAAATGTGAGCCAGAGAATAGCCTGAGAGATGAAGCTACATAGAAAAAAAAGGGAGGGGGAAAGCTACAAGGTTCCCTTGTACCTCAGATGGTAAAGAATCCGCCTGCAAATGCAGGACAGCCTGGTTCAATCCTTGGGTCAGGAAGTAAAAGCAGGTGTTGCAGTGATGGCAGTTTATCTCCTCATCCCTGGAGTAGAATGAGGACATCTGAGCTCTAAGATTATTACAGACTTAGGAGACATCTGTGTAGAAAGCTAATTCATTCTCATAACGTGGCAGTGAACATGATACTAATGGAGAAAACATGGTAGTCATTTTTATTGTCTGTAACTGAACTTCTATGCAAAGGAGAGTCCTGGATGTCAAGAGGGGTGAAGAGAGCAGAGGAAGCAGCAATCACCAGATCAAAGAGCTACACCCCTCTGGTGGTGGTGATGGTTTAGTCGTTAAGTTGTGTCTGACTCTTGTGACCCCATGGATTGTAGTCCACCAGGCTCCCCTGCCCATGGGATTTCCCAGGCAGAAATACTGGAGTGGGTTGCCATTTCCTCCTCCAGGAGGTCTTCCCAACCCAGGGATTGAACCTGCCTCTTCTTGCATTGCAGGCATATTCTTTTTTGGCTGAGCCACCAGGGAAGCCCAGCTAGCACTGCTTAAATGCTGATAATTGGAGGAGTGAGGATGGGGCTGGGCTTGTGTCAAAATGAAATAGCCAACTTAGTAAGAGGGTACTCAAGACAAAAGAAATCAAAGTTGGTGCCCCTTCTCCTTTTTGTTGTGTTATATGTTCATTTGACAGTATGCAGTACACAGTTGTCATGGTTTGAACATAACTCCTAAGTGGGGAGATAAAATCCATGACCTTAAAAATGGAAACTACAAGAGAAGAGAAAGATACTTAAAGAACACACAATATGGGACAATTACTTGTAGGGGGAAAACAAGATATTAGACAAAAATTCTTCAAGTTCAAAGAAATTGCAAAGAAATGTGACCTCTCTTTTAAAAAGGAGTGACAAGATAAAGATATTATAAAACATAAAACTATTGAAACCCAACTAGAGATTATGGTTATGATATAGGCTTGAAAGAAGCACTTAAAGGAAAGAGAAAGTAATAAAGATAAAATTGACTATATGTAAAAATAGTCAAAGTAAAATGAAGCATGACTGGAGTTTTGAAGAATATGAAGAACACAAAAATACTCAAAGATGTAAAGAGGAAAACATCCTGGAACTAAAGACTATAATCCACACACTGCAAGACCATACTGGGTCTTAAAAAATTTATTCCAACACTTTTGAATGTAGTAGAAGTGGAACAAAAGCTAAGTGAGCTAATTTCTTCATCTTTAATGCTAGAAGTAAAGTACATTGTCTGAAGTAGTTTAAATTATTTAGTCTAAGGATGATGTGAAACTCTTACTATTTATCAAAATTTTATCTGACCTTTACAGAGATTGTTTATAAAATATTTTATCTGTGAAAGAAAAATTTACTTGTATCTTACCAATATTTTCAGGGTCTCCAAGTTTATATTGCTTTGGTTAAAAATAAATTCATTTTATTAAAATAACCTTTAAATATAGCATAATGCAAAATTTAAAGATCATTTACTTATCTATCAGCCTGTCCACTAACATTTAATTAATATACCTACATACTGGTATGTCTTTATATCTTTATATATGTGATTTGAGAAATGCCTAGAATCGGGTTCATTCCATTTTTGTCGAGGTGATTTCTTATAAGAGAATTTAGAGTCCACTGGGGAAATGTTTTTGATTGCTTCTTTGTCTTCTTTGCATTTGTTAATATTAACATTCATTATTTCTTCAGAAATATTTTAAGAAGTATAGGGTATATGCTTTTACTGGGATATTTAAAAACTAGATTGTGGGTAATTTTGGCCTCACTCTAACATGTTTTTTTAAAAATTCTTTATTATAGTATTTCCTAGAGTATGTAACACACACAAATAAGTAATATGAAAAAGCTCTTGTCATAAAAATAATTTGAGAAAATGAGAAGAAAACCAGCTAGTTTTCTTTAAAGCATGATTATTGACATATCAATGCTATTGTTTTTTAAGATACTACAACAGGGAACAAATTGTATGCAGTATTTCACAAACATATTTGTGAAACACATTTCTTATTTTATTCTTTCAAAGTTTGTCCTGTAACTAATGTGGTCTCTATTAATGTTTATTTAGGTATGAAATCCTATGTCCAAGATACTTATTAGTACTTAAAGTACTTTTTTTATTGAGTGAAAGATTCTTTAACTTTTGCAGTGCTTTGTAACTTTCAAAATTTTCACACACATGATTTCATATAATCCTATAATAATCCCCTTGTCTTCCCTCTACCCCTATATTGCCTCTTCTCCCTCTCCTTTCTCCACTGATAACCACTAGCTTATTCTTTGTATCTAAGAGTCCACTTCTGTTTTGTTTTATTCACTAGTGTGTTGTGTTTTTTTTGATCCACATACAAGTGATGAGAACCCCATGAACAGTATAAGTGATATCATACAGTATTTGTCTTTCTCTGACATATTTCACTTAGCATAATGCCCTCCAAGTCCAAGTTTCTGCACATAGCAACACTTCATTCATTTTTTAAAGCTGAGTAGTATTTCTTTCTATATGTATGTGTGTGTGTATATATATATATATGCATACATACATACTGCTTTTTCTTTATCCATTCATCTGTTCATGCACACTTAGGTTGCTTCCTTGTCTTGACAATTGTAAATAATGCTGATACAAACATTGGGTTGTGTGCATCTTTTTGAATTAGTGTTTTTCTTTTTTTAGAATATATACCCAGTAGTGGAATTCTGGGGTTCAGTTTTTAGTTGTTTGAGAAACCTCCATATTGTGTTTCACAGTGTCTGTACTAATGTATATTTCCACCAACAGTGTGGTACTATTCCCTTTTCTCCACATCCTCTTCAACAATTGTTTTTGTGTTCTTTTTGATGATAGCCACTCTGACAGGTGTGAGGTGATATCTCATTGTGGTCTTGATTTGCATTTTCCTGATGATTAATGATGTCAAGCATCTTTTCATGCACCTGATGGCCATCAGCATGTCTTCTTTGGAAAAATGTGTATTCAGTTCTTCTGCCATTTTTTTTAAAGGATAGGTTGTTTATTTTTTTTGATGTTGAATTGTATGAGCTGATTATATATGTTGGATATTAAGCACTTACCACTCATATCATTTGCAAGTATCTTCTCTTATTCAACATTCAATACAGATTTTGTTGATAGTTTCCTTTGCTATGCAAAAACTTTTATTTCATCCCATTTGTTTATTTTTGCTTTTGTTTTCTTTGCTTTAGGAGATAGATCCAAAGAAATATTGCTGAAATTTATGTAAGTTTCCTAAGTTTTCCTCTAGGAGTTTTAATAGTATCTGTCCTACATTTAGGTCTTTAATTCATTTTGGGTTTATTTTTGTATTGGTATTTTTTTATTAAGGACTTATATACTTTAAAAATGACAGAGAACATAGCTTTACCTTAAAATATTATATAGCCATTAAATAATTTTGCAAAGATTTTTGATATGTTAAAAAAAAACATTTTGCAATAGAAACTGGTTCAATTAAGGAAAAAATTAAAAACTGGAATACAATATGCCAAAGCCGTAATATCAATTGTCTTTTAGTGTCAGAAAGAGTGATATTTTACCCCTTCTTTTACTGTTCATACTTTCTGAGCATTTTCAATGTCCATGCATTATTTCAAGTAAAATAATACATTAGCACTGAAAAACAAGTGTAAGAACATTTTATATATCCACTTGCTACATCTTTACAAATTTAAACAAGATGGGAAAGCTCAATGCTGTGATCTGCACTGTGCCTCTTGTGCTCAATTATCTGAACATACAATTAAGAGAGGGACTATGTTCTTTAAGCAGTATTAGTTCGAGTGCTGAGTTAATTCTATGTGAACTGCTTTTAGTGACTGAGAATGGATGACTGCTTTTTAATGAAATCAGTATTTCCTTGTATTATTCATAATTTGTATTTTGTTACACCTTAATAAGCTACAAAGCTTCCTTGTCTCTTTCTCACACACCGGTCAGAAGACATTGTGATTCTGGCATTTGTGCAGCGGACCCGGAAGGAATGGTTGGAATGAGCGAGTGAAGATGGTTTAGCTCCTGCATCATGCCACATAACAAAAGGCATTTTGCAGTTAGCACCAGACACCATGGTTTTCCACAGATCACAAATCCCAGAATATGTTAAACTCACATCAGACTGTTCTAGTTATAGCATTTATTGCCTGTGAAGAAGTTTCATGGTTCCCTACATATTTGTCTTAATTGTGTAACTGTGAGGTCATTCATTGCTACCCCTGGAAGTCATATGTAGTCTGCTTATGAAGCTATGACAAACCTAGACAGTGTATTAAAAAGCAAAGACATCACTTTGCTAACAAAGGTCCATCTAGTCAAAGCTATGGTTTTTCCAGTAATCCTGTATGGATGTGAGAGTTGGACCATAAAAAAGGCTGAGCACCGAAGAATTGATGCTTTTGAATTGTGGTGTTGCAGAAGACTCTTGAGATTCCCTTGGACTGCAAGGAGATCAAACCAGTCAGTCCTAAAGGAAATTAACCCTGAATATGTGGTCATATATGGATGTGAGAGTTGGACTGTGAAGAAGGCTGAGCGCCGAAGAATTGATGCTTTTGAACTGTGGTGTTGGAGAAGACTCTTGAGAGTCCCTTGGACCGCAAGGAGATCCAACCAGTCCATTCTGAAGGAGATCAGCCCTGGGATTTCTTTGGAAGGAATGATGCTGAAGCTGAAACTCCAGTACTTTGGCCACCTCATGCGAAGAGTTGACTCACTGGAAAAGACTCTGATGCTGGGAGGGATTGGGGGCAGGAGGAGAAGGGGGCAACAGAGGATGAGATGGCTGGATGGCATCACTGACTCAATGGACGTGAGTCTGGGTGAACTCCGGGAGTTGGTGATGGACAGGGAGGCCTGGCGTGCTGCGATTCATGGGGTCGCAAAGAGTCAGACACCACTGAGTGACTGAACTGAATTGAACTGAACTGATTCATTGGAAGGACTAATGCTGAAGCTGAAACTCCAGTACTTTGGCCACTTGATCAAAGAGCCAACTCATTGGAAAAGACCCTGATGTTGGGAAAGATTGAAGGCAAAAGATGAAGAGGGTGGTAGAGAATAAGATGGTTAGATAGCATCACCAACTCAATGGATATGAATTTGAGCAAATTCCAGGAGACAGTGAAAGAGAGGGAAGTCTGGCGTGTTGCAGTCCATGGAGTCAAAAAGAGTTGGATGTGACTGAGTAAACAACGACAATGTGATGTTTTTACTACACACCAAGGTCATATGAATTTTGATATTTAAACCAAAATATACTTAGAGGTTTTGTGAGAGGGATAGCATCTTTATAGTTCACTTATCAATATTTTTCTGGCTAAGTATGAGTTTGAGATAGCTCTAAGTATGCCTTCTTACAAGACACTGGTGTAGTAAATGTCTCCCTCTGAAACAGAGAAATGTGATCAACTTTTTAACTTAGACTTAGATCATGTGCTCCATTCAGAGTAGATTCTCACCCATATCTGTTAAAGTTAGATTCCTATGTGAAAAACAGGGTCTCCAAATCACAATGGTTTTAGAAACAAAGCATTATTCAAGTTTGTTTCTTATATACAAGTCTTGAGGCAGATGAGGGCTGATATGGCACTCCTGGTCTACAAAAGCAACACTGAGTTTCCTTTCAGCATTGCTCTTGGGCATCTCTGACATAGCGTGTTCATACTAAATGTGTAAATGTACAGCCAGAGCTCCAGCCATCAAATCTACATTCCAGGTAACAGGTTTGAGGAAAGGGAGAAACGTTAACAACAGAATGGGGAACTTCTCTTTTAAAAAGTTTTCCAAATACTGCCACTCAGTACTTTCACTTCCATCCTCTTCCAGCTCTGTTAGATGGCCACGTATACCATCAGGATAGTATCTATTCTGCGTGACCAACTGTCTAGCTGAAAAATCAGATGTTCTGTGTTAAAGGGAAAAACACTATTTCTATCAGACTACCTGCTAAGAGTTAAGGGGAGGAGTAGCCCCCAGAATGAAATGGATAATATATCAGTAAACAAGGAAATAAATACAGGGAGCAAATAGATTTCTAGTATCCTGAAAATAAGACTAAGAAATATGAATGATAATAAAGAGAGGGACGAAATACTTGGTTCTACAGAGCAAGACTGGGACAAAGGAATGGCAGAGAAGAGAAAAACAGGCTTTCTATTAAATCTTCAGTAACTGTATTATATGAGTATTAGCAGATTTTTGTATCTGATCCTAATATATCCCTTAACTTGCCCATAAGTTACAGATTTCCCATTACAGTATTAAATGAAGTTAACATTTTCCATAAGAGCATAAACTTGCTTATATTGCAGATGGAACTATATTCAATTATTAACTAAGTTTTACAGTACTTCACTTCTTTTTTAGTTGATGAATTTCCTGTTGATATGAAGATATCAGTTTGTTCCTTACTCAAGTTTGAGGATTTAATTTCTTAAAGGGAAAGTTAATTTTGTAAAAAGGAAGATGAAAAAAATAGATAAAAAGCAGCTGCTGTGATATAATAACTTTATTGTCTAAATCTCAGTCATCCATGAAAAATAGAAAATTTTCACTCTTACAATGAGAATAGGGAGGTAGGAGAAAATACTGAGTTGTCCTCCTCAAACTAGGAGATCTAAACACTGGCCTTAGCTGTTTCTGTTCTAGAAAATTTTCCCATGAGAAGATTTTTCTTTGGAAAGAAGAACAATTCATGGATTATACTTTTGATTTGTATCTAAAGCTATCACTTTGCCCCAGGTCATTTCGATTTCTCTCATAGTTTTGTGTTTATCCTTTAGTATCTTTGCAGGAGACTGGTTCCAGGACACCTATCCCCCCATCACAGATACCAAAATCCAAGGATGCCCAAGTTCCTCATATAAAATGGCATACTATTTGTATATAACCTAGGCATGCCCCCCCCCCCCACCCAGTGTATACTTTAAATCATCCCTAGATTTTTAATACTCTTAATACAATGCAAATGCCATGTAAATAGTTGCCAGTGTGGCAAGTTCAAGTTGTGGAACTTTCTTGAATTTTTTAAATATCTTCAGTCTGAAGTTGGTTGAATCTGAGGATGCAAAACCTATTGATAATAGAGGCCAATTACATCAGACATTCTTTTGTGGGAGTTTTACAAAAGTACTAGTCATTTTCTGTAGCTGAGGTTTTCAAATGGAGTGAATGTGCCTTCCAGTAGACATTTGACAAATCCTGGAGACATTTGAGATTGTCAGAACTGGGGGTTGCTAATGCTAGTGAGCAGAGGTTCACAGTGCACCTGACATTTTCCCCTTCCCTACTGTCAGTGAGGAATGATCCAACCGAAATGTCAGTAGTACAGGGTTGTAAAACCATGATCTATATGAGTTTATTTGGAAGAAGAAATATTCCCTATTGACACTAAAGATATACCTCCATGTATATATATATTTGATTTTTAAAAATAATACCTATGATTAAATTTGTACAACCCTAAATCAAGGGTTGTACAAGATGAATTCCATGCAAAGAATGAAATTCATGAATATAAAAATCATGAAATTAGAAGGCTGTCTATGAATTTAGAAATTGGAAGAGAAAGATTACATAGGTGTACATCTGCCTATTTTAAGGGATAAGTCCATACCATTAATTTGTCTAGAGGATTTGCTGTTCGGTCACTGAGTCATGTCCAACTCTTTGTGACCCCATGGACTGCAGCATGCCAGGCTTCCCTGTCTATCACCATCTCTCAGAGCTTGCTCAAACTCATGTCCATTGAGTCGGTGATGCATTCCAACCAGCTCATCCTCTGTCATCCCCTTCTCCTTCTGCCTTAATCTTTCCCAGCGTCAGTGTCTTTTCCAATGAGTCAGCTCTTTGTATCAGGTGGTCAAAGTATTAGGGCTTCAGCTTCAGTCCTTCCAGTGAATATTCAGGATTGATTTTCTTGAGGACTGACTGGTTTTATCTCCTTACAGTCCAAGGGACTCTCAAGAGTCTTCTCCAACACCAGTTTGAAAGTATCAATTCTTCAGCACTCAGCTTTCCTTATGGTCCAGCTCCCACATCCGTACATGACTACTGGAAAAACCATATCTTTGACTAGACGAACCTATGTCAGCCAAGTAATGTCTCTGCTTTTTAATATGCCGTCTAGGTTTGTCATAGCTTTTCTTCCAAGAAGCAAGTGTCTTTAATTTCGTGGCTGCATTTAATTAAATTAATTTCTTTAATTTAATTAAATTCTTTAATTTAATGTCAGAGAATTCTTGTGTATTAATCAGCAGTTTTCTTCCCTCCAGTGAGCACACTACTGTTTCAAGTACTGTTTCCCAGCACATTCTCTAACTATACTGTATTAAGGCATTACATTCATGGAAATGAAGTTTAAAGATTCCCAGTGGAATCCCCTATAATTAATAGAAATAATATCAACAAGTAAAGTTCCTTTTGGAGAGCCTGTGATTTAAGAAACCAGATTTCCCATCTTAACAAACATTTCTACAATTTACACAGAAATACAGTAAATATTCTTTGTGATACATGTTGCTTTGGTATTTAGTGCAATGACATACTCTCTACGGTTAACAATGCATTTCCTTAAAATTTGTTCCTTGCCTCTTTTCCTATCTCTGAAAATGACATTACTATCTAGCCAAATCACCTCATGGGAGACAGCAGAGAAAAATCGCCCTCATTTCTTCATTTTCAACTCCAATCATTTTGCAGTTCTGTCCATTCTACATCCTAAATTTTGTTTGAATCTCTTCCTCTGTTTTCAATCCCTTATGCAATTTTTTTTCAGTTCAATATCTCACTTTCAACTGAAATACCTCCTTAATGGACAGCAAACCCTATCTCGTATTTTAGGTCTGCTCTATTCCATTTCATTCTACATACACCTGCAGAGCCGTCCTTCTAAACTGCAGATATGAACAGGTCACCTTCCAGTTTAAAACACTGAAGGGTCTCTTTCTGTTATTTACTTGCTAACATTCCCCCTTCTGGCTTTGTCTCCTGTTATTGCTACCCTTTCTGGAGGTAAGATTTTAATTACATTGATTTCTCACCATCCCTTTATATGCATTTTTGACTCTGTCCCTGTGTTGCTTGAATAATTTTCCCTCTCTTATTGAACACCAAGGAAGCTGACTTCAAAGTCTTCCACAATTCCTTCAAGCAGAGGTCATTGTTCTCTAATTTCTGCTCAAAAATCATTTGGTACTTCCTTTAATATCTTCACCTTTGTTTTCCAAAGGCCTTGAGCCATTCATGCACCTATGAACATTTCCAATAAATGTTTCTGTAATGGGACTGACAATACTGTGTAAAATTCAAGACGTTGCTCGGTACTGGAACATCGTAGTCAAACCTGTCTTTGTTGGCCAGGCTAAATAATGGAGGGATGATGAATTCATGGCGGGCGGGGGCGGGGGGGGGTGATGAAATAAAAATTTTACTATTAGCTCTTAAAAATTGTAACTTTCGTTTTAGCTTTCTAAAATACTATTATGAGTAGTATAGAACATTGTTCTATGTAAGAACAAGCATTATGTAGTATTATCTACTTGTTCAAGTAGAACAAGTATTACTCTCTTTTTAACCACAATTCCTATTGCTATTGATGAAAGAATATACAGTAGCTTCATTACAGTTAATTGCAGAGGGTAGGAGTTCACAGGTTTTAAGTTGGGTGAATGAACAAAGTAACACCATTTAGCTTTTTGTTTTAAGATATTGAATGACCCTGAGTCCAGGGATGATGCTAAATAGCTTATAATGCACAACATAACCTCCTGACCCTGAAGAAATAATTATACAGACCAGAATGTTAGTAATGCCAAGGATACTAAACATTGCACATATTTTATTAAAGATGAACCTGGAGGCTGTTGAAATGTACGGGGCTGTTTATATTCACACTAAGTTGCCTCAAGCTTCTAAGTTTTTATTGTATATACTATGAGGCCTTTTTCAAATTACACCCATCTCCACCCCTGAATCCAGTTTATCCAGAAGCACACTGGTTTCTGGGCCTCTATTAAAGTTAGGATTCCACTGACAATGCAGAATTGAAAGTGCAGAAATCATACATGCTGTCTGTACATTTTTCCTGAGGTGAAAAAGGGAATATTTGAATAGAATATATTAGGCTTCAAAAGTGCCTTGAAAGCCAAATACTGAGACTATTTTTGGTTTAGTCATTATTGAAAGAATAATTGAATTCTAAATATAATATGTTAGTGACACTTTGATAGTATAGTTTACGTCTTTTAGAATTAAAGAGATATGTCATTGAATTGTATTTGTGAAGTATCATGGCAAATAGTGTTAGGGTACCTGGGACATCCTTCTGATTAATTTCAAGTTTAATGGCAGTGAAGACAGCTTGTTGTTCAGTTACTTGTCTCATTTACTAAGGATCATCTGTTTTCTATTGGTAATGTGAGTGTATACATATGGATACTCATGGTTTCTAGTTCCCAATGGTGGCAAGATTGAAGTAAAGGTAATAGGAAATTGACCTTTTCTCAAGTTAAGTGAAAAATATCCTAGATAACTTCCAATTAAAAAATTTGTAACATTCTCTTACTCCTCTCAAGATGAGCAGAAAAAAAAGTTAGAGAAATTCCATATGCTGCATTTGCAAAAACTTTCCAGAAATACCATTTTATTATAGTTGGTGGAAGATATTTTGCCCATCCTTGAGCTTATAGTATTCAGTCCTGTGTGCCTAAAATGCAAAGCATTTTGGAAGATAAAAAATAACATTTAAAGAGAATATATTTTATTTTGCTTTATTTTTATTTTCTTTTGAGTACAATGTTTTAAAAAGGGAGATGGAGACTAGAGGTAGCCTCTGAGCATGGGTAACTAGATGTTTTTTTTAAGTCTAGTGACTTCAGCCTGCATGCATGCATGTGCATGCTCAGTCACACTCTTTGTGACGCCATGGACTGTAGCCTATCAGGCTCCTCTGTCCATGGAATTCTCCAGGCAAGAACACTGGAGTGGATGGCCATTTCCTTCTCAAGGGTATCTTTCTGACCCAGGGATTGAACCTGTATCTCTTGCGTGTCCTACAATGGCAGGTGAGTTCTTTACCACTGCACCCAGAAGTTACTGGGAATCCCAGTAACTTCAGAGACCTTAGTAACTCAAGAGAATCTCTGATTTCCTGTTCAGACTATAAAATTGCTTTATTCAGCAGATTTTTAATGGCTAACTTCCCTGTCCTTGACTTCTAACCCTACCTGTGCTTGGGGAAGAAAGACTAGTTAGCTGATTATATGAGGTTAATAAGAATCCAACCCATAAAGTCCCACTTGCTGTTTCACAGACGGCATCCTATCATTTATTTAAAAGCCAGGAGAAAGAACTACCATATCATAAAAATGAGAGCAGCATTTTATTGCTTGTCTGGAGAACTTAATTATTGAAAAACATCAGCAGATATTAGAGGGGGAAGTATTGGTATCACTTGTTTCATGTAATAAATTAAAAACCTGAAACGAATGCGGTTTGACAGAATGTTTAAGCAAGGAGGAGGGAGCAGCGTTAGCATTTTAATTTTGTTTTGATTGAAGATACTTTCATTCCAACATGAAAAAATCATGCCATTCCTCCAGCATGCCTCATTTCCAGGGAAACTCACTGAAATGTGCACGTGTTAACATTAGTTTCAGCCGTCTTTAATGCACTTACACAAAGGAGTTTTGCCAAAAGAAGGGATAAATACCACAGCCATTCATTTCACAGTGCTCTCCAATCTGGCTGCAACTGTTTCTTTAAGCAGCAAGTCAGTGAATAAAAAAAGGAAATTAAAAGGAGGGGCAGGAAAAACGGGATTTAGGAAGAAGAGGGGTTTTAAAACCTTCTTGGCTTTGAAGAAAACAATTCAAAATCATTAGCATGAGTGATATTCCTGTTTAGCCTAGGCTAATGAAAACATTATGAAAGCAGAGAATTTTTAAAAACAAAATAAAACAATATAAACACAAAAACAACACTGTCCTCTGAACACCATTAGTGTAGATCAAGGGGAACCAGGGTAAGTAAACATCCAGGTTTTAAATTCCACCCGCCCCCCAACTTCCTCAGATTAAGAAGTAAATATCCTCATTTAGTGTGCTTTTCTGTGTTCACAGAAAAAGACTAAGTGTACTGCTGTTTTTTCTATATTGATTCGTTAAGCATTTGTTTACACTTCTGTACTTTTTCACCATGCACTTTATTGCCCTAAAGTAATTACATATTAGAAAACATTTATAACACTTTGGTTGCAAAAATGGCCATTGTTGCTAATGGTTATTTTGACTCTGGTTTTATTTCCTGAGAAATCCACTGCTGTGGCCTCATCCAGCTGTGGGAGGTGGAGCACCAGATGATGGCAAGTCTCCTTTGGACTTATCTGCCCCAAAGTATATTTGTCCAATGATTCTTTTTATGAAAGGAAATATGTCAATGTTGTAAAATCATTTTTACCTACGTTCTCATGTATTTTCTTCATCAACTCTGGGAGGTACATGTTAATGTCATTCCATTTTTTTAAATTTATTAAAATATAGTTGATTTACAATATAGTGTTAGTTTTATTGTACAACATGATTCAGTCATATATATACTTATATTTATACTTTTTCAGATTCTTTATCTATATAGATTATTGCAGAATATTGAGTAGAGTTCCCTGTGCTATAGTAGGTCCTTGTTGGTTATCTATCTTATATATAGTATTGTAAGTAACTACATATTAGATATATAAATATATAGTATTGTGTGTTTGTTAATCTCAACTTCCTGATTTATCCCTCCCCTCCACGTTTCCCATCTGGTAGCCATAAATTTGTTTGCAATATCTGTAACTGCTTTGTCAATAACTTCATTTTGTATCACTTTTTAAATTAGATTCCACATATGAGTTGGAGAAGGAAATGGCACCCTACTCCAGTATTCTTGCTTGGAGAATCCCATGGACAGAGGAGCCTGGCAGGCTACAGTCTATGGGGTCACAAAGAGTCGGACACAACTGAGTGACTAACCCACACACCACGTATAAGTGATACTGATACTATGTGATATTTGTCTTTGCCTGTCTGACTTTCTTCACTTAATATGATAATCTCTAGGTCTATCAATGCTGCTGCAAATGGCATTCATGCTGTTGCAGGAAGGCGGACCCCTTCTAGGGCCCAAAACTGGGCTCTTGTCTAACACTCGGAAATGAATTGTCCGAGGAGACACATGTGCTGACAAAGCAAGAGATTTTATTGGGAAAGGGCACCCGGGTGGAGAGCAGTAGGGTAAGGGAACCCAGGAGAACTGCTCTGCTGCGTGGCTCACAGTTTCGGGTTTTATGGTGATGGGATTAGTTTCCGGGTGGTCTTTGGCCAATCATTCTAATTCAGAGTCTTTCCTGGTGGTGCACGCATCACTCAGTCAAGATGGATGCTAGCGAGAGGGATTCTGGGAAGTGGACGGACACACGGTGTCTCCTTTAGATCTTTCCCGAACTCTTCCAGTTGGTGGTGGCTTATTAGTTCCATCTTCCTTATCAGGATCTTCTGTCATAAAATAACTCATGCAAATGGTTACTATGGTGCCTGGCCAGGGTGGGCGGTTTCAATCAGTGTGCTTCCCCTAACAATGCTATCTGATTTTTCTTTTTTTTTTGACCAATGTGGAAATTTTGTCTCAAAATCTTTCTTGTCCTTAAAAGTACTGTGGTATGGAACTTAATTATGATCCTCAGACTCCAAAATCATAACATCATACCAGGCACTGTGTTTAGAATTTGCAAGAGTTTGCTAGTTGATCAATCCATGCAGAGTTTAGCATTAGCCAAGTTGGTGGCAATCTTGAGTAATCTAGTGATTCATTTGTGCCCATAATGAGCAGAGGAAAAATATTCGTAGAAAGTATTCTTCAAGGTAATACTTCTACCTTCGACTGAAAGGATGAAATAAAAGTACTTTTTTTTCCACACAATTTACTCTTATCCTAAAGAAGACTTTAACTATGATATTTAATTGTATCATTTATGTAGAAGTAATAATTTTTTTTTCAAAAGGTTGACAAAAATATCCACTGTCTAAGGTAAGCTTTTAAGATGTTTTTTTGAAAGTCTTTTATGATATACATATATTGAAATAATTGTAAATATCTCATTAATATCTTACAGCATTACCACATTATAGTAACTTCACTATTATAAATAATATCTTTCAGAACACATAATTTCCATCATTATTAAAAACTATGTCATAAAATTGATTTCAACTGAATTAAATTAATTGGTAAAATAATTGAAAAACATCCTTTTCAAACTGATAGGATTCTACATAGATAAACACATGTGAAAAAAGAAATCTAAAGTTTAACATGATAACAAAGTGTTTTCTGCTGTGCAGATGCAGATATTCTATGGATAGGAAAACTTCTATATTTTTATTTATATTTATTGCTAATTTTCTTAGAGAATTTCCCCATATTCAGTTGTCCAGTACTTATATATTATGGGCTTCTGTGGTAGCTCATCTGGTAAAGAATCCACCTGCAATTCAGGAGACCCCAGTTCGATTTGTGGGTTAGGAAGATACACTGGAGAAGGGATAGGCTACCAAACTCCAGTATTCTTGGGCTTCTCTGGTGGCTCAGCTGGTAAAGAATCTGCCTATGATGTGGGAGACATGGGTTTGATCCCTTTGTTGGAAAGATACCTTGGAGAAGGGAAAGGCTACTCACTCCAGTATTCTTTCCTGGAGAATTCCATGGACAGAGGAGCCTGGCCAGCTACAGTAGATGGGGTTGCAAAGAGTCGGACATGACTGAGTGATTTTCACTAACACTATATATTATACATGAATTTTACAAAGTATGTCCTTATTTTAGAAGGTAACGTTTGGATGGCTAGTTTACACACTAGATAAAGATTCTATTTTTCTATGAAAAAAAAACAAAAAAACATCTTAGCAAGTGGGCACTAATAATTTACTTACAATAAAGTGACCATTTGCTAAGACGTTGCCATGTCATGTAAACATTTTAAGGTGTATCTTTAGCTTATTTATGTAAATAAGCTTATTTCATGTAAATCCTTATATAGGTATGTGCATTGTTCTTATGTAGTTGCTTTTGAAGAAAAAAATGAAGCTAACAGAACATAGTAATAGACAAAGCTAGACATGTGCTTCGGAGAAGGCAATGGCACCCCACTCCAGTACTCTTGCCTGAAAAATCCCATGGATGGAGGAGCCTGGTAGGCTGCAGTCCATGGGGTCGCTGAAGGTCAGACACAACTGAGCGACTTCACTTTCACTTTCAAGCATTGGAGAAGGAAATGACAACCCACTCCAGTGTTCTTGCCTGGAGAATCCCAGGGACGGGGGAGCCTGGTGGGCTGCCGTCTATGGGGTCACAGAGTCGGACACGACTGAAGCGACTTAGCAGCAGCAGCAGACATGTGCTTGGGGCTATTCTGAATTTCAAAGCTTAACTCCTTAAGCTTGGAGTGGGGCCAATGAAACAGTCTATTTGGGACAACTTTCAATCATGGGTGTGTGACCATTGCAATTGCATAGGGCCATGTCTTCAGAAGCATCCCGTCCCGCAATGTGCCCACATACCGCCTTAAGCTTGGGGTTTAATGCTTTGCAGTCATTGTCTTGTAATTTTTATCTTTGAATTTGTGTTGCATAAGTACAGTCTGTTAGGATAATAGAGAATGTTCTGGGGCTTGAAGCTTTCCCTCAGGTGTGGTTCTACATTCACCACCCACCAGGATGAGCTCCAGGCTACCCACTTCCCCCCACATGCCAAGATCATTGCCGCCCTTTGGCTTGGTGGAGGCCAAAACACTGGCAGCCGTGTGATGTGCTCTTATTTGCAAGGTAAAGCTTGTGCGAGTCTGCATTCAACCTATCTCAGAAGAGCATGACATTAGATAGCACACAAAAGAAAGACTAGGGAGGAGAGGACAGAGCTTTTGTTCTTGCTTTTTGCACAAGGGACATTCATTCTATTTTTCACTGGACTCTGCATATTTTGGAACTAGACTTAGTAATTTACAAATAGATTATTGAATGTCATGTCTGATACAATAGCTCAGATGAGAAGGGAAATTCTGAGGTGCATGGTCTTTTAGGGTATCAGGTATTTTAGAAAATGACATCTGTTCCTAAAGGCTTGAATGTCGCCTCTCTAAACTGTTGCTTGGTCAGGCACACACGTACTTACTAAATATCCCCAGTAAGTCCATTATTACATAGTTTGTTCAGTGTGTCCTGCTCATGGAATTACAGATTTCTTAGTCAGGATCTGCACTGCTCTGGGATATGAAAAACAGGAAAGCTATCAGAGAATCAAACTTCTATTTTAGAAAATGTCATAGATAATTCATAAGAAGAAATTAGTTGTGCCAATGTAAAACATGATGCTGGAATTAGCAGTATGCTTTTCTTCATATCAGAATAAACATTTTCAAGGTAATTTTCTCAGTATTCATAGTTTGTGAAGCATGGACTAAAATGTTACGCCAAACTAGCTAGATGTTTAATGGAACGTAAAGATGACAATGAAGTACATCCATAACTGGCTTTTCCTAATTTAATTGCTTTAGACCAAGTTATATGTGTATCTGTGTAATAACTAAAACAATTCAACTTTTTATAACTTGGACCCAATACATGGGCAGAATATAAAGCATGCTACATGAGTGAGAGGAAATGTCACATCATGTTTTTAAAAGCCCACCTAGGTCTTCTTATCTATGTTCTAGAATGCTTCATCTACATTCTCTTTCAAACAGGTTACACATTGCTTACCTATCTTTTGAGAAAAAGATTGCCTCAGAATTCTTATTAAAAGGTTTTTGAAACATTTTTTTTTGCACATATTAAAAAAAAAACAAACAAACTCTGTCCAACTTCTTTTGCTATAGTGGCTTGTTCATTTTTATTAATTCTTTCTGAAAGAGTGTTATTTAATCTCATTCAAAATTCTCCCTTGCATCAGACTTCATTATTGTAGGCATATCATGACTAAGACAACTCTGGCATCATCCAGAGGGGACTCAGGTGTTAGTTACATCTTCAGACTATAGTACAAGATGCAGGGGGTACACAGTTTTCCCTTAAGCCTTCTCCTGACTATGCTTAGCCTTCTATACATCACAGAATATTGAAGCCAATTACATTTTTATAAATGCATGGATGAAAAAGAACCTCCATGTGTACAATACCCAGTACTGGTTTTAGGCTCAACTGGACAGTCAGTCTCACATGACCCTAACAGGCCACACTTGACAATGGTTCCATTAGAAGGCTGTAATGCAATAAACCAAGTGAATCAGTTGAGCACATTCAGGTGATTCTTTAACATGGCAGTTCCCACAAGTGTCTAGGGCTAAAGTCTTTCTCCAGTACTGTGAAATGACAGCTCAGGTATAAATATGAGATCATGGGTAAGGATGAGACCTATTCTAATATTTCCCATGTCCCAGATAGGAGTCGGTATCTTTTATAATAGCCCATAAGCAAAAAATATCACCAGTTACAAAAATGTACCTCACTCAAATTCTACAAGGTATTTATAGTCATCCACAGGCCCCCAGACCAGATTCAGTTTACAAATCAGGGCTTATTTTTTTTTTTTCAGGGCTTATTTTTATGATAAGCAATGTAGCCTGATAATACAGCTGACATAGGTTTCCATGGAAACTAAGCTAGAAAGTTCTCTCAAGGTCATATTTCTTTTCATAAAGAAGGAAAAAATATCTTGCCATCCCTCCATTCATATTAGAAAACACAAATATTAGGAATTTGAATTACCAAACAGGCCTTATTCTCTGACTTACAATGCAATAAAATTCAAAATGACAGCTATAGTGTAACTCAGAAAATTGAAAAAAGAATAATAAAATGATCTCAAGAAAAGTAGATAAGAAAAACTAATAAAAACAAAAACAAAATTAACAAAAAGTATCAAACTATGAAAGAAGATTTGATTAAAAATAATTTGTTTTATTTTGAAAAGAATGTCAACATAATTCTTTTTGCCAAATGTCTAAAAAGTTAGGACTGGGGTCAACAAAAATACTAGACTGGGTGGTCTAAACAACAAACATTTATTTCTCACAACTGGAGGCCAAGAAGTCCAAGATCAAGGCACCTGCAGGTTCAGAGTCTGGTGAAAGCCCAATTCCTGGTTACTACTTCTCCCTGTACTTCTTAAATGACAGAATGGGTGAGCGCTCTTTGTCGTCTTCTCTATAAGAGTACTAATCCCACTGTGGGTCATAGAGGATATGAAACGAGTTGCCAGTCCAGGTTCGATGCACGATACTGGATGCTTGGGGCTGGTGCACTGAGACGACCCAGAGGGATGGTACAGGGAGGGAGGAGGGAGGAGGGTTCAGGATGGGGAAGACGTGTATACCTATGGTGGATTCATGTTGATATTTGGCAAAACCAATACAATATTGTAAAGTTAAAAAAAAAAAAAAGAGTACTAATCCCATTCGTGAGGGTTCTGCCCTCATTACTTAGTCACCTCCAAAAGGCCACACCTCCGAATGGCCTTTTGATTGAGGATTAGGTTTCAATGTATGAATTTTGGAGGGATACAACTACTCAGTCTATCATGCCATTGAAGATGAGGAAGAAAAAAATAAATGAGGAACTTTAGGAATCAGAAGGAAAAGCACTTAAAGGGAAGGGTTTCTATGTTTCAGTGTAGGTAGAACAGTTAATTTTATAGAAAAAACATAAATAACCAAAAGCCTCAAGAAACATTTTTAAAAACAATAACAAGAGAAGAAAACAAAAAGCAGTCAAGACTTTCCCATATTATAGGCATGATAATAAAAAAAAATTTATGAACCACTTCTATCACTGACACTGTTTTAACATTTTACTAGAGATACTAAACAAATGAAAAAAGACAAAAATAAAAACCACAAAAGGTCTAAACTTTGAAAAGAAGATGAAACAGTATTTATAGATGATATGAATATTTATCTTGATAATCCAAGAGAATTGGTGAAAACCTATTAGTTTCCCTGGTGGCTCTGCTGATAAAGAATCCACCTGTAATGTGGGAGACCTGGGTTCCATTCCTGGGTTGAGAAGATCTCCTGGAGAAAGGAACCGCTACCCACTCCAGTATTCTGGCCTGGAGAATTCCATGGACTGTATAGTCCACGGGGTTGCGAAGAGTTGGAAATGACTGAGCGACTTTCATTTCACTTCACTTCATGTATTAGTACCAATAAGAGAAAGTAATTAAATTAGCTAGATATAAGGATATTTAAAAATTCAACATAGTCTTCTATACCAGTAATTAACACAAAATGTGATTTAAGATATTCTAGCATAATAGAAACAACAGCTATATACTATCTAGGAATAAATTGAACAAGAAATGTTAAAGATGCCTATGAAGAAAATAGTACTGAGCAACCTAATCTGGGAGTCTAAATAGTTGTGATGATCCAATAAGTTCCTCATATTAATACTTTAATATTGTAATAAAGATGTCAATTCTGCCCCAATTAGTTTATAAATCCCATGCTGACCCATAGAATTTTAAAATTTTGCTAAAAGAAAAAGACATCTGAATCTGAAATGTATACTGGAGATGACTAGTGTCCAGACATACATCATGTATGTATGTGAATTGTTTAATGATAACAATAGAATATCAAAACACAGTAAGATTTAGATAATTCAGTAACCATAGTTAAAATAGTTGGCAATCCATTTGGAAAATATGAAGTTAGATTCATAAGTAATACTACAACAGACAAGTTAGATAGATTCAACCAGGATGGACAAACTTTTTTTATAAAGGCTCAGATAGCAAATATTTCAGTCTATGTGGATCCTACTCTGTTTAACAAATAGTCATCTCTATAGCGATAGTGTCAAATGGCATAGGGATAGTGAATTTGGCTTCAGGTTGTAGTGCTGACCTTGATTTAGTCTCACCAGAGCCAGAATGTCCATACTTGGAAATTGGTTAGACCATCTACTTCATTAGGGGCTTCCCTGCTGACTCAGCGGTAAAGTCTGTCTGCAATGCAGGAGATATGGGTTCAATCCCTGGGCCCAGAAGATCCCTTGGAGAAGGAAATGTCCACCCACTCCAGTATTCTCACCTAGAGAATTCCATGAGCAGAAGAGCCTAGCAGGCCTGCAGTCCATGGAGTTGTGACTTAGCGACTAAACCACCACTATCTATTTCATAGCTTGATATAGTGATTAAATAATATGAGAAAGTATTTAGCTCTGTGTTTAGATATAAGAGAAATCTAAGTTTTTATTCTCAATTTTCCATGCTTGGCCTAATATCTTCCTTAGAATAGGTACTTCATACATCTTTGTTTGACTTTATCTTGCTGCTATCAGTTTAACAGTTTGGGGGAAATAAGACAGATTTTATTGAAATGACTTTGATTTCTTCATAGTTACTACTTCTTAAAATTAAACAGACTCATGAAACATGACACATTATCCCTAGGTTTAAAATATTTTAAATTATATATATATGTACATAATATATATTTATATATAAATGCTTATTTTTTATAAACTATATTTTAGAATAGTACACATTTATATAAAATTTATGTATTTATATTTAAGAAATATAAAGGAAAGAATCATAAAAATTACAAGTTTCACATAGATATAGAATCATAAGACACTTCTATTTGGACAAAATTTATGTAATATTTTCAATTTTTTTTTAGCATTATTTGCTGTCTTTGACATTTTAAAATCTTGTTGTTCTTGCTGTGTAGAAATGTTCTCAGTCACTTAAGATGCTACTTACATAAAGTAATTTGACATTTAATGACTTAAAGCCTAAAAATTTTAAAAAGAATGAAACAACCCACCAATCTGAAGAATGGATCAGAAAGCATTTCCATGAGCACTTCAATTTATTGATTATACAAAATTTTGGTATATGTTATTTATGTTTCATATTTCACTGCTGAGTAAATTTATTTAACTTGTGTAATTGTGATGGTGTATTACATGTTTCCATATTTGAAGCAGACATAAAAAAAAAGAGAATGCTGAGATTTAAAAATGTTTGTATTTTAAGACCTGTAATAATGAAAATGAATGAAAAATTTTAATTGTGAAATTATACACAAAATGTTATTTGGGGTTTTCTTTAGTGGGAGGAAATATTTGAGTCTGAGATTAACAGATTGAATTGATATCTAATACCATACAGTGAAAGGCCTGGATATTGGCAATGTATCTTCAAAACTCAGCAAGACTTAAATGTGTTCCTTAATACCCAATCTTAGAATCTAATCGAGGACTTAGACATGTACTAGTTATTGAATAGAAGATTTTATTCTCTACTTTAAATGTATGATCACTTAGGGCTCAGAGGCAGTATCTGCTTCCATGAAAACTTGGTGGAACAAGGAAAGTTTCATAATGTTTGCTCTTATCATAAATAGGTAGAAAATGAATGAAACCCTGTCCCAATGAAGAAAGAAAGAATGAGTTATTTTTCTCTCTTCATTTTGCCACTAAAAAAGCATCTGCAACTGGAATTATTAGTTGTTGCTTTCAGCCGATGGCTTTGCCATTGCTTTTCTGTAAATGTCTGCCATATGCATCCCTCTTCCCTTGCGTTGTACTTTCCACATTTCCTCCAGCCACTCTTCTCATCAGAATTTTCCAGTGGTTCCTATTGCATTTAAGATAAAAATCTAAATATTTTCACATAGAATAAAAAGACATTTTTGGCTCCTGCTAGCCTCATATTTTCTCCCTCCACTTCTATGCTATACAATATTAAAGGTACTACACTATCCCCTGCTTCTGCATCTTTGCCCATGCAGTTCTCTCCATCTACAATACTTACATTTCATAATAAATAGCAACATATCACTTTTGCAAACTCCAACCCATCCATCAAGTCTCAGTTCAAATGCCTTTTTCTGTAGGCTTCTACTCGCATGCTCCCATTCGTTAAATATATTTTATGACACAACTCTTCTTTTACTATGACTATTACCTTTTGGTACTAATCTTTTTGAGGGCAGGAGATTGCATTTTTATATCTCTGATTCCTATAGCATATTTGATATACAATGGAAGGTGAATACATATTTTAGAATGAACGATAGATTGTTTTACCAGTTTCAATAAGCTGTAATAAATAATGATATAGCCTACTAAGGAGTTCTATATCACAGAGCTGCTGCTACTGCTAAATCGCTTCAGTCGTGTCTGACTCTGTGTGACCCCATAGATGGCAGCCCACCAGGCTCCCCCATCCCTGGGATTCTCCAGGCAAGAACACTGGAGTGGGTTGCCATTTCCTTCTCCAATGCATGAAAGGGAAAAGTGAAAGTGAAGTCGCTCAGTCATGTCCGACTCTTAGCGACCCCATGGACTGCAGCCTACCAGGCTCCTCCATCCATGGGATTTTCCAGGCAAGAGTACTGGAGTGGGGTGCCATCACCTTCTCCGATATCACAGAGCTATGACAATATAATTGGTACACTGACTTTTGTCTTGGTCCCAAGTACATGAATTATGTTCCTATATATTTGTAGAAAGTCACCTTTGTGTATTTTGCATGCTTTTAATAGTAAAACTGAAAGTTTAATTATTGTAAACTGTTGCTAATACGTTAGTAATTATTTGAATGCCAATTGCCTCTATATAAGCAAAAGAAAAACATATATAAAGGATTTATATTTCTAGGTGATACAAAATGACACAGGCAGATACAAGCCATGTTGCACTGAGTACAGGTTAGGCCAGTTCAGTCCAGCCTTCTCCACTCCTCTCTGATACAGTCTCACATCATCCTAAACAACTACATGACAAAAGCTTGTCTTCTATGACTTCTCTTTCATAAAACATCTTTAATGATGAGCCAGATTAAGTCCTCAACACACATTTACTAATTATGTTGGGTGACTTCTTTAGTTTTAATCTTAGAGTTGAGTGAGAGCATTATTTTTTTCATTTTGATTATTTACATTATTTCATTGTGGAACTGTATCTTGGTAGTTGAGAGTAAAAATGAAAATAATTCTAATTCGTCCAATAGAATGGTAATGATTAAGGGTCTCTCACAGAAGGACTAAAAGATTTATGCTGTTGTCTATATGTATGTCTGTGTATTGGAGAAAATATCTTGAACTTGGGCCTCACCTACCCTCAAATGAAAAGGTTTAAAACAGGGGGGTCTCAGATGGATTTAAGGGATTAAAAATACACTTAAAACCATTACTCTATGTCTCTGAGATTTCCAATAATTTGCTGTTCAATTATGGCCCAAGATTTATTTTAATAACTTTTGGGATCTATTATAATAAATTATTGCAGAAATATTCTCTATTATATCATAATGTAAAGAGAATACCATACTTGCTTGACATTAGTGGTGCTGAGCCTGTTTGATGTCAGGAAGGCAGGGTGAAAATTATGGCTAGGTTTTATTTTCCAATGTTTTCAGAAAAATTTATTCATTAATTACAAATGTGGATATACGTTATTTTAAGGTGCTAATTTGAAGGTACCATAGATTCTAAAGAAAGGCTAGTTCTTGGGCAGTTGTGGTATATCATGAAAAAGGGTGTCTTTTGGCAGTTTGATAATATATTTAGACTATATAAATTGCAATGAAACATTACATTAGGCAAAATGTTTTGAAAATACTGTTTGGTAATTGAAAATGAAGGTCCTACCTTAATAGGTCTGATTTCTTGATTAACTTTGTTTTGAGGGTGATGCGTGTTGAAAAGTTTATTGTCTTAAAATTTATGAACTCTTTTGAGAACTTGGTACAAGTGGACAAATTTATCCTAAGTTTTAAAAACTGTCAGAGGTAAGAGATCTTTTAATTGAAATATAAACATGGTGCTACTAAATTTTGATGACTGTTATCAAATATTGTTTTTATATATAAGATTTAAATGGAATATATGTTCAAAATGTGATTATACTTTTAAAGTAAAATCCTTAATAATTCAAAGAAATTTAAATTGCATACTACTAACAAATTATTTCTTCATTTTAAATAATTTTTATATCTTTTATTAAACTATACTTGCTATTTAAACTGATATTTTGTCTTTTGTTTTCTTTTTTCTGACAGCTCCTTCAGGTTGGAAGGAATACCTTTATTTGGAGGCATGTCAGTTCATTTTTCTCACTTCAGATTCATCACTATGACTTCTTGAGGCCAGATCTAATTTTGAAATAACCAGAAAATTGTCCATCTTGGAGCAGCAAACCCCTCAACTTGGAGCACAAATGATCACTGATATGGTCTGCTTAAAACTATCTGCCTCTAGTCTGACAGCCATGAGCAGAGCCCTGAAAAAAAAAAAAAAAAGCCACAGCCTTAAATGTCTTCACTCAGAAATTACCAAGAAGATTAAAAAAAAAAAGAAATGAAAAAGACTAAATAAGCAAGCCTACAAAAAACCAAAAAGCAAACAAACAAAATTCATCTCACTTTATCATTGAAATTATCCCCAGATGTGAACCTCCCAAAGTTTATATTTAGTAATTAAGCCAGTAAATTATAAATTGATGTAACGTTTGGGAAGGTGAAAGTATAGAAATAGGTGTCTATAGCTAGAATTACTCAGCATTTCAAAATATGTAAACAAAACAAAAACATACACAACAAAAACTGAACAGAGGAATATTGCCGCAATGAACAGTATAAGGACAGAATGTTGTTGTTTGCAAACAGAGAGGACATTTGTCATCTTGTGTACACCTTCAAAGCCATAATGGCGTAAGAGTATTGTTGTCAATTGCTTGAAAAGTTTCTGCATTCGATCCTTCACTCCATACTGGTTGAGAGAGGGGAGGTCAGTTCTTACTGATTACTTCCCAACGCACTTCTACTATTTGCACTGTCACTTCCATTCAGGGTAATGATGTGTGCTGTTATTTGCACAGATGGTCCCATGAGTTTTGAGACCACAACAAACAGTTTCTTGCAGGAGTCCAAAAAGGAAACATGTAAGAATTCTCCAGGCATTGATTTCTCTTTCTTCTATAAAAAAAAAAAATCAGTTATAAAAAAATGGACTTGTCTCAGATTAAAGAACTACAGAATAATAATGAAAAAGCATCAGGGTGGTCCAACGAATGAAAAAGGGATCAAAAATTGTTTTTTTTTTTTTTTTTTTTTTTTAGTGAGGATCATTTTATATCATTTACAGCGAAGAAGTCAAATACAGTGAACTGTACACTAAACATCTGTGTTGAACATCTATTTGTTCTCTTAACAAAATCATTTGTAATTTGTATTTGACATATAAGAGATTTTTATAGCCATTTATCTATGCCTCATGGGGAAATGTACTACACAAACAGCATTTTCAGTTTATTTTTCTAAATAAATGTGTTGTTTGTATTACTTGTAGTTGCTCATTTGATTTGCTTTTCATTACCTGGAAGATAAGTTTTCTTTGGTCATAGGTAAGCTTTTGTCATACAAATTCAGAACTTCTGGAATACTAACATTTCAAATATTTTGTGGTATAAAATTGTGTTTTCTATTCCCTAAACTCTGAAGAAGAATTGATATATTTTTCATGAGAACTTTCTTGTCAAGGATTATTTTTTAATATTCTAGTTATGCTATCTGAAGTTAGTTTTAAAATACTGAGGACATTGCTGGAAAAGAAAAAAATAATAATTATTTTATCAATAAGGATGTCCTCTAAATTGTCTTCTTGAAATTCTGCTCTAAAAGAAGATAATTTATGTATATGTGTGTGTGTGTGTGTATATATATATATAGGCCATTAATCATATCTAATGAGTCCTCAGTCAGAGGTCTGCTGAGAACTTCCATCATTGTATGTAAAAATGACTAGGCAATTATACTGGAGCAAAAACAGTGTTCTTATCAACAAGGGCTTATTGAGTGCCCACAAAGTTCTCATCCTTACTTGCAACTCATCAGCTGGAGCCTGTATTTATGATCATTGCAATCACCAGTAAGTAGTGTGCAGCTCCCACAAATTATTCTTTTTTTGAATTGGAATATAATTGATAAAATTATGTTAATTTCAGGTATACATTATAATGACTTGATATCTGTGTATATTGCAAAATTATTACTGCAATAAGTCTAGGTAACATCTGTCAGCACACATAGTTATTTCTTATGATGGGAACTTGCAAGACCCCTTCTCCTAGCTACTTTTAAATATGCAGTAGAGTATTATTAACTATGGATATGTCTGGGATGCTCTGGAGAGTGGAAGACATAGCACCGGTCCTCTGAGGTCTTTGGAAAGGATTACACTCAACCCTTAGATGAGTATTTTGTGAGAGACTCTCAGAAAACCTGTTAGTAAATGAACAGGGTCCTTTCATAGAAAGACTGATCTCCTGTTTCTGTTGCCTTTTGCTGTGCCCTGCAGGCGGTAGCCCTTTAAGAACTCCTTTTCCCTTGATTGAAATCCTGTGGGACCCACAAGCATAAGCCCCATTGGCCACCAGAGCCAAGGCAATGTAGAAGTGTTCTCTGGTACCAGGCGGAAAACTTGGGTTGTTGGACAAGGAGATAAATTCTTTTAGGGGACACACAAGGGAGCTGGAGCAAGGCAGAGGGAGAGCGCAAAGACTGCCTGTATAACTGTCTTTGTACAGACCCCCACCCAGGCCCTTCCTAGGTGGTAAGCTGTGCTTTGAACCAGAAGTCTGCCCCTCAAGCCAAAGCTCCAGGAGAGGTAAGTAGGCCTTTTCCTCAGAAAGACTGGTCTTTCATTCTGGTCTCTGTGCAGTGCCCGAGGGTGGTGGTTGGCCAAGAAATGGTTCTCTGGTTGAGCCCAGGATCATATATCCCCCTGGCCTCCTGAGCCAAGCAATTAAGGGATGTCCCCTGAGCGGCCGCCCACCCCACCCCTCCCCAAACCGGGGGCACTAGATGTGTGTTAAACTCCCCTCTGAGAGGTATTTATGTTTAGGAGGAAGGCATAGAGAGAGTGTAGAAGGCACCATGGTGAAAAAAGAAAAAGAAAAAAGCTTAGAATTAAAAAAAAAAAAAAAAAGATGGTGTCTGCTATAGATAAAAGGAGGCAGGGGGTGGAGCATGTAAGTGGCTCCAGCTGGGGAAAAAACACCTAAGCAGAATGTTGGAGGGGACCCAGAAAGCAATGCTTAAAAAAAAAAAAAAAAAGATGGTGCCTGCTGGACAGAGCAACAGAGCAAGGAAGAGGGACTGTTGAAGGCAGTGCCACCAGCCAGCAGGTCCTTGGATGTGAACTCAGTTAGATGCCTGCCCCTCAGGCTAATGCTTTAAGATAAGCAAGCAAGGCTGGAGTCTTGTTCACTTAAATCTGAAGTTTCTGGTTTGGCAGCCTGTGCATTGAGCCCTTGGTCAGGTGAGTCAAATGAGCCATTTAAAAGTGTTTCTTAGTTTGTAGTAGTCTTGTGGAGGTGGGGTTTTAAAGTCAGATGTTTTAGGGACTTGTTTCTCAGCTGCAGGTCTTAAAAGTTGAGGTGCTCAGTGTGGGGTTCAAACCCTTTGTTCCACAGGGAGAAAAGCTCCTGATTGAGTTCGCTCCAGATTGTGGGTCTCTGCTCTATGGGTGGCATTTATGGTGAGATTGTGTTCCACATTCTCCCACCAGCTTCACTGTGAGCTTTCTCTTATTAGCCTATGCAAATGAGTTGCTTGGTTTTTAGCTTTTCTTCAGAGGAAGTTTTTCAGTATGTAGCTACAGATTCGGTGTGTTTGTGGATAGAGATGAGTCCAAGAGCCTCCTGGGACTCCTGCATCACCATCTTGTACTGGAACCCCCAACAACCACAGACAAATTATGTTTAACAATTAAAAGAGTAGGTGTTTAGGTTTATTCCCAAAGTATGATCTGAAACTAAATTTTCATTGTATTGTTCTTCACACTTAAATTGATTTACTCTCTGCAATGTCTCTTGGTAATACTTAGAGTATCCTTTAACATAATGAAGAAAATTAGTTTGTCACGCACGATTTCAACTCCTGAAAATGAAGACATTGTACATGAGAATAATCCAGCTAAGAATCAGATTGCCAGTTCTTGTGGAATGTGAGGCATTAAAGTATAGATACCTGGACTCTTTCAAAGTCTTTTAAAATCCATGCTGATTGCTTTGAGCTGTGAATTATTTAAAACTGTAAATAGAAAGCTACTCTCCAAACATCTAACAATAAAATCCATTAGGAATGAATGATAAAAATTATAGTTCTTCATTTTGTGAGTATTCTTAACAGTACACAGTGATATATCTGCTGTGGTCTATGGAGAACCTCTAAAAGATTTTACAAAGATGTGACATAACCAGGAGTGCTATTTAGCAGGATAACTGGTAGTAATTTATAAAGGGAATGAGGCTAGGGAAGATGGGGCACAGACCAGAAAAAAGTCCAAAATTTTCCTTGAATTAAATTTATTTATTCTCTTCAACTTAGGTTTACTTTCCAAGTAATTTCACTTGTCTTTCACTGGATCTTCTTTCATTCTCTTCAAGAGGATAGCTTTGCTGTCTTCACAATTCAGTATTAATTTTGCAAAATCTATTAACAATCTTCGGTTCCATTGAAAAGTACAACTTATACACACTTTTAGAGTTGAGAATGTCAGTGTAGGTAATCTCTGCTTCCTTGCAGTTGCTTTTAGAGTACAGGTGTGTTACATTTGTAGGCACCCCCTCTCCTTGCTGGTCCCACTTCATGTAGTTATCAGGTTTATTAACATGGATAAGAAATTCTCTTTATTTACTAAGTGCTCACTCTGGAACATGAATTGTGTTGAGCACTAGGAAAAAACAGATTACCAAAAAAGATGCAGATGATATTTTAATGGAATTTAAAATCTAGTTGGAGAGAAATACATTAAACATGTAATTTCACCGGTTAACAAAATAAGTACAACTATACTAAGTTCTATGCAGAAAGGTATGCTATATGTCCAGACCATGTATCCAGTGCATCTTACTCAGTGAGGGAAGTAAACTTAGGAATAAGATCTGAAGGGTGACTAAATTGGTAAAGGGGGCAAAATCATGGGCAAAGCAGTGAAAAGGGGCATAAAAATAGGATGTCAGACCACCTGAACACAATTAGCTTGGAGCAAAGGGTAAAAAAGGGTAGCACAGGGAAAACTGGTGGAATAGAAGCCAGATCTTACCTAGTAAAGCAGAAAACAAACATCATGAAAGGTAAAAATAGTAAGTATATGGAAGTAATAGCGTATGTATCTGCTGTAACAAATGTGGGTTTAATTCCTGAAAAGACTAAAGCTGATGCCACTCCTTCCCTGCCATCCAAAGGTTTTATTTCTACTCCCAAACAAAATAACACATACAGTTGCACAATAGAACAATGGGTTAAAGTATGTCTCAGTTCAGTCACTCAGTCATGTCTGACTCTTTGCGACCCCATGAATCGCAGCACGCCAGGCCTCCCTGTCCATCACCAACTCCCGGGGTTCACTCAAACTCACGTCTATCGAGTCGGTGATGCCATCCAGCCATCTCATCCTCTGGCGTCCCCTTCTCCTCCTGCCTACAATCCCTCCCAGCATCAGAGTCTTTTCCAATGAGTCAACTCTTCGCATGAGGTGGCCAAAGTACTGGAGTTTCAGCTTTAACATCATTCCTTCCAAAGAACACCCAGGACTGATCTCCGTTAGAATGGACTGGCTAACTGAATGCAAACCAGCATGATTAAGAAAAAGCTCACTTCCTCCTTAAGGAAACTTGCTAAAATGTGTTAACACAGTATTTTGGTATATTTGTTCTTGTTCCAACTGGCCACACCAGCATAAGGAGGTAAGGAATGTAGTCCCTTGGGTGGGCACATTGCCACCTTAAACTTGGTAATGGGACATTACAGAGACTGGGGAGAATGAATGAGAGTGTGCACAACTGTCTGATTCTGCCACAAGACATTAGAAATGCACCAATTCATCATGCCGTGAATTGAGTGTTGGAGATTTTGTTTTGTTTATTTTTTAAAAATGTATTTATTTCATTTTTGGCTGTGCTGGGTCTTTGCTGAGCACGGGCATTCTCTTGTGGTAAGCAGAGTCTACTCTTTATTTCGATTCTTGGACTTCTCCTTGCGGTACCTTCTCTTGTGGAGCACAGGCTCTAAAGTTCCTAGGCTACAGTAGTTGTGGCTTGTGGACCTAGTTGTTCAGAGGCATGTAGGATCCTCTCAGACCAGAGACTGAACCCATGTCCCCTGCATTGGAAGATGGATTCTTAACCACTAGATCACCAGGGAAGCCTTAAGTGTTGGAGATATTAGTCACTATAGTGAAGTCGCTCAGTCATATCCGACTCTTTGTGACCCTATGGACTGTAACCTATCAGGCTCCTCCATCCATGGGATTTTCCAGGCAAGAGTGCTGGAGTGGATTGCCATTTCCTTCTCCAGGGGATCTTCCCAACCCAGGAATCGAACCCGGGTCTCCCGCATTGCAGGCAAATGCTTTACCATCTGAGCCACCAGGGAAGCCCAAATTATATGCAAAACTTAGGAAGTAAAATTTTCAACTCGTCTCCAAGAGCAAAATAACATAGTTGAGTCATATCCTGTGAACATTTAATTTTTTTTATGAATTCTACTATACTCATGTCTATTCCTTTCTGTAAACATATACCCAAGATTGGTAATGATGTGGAAAAACCTCTATATGTCTCCTGTTGTGAACATCTCATCACACTAATTGTGACTGTGGTCCAGAAGATAATGTGCATTTATAGATGACATAAGAGATTTTGACTTTGGAGATTTTTACACTTCATTGTTCTGATATTCTAATGTGTTGGTTAGTACAATTAATCAGTACCTCGTTTGTGGTCAGTTTTCATTCCAATCCCAAAGAAAGGCAATGCCAAAGAATGCTCAAACTACTGCACAGCTGAACTCATCTCATATGCTAGTAAAGTAATGCTCAAAATTCTCCAAGCCAGGCTTCAGCAATACGTGAACCATGAACTTCCTGATGTTCAAGCTGGTTTTAGAAAAGGCAGAGGAACCAGAGATCAAATTGCCAACATCCGCTGGATCATGGAAAAAGCAAGAGAGTTCCAGAAAAACATCTATTTCTGCTTTATTGACTATGCCAAAGCCTTTGACTGTGTGGATCACAATAAATTGTGGAAAATTCTAAAAGATATGGGAATACCAGACCACCTGACCTGACTCTTGAGAAATCTGTATGCAGGTCAGGAAGCAACAGTTAGAACTGGACATGGAACAACAGACTGGTTCCAAATAGGAAAAGGAGTTCGTCAAGGCTGTATATTGTCACCCTGCTTATTTAATTTCTATGCAGAGTACATCATGAGAAATGCTGGACTGGAAGAAACACAAGCTGGAATAAAGATTGCTGGGAGAAATATCAATAACCTGAGATATGAAGATGACACCACCCTTATGGCAGAAAGTGAAGAGGAACTCAAAAGCCTCTTGATGAAGGTGAAAGTGGAGAGTGAAAAAGTTGGCTTAAAGCTCAGCATTCAGAAAACTAAGATCATGGCATCTGGTCCCATCACTTCATGGGAAATAGATGGGGAAACAGTGGAAACAGTGTCAGACTTTATTTTTCTGGGCTCGAAAATCACTGCAGATGGTGACTGCAGCCAGGAAATTAAAAGACGCTTATTCCTTGGAAGGAAAGTTATGACCAACCTAGATAGCATATTGAAAAGCACAGACATTACTTTGCCAACAAAGGTCCATCTAGTCAAGGCTATGGTTTTTCCTGTGGTCATGTATGGATGTGAGAGTTGGACTGTGAAGAAGGCTGAGTGCCGAAGAATTGATGCTTTTGAACTGTGGTGTTGGAGAAGACTCTTGATAGTCCATTGGACTGCAAGGAGATCCAACCAGTCCATTCTGAAGGAGATCAGCCCTGGGATTTCTTTGGAAGGAATGATGCTAAAGCTGAAACTTCAGTACTTTGACCACCTCGTGTGAAGAATTGACTCATTGGTAAAGACTCTGATGTTGGGAGGGATTGGGGGCAGGAGGAGAAGGGGGTGACAGAGGATGAGATGGCTGGATGGCATCACCAACTCGATGGACGTTGAGTCTGAATGAACTCTGGGAGTTGGTAATGGACAGGGAGGCCTGGCGTGCTGCAATTCATGGGGTCACAAAGAGTTGGACACAACAGAGCGACTGAACTGAACTAGGGTGTTTTATCAGTTGTTTTTTGGAAAAAGGAAACATTGAAATTTAAGGCCTCAAATCTTTTTTCTTAATACGCACCAGAGTTTGGGGGACTCATTAATTTATGCTGATTCTAAGAAAGCATTTTCTCTTTTTTTGGTTTAAGCATAGCTAGAGAGATGTTTTTTCATTGGTTCTGAGTTGTGTCCAACTCTTGGTGACTCCATGGACTGCCTGCTCCTCTGTCCATGCCAAGCTCCTCTTGTCCTGCCAAGCTCCTCTGTCCATGAAATTCTCCAAGCAAGAATATTGGAGTAGTTACCATTTCCCTTCTCCAGGGGCTCTTCCCAACCCAGGGATCAAACCTGGGTCTCCTGCATTGCAGGCAGATTCTTTACTGTCTGAACCACCAGGGAAGCCCTAAAGAGATGTTTGTTCATTGGTTGTGGTGACAAGATTCAGACATTTCAAAGGCTTCAGTAGAGGAAATCAATACACCATAAAATTAAAAAGTAAATATTTAAGGAAGTAGATTTATGGGTTTCCATAGAAAATGTAGGTCCCCACAGATGTGTACACTTCCCTAACAAGTCAGAGACATTTTAGGTCCTGTGCCAGTTATGAATGCATGCAATAACAGCTATTAATAAATGTATTTGAGATAATTTGACATTTAGAGGTGAAAAATGGAGAAGGCAATGGTACTCCAATCCAGTACTCTTGCCTGGAGAATCCCATGGATGGAGGAGCCTGATGGGCTGCAGTCCATGGGGTCGTGAAGAGTTGGACACGACTGAGCAACTTCACTTTCATGCATTGGAGAAGGAAATGGCAACCCACTCCAGTGTTCTGGCCTGGAGAATCCCAGGGATGGGGGAGCCTAGTGGGCTGCCATCTATGGGGTCGCACAGAGTTGGACACGACTGAAGCGACTTAGCAGCAGCAGCAGCAGCTGTACAGCAAAGTGACTCAGTTTTACACATAGGCACTTTTCAAAATGATTTTCCATTATGGTTTATCCCAGGAGATTGGACATAGTTACCTGTGCTATACAGTAGGACCTTGTTTATCCTTTCTAAATGTAACAGTTTGTATCTACCAACCTCAAATTCCCAGTCTGTCACTTTCCCTCCCCTTCCCCACCTTGGCAACCACAAGTCTAATTTCTACATCTGTTAAGTCTGTTTCTGTTTGGTAGATAGGTTCATTTGTGCTATATTTTAAATTCCACATGTAAATGATATCATATGGGATTTGTCTTTCTGACTTGCTTAAGTTAGTTTGAATCTAGTTGCCTTCATGTTACTGCAAATTGCATTATTTTATTCATTATTTATGGCTGAGTAGTATTCCGTTGTGTGTGTGTGTGTGTGTGTGTACACCACATCTTCTTTATCCATTCATCTGTTGATGGATATTTAGGTTGCTTTCCATATTTTGGCTATTGGGGATAATGCTGTTATGAACAAAGGGGTGCATGCATCTTTCTGAATTATAGTTTTTTCCATGTATATGCCAGGACTGGGATTGCTGGATCGTATGGTAATTCTAATTTTAGTTTTCTGAGCAACTTCCATATTGTTTTCCACAGTGGCTGCACCAATTTATATTCCTACCAATGACATAGGAGGTTTCCCTTTGCTCTGCACTCTTTGCGGTATTTGTTATGTGTAGACTTTTTGATGACTGTCATTCTGACTGGTGTGAGGTGGTACCTCTGTGATTTTGATATACATTAGAGTAACATTCTTAACACTTTAATTTTGAATACTTAGAAATTGAGGGAAAGGAACTTAGGTATAAAATGAGGAAGTATACAGTTTTCACTTTATTTTAAAATATATTTATAATTCATTATTACCATAAAAATGATCTGTATAAAATTTCCCACTTACTACCATTTGCCCACCCCATCCAGTCTCCAAAGGACCACTAAAACCTTTGGCATAGATACCTATACCAATAGAGCAATACTTTATTGATGTGCATATTGGTATGAGTATATATGTGATTTCTATGAATGGCATCATAATTTATATAATGTTTTACAGCCTGAACTTGTACTATTCAAGAATAAATCTTAAAGATCTTTCCACATTGCTGTTTGTATCTCCTGGTAATTCCCTATGCATTTTTAATTATTCACTTCTTTGTGTTTACATGTTTAGTTTACTTGTTTTTTGCTCTTATAATCAGTTCTTCATGCAGCACCAGTTGGAGGTGATTTTCTGTGCACATGTACACACTCTAAGGTGGAAATTGAAATTCATTTTTTTCTTTGAACATGCATGGCCAATATTATAGCATTTCAAAATTTATTATTATTTGGTAGTAGTAATAGTGGTATGTGAGGTCTCTTTCATATCAGGAAATTCTACTCAATTAAAAGGAAATGAAACTAGAAGAACATAAGAACTAGATTTGAAAGGTAATAGGAGATTTCACTGGAGAAGTGCCATTTGGTGGAGTAATTATTACTTTCCAAAAGTAGATGCAGGCATTAGTTTAGGAAACATGAAGACAGGAAATAAGTACATTTCAAAAAGCAAAACATGCTCCTTAATTATGCTTACAAAACATTGAAAACTACTATGTTTTTTTAAATGTGTGGTTTCAGTCAATGTTGAGTTAATCTTTCATCTTCCTTTTAAAGATGCCATTAAAATTTTCTGAAATGATATTATGTTTTTCAGATAAAATAGTTGTTCAGTTATAGTATAAAATGGAAGATGTATTTTTCTGCATGATAATTTATGAAAACTGTTTTAGTCATGAAATTGCCTCCTTTAGAAATCATCATTTACAGAAGGAAATTACATGTAGTAATTAAGGAAGACCAAACAGTTGACCTAAAACAAGCTGACTATCAGTTATTCCTCCAGCAAAGACGGGTTGATTTGGATTCAGAGGAGAATTTCGAGGTCTGCAAACTTCGTGAGCTGTGTGCAGGTCCCTCCATGGCAAGGGGAGAAGAGTGCTTTCTTAGAGAGGAAGGGGAAGTTGGGAGGGCTGTAGTAAACACGGTGCATGTCTTTTTATTGGTTAAGTTCTTGCCAGAAAAGAAGAAAACATTTTCTTCTTCCTCTTGTGAGAGCTGCCCCTTCTGGTATCCTGTGCGTGCATGCCCAGTCATGTCTAACTCTTTGAGACCCTATGGACTGTAGCCCATAAAGAGTTTCTGTCCATGGGATTCTCCAGGCAAGAATACTGGGTTGGGTTGCCATTTCCTTCTCCAGAGAATCTTCCCGACCCAGGGATTGAACAGACATCTCCTGCATTGGCAGGCAGATTCTTTACCACTGAGCCACTTGGGAAGCCCTCTGGTCTCCCAAGTGTATCTAATTGAGGCATGTGTATTTAATTGAGGGTTTGTGTGTGTGTGTGTGTGTGTTTTGTACAAAACTGACATATCCACTTAGGTAGCCTAACACTTCTTTTAGATGAAAATATATAATGTATTTGAACTTCAAATGTCAGAAGATTCTATTTGTACATTTACGTTATTAATGTTCTGTATTAGTGTCCTCCCAAGTAATAACACCATAGGTAGGTATTAAAATTATCATGAACAATTAATAGATGGTTGAGAATAAAACCATCTAATTTTCTCAGTTAAAAATGCATCCTAACCACCTTTTCCCCACCAAAAAGAAAGGAAAAACAAAGTTTCTTTTCTAAATTCCTAAACTCCTCCATCAAAGAAGAAAACCATTAGAGAGTAGACAAAGAGGCTAGTGAAATAAAAGTGGTCTTTGCCAATAGATTTTCCTTTGCATATCTTTTTTTCTTCAGCATGTGCGATATAACCTGGACACTCAAATGCTTTCTTGAGTAAAACAATGCAATTTTACTGAGAAAATCAAAACAACTGGAACAAGCAAGAAGCAAAAGAAGGCAGCAAGACAAGGGTTTCTTTCAAACAAAATTTGAAAAACAGCCTCTTTTTTTTTTTTTTTTTTTTGTGAGAAGGCTCTTTGAGATTTAAATCTTTCACAGTAGAAAAGATCTGCCAACATTACCTGCTAGAGATATTGGGCTTCCATTGTGGCTCAGCTGGTAAAGAATCCTCCTGCAGTGTGGAAGACCTGGGTTTGATCCCTGGGTTGGGAGGATCCCCTGGAGAAGGGAAAGGCTACCCACTCCAGTATTCTGGCCTGGAGAATTCCATGGACAGTACAGTCTATGGGGGCATAGAGAGTCAGACATGACTGAGCAACTTTCACTTTTCACTTTCACTAGAGATTCTGGCTGAGATAATCTAGATATTAAATTACTGAAAGACACCCTAAGGTATTCCCTTTCAGTCTCTTCTGGAAGCAGTTATCCCAACTTTTGAGAAATTACTTCTTGAGTCTTCTTATAATCCAAAACTTTCAGGCCATCTGTACTTTCTCTGGCAGAGCCATGATCCTTGAATTTACGATAGATCCAGTTTAATATCTTGCTGTTATCTCCTTCACTCGTTCAACTAATATTGAGTGGATATTATGTCCTGCATTTTCATTGCTTCAGTATAAAATTTAACTTGGAACTTTCTGTAAGTCCAGGCAAAACTGAAAAGGAGAGCCACATACTTTGTAGAAAGAGGAAGACAAACTGTCAAGAAATTAAATAAAAGCTGAGAGCTTTTCATGGCAGTACTGTGCCTTTCAGTAAGAGGAGTTTTGTAAGTTAGTAGGCTAATGCAGTCTGTTTATTATTTTTCCAAGTCCAAACATTGGAGTAACTGGAGGACTCAGTGTGTAAGCCCGTCTTCTGTATAAGCCAAACTTTAGTTGCTTGGGAGTTCCCAGATCCTATGGATGTGAGAGTTGGACTGTGAAGAAGGCAGAGCACCGAAGAATTGATGCTTTTGAACTGTGGTATTGGAGAAGACTCTTGAGAGTCCCTTGGACTGCAAGGAGATCCAACCAGTCCATTCTGAAGGAGATCAACCCTGGGATTTCTTTGGAAGGAATGATGCTAAAGCTGAAACTCTAGTGCTCCTTCACATTGTGGGAAAACCCAGCTTCTTTCCAGAGTCTCTGTGAAGTGTGTGTTTCTCCTCACTCCCCGCTGCTCCCCTTGCCCATGGTCACTGATCTGTCTGCATCTTGTCCCCTGGACCTGATGTTCTTTACAGCTTTTCTCCTCAGACTCAACACTGCACCTATTCTGTTCTTGCCAAAGCACAAGCAGCACAAGACTTTCCAAGTCTACAATGTTTTACAAAAACTAAGGAGAGATGGTGGAGGATTTTAGTCTAGCTCAAGTGCCAGCACTCATTTTACTTTATAATTTATATGATAGTAACCTAAAATTTCACATTTGATAATGTACAAGGGGAGATTTCTCTTTGATTAGATCCCACTTTTCTTTTTCCTTCCTTATCCGAATTACAGCCATCTTCTCAGCCAATTCTGTTTAGACCTTTATTCTCCCCTTCTAGCTGCCTTCAACCCCCTTATTGTCACTTTATGATATACAGCAGTTGACCATTAAGACCCTTTTTGAGATATTTTCTTCAATAAAGACCATCTCTACCAAGCTTCCTACTAAAATTTAGAAGTTAAGAGAGTACTCATTAACACAAAGATTTTTAGGAACCTGGTTGGATTGCAGCAGAAATATTTTTTATGTGTTCAAAATAACTCCTCAGAAGTTGTGGAACTGGGAGTAATGATTTTGTTGCTACTGTTCTGTTTCATTTGTGTGTTTTCTTCCAATTACATTAGCACACAGATAAATAGATTTTTATAAATGAATGTGTGACCTCTTATGGTAAGATGATTAACCTGTACATTAACCTTGCTTTTGTTTTTAATTCCTGTGTTTTATTTGAGAAAACAATGTATTTGAATATCTGTTGTTCTGTTCATATTAATGGCTAAAATTCCAACATTTACTAGGAGTGACAAAGACACTGTAATGGAAGGTTTACACAATTAGATGAGTAGAAGAAATTTGAGAGAATATAGTATGTTTGATTACTTGAGAAGTATATTAATTTTAGAAGAAACAAATCTGTTAGAATTTCAAGAAGACAGACTACCAGAATTAAAAATGGATTCAAAAAATATTTAATCACTGTCTACTAGGCCAGGTACTATTCTTAGAACTGGGATATAATAAATAATACATAGGAACAGGCAGTGTTTGTATTCTGATGGAAATAGACAGATCAGTTCAGTCACTTCAGTTCAGTCCCTCAGTCATGTCCAACTCTTTGCGACCCCATGAATCACAGCACGCCAGGCCTCCCTGTTCATCACCAACCCCGGAGTTCACTCAGACTCATGTCCATCGAGTCAGTGATGCCATCCAGCCATCTCATCCTCTGGCGTCCCCTTCTCCTCCTGCCCCCAATCCCTCCCAGCATCAGAGTCTTTTCCAATGAGTCAACTCTTCGCATGAGGTGGCCAAAGTACTGGAGATTCAACTTCAGTATCATTCCTTCCAAAGAAATCCCAGGGCTGATCTCCTTCAGAATGGACTGGTTGGATCTCCTTGCAGTCCAAGGGACTCTCAAGAGTCTTCTCCAACACCACAGTTCAAAAGCATCAATTCTTCGGCGCTCTGCCTTCTTCACAGTCCAACTCTCACATCCATACATGACCACAGGAAAAACCATAGCCTTGACTAGACAGACCTTTGTTGGCAAGTAATGTCTCTGCTTTTGAATATGCTATCTACGTTGGTCATAACTTTCCTTCCAAGGAGTAAGCGTCTTTTAATTTCATGGCTGCAATCACCATGTGCAGTGATTTTGGAGCCCCCAAAAATAAAGTCAGCCACTGTTTCCACTGTTTCCCCATCTATTTCCCATGAAGTGATGGGGCCGGATGCCATGATCTTTGTTTTCTGAATATTGAGCTTTAAGGCAACTTTTTCACTCTCTACTTTCACTTTCATCAAGAGGCTTTTTAGTTCCTCTTCACTTTCTGCCATAAGGGTGGTGTCATCTTCACATCTGAGGTTATTGATATTTCTCCTGGCAATCTTGACTCCAGCTTGTGTTTCTTCCAGCCCAGCATTTCTCATGATGTACTCTGCATAGAAGTTAAATAAGCAGGGTGGCAACATACAGCCTTGACGTACTCCTTTTCCTATTTGGAACCAGTCTGTTGTTCCATGTCCAGTTCTAACTGTTGCTTCCTGACCTTCATACAAATTTCTCAAGAGGCAGGTGAGGTGGTCTGGTATTCCCATCTCTTGAAGAATTTTCCACAGTTTATTGGGATCCACACAGTCAAGGGCTTTGACATAGTCAATAAAGCAGAAATAGATGTTTTTCTGGAACTCTCTTGCTTTTTCCATGATCCAGCCGATGTTGGCAATTTGATCTCTGGTTCTTCTGCATTTTCAAATTTAATATCAACTTTAATATCAAGATATCAAATTTAATATCAAGAATATGTCTTTTTTTCAGAGTTTGAGGGGTGGCAAGTTACAGATGTACAATATAGAGATTCACAATTTTTAAACGTTATATTCTCATAGTTACTATAAAATATTGGCTATATTGGATATATATTGTACAGTAAATGCTTGTGGCATATTTTATACATAAGTCTGTACCTTTTACTCCCCTACCCCTATGTTGCCCCTCTGCTCTTTTCTCTCCCCAGTAGTAACCACTAGTTTGTTCTTTGTATCTGTGAGGCATTAGTTGTATATTTTAGATTTCACATGTAAGTGATATCATACAGATATCATACATATCTGTTCAACCTATTTCACTTAGCACAGTGCCCTCCATGTTTATCCAGGTTGTTGCAAATGGCAAAATATTATGTTAATAAAATGTCTGGAGAAAAATACAGTGGCATATGGGGAATAGGAAATGACGAAGGTTGGAAAGACAGGGTTGTAAAGATGCTATTTTATTGAGCACTTGATAAGGTGACATTTGAACATAGAGCCAAAGGAATTTGTGGAGCCAGATTGTGTGATCTGTGAGAAGACGATTTCAGGAAAGCAAAGTATATGAGTGAGAACCCTGTGTCAAGTGTGGAAAAGTTGTTTGGCTTAGAATGAGTGAGGGAAGAGTAACGGGAGATGGGGCGCATTGTTGTACGGGTTATGTCAGGTTTTCTGGAATCTTGTAGTGATTTTAGCACTTTGGACTTTATTCTGAGTAAGTTCAGTTCACTTCAATTGCTCAGTCGTGTCCGATTCTTTGTGACCCCATGAACTGCAGCATGCCAGTCCTCCCTGTCCATTGCTAACTCCAGGAGTTCACCCAAACCCATGACCATTGAGTCGGTGATGCCATCCAGCCATCTCATCCTCTGTTTTCCCCTTCTCCTCATGCCCTCAGTCTTTCCCAGCATCAGGGTCTTTTCAAATGAGTCAGCTCTTCACATCAGGTGGCCAAAGTATTTGAGTTTCAGCTTCAACATCAGTCCTTCCAATGAACACCCAGGACTGATCTCCTTTAAGATGGACTGGTTGGATCTCCTTGCAGTCCAAGAGACTCTCAAGAGTCTTCTCCAACACCACAGTTCAAAAGCATCAGTTCTTCAGTGCTCAGCTTTCTTCACAGTTCAACTCTCACATCCATACATGACCACTGGAAAAACCATAGCCTTGACTAGATGGACCTTTGTTGGCAAAGTAATGTTTCTGCTTTTGAATATGCTGTCTAGGTTGGTCATAACTTTCCTTCCAAGGAGTAAGCGTCTTTTAATTTCATGGCTGCAGTCACCATCTGCAGTGATTTTGGAGCCCAGGAAAATAAAGTCTGACACTGTTTCCACTGTTTCGCCATCTATTTCCCATGAAGTGATGTGACCGGATGCCATGATCTTCGTTTTCTGAATGTTGAGCTTTAAGCCAACATTTTCACTCTCCACTTTCACCTTCATCAAGAGGCTTTTTAGTTCCTCTTCACTTTCTGCCATAAGGGTGGTGTCATCTTCATGTCTGTTGTTACTGGTATTTCTCCCGGCAATCTTGATTCCAGCTTGTGCTTCTTCCAGCCCAGCGTTTCTTATGATGTCCTCTGCATATAAGTTAAATAAGCAGGGTGACAATATACAGCCTTGACATACTCCTTTTCCTATTTGGAACCAGTCTGTTGTTCCCTGTCCAGTTCTAACTGTTGCTTCCTGACCTGCATATAGGTTTCTCATGAGACAGGTCAGGTGGTCTGGTATTCCCATCTCTTTCAGAATTTTCCCCAGTTTATTGTGATCCACACATTCAAAGGCTTTGACATAGTCAAAAAGCAGAAATAGATGTTTTTCTGGAACCTTCGGAATGGGCTTGGGAGCATTATTGTTGTCAAAATATTCCTTAATTGTGTTTCTGGAGTGGTAAGTATTTCTGTTCTGCCTAATAGCTGTAATTAGCAGGTAAAAAATGAATGTTTTTAAATTGTTCAATAGTTAAAATCGGCCAAGAGGAATTAACTGAATTCATTAAATACATCATTTTCATCCTCAAAAATGTAAAGTGATAAATCCAGGTGTTCAGTTAAAGACTGAGAATTAAAGTAGAACAACATAATTGTCTCATTCTGTGCACTGTTGTAGAAATTCTCTAAGTGAGCATCTTTTTCTTTTTCAGTTAAATTTTTTGTGTTTTTTTTTCATTTATTTTAGGTCAACATTTAATTTATGAAAATGAGACTCTATTAAGACAGACCACACATATACAAATGAAAAATTACTATTCGTCATTACTGTCATTTATTAGCTTATAGATAAATACAAGGTTTACAGAGCCAGATTCTCTGGCATGAAATCCTAAATATAAACACTTACTAGTGTTGTGATCTTAGCTAAGATTATTTAACCTTGTCTTTCAGTTTTGTCATTTGTAAAATAAGGATGAAAATCACATGTACTTCATAATGTTTGAATTAATTGAGTTAAAACATATATATATATATACACTTACAAAACATTTACATTGCTTGGCATCTAATAAATGCTTAATATATATTAGCTAAAAATATGAAAAGTGAAAGTGTTAGTTGCTCAGTCATGTCTGACTCTTTGTGACCCCATGGACTATAGCCTGCCAGGCTCCTCTGTCCATGAAATTTTCCAGGCAAGAATACTGGAGCTGGTTGCCATTTCCTACTCCAGGAGATCTTTTCCAGAAATTGAAACTGTGTCTCCTACATCTTCTGCATTGGCAGGTGGGTTCTTGGCTGCTGAGCCACCTGGGAAATCCTGGGCATAACTACATCTATGACTAAATCTAACTGTTCAAGTTTACACACACACACACACACACACACAGAATGAAATTGGATATGATTGGAAAGAAAATAAAACTACACACCTTCATTCCACTATAAATTCATGAACAAGAAGAGCAAATAAGCCTTTAATGTTTTCTAAAACTCTTTCACTCTTACACTCATATATTCTCCTTTCTCTTCATATCATTAGTACGTGTCCTCTCAACTCATTCTCAGAGGTTGACTTTGATTACTACTCCACTGTGCCGATTGAAGCTGTCAGGAGAAAACTTCCACAGACTCCCACTCCTAGTCTTACCATCTACAGGTATCCACACCTACATAGTGTGCCTTTCCATCTGTTATCACAGATGATCCACGAGTACTTATTTATGGCCAAAGGAAATTCTTCTACTTGTGAGCTAGAGTACATCTTGCCTTATCTGCTTAAGGATATCACTCCAGGAGCTGTCTCCAACTCTGCCTTATATCATTATTTTGTTTTTCTTATTTGTTTAATAACTCCCACAAGCACAAAATTTTCTATTACTCCTTATATTAAAAAAAAAAAAAGGCACAGCCATAGAGATAGTAAAAGGATTTGTGGTTGTTAAGGATTTTAAGTAGAGATGACTACATGGAACACAGGAAATTTTTCAAGCAGTAAAAAATGCTCTGTATTTTAATGTACTTTAATGATGGATGCATGTAATTATACATTTGTCCAAACCCATAGAATCTACATGAGTGAACTCTGATAAACTTTGGGTGATTGTGATGTGTCATTATAGGTTCATCAATCATAGAAAATGCACAAATCTTAGTGTTTATTAATAATTTGGTGAGCTTGATGAATGTACAACCTTGTCAAGATACATGACATTTCCATCATTTCAGAAATTTTCAAGTCCCTGAGACTCAATATCCACTCACTTCTCTGACTTTTTTCACTATAGATTTGTTTTGAGTCTTCTAAGTTTATATATAAATAGAATCAAGAATATACTCTTCTGTATTCAACATCTTTTCCTCAACATGTCTTTGAGATTACTTATATAATCATGTTGTTTTATGTGTAAGTAATTTGTTCATTTTTGTTGCTGGATAGTATTCCATAATATAATCACACCACAGTCAATTGGTTCATGTATTTTTTCTGTTGATGGTCATTTGGGTTGTTTTTATTAGGTTTTGGCTATGGACATTTCTATGCATATTTTGTACAAGTTTTTTGTTTTTTTTGTAAACATACATCTTCATTTCTTTTGGATAAATATCTAGGATTAGAATTTCTGGGTCATAAAGTAGGTATATGTTTAACTTTTAAAGAAACTGCCGTTTTTCATAGATTTTTAAAATTATTTTACTTTCACCACAAATGTGTGAGAGTTTGTGTACTTCTCATTCTTGACAATTCTTGAGTTGTTGGTCTTTTAGAATTTTTTAAATAAAGTTAGCCTTAGTCCCTTGGACTGCAAGGAGATCCAACCAGTCCATCCTAAAGGAGCTCAGTCCTGGGTGTTCATTGGAAGGACTGATGTTGAAGCTGAAACTCCAATACTTTGGCCATCTGATGTGAAGAGCTGACTCATTTGAAAAGTTCCTGATGCTGGGAAAGACTGAGGGCAGGAGGAGAAGGGGATGACAGAGGATGAGATGGTTGGATGGCATCACTGACTCAATGGACATGAGTTTGGGTGAACTCTGGGAGTTGGTGATGGACAGGGAGACCTGGTGTGCTCTGGTTCATGGGGTCGCAAAGAATTGGACACGACTGAGCAACTGAACTGAATTACCATTTTAGTGGATGTGTAGTATATTTAATTTAAATTTCTATGATTAAAAGAATTGAACATTTTTTCATAGGATTATTTAGCATTCATATACCTTCCCTTGTAAAGTATCTATAGCAGTTTTCCTGCTTTTTGTTGGATTATTTGCTTTAAACATCACATTGTAGAATTATTTTATGCATTTTGGATATCACAATTTTATCAGATATATGTTTGCCATGTTTTTTCCTTGTCTGCGGTTGTTACTTCAATTGGTATAGTATCCTATGATTAACAGCTTTTTAAGAAATTTGATGGTTAGTTTATTCTCTTCCTTTTCAAATTATTCTTTTCCTGTGTCCTATTAAAGATATATTTACCTACTCTCATGTCATAAATATATTTCCACATCATTTCATCTGGGACATCATAATTTTAGCTTTTATGTTAAGAACTGTAGTACATCTCTTTTTGATGTGAATTGTTTTTAGTTTGTATTGAATGTGTTACAATATTTTTTTGTTTTTCTTTTTTTTAATTGTTTAGTTTTGGTTGTGCTGGGTCTTTGTTGCTGCTTAGGCTTTTCTCCAGTTGGGGCAAGCTGGGGCTACTCACCAGTTCCAGTGTGGGGGCTTCTCATTGCAGTGGCTTCTGTTGTCACAGACCACAGGCTCTCGAGTGCAGGCTGAGTAGTTATGGCACACTGGCTGAATTGCTCTGTGACATGTGTGATTTTCTGGAAATAGGGATTGAACCTGTGTCTCCTGCATTCGCAGGAAGATTCTTTACCACTTAGCTGCCAGGGAAACCTTTGTTTCTATTTTTTATATTTTGAACTTTAAGCCTCAGGTCATGTGGATCTTAGCTCCCTGACCAGACGTCAAACCTCCCCACCGGCTGCATTTGAAGGCGAAGTCTTAATCACTAGACTGTCTGGAAAGTGCCTGTAGTACACCTTAAATTTATGTTTCTGAATTTGATGTGAGTTGAGTCAAGATCTTTGTCGACTGTCCCCAAATACTGATATCTACTTGCTTCAGCATCGTTTGTTTTAAAGATTTTGCATCCACACACTGCTAAATTACTTCTATTCAATTGGAATTTTAAATATAGGTCCATTTCTGGTCACTTTTCTGTTCCATTGATCTATTTGCCTCTCTTTAGGCCAATGCCTTTGTTTTGATTATTATAGTGCTACACTAGACTTTAAATCCATGTCATTAGTCCTCTAACTTTGCCCTTTATTTTCTTTTCCAAAATTGTTTAGGTCATTGTAAGCCCTTCATGTTTTCATTTAAATTTTAGAATTAGCAGCGTGTTGTTCAGCCTCCATATGTTGGAATTTTTAATAGTTTTCCTCCTGTAATTGAGATCTAATATTACTGCATTGTGGTCAGAAAATGTAGTATGTGGTCAGAAAATGTGCTTGGAATGATTTCAGTTTTTTTGAATTTACCAAGGCTAGATTTATGGCCCAGGATGTGATCTACCCTGGAGAAGGTTCCGTGTGTGCTTGAGAAAAAGGTGAAATTCATTGTTTTGGGGTGAAATGTCCTATAGATATCCATTAGGACTAACTGGTCTATTGTATCATTTAAAATTTATGTTTCCTTGTAAATTTTCTGTTTAGTTGATCTATCCATAGGTGTGAGTGGGTATTAAAGTCTCCCACAATTATTGTGTTACTGCTAATTTCCCCTTTCATACTTGTTAGCATTTGTCTTACATATTGCAGTGCTCCTATGTTGGGTGCATATATATTTATAATTGTTATATCTTCTTCTTGGATTGATCCTTTGATCATTATGTAGTGTCCTTGTTTGTCTCTTTTCACAGCCTTTGTTTTAAAGTCTATTTTATCTGATATGAGTATTTCTACTCTTGCTTTCTTTTGGTCTCTATTTGCGTGGAGTATCTTTTTCCAGCCCTTCACTTTCAGTCTGTATGTGTACCTTGTTTCGAGGTAGGTCTCTTGTAGACATAAGGGTCTTGTTTTTGTATCCATTCAACTAGTCTTTTGGTGGGGGCATTCAACCCATTTACATCTAAGGCAATTATTGATAAGTATGATCCTGTTGCCATTTACTTGTAGTTTTGGGTTCGAGTTTATATACCTTTGTTGTGCTTCCTGTCTAGAGAAGATCCTTTAGCATTTGTTGGAGAGCTGGTTTGGTGGTGCTGAATTCTCTCAGCTTTTACTTGTCTGTAAAACTTTTGATTTCTCCTTCATATTTGAATGAGATCCTTGCTGGGTACAGTAATCTGGACTGTAGGTTTTTTTCTTTCATCACTTTAATTATGTCCTGCCATTCCCTCCTGGCCTGAAGATTTTCTATTGAAAGATCAACTGTTATCCTTATGGGAATCCCCTTTTGTGTTATTTGTTGTCTTTCCCTTGCTGCTTTTAATATTTGTTCTTTGTGTTTGATCTTTGTTAATCTGATTAGTATGTGTCTTGGGGTGTTTCTCCTTGTGTTTATCCTGTTTGGGACTCTCTGGGTTTCTTGGACTTGGGTGACTATTTCCTTCACCATTTTAGGGAAGTTTTCAACTATTATCTCCTCAAGTATTTTCTCATGGTCTTTCTTTTTGTCTTCTTCTTCTGGGACTCCTATGATTTGAATGTTGGGGCATTTAACATTGTCCCAGAGGTCTCTGAGATTGTCCTCATTTCTTTTAATTCGTTTTTCTTTCTTCCTCTCTGACCCAACCAAAAAATAGGCCAAAGAACTAAACAGACATTTCTCCAAAGAAGACATACAGATGGCTAACAAACACATGAAAAGATGCTCAACATCACTCATTGCAAATCAAAACCACAATGAGGTACCATTTCACACCAGTCAGAATGGCTGCTGTCCAAAAGTCTACAAGAAATAAATGCTGGAGAGGATGTGGAGAAAAGGGAACCAACCCTTTTACACTGTTGGTGGGAATGCAAACTAGTACAGCCACTATGGAGAACAGTCTGCAGATTCCTTAAAAAACTGGAAATAGAACTGCCATATGACCCAGCAATCCCACTGCTGAGTATATACACCAAGGAAACAAGAATTGAAAGAGACACGTGTACACCAATATTCATCACAGCACTGTTTATAATAGCCAGAACATGGAAACAACCTAGATGTCCATCAGCAGATGAATGGATAAGAAAGCTGTGGTACATATACACAATGGAGTATTACTCAGCCATTAAAAAGAATACATTTGAATCAGTTCTAATGAGGTGGATGAAACTGAGCCTATTATACAGAGTGAAGTAAGCCAGAAAGAAAAACACCAATATAGTATTCTAACACATATGTATGGAATTTAGAAAGACGGTAACGATAACCCTGTATACGAGACAGCAAAAGAGACACAGATGTATAGAGCAGTCTTTCGGACTCTGTGGGAGAGGGCGAGGGTGGGATGATTTGGGAGAATGGCATTAAAACATGTATATTATCATATGTGAAATGAATTGTCAGTCCAGGTTCAATGCATAATATAGGATCTTTGGGGCTGGTGTACTTGGATGACCAGAGGGATGGGATGGGGAGGGAGGTGGGAGAGGGGTTCAGGATGGGAACACATGTACACCTGTGACAGATTCATGTCAATGTATGGTGAAACCAATACAATATTGTAAAGTAATTAGCCTCCAATTAAAATAAATAAACATATTAAACATAAATAAAAATAAAATTATTGAAGAAAAAATAAAATAAAAATAAAAAAATAGAATTAGCTTGTCAGGTTTTACAGAACAGCTAGGATTATTGATTGGATTTGTATTGCATTTTGGCATGATTTGTGTTTTTAACTATCAGTTCAGTTCAGTTCAGTCACTCAGTTGTGTCAAACTTTTGTGACCCCATGAATTGCAGCACGCCAAGCCTCCCTGTCCATCACCAACTCCCGGAGTTCACTCAAACTCACGTCCATCGAGTTAGTGATGCCATCCAGCCATCTCATCCTCTGTCGTCCCCTTCTCCTCCTGCCCCCAATCCCTCCTAGCATCAGAGTCCTTTCCAATGAGTCAACTCTTCACATGAGGTGGCCAAAATACTGGAGTTTCAGCTTTAGCATCACTCTTTCCAAAGAAATCCCAGGGCTGATCTCCTTTAGAATGGACTGGTTGGATCTCCTTGCAGTCCAAGGGACTCTCAAGAGTCTTCTCCAACACCACAGTTCAAAACCATCAATTCTTTGGTGCTCAGCCTTCTTCACAGTCCAACTCTAACATCCATACATGACCACAGGAAAAACCATAGCCTTGACTAGATGAAACTTTGTTGGCAAAGTAATGTCTCTGCTTTTCAATATGCTATCTAGATTGGTCATAACTTTCCTTCCAAGGAGTAAGCGTCTTTTAATTTCATGGCTTCAATCACCATCTGCAGTGATTTTGGAGCCCCAAAAAAATAAAGTCTGACACTGTTTCCCCATCTATTTCCCATGAAGTGATGGGACTGAATGCCATGATCTTTGTTTTCTGAATGTTGAGCTTTAAGCCAACTTTTTCACTCTCCTCTTTCACTTTCATCAAGAGGCTTTTTAATTCCTCTTCACTTTCTGCCATAAGGGTGGTGTCATCTGCATATATGAGGTTATTGATATTTCTCCCAGCAATCTTGATTCCAGCTTGTGCTTCTTCCAGCCCAATGTTTCTCATGATGTACTCTGCACATACGTTAAGTAAGCAGGGTGACAATATACAACCTTGACATACTCCTTTTCCTATTTGGAACCAGTCTGTTGTTCCATGTCCAGTTATGACTGTTGCTTCCTGACCTGCATATAGGTTTCTCAAAAGGTAGGTCAGGTGGTCTGGTATTTTTATCTCTTTCAGAATTTTCCACAGTTTATTGTGATCCACACAGTCAAAGGCTTTGGCATAGTCAATAAAGCAGAAATAGATGTTTTTCTGGAACTCTCCTGCTTTTTCCATGATCCAGTGGATCTTGGCAATTTTATCTCTTGTTCCTCTGCCTTTTCTAAAACCAGCTTGAACATCAGGAAGTTCACGGTTCACATATTGCTGAAGCCTGGCTTGGAGAATTTTGAGCATTACTAGCGTGTGAGATGAGTGCAATTGTGCGGTAGTTTGAGCATTCTTTGGCATTTCCTTTCTTTGGGATTGGAATAGTGAGCCTTCTAATACATAAAAAAGATACATCTCTACTTTTCTTTTTGTCTAAGTAGTATGTTCAGTGAAAAGTGTTTATATTTTTTGAAAGAAAATTATCCAAGTGTATTATATGACAGTGCTGTTAATACAACTCAAAATTGTTCCAGTTTTTTGCAATTATATAAAAATATAATTGATTTTTTTTTATAGTCACTATACCTGGAAACCTTTCTATCTTACTTATTAGTTGAAGTAATTGATTTGGAAATTAGAAGAATTATCTGCTCAGAATTAAATGGCAATTATGTCATTTTCAAATATGGAGACAGTTTTCTTTCTTCCTTTCTGATCTTTATTTATTTTTTATCATCTCATTATATTGCATAGAACCCACAGTATATGTGACATGTATGCAGTGTTACTGATCTTTAGGAGGGAAAATTCAATACTTCACCATAATATATGGTCTTAGCTGCATTTTTAAATAAGTTTTTGCAGAATGAATGAATTATTTTTTAGTTCTCTTTTTCATCATGAATGTGAGTTGGGAGGGTTTTTTTGTGACTATTGAGATAAATGTAAATTTTCTTCTTCTTTCCATTAATATCTTGTATTATATGATATTAAAATATTAAACTAAATTTGAATTCTAACAGTTTGGTCATGACATGCTTTCTTTTTAAATTTAGAACTCAATATGCATCTTAGATTTTTTTTCAACCTGTATAATCTTTTCTTGAAATGTATTTATCAAATTTTTGTATAGGGTTATGATGGCCACATAAATTGTGAAGTGTTTCTTCCTCTACAATCTTTAAACATGTTTTTTGCATGAAGTTGTAGTATTTGTTTTTTGCAAGTTTGATAGAATTCACCAGTGGACTGCTATGAGTTTTGTGGAAAGATTTCTTTAATTAATTCAAGTTCTGTAGTATTTACAATGATACTAAAAGCTTCTGTATCAACTTATGTCATTTTTGGTAAGTAGGTTTTCTACAGAATTTTTCCATTTTATCTGTGTAATCTAGTTTACTGGTATAAAGTTGATCCTAATAGTCTCTTAGTTTAAGTCCAAAGAATCTATAAAAAATATTCTTCTTGCATTCTGAATTTTGATAATTTTATCTTTCTATCCTTTTTCCTGATTGGTTTATAAGGGTAATTGTGTTTATTTCATGCTCATCAAATATTCCCTATACTATTTCTAATTATATTTTATAATACTATATTTAAATCTTCAAGTATTATATTTATTCTACAGTTATACATAAGACTAAATCAAATATACTATATATCATGGCAAAAAAAAAAAGCTAATTATAATAATATGTTTCTTGTTCAAGATTTTAAAAATAATGATTGTTGACCCATTTTTAGAATTTATAAGTTTAAACAGATGTCTTCCTTAGAGTGTTAATATTTATTAACAAATATTTCTACATTTCTACATTAACAAATGATATTCATTTCTACAAATGATAATATTTCTACAATTTAACACAAAAACTTGAGCTCACATTACATATTCATAGGATATATTTCTGCCTAAAATATAAATTATTTTTAAGTTGATGTAGTTTGTAATTAAACCTTATATAGAAGGCAATTCATTAACAAGCTAATTATCTTTTCCTATGAAGCATTTTTATTTTATTCATAATTTTTGTGTTTTAAGGTAGTAAAGGGAGACTTCCATTCATATCTCAGCCTATACTGAACCATGCATAGTCATTATTAAAATGTAGTTTTTATAAAACCTTTTTTTCAACTCTTTGTTTTAGTATTAAAACATCTATTGTTACTTGATATGAAATTCTAATGTAAAAAGAAATTTCGTGGAGAAAAAACTGTAATCTAGATGTTTGAAGATAGAGCAATGGACATATTTTTCTTAGTATTTTTGAAAGGCAAATGGTTATACTTAATATTACATGTCTGAAAATTACTTTGAAGCTGCACAGGGAAAATGCCTAAAAGAAATTAATGATTAATTGTGGAGATTTATATGTGCTATTCCATTTAATCATAAGCTAAGAAAGAAATAAGAACAAGGAGGTTATAAGTCCGAAATGGAAGAAGGCTCTATGGGCCTAAAGCCATTATTCTAGAAAATAAATCCTGCCACACATCTAAGGGAATGAACACAGTAAATTTCAGGATTTGGAAAATGTTTCTTGTGGGAGAGAATCCCATTAAAGTAGATATGAATTACTTCAAAAGAAGGTCCATGGCAGTGTCAACTGCCTTTAACATGAAGAATACTTCCCTCCTCATTTCATTATGTTTGTATCAAATTCTGTGATTTTTGTTTATGATCAATAAGCAATTTCTTCTAAGAAGACTGAAAGGTTACAGCCTGGTTTGCTCACAATAATGATGATTTACTGGAATGTGAGTCATCCCTATTTATTTCAGCATATTGAATCATCAATTATCAGAGGCCCTGATGGGTTCGCTGTATTTATAACTGTCCTTTGACTAATGGAGGTTTGAGTTCCTATCATAATGTAAGCCAAACATTGATTTTAGTTTATAAGACCCGGTTTCCTCCATCAAATACACTCTTAGTAGGAACCAGTATTACATAGCTTCATTCGTTGTCAACTGAAGGAGAGACTCAATCAAGGAATGAACGGAGATGGGATGAATGGACAATTCTGAGCTAAGCTGATTTTCATGATTAACAACAAGAAATTGACTAAGTCTGAAATGAATTCATTTAAAAATTTTATTTTGCATTTCTGAAAAAAAGTAAATATAACACATTTAACATAGCATATTAATACATGTAATAATCCTTACCACTTTCTTATCCACTAACATTTTAGTACTCTTATCATTTGCTAAGTTAGTAAGCAACTCTTGTTTTCCTTTTACCAAATGTATTACCTTGAAAATCCTCCACAGAGCTTTGCCTTTTTTCTTCTGTTTGGATAGTGTTGGTATTTGTTTCAGAAAATAACTGTGTTTATCATGGTCACATTTATTTCCTTGGGATCTATATGTTTTCTAAGTATGTGGTTGTTTGGGATTAAATTCTAACTGAAGGCATTCAGGACTTTAAATATTTGGAATATTTAGAAATTTTAATAACTGGTCAGTAACTACACCTAGTCCTCACAAAGACTGTTCTTTTAGCTCAGAATCTTAGCCTCAAAATCTACATGCTTTTTTCTCAGAGAAGGCTGGTTCTTTCTTTTTAAAGTGCTATGCTATGCTATGCTATGCTATGCTAAGTCACTTCAGTCGTGTCCAACTCTGTGTGACCCCATAGATGGCAGCCACCAGGCTCCCCCGTCCCTGGGATTCTCCAGGCAAGAACACTGAATTGGGTTGCCATTTCCTTCTCCAACGCATGAAAGTGAAAAGTGAAAGTGAAGTCACTCAGTCATGTCCGACTCTTAGTGACCCCATGGACTGCAGCCTACCAGGCTCCTCCATCCATGGGATTTTCCAGACAAAAGTACTGGAGTGGGGTGCCATTGCCTTTTCTGACTACTTCAATGTAAATCACTATTTTTTTCTTTAATTGGCAGTTAATACCAAAAGTAATCTGCCAAAAATTAATCTTCTGTGATGAATATATGAAGTGTTGTATTTTTTTCTATAACAGTGTTTTATAGATCTGCAAATGCAACATTTTCATATGTATACTTTCTTAAAAAATTGAGTGTCTTCTTAAGGCAAGGCTTTGTACTAGGTATAAGATTTGTAGTCATCAATAGAACATACGTAGACTCTATCCTTGTAGAACTAGAGCAAAAAATAGGAAAGAGCTAAATATATATCCAATTTATTACCTTTGTGAAACATGCTATAACGTTCAAGTATAATGTTCTATGAGTGTAAAATAGGATTGCCACTTAACATGACTAATTCATCACTACCAGAATCTTGATACTGGCAAGCTACCAGCATATAAAAACATAAGATTAGAAACCTAGCTTTGTCATTTTATATTAAGGGTGACGTATGAGTAACACGGATTTATCAAAGTCAGAAAATAAGCCTTAAACATAACCTGATAACTGTCCCTTAACTAGTCACTAAAGATCAAAAGGAAATGAGATGGTTCCTGCTTTTTAGATATTCATGGTATAAAGAGAAGTTATAGATATACAAATGCCCTGGTGGCTCAGACTGTAAAAAGTCTGCCAGAAATTCAGGAGACCTGGGTTCGATCCCTGGGTCAGGAAGACCCTCTGGAGAAGAAAAGGGCAACGCACTCCAATATTTTTGCCTGGAGAATTCCATGGACAGAGGAGCCTGGCAGGCTATAGTCCATGGGCTTGCAAAGAGTCAGACACGACTGAGCGATTGTCACTCTCTATACATATACATTGGGCTTCCCAGATAGTTCAGTGGTAGAGAATATGCTTGCCAATGCAAGAGATGCAGGTTCAGCCCCTGGGTCGGGAAGATCCCTTGGAGGAGAAAATGGCGACCCACTCTAGTATTGTTGCCTGGGAAATCCCACGGACAGAAGAGCCTGGTGAGCTACAGTCCATAGGGTCACAAAGAGACACGACTGAAGTGACTGAGCACGCACATACTTCTATTTGAATACGTTTCAGTCATAAATACTATAGTATTCAGGTTGTTGAATCTATGGATGCAGAACAGTATATAAGAAGGAACCATATAGAGTGAGGGCCATTTATAAGTTAGACTCAGATTTTCAACTGTGTGGAGGGTTGTTCAACAACTCTCTCATTGTTCAAGGGTAAACTGTACATTGTGATTCAGCTTCTCCTTCTACCAGATCTTGCCTTTCTCACATTCTTACAGGCAAACTTCCCAAGAACACTGTCTAGCAACTTTTCTGTTAAAAACTCACATGTTCAGGAAACGTGAGCTAAGATAGTACCAATACAAATCCCAGAACTTCCATTTCATTAAAATATGTTATTGTTTAAATTAAAAAAAAAATTTGTGGGGCTTATGACATAGGTAGATGTAGATTGTTTCACAATAAAAGTAAAAAGTAGATGTGGGAATAATGGTAATATTCCTTTTATACTGAAGAGATATAATATTACTTGAAGAAAGACTGATAAGATGCATATTGCAAATCCTAGAGCTTCTACTGTATAAACTTAAAAATTATAGCTAAGCTAGTAAGATAAGACCATGGTAGAGAAAGAATAATGAAAATATTTAAATAGTCAGAATTCAGAGACAAATAACAAAAAATATGGCACACTCTTTTCCTTGGTGCTGCCTGTGGAGGTGGTAGTCATTTCTTTGGCATCATGGCCACCCTCAGACCTCTCATGAAGTCAAAGATTACCACAAAGAGGAGTGAGAAGTCCATTCAGTGCCAGTTAGACTGATTATGTCAGAATTAAATGGAATTGGCAGAAACCCCGTGGAATCGGCAGTAAGGCGCACAGAAGATTCAGGGGCCAGATCTTGATGCCCAGCTGTTGGAGAAACAAGAAGACAAAGCACGTGCTGTCCAGGGGCTTCTGGCAGTTCCTCATCCACAGCGTCAAGGAACTTGAAACACTGCTGATGTGCAACACACATTACTGTGCTGTGATTGCTCACATCGTCTCCTCCAAGAAACTCAGAGCCATTGTGGAAAGAGCAGCCTGGCTGGCCATCAGAGTCACCAATCCCAGTGCCAGTCTGCACAGCAAAGAAAATGAATAGACAGCTTGTGTGCACATTATATTTGTGTTAAAATCATAAAACTAAATATATATATATATATATGGGATAAATTGAAAACAAATAGCCAGATCATACTTTAAAACAGCCATATAAATTATTAGATTAATTATAAATGTGCTAAACTTTTCAAATAAATGGCAAAGGATATTACACTGCATTTTAAAACTAAATCCAATTGTATGTTGTCTAGAGAAAATAAATTTTAAATATGAAGTTGCAGATTGTCTGAGAGAAGGATGGAAAAATATACAGCGAAGTCCTCAAAACCAGGAGTATTAATAAAGATGAAAAGGAGCATTTCATAAAAAAGTGTGAGCTCAACATGAAAATATAATAATTCTTAAGCTCTAATAATAGAGATTCATAAACTTATGAAGCAAATATTGAAAAAGTCTATAAACAAAATTAGGCAAATCCACAATTATGGTTGAAATTTCTGCAGAAAATTACAAGGATACAAAAGACTTGAATAAATTATCAATCAACAGTCATATTGAAATTTATAGAATAATTCACCCAACAAAACAAAGTGTTTTCAAAGAGCACATTCAACAAGTGGAACATAAAATTGATTAATGCTTCACTGAAAAAATGATACCAAGCAGTTGTTTGGGACACCTTTCATCTGATTTCACGTTAAATGGAAGCATGTTATGGGGATGACTCTTTAAGGTTATCCAGACTTTGAAGTACACACATCATTTATTAAAGATGATAGGAGCAATTTCATTTGGAAAGCAGGACTTTCTAGTTAATACTACAGTAGTATTGACTACATCAGTTGGAAATGCCCTATGACTAACTTTCTATTCCTTAACTGGTAGGGCATATTTTCTCCAGTGTGCATCCCTCAGATACTTTGTAATGTTATGTAGTAAATTTCAAGGAATTTTATGCCATTTTTAGCTTGTTACTTATATGAGATTATCCTGAAAAACAATCTCTTTCCCCTCAAATTCACTATTAATCTATTAATTATGTTTAATTACTCTATCTTAGTACTTCCATACTGAAGAATGGGCTCAGAAGTATACAGCCTTTTGATTATGTGATTTTTAGAATAAATGGTTTGTTTGGTATATTCCCTAGCATCATCTCCCTGGGCTCTTAAGTTGCATTAATTTTGGGCAGTTCATGTGACGATGTTTTTAATTATAGCCTATTTAGTAGTTTTATCCTTTAAGATCACAAAAATTTTATTTGATGTTTTCTTAAAATAGTTGTGTTCTATCCAAACAATAAATTGAAACTACTAGGCACCCAGCATTTACAAATATCAAAAAATATTCTGAGCTACCTAGGGCACAAAAGAACACACTCTATATGAACCCATGTATATACTATCACAGAATAGGTAAACCTAATCCGTAGTAGTAGCATGTCAGTTATTGCCTAAGCCAGAGGTGAGGGTGGATAAAATGCAAACAAGGAAGACTGGCAGGGGATTATCATGGAAATATTCCGTATCTTGATAGGGTTGATGAACATATGGGTGTATACATTTGACAAACTCACCAAATTGTAAACTTAAAATATGTGCTTTTTTATTGAATGTAGATCACATTTCAGTAAATTTAATGAGTAAAAACAAAACAAAAACAAAAAGCTATTGTGTAGAAAGAAGAATGGAAGTAGAGAGATTAGCTAGAGTGCTGTGAATAATCTGAACAATGATGGTTTACATAATAGAAATGAAAACAAAACAGATTTAGGATATATTTTGAAGGCAAATTGTACATGATATCTTGATAATTTATATATGTACATTTGACAGTGAGGATTCTGATGGATAATGAGCAATAATGAAAATCCCTGAAAATTTGGCTTAAATTGGATGGAGTTATTTATTCAAAAAAGTTAATCTGAGAAAACAGCTAGTTTGGTAGTTGAGTTCTATGGAGAATCAAGAGTTCTGTCTTGACTGTGTTAATCTTAAGATGCTTTTTAAAATGCCTGTGGACAAATATTCAGTGGATGTTGGATATATGATTCTGGAGTTGTAAGACATATTTGGATATTGAGGTACAGATGTGGACGTCATAGTAAACAAGTTCCTAGAGAGCCCAGGACATTTAATAATTGAAGAGAAGAGGAAGCAGCAAAGAAGAGATGAAACAGCTAACAGTTCAGACGCTCAGTTACAAGCACATAGGGTCGTAGACGTTAAGAGATGAGAAAGTTTTAGTAAGGAAGGTGACCAGCTATGTAGAAAGCAGTGGAAAGATCTGGTTAAATAATGAACTGTAACCACCGGATATTTGTTTTTGTGACCCTGACAAGGTTTTTCCTCTGGAATAGAAGGGATGAAAACTTGATTGAATTGGATATGAAAGATCTTATGACATGGCTCTTTATCCAAAAAATTTACAATGAATTGAGAAGGAATGGAACAGTGGTAGGAAGATAATTTAGATCAAGGTCATGGGAGATTTTATTTGATTAGTTTTTAAAAACCCAATATTAGTGCTTAGTTGTATGCTGGTGGTAATATTCCACCAAGAAATGAGAAATTATTGATGCAGGAGAGGGAGTGTTTGAGGAAAGTCTTTAAGAAGCCATGGGATGTAAACCCCAAGTAGAAGAATTTAATATATAATTAATGCCGTATTTCACTTTGGGATACATAACATCATGCTAAAAGAATGTATTGCTCTCTTTGTGCTTAATGTAGAACCAAAAGAAAATCAGCAAAATAAGATCGGGCTCAAGTTAAGATTTGATTAATATTCTTTGATTTATTTTCTGGTTTGGAACACATAATTTTCCCAGTTCTATATATTCTTCAGGGGTATCTTGCCTTATATCCTATAAAGTGAAAATAAAAAGAATGAATTTTCTAAAGGTTATACTATTTGTTGTATTTATTGAAGGAAAAAAACAAATAAACAATTTTATCCTGATGGAAAAACAGATGAGACTGAACAGCAGATGAGACTGTGGAAACAAAAGACAGAATATGAGAATCTGGTTGCAGGGTCTTCTGTTCAAAAGAACATAGTCCTTCAAAAATCTGCAGCCACAGAAACTGCCATTCCCAGTCCTGTGATCTACAGAGCATGACTGTTGGGTGTTACAGAATTGCACACCTGTCAGTAGTGAAAGACTGAATTTCTGTAGTCAGTTCTTGACCAGTTACATTTGGAGCTAAGGACAACTCTTCACATGGTGTGGTGAATGGAGCCAGTGAAATATTTAAGGGCCAGAGCATGAAGTGACTTTAAAATCCCATGAAACAAAGGGTGACTTACACATGAGAAGTAAACATGAGGTTGTGAAAGCCTGAGCTCAAGTCTCAGGAAAAAAGAGTGAAAAAAGCAAATTATTTTCTCAAATACTTGCATTTAAACTTTTAGTCCTTTCACTGGGGTGACTACCAAAATTGTGAAAGGATTTCCTATTCTTTCTGGTAGGTTTCGGGAATTTGGGTCATTCCCTTGCTCCTTCTCCTACCTCCACCAAACATTGTTAACACTAAAACAGGTGTATCAGTTAGGATCCTTTAGGTGGAAATCACTGAATAAACTAAAAGTGGCTTAAACAAAGAGAATAATGTGAATGTGCTGTATTGAATAATTGGAAGTCCCAAGGTCAGCTCTATCAGAGTTGGTTACCTTCTAGGCTCCATGGTGTGAGGGTTCCTGGTCACTCTCTCTGGGAATCTCTAGACTTTCCCTCTTTCAGCCCAGAAAGAATACAAATAGCTCCTAACATAGAGACATCACATGGCAGTGGCAAAGGTAGGAACAAGTGAATCCTTATTTTATCTCCCTTTTGTTACTTATGAGAAAAACAATCCCAGAAGCCTCTCACTAGACTTTCCTCTTTGTCTTGTTTCTCTGAGACATGATAAGGGAAATGAAATTATCGTGACTGGCATAGACTGATTAACATCTAGCCCTGGAGATAGGCAAGGGCCCTAAAGATTCACAAAAAATTTAGCTCCTTCATAAAGCTGGGTTTCTGCCAGCAAAGCAGATAGGAGGACTGTGATGGCTAAGGGGGCAATGCATGCAAAATGAGTAGCAGAGTGACTAGTGCACAAAGGCATTTAGTTAACATTAAGTGCTCTTACTGTTTTATCAAGCTGATCTTATGGGAAATACAGTAGGAGACCCCAGCCTCACAAACTACATTTTCTGACCTTCATCCAACCTGTCATCAGTAGTATAGTTAGCCCTAGCTGGCTTTACTTTCTTTCTTTGACTGGAAATCTTTTGTTACCCTGTTTGTCTCACTCCAACAGTAGTAGATAATGAGTTGTCTGCCTCATTGATTTCCAAAATTTTGCATATTGTAGCTAAACTGATCTTTCTAAAGGCAGATCTAATCATGTCACCATCGTCCTTAAGAGCTTATCACACAATTCCTCACTGTATTACATCTGAAGGTTGAACTCTTTGGAATCATGTCCATGTAGTTGGTCTTCAATGCAGGTGGAGGGTGGCTCCTCTGCCCTTTGGTTCTGCCATATGGAACATACAGTCTCCTTGGTGCAGGAGAGAAACAGAAGACTTGCAAGTAGGGTCTTCATTATCCACAAATAATCAGGTGCACAGCCCATCTGTCAGGGTCTGAGAAGTGCCATCTTGCTTTCACCCAGAACAGGGGGAGGACATGCTTTTAGGGAACGCTGTTGCAATAGATACCGAGATGTGCCTCCTAGATCCCCCTTCAAGGAAATACTTGCTGCCCAAATGCAGAGAATTCATGTCTCAGCAAATGGGAGCTGGGAGCTGCCTTGTCTGACGTCATGTCTTTCCTGGGACAGTCCACTTGTAACTGAGTGAGGCAAAGAGATAAAGACATGGCCATTTTGGCCCATGTATGTAACTCTGAAAGGCACTGCTCACTCGCAAATTCTCTGCTGGGCTGGCCAGGGCTTTCTTGTGCTTGCCTTGCAGTTTGACTTCTTCCTCTGCTTTATACTATTTCACCATTTCTTTCATATGTTTTGATCCCTTATGAACATCTTGTATCCCATACTCTGCTTGGTATCTGCTTCTGTAAATTACAACCTGCGACAACTAGTAATTCCTAGCAGACAGTCCTTTAGTGTTCAACTTTCTTTTCTACCTCAATAATCTTTACCTAACTTGGATATTTTTTGCTCCAGATGTATAGAGTTCCTGAGTGTAAGTACCTAAGTGCTGCTAAGCATTTTTTTTTTTCTCTTTTTCACTCTCTCATTCTAAGGCTGCCAATGGGTAGATAGATACTTAGAAAAAAGTCATCTGCCCAGGCCCAATAGGAGCTAAACCAGGGAGTTCAGATTCAGATCCTCCTTTGCCCTTTACAACTTTACAGCCTGTTTCCTTTCAACAGTTCAAACCTCCACTGACTGGAGCATCCTTTCTACCTTCCCTTTGAGGAGCTCACTGGTAGTCACTCAGCTCAGCAACAGTAACTCCAGAAAACTTCCAAAGTTATCCCCTCTCCTTGCATGGGCTGTCTTCCTGTGTTACTCAGATAGCTAATAGCCCAACTGCTTATCCCCATCTTGGTACTTATCAATACTGTATTATAATCATCTTTTTCTGTCTAGCATCTCTAATGGCTAACCAGTACCTGGTGTATCTTTCTTTACCTATTTCTCAAAGGGATTTCAAGTGATTTAGCGTCAGCCCATAGTAGGTACTGAAAAGCATTTATTGACTAAATTCAGTAAAGCTCTTTTTCTTCTAGCTATGTGCTTGCTCTATCATCCTAGGTTAAAAGAGGAAAGAATAGTACCATTTCTAGAATGTGTGCAAAAATCATCTGCAAGTCTAAAGGAATTTAGTTCATTTATATTTCTTTTCCAGTTCTGATAGTTGGCCATACCTGTGGCTGACTACACAGTGTGACATAGCCATGATAGCTTGAGAAGGCAGAGGTATCTAGTGGATGGAGAGCTCTTCCTAGACATAAATATTTTCCGTTCTTTTCTTTTTTCTCCTAAATCCACATTCAACATCTGTGGCATGCAAGGCCCCTTCAAGTTTTAGTATCTCAGTCAGTTTATATAATCATATTCAAGATGCATGTGTGTAAGAGGAATTATGACATATGAGTATTCACATTCTGGTTCTCTTCCCTGTCCCCAAATACTGTCCTCATTAATTTTATTAACATATTAAGCAGATGAAAGGAAAAATATTCTAAGTAAAATGTTCCCCCAGGTAAGATGAAGGTGAGTGTGGAAAGATGATGGGAGTGTAGATGTTTATATTGATTTTTGATTATTATGTATCTTTCTGCTGCTGCTGCTGCTGCTGCTGCTAAGTCGCTTCAGTCGTGCCCGACTCTGCGCAACCCCATAGACGGCAGCCCACAAGGCTCCCCCGTCCTGGGACTCTCTAGGCAAGAACACTGGAGTGGGTTGTCATTTCCTTCTCCAATGCATGAAAGTGAAAAGTGAAAGTGAAGTCACTCAGTCGTGTCTGACTCAGTGATCCCATGGACTGCAGCCTACCAGGCTCCTCTGTCCATGTGATTTTCCAAGCAAGAGTACTGGAGTGGGTCGCCATTGCCTTCTCCGATATATCTTTCTACATAAGATTTAATTTTTGGCCTGTGAACAAAGTAAGTTGATTAAACATTTCTTGTGAGTTTAATAATCACCATTTGCAGGAGGGAGAATGGGGGTGATCTGCAAACTCCATGGTGAGAAAAAGTGGTATCATTGATGAAAATGCAACCTACAGGGGGATCACTTTATATTCCTTGACGATGGTGTCATTGAGGAAGTTAATCTCAAAATATGAAGTGAGAGGAAAACATAAGGGTATAGTATCTAAGTGCTGTAATTTGATAGTGAGATGAACTATTGCCTGTTTAAAATGCATCAGGGTTAGGAGGATAGGAAGAAATAGACATTAGTCAAAAAGAACCTGAACATTATCTATTAGAAGGAATAAGTATGTACAAAATCAAAAGCTGTATGGGGCTTATATTCATTTAGAAGGCACTGATAACAAACACTGAACCTGGCAGATATTCACTAACCTTTTATATCAGAGATCCCCGAGTCTCCATGATTCACTCTCTGAAGGATTAGTACCTGGTATAATTCAGGGCACCTCAAGGATTCTGAATTCATGTAGTCACTAATGTTCTTCCTGATTGATGAGTGTTGTACTGATTGTCACCTCTGATATGCATGAATGTTTAAACAGAGTTTCTCCCTGTAAGCAGCAAAAGCCTCCGACATTTTATTAAATTAAATTTTAATAGAATAAATCCATTTTACTGTCCTTTCAGTAAATTCAGAGTTCCTGAAGTAGGAGGTGATTAAATTCATTAAATCTGGTTGCCAACTGCCTACTGTTCCCAGGTCTCATTCCTTTAAGGCACAGGGCTGTGGCCTTATCTTCTCAGCAGCTCATCCAATAGATCCTGGGTGTCTTCCTCTGGCTTATTTTGGAAAATTCTTTCTGTAAAGTGACTTTCGTCCATCATCTCCCCTTATCCGGCAGCAGCACATCTGTCAAGGGATTCTACTTTTCCTTAGGTACATAGTGCCTAATGACAATACTAATTTTTCTTCTGAACAGATAAAGAGAGATAAAGAAGGCAAAAAGACATGAAAAATACTTTTTTTTCACTGATTTTTAAACTGAAGAACAAATGATATTGTCTGCCTTGTACAATATGAATAGCTTCTGCTTTTAAAAATAAGTATCTCAAACTTGATGAATAGCTGATCCTGATAATTTCAGTTGAACTGAAGGTTTGGAAAAATATTCAACCAATAGCATTAAGTTATACAGGGTATTGGGAGGTACTACATTCTTTTATAATAAAAGTGTTCATAACATAAATGTTTCTCTCTGGTCAAGGAATAAAATAGTTAACTCTTGATAATCACTATGTTAAAAAAAAAACAACAAAACTTGGACAGTTAAAAGTCCATTAATAATCTAAGTCTACAGTGCTACCGAGAGTGTACTTTAGATTATTATTGTTTGGAGAATGAATGGAAATTACTGTAGTGGAAAAAACAACTGAACCACTCTAAAAAGAATCAGATTGGGAGATTATAGAATCCTCTATGGAACAAACAGTACTTTATTAAAAGCCAGAAAGAGTCTTTTATCAATGGGTACATACAAAAAACTGCCATTAATCTATGAAGTGATGCTAATGAGATCATCATTTTCCAGGTAGAAATTTCGTTTATTTCACTGCATGAAAAGGGAGAATTTTCTAGCGTTTTTATTTCACTCTTTGTTGCAGTATGCTTTGAATAAGATAATCTCCTTTATTTTTCATAGAAGAATAAAAAGCATGTACATTGCCTATGCAATTTAAAATATAAATTTTATTGATTTAATTTAAATTGCTCTTCAGTTCAGTTAAGTTGCTCAGTCGTGTCTGACTCTGCGACCCCATGAATCGCAGCACGATAGGCCTCCCTGTCTAGCACCAACTCCTGGAGTTCACTCAAACTCATGTCCATCGAGTCAGTGATGCCATCCAGCCATCTCATCCTCTGTCGTCCCCTTCTCCTCCTGGCCCCAATCCCTCCCAGCATCAGAGTCTTTTACAATGAGTCAACTCTTCACATGAGGTGGCCAAAGTACTGGAGTTTCAGCTTTAGCATCATTCCTTCCAAAGAAATCCCAGGGCTGATCGATCTCCTTCAGAATGGACTGGTTGGATCTCCTTGCAGTCCAAGGGACTATCAAGAGTCTTCTCCAACACCACAGTTCAAAAGCATCAATTCTTCGGCACTCAGCTTTCTTCACAGTCCAACTCTCGCATCCAAACATGACCACTGGAAAAACCATAGCCTTGACTAGAAGGACCTTTTTTGGCAAAGTAATGTCTCTGTTTTCAATATGCTATCTAGGTTGGTCATAACTTTCTTTCCAAGGAGTAAGCGTCTTTTAATTTATGGCTGCAGTCACCATCTGTGGTGATTTTGGAGGCCCCCCCCCAAATAAAGTCTGACACTGTTTCCACTGTTTCCCCATCTATTTCCCATGAAGTGATGGGACCAAATGCCATGATCTTAGTTTTCTGAATGTTGAACTTTAAGCCAACTTTTTCACTCTCTTCTTTCACTTTCAACAAGAGGCTTTTGAGTTCCTCTTCACTTTCTGCCATAAGGGTGGTGTCATCTGCATATCTGAGGTTATTGATATTTCTCCTGGCAACCTGATTCCAGCTTGTGTTTCTTCCAGTCCAGCGTTTCTCATGATGTACTCTGCATATAAGTTAAATAAGCAGGGTGACAATATACAGCCTTGACGTACTTCTTTTCCTATTTGGAACCAGTCTATTGTTCCATGTCCAGTTCTAACTGTTGCTTCCTGACCTGCATACAGGTTTCTCAAGAGGCAGATCAAGTGGTCTGGTATTCCCATCTCTTTCAGAATTTTCTACAGGTTATTGTGATCCACACAGTCACAGGCTTTGGCCTATTCAATAAATCAGAAATAGATGTTCTGGAACTCTCTTGCTTTTTCCATGATCCAGAGGATGTTGGCAATTTGATCTGTGGTTCCTCTGCCTTTTCTAAAACCAGCTTGAACATCAGGAAGTTCACGGTTCACATATTGCTGAAGCCTGGTTTGGAGAATTTTGAGCATCACTCTACTAGCGTGTGAGATGAGTGCAATTGTGCGGTAGTTTGAGCATTCTTTGGCATTGCCTTTCTTTGGGATTGGAATGAAAACTGACGTTTTCCAGTCCTGTGGCCACTGCTGAGTTTTCCAAATTTGCTGGCATATTGAGTGCAGCACTTCACAGCATCATCTTTCAGGATTTGGAATAGCTCAACTGGAATTCTATCACCTCCACTAGCTTTGTTCATAGTGATGCTTTCTAAGGTCCACTTCACTTCACATTCCAGGACGTCTGGCTGTAGGTGAGTGATCACACCATCGTGATTATCTGGGTCGTGAAGATCTTTTTTGTACAGTTCTTCTGTGTATTCTTTCCATCTCTTCTTAATATCTTCTGCTTCTGTTAGGTCCATACCATTTCTGTCCCTTATCAAGCCCATCTTTGCATGAAATGTTCCCTTGGTATCTCTGATTTTCTTGAAGAGATCTCTAGTCTTTCCCATTCTGTTGTTTTCCTCTATTTCTTTGCATTGATTGCTGAGGAAGGCTTTCTTATCTCTTCTTGCTATTCTTTGGAAATCTGCATTCAGATGTTTATATCTTTCCTTTTCTCCTTTGCTTTTTGCCTCTCTTCTTTTCACAGCTATTTGTAAGGGCTCCCCAGACAGCCATTTTTCTTCTTTGCATTTCTTTTCCATGGGTATGGTCCTGATCCCTGTCTCCTGTGCAATGTCACGAACCTCCATACATAGTTCATCAGGCACTCTATCTATCAGACCTAGTCCCTTAAATGGATTTCTCACTTCCACTGTATAATCAAAGCAAACACCCTCTTCCAACAACACAATAGAAGACTCTACATATGGACATCTCCAGATAGTCAACACCAAAATCAGATTGATTATATTCTTTGCAGCCAAAGATGGAGAAGCTCTATACAGTCAGCAAAAACAAGACCGGGAGCTGACTGTGACTCAGATCATGAGCTCCTTATTGCCAAATTTAGACTTAAATTGAAGAAAGTAAGGGAAACCACTAGACCATTCAGGTATGACCTAAATCAAATCCCTTATGATTAATTGCTGTTAAATATACAAATATAAAGACATGACATGAGAACCTACGTCGCCCTACACAATTTTTAATAACTATGTCCTATAAATGAGTGTGATCAGGAGAATTTCATGTTGTGGCAAGGTGAACAAGGTGAAGCTTACAAACACGTTTGCTCAATTATAGTCCAGTAGAAGTCAGTGCTCAGGTGAATGTCAAAGTCAGGCCATATTTCACATATTTCATATTTCATATTTCACAGCAGTCATATCCTTTTTAGGTACTGTTCACATTTCTAAAATAATGCTCACCAGGTACCCCTTGTTGCCTTCTGAATTTTTTCTTTCCCTTTTGTTTTTCCTTCCATCTGGCTTTCCTTCCAATTTTCTTTCCATTCTTCAAAATAGTATCTAGCACCTACTCTGAGTTCAGCCACATCACATCCTGAACCAGAGGGATAAAAAGATAAATAAGTCAGCCAATTATTGTTTCCAAGGGATCTTTATTTTTGCCTCTCTTCTCATTTTAGGCTTATATTTGCTTCCCCGTCTATCACAGTAGAGCTTCAAACTATTGAAATTTCTGTAACTTTCTTCTTCCAAATCAAAAAGTTACTCATTTCTTTTTCCATTGGATCATATTAGAAATATCTCATATTTATGGGCAAAGGATGTTAATGGAATAAGGTTGTCCCTCACAGACAGATTTTCATATTTTCAACATCCTGGGTTGTGTTTACCCTTAAAAAATATATCAACCGGTAAGAATTGTGTGCCTAGCTAAGAGTCTTTTTTTTTTTTTTTTTTTTTAGGATATAGGTCTTGAGAAAAGGATTTGTGATTGTGTCCAGAGTTGAGCTCATGGAGAGAGACAGTTTGAGAAACAGTTCCTTGGTTGGTTCCCCACTTGGCCATTTACTAATTATGTAAAGCTGAGACCCTCAGTTTATTCATCTGAATTCTGTAATGAATTCAGACACAATGTGTATGGCCTTATAAGTTAATAAGTCTGTGTTATAATTCTTAGGCTATTTATGCCGTCAACTTCTTCTCTTTATGTACTTGTCTAAAGTCTTATTAATGGGGAGTTGTATCCTTAGCATATATTGTTATTTCTAGATGCTTGTTTTTTGCCAGTGTGTATGGCTTAAAAGTAGTGAGAAGTGTTTTGAGTTGGCTGATTGTACCTCTGAGGATCTGATTGTGAGCATTTCTTCCCACATTCACATTGCAGTGTCATTAAAGCGATAGTTTGAAATAGGTCATAGTGGGAAAATTTATAGCATATAAATTAACAAACAGTACAAATTAAGACTTTGTTTTCTTCTGGAAAAAAATAACTTTTAACTAGCACACCAGTGCCAGAGAAGACAATGGCACCCCATTCCAGTACTCTTGCCTGGAAAATCCCATGGACGGAGGAGGCTGGTAGGCTGCAGTCCATGGGGTAGCGAAGAGTCCGACATGACTGAGCGACTTAACTTTGACTTTTCACTTTCATGCATTGGAGAAGGAAATGACAACCCACTCCAGTGTTCTTGCCTGGAGAATCCCAGGGACGGGGGAGCCTTGTGGGCTGCCATCTATGGGGTCGCACAGAGTCGGACATGACTGAAGCAGCTTAGCAGCAGCAGCAGCAGCACACCAGTGCAAATAGTCAGGGCTGAGATTGAGAGAAAAACCCCTTTCTTCTTTTCTCAAACAACAGAATCAGTTCAGTTCAGTTGCTCAGTCGTGTCCAACTCTTTGCAGCCCTGCAGACTGCAGCACACCAGGCTTCCCTGTCCATCAGCAACTCCCAGAGCTTGCTTACTCATGTCCATAGAGTCGGTGATACCATCCAATCATCTCATCCTCTGTTGTCCCCTTAACCTCCCTCCTTCAATCTTTCACAGCATCAGGGTCTCTTCCAGCAAATCACTTCTTCCAACCAGGTGGCCAAAGTATTAGAGTTTCAGCTTCAACATCGGTCCTTCCAATGAATATTCAGAACTAATTTCATTTAGAATGGACTGGTTAGATCTCCTGCAGTTCAAGGGACTCTCAAGAATCTTCAATACCATAGTTCAAAAGCATCAATTTTTTGGCACTCAGCTTTCTTTATAGTCCAGCTCTCATATCCATACATGACTACTGGAAAAACCATAGCCTTGACCAGACGTACCTTTGTTGGCAAAGTAATGTCTCTGCTTTTTAATTTGCCATAAAATGATGGGACAGGATGCCTTGATTTTAGTTTTCTGAATGTTGAGCTTTAAGCCAACTTTTTCACTCTCCACTTTCAATTTCATCAAGAGGCTCTTTAGTTGTTCTTCACTTTCTGCCATAAGGGTGGTGTCATCTGCATATCTGAGGTTATTGATATTTCTCCCAGCAACCTTGATTCCAGCTTGTGTTTCATCTAGCCCAGTGTTTCTCATGATGTACTCTGCATAGAAGTTAAGTAAGCAGGGTGACAATATACAGCCTTCCTGATTTGGAACCAGTCTGTTGTTCCATGTCTAGTTATGACTGTTGCTTCCTGACCTGCATATAGATTGCTCAGGAGGCAGGTCAGGTGGTCTAGTATTCTCATCTCTTTCAGAATTTTCCACAGTTTGTGGTGATCCACACAGTCAAAGGCTTTGGCATAGTCAATAAAGCAGAAATAGATGTTTCTCCGGAACTCTCTTGCTTTTTCCATGATCCAGCGGATGTTGGCAATTTGATCTCTGGTTCCTCTGCCTTTTCTAAAACCAGCTTGAACATCTGAAAGTTCATGGTTCATGCACTGTTGAAGCCTGGCTTGAAGAATTTTGAGCATTGCTTTACTAGCGTGTCAGATGAGTGCAATTGTGCATTAGTTTGAGCATTCTTTGGCATTGCCTTTCTTTGGGGTTGGAATGAAAACTGACTTTTTCCAGTCCTGTGGCCACTGCTGAGTTTTCCAAATTTGCTGGCATATTGAGGGCAGCACTTTCACAGCATCATCTTTTAGGTTTTGAAATAGTTCAATTGGAATTCCATTACCTCTACTAGTTCTGTTCATAGTGATGCTTCCTAAGGCCCACTTGACTTCGCATTCCAGTATATCTGGCTCTAGGTGAGAGATTACACCATCGTGATTATCTGGGTCGTGAAGATTTTTTTTGAGGTTAAGGAACATGAAACGTCAAGCATATGTTTTTATGCAGTGCCGAAAAATTGATGCTTTTGAACTGTGGTGTTGGAGAAGACTCTTGAGAGTCCCTTGGACTGGAAGGAGATCCAACCAATCCATCCTAAAGAAAATCAGTCCTGAATATTCATTGGAAGGATGGATATTGAAGCTGAAACAATGGTACTTTGGCCAACTGATGCAAAGAACTGAGTCATTTGAAAAGACCCTGATGCTGGGATAGATTGAAGGCGGGAGGAGAAGGGGACAACAGAGGATGAGATGGTTGGATGGTATCACCAACTCAATGGACATGAGTTTGAGTAAACTCCAGGAGTTGGTGATGGACAGGGAGGCCTGGCATGCTGCAGTCCATGGGGTTGCAAAGACTCGGACGTGACTGAGTGACTGAATTGAACTGAACTGAACTTCAAATAAAAGGGAAGTTGATTTGAGTGGAGATTAAGCATAGTAAACACTTTACTAACCATAAAAGAATTCCATTTCAAATATTTTTATCAAATCATCCCATTATACACTTGAAATATCTTATGGTTTCATCTCTCAATTATTTCTCAATAATGCTGAAAAACACATTTCTTCAGGAACACTTTTTTATTTGTGAATATAAATTATGACTTAATCTGACACAGTGACTGTTTCGTGTTGTTTGAAATAAAGCCAGAGGATTAGAAAGTACTTCCTAGAGTTTACAAAATGCAAATGGATGGCCTCAGCTTGCAGCCCCTTGAAACAGGGTATTGGTTCCTGGCCAGAGACTGAAGTCAGACCACGGCAGTGAGAACAGTGAATCCTAGGGATCAGGGACAAGAGTCTGGCCCTTCAGCTGTGTAGAAATGAATTTTCACTTTAAGACAGAAAGTAGTAAAACCTTTATTAGGATGAAAATGAGTACATGTGGATAGACTTACAGGCAGAGTCATAGTTGCACACTTGTGGTTTGAATCACTGGTTTCTTTGGCCAGTCATTTTGCTTTACCTGGTTCTGAGTCCAGAACCAGATAGATTTTGTTTTTCTCAGGGTCCTCCCATTTGTGAGTGTGCGTCTCTTAGCCAAGATGAATTCTAGCTAAGAGGTCTATGGGTTGATTGCCATCACTGCTATGGGCTAATGCCCCCTCCCTTTTTGACCTCCAAGGAGATTTTCTGCATATGTGTAGTTGGGAAGGTCTTCTTGACGTGGAGAATGATGAATATGTGGTCTTTCATCTGTGCAGGGCTCAACTCTTCTCTCACTCCTGCTATTTTGGAGTATTTGTCCACAGGGGATGAACTCCAGCTGCTCAGCCTGGGGCCCATCTGTGTCCTGCCTCAGATACTACTGCAAAGCCACAGTTGTCTTTCATAGTGTGTATTAATATTTTCAGTAAGAAAATGTATTTTGTGTATTTTGTCTGTTATGACCTTTTAAGTTCAAATTTCCTTTGCGAACGGGAATACTGCCCTGTCCATATCTATTATTTATATATATGTATATATATAGTATATAAATACACACATAAACTACTACTAACCTACTTTTTATATATATAATTATATATACTATTACATTTATATAAATATATATACATAATATATACAATTAAACTATTTAACCAGAACAAGCAAATTATCAAAGAGTTTCTTTCCAAATGTATGCTTCTTTTCCTTATTTCAACAAGGAAAAGAATATGAAATGTGTGCAAAGTTCTTGTCTACAACCCATTTTTGTTCAGAAATTATGACTTAAGGAGTTTTATTCAAAAACAAGAACACATACACCTACAAAACTTTATAAGAAGTTGAAGAGGAAGTCCTTACTCCTTGTGCCTTCATTTCTTTGTGTCCTGAATTTGTAACTCTGTGATGAAAATAAACAGAATGAAACCTTGCCCAGACAGAAGTCATCTCAGATGCTGGTAGGGTCCCACTACCTTCCTCCAGCATCATCCTCCAGTATCTTTGGAATATTGTAAATTTTAAGATATGCCAGTAGAATCTATGGGCTTCCCAGGTGGTGCTAGTGATAAAGAATCTGCCTGCCAATGCAGAAAACATAAGAGATGCGGGTTCAATCCCTGGGTCAGGAAGATCCCCTGGAGAAGGGAATGACAGCCCACTCCAGTATTCTTGCCTGGAGAATCCCATGGACAGAGGAGCCTGGTGAGCTACAGACCATAGGATTGCAAAGAATTGGACACAGCTGAAGTGACTTAGCATGCACAGTAGAATCTGTATCAAATATATTTTACTGGAAAAGAGATTTTGAGGTGGAATAAAGAGCCTCTTGATGAAAGTGAAAGTGGAGAGTAAAAAAGTTGGCTTAAAGCTCAACATTCAGAAAACTAAGATCATGGCATCTGGTCCCATCACTTCATGGGAACTAGATGGGGAAACAGTGGAAACAGTGTCAGACTTTATTTTTCTGGGCTCCAAAATCACTGCAGATGATGACTGCAGCCATGAAATTAAAAGACGCTTACTCCTTGGAAGGAAAGTTATGACCAACCTAGATAGCATATTGAAAAGCAGAGACATTACTTTGCCAACAAAGGTTCGTCTAGTCAAGGCTATGGTTTTTCCTGTGATCATGTATGGATGTGAGAGTTGGACTGTGAAGATGGCTGAGCACCGAAGAATTGATGCTTTTGAACTGTGGTGTTGGAGAAGACTCTTGAGAGTCCCTTGGACTGCAAGGAGATCCAACCAGTCCATTCTGAAGGAGATCGATCAGCCCTAGAATTTCTTTGGAAGGAATGATGCTAAAGCTGAATCTCCAGTACTTTGGCCACCTCATGCAAAGAGTTGACTCATTGGAAAAACTCTGATGCTTGGAGGGATTGGGGACAAGAGGAGAAGGGGATGACAGAGGATGAGATGGCTGGATGGCATCACTGACTCGATGGACGTGAGTCTGAGTGAACTCCGGGAGTTGGTGCTGGACAGGGAGGCCTGGCGTGCTGCGATTCATGGGGTCGCAAAGAGTCGGACACAACTGAGTGACTGATGTGATCTGATCTGATCTGAAAAGCAAATTATCTTAATCCTTTCATGATCTGATCAATTTACTTTAATCTTGATTAACTAAAATTTGTGAAGACCCTAAGAAATTACATGAGATTTCATCTCAGAGAACATGCTTCTCATATATATAACCATAATGCAATTATAGTACAAATTTGAGACCTGGACCATAAGGATGGCTGATCCCTGAAGAATTGATTCTTTTGAGCTGTGGTGTTGGAGAAGACTCTTGAGACTCCCTTGGACTACAAGGAGATCCAACCAGTCCATCCTAAAGTAAATCAGTCCTGAATATTCATTGGAGGCACTGATGTTGAAGTTCCAATACTTTGGCCACCTGATGTGAAAAGGCAACTTATTGGAAAAGACCCTGATGCTGGGAATATTTGAGGGCGAGAGGAAAAGGGGGTGATATAGGATGAGATGGTTAGATGGAATCACTGACTTAATGGATGTAAGTTTGAGCAAACTCTGGGAGATAGTGAGGGACAGGGAAGCCTCGTGTGCTCCAGTCCCTGTGGTTGCAACTTGGCAATTGAACAACCCCAACAATAATGCAATTAGAAAGCCAGGAATGGAATTTTAACTCAATACTCTTGAAGCTGAGAAATTATTTGCTTTCACACAATTTTCAATTTTTTCATGGTATAAGTCTCACTCAGAGCAAGAGTCTTTATTGCTGATAAGCTTTCCTAGTAATTTAGGGCACTGACCTCATGTTTTCCCAAATAATAATTGTTGGTGCAAATAAATGGGTTTTTCTCTTATGAGTGTTCCCCAGATTTGCACAGGCTTGTATTGATGTATTCAATTTTGAGAAGTGTTATGGGATACCTTAAAAAGGAGTCAGTCCTTCTTATGCTGAGAAGTTGAACCTAAAGATACATATTACTGAGTTTTAAAGGTATGTTGGGTGTAATTTGAATCAAAATACAGGTCGTGTGGCATATTTGAAAGGCAGCTTATGCCCTTGGGAGTGCCCAGAGAGAAGAAGGGTAGTCATCTTCCAGAGCAGATGGAATGTTGTTGTAATTAGAGACAAGAGTAACTGTTAATGGCAGGTGGCATGGCATTTATATCAAGACATCTTGGATATTAAAAACAAAGATGTTTCTAATAAAAATTTTCACATCAAAGCTCTAGGCAGACACTCTAATTTAATTTGAATAACTTTTTAGCATGTTTCTGGGTGACCAGTAGCAGAAAGTTATTTTATAATGGTTAACAGTTTTCCTGAGCTACAATCAGCAGGCTCCCTACTGATTAATAAAAACATGCCAAGTTTTTTGAGGTTAAGTTACTTGGGTAGGCTATTAAAGTTCCCTTAGCCAGAATTTGTTTGTTCATTAAATGTCCATAGAATCTGGCTCTGTAAGCACACAATAATCACCTGTTTTTTTTTTGTTTTTTTTTAACAAATGAGTGCACACCTATCTTATTAATAGGCAGGTATCTAAAAGATTAAATGAGATAAAGTGGCATCATGTAAACAGTTTTCGTAATGCACTTGGCATTCATTAAGCACTAACCTTGAACTTCTTATCAAATGCCTTATTTAAAACAGACAATTTCTAGTTTTTGTTTCAGATACCTTTTACCTTCATTTTCAAACAGAACATTGAGAAACTAATTGACTTTCCAATGTCCATGTGGCCGGCGCATGTGGCCTGGAGTAAATACTCAGATCTTCAAGGTTCTGTTTCAGGGCCTAGCTTCCAGCCCTGACACTACTCTTCATCTGCTTCCACTTTTGGGGTTCAGTTTTCTCCTTTATTAATGGAAGGAGTTGAAGTTGTTGGACATGGTATCAACTAATATAATGCCAAAATCAACCCCATTAGCTCAGTATTCCACAGCAATATGCACTTACCTAGTTCACAGTCTATACGTCACCTGAGGGTCTCCTGTTCTGGGCTTATATATCCATGGATGGCTCAGTTCCACGCATCCCCTAATCTTCCTCCTTAGCCCCAGCTGGTTCCTCTGCTCTGGCAGATGTGAAAGAGAGTGGGTGCAACAGCAGAAATGTATTTTCTGTTAACATCCCATTAACCCAAGCAGATCATGTGCCAAGCCCAAAAGCCAAAGCTGGTGAAGTATCTTCTGTGTCCTTCATGGGAGAAAGTATTGCCAAGTCATAAGTGAAGGATATGGATAAGGGAAAGGTAAAGAATTAAGGGACATTAATGACATGTACTTCAATGGCTAAGATTGCTTTTAGCGCAAGCATGTGATTTTCTTCCAGTTTACATTAGATTGGTAGTCGCTTTCCTCATTTTCTTAATGTTTTTCAAGTTGCCTACGAGAAACAATTTCATGGAAGGGCAGAAAACTCAGGTCAGTTTACCATTCTGTGTTTTTATTTTTATTTTTGGTAAATCTTGCTGTTCCCTGAGTATATTTGTTCCAGAAGGCGCCACTAAAGGACAGTCTCATGGGAGGTTAGAGCACTACATTCTCTTTATCATAAATATGTTTTCAGGGTTCGCACAAATGCAGAACCTTTTGTTTGAAGAGAAAAGAAGGAAATAGTCCTTCTAGATGAAGAATATAGAGATTTTGACCTGAAAAGAAGATCCTGTGAGGAAGTTATGGGGGTGGGGAAAGAGATGGGGGTGGGGGGGGAAAGGTGTAGGCTCATTTCTGTTGATCAGTTGTAGATTTCCACTCAGAATCATAGGAAACTACATATTCAGTACCAAAGTTCAACTTCCTCTTTTCACTCAGCGTCTGTCATCAGTCTGCCTATATCCTGAAGCTGCATTTCTTCCCTATTTCTAAGTATTCTATCCTTTTTCATATATTGTTTTATATTTTTTGAAAGGACAGAAATACGGTGTACTCTTAAAAAACTTTTCAGCAATGCAAAAATACATATGGGAGAGTATTATTCTTTGATATTCTTAAAAATAGTCACTTGGTCACATTTATTCTTCAGAAAATTTACTAACAATCAATATAGGGAAACAGGTGAAAAAATAGTACATATTGGAAAAGGATATTTAAGATTCTAATCTCATGAGTGGGACGAAGGGGGATCACTAACTTCAGCCAATGCTGTATTCATCCCAGCATTCAGGCATACCTGGAAAACTAGTGGTTTAGGGCAGGTATTTATCAATTTATGTGAGAGAATGAGGTGACTTCTAATAAAGAATTAATTTTAAAGGAAGCTAACTGAAAAAGACAGGTCATTGATAATGGCTGCTGCTACTGCTAAGTCACTTCAGTCGTGTCTGACTCTGTGTGACCCCATAGACGGCAGCCCACCAGGCTCCCCTGTCCCTGGGATTCTCCAGGCAAGAACACTGGAGTGGGTTGCCATTTCCTTCTCCAATGCGAAAAATATTAAATTAGAGTCAAGTAATAGCTTCCTGCCCAACATGACAAAATCACAATGTTGTGAAATTGTAGGGGGGGGAAGCAAGAACTAAAAAAGAGTTTAAGGTGTCTGTGAATTTTTAGAATTTGTGTGAGGAAATGCAGTTGCAAATGAAGTTGTTGGCTTTTGTGTAGAAATCAGCACTTGAACCTTGACATGTGTAACTGCAATGTGGCCGTCTGCATCTCAGGAACTGGGATCATTGCCATCTGTACTCATAGCACTTGAGGAGGGTAGGAGTGATCTGTATCTACACAGAAAGCACTGTCATCAGCGTTTGAAACTATCAGCGCTAATTGTGACTTCAGAAAATCATTCCCTGCATCCCTGGCTTTAGTGATCACCAACACGTGAAACTTTGAGGCAGATCAAATTAAAGATATCTCAGTTGGTATATTGAAAGAAGGGCCCATTGAGGGAGCAAATAAAACTGTCTTCCCAGGCAGGGCTCCCAGATTCTTGGAAATCTATGAGTAAGGGATCATCATGAAGTTGCTCAGTCATGTCTGACTCTTTGTGATCCCATGGACTGTGGCCCTCCAGGCTCCTCTATCCATGGAATTTTCTAGGCAAGAGTACTGGAGTGGATTGCCATTTTCTTCTCCAGGTTGAGTAAGGGATAAAAAGAGACAATAAATTTCTTCATTACTTTCACCTAAATGAGAAAATGATTTGCTATTGTTATTTAGTCACTAAGTCGTGTCTGACTCTCTTGCAACCCCTTGGACTGTAGCCTGCCAGGCTCCTCTGTCCATGGGATTTTCCATGTGGGTTGGCATGCAGATTCTTTACTGCTGAGCCACCAGGGGAGCCAAGAAAATGTTAGGTTGTATCTGAAAGGACCTGAGTAGAAAGTGGCTTTGCATTGGGTGGTTTTCCACTCATCTTCTCCTGTTCTTAGAGAGGTCAGTGGTGATGACAGACTACAACTCTTCTATTCTCACAGAACTTATTATGTAATACCAGAACAAAATGTTAAAAAAAAAAAAGACAGTTTTGACACACCCCCATGGAGAATGATAAACTTCAGTTTGGATGCCAAAGTCAAACAGGGAATAAGAGGTTAGGATGAAGGAATGACAAATAATAGAACTCTATTCCTATTCAACATGTGGACAGGCTAATAGAAAATTATACTTGATGAAACCTTGGGGAAGAATTTTCAGAAAATGATTATATTTTATTCTGGATTGCCTGGGAAATAAGCCAGCTGGAACAAATCCATTCAACTCCTTCTAGTGGAAGTGCTGTATTCAAAAAGTTTATATGGTAATGGTGACTTTCTCTTTTATGCAGGAAGATTGCAACTTCTTATAGAACTCATTGTGAGGTGCTGGGCAACTATCATTTCCATAAAGGTCCTATAAAAACTGAGCACCAAAATCTTGATGTCCATGGAGTTTGTGTATCCTTTAACTGATAAGAAAAGTATTGGAGGAATGAGGTTCCTTCACTGAAACAGAAAACTGTTCCAGCAAACCTTCCAGGCCTCAGCATTGTTCTTTGGGAATGATTGGAAGATAGAGGGTAATTACCTTCTCTTATAAGCTCATAGTGGAGAAGGCAATGACAACCCACTCCAGTACTCTTGCCTGGAAAATCCCATGGGCAGAGGAGCCTGGTAGGCTGCAGTCCATGGGGTCGCGAAGAGCAGACATGACTGAGCTACTTCACTTTCACTTTCCACTTTCATGCATTGTAGAAGGAAATGGCAACCTACTCCAGTGTTCTTGCCTAGAGGATCCCAGGGACAGGGGAGCCTGGTGGGCTGCTGTCTATGGGGTCGCACAGATTTGGACATGACTGAAGCAACTTAGCAGCAGCAGCAGCAGCATAAGCTCACAGCTTTATACATTTCCCCTTTTCTCAGTTAGTTCAGTTCAGTTCAGTCACTCAGTCATGTCCGACTCTTTGCGACCCCATGAATTGCAGCATGCCAGGCCTCCCTGTCCATCACCAACTCCCGGAGTTCACTCAAACTCACATCCATCAAGTCAGTGATGCCATCCAGCCATCTCATCCTCTGTCATCCCCTTCTCCTCCTGTTATTCCTTAATCCATTCCTTAATCCACAAGACATTCAGAATTTATCCCAAGCTCTAGGGTAAGATAAATGGTCACCAAAAGCAGCCTTATCTTGCACAACCCTGAGAAAAGACCCCTAGAAAGGTAGTCATTAAATAGCCATTTTTCTGGTTTTCCATGTTGAGAGACATCTAACATGGATTGAAACACTAGTGTTTGGATATCAATGTATCCATCACCATGGAATGAATTGTATTGGTCTGTGCCAACAATAGTCATCCCATGCTCCTTTGGTAACAGTCATGGAACCCAATGGTAGCTAAAAAGGAGTTTTTCTGGAATGCATTTTTTTTTTAAGGTTTATCTTATGAATAGAAGAAAGGATGGTATGTCATTAAAAATCTGATGGTTGTGGGCTTCCCTGGTGGCTCAGTGGTAAAGAATCCACCTGCCGATGCAGAAGACATAACTTCAATCCATGATCTGGGAAGATCCCACAGGCTGTGGAGCAACTAAGCCAATATGCCACAACTGTTGATTCTGTGCTCTAGAGCCCAGGAGCTGCAACTACTGAGCCCCTGTGCCACAACTGCCTGAAGCCTGTGAGCCCCAGAGCCTGTGCTCAGCACCAGGAGAAGCCACTGCGATAAGAAGCCTGCACACCGCAAGTAGAGAGTAGCCCCCACTCTCAGCAACTAGAGAAATCCCACACAGCAGTGAAGACCTGGCACAACCAGAAATAAACAAATAAGTGAAGTTTTAAAAAATATGGTACCTTATAATGTGGTATCTTATAATCACCTTTCCTTTGTTATAAGAGAAAGAGCTGAGACATTTTAAAGTAACTCAGGCTTTATAATCTGGGATTCCTTTTCTACCAGAAGAATGATTCGGCAATCCAAAGGACAATGGGTATGAGTTAGCTGGGTCTGGTGCTTAGTGTATCACCAGAATAACATCAAGTTGGAGCCAGTTAAATGGTCTCTTTGGAAGCCAGAGGTCCTCTTACAAGCTTATTCAGATACTGGTAGAATGCGGTTCCTTGTGCTTGTAGGGCTGAGGTTTCTTTCTGGCTGGCAGTTGGAGATTGCAAGCCAACTCCAAGAGGTCACCTACTTATTATCCTCGCACAACATGACAATTTACTGTTTTTAAAAAGCCAACAGAAGTACATCTCTGTGACATCTATACACTCTTTTAAGAACAACTGCTGACTTAGCATAATATTCCCTTTGATTAAGTCAAAATCAACTAATTGGGGAACCTAATTACACCTATATAATATCATTTTAACATCTGATGGAACCTAATCATGGAAATGAATCGTATTTATAGATCGCTCACACATTAAACAACAAAAATATCATATAGGGCATACACAGAAAGGACCAGAAATCTTGGGGAATATCTTAGAATTTTGTCTATCACAATATTGTGTTTACTATGTATCTGAAGAAACTGAGACTCAGAGAATTAAGTAATTTGCTCAAGTTACATAATTAATAAATGCAGGACTATGATTAGAACTTTAGTCTCCTTGTTTCCCAAGTCTATACTGTTTCTGTTTGTAGCTTTTGCTGAAGGAATTTATAAACATCTAGCTAAAATTCTATAAAGAAACATTTTCTTTAATTACCAATACCATTAATCCAGAAATAAAACATGTCAATGTTCTTTTTATTTAACATACTGTCTTTTAAATATTTTATATAGATCCATTTTTAGTCTTTTATAATTCCTTTTATGAATTATTTTAATGCAATTTTTAACAGAAGTTGGCTTCTCAGTTGTGAATTCTAATGGCAAATGTACTTTCAGAAGCTGATATCTCATATTTTAAAGTGTTGTATCATTGATTAACCTTCAAGATAAGATATATTCTCAGTTTTTAAGAAAAGTTGCACGTATTTGTCCAAATGAGAAGCAAGGTAGTTAGCAAACAGTGATTATCACACATGTCTAGATTGAAATTATGGCATTCAGTTCAGCTCAGTCATTCAGTCATGTCCAACTCTTTGCGACTCCATGAACTGCAGCACTCCAGGCCTCCCTGTCCATCACCAACTCCCAGAGTTCACTCCAACTCACGTCCATCGAGTCGGTGATGCAATCCAGCCATCTCATCCTCTGTCGTCCCCTTCTCCTCCTGTCCCCAATCCCTCCCAGCATCAGAGTCTTTTCCAATGAGTCAACTCTTTGCATAAGGTGGCCAAAGTACTGGAGTTTCAGCTTTAGCATCATTCCTTCCAAAGAACACCCAGGGACTGATCTCCTTTAGAATGGACTGGTTGGATCTCCTTGCAGTCCAAGGGACTCTCAAGAGTCTTCTCCAACACCACAGTTCAAAAGCATCAATTCTTCAGCGCTCAGCTTTCTTCATAGTCCAACTCTCACATCCATACATGACCACTGGAAAAACCATAGCCTTGACTAGATGGACCTTTGTTGAAAAAGTAATGTCTCTGCTTTTTAATATGCTATCTAGATTGGTCATAACTTTCCTTCTAAGGAGTAGGCATCTTTTAATTTCATGGCTGCAATCACCATCTGCAGTGGTTTTGGAGTCCCCCAAAATAAATTCAGCCACTGTTTCCACTGTTTCCCCATCTATTTCCCATGAAGTGATGGGACCAGATGCATGATCTTCGTTTTGTGAATGTTGAGCTTTAAGCCAACATTTTCACTCTCCATTTTCACTTTCATCAAGAGGCTTTTTAGTTCTTCACTTTCTGCCATAAGGGTGGTGTCATCTGCATATCTAAGGTTATTTATATTTCTCTCGGCGATCTTGATTCCAGTCACACTGTAGAAGTATATTTTCTGTGGAAGGTCTAAACATAAACACTAGAAAACAGTGTCTGCATTAAATGTGAAAAGTAAGTTGCAATGATATTGAGCCCTTCACTGTTCTTCCTGTTTCTGAACTTTTTCCGGTTCTCTTCCACAGAACAAACAATTGCCTTTCAAACATAAAATATTGAGGATATGCTATTTTAAAAATCTTAATGGACTAAAAAAAAAAAAAAAAAAAACAAAAGCAGACCTCATAAACTGATTAACTGAACAATATTTCCTTCAGGTTGGCTTGTCTATTTTCAGGCTCGCTTCTTCCACCCCACCCTAAAGCCACCAGTTTTCTTGCCATTCCCTGACAGCTCTTTTCCTTAATCCAAAGGAAACCTTGCATATTTTCACTTTATGTTTTCTGAGATCTTATTTATTTTTTCATGCTTTAGCTTTCCTTTTTTTTGACTTTCGATGGAGTTCTTTCTTTGATCTTCTTCCCTTCTCCAGTAATATTTAAAAATCTACATGTTAATTATCTTCTAGTTATGATATCCTTAATTTTTTATTTTGATTTTTTCAAAATTGCCAGTGTGAAATTTGAATATATACAAAATAATATCTATGACCTATGATTCAATATAAAGAATAACAATGCAAGCTCCCTTTTATTCATTATCTACCTTAAAGGAAAAAGGAACACAGGAAACTATCCAAATTTTTAAGGTTTTTGAGGGTCCCTTCCAGATCGCATCCTTCTCCACTCACAGTGATGAAAATTCACTAAATGTCTTAACTAATACTTTTAAAAATATTTACCATATATGGTTATATCTCTAAACAGAATATTATTCAGTTTGCATGGTTTTGAAGTTCACAAAAATGGAATTGTATCGTATCATCTAACTTGCTTTTTTCTCTCATCATTCTTTTCCTAAGATTCACCCACTTTTATGAGTGGGGGGCATGATTTATTTATTTATGTTTTATTATTAACATACTATATTTTAGCATATGACTACACGAAAAGTTATTTATCCAGTCTCCATGCTACAAATGATTTCATTCTATGTCTATTTCTAATCTCCTCTGACATGATATTGAACCTGGTTGGTTTGGCTATCCGAAGCCTTTTGTATTTTCATAAATATTGTAAGTTTTTTGTTCTATCTCTGTGAAAAATGTCCTTAGTAGTTTGATAGGAATTGTATTGAATCTGTAGATTGCATGGGTTGGCATAGTCATTTTCATGTTATTGAGTCTTCCAATCCAAGAATATGGCATATCTCTCCATCAGTTTGTGTCATCTTTGATTTCTTTCATTAGTATCTTATGGTTTTCTGAGTGGGCTTCCCAGATAGCTCAGTGGTAAAGAATCTGCCTGCCAGTGCAGGAGACACAGGAGATGTGGCCCCTGGGTCAGGAAGAACCACTGGCATAGGAAATGCAATCTGCTCTGGTGATCTTGCCTGGGAAATTCCATGGACAGAGGAGCCTGGCAGGCTACAGTCCACGGGGTTGCAAAGAGTGGTGCATGACTGAGTGCACACTCACGTGCATGTAACACACCACAGCTGTTTTCTGAGTACAAGTCTTTGGCCTCGGTTTCCTAGGTATTTTATTATTTTTGATGTGGTGGTAAATGGGACTGTTTCCTTAATTTTTTGATCTGATCTTTCACTGTTAGTGTATCGGAATCCAAGAGATTTCTGTGTATTAATTTTGTATCCTGCAAGTTTACCAAATTCATTGATGAGCTCTAGTAGTTTTCTGATAATATATTTGAAAGTTGCTATGAGAGTGAAACTTAAATTTTCTCACCATAACAATTGCAACCACAAAGTCTTACGAGCTGAAGCATATGCTAACTAACCTTATTGTGGTAACACTCTGATATATATATACACACACACAAACATGCATGTAAAGTCACACATGCTCATATATATGAAATAATCTCATTGTACACCTTAAACTTACTAAATATTTTAAGTCACTTATACCTTAATAAAACTGGAAAAAAAAAAACAAAAAAAACATTGCAGAACATATGTATTTTAGATATCTGCTTCCCTGGTGGCTGAGAGGTTAAAGCGTCTGCCTGGAATGCGGGAGACCCGGGTTCGATCCCTGGGTTCGGAAGGTCCCCTGGAAAAGGAAATGGCAACCCACTCCAGTACTCTTGCCTGGAGAATCCCATGGAGGAAGGAGCCTGGTGGGCTACATTCCATGGGGTCGCAAAGAGTCAGACACGACTGAGTGACTTCACTTTCACTACCTTTCATCCTCTACAAACTCATATTTCAAATTTAGGACCAATTTAAGTTTTCCCCAGTGAGTTTACTCTAAAATCATCAGAGTGATGTGTAGGTGTTACTCATTTCACAGAGGAAATTGGGGGAAAATATATGTATCAACTTAAAAATTGTATGAATCATTTTACTTTCTGTGTATCCCTTTTGCCTCTGCCATCCCCAGACATATCCTTATATTAGCTCAGTTTCTACACAGTGCCCAGACACATAGTCTGTCTCCAGTTCTTCCCAGAATTCCTTTCCAACCTTTCTTTATTAGGCTACTCTGATCTAATTTCCACCTTTCAAATTACATAACCACACAAAGTTCCATTTTTCTTTCCCTTTTAGTTTCACTCTGGAAGTGCATTGGTTCAGGTCTCTCTGTGAACATATTGTAATTGCATGAACTTTAGTTAAAGAAGACTTATTTCTCTTCTAAGAAAATGCCAACTCTAAAAAAGAAAATCCTAAACACAGTAGTTTTAGTGTATTTTTTCTCTTGAAATAGAACCAGCTGAAGGGAAAAAAGTATCCTATATATTTGAAGAGAGCATTCATGATCTTATTGGCTATAATAGAGAAAATATCAGATATGAAATAAGAATATTTTTATTTTCTTTCTAAATACTTTCTGATAGAAATTCATTTCCAGGTAGCATAGAGTCATAAAGAATAACTTCAAAGATATGTGCTTAAACATTAAGACTAATTTGGTATTACCAAAAGACCAAAAGCAGAATGGCCACATATTCCCAGTATATGTATAATAGTAGAGTAGAAAATTCACAGAAGACACATATCTGACAGACTGACTCACACAGCATGCCCCTAAACATAGACACAGACCCAAACACACACATACGTGCTCCACACCCCATGCAAATACTACCTACCGTTCAACCAGACTACGTTTTTTTCAGCTCACTGGGTTTTCTTTTTCTGTTATCACTAGTTATTTTTGAACAGTTTCTGTCATTCTTCCCAATATTTTTGTCTCATGGAAAGTCTCACAGGATTGACTGTGGCTTCACAGTCAGTGTCCTGTCTTGATTTCACTATATTCCTGGGTCTGGCAGGTGGTCTGTGGCAGGACAGTTCATCTAACCGAGCCTTTCACCCACAGCCTCTCTTCAGGCAGAATCATGAGGGTGGCCGGAACTATCACTTCTATGTAATACTTGTCCACTTTATTTCTGTTACATCAAAAAATGAATTCAAATCAAAGTTTCTTTTGTTCTGTGTTTAAATATTTGTTCACTTATATCCAAGGATCCAAGTATATTCTTTTTTTTTCTAAGATGAAGTACAATGCAATGCTATAACCAGCAACAATGCACACATAAAACTAACCATCTGTTATTCCCTTAATTAAAATATGCCAAGAATAAAGACACTACAAGCAATTTACAGAAATATAAGAATGAACTTAGGGAAGACAAAATGAGCTGTGTGCACATTTACATGAGCATTTATTGTTTGGTCACTAAGTCATGTCCGATTCTTGTAACCCTAGAGACTACAGCCCACCAGGTTCCTCTGTCCACAGGATTTCCCAGGCAAGAATACTGGAGTGGGTAGCCATGCCCTCCTCCAGGGGATCTTCCAGACCCAGGGAATGAACCCAAGTCTCTAATGTCTCCTGCATTGACAGGCAGATTCTTTACCATCGAGCCACCAGTGAAGCCCTTATTTGAGCACTCATCTTTTTGCAGCCTTTACGAAACTGGTGGAGAAGAGAACAAACACGTTTAAGATATTAAAAATTAAATTGAATCATATTCTCCACAAGTATAGGATGTTTACGTTGGACTTCACGTTGCTTTTCACTATTTCAATAAGAGGCATGTTCCTCTATGTGGCTTTACTTATAGTTCTTTCCAGTTGCTCTATGGATGTAATTAGAAATTGGTCACTTTAATTTTATAGAGTTTCATATAAATGTATTGCTGGAAAGTCATCCCTTCCAAAGCAAGTATCCATTATTTATTAATATCTTCCAAACTATTTTCACAAGGAGTGACTGTAGAGATCTCTCTAAATACACAAACAGAAAGTTACTGTTTATGTGTACCAGGCATACTGTGTTCTCATGACCTTATGCTATTACGAAGGTACCACAGATAGAGAGCAGAACAATCCAGCTTCGAGTTTAACACTTTAAAGTTAAAACACTTTAAAGAAAAAAGCATTATTTATGAAGTAGCCATTAAAAAAAATTCCATCCTTTTATGGCCCAAATCCTACAGTAATGTGTGTGTTCCACAAAGGAATCTGCTAAGTCACTTCAGTCGTGTATGACTCTGTGCGACCCCATAGACGGCAGCCCACCAGGCTCCCCCGTCCCTGGGATTCTCCAGGCAAGAACACTGGAGTGGGTTGCCATTTCCTTCTCCAACAAAGGAATCTATGATTAGGCAAATTCCTGAACTAACATTTGAGATTCATCATGTCATTTAATTCTGAGCCAAATTATTACTTTTCAAGTAAGTGTTAATGAGAAGCAACGGAATATCCTTTTTATTATATCTGTTAATAGCTGAATTATACAAATTGATTTAATTTTTCTCAAGTTATGAGTTTAGTAAGTATTTCTAGGAGTAAAATTGTTGAGTCTATGTAATATTGCTTGATCACTACTCCTTTTGAATTGTTCTCTGGTGGACATGGGTGCTGATGTACTGAAATCTTTCCCATCAGCAATTTCCAGTATCTTATAAAACGTAAACCAATATATGGGGCAGATACTATGTCTACAGTGGGTTAGAAAAGCATCACTATTCTGGCAAATGGGTCTGTTCTGATTTTAAAGAAGTAGAAGGTATATGACTTTATTTTTATAGACATTTAATCATATGTCAAGGGGATCTATCACACACTTTTTCACAGAGAGCATTATAAAGTTTTTTAGTGTGCCCTCAGCTTCCTAATAAGTTACCAGTGCCATAATTACAGTAAAAGTACCACACAGTTATAACAACTGCATCTTTAAACACTATTTGTAGATGTAAAATTATTTTTGCATAGCATTAGTATCTCATTTTAGAAATCTATATTGAATAGACTCACTTGCCAATATAAGGTTTCATTTATATAAATTCTCTTTTGAAGAAATATATATTTAAATTAAAAATATTCCTCCTGCATTCATAGGTGAATGCTAATCAATGTGAACAAATTCTAAAAATAGTTAAATGAAAGTAAAGATCAAATACTGATTTCTTCTGTCTCTACTATTATATCTGTTACTGACTTTATATCCTGAGTTGTGTTCTAGTAATGGTGGTGGGTCAAAAAGATTCTTTCTTCAGTTCAGTTCAATTTACTCGCTCAGTTGTGTCCAACTCTTTGAGACCCCATGGACAGCAGTATGTCAGGCCTCCCTATCCATCACCAACTCCTGGAGTTTACTCAAACCCATATCCATTGAGTCTGTGATGCCATCCAGCCATCTCATCCTCTGTTGTCCCCTTCTCCTCCTGCCTTCAATCCTTCCCAGCATCAGGGTCTTTTCAAATGAGTCAGTTTTTCACATCAGGTAGCCAAAGTATTGGAGTTTCAGCTTCAGCATCAGTCCTTCCAATGAATATTCAGGACTTATTTCCTTTAGGATGGACTGGTTGGATCTCCTTGCAGTCCAAGGGACTCTCAAGAGTCTTCTCCAACACCACAGTTCAAAAGCATCAATTCTTTGGTGCTCAGCATTCTTTATAGTCCAGCTCTCACATCCATACATGACTACTGGAAAAACCATAGCTTTGACTAGATGGACTTTTGTTGGCAAAGTAATATCTCTATTTTTTAACATGCTGTCTAGGTTGGTCACAAATTTTCTTTCAAGGTGCAAGAGTCTTTCAGTTTCATGGCTGCAGTCACCATCTGCAGTGATTTTTTAGTCCCCCAGAAAAAGTCTGTCACTGTTTCTGCTGTTTCCCCATCTATTTGCCATGAAGTGATGGGACCAGATGCCATGATCTTGGTTTTCTGAATGTTGAGTTGTAAGTCAACTTTTTCACTCTCCTCTTTCACTTTCATTAAGAGGCTCTTTAGTTTAGTTTAAAAACATGTGTAAAACACATGTATTTTTCCTTCCTCTGAGTAGCTTTTGATTGAAAAATGGCACGAGAAAAACACGCCTGCCCCCACAATTTTAAGTTCTGTTTTACAAGAATACAAACAGAGGCCCACATTTCAAAATCTAAATATTTAAAAATTACAGGTCTAGCTAGTAAACTGTTAGAGTTTTGTTTTTCTCAACAAAAATACCTTTATACTGACAAAATGAAAATATGTGTAAAGCTCTAGATTTTACTTTTTTAAGTATATAAATTCATCTTTATTATAATTTGTGAATACATTAGAAACCAACATGAATCTCTTTATTAAGATGTGTAAATTATTATGGGCATCTGCTTTCCACTTTTACTTGAGAATGTTAAAAGAGGTCAATGTCTTAGTGTCATTACATCAAGTTTTTACCTCACTGGAAACCTGAAAGGGTCTCTTGATCCCTTCCATGTCACTATACTCTCTACAGACCTGTTCTCACTCACATGTTTTCTGGATTTCCTTATAAATTTCAATAGGCATCTTGGCAACAGAACACTATTACTCTGCTGGTTTCTGTGTTGGTTGACACTGTATTAAGTATTATATATACTTAATATTAAGTATTATAACATGTGCTACTATCTGAGCACATGTTATACAATATATACTTTTGTGCACTCACATTACATATAATCCAGTGAGTGCTTCTGCTGAGATGAACAATGAAAAAAACTCAGGAGACACCAGAAAATCTCTGTCTTCCTTCTCATGTCTAAGCTTAGGTAAAGAGACATAGGTTGCTCCAACTATTTAAATTGGTATTTTTAGCTGACTAGGATCTTTTGCAGCCAAAGATGGAGAAGCTCTATACAGTTAGCCAAAACAAGACCAGGAGTTGACTGTAGCCCAGATCTTGAACTTCTTATAGCCAATTTCAGACAGAAATTGAAAAAGTGGAGAAAACCACTAGACCATTCAGGTATGACCTAAATCAACCCCCCTTATGACTATACAGCGGGAGTGAGAAATAGATTTAAGGGACTGGATCTGATAGATAGAGTGCCTGATTGAACCATGGATGGAGGTTCAAGACATTATACAGGAGACAGGGATCAAGACCATTCCCAAGGAAAAGAAATGCAAAAAAGCAAAATGGTGGTCTGAGGAGGCCTTACAAATAGCTGTGAAAATAAGAGAAGCAAAGGAGAAAAGGAAAGATATACCCATTTAAATGCAGAGTTCCGAAGAATAGCAAGGAGAGATAAGAAAGGCTTCCTCAGTGATCAATGCAAAGAAATAGAGGAAAACAATAGAATGGGAAAGACTAGAGATCTCTTCAAGACAATTAGAGATACCACGGGAATATTTCATGCAAAGATGGGCCCAATAAAGGACAGAAATGGTATGGACCTAACAGAAGCAGAAGATACTAAGAAGAGGGGGCAAGAATATACAGAAGAACTTAACAAAAAAGATCTTTACAACCCAGATAATCACGATGGTGTGATCACTCACCTAAAGCCAGACATCCTGAAATGTGAAGTCAAGTGGGCCTTCGGAAGCATCACTACAAACAAAGCTAGTGGAGGTGATGAAATCCAGTTGAGCTATTTCAAATCCTAAAAGATGATGCAGTGACAGTGTTGTACTCAGTATGCCACCAACTTTGGAAAACTCAGCAGTGGCCACAGGACTGGAAAAGGTCAGTTTTCATTCCAATCCCAAAGAAGGCAATGCCAAAGAATGCTCAAACTACTGTACAATTGCACTCATCTCACACGCTAGTAAAGTGATGCTCAAAATTCTCAGAGCCAGGCTTCAGCAATACGTGAAGCATGAACTTCCAGATGTTTAAGCTGGTTTTAGAAAAGGTAGAGGAACCAGAGATCAAATTGCCAACATATGCTGGACCATCAGAAGAGCAAGGGAGTTCCAGAAAAACATCTATTTCTGCTTTATTGACTATGCCAAAGCCTTTGACTGTGTGGATCACAATAAACTGTGGAAAATTCTGAAAAAGATGGGATTACCAGACCACCTGACCTGCCTCTTGAGAAACCTATATGCAGGTCAGGAAGCAACAGTTAGAACTGGACAGGGAACAACAGACTGGTTCCAAATAGGAAATGGAGTATGTCAAGCTGTATATTGTCACCTTGCTTATTTAACTTATATGCAGAGTACATCACGAGAAATCCTGGGCTGGAAGAAGCAAAAGCTGGAATCAAGATTAATGGGAGAAATATCAATAACCTCAGATATGCAGATGATACCACTCTTATAGCAGAAAATGAAGAAGAACTAAAAAACCTCTTGATGAAAGTGAAAGAAGAGAGTGAAAAAGTTGGCTTAAAGTTCAACATTCAGAAAACTAAGATCAGTGCATCTGGTCCCATCATTTCATGGCAAATAGATGGGGAAACAGTGGAAGCAATGGCTGACTTTATTTTTCTGGTCTCCAGAATCACTGCAGATAGTAATTGAAGCCATGAAATTAAAAGACGCTTACTCCTTGGAAGGAAAGTTATGACCAACCTAGACAGCATATTGGAGAAGGCAATGGCAACCCACTCCATTGTTTTTGCCTGGAGAATCCCAGGGGTGGGGGAGCCTGGTGGGCTGCCGTCTATGGGGTCGCACAGAGTCAGACATGACTGATATGACAGCAGCAGCAGCAGCATACAGCATGTTTAAAAGCAGAGACATTATTTGTCAAAAAAGGTCTGTCTAGTCAAGGCTATGGTTTTTCCAGTGGTCATGTATGAATGTGAGAGTTGGACTATGAAGAAAGCTGAATGCTAAAGAATTGATGCTTTTGAACTGTGGTGTTGGAGAAGAGTCCCTTGGACTGCAAGGAGATCCAACCAGTCCATCCTAAAGGAGATCAGTCCTGGGTGTTCATTGGAAGGACTGATGTTGAAGCTGAAACTCCAATACTTTGGCCACCTGATGCGAAGAGCTGACTCATTGGAAAAGACCCTACTGCTGGGAAAGATTGAGGGCAGGAGGAGAATTGGAAAACAGAGGATAAGACGGTTGGATGGCTTCACCGACTCAATGGACATGGGTTTTGGTGGACTCCGGGAATTGGTGATGAACAGGGAAGCCTGGTGATTTGCGGTTCCTGGGGTCTCAAACAGTCAGACACGACTGAGTGACTGAACTGAACTGAGGATCTTTTTGAAACACAGAACTGAATTGGTGCAAGTGAAATATATGTTTAACTTGATGCTGCTTTGCTTTCCATATTTCAAAGATGGAGATTTTTAAAACATCTACTAACTACATGTGATTGAAAAAGATATACCTGTATTGTGGGGTATCATAATGAAGAACGTTGAATGCCTATATTTGGCAAGAATCAAATACTGTTACTCCTAATATTTTTGGAAAACCTGAACCAGATTTATGGCTATGTTATTGTTCTTGTGGTAGTCATTTATCTATTTTCTTCTTAAAAAGAAAATTGATACAGGTAAAATACCTGGAGTAACAGGAAAACTGGGCCTTGGAGTAAGAATGAAGCAGGGCAAAGGCTAATAGAGTTTTACCAAGAGAACACACTGGTCATAGCAAACGCCCTCTTCCAACAACACAAGAGAAGCCTCTACACATGGACATCACCAGATAGCCAATACAGAAATCAGATTGATTATATTCCTTGCAGCCAAAGATGGAGAAGTTCTATACAGTCAGCAAAAACAAGACCAGGAGCTGACTGTGGCACAGATCATGAACTCCTTATTGCCAAATTCAGAGTTAAATTGAAGAAAGTAGAGAAAACCAGTAGACCATTCAGATATAACCTAAATCAAATCCCTTGCGATTATACAGTGGCAGAGACAAATAGATTCAAGGGGTTAGATCTGATAGGCAGAGTGCCTGAAGAACTATGAACAGAGATTCGTGATATTGTACAGGTGACAAGAATCAAGACCATCCCCAAGAAAAGAAAAGCAAAAAGGCAAAATGGTTGTCTGAGGAGGCCTTACAAATTCCTGTGAATAAAAGAGAAGCTAAAGGCAAAAGAGAAGAGAAAAGATATACGTATTTGAATACAGAGTTTCAAAGAATAGCAAGGAGAGATAAGAAAGCCTTCCTCAGGGATCAATGCAAAGAAACAGAGGAAAACGACAGAATGGGAAAGACTTAAGAGATCTCTTCAAAAAAATTAGAGATACTAGGGGAAATTTGCATGGAAATATAGGCACAATAAAGGACAGAAATGGTATGGACCTAACAGAAGCAGGAGATATTAAGAAGGGGAGGCAAGAATACACAGAACTATACAAAAAAAGATCTTCATGACCAAGATAACCACGATAGTATGATCACCATCCTAGAGCCAGACATCCTGGAATGCAAAGTCAAGTGGGCCTTAGGAAGCATTACTATGAATAAACCTAGTAGAAGTGATGGAATTCCAGTTGAGCTATTTCAAATCCTAAAAGATGATGCTGTGAAAGTGTTACACTCAATATGCCAGCAAATTTGGAAAACTCAACAGTGACCTCCAATCCCAAAGAAAGGCAATGCCAAAGCTCAAACTACCACACAATTGCACCCATCTCACAAGCTGGTAAAGTAATATTCAAAATTCTCCAAGCTAAGCTTCAACAGTATGTGAGCCTTGAACTTCTAGATGTTCAGTCTGGATTTAGAAAAGGCAGAGGAACCAGAGATCAAGTTGCCAACATCTACTGGATCATGGGAAAAGCAAGAGAGTTCCAGAAAAACATCTATTTCTACTTTATTGACTATGCCAAAGCCTTTGACTGTGTGGATCACAATAAACTGTGGAAAATTCTGAAAAAGATGGGAATACCAGACCACCTGACCTGCCCCTTGTGAAACCTGTATGGAGGTCAGGAAGCAACCATTAGAATGGACATGGAACAACAGACTGGTTCCAAATAGGGAAAGGAGTACATCAAGGTTGTATATTGTCACCCTGCTTATTTAACTTTTATGCAGAGTACATCATGCAAAATGCTGGGCTGAATGAAGTATAATATGGAATCAAGATTGCTGGGAGAAATATCAATAACCTCAGATATGCAGATGACACCACCCTTATGGCAGAAAGTGAAGAAGAACTAAACAGCCTCTTGATGAAAGTGAAATAGGGGAGTGAAAAAGTTGGCTTAATGCTCAACATTCAGAAAACTAAGATCATGGCATCTTGTCCCATCACTTTATGGCAAATAGATGAGGAGACAGTGGAAACGGTGACAGACTTAATTTTGGGGGGCTCCAAAATCACTGCAGATGGTGGCTGCTCCAGGCAATTAAAAGACGCTTGCTCTTTGGAAGAAAAGTTTGACCAACCTACACAGCATATTAAAAAGCACAGACATTACTTTGTCAACAGAGGTCTGTCTAGTCAAAGCTATAGTTTTTCTTGTAATCATGTATGGATGTGAAGTTGGACTGTAAAGAAAGCTGAACACTGAGGAATTGATGCTTTTGAACTGTGGTGTTAGAGAAGACTCTTGAGGGTTCCTTGGACTGCAAGGAGATCCAATCAGTCCATCCTAAAGGAAATCAGTCCTGAATATTTATTGGAAGGACTGATATTGAAGGTGAAACTCCAATACTTTGGCCATCTGATGCGAATAACTGAATCCTTGGAATAGACCCTGATTCTGGGAAAGATTGAGAGCAGGAGCAGAAGGGGATGACAGAGGATGAGATGGTTGGATGGCATCACCGATGTGATGGACATGAATTTTATTAAACTCTGGGATTTGGTGATGGACAGGGAGGCCTGGTGTATTGCAGTCCATGGGGTCGCAAAGACATACACAACTGAGTGACTGAACTGAACTGAAAATATATTAGTTATTTTATGTGCTAAATCACTTCAGCTGTGTCCAAATCTTTGTGACCCTATGGACCGTAGCCCACCAGGCTCGTCTGTCCATTGGATTCTCCAGGCAAGAATACTGGCGTGGGTTGCCATTTCCTCCTCCAGGGGATCTTCCTGAATCTCTTATGTCTCCTACATTGGCAGGCAGATTCTTTACCACTAGCCACCTGGGGAGTCCAGTTCTTTTATTATAACTACTAAATGCCATGAAATTTGCTTTAATCTTAGTAAGTTATTTGTTATTGTTGTTTAGTCACTAAGTTTTGTACTAGTTTTTTTGTGACCCCATGGACTATAGCCACCAAGCTCCTCTGTCCATGGAATTTTTCCAGGCAAGAATATTGGAGTGGGTTGCCATTTCCTTCTCCAGGGTATCTTCCTACCCAGAGATCAAACTGCTTCTCAGGCATTGGCAGGCAGATTCTTTATCAATGAGCCACCAAGGAAGCCCAGTAATTTGTTTACACTTTAATTACCTAAGTGTATTTGATATTGTCTTTTAGAATATATCCAGAGAGCTTATGCTTAACATTTTAAGAAACAGTTGCTGCCAAATTCAAGCAAGTGCAAGTTGTGACTCAGATTACTACCAGATGTGGAAAAGCAAAAATATCTTTTATATGTGTGTATGTATCCATATCTGTGATTTTAAAATTAAAAACCATAATTTAACTTTGTCCAATCTCACCATGTAGTTTTCTCATAGTTATAATTTTCTGGAAGGGATTGAATCTTAATTGTAGAGTACAAATGTAATCCATGCTAAATATGTTCTTTCTAAATGTGTTTATGTACTAAATGGATTTACTGCTGTGATATTAGAAGCTTCAATGAAAGCTCATGATTGAGTATTAATGCTGAAAGTAAAGATGCTAAGCTCTTCTGTATAGTGCTATCCAGAATATGATATACAACAGACAGAATGAGCAGGGCAAAATAAAGTGCTCTAAAAGCAAATAAGTATTTATCAACAACTACAAAGCTGAGTAATTATAATTTAGGCTGCTAACAAGCAACAAGCATCCCAACTCTCTGACTAGATGGAAATGAGGAATTATTATTGATCGAATACTAAAATCAGAATAAGTAAAAATTATAAATCGTTGCAGTTCTGAGAACTTAATTATATGATAAATATGATCTAATCATATCAGTTCAGTCACTCAGTCATTTCTGAGTTTGTGCAACCCCATGGACTGCAGCCCATCAGGCCTCCCTGTCCATCACCAATTCCTGAACCTTACTCACACTCATGTCCATTGAGTCAGGGATGCTATCCCACCATCTCATCCTCCATCATCCCCTTCTCCTCCTGCCTTCAATCTTTCCCAGCATCTGGGTCTTTTCCAATAAGTCAGTTCTTCGTATCAGGTGGCCAAAGTATTGGAGTTTCAGCTTCAGCATCAGTCCTTCCAATGAATATTCAGGACTGATTTCCTTTAGGATGGACTGATTTGATCTCCTTGCAGTCCAAGGGGCTCTCAAGAGTCTTCTCCAACACTCAAGAGTCTTCTCCAACACCACCGCATTATATATTACTTAACCTTATAATGTTATTTTTAAAGGAGTCTGAGTTCCCCAGTCTTCTCATTTTTTATACAGAGAAATTGTGAATCATAAAGATGAATTAATTGACTTGCCCAAAGTCACAGAGCCAGTAGTAACAGACCAAAGTTTAATATTCAGGTATCTTAACTCCTGTCATATGGTCTGTGAAATGTTCCATGGTGGTGCTAGCAGTAAAGAGCCCATCTGCCAGTGCAGGAGACATAAGAGACATGATTCAGTCCCTGAATTTGGAAGATCACCTGAAGGAGTGCATGACAACCCACTCCAGTATTCTCGCCTGGAGAATATCATGGACAGAGGAGCCTGGCAGGTACAGTCCAGGACGTTTCAGAGTTAGGCACGACTGAAGCAATTTAGCATAGTATAATACATTACAAACAGTGCTGTGAAAGGTTGACAAAAGATTGCTTTAGGACAATGCCTATATTTAAGGGCAGAGTTTGTCAACAGGTAGACCTATGTCTATCTCTTCAGGTTCTCCTGCTTAGCAACTCTACGACCATGGCAGTTTTCTTGACTCTCTCAGCATCAATTTTGTTTCCTATAATAAGAAGTTAAGTATAGATATTATCCCAAAGGGGTTTTTTGAGGAATAGATGAAATTATTTATTCAAATGTTTAACATATTTATTGGTATATGGTAAGGACAGCATAAACATTATTATTGTTTGTGATTATTTTGTCATAAGAACATTCTAAAATTTCAGTATGTGCCTTTAAAAATCATTTATCTCAGTGAAAGGACTGAAATTAAGACATTAAGCCTTTCTCTGCTTTCCTATCCATATTAAGATTTCCTATTGATCTGTGTAATTTGAAATGTCCATGCATAGAGAAATGAACATACACAACTAGTCTTTTCAGTTAAGTGCTTTTAGTTAGTCATTACTATTAAAAATCACCTTTGTGGTATTATTAACTATATTCATAATATTAAGCACAAATGAAGGCTATATTATGCATGGTTAGTAAATTTGGCTGTGATCCCTGTCTTTCCTTTCAGCTGCTAAGCAGTTTGTCTTAAATTTTCCACAGGTCTCTTTTTCTTCATTTTTATTAATAGTATTCTAGACCACACGCCTGAATCAACTCAACAAATGTTCCAGCTGGCTCATCCATTTTTTGGCTTCTTTCATCTCTTTCTAGTCTATTTAATACTTTGAAGCCAACCTCATCCAATGAAATGAGTGCAGAGTCAGTTCATAATGCTTATTCTGACATTCAAGGTTTGCCATACCTTGCACTCTAATGTTTCATTATACTTTATAACTTAGTTCTGAAACATATAGCTTTCACTTCCAACAGGCTTTTGCATCACTATCTCCCAAATACTACAGATTCATTTTTATTTTTTGATCTTTGGGTATACTCTTTATCCTGCCTATAATTTACCTGAACAAAGATTTCCTTGTACTGTTCTATATTGACTATATTAGAGTGCTTTAATGCCTTTATTATTTTATAACATCCACAGATTTTGTCAGCTCCTTAATTGATAATGACAGCCAGAAGACTGACCTTCAACCAATGTTGTTCAATTGACTTATTGAAAATAAGATAGTAAGTTTGATATGAAATGTAAAAGCTATTGCAGGGTATAGTGTAGGATGTGAGGGCATGTGCTTTTCTAAGTATAACAGAATCTCTTTTCTAAATGAATCCTCAAATTTTCATAAGTACGTCTTTCCAGATTTCATTTCACATCAGGAGTCATTTGCTAAGAGTTTCGAATCAATTTCAGATAGATTTTACGTCTCAATCCAGCACATTTTCTCTTCCACAGACCCATAGTGCTTTTCCCACTCTATAAAGAGACACATTATGTGATTTAGGGGATTTGAAAGCTGATGTAGCTGTACTTTAACACTTAGCAAGGGTTATAAGTTGACCTTGAGCTTTGGAGAGGGTATTGTTATGAGATGGAGCATACACCTTTTCCCTTTTCCAATTGTAGAACAAGTGGCTTAATGTTTCCCTAGGATATTTTGGACTTAACATACGCTGTGAAAAGATGGTGCAGTGGAAATGCAACCTGACTTCTTCCATCCCATCTCAGGAGACCCTGCAGGCTGCTATTAAATAGTCATCCAGGTGTTAGTCTTGAACTCAAATGTGTACTGCCCATGAAGTCTGAGATGAAGTCTGGCTAAGCAGTTCATGAAGAATGTTATGGATTGTTTTCTTGACAAGTGAACTCTTCACCATATGTTTTCTGTTTTATTTCTCCTTCTCAAATGTTATTAGCAGGAAGACGTAATAGATTTATTTAAATAAATTCATTTAAAAAACAGAAAATAATTTTGAATTTTACAATTTTTTATACTTCCAAAAGTGATCTGTAACTCAATAAAAACTAACATAAAATTTGCTAACCAGTTTGAATATAATTTCCTAAATGGAGAGGATGTATCATTCTTGGAAGAAATGCTTGATACAGCATCAGAAAAGAGGAGAACAGAAAACCTGGAAGCACATTTTCTCTCATGTCGATTTCATGTAAATCCAGTTTAGTTCCATCGCTCAGTCATGTCCAACACTTTGCAACCCCATGGACTGCAGCATGGCAGGCATCCCATTCCATCACCAACTCCTGGAGGTTACTCAAACTCATGTCTATCGAGTTAGTGATCCCATCCAACCATCTCATCCTCTGCTGTCCCCTTCTCCTCCTGCATTCAATCTTTCCCAACATCAGGGTCTTTTCCAATGAGTCAGTTCTTCACATTAGGTTTCCAAAGTATTGGTGTTTCTGCCTTAGCATCAGTCCTTCCAGTGAATATTCAGGACTGATTTCCTTTAGGATGGATTGGTTTGATCTCCTTGCAGTTCACAACACCACAATTCAAAACCATCAGTTTTTCAGTGCTAGATTTATTTTTAGTCCAACTCTTACATCTGTACATGACTACTAGAAAAACCATAGCTTTGATTGGATGGACCTTTGTTGGCAAAGTAACGTCTCTGCTTTTTAATATGCTGTCTAGGTTGGTAATAGCTTTTCTTCCAAGGAGCAAGCATCTTTTAATTTCATGGCTGCAGTCACCATCTGCAGTGATTTTGGAGCCCCCCATAATAAAGTCTGTCGCTGTTTCCACTGTCTCCCCATCTATTTGCCATGAAGTGATGGGACCAGATGCCATGATCTTAGTTTTCTGAATGTTGAACATAAAGCCAAGTTTTTCACTCTCCTCTTTCACTTTCATCAGTAGGCTCTTTAGTTCTTCACTGTCTGCCATAAGAGTAGTGTCATCTGCATATCTGAGTTTATTTCTATTTCTCCCGGCAGTCTTGATTCCAGCTTGTGATTCATCCAGCCCAGCATTTTGCATGATATACACTGCATATAAGTTAAATAAGCAGGGTGACAATATACAGCCTTGACGTGCTCCTTTCCCTATTTGGAATCAGTCTGTTGTTCCATGTCTGGTTCTGACTGTTGCTTCTTGACCTGCATACAGATTTCTCAGGAGGCAGGTAATGGTCTGGTATTCCCATGTTTTAAAGAATTTCCAACAGTTTGTTGTGATCTTCAGAGTCAAAGGCTTTGGTGTAATCAATAAAGCAGAAGTAGGTGTTTTTCTGGAACTCTCTTGCTTTTTGATGATCCATCAGATGTTGGCAATTTGATCTCTGGTTCCTCTGCCTTTTCTAAATCCAGCTGGAACATCTGAAAGCTCACAGTTCATATACTGTTGAAGCCTGGCTTGGAAAATTTTGAGCATTACTTTGCTAGCATATGAGATGAGTGAAATTTTGTGGTAGTTTGAACATTCTTTGGCATAACCCTTCTTTGGGATTGGAATGAAAACTGACCTTTTCCAGTCCTGTGGCCACTGCTGAGTTTTCCAGATTATTGAGGGTAGCACTTTCACAGCATATCTTTTAGGATTTGAAATAGCTCAACTGGATTCCATCAATTCTATTAGCTTTGTTTGTAGTGATGCTTCCTAAGGCCCACTTGACTTTGCATTCCAGGATGTCTGGCTTTAGGTTGGTGTTCATACCATCATGGTTAGCTGGGTCATGAAGTTCTTTTTTGTATAGTTGTTCTGTGTATTCTTGCCTCCTCTTCTTAATATCTCTGCTTCTGTTAGGTCCATACCATTTCTTTCCTTTATTGTGCCCATATTTGCATGAAATTTTTCCTTGGTATCGCTAATTATCTTGAAGAGATCTCTAGTCTTTCCCATTCTATTGTTTTCCTTGTTTAGTTGCCTTGATCACTGAGGAAGGCTTTCTTATGTCTCCTTGCTATTCTTTGAAACTCTGCATTCAAATGATATATCTTTCCTTTTCTCCTTTGCCTTTCACTTCTCTTCTATTCACAGAGAAGGCCTTTGTAAGGCCTAGAAGAGAAGGCCTTTGTAAGGTGTCCTCAGACAACCTTTTTGCCTTTTTGCATTTCTTTTTCTTGGAGATGGTCTTGATCCCTGCCTCTTGTACAATGTCACAAACCTTCGTCCATAGTTCTTCAGGCACTCTGTTTATGAGATCTAATCCTTTGAATCTATTTGTCACTTCCACTGTATAGTCATAAAGGATTTGATTTAGGTCATACCTGAATGGTCTAGTGGTTTTCCGTACTTTCTTCACTTTAAAAAATATCATAATTTAAAATCTTCAATTGAATCAAAATTGAAATTTTCAATTTCTTCACTTTATTTCATATAACATGGAGTGTTATTATGCTATTTAAGCATTTGTTTTCTGTGAAGCCTCTAAAGTTTCCCACAGAAAACGTAATGAATAGTTGCTAAAGAAATACATTAAAAGAAAGATACACAACCATTTTGTTAGAAAACATCAATATTGGAAATCTAGACTTGAGTAATTTTGTTTCTTTGGATAACATATGAGACAATGCTATTTTAGGAATAAGAAAGTTTACAAACTGGCTAAAAGTTTTAAATTCATTTTGTTTAATTTCTAGAATTCCACATATTGAAATTTTCTTTACATTGAGAGCCTCTCATGACCTATTTACATTGAAAGATGAATTCATATATTGAAAAATAACATCATTCAGAAAAGAATATAAGTCATTTATTTATATTTTCATAAAGAGATCCCACATGATCACCATCCAGATCAACAAAGAGCATTATCAGCACACCAGAAACTTCTTGATACCTTTCCCCATTAGTCCTGCTCCATCCTCTTCAAATTAACCATTATCCTGATTTTAAATGTCTTTGTTTTAACTTTTTTTTGAAGCAAATGTAGTTGTACATTATGTACTCTTTTGTGTCTGGCTTGCTTAAGTTAGCATTTTATTTATGAAATTTTGCTATGTGATTCCTCTAGCAGTAGTTTGTTCATTTTATCTGCAGCAGAGTAATTAATTTAATAGATTTTTATACACAGTTTATTTCATTGTTGATGAATATTTGGATTGTTTCTAGTTTTCAGCTATTGCAAATAATGCTATTATTATTGAAAGTAATAAAGCTTCCTTGTGTGTCTTTTGACAAAAGTGCATGTACATTTCTGTGGGATATATGTGACTATGACTATGAGAATAATTACTAGTTCATAGAATATCCTTATGTTCAGCTTTAGCAGGGACTGACTGCCAAATAATTGGAAATCTTTGGCCTTGAGTGAATAAAGTGCTCTTATATTTGGGTTACATATACCGTCTAAAATTTCCCCTTGAATTCCTTAATGCTCTGTTTTTCATTTTGTTTTGTTTTTTCCTTACCTTTGGGTCAATATAGATTTTAACTTGTTTTTAATCATTTCATTTTTGTCCTTTATTAGCCTTTTAATTTTGTAAAATAAACTCATCTTTAATGATTACCTAGGAGATTACAGTTTGAAATCTTGGTTTAATAGAATCTAAGACAAATTAGTACTTTTACCACTTCCTATACAGAATGCCATTTTGTCTCCTTTTAGCCACTATTCTTTTGTGTTATTCTTGTCATGAATTATAATTCTACACTTTAAACTCGCAAACCAGTATCATCTTCATTACCTTCATCATTTTAGATAAGGGTGTGCTTTGTATACTGTTCATTACTTTCTGCACTTTTTTGTTTTGTTTTTAGCTGAAGTAGGTTCTTTCTGCTTAAAAATCTCTTTTACATATTTCTTTTAGTTTTAATTTGTTAGTGGTAATTCTAATTTTTTTTTTACCTGAAAATGTCTTTATTTCACCATTTAATATTGCTATATATATATTTCTAAGGTGACAGTTATTTTCTTTTCAACACAAAAAATGTCTTTTAATTGTCTCTGGCTTCCATTGTTTCTGTTGAAACACAGAAATCTTATTTGTCAGTCTTATTTGTTGCTCCTTTGACAGTAGGATTTAAGTTTTTTTCTGGTTGTTTTTAAGGTTCTCTCTTGGTATTTGGATTTCAAAGGTTTTCCTGTGTTGTGCCTAGGTATTGCTTTCTTTATATTTACCCTGCTTTGTTTCTACTAGAAGTAGCGAATAGATGCAAGAGATTAATTTGACAGAGTGCCTGAAGAGCTGTGGATGGAGGTTCATATCACTGCGCAGAAGGCAGTGACCAAAACCATTCCCAAGAAAAAGCACTGCAAGAAGGCAAAATGGTTGTCTGAGGAGGCCTTACGAATAACTGAGAAAAGAACAGAAGCAAAAAGCAAAGGAGAAACGGGAAGATAGAACCAACCGAATGCAGAATTTCAAAGAATAATGAGAGAGAAGAAAGCCTTCTTGTTTCTTGAGAGTTTTACATCTGTGACTTAAATATCTTATTACTTAAAACTTTTTTGTACTTATACCTCTACTTCTTTTTTCCTCACTCGCCCCCAACTTCTTTCTTACTGGGTCTTCAACTAGTCATTTTTATTAGCCCATATCAGCTATATCATATATGTTCCATCCTTCAGTACTCTCCATGCATCAGTCTGAATATTTATTATTTACCTGTCTACTGACACCTCTCTTCTATTGTACTCAATCCCCTATTAGCAATTTTTACAATATATTATATTTAAGTATAATATTTTATTTAAAAATTTTCCATGAGGTTCTTTATTTAAAGTAAACATAGTTTGGGTATTAAATTTCAGTCTTCTAATCTTTTAAAATATATTAATCACTATTATTTTAAAATTCATGTATAAGAGGTTTAATACCTGGATCGCCTTTGAATCTTTGGAATTTTTTCTCCTTGGTGTTTTCATTCATTTGAGTTTTACTTTATATAATCGGTAATCTTTTATTGGACTTCCTTGGTGGCTCAGATGGTAAAGAATCTGCCTGCAATGCAGGAGACCTGGGTTTGATCCCTGGGTTGGGAAGATCCCCTGGATGAAGGCATGGCGACCCACTCCAGTATTCTTGCCTGGAGAATCACCATGGACAGAGGAGCCTGGTGAGCTACATTCCATGGGGTCACAAAGAGTTAGACATGACAGAACAACTAAGTACAGCACAAATTTGATTGCATATTAAACGTTGCTTATGAAAGTTTGCACAGATTGTTAGAAACACCGGACAGTGTTATTCCTTACCAGAAAGGAATTCCAGTTGCTTTCTGATATGTAGGTAGTGTGTGTTAGCGCTCAGTTCTGGCTGACCCCATGGACTGTATGTAGCCCACCAGGCTCCTCTGTCCATGGGATTCTCCAGGCAGGAATACTGGAGTGGGTTGCCATTCCCTTCTCCAGGGGATTTTCCTGACCCTGGGATCTAACCTGGGTCTCCTGCATTGTAGGCAGATTCTTTACCACTGAGCCACCAGGAAAGCCTGACATGTACGTAGAATAGGAGTGAATTACTGTAATTCAGTTTGAGATTGAACTTGTGCAATTAGGATCAAGACTTTTGTTGTGGTAGGCCCGTGTTCAGGTCTTTACTTATTCGTAAGCTGTAGCACTTCCAGAGTCTTATGTGGAAATTTAAGGTGTATGCCAAAGTCACTCTCTCTTGGCCAACTCTAATTCCTAATTTGCGTTAACCCTGCTCCATGAAACTTCCCAAAATGCTCTTCTTAGCCAGCATTCTCCTTACCTTCTTAGCCTCTTGACCACAAAGCTGCTTATAAATAAGTGAATGCCTTAGCAACACAGTAGTTTCTGTTTGTTTATCTTAGTGTACTTTCTTTTTTTCTGAAATAATGGCCTCAGACTTTCTGGTTGATTAGTAGCCCTGAGTTCTTAACTTTTGGTTCTCCAACTCCATGAGGCTGCTGAAAGCTGACCTCATATTATAATCCTTCTAGTTGTTGCTTCCTTCTTGGTTTTTTAGCCTCTCTGCTGTATGCAACTTAGGAATCAGCACATGCCTGTGGGAAAAGTATAGTTCACTTCTAGGCCAAGCTCACTTCAGTGAGCTCTTGTTCTTTCCAGAATTCTAACCTGCCCAAATTGTAGTTCCTTTGGTTGCTGTTTTCTACTTGTTTTTGATAAGTGTGTTTACTTCAACTTACTTCATCATTATCAGATGCAGTGAACTGAAGTCAATTTATACACTGAAATTTAAAATAAGCAAACATTATTTTAATGAGTATTAATCAACCCACTGAAGTGAAAGTTAAGTGTTGGTCATTCAGTCATATCTGACTCTTTGTGACCCCATGGCTGTAGCCCACCAGGCTCTGTCCATGGGATTCTCCAGGCAAGAATACTGGAGTGGGTAGATATTGCCTTCTCCAGGGCATCTTCTCAACCCAGGGATTGAACCCGGGTCTCCTGCACTGCAGGCAGATTCTTTACCGTCTGGGCTACCAGGGAATCAACCTACTAACATATCATATGGATATATGTTTACACCTAAAACTGTCCTGCTTTCAAGCAGGTTACTTCTAGACATCTAGAACAGAGTGACAAAATTTCTTTCCTCCAATGAATTGCACAAAAATTATTGTTTTGTTGTAAGATAATCCAGTTTTAATATGAGATGTTGACACTCTGTCTTTCAAAGAGATTGTACAATTTTGCATTCCCACTAATAGTAATGAGAGGTTTGTTCCTCCACATTCTTGCCAGGATTTATGTTGTCAGTGTACTAAATCTTGGACATACATTTTAATTTTTAAATATTAAATATAACATCTTCCCCAGCTTTGAGATATAATCAACATACACTATCTTATAAGTTTAAGGTATACAATGTGATGGTTTGATACAAGCATATATTGTGAAATAGTTACCTAAATGAGGCTAATTAAACTTCCTCACCTAGCATAATTATCTTTTGCTTGTGTTGGGGGAGAAAGTTTAAGTTCTACTTTCTTGGCAACTTTCAAATACATAATGAAATATTTTTAACTGTAGTCATCATGCTGTATGTTAGATCCTCAGAACTTATTCATCTTATAACTGGAAATTTGTATCTTTTGACCAAAATCTCCACATTTCTCCTATCTTCCAGTCTCTGGTAACCATCAAACTACTCCTTGTTTCTATGGACTTAACAGTTTTGGATTCCACATATAAAATGATATTACACGGTACTTGTTTTTGTCTGACTTCTTTCACCTAGAATAATGTCCTAAAGTTCCATTCATGTTGTTGCAAATGGCAGAATTTCCTTTTTCATACCTGAATGATAAATGGTGCATATGTATTATTCTGTCCATTTCTAACTTGATAGCCATGTTTTGACTATTTTGAATAATATTGCAACAAACATGGGGGTGTTTGGGAGTTTACTATCTCTTTGAGATAGTGATTTCATTTCTTTTTGATCCAGAAATAGGATTTCTGGATCATATAGTAATTCTATTTTTAATTTGTTTGGAAACCGCTTTAATGTTTTCCATACTGGCTATACCAATGTACATTCTCCCCCACAGTACACAAGGACTCCCTTTTCTCCACATCCTTTCCAGCATTTTTTATCTCTTGTGTTTTTTGATAATAGCTATTCTAGACCAGGAATGTATATTTAAAAAAAAAAACTGTGATTAATATGCTTTACAGTTTTGGAAGTTTCTATTGTTATATCCAGAAGTTCAGAGATTCTCTCCTTAGGCATGTCCAAGCTATTACTGAGCACCTCAAAAGTATCCTTCATGGCTTTATTGGGTTTTTGATCTCCAACATTTCTGAATCTTAGAATTCCCATCTCTCTGGTTACATCGTATATCTAAAACATTAACTAGTTTTCTGCCGGGAGCCGGCATATTGCATACTGAGTGCATATTGCATATTGAGTGCAGCACTTTCCACAGCATCCTCTTTCAGGGTCTGGAATAGCTCAACTGGAATTCTGTCACTGCTGGGAGCCAGAGTGAGGAGCTCCACCCATGACAAAGGTCATGAGGAAGGAGGCTCGGCATATGCAAAGGCGGGATCAAGCCTCAGGAGTCCCCCTGGAAATTCTCGAGCATCTACCCCCAAAACCAGAGTCTGCCTACTTTCTGCTTTGTGCTTTCACCTATACCTCTGACTTTACGGGGGGCTGTCCCCCACTACCTCTCTCTGAAAAAAGAGTTAGCTTACAGCTCCAGTTAATAATTCCTGGGTGTGACAGTGTTTCAACCTACAAACTCCTTTGGAAGTCCTCTAGCCTGCCTGGATAGGTTTTTCCGGCCACATGTGATTGCTCAGAGCTTCCCAACTGTGAGAGGCATGAGATGTTCTAAACTGTCTAAATACAGATTCCTTGAGCAGTTAAAAGATTGATTAGAAATTGTATTGGTGAAGGGATTTTCACTTGTTGGGCCAATGTTTGCTGCTAAGTTTCCATATCCCTTACCTGCTGTGTCCCTGGCAGTGTATTGATTAATATAATTGGTGTAAGTAGTAGCTTTAATGTTTGTAACCTGGGACCCTTGAGTTAATTCTTTTTCTTGTTGTAGCCCACCACACCTTTGCTCTGTAGGAATGCAACTTTATCTAATGCTTTTGGAGGGTGGCTCCTGACCAATCACCTTTAGAGAAAAAATAAGTTTTCTGAAGAAAGGGTCTTAAAATGTTAACAGGCCTCCGGGCCAGAAGATGATGCAAATCACCTAAGCTTTTGCATATGATAAGTTTGCAGGAAGAAAGCCTGGCTTGCTGCATGACTCTACCCCTTCCCCCATTATCCTCTATGCACAACTTAAGGTATAAAAACTACTTTGGAAAATAAAGTGCGGGCCTTGTTCACTGAAACTTGGTCTCCCCATGTCGTTCTTTCTCTTACCTTGTGGCTGAATTATTCAGCCTCTTGTCTCCACTGAATTTCCTCACTGAGCTATCCTTATTCTATTACTCTTTATATCCTTAATTAACATTTAATTAAGCAGTTGTTTCCTGATCCTCACCGACGCCGTCCCCGCTTCGAATTCCCTGGATCCACCGGGGCTGGACCCCGGCAGTTTTCCCACTAAAATGCTGACTGCATTGATAATACATTTTTAAAATTTCTGGTTTGTTAATTCCTGCATCCCTGCCTTACTTGACTCTGATTCATATGATTTTTCACCTTTTAGTATGCCTTGCAAATTTGGTTGAATTTTTCTCGGATATTCATTGTGAGAACTTGGTCGAGTCCTGAGGGTCAAACTCACAAAACTGTGGGCGTCTCCCCATGACTAGCCCTCTTGAAACTTTTAACTCTGCCTTATCCATGCTGATCATCCAGCATTTTCGTACCTGGTGCTGATTCCTGCAAAGGTTACTGCTCAGGGGTTTCCCTTCAAGTAGGTTAGGTTTCTTTGTATTTGTTGTTTGTCTCTCCAAAGTGGGGGGATAGTGGTTTGTTCTGTGACCTCACATCTCTGACAAGTCTAAGAAGAACTACTGATATTTTAGTATTTCAGATTTTTACCTGTTATTGGCACTGATTGGTGACTTCTAGGCTCCTTATACCCTGGGCCAGAAACTGGAGGTGGTACAATTAATTTTAATAATTTATTTCATTGAGTCAAACATATTCAAGAAAATTTTCACTTCAGCCTTTGGCACTCGCCTCATTTTGAATGCTGAGTAATCACGTGTGACTAGTGACATATATTAGGATGGGGTTCTTGGAATCTCTTTACTCTTGTTCAGCTCAAGAGTAGTGATCTTTCTGAGTGGGAGAAGATTTTTGAAAGATAATCTGAAAGTGGAGCTCTCCTGAGGTACTTTAAGTATAATTTTCACTATGAGTACTTTGATCATATTTGCTAAATTTAGATACAAATCCTGTGAAAGTGTGAAACATTTGTACTCCAGGGTGTTGAAGTGGCAAACCCATTAATGTGTCATTGTGATGCTTTTTGTAGAACTGATGAGACTTAAGAACCCAGGAATCACAGAAGTGGAACTAGTAGAAATAATAGCATGAGCAGGTTTATCAGAGCAGAAGAAAATCGGGACTATATAGTGAAAAGAAATGCTCCCATCTGTCTGGGTCCAGCCTACCTCTCTAACCCTGATATAGGTGATCCTCACATGTGGGAGCGTTTTGCTTCCAGAGCACATTTTCAGCTGGCCTGTTTCATCAGGAGATCAAAACCCATTATTGTCAATTTGAGTGTATACAGCTCCCATTTCCCAAGAGTTCAAGAGGTAGATAACAGTTTTGCTTAGAATGGAAAAAGCACATCAGTGAATAAAAAGGAGAGATCATTTAACCAAAGGAAACTTGAATATTTTAGCCTATTAGCTTGGCTTTTGGAAATTTAAAAGTCTTCTTAATTATACAAAATTTCAAACCAATGTTTGAATTCAAAGTTAAACCCTTTATGTGACAGCATGTTAATAAGTTTTATGTTGCTCTATTTGGAATATAGATTGACTAGAAACAAAGCAGTAAAGATATTATTAATAGGCCTTTAACACTTTGAGTTTCCATAGTATCTGCTGCTATAATATGTTTCTTTCTTAAGTGTTTTCCTTTTGGTAAAGAATCAGGCTCTAATATACAGAGGCCACAGATGAAAAACATTCTTCAGCTGGAGTCTAGCAATTTAAAAACTGCCAACTGTGTAAATATTAGTTTCTCACATTACCAGTGTATATATTTTAAGGAGGTGAGGTTTGTACATACTACAACAACAACCATCCTTTGTGAAAATACTCTAAGGCTTCATTACCCAAGGCTAGTTAGCTGTGTGTCATTACAGGTAATGCTTTGTGTATTTCCATATTGTTAATACCCATGTTTTGGAGAGCTTCTGTCATATGAGACAGAGTGGGAAACTTTGTATATACTAATATATTTTTATAATGATAGAAAGTACTGAAGTAATATCTTTAATGTCATTTATAAAACAAATATTGACCCATCTTTGACTTCCTCTCAGAGTCCAGAGAGTTTTCTTAAATATATATTTTTTCATTTTTCATTTAAATATAGTTCTTCATGTTGGAACCAAAGTCACTTGGAGCACCGGACTTGAGGTGAAGAGCATAAGAAGGAGAATGGTCAGTAAAAGGTGATTATAATTTTTTTTTTTCAAGTTAATCCCAGAAATACCTGAAAACACCACTTTTATTTCACTCCCTGCCTAGGCATCAAACATAAAAGAGGGCTTTTGCCCTCTCGGTGTTTGCAGTCTAGCAAAGACAGACGAGAAAACACATACCTAAGTTATAAAAGTGTAAAAGCCGTGCTTTGAAAGCAGAGAGAATCAAGGTTTTGCTCCATGGGAGATATTAAGGAAGACTTCTCAAAGAAGATGATACCTAATTTGAGACTTTGAGTTTCTGTAGCTTATGATGATGGTGGGAAGGGGTGGAAATTCTTGAAACTGTCAATGAAAGTTTTCTTTGGGGAATCTTGCTCTCTATTTTACCTAAATCATGCTGTAACTTGGACAGAATTGGGGAACAAGGCAGGTTCTGGTTTGGAGAAAGAGGGTAGAGAAGCAAAAGTAGGATGAGAATCAAAGACTTGTTGCAGGATTTATTAACAGAATGAATTAGGAGAACAAACAGAATGTATTTAATAGTATCTGGAGAGAGTCCCACAGGGCACTGCTCAGTGGAAACAGATCAGTGTTTATGTCTGAAAGAAGCTGAAAAAGTGAGTAGAAAGGAGTCAGTTTATGAGGTTTTAGACTACCTAGTTTTTTCAAGAAAGTAGAAGTGATTTTGGATAATTTCAGTGCAGAGTACAGGCTGAGGAGTAGGATGTGAAGTTGAAAAGTTGGCAAAGCTAGAATAGTGAAGGATCATAGATGTTATGATAAATCACTTGCATCATATCTGGTGGTTAATGAGAAGTTTACGAACAGTTTTGCTTTCTGGAAAACCACTCTAATCTTACTTTGGAAGGTAATTTGAAGGAGAGTAAGATTGGAAGCAGGTAGATAGTTTAGGGATTTACTTTGACAGCTCTAGTGAAAAATGGCGAGACTGGAATTCTGGTAGGAGGGTTGCAAAGGAGGTGAATGTATTCAGGATATGTTGTGATGCTGTTGGGGGAGTTTGTAATTTCCTCGGTTCTGTCTCGTTGCAACAAAAATTTGAAGCGACGGACAGACCAGCGTTACAGCGCTCAGAAGGACCAGGGTGACAGACCTTGGACGGACCAATGTTATGACTCTGTGTTACAACTTAGTTTTATTTAGAAAGTAAAGGAAAAAACATCCTCGAGGCATGAGGGCATGCTGACCCAAAAGACACAAAGAGAAGAGAGGCCCCCGGCTCAATTTTGGCTCCTCTTTTTACATATTTTTTCTCTTCCCCATGAGCCTGCCCTATGTAAATTGGGCTACCCAGGAGGCTGTTTATTTTACCTGAGGTCCTACTCCGGTCCTCCAACCTCCCTTTATTCTACTTTTGTGGGCTTTTCCCCTCTTTGTCTTTTAGCTGCCACCATTCTGGACTCCTTTTTCCTATTCTACCTATCAATGCCAAAAAAGAAAAATTATAGCTTCGAGACTAATAGGTTAGAAATTAGTTGTGTGTGCTAAATGTGCTCTTTGCTAAGGAAATGTCACTTTTTGTGGTACAATCAGTGTGAAAGATATCAGGCTCATTGAAAATTTGGATTTCAAGTGGTGTGAACTTATTATATTTTAAAAGACCAAGAACACATCATAGAAATTCTATAATAGATCTTCAGAATACATAACTTGTATTAATTTTCTTCATCCACTTATTAAATTTTAGTTTTTAAGGGATAGAGATTGATGCTTGCCTTTATTTTGATAGACTCAATTTTTAAAGGATACTGATATGTGGAAGGACTGTGTCATGGAAATCTGGGGTAGGAGTTGCTTTTGTGAGGCAGAGTGGTCAGCTTCATTCAAATAAGTAGAAGCAACCTGCTTTCTTTCTATAATTAGCATTTCTTTTTCATGCAGTATCCATCCTTTCTCTTATGATTATGTAAAATGGACTGGGTGCCATTTTTTTCTTTTGAGCAACATGATGATAAATGAAATGTGACCTAGATGCTCTGTGTTCCAAAGGACTTTTAGGGAACCAGGTGTGATGCCTTGTGGGGAGCCGAGGGTTTTTGCTGTCCATTTCTCTTAGCATCTGTAACTGTGTAGAATGCAGCTGCAGAGATAAAGAAGGATTGAAGGAACTGTGTATCATCTCACGAGTATAATTGCTGTAGAATAAAAAGGAGCCAATTTGGCAGTCTCCTTTAAATAATATTTCTTAATTGGTGGCAATTTTTTAAAAGTTTATTGAGATCTGTAATCCAAATGGGGTTTAAATGGAAGCGACTTAGTTTTCCAGATCAACAAACAGCTGGAACAAGTGACTTTAACTCTTTTTTTCCTTACTTGAGCTCTGTGTTCTATCTGTGCATAAGGCCTGTTTGGGCTATGCCTGGGGTAAAAAGAGTAGTGCCAGCATAGCATTTCAAAGAACAGTTGAATACAAAACCAGACAGATATGGATTTAAATCTCAGTTTATTGTTTATCAACATATGATGCTGAAGAATTTACCTTTTAGAGGTCATGGTATGAATCCTTCACTTTTTCGGTTGTTGCTGAGATATTTTTGAAGCCAATGTAGACGTTGTATAATCTTAATATATACTTCAGTATCTGTATTATATATAAAGTATATACTTCTAAAATATAGGGACATTTTCTCCTATGAGCACAGTACAACTATCACACCTATCAAAATTATCTTTTAAATTTTGGATTGATATTTAAAAAGACCATATATAATATTTTATCGTTATGTCCCTCAAATAGAACAATTTCTGCTATCAATTTTTTTAATGCCATTGATTCAGTAAAGAAAATGGTCCTTTGTATTTTTGCAATATAATTCAGCTACAGTCTTAACTACATTTAGGTTAGACATTTCTTTGTGGCAAAATACTTAAGTGGTGGTGTCTTTAACTCATATTATGTGCAGTCACCCAGCCATCCAGTGTGCGATATTTGCTTGCTATAACTTAGGCTGAGAATCATCACTGGGTTCAATTGGTGGTGACTTGATCTCAACTAACATTTTATCTCTTGGTATAATGTTTTAGCATAACCTATCGATAAACATTGCCTGAGTCAATTATCTCATTAGTGGTTAAAAATTATGATTTTGAAATTTTCATCATTGCACATGTATTGATTGGAATTTGTCTGTAAATAATCATTTTCATTTATAAACTAAGTTTATGTGGTCACTGAATAATTTATGCAAGAAAGTTAGGATAAATGCTTAATTATTTTCTTTTACATGTCAATTTTAAGAATAAGGTGTTGGTGCTATTTACTCCTTATAAAATTAGTTGGAGTTTTGGATTTCTGTCTTTCCTTGTCTTTCTAGAAAAATCTCTGTGAACTAAAAAGCTTGTTTTAGTCCCAGTGTGTTGAATTGTTTACATTAACTAACTAATATTTTATCTGGCTGCTCAATGTGTTCCATCTTTGGCCCCTTCGGCTGGATTCTATGCTGTTTGGACTAGATGCAAATTCATTGGTGGCTTCCCTTTTCAGTAGTAATAAGATAACACATTCTCACCTTTTGTATTTCCTACCCCAAGTCTGTAATTAACCATTTATCCAATCAAATATATTGACATATATGTTGCAGATTATCCCGCTAAATATGTGTTATTATAATTTATTAAACTAGCTCTCCTCTACAATTGGGTATGTAGGGTTTTTTTTCCCCCCACTTCTTGTGCACCTGTGTTGTCTGAAACACAAGTAAATACCTTGAATTTAATATTACTTGTAATTACATTTCAGCTATTTTTCAGGGATAGAAATTTAGAAATCAAATAGCCATAATCACATAACAGGACCACATTTTTTAGAAACATTTTATGCAGTCAGTATTGTATTAAGCATGATGGAGAAAACAGTAAAGCAGGGCCCTTGCTCTTAAAAATCAAATATTGCAGTTTGAATGATAAAACTGCACCATATCTATTAAAGTTAAACAGTAAATATGTTAATAATGAAGCTTTGTACTTTGCAAAATTTCTTAACTTCTTTGTAAAAAACAAGGGAACCCTCCCAAATTGTCTAATACTGAAATAGAGGAATTTATGGTTGGCTGAGTATTCATTATATATATGAGTTATGGCAATTAAGGGAATAAAATAGAAAAAGCATTGTCAGAGAAAAATTGAATCACATGAGTTAAACAGGCAGGGAAGGCTTTGTTCAAAACTGTTACAGTAGAGGAAAGAGTTTGAGCTTAACTCAGTTGAAGACTGGAGATTTTTAAATTTTGTTTTTAATTAGAGGACAATTTCTTTACAATATTGTGTTGGTTTCTTATACATCAACATGAATCAGCCATAGGTATACATATAAAGGGCATAAGTATACCGAGGGTTGGAGACTTTTTAAGAGCTGGAATGGGATGTGGAGAACACAGGTCATTTCAGTTTGCTAACTGAACTTGTCCTAAGGTAAGCTTATGGGCTTCCCTGGTGGCACAGATGGTAAGGAGTCTGCTTGCAGTGTGGGAGACCAGAGTTTGATCCCTGAGTTGGGAAGATCCCCTGGAGAAGGAAATGGCAATCCACTCCAGTATCCTTGCCTGGAAATTCCATGGACTGAGGAGCCTGGCAGCGGGTCACATGGGGTCACAAAGAGTTGGACACGACTGACTTAACTTTCTTTCTTTTCTTAAGGTAAACTGGTATCTTTGTGATAGCAGGAGTTTTACAATTTGGAGCAAGGTGTCCCTTGAAGTTAGGCACCTACCATCACCCAAAGACTGTTAGATCTTCCTGGATGATTATATTTTAAAGATATCATTTCCAGGTACTTGCAAAAGACCTTACTGAGTCTTGAAACTGCAAGGAGACTTTTGAAGAAGATTTATCCATTACAGATGTGGCAGAGCTCTAAGAAAAGGGAGGTCAGGGGACCCATGGTGAGGAAGAAATTTGTCAGGCTGAGGGGAGCATTAGGCTATCTTAGTATTTGAGAACATAGCATTTTTGAAATTATTTAATGATGAATTTGATGATTATAAAGTAAATCTAATTTCAATCATATATTCTGTAATAATCTTGATTTATTTCTTCATAATCCAGTATGGTTAATACTTTATGTAGAACACAAAAGACAGTGGGAACTAATCGCAAATTGAAAATGTTTAGAAAGTTAATGAAAGTGGTATTAAGTGTAAATTACAAACAAAGCTACTGATAACCTTATAGCAGACATGGGGCAGTTTACAATTGAAAAAGAGAAAATCTACATGAGTGTTTAATTGAGTTTCAACAGAGAATGATTTGAGTATCAGGTTAAGGAAGACACTGAAAATTTGATAAAGAGTCAATAATGAAAACAAAATGAGGATAGAGTAAGTCAAATGCAAAGAGATAAATGTAGATTTATTGTATCATAAATTTTTTTTTAGAAAAACACACTGGGAAACACTTGAAACATTATTATCTTTTAAATTTAATGTTTTAAAGTAATTATCACAATCTGAAATTTTATAAATTTAGTTTGATGCGTAAAGCTTATATTCTAATAAATCTTTTTGTTCACTTTTCAGTTTTATGTGGATTAACTTTTGTTCACATAACAATCATTCAGACAAGGAAGAGCTCATTTTCTAAGATAGAAAATTTTAACAAATACTGACATTTTGATAACAGATAAATGATAATGAAACAGAAGGCTAGAATACTTTTTCTAGAAAATAAATGAAGCTATGCTTTTCATTGTATATCTGCACAAAGCAATACCACATATTGATATTGATATAAGTGCATTCATGGAAGAATGTGCACAAGTTCAGAATTGTGACTTGATGGGAAGGGATTGAGTTGAAAGAAGTAGGGCCTATTGGTTTTAGAGAGAAGGGAATCCTGAAAAATATCTAACATCTTATTTCTTAAAAATAAGTTACATATGTAAAAAAGTTAGCCTCTATTAAATCCGAGTGATAAATTGAATATTGTATTATTTGCTTTTATTTTTCATTTTCAAAAGAGGAAAAAATAAACTTGTATATTGCCTGTCTTTTTGCTCACTAGAATACAATCTTTTATTTTTTTTTAATTTTATTTTATTTTTAAACTTTACAAATTGTATTAGTTTTGCCAAATATCAAAATGAATCCATGTGTTCCCCATCCTGAACCCACCTCCCTCCTCCCTCCCTATACCATCCCTCTGGGTCGTCCCAGTGCACTAGCCCCAAGTATCCAGTATCGTGCATCGAACCTGGACTGGCAGATGTTGTTCTAAAAGAACATGGGAAGGGATGATGTTTTATTCGCTTTTGCCGTCTTCCCCTTGTTTCAACCAGAATATCACATGTAGGATGCTATAACTCGTCACTCTATTGAATTTTAAAGTCTTTAAGTTGTGGATTTAGGATGTAATAATATAAGTGATTTTGGCATTTAGGATGCTAAATTTTCTCTACTTGGTATGAACCTGCTGCTGCTGCTGCTAAGTCGCTTCAGTCATGTCTGACTCTCTGCGACCCCAGAGACGGCAGCCCACCAGGCTCCCCTGTCCCTGGGATTCTCCAGGCAAGAATACTGGAGTGGGTTGCCATTTCCTTTCCAATGCATGAAAGTGAAAAGTGAAAGTGAAGTCACTCAATCATGTTCGACCCTCAGCGACCCCATGGACTGCAGCGCACCAGGCTCCTTCGTCCATGGGATTTTCCAGGCAAGAGTACTGGAGTGGGTTGTCATTGCCTTCTCCTGGTATGAACCTAGTTATTGGTAAATTGCCTTATGCTGATTAAATATAGAACAGTAAGAATGATTGTATTGTATAGGGCATTTAATTTTGTTTCTTTTAACAAAAAAACATGTACTAGTCTTCCTTCCTTCTTTGCTCTCTTCCTTATTTTATTTTGACTTCCAGTCATTCAGAGAATCCAAACGAAGTTGTCCAGGTACTAAGTAAATAGCAGTAGCATTTTTACTCAAACAAGAGGAAGAATAGTTCTAATTTCTATTAATTATAAAACAATATATCTTTAAATCAAAGAGTTTGAACTGACTCTCAGACAGCGCTGCCTCTAGAGCACAAATTCTACCCTGGGGTGGAATGGAGTCCTCATAAAGACCTCAGAAGCCACACTTAGTGTCTCAGGATTTTAGTGACAGCTCTTGCCATGATGAAACAAAGGTGTTTTACTTCTTTCTTGTATCCTATAACGGATTAACATACATCTGGACTCAGCACACAATCTTTTGTACTCACATCTGTCTGTCTGTCTATTTAGTAAACTCTACATAGTAAATAGCTCCTCACCGTGAAACACTGATAGATATTTATTTGAAGAAAATTTGATTTATTGCCATTGTCTTCAAGATATTCATTCTTTAGAAACTTGCTTATGAACTATTTTGAACAGATGACTAGAAAAACTGCAAATCCCATGTGCCCTAGATTTAATAAATGAAATTTCCTTACTATTTGAATATAGGAATAAATACTTACTGATGTGGTTTTCACTTCTCAACTCACTAGATTGACAGCCTCTTAGAGTTTTGTGAGAGATGTGGATCTTCTGTCAAAAAGATTTGCACATATATAACATTTTATATGTAGCATTAGAGCATTTATGGAGTTTACAAACTCTAAAAGTTCCTGCTACGAAGAGCCTGTCTGGATAATCCATTGTGAATAGACTTGGGGTGTCCATTGACATAGTTAAATTGAGTGAGTTCATAATAACATAACCCCAGTATGATTCCTGGGTGTGGAAGATCCCCTGGAGACGGAATAGGCTACCCACTCCAGTATACTTGGGCTTCCCTTGTGGCTAAGCTCGTAAAGAATCCACCCACAATGTGGGAGACCTGAGTTCGATTCCTGGGTTGGGAAGATCCCCTGGAAAAGTAAAGGGCTACCCATTCCAGTATTCTGGCCTGGAGAATTCCATGGACTGTATAGACCATGGGGTTGGAAAGAGCCGGATATGATTGAGCGACTTTCAGTTTAACTTTCATAATAACATAAGACTGCTGGGCTCAAGATTGGGGGTTTTTAATAAGTAGGATAGTTTTTTAAAATAAATTTATTTTGGCTGTGCTGGATCTTCACTGCCACATGGCCTTTTCTCTAGGTGTGGCACGTGGGGTCTACTCTTTAGCTGTGGTGTAAGAGCTTCTCACTGTGGTGGCTCCTCCTGTTGAGGAGCATGGGCTCGGGTACACAGTCTGCAGTAGCTGTGGCATGTGGGCTCCGTAGTTGTGACCTCCGAGCTCTATAGCACAGGCTCAGCATTTGTGGGGTAGGGGCTTTGTGGCTCCACAGCATGTGGGGTCTTGCCAGATTGGGGATTAAACCTGTGTCTCCTACATTGGCAGGCAGATTCTTTACCACTGAACCACCAGGGAAGCCCTAAGTGGGGTAATTAAGTTACTGATCCTGAATTCAACCTGGAATTTTTTTTTCAAGTAGTGTGAAAAACTGTCTTGTGTATACACATACGGTAGGCACTGGGGGCTACTTATATGTTCTATCAGATTATCCTCTGATAGAATAGAGAGAGTGGGAAGGAGAAGACACGTGGTTTGACATGGCATTGCTTTCACCAGGCTCAGCTCAGATGAGCCATTGTGGTAAACACATTGAAGAAAATAAGTAGATATTATTTTTTGTAAAAACTTTCAAGTATTTCTTTCAATATTTCACAATAAAATGTTCCTATCCCTGCAAAATGCTTAACTTTTTGCTGAATTTCCCTTCTTATATATATTATGTATAATAAATTAATATATGTGGTGCATAATGAAAGCCAATAAAAGCAGAAATCAACATACTCAAATCATCTTTATAGGCAAGTTGTTAACCAAGATGTACTTTTACCATCTTAATAGCTGAGTATAGTCTCAATTGTTCTTGATACATAAAACGATTCCAGGCGCATCAGAAACTCCTTTTGGAGCTGGATAACTGGGAATACTCTAAACTTCCTGCTATGTAGAACATGATGCCTATTAAAGGATAAATAATAAATATGTGTAAATTTGAAGCTTATGGATACACTGCAAAAAACTAAATACTATTTTCAACATTGTTTAGGAGGTTGACAAGTTAGATTCTTTTAATGATATTTTATCATTGAAGTTGTTTAGAATTAATGGTACATAATGATAATTAAAAACAGACCAAATTGTATAGTTAGCTTATTTTTTTCTGCAGATTATGCATCCTATGATTGTTTGTTCTATCCACATAATCCTTACTGCATCACCGTTTTGTGTACCAGGCATTGTATTACCTAATAAGGCTGTGAGGCAATATACATCAATCTGGCTCTGTACTTATAAGGAGACTACTCTTTCATGTTGTGTCCCATCAGTTAAGTATGAGTAGTGGAAGTGGAAGTGTTAGTCCCTCAGTTGTGTCCAACTGTTTGCCACCCCATGGACTGTAGCCTGCCAGGCTCCTCTAGTCCATGGGATTCTCCAGGCAAGAATACTGACATGGGTTGCCATTCCCCTCTCCAGGAGATCTTCGTGACCCAGGGACTGAATGCAGGTCTCCCGCATTGCAGGCAGATTCTTTACCATCTGAACCATGAGAGAAGCCCTAATTGAATATATGGGTCTTAGTTCTGCCATCTGTGAAACAGAGAGTCAGATTACACAGTTCCTAAAATATTCAGTCTCTAAAGTACAGCACTTAGCATTTAGTGGTAAAAATTATAAGAATTGTTGGAATGTGTGTGCATTTATGGAGTTCATAAGCAGAGCACAGATATGGGAAGCATAAGCCCTCTTAAATTCTAACTACTGTATGGCCTTACAGCATTAAGGGAGTCCCTGAACTTTTTATTTTACATCAACCTCATTTTTGTCTGTAAAATGAGAGAGCCAGTCCAGATGATTCTAACATTTTTATTTTGTCTGAGTGTTGTTTATTCTACATCTTTATGCAAATTCTTCATAATATTAATCATACTGTTCATTGTATATAGGTATATTAATTTGCTTAGTTATTATAAAGATAGTTAAGAATGGGAGTTTTGTGATAACAAATGTAGATGCCAGACATCCTGGAATGTGAAGTCAAGTGGGCCTTAGGAAGCATAACTATGAATAAAGCTAGTGGAGGTGATGGAATTCCAGTTGAACTATTTCAAATCCTAAAAGATGATGCTGTGAAAGTGCTGCACTCAATATGCCAGAAAATCTGTAAAACTCAGCAGTGGCTACAGGACTGGAAAAGGTCAGTTTTCATTCCAATCCCAAAGAAAAGAAATGCCAAAGAATGTTTAAACTACAGCACAGTTGCACTCATCTCACATGCTAGCAAAGCAAAGCTCAAAATTCTCCAAGCCAGGCTCAACAGTGTGTGAACCATGAACATCCAGATGTTCAAGCTGGATTTAGAATAGAAGAGGAACCAGAGATCGAATTGGCAATATCTGTCGGATCATTGAAAAAGCAAGAGAGTTCCAGAAAAAATATCTACTTCTGCTTTATTGACTATTCTAAAGCCTTGACTATGTGGATCACAATAAACTTTGGAAAATTCTGAAAGAGATGGGAACACCAGACCACCTGTCTTGCCTCCTGAGAAATCTGTATGCAGGTCAAGAAGCAACAGTTAGAATTGGACATGGAATAATAGACTGGTTCCAAATAGGGAAAGGAGTACGTCAAGGCTGTATATTGTCACCATGCTTATTTAACTTATATGCAGAGTACATCATGAGAAATGCTGGGCTGGATGAATCACAAGCTGGAATCAAGATTGCCAAGAGAAATATCAATAATCTCAGATATGCAGATGACACCACCCTTGTGGCAGAAAGCGAAGAGGAACTAAAGAGCCTCTTGATGAAAGTGAAAGAGGACAGTGAAAAAGTTGGTTTAAAACTCAACATTCAGAAAATTAAGATCATGGCATCTAGTCCCATCAGTTCATGGCAAATAGATGGGGAAACAATGGAAACAGTGAGAGACTTTATTTTTGGGGGCTCCAAAATCACTACAGATGGTGACTGCAGCTATGAAATTAAAAGACTCTTGCTCCTTGGAAGAAAAGCTATGACCAACCTAAACAGCATATTACAAAGCAGAGGTCTGTCTAGTCAAAGCTATGGTTTTTCCAGTAGTCATGTATGGATGTGAGAATTGGACTATAAAGAAAGCTGAGCACTGAGGAATTGATGCTTTTGAACTGTGGTGTTAGAGAAGACTCTTGAGGGTTCCTTGGACTGCAAGCAGATCCAACCAGTCCATCCTAAAGGAGATCAATCCTGGGTATTCATTGGAAGGACTGATGTGAAGCTGAAACTCCAATAGTTTGGCCACCTGATATGAAGAGCTGACTCATTGGAAAAGACCCTGATGCTTGGAGGGATTGGGGGCAGGAGGAGAAGGGGACAACAGAAGATGAGATGGTTGGATCCATCACCGACTCGATAGACATGGGTTTGGGTGAACTCTGGAAGTTGGTGCTGGATAGGGAGGCCTGGTGTGCTGCGATTCATGGGGTCGCAAGGAGCCAGACACGACTGAGCGACTGAACTGAACTGAACTGAAACTTGTTTTGGTCTGACTTCTATTGAAGGCTTCAGTCCAGACTTACAGACCATCTTCCTGATTTGACAACCGCCAATCTTATCAGAGTTGCAGCTAGCCAGTCCTCATTCTGTGAGTCTCCTCACCATATCCTATGCCCTAGTCTTATTTATTGACTGTCCTTGATCCTGGCTGTCTTTGATCTTGTTGTCTTAGTCAGCTCAGAGTGTCATAACAAAATACCACAGAAAATTTATTTTCTCACTAATCAGGAAACTGAAGGTCTGAGGTCAAAGTGCCGGCAGGTTAGGTTTCTTTTTTTTTTCTTTTTTTTTCCATATTACATATCATTAATAGCTTTCCTAATAATTCTAATAGTAAACAACTGTATAAACCCATCCTGGGCATCTTATGTTGGTCTTTATTGTCCTGTTGTTTCATTTGTTAATTATTTATAAAGGGTTTTTGCCTCACTTTAAGGTTGGTAGCTAGTTTGCTACTTTCATGCACCCTTGTCAAGTTCAGTATAAATATCATGCTAACTTCATTTATATGTATATTTAATCCTGGAAAAAATGGTTTGATCATTTTTATTATAAAGGGCTTTCGTTCTAACAAATAACATTTCTTGATGGTTGAGAGTTTTGATATTTATGTAATCATCAATTCACAACAGTGGGCTGTTTCATTCTTAATAGTAAATTGGAATTATAATAAAACACCTGCAAGATTGAATTGGAAGTCATAGAGTTTGTTCCTCTGTCTTGTGTGCATGCTGTCACTCAGTCATGTCTGACTCTTTGCGATCCTGTGAACTGTAGCCCCAGGATCCTCTGTCCTTGGAATTCTCTAGATAAGAATACTGGAATGGGTTGTCATGCCCTCCTCCAGGGTCTCTTTCCCACCCAGGCATGGAACACTGGTCTCCTGCATTGCAGGCAGATTCTTTATCACGGAGCCACTGGGGAAGCCCCTTCTGTCTCACCCCCTTCCATTTCTAGAAAGCCCCTTACTTCTGATTCTGACATTGTACGGTAAGTGTGGGCGTGCAGGAGGTCAGTGATCCTCAGGGCCCAAGGGACACACTTTGCATTGCCAAAATTACCTTGCAGTACTTCTCAGATTTCTTTTTTTTTTTTTTTTATTTTCCCACTCGGTTAGGTTTCTATTGAGGCTTTTTTCCTAGACTTGCAAACAAGCATTCTCTCTGTGTTGTCACACAGCCTTTTCTCTGTGCACGTGCCCTGGTGTCTTTTCATATATGTATAAGGACTCCACTCCTATTATATTTGTGTTCCACCTTTATCACCTCATTTAACTTTAATTGCCCTCTCAAAGGCCCTTATCTCCAACTATGGTCACATTTGAGGTTATAACTGAAGAGTTTTGGAGGGAAGCACAATTTAGTCCAAAGACTCTTTAAGCTGTCTGATGTCTCATGTAACTTTTTCAGTCTTTAACCTGTATTTTCAGTTTTACTTAGAATTGTATTCTTTGCCTGGACAACTCCTGACTCCCCTCTGTCAAATGTGAGGGAGGTACTAGTCCTACGAGTTTTTGTCTGCCAGTATCTCTCTGATCTGCACTTGCCTGTTTATTGTCTTTATACTTCACTGGACTGTGAACTTTTAAAGAGCTAGAAGTGCATCATTTTTAAGTATAAAACTAGGATGGTGATTGCATGTAGGTGTATTAAGCAGTACATAAAAACTTTTCTAACTAGTTAATGAACAAGTTTAATTTCCTATAACATTTCGTAGAAGAATAGAAAATTGTGTGTGTTTATCCTTTGTTGCTGTTGTTCAGTCATTAAGTTGTGTTCCACTCATTCTCACCCGAAGGACTATAGCATGCCAGTCTCCTCTGTCCTCCATTAAGTCTCCCAAAGTTTGCTCAAATTCACATCATTGAGTTGGTGATTCAATCTAACTATCTCTTTCTCTGCTGCCCCCTTCTCTTTTTGCCATCAGTCTTTTCTAGCAGCAGTGTCTTTTCCAGTGAGTCGACTCTTCACATCAGGTGGCCAAAGTATTGGAGCTTCAGCATCAGCCCTTCTAAAACTTTTAGGGTAGATTTCCTTTAGGATTGATTGATTTGATCTCCTTACTGTCCAGGGGACTCTCAAGAGTATTCCAGGGCCACGAGTTGAAATCATCAGTTCTTCACCGTTCAGCCTTCTTTATGGTCCTGCTCTCACATCTGTACATTACTACTGGAAAAACCCTAGCTTTGACTGTATGGACCTTTGCTGGGAAGGTGATGCCTCTCATTTTTATATGCTGTCTAGGTTTGTCATTGCTTTTCTTACAAGGAAATTTCATAGCTGAAGTCATAGTCCACAGTGATTTTGGAGCCCAAGAAAAAAATCTGTCACTCCTTATACTTTTTATCCATCTCTTTGCCATGAAGTGATAGGACAGGATGCCATAATCTTAGGTTTTTCAGTGTTGAGTTTCAAGACAGCTTTTTCACTCTCCTCTTTCATCCTCGTCAAGAGGCTCTATAGCTCCTCTTCACTATCATTAGAGTAGTGTCATCTGCATATATGAGGTTGTTGATATTTCTCCCAGTGGTCTTGACTCCAGCTTGTGATTCATCCAGCCCAGCATTTTGCATGATGGACTCTACATCAAAGAGTACATCAATAGAAGTTAAATAAGCAGGGTGACAATATACAGCCTTGTCCTACTCCTTCATTAATTGTTAACTAGTCAGTTGTTCCATGTCCAGTTCTAAGTGTTGCTTCTTGGCCCACCTACAGGTTGCTCAGGAGACAGGTAAGGTAGTCTGATAGTGCCATCTTTTTGAGAATTTTCCACAGTTTGTTGTGATCCACACAGTCAAAAGCTTTAGCATAGTCAGTGAAACAGAAGTAGATGTTTTTCCTGAATTCCCTTGCTTTCTTTATGATCCAATTAATGTTGGCAATTTGATCTCTGGTTCCTCTGCCTTTTCTAAATCCAACTTGCACATCTGGAAGTTCTTGGTTCATGTACTGCTGAAGCTCAGCTTGAAGGATTTTGAGCATATCCTAGTTATCTTGTGAAATGAATGCAACTGTGTAGTAGTTTGAACATTCTTTGGCATTGCCCTTCTTTGGGATGGGATGAAAACTGACTTTTCCATCCCTGTGGCCACTGCTGAGTTTTCCAAATTTGCTGACATATTGAGTGCAACACTTTAAGAGCATCATATTTTAGTATTTTAAATAGCACCACCAGAATTCTGTTAACTCCACTAGCTTTGTTCATGATAATTGTTCCTCAGGCCCACTTGACTTCACACTCCAGGATGTCTGGCTCCAGGTGTGTAACCACATTATTGTGGTTATCTGGGCCATTTAGACCGTTCTTGTACAGTTTCATATATTCTTGCCACCTCTTAATCTCTTTGGCTTCTGTTCGGTCCTTACCATTTTTTTTTTTTTTTTTCATGCCTTGATCTCTCCTATTTTTGTGAAGAGATCTCTAGTATTTCTCATTCTATTGTTTTCCTCTATTGTTCATTTGTAGGTCTTCATAGAACTGTTCAACTTTAGCTTCTTCAGCATTACTGGTTGGGGCATAGACTTGGATTACTGTGATATTGAATGGTTTGCCTTGGAAACGAACAGAGATCATTCTGTCGTTTTTGAGATTGCATCCAAGTACTGCATTTCGGACTCTTTTGTTGACCATGAGGGCCACTCCATTTCTTCTGAGGGATTCCTGCCCGCAACAGTAGATATAATGGTCATCTGAGTTAAATTCACCCATTCCAGTCCATTTCAGTTCGCTGATTCCTAGAATGTCGACATTCACTCTTGCCATCTCTTGTTTGACCACTTCCAATTTGCCTTGATTCATGGACCTGACATTCCAGGTTCCTATGCAGTATTGCTCTTTACAGCATCGGACCTTGCCTCTATCACCATTCACATCCACAGCTGGGTATTGTTTTTGCTTTGGCTCCATCCCTTCATTCTTTCTGGAGTTTTTTCTCCACTGATCTCCAGTAGCATATTGGGTACCTACTGACCTGGGCAGTTCCTCTTTCAGTATCCTATCGTTTTGCCTTTTCATACTGTTCATGGGGTTTTCAAGGCAAGAATACTGAAGTGGTTTGCGACTCCCTTCTCCAGTGGACCACATTCTGTCAAATCTGTCCACCATGACCTGCCCATCTTGGGTTGCCCCACGGGCATGGCTTAGTTTCCTTGAGTTAGACAAGGCTGTGGTCCTAGTGTGATTAGATTGACTAGTTTTCTGTGAGTATGGTTTCAGTGTGTCTGCCCTCTGATGCCCTCTTGCAACACCTACCGTCTTACTTGGGTTTCTCTTACCTTGGACGTAGGGTATCTCTTCACGGCTGCTCCAGCAAAGTGCAGCCATTGCTCCTTACCTTGGAAGAGGGGTATCTCCTCACTGCCGCCCTTCCTCACCTTCAACATGGGATAGCTCCTCTAGGCCCTCCTGCGCCCGCGCAGCCACAGCTCCTGGGACGTGGGGTTGGTCCTCCCGGCCACTGCCCCTGGCGTGAATGATCTCTGTTCGTTTCCATGGCAAACCATTCAGTATTACAGTAATCCAAGTCTATGCCTCAACCAGTAATGCTGAAGAAGCTGAAGTTGAACGGTTCTATGAAGACCTACAAGACCTTTAGAACTAACACCCAAAAAAGATGTCCTTTTCATTATAGGGGACTGGAATGCAAAAGTAGGACGTCAAGAAACACCTGGAGTAACAGGCACATTTGGCCCTGGAATACGGAATGAAGGAGGGCAAAGACTAATAGAGTTTTGCCAAGAAAATGCACTGGTCATAACAAACACCCTCTTCCAACAACACAAGAGAAGACTCTACATGGACTTCACCAGATGGTCAACACCGAAATGAGGTTGATTATATTCTTTGCAGCCAAAGATGGAGAAGCTCTATACAGTCAGCAAAAACAAGACCAGGAGCTGACTGTGGCTCAGGTCATGAACTCCTTATTGCCAAATTCAGACTTAAATTGAAGAAAGTAGGGAAAACCACTAGACCATTCAGGTATGACCTAAATCAAATCCCTTATGATTATACAGTGGAAGTGAGAAATAGATTTAAGGACCTAGATCTGATAGATAGAGTGCCTGATGAACTATGGAATGAGGTTCATCACATTGTACAGGAGACAGGGATCAAGACCATTCTCATAGAAAAGAAATGCAGAAAAGCAAAATGGCTGTCTGGGGAGGCCTTACAAATAGCTGTGAAAAGAAGAGAAGCTAAAAGCAAAGGAGAAAAGGAAAGATATAAACATCTGAATGCAGAGTTCCAAAGAACAGCAAGAAGAGATAAGAAAGCCTTCCTCAGCAATCAATGCAAAGAAATAGAGGAAAACAACAGAATGGGAAAGACTAGGGATCTCTTCAAGAAAATCAGAGATACCAAAGGAACATTTCATGCAAAGATGAGCTCGATAAAGGACAGAAATGATATGGACCTAACAGAAGCAGAAGATATTAAGAAGAGATGGCAAGAATACACAGAAGGGCTGTACAAAAAAGATCTTCAGGACCCAGATAATCACGATGGTGTGATCACTGACCTAGAGCCAGACATCCTGGAATGTGAAGTCAAGTGGGCCTTAGAAAGCATCACTACGAACAAAGCTAGTGGAGGTGATGGAATTCCAGTTGAGCTATTCCAAATCCTGAAAGATGATGCTGTGAAAGTGCTGCACTCAATATGCCAGCAAATTTGGAAAACTCAGCAGTGGCCACAGGACTGGAAAAGGTCAGTTTTCATTCCAATCCCAAAGAAAGGCAATGCCAAAGAATGCTCAAACTACCACACAATTGCACTCATCTCACACGCTAGTAAAGTAATGCTCAAAATTGTCCAAGCCAGGCTTCAGCAATATGTGAACCGTGGACTTCCTGATGTTCAAGCTGGTTTTAGAAAAGGCAGAGGAACCAGAGATCAAATTGCCAACATCTGCTGGATCATGGAAAAACCAAGAGAGTTCCAGAAAAACATCTATTTCTGCTTTATTGACTATGCCAAAGCCTTTGACTGTGTGGATCACAATAAACTGTGGAAAATTATGAAAGAAATGGGAATACAAGACCACCTGATCTGCCTCTTGAGAAATTTGTGTGCAGGTCAGGAAGCAACAGTTAGAACTGGACATGGAACAACAGACCAGTTCCAAATAGGAAAAGGAGTATGTCAAGGCTGTATGTTGTCACCCTGCATATTTAACTTATATGCAGCATACATCATGAGAAACGCTGGACTGGAAGAAGCACAAGCTGGAATCAAGGTTGCTGGGAGAAATATCAATAACCTCAGATATGCAGATGACACCACCCTTATGGCAGAAAGTGAAGAGGAACTCAAAAGCCTTTTGATGAAAGTGAAAGTGGAGAGTGAAAAAGTTGGCTTAAAGCTCAACATTCAGAAAACGAAGATCATGGCACCGGTCCCGCCACTTCATGGGAAATAGGGAAACAGTGGAAACAGCGTCAGACTTTATTTTTCTGGGCTCCAAAATCACTGCAGATGGTGACTGCACCCATGAAATTAAAAGATGCTTACTCCTTGGAAGGAAAGTTATGTCAACCTAGATAGCATATTCAAAAGCAGAGACATTACTTTGCCAACAAAGGTCCATCTAGTCAAGGCTATGGTTTTTCCTGTGGTCATGTATGGATGTGAGAGTTGGACTGTGAAGAAGGCTGAGTGCCGAAGTATTCATGTTTTGAACTGTGGTGTTGGAGAAGACTCTTGAGAGTCCCTTGAACTGCAAGGAGATTCAACCAGTCCATTCTGAAGGAGATCAGCCCTGGGATTTCTTTGGAGGGAATGATGCTAAAGCTGAAACTCCAATACTTTGGCTACCTCATGTGAAGAGTTGACTTATTGGAAAAGACTCTGATGCTGGGAGGGACTGGGGGCAAGAGAAGAAGGGGACGACAGAGGATGAGATGGCTGGATGGCATCACTGACTCGATGGATGTGAGTCTGAATGAACTCCAGGAGTTGGTGATGGACAGGGAGACCTGGCGTGCTGTGATTCATGGGGTCGCAGAGAGTCAGACAGGACTGAGCGACTGATCTGATTGTTCATTTAAGAAGGCTCTATCTCTCCTTGCTATTAAGACCTTATCTGTCCTTGCCGTTCTTTGGAACTCCACATTCAGTTGAGTATATCTTTTTCTTTCTCCCTTGCCTTTCATTTCTCTTCTTTCCTCTGCTATTTGTAAAGCCTCCTCAGACAACCACTTTGTCTTCTTGCATTTCTTTTTCTTGGGGATGATTTTGGTCAGTGTCTCCTGTACAAGGTTATGAACCTCCATCCATAGTTCTTCATGCACTCTGTCTACCAGATCTAATCACCTGAATCTGTTTGTCACCTCTATTGTACAATCATAAGGGATTTGATTTAGATCATACCTGAATGACCTGGTGATTTTTCCTATTTCCTTCAATTTAAGGCTGAATTTTGCAACATGGAGCTCAGGGTCTGAGCCACAGTCATCTCCAGGTCTTGTTTTTTCTAATTGTATATAACTTTTCCATCTTTAGCTGTGAAGAATATAATCAGTCTGATTTTGGTATTAACCTTTGGTGATGTCCTTGTGTAGAGATGTCTCTTGGGTTTTTGGAAAGGTTGTTTGCTATGACCAGTGTGTTCTTTTGACAAAACTCTATTAGCCTTTGCTCTGCTTCATTTTGTACTCCAAGGGCAAACTTGCCTGTTATTCCAGGTGTCTCTTGATTTCCTACTTTTGCATTTCAATCCCCTTTGATGAAAATGGCATTTTTTTCTGGTGTTAGTTCTAGGGGGTCTTTGAGGTCTTCATAGAACTGGTCAACTTCAGCTTTTTCAGCATCATTGATTGGGGCATAGACTTAGATTACTGTGATGTTAAATGGTTTGTCTTGGAGATGAACTGAGATCATTCTGTTGTTTTGGAGGCTGCACCCAAGTATTGCATTTTGGACTCTCTTGTTGACTGTGAGGTCTACTCCATTTCTTCTAAGGCATTCTTGCCCACAATAGTAGATATAATGGCCATCTGAATTAAATTCACCCATTCCCATCCATTTTCGGAGAAGGCAATGGCACCCCCACTCCAGTACTCTTGCCTGGAAAATCCCATGGACGGAGGAGCCTGGTAGGCTGCAGTCCATGGGGTCGCTAAGAGTCGGACATGACTGAACGACTTCACTTTCACTTTTCACTTTCCTGCATTGGAGAAGGAAATGGCAACCCACTTCAGTGTTCTTGCCTGGAGAATCCCAGGGATGGGGGAGCCTGGTGGGCTGCCATCTATGGGATCACACTGAGTCGGACACGACTGAAGCGACTTAGCAGTAGCAGTAGCAGTTAGCAGTATCCCTAAGATGTCGATGTGCAGTCTCGCCATCTCCTACTCAACCACATTCATTTTACTTTGATTCATGGACCTAGTAATATTCCTTCCAGCTTCCTATGTAATACTGTCCTTTACAGCATCAGGCTTTACTTTTACCACCAGATACACTCACAGTTGAGTGTCATTTCTGCTTTTGCCCAGCCACTTCATTCTTTCTGAAGCTGTTGGTAATTTCCCTTCACTCTTCCCCAGTAGCATATTGGACACCTTCTGACCTTAGGAAACTCATCACTGGTGTCATATCTTTTTCCTTTTCATACTGTTCTTGGGATTCTCCTGACAAGAATACTGGATTGGACCACATTTCCTCCTCCGTTGGACCACATTTTGTTAACACTCTTCACTATGACCTGTCTTGTCTTGGGTGGCCCTGCAGGGCGTGGCTCAGAGCTTCCTTGAGTTAAGCAAGCCCCTTCACCATGACAAGGCTGTGATCCATGAAGGGGCTCTTTATCAAAGACATTAGCAATTTAATTTGTGCCTAATTAAGATCCTTCAACTTTGAAGAACATTTATGAAGAGGTTAAAGTACAAGAAGTACTTCAAAACACTTATGGAATAGAAGTGAGGAGTCTCTAAAACAGCATTTCAGAAAAATGACTACATCAAAGGGCACTGCAGTAAATGAATTAAGTTGGGCTGAAGCAGAGATGAGGAAATAATGTGTCTCTAAGGTGGCATGAGCACAGATGTTCTTGAGAGCAGATGTGTTCAGAGTGTGAAGCCTGGCTGAACAGTAGCCACCATGGATGAGTGATATGAGAGGAATAAAATGAACAGGAGGCTTCTTTAGGAAGAAAGCAGATAAGGGTTGTTTCCACTGGTGGTTAATTTCTTAAAGCCATTTCTTGAAACTGTGGAATGCTTTTCTAAATAATTTGCTTGCTTGGCCTTTTCTTTTTGGTTTCGGACCAAAACTTTTTCCTCCAGATATTGTAAATCCAGTCTGCTGATCTAGTTCATAATATTCCACTTAACACTGTAAAGAATTTAGTTCCTGAGGCTTCTAAAAAGAAGAAGGAACTGTGGGTATAACTTTTTTTTTTCTTATAATGATTTCATGTCACAGTGATCTTTTTTTTTAAATTTTATTTTAGTTTTAAACTTTATATAATTGTATTAGTTTTGCCAAATATCAAAATGAATCTGCAACAGGTATACATGTGTTCCCCATCCTGAACCCTCCTCCCTCCTCCCTCCCCATACCATCCCTCTGGGTCATCCCAGTGCACCAGCCCCAAGCATCCAGTATCGTGTATCGAACCTGGATTGGCAACTCGTTTCTTACATGATATTTTACATGTTTCAATGCCATTCTCCCAAATCTTTCCACCCTCTCCCTCTCCCACAGAGTCCATAAGACTGTTCTATACATCAGTGTCTCTATTGCTGTCTCGTGCACCGGGTTATTGTTACCATCTTTCTAAATTCCATATATATGCGTTAGTATACTGTATTGGTGTTTTTCCTTCTGGCTTACTTCACTCTGTATAATAGGCTCCAGTTTCATCCACCTCATTAGAACTGATTCAAATGTATTCTTTTTAATGGCTGAGTAATACTCCATTGTGTATATGTACCACAGCTTTCTTATCCATTCATCTGCTGATGGACATCTAGGTTGCTTCCATGTCCTGGCTATTATAAACAGTGCTGCGATGAACATTGGGGTACACGTTTCTCTTTCCCTTCTGGTTTCCTCAGTGTGTATGCCTCTACAGCTCAACTCCAGAAAAATAAATGACCCAATCAAAAAATGGACCAAGGAACTAAATAGACATTTCTCCAAAGAAGACATACAGATGGCTAACAAACATATGAAAAGATGCTCAACATCACTCATTATCAGAGAAATGCAAATCAAAACCACTATGAGGTACCATTTCACAACAGTGATCTTTTAAAAATTCTTAGTTTAGATAATGTTACTCATCTGTTTAACAGCCCAATGGCTGTCTCCTTTGATTCATATTAAAAACAAGAGTCATAAGGATTCCTTTGCAAGGCCCACCATGAGCTGAGCTTCCTTACTTTTCTGACTCAAGTCTATTGCTCTTTCCCTTCCTTTCTAGCACATTAACCTGCTTTGTTTCATTGTAAAACACTTGTTACTTTCAAGCATACTACATAAACCTGTTTAAGCCTTTTGTGCTGTCTAATCTTTCCCCTTAGAACACAGATTCTATCACGACAGAGTCTGTCTGTTTGTTAAATCCCTAGTGCATAGAAGAGTGTTTGGCGTGTAATAGACACAACACAAAATATTACTGTTAAATGAAGAAATATGATGCAAAATAACACTTGGAATTTGTTCTAGAAATAAAACAAGATGCTAAATTTAGCAGAGTATTGGCAGATAAGATTGTTTTTAGCATTGGATTTTTTACTTTCGTAAAATCATGTTGAATAAAGTTGATTTTGTTTTGCTTTTCTTAGGCTACTCTTCATGTTAATAGGATAGTCCTTGGGGATGTAAGCAATCCATGATCATATTTCTTCACTGAATTTGCATTGGTAATAGTCTCTGTATTTCTCACAGTAATACCTTCATGTTTTTAAGTCCTGAGGGGTGCAAATAGAAGACAGGAAGAGGATAGCAGAAAATATAAGGAAAAGAGGAGGAAGATCAGACAAATGTTCTCTGATGCTCTATTGTACTCATGCCAGCACTTCTTACTGTCTTTGTAAGGGATGTCTTCCTGTCTCCCTGCTGCAGAAGGTGGGCTGAACTCTACTGCCTTTAATAGAGACTTCAATATGTGAGATACAGGGGAAAGAAAGAGAGGAATGGTGGTTTATAGAGAATGCAGAATCGTTTTCCTTTCTGAATTACGATTTGTTATTTTGATCTAGGAAAATAAAACAGTGATTTCACTTAGAATGTTATTTTCAAGGCATGCTTTTCACAGCTTATGAAAATCTTTTTCTACGTGTAACATACATTTTTATAGAAGCTGGCTTCGAAAGCTCAGCAGGAAGGAAAGACTGGATGCCCCCTCTGTAGGCTTGCTTCTTGTTACTGTAACAAGATGATCAAGGACCAGACAACACAGCAAGGGGCAGGGCATGCTTGGGGGAAACAACTGCTCAAAGAGAAAAAGTATAAACCATCAATAATGTATTAGAGTAGGGCATTCAATTAATGATCAGGTTTGTTAACACACAAAAATTTAGTCTCCCCACACTGTGCTCAACCTTGAAAAATAAGGCTGTTTAGTAAGAAAGAATCTGTTCTAATTACTTTTCAAATTAGAAATTCCTTTGGGAACAGGGGTCATTCCACATATCTGATAACACACTGCTCAAGAGGGATTTATTGACCCTGACATTGGGAAACCTCTTGGAGACCCTTATCATGTTAAGGGTCTCCAACATTCTTATCATGTTAAGAATGATACTACTCTCAGAGTCCTTTTCCTTGGCACTGGGACATCGTCCAGACACAAATCTCAGATGATCCTTTCCTCATTATGCTGCTAAAGAGGGAATCAGATGTGAGTGAAAGAAAACAATTGAACCAGTTGGCAACCTCAGCAATCCATAGACACATCATAAAGATAATATCTGGCAACATTATTGAGTTTACAGTGCTCTTCTCACATACTTCATTTTTGTCAGTCTTCTAAACAGCACTTTGTGTTAGATACAAGAAGATCATTAAATAAAGAAATATTCATTGAAACCAGGTTCCTCTCAACCTCTGTAAAATTGTTCAGGTGGTCTTTATATATGGATCATTTAGATATTTTATAAGTTTAATATAATGTAGTTTAACTTGCAATATATTTTCTTTGATGATAAATATAATTTATTATATTACTCTAAAAATGTACCTTTACACACTCAAATTTTTGTATTTTTGTATCCTTTATACTAACTAAATTAGCTTGCTCTTTATCTTGCTCCCTTTAACTTCAAGGTCACAAAACTCAAACCTTTCTTTTTTTTTTTTTTTGCCTTTCCTTGAATCTCTTCACCAACTCTATTTTATAAGCCTTCATGTTTATCTGAAAATGAGTGGCCAAACCATTTCCATTTTTTCTAATATCATTATCTACTCTTTATTTATCTTTTAAGCTCTGTATATTAGCAAATAATAGTATACACATAATTTTAAAAATAAAATTTTCAAACAGGTAAGAAATTCTTCTCTACAATTCTACTTTTCAAAAAGCTTAGAAAGACAAAAGATATTTAAAAACTAATTCCATATTTTGTCTAAAGTTTCAGGAAACTATATATATTTAGTAGTCCATGAACTGTGGAGAAGGAAATGGCAACCCACTCCAGTATTCTTGCCTGGAGAATCCTGTGGAGAGAGGAGTCTGGTGGGCTGCTGTCCATGGGGTTGCACAGAGTCAGACATGACTGAAGCGACTTAGCAGCAGCAGAACTGTGAACATTCAAATGGGTTTCTTAATAAATTTGAATATAGATGTTATAGGGTACTTCCAAAAACTCCACTGGATATGTTACACAATATTTATTATACTTGTAACTTGTTGCTTTTCTAAATGGAAAACTTACAAGCTCTGAATCCCCAGTAAATTTGAATGTTTACAGAGACCCAGGCTCTAAGATCATCCTTGACTTAAAGTATTCCCTACTCTTTTACTCACCATTTATGGTTTGTACCTTCATATATCTAGATATTTTGCTTTATAGTATCAAATTTAAAATTTTGGAGAATACATATTGACTTAATAAAGAGGTAGATAGGCACTTATTTCCCTCATATCAAACTTTTACTATCCATATTTCTAAAAAAAGATTGAGAGATGATTAATGCCTTTATCATTTAGAGCTGAGACACATAATATATTATGCTTTTCATTCTCTATAATTTTATGATTTACCTGTAGTAAATAATTACTTTTTATTATTTGCTATTTTTTAATGTAGCTTTCAATAATTCAATCACAATCTATCAAGGAATCAAAAATATCCTCTGTATATGATCCAAACCATCAGGTCATCTCTCAGTTTAGTTTTTCTAGGAGCCCTCCTTCATCCTTTTGTTAATTAAGGATATAAAGAGTAATAGAATGAGGATAGCTCAGTGAGGAAATTCAGTGGAGAAAAGAGGCTGAAGAATTCAGCCAGAAGGTAAGAGAAAGAACGACATGGTGAGACCAAGTTTGGTGAACAAGGCCCGCACTCTATTTTTTTCAAAGTAGTTTTTATACTTTAAGTAAGGATATAAAGAGTAATAGAATGAGGATAGCTCAGTGAGGAAATTCAGTGGAGACAAGAGGCTGAATAATTCAGCCAGAAGGTAAGAGAAAGATCCACATGGTGCATAGTTATGCATAGAGGATAATGGGGGAAGGGGTAGAGTCTTGCAGCAAACCAGGCTTTCTTCCTGCAAACTTATCATATGCAAACGCTTCGGTGATTTGCATCATCTTCTGGCCCGGAGGCCTGTTAACATTTTAAGACCTTTTCTTCAGAAAACTTATTTTTCTCTAAAGGTGGTTGGTCAGGAGCCACCCTCCAAAAAGCATTAGATAAAGTTGCATTCCTACAGAGCAAAGGTGTGGTGGGCTATAACAAGAAAAAGAATTAACTCAAGGGTCCCAGGTTACAAACATTAAAGCTACTACTTACACCAATTATATTAATCAATACACTGCCAGGGACACAGCAGGTAAGGGATATGGAAACTTAGCAGCAAACAATGGCCCAACAAGTGAAAAACCATTCACCAATACAAAAACCTATTCAGGTAGGCTAGAGGATTTCCAAAGGAGTTTTAGGTTAAACACTTTCACACCCAGGAATTATTAACTGGAGCTGTAAGCTAACTCTTTTTCAGAAACACTGTGGGGACACACCGTAAAGTCAGGAATAGGTATTAACTGACAGACTGGTTTTGGGTGTAAATGCTCTTTTTCAGGGACTCCTGAGGCTCGATCCCGTGGTGTGCCAAGCCTCCTTCCTCGTAAAGTCAGAGGTTTAGTGTGAATTCCAGTTGAGCTATTCCAGATTCTGACAGGTGATGCTGTGGAAAGTGCTGCACTCAATATGCACTCAGTATGCAATATGCCGGCTCCCGGCATTTTGTGATGCTGGTGGATGCGTCATCTGGCACGTCAATGTATTTCAGTGAACATCTAATGAAGTTCAAGGTCTGCCATCTTAGGCCTTGTTGATTCTAACCAGTTCTTGTTTTACTCTCTTTGCATCTTCTTCCTGAATCTTAGATTAGAGTAATTGGTTTCCTTTCAAGAGAGGGGCAGGGCTATGACTCTGGAGCAACAGCCTTGGTACCATTGTGACACGAAATGCTATACTATAATACTATTCTGATAACTCCTCAAAGTTAACAAAGACCCCCCCCCCCAACTTAAAGGACATGGTGCCCAACTGCCCTCACTTCAGATACCAGTTGTACTTTTGGGGTCCCCAGATCACTTGTAACTTTGACTGTCTACAGATTCAGGGGTTACCAGGATACCCTCAGATTAAATAATTTGCTAGGATCAATCAAAGAATTCAGTAAAGTCCTTTTTGTTAACAATTAAATTTTAATTATAGAGGAGAAAATGAGCAAGATTTGGGTGAGCCCAACCTAGAACTTCCATTCCCTCTTCCCATGGGATTCCATGGGACTCATTGTTCATCACTGTTCAAGCACATCAAAGTGTTCACCAACTGGGAAGTTCCAGGGAGCCTTGGTGTACAGAGTGTTTTATTTTTTCTGGTTTCATTAAGTAGACATAATTGATTGAATCACTGGCCACATGATTGAATTCACTTTCTAGTACCCTTTCCCTTTCTGGAGTTTGGGCTGTCTCAAAGTCTCAACTTTGATTGCATAGTTGGCCTTTTTATTGACCAGCCTCCAGGACTCATCTCATTAGCATAAACTGATATATGATATAAGGGTTCATGATTAACATAGACATTCATAATACTTAAAACATCCCAAGGATTTAATCTCCCTTTCAGGAACCAGAGAAAAAGGTCAAATTCTTTATTGTCTGCCGTGTCTTTCTCTTTTCTGTTTTTATATTATTTTTGTGGAATGCATCTTCTGGAAGCTTTTCTTGGTTTGTGGTTCATATGGTTTTTCTGAGATACTGTCCAAAACTGTATCTCTCTATCATGTTTTATGGATAATTTGGCTGAAAATAGACCTCAAGTTTGGAAATAATTTTCCACCAAAATTATCAAAGCATTGATTCACTGTCTTCTAGCTCTCAGTATTACAGTTAGCTGAGTAGTCTGATGCCTTTCACAAAAGTAATTATTAGTGTGATAGCTATTACCTCTTTGGAAATTTTTTATATCTTTAATTTTATCATTAGATTCTGAAACATTGTTAGTTGAAGTATTGTGAGTTGGTGTGGCTCTGTGGTTTTTTTTTTTTTTTTTGGTTGCTGTTCATTTTCTTTTTCTTTTGATTTTTGCTTTTGCAAGCCATATCCTTATTTTACTCATGCCACTTGTCCAAAGCTGCTCTCGTGTGGCTGCTCAGTGTTGTCTGTACTGTGGTATCTAGGCTGATAGGTCTGCCAGATATCCCAACAAAGGAAAAAGAAATATGTTAAATTAGGAAATGACTTTACTTCTGTTGGAGAGTGCTACCTTTAGTCACTTCTCATTGAACAAATCAAATCACATAGTCAACATTTCTGTCCACAATATAGGAACCCACAGTGGACAAGATACAATTTATCATGACAGGTCCTGACATAATCACACTACTTTTAATTTTTTAATTTTATTATGGGTCAGTCAGATATTTTCAAAATGTTTCATTTTCCAGCCTGGGAGATAAATCTGTTTGGGGAATTGCCTCAGGAATTGGAGGGTTTCCCTGGTAAAGAATCTGCCTACAATCCTGGAGTCCTGGATTTGATCCCTGGGTTGGGAAGATCACCTGGAGAGCACAATGGCAACCCACTCCAGTATCCCTTCCTGGAGAACCCTGCAGACAGAGGAGGCTGGCTGGCTACAGTCTATGGGGTCACAAAAAGTCAGACAGGACTGAGCAACTAAACACACACATACATAGAGAACTGGAACATTTCCCACTTCATTGTCCAGATTTATAATGAATCATCATATTTTAGTATAACTGCTTCACACTCAGTTGTGACCAGTATCTCCAAATCCAGAAAGTTCCTAAATCTAACTTTCATTGATTGATTTTCTAAGTGTCTGCCATGATGGATGATAAGTAGTCCTGTGCTGGGTGGAGTTGGGAAAAAAAACAGTCTTATGATGCTTATATGTATATAGGTTTTCAAGAAATTCTGCTTTGAGACAAAACTCACACCATTTCTTCAGAGGTTCAGGAGTGTCCAGTCCGCAAATGATGCTGTAGCTATGAGTTTGCTTCTGATTGCCTTACTGATCTCCAAGTGATTTTATATATATATATATATTTTTATCTATTATGATACACCAGTCATCTCTAGCTATTCTGCTTCCTATTTTCTAAAACTTGAAGCTGCTATCATTTCTTTTAAGAAACTACAAATTATATTTTTAAATTTTTATTTATTTATTTATTTTGGACTCAGCTGGGTCTTTTATGCATGCGGGCTTTCTCTAGTTGCTGCGAGCAGGGGCTAGTCTTTTTGCCATGCATGGACTTCTCACCATGGTGTCTTCTCTTGTTATGGAGCACAGGCTCTAGGCACACAGGCTTTGTTGCAGCACGCAGGCTCAGTAGTTGAGGCTTAGTTGCTCCATGTCATGTGGAATCTTCCAGACCAGTAATTGCACCCATGTCCCTGCACTGGCAGGCAGATTCCTATACACCGTACCACCAGGCAAGTTCTGCTATCATTTTTTTCATACCTTTAACTTGCTGTCATTTTGTCATCATTCTTCTTCCTTTTGTCCATAAGTCTTTATGTCTTTTAAATACATAGTTTTATAAACAGAAGTTTGATCCATCACATTTAATTGAAAGCTTCGCGCTAATAGCCATATATTATCATTACAATGTTTTTGTATCATGTGGCATCACATTTGTATCTAAAGCTGTTGGCTTTTTTTTTTTTTTTTTGCTTTGTATTCTGTGTATCTCTGCTAAGTATTCAGAAGACATTCATTTATTAGATTATCCAATATATTATGTTCTTTATTCTTCTCTTGGAACCCAGACTTATATCTTTGTTCAAATCTCTAGAATACCCATACTTGTCGAGATGCATACAGTAATGAGTTGTTGAAAAGGAAGATTGTAGTTTTGCTTTTATGTACCTCTCATTCTTTACCATAGGATTATTTTGTTCTTAGATGCCTTCAGCATAATACTTTATGTTAAAATTGTTCCCTTGACTAATAGAAAGAATAAAATTGTGTTATAAAATCTTTCATTTCCTTGCTAGGTACCATATATAATTTTATGTCATGTTCTAAGGGCAGTAAATTGCAGTGTTTGGAATTAACATTTTTCATAAAAGCAGAACTGTTTGGTTAAAGGATTTTATGAGACAAGGTACTTAATAATCACGTGGTACTTAAAAGGTCTGGTTTCTTTACTGCTCTCATATTGAGTAACTGATCCCATAGTAATTGCAGAAACTTGACTGTGACCTATCAAACAGTGAATAACCAATGGCTATGTTATACCACCACCTTGATATATGATGATGCTATCATAGCCTTTATTATATAGTCACAGAATAAGCTTTTTCTATTGTTTGAAAATGCAGTGCTACTTCAAGCATGTTTAGATCCCAACAACTGCTCCTTGACTCTTATCTGAGTTTTGGATGACATACATAAATGAATATTTTCTGGGAAATTCCTTCTGGATATTCTAGAATTCATGATAAATGGGTGGAACAGCAATATATTCCAATTTTCTTCCTTTTTTGAAGGAGCACACTAAAGCAGTATACATTATAGGGATCCATACTCTGGATGGTTGCCTCTATAAAATATATGTATATATATTAATGTTCACTATAGCTGAAATTTTCCCTGTTTTGAAACAAGTATTCTATAGATCATCTTATAATTGGTTTGAATATTCCAGTTAACTGACATATCACTCTGTGGGTTATATACTGAGTTGGTCTTTTATGAATAAATATGAAATACATTAATTTTTTTATTTCTAAGCATGACATAAGAACTATGTCCCTTCACATTCCTTAGGGGCTTCCTAGGTGGTGCTATTAGTGAAGAACCCACCTGCCAATGCAGGAGACATGAGAGATGTGAGCTCAATCCCTGGGTTGGGAAAATACCCCTGGAGGAGGGTATGGCAACCTACCCCAGTATTCCTGCCTGGATAGTCCCATGGACAGAGGAGTCTGGTGGGCTACAGTCCATTGGATCACAAAGAGTCAAACATGACTGAAGTGACTTAGCATGCACTTCACATCCCTTAACAGAAGGATTTTCATTTCTTCTTTAATTAATAAACCTCTAAATATGAGAATTTAGTCTCAATTTGAATTTAGATTTATCTTCCTTCTTTTCCTGATCATAGGCTTGAGTTTTATCTCTGCTTAAAGTTGAGAGGGAAAGCATGGACACCTATGATAAATGCATCTCTCATGTTTCAGCTATTACCAGATTTGGAGTCACACAGACTTGGAAAATATTGTTCTTATTATAAACAAGTTTATACTGATCATGCCTGCATGTGTGTGCTCAGTCATGTCTGACTCTTTGCAACCCCATGGACTATAGCCTGCCAGGCTCCTCTGTCCATGGAATCTTCCAGGCAAGAATACTGGAGCAGGTTGCCATTTCCTACTCCAGGGAATCTTCTCAACCCAGGGATTGAACCCAAGTATCCTGTATCTCCTGCACTGACAGGCGGATTCTTTACCACTAGTGCCATTGATCATGGAGAAGTATCAATTTGTCAGAGTTTGTCTTCTGCTGATGGGTTCTACCTCGGTCATCAGTGTGATTGATTTTTTGTAGGAAGTTTGTGAGTTTCTTTGGGAATAGTGTTCCATTTCATCCAATTCCCTTTCCTTACTGAGGAACATTTCAGAGGGTATTGGTTTATTCTCCTTCAATCTCACTGGTGGTATATGTTCAAGTCATTCTTGGGTAAATTGCCTACACAGTAGACTTGATGGTTCTGGGGTTTTCTAGTGCTTACTGCCTCTTCTGAAGTTTGTGCCTATTTCACAAAAGTGCCAAGTTCATTTTCTGCAGGTTTTGAGTGAAGGCTTCTAATAATGAAGATTGAGATGGGGAGGAGGATTGTATTTTTTCACAAGAATGTTATAATTGTTTCCTTTATTCATTTTTTAATTCAAGCATTTCCAAGAAGTTTCAAGTCCTAGAAATTTATAGACTAGAAATGTATACTGAGCTCACGGTTTACCAGCTGAGCTATACCATGAGCTACCCTCAATGTTTACGTACTATCTCAAATTGCAAGTGTTAAATGTCAAGAACTATCTCCCTATGGTCAAACTCCCTCTAATTATATTAATATCACAGGGTGGAATTCAGGATTCTACAGCACATGAGTTATCCAGCCAGGGATGAAGTGATCATCTTCCTTTCTTCTTAGCACCTCAGATGTTTATGAGGGCTTAGGCTTGACCTTGGTTGCTCATCTGGTAAAGAATCTGCCTGCAATGCAGGAGACCCCGGTTTAATTCCTAAGTCAGGAAGATCTGCTGGAGAAGGGATAGGCTTACCCACTCCAGTATTCTTGGGCTTCCTTGGTGGCTCAAACAGTAACAAATCTGCCTTTAGTGCAGGAGACCTGGGTTTGATCCCTGGGTTGGGAAGATCCCCTGGAGAAGGGAAAGGCTACCTACTCCAGTATTATGGCCTGGAGAATTCCATGGACTGTGTAATCCATGGGGTCACAAAGAGTTGGACACGACTGAGCAACTTTCACTTTCAAGCTGGACATTCCTACCACGAAACTTGACTTGAAGAGATGGGAAATGCTTCCTTACTATATCCAGAGGGACACTTTTTCTCACCACTGACATTTAGTTCCCATAAGGTAGAAAGTGTTTATATTTATGTTATATATCTCCTCCTTTTTTATTTCATGCTCCCCTTCAGTTTGTCCGGAGGTGGAGTGTAAAGTAGCAGTGGGGAGTCACAAGAGAGGAAGATGTGGATAACTTGAGTAGAGCAGCTTTTATTGACCCGTGTTAGACCCTTAGGGATTGTGTGTAATTGATTATGTTTTTGTAGTCTTTAAATGTCGGATAACTGGCACTTTTGATTTTAATCTTTCATCCCTAGTGAAAGCATTCTAAATTTTAATTATTACAATTAAATAGCTGCAGTGTTCTTGTACATGTGTCTAAATTGGAGGTCAGCAAACTGTGGCTTGCAGACTAAATCTACTTGACAACCTTTTATTGGAACATTGCCACACTCATTTGTTTATTGTATATGGTTGCTTCTGAGCTACAGCCACAAACTTGAGTAGTTGTGACAGTGACTATATGGCTTGCAAAGTCTAATATGTGTATTTTTCTGAACCTCTATGAACAAAGTTTGCTGATCCCTGGTCTAAATAATTTCTGTGTGTATATTCTTGAATTTGTCCCTATTATTACCACTTTTATTATTTAATACAGCATAAAATTAGAGTATTTTGTATACCTAGAAGAGGCACATATGTGTCTTAGATTAGAGATCTGTGTTGGTAATTTTGCAGAGATCACAATACAGAAAGAAGTAGAGGGAAAAGCCTATCAGTATAAAATCAGTGATTGGGACCTGTCTACATAAAGGTAATATTGAGTGTGGGATGATAAGAATAAATTAGAAATATCTCTCCTTCAGTATTACGTTTATGCAACCATTTGAAATGATGATGACTGAGCATTCAATTTGATTCCCAGATTTTGACACCTATACCTATGTGGAAACTTAATAGATACTTAGAAAATCTAAAAGTTATGTGAAAACCCATTAGAAGCATACATATTACCCATAAGGAGCTCTACAATCTTCTCAAATTTCACACACAATAGCAATATAGTAGCGATATAGATATAATAGCGAAACCTTTGTGCTTTCGAAAAGCACAAAGATTGTCTTCGAAAAGATTACTCTATCAATGATAACCAATTGTTATGCTGATAATTCACCACTTCCAAATAAGAAAAATATATTCAAAAATAAAATAAAATATTATCTCTCTTCCACCAAGAGAAAAGACCAAATTTAATAGTTTAATAAAATTATCCAGGTCTCCCCTTCTTTTATAAATCTTATTCTTTTTATTATTTTTGAAGGTTTATTTAATATAAATTAATTTATATTAATTGGAGGGTAATTACTTTACAATATTGTATTGGTTTTGCCATACATTGACATGAAGCCTTCCCTGGTGGCTCAGAGGGTAAAGCATCTGCCTGCAGTGCAGGAGACCTGGGTTTGATCCCTGGGTCAGGAAGATCCCCTGGAGAAGGAAATAGCAACCCACTCCAATACTCTTGCCTGGAAAATCCCATGGACAGAGAAGCCTGATATACTACAGTCCATGGGATCACAAAGAGTCGGATATGACTGAGCGATTGCTTGCTTGCTTGACATGAATCTACCACGGGTGTACATGTGTTCCCCATCCTGAATCCCTCTCCCACCTCCCTCCCATACCATACCATCCTTCTGGGTCATCCCAGTGCACCAGGCCCAAGCATCCTGTATCATGCGTTGAACCTGGACTGGAGATTCATTTCACATATGATAATATACATGTTTCAATGCCATTCTCCCAAATCATCCCACCCTCGCCCTCTCCCACAGAGTCCAAAAGACTGCTTTATACATCTGTGTCTCTTTTGCTGTCTCACATACAGGGTTATCGTTACCATCTTTCTAAATTCCATATATATGCATTAGTATACTGTATTGGTATTTTTCTTTCTGATTTACTTCACTCTGTTAATAGGCTCCAGTTTCATCCACCTCATTAGAACTGATTCGAATGTATTCTTTTTAATGGCTGAATAATACTCCATTGTGTATATGTACCACAGCTTTCTTATCCATTCATCTGCTGATGGACATCTAGGTTGCTTCCCTGTCCTGGCTATTGTAAACAGTGCTGTGATGAACATTGGGGTACACGTGTCTCTTTCGATTCTGGTTTCCTTGGTGTGTATGCCCAGCAGTGGGATTGCTGGGTTGTATGGCAGTTCTATTTCCAGTTTTTTAAGGAATCTCCACACTGTTCTCCATAGTGGCTATACTAGTTTGCATTCCCACCAACAGAGGGAATGCAAGAGGGTTCCCTTTTCTCCACACCCTCTGCAGCATTTATTGCTTGTAGACTTTTGATAGCAGCCATTCTAACTGGCGTGAAATGGTACCTCATAGTGGTTTTGATTTGCATTTCTCTGATAATGAGTGATGTTGAGCATCTTTTCATGTATTTGTTAGCCATCTGTATGTCTTCTTTGGAGAAATGTCTATTTAGTTCTTTGGCCTATTTTTTGATTGGGTCGTTTATTTTTCTGGAATTGAGCTGCAGGAGTTGCTTGTATATTTTTGAGATTAGTTCTTTGTCCATTGCTTCATTTGCTATTATTTTCTCCCATTCTGAAGGTTGTCTTTTCACCTTGCTTATAATTTCCTTTGTTGTGCAGAAGCTTTTAATTTTATTTGGGTCTCATTTGTTTGTTTTTGCTTTTATTTCCAATATTCTGGGAGGTGGGTCATAGAGGATCCTCCTGTGATGTATGTCGGAGAGTGTTTTATTCTGCTATGATTTTAGGACTCAATGGCTGATTTCTGCTACTGATGATCAGAATCCCAAACATCAATTGTTCTCTATTCTCAAAACATAATGAGAAGAAGTGACCTAATGGTCTGTTTATGGCTTATAAATATCTAGCTCTAATTCTGGTTTCTTACTGCTAGCCACTGAAAAAAACTGCTCTAGTGGTCATTGTTAGAATAATGCAGACAATCTTCTTTATGAATGAATCTGTTATGCGTCAGGTGGTACATCTAGGAGCCAGCTGCTAAGGACCTACCAACCAGGCCTCTCCTATTCCTTATGTGAGTTCATTCAAGCTTCAGTTTTTTTTTTTTCCTTTTCTACTGTGCATGTTTCCATGGGAACCATCTTGCCCTGAGGCTTTTGCCTGAAATACAACACGTTATGCCTGACACAGTACTCAGTATTTTATAAGATGGATCTAAAAATGAGATCTATATTGTATACTATAGTGAAAGAAAATAACTGAAATCACATAGACGTATGTGAGTCCTGCCTGTATGACTGTTGGAGAATTAAATTTCTGTGAGCCTTGCTTTCTTTACCTATAAAATAAGAATGGAAAACTCATGTTATTTTTGGAGTTAAAATGGTTAAGTCAAAGGACATAATGTAAAATAAAGCATTTATCTCAATGTATAATCCATAGTGCACACTGAATATAAGATTAGCTCCCTCTATTCTCATGGAAAAGCAATCTATATTCAGTAAGAACAATCTCATTGTGTAGGCAGTTTGTGCTTTCAGAGTTTAAATAACAAACGAGGGTTTGCAGAACTTTTTGAAGATGGGAAATTCTTCTAAGACTTGAAAAGTAAAAATAACATCTAACATATATTGACCTTTAGTTAAAAGCTTCTCTCTTGAATTTAATGATATTATAAGGGGCAACTCTGAAGTAGCAAATGACACCCTACTCCAGTATTCTTGCCTGGAAAATTCTGTGGGCAGAGGAGCCTAGTGGGCTACAGTCCATGGAGCTGCAAAGAGTTGGATACAGCTGAGTGACTGCACATAAGGAGCAAAGCCTCAGGTTAATGAATACTGCTGTAGCTGGCAGGGATAGTGTAATTCTCTATAACGCTACCTGGAAAAAATTAGAATTTTTTCTGGTTCTTTGATGTATTTAACAGAATCTACTGTAGTTTAAGTCACAAAGGATTCAATTAAAGGATATTGCAAAAGTTATGACGTTTCAGGAGAGTTAAAGAACCAGGCTTAGAGGCTGATGGTATTGGTTCAACATTGAAGAGCCTTTGTTGTTGTTGTTCAGTAGCTAAGTCATGTCCAACTCTGTGAAACCTCATGGACTGTAGCATGCCAGATTCCTCTGTCTTCCATTGTATCCTACAGTTTGCACAAACTCATATCCACTGAGTCAGTGATGCTGTCTGTCCATCTGCCACCCGCTTCTTTTACCTTCAATCTTTCCCAGAATCAGAGTTGTCCAGTGAGTTGGCTCTTCACATGAGATGGCCAAAGTATTAGAGCCACCTCCTTACTGATGGAAGCCATCAGTCCTTCCAATGAATATTCAAGGTTGATTTCCTTTAGGATTGACTGGTTTGATCTCCTTGCAGTCCAAGGGATTCTCAAGAGTCTTCCCCAGCACCACAACTCAAAAGCAAGCATCAATTCTTCAGCACTCAGCCTTCTTTTTGGCCCAGTTCTCATATCTGTACATGACTACTGAAGAAACCATAGCTTTGACTATAGGGACCTTTGTCAGCCTATTACCCCCAAAGAAGAGCCTACTAGCCCCCAAACTTAGAATTTAGGAAATTCTCTAAACATAAAATGGATCTGAATACCCTGGATGACTAAACATGGCAAATATCCAATAGAGGAATAGTCTGTGCTTGGAAAGCATATGAAGTTAGTCTGGTTTGTAAATAAATTATATTATATTTACTGAGCCTGTAGACTTTGAAAATTCTTGGGTGCTTAGGACCAGACATCAGCTCAGTGATGACAGTCACAGGAAATTGTATTTTTTTTTTTTTCATAAATCTACTTTATAACATGCTGGCATTTTGGAGAGAGCAGTAAGTCTTGTCTTCATATTCTACTCTGATTCCCAGAGCTTCAAACACATCAACAAATAAGAAGAGGGTCATGAGAGGGAGAGAAAGAAGTGTAACATTATCTGCTTTACACATATGAAGCCAACTGGAGAATGTAGTTTTAGACAGCACTGACAGCTGGCTTCCTAATGCTTTACTTCTCTCCTAAACATATTCCAACCATTGTATGACTGGATAATTTCAGGTCTTATTTTCTGGAACAGGCTGTTTGCACCAGCAAGACTGAGGAGTGTGGAAAAACAAGGGCTCTTATTTGTATTTAAGGTATACTCAGTTTCTTCGTCCAAATTTAACAATTGGGATTAGAGGCTAGGGATAGGGCAGAGGGGGACAGTAGTATTACTCTAGAACAATCTCATGAAAGCATGATTCCAAAGTAACGATGATCACCCTCTAATGTGACACTAATTTTATTTGGTAGTAATTGCTGAGAGATGGGAGAAGGTAATGGCAACCCACTCCAGTACTCTTGCCTGGAAAATGCCATGGACGGAGGAGCCTGGTGGGCTTCAGTCCACGGGGTAGCTAAGAGTCAGACATGACTGAGTGACTTCCCTTTCACTTTTCACTTTCATGCATTGGAGCAGGAAATGGCAACCCACTCGTGTTCTTGCCTGGAGAATCCAGGGACAGAGGAGCTTGGTGGGCTTCCGTCTATGGGGTCGCACAGAGTTGGACACGACTGAAGCGACTTAGCAGCAGCAGTAGCAGCTGAGAGATGAATTGGAACTATATTTTATAAACACTTGAATGTCAAGGAAGGGCTTCCCTGGTGACTTAGACGGTAAAGAAATCTGCTTGCAATGCAGGAGACCCAGGATTGATCCCTGGGTGGGGAAGATCTTCTGGAGAAGGGAATGGCTACCCACTCCAATATTGCTTGGAGAATTCCATGGATAGCCTGGTGGGCTACACTCCATGGGGTTGCAAAGAGTTGGACACAGCTGAGTGACCAACATTATGACTACTGAATGTCAAAGAAACTATCTGAACATCATGGCCATTATAGGTTTTCCTTTAATGCCATGTGAACTCAGCCAGGTGTTAATGATATTGATAAATATATGTTGTCCAGAGAGAATGGTCTCAGATTATTAATCTTCAGTGTTTCTGGAAATAAAAAGTTGAGTAAATTTAGCTTCCAAAAGGGATAAATTGAGAAGAGAAGGTCACCAAATTTCAGGCCACTTTTGTCAGTAAACTCACTGGAGAGAGAAGTCATGAGTTAAACTTCTTTCCTGACTCTGCTTAGCACTTTGTGAAATCTGTTAGTTAAAGTTCCTGATAGTTGTCACACATGTACAGATTTTTATACTTGTAGTAAGTATGTGTAACTTTTACATCTGTAAAAGGTAGTAAGTTTGAGAACATTCTCCTTATAAGAATTCCCCCTACAGTGCATACTATTTGAGAGTGATTTTTTGGTAAGCTCATTTGAGATAGAATTTGAGTCATTGTGAGCCTGAGTGTCAGATAATACTGGGGTTTATGGAGAAGAGCATGAATCTGTGCGCTAGGTGATAAGAATTTCTGTTTTGAATCCTGAGTGGGAGAAGGGTGTAGGAAAGAGAGAGATTAGAGAGGAGTCTGTGTATTTAGAGGGCAGGTGGCTGTAACCACCTTCTCCATACTTTATCTTTGCTAGTAAAATTTACTAAAATGTATCCTTTTTGTAAACCTTGCAGATGTCTATATTTGAGATGAATGTAAAAGCATAAAGTGAAAGAGAAACATATGTGAAACTATAGAAATTGGATGCAGGGGTAATTCTCAGGGCTTGGCAGAAATTTGATGAGGCTTAAGTTTTTATGCACAGAGTTTCACAATAAGTTTACCTTGCTTTTGAAGTCTGGAAATGCCCCGGCTAACATTTAGGTTGCATGTGTGTATAGGCATACCTATTGTGGTAGAGTTTTTTCTTACCCTCTGATACTGTGTACAAGAAACAAGATGAGTTTGCCTTTTGTAGAATTACTGAACTGGAGCCAGAAACTTAACAGAGTCACTGGCCATGGTCCTTGTCTCTGCATCTCTATAAGATGGACATAGGTAATGACTGAGCAGGGATTTATAACTGTTCACCTGCCATTACTAGAATTTATACAGTCTTCTAATATCACTTGCTGCCACACAGATATCAGTGATGGGCTTGTTGCATGGGGAAATTGCTCTGTGGGCCTGCAAGGCAAGGGGAATGAAATTGATGTGATATCAGAGAGTGTGCCAAGTTGGAGTTTTGTTGGTTTGGTCTGTTTTCTGATTAAGGAATAAGATTTTTGTGTCTATATTATTTAAAAGATACATGTTTCCAAAATGCAAGCTTGCATGGATGGTGTGGATATTGTTACACATGTAGAGGTGAACACCTATAAACAATGACTTCCTTTGTTCTCAGTTCCATACTCAATCTTGTTCAATCTAATCCTACTTAACCCACTATTTAACACACTGCCTGTGTTTTCAGTTTTCTAACGTGTTTTTTAAAAAATTCAGATTTCTTTTTTATATCATTGCCTAGTGAGCCTATAGAATTTCCAGGTTTATTGAATTAATAACAATTCTGATTTTAAAGTTACCATATAATTTATAAGTACCATAAAAGCAAAGTTAAAGAGTACTTTTCAAAGTATCAACTAGAGCTTCTTTCCTTTAGTTAGCTTTCACCCTCCCTTCTCCCCTCCCTCCCTTCCTCCCTGTCCTTCTTAATTTATTCTCATATCAAAACACGTAGGAAAGAGACTTTTCATGCTACTTGGCATGCAGTGTTGGATTGACACAAAATAATTATTTGTTGAAGTGAGTGACAGAGTAAAATTCATTTTAAAACAATTTTCCTGCTGGTATATTTTTTAAAGCTTTTCTTCATGGATTTTCTTAACCTCCACTTTCACTTGTAATGGAATTCATACATACAAACACTTTAATGGAATATAGTTTTATCATATACATTAAACTAATGGGAATCTATATTTCCATACTTTTCCCACAAAAAGAACAATGGTTATGATTTAAGTAGTACTGATTATTCTCTCCCTAGTCCAGGAAGGAGGAACGGGAGTTGAGACTCTGCTATCTCCTAGCCAGTCTCTTATGAAATTTTTTCTCTAAACCCACCAATGTAAGTGTTATTCTCCTGTTTAAAGATAGAGAGATCAGCCAGCTTTATATAGTCCTTAATCAAAGAAATAATGATATTATTTCTAATAAGAAACTGTATTGTGTTATAAAGAACGAAGAAGGGAAGGTCTATGCTTTACGCTGTGGCACACACCTTTTTAAATGCTTTTGAGTCCTTGTTGTGGAACCTAATTCATCATAAGGTGAGAATTTATGTTCTCTGTATATATCTTCTACATGTAGATGTACATTACATGTATAAAAACATGAGTATATATTTGTGATAGTGTAGATATGTTAGTGGGCATGCTCAGTCACTTCAGTAATGTCCAAATCTCTGCGACTCCGTGGACCATGGCCTGCCAGGCTCCTCTGTCCATGGGATTCTCCAGGCAAGTGGAGTGGGTTGCCATTTCCTTTTCTAATGATAAAGTATGAAGTGAGTGAAGTGAATGAAGTGAAGTTGCTCAGTCATGTCCGACTCTTTGCGGCCCCATGGACTGTAGCCTACCAGCCTCCTCTGTCCATGGGATTTTCCAGGCAAGAGTACTGGAATGGGTTGCCATTTCCTTCTCCAGATATGTTAGCAATATATGCACATTAATATTATACACATATGATCAATAATTTCGTTGCACAAATGGCATAGGAAGAAAATTTCAACAATTCTTCAAGCACATTTAGAAAAACTGAAAATTTGAATGAGCAAGCTTTACTTTCAGCTTCTTCCCTGGCCTTACCCTCCATCAGGTATGTGTTGATAGGGAAATCTGATGATGTATGTGGGCCACTTCTTATACAACCCAAGGACTCTAGAGACTTTCCTGACTTTTGGAGATTTAGGGAGACACATTTTCCCACCCTGTGCAAATTTACTGATTTCCTATAACTTCTGTCCCCCAAACAGTTTGGTTCCATTCTTTATCTCTTTTCAGCTTTCCCAGGAACTCACATAATAGCACTGCGATCTCTCCTGCCACTTTACTGAATGTCAATGGGTAACAAGGGAGGGATCTGTTCACAGCCCCACACTGCTCTTCACCCTCATCCCCAGGCCCTCCATCTATTCCTGCTGTCTTTGAGCTCTAGCTCAGACATGTTGCTGCATATTCTCCCTGGGAAATGTAGTCATTCTTATGTTCTTAATGTTTTCAGTGGCAAGCAATCCCTTATACTGCCTGAAAAAAATTGATATCATCATAATTTCTTGCTCAGAGGAGAGACAAAACGTCATTAAGGACATTTGTTTGTTTTAACTGAGTCTCCTTTGGTTCACAGTATGACCTTGATACTTTCCTAATTTTCTGGAGAGTTTGTTGGGAATCTTCTCATCTCTGTAGGTGTCTTTGTCTGGTTCATGTTGGCAGTGTTTTCCAGATTATTGGGATTTAGCAGCTAGCTGCACATATGAGGCGGAAGTATCAGGTCTATGTTGGGTCTCTGATCATAATCTTTTAATAGACTTAATTTTAGAAAAGTTTTAAGATCACAGTAAAAGTGAGTAGAAGGTACAGAGGTTTCCCATATCCCTCTCCCCCTACCACCATGCATAGCCTCCTCCATTATCAATGTTCCCTACGAGAGTGGTACATTAGGGAAGTCTGTGAACCCACCCTGACAAAGTAATACCCAAAGGCCATCATTTACATTAGTGTTCACTCTGGGTGTTGTACATTTACACATTTGGAAAAACGAATAGTATACATCTGATATCAGTATCATGCAGAGTAGTTTCACTGCTCTATATATCCCCTTTGCCCCATCCATTCATTCTTCCCTCCCCACCAACCCTTGGCAAGCACTGGTCATTTTACTGTCTCCATATCCAATACTTTGGCCACCTGATGCGAAGAGCTGACTCATTTGAAAAGACCCTGATGCTGGGAAAGATTGAGGGCAGGAGGAGAAGGGGATGACAGAGGAGGAGATGGTTGGATGGCATCACCAACTCAATGGAGATGAGTTTGAGAAATCTCCGGGAGTTGATGATGGACAGGGAGGCCTGGCGTGCTGCAGTCCACGGGATTGCAAAGAGTCAGACACAACTGAGCAACTGAACTGAACTGATTGTTACATTTTTCACAATGTCATCAAATTGGTCTCAGAAGTATGTAGAATTTTCAGATTGTATACTTTCACATAATAATAAACATTTTAGTTTCTCTATTTTTTTTTCCTGATCACATTTCTGCATTAGGAGTTACTGTGAAACAGTTAATACTGAGTAAAGAAGATTAATGATACCATAGTTTTAAGGTGTTTTTGTATAACACCACAACTTATTTGAAAAGACCCTGATTCTGGAAAAGATTGAAGGTGGGAGGAGAAGGGAATGACAGAGGATGAGCTGGTTTGATGGCATCACCAATTCAATGGACATGAGTTTGAGTAAACTTTGGGAGCTGGTCATGGACAGGGAGGCCTGGCGTGCTGCAGTCCATGGGATCACAAAGAGTCAGACATGACTGAACAACTGAACTGAACAATTATTAATTAACTAGCCATTTAATCAAGATAAATGATTTGTCTTTAAATGTCTTAATTGAGTCAAGTGTTAACTTTTTAGGCTTTGACTTAAACTCAGGTTCTCCTATATTTTATGTGGCATTAGTCAGATAAATTCTCTGAGCATTATTTCCATGTACAGATTAGAATAATAACTCATAATGTGCAGAGATATTATAATTAATAAATGAAAAATATACATAAACGTCCAAACATCCCATACTGTGCCATACAGACTAGTTGTTAAATTGCTGCATGAATAGGTAAAATAAACATAAATAAATAAATGAATTAATGGAGTAAACATAGAAACTGTTATTAAATCAAAAGCTGTTTCACTTTTTAATTAAAAATTTTTAAATCGTATATATACAGTGTTGGGATCATGATTTGAAATCAAAACCACAACACTGAATTTGGTACCATTTTTAAAAAGAATGTTTGAAATATGCTCCAGTTTACAGAAAAGTTGTGAGTACCGTACAAGAACATTTCCTTCCCCATTTGAAAGTAACTGATTTTCTGATGCTCTACCATCTCAGAGTACTCATTGGAAAAATTTATATTGATTCAGCACTGCCATTCAACCCATAAATCCTATTCAAATTTCATCAATGATTTCAATAAAGTCACTTTCATGACAAAAGATCCAGTTTAGAATCAAATATTGCATTTAGTTGTAAAGTTTCTTTACTATCCTTCAGTCTAGAATAGTTTCTTACCATTTTTCTGGCTTTGGTGACTTTGACCCTTTTGAAGATTACAGACAAGTTTATTTGTTCTTTCCAGAATGTCCTTCAGTTTTTGTTCTTGTCATATTTCCTTATAACAGGATTCAAGTTATATACCTTTGGGAGGAATATCACAAGGAGTATTGCTCTGCTATTATTATTTCAGTCTACCAAATGGCATGTAATTTTGATTTGCCCTATTAAAATAATACTACTTGATTATTTGTTAAGGAAGTATTTGCCTGGTTTCTTTATTGTAAAGGGTCTCTTTCCTCCTTTAAAAACAATATGAATTTTGTGGTGAAGTACTTCAAAACCATTTAAATATCTTTTCACACTTTCATTTCAGTTCAGTCTCTCAGTCATGTCCGACTCTTTGCGACCCCATGAATCACAGCACGTCAGGCCTCCCTGTCCATCATCAGCTTCCGGAGTTTACTCAAACTAATGTCCATGGAGTCGGTGATGCCATCCAGCCAACTCATCCTCTGTTGTCCCCTTCTCCTGCTGCCCCCAACCCCTTCCACCATCAGGGTCTTTTCCAGTGAGTCAACTCTTTGCACGAGGTGGCCAAAATATTGGAGTTTCAGCTTCGGCATCAGTCCTTCCAATGAACACCCAGGACTGATATCCTTTAGAATGGACTGGTTGGATCTCCTTGCAGTCCAAGGGACTCTCAAGAGTCTTCTCCAACACCACACTTCAAAAGCATCAATTCTTCGGCACTGAGCTTTCTTCACAGTCCAACAATCACATCCATACATGACTAATGGAAAAACCATAGCCTTGACTAGATGGACCTTTGTTGGCAAAGTAATATCTCTGCGTTTCAATATGCTATCTAGGTTGGTCATAACTTTCTTTCCAAGGAGTAAGTGTCTTTTAATTTCATGGCTGCAGTCACCATCTGCAGTGATTTTGGAGCCCAGAAAAATAAAGTCTGACACTGTTTCCACTGTTTCTCCATCTATTTCACATGAAGTGATGGGACCAGATGCCATGATCTTCGTTTTCTGGATGTTGAGCTTTAAGCCAACTTTTTCACACTTCTCTTTCACTTTCATCAAGAGGCTTTTGAGTTCCTCTTCACTTTCTGCCATAAGTGTGGTGTCATATGCATATCTGAGGTTATTGATATTTCTCCCGGCAATCTTGATTGCAGCTTGTGCTTCTTCCAGCCCAGCGTTTCTCATGATGTACTCTGTATAAATGTTAAATAAGCAGAATGCCAATATACAGCCTTGACATACTCCTTTTCCTATTTGGAACCAGTCTGTTCCATGTCCAGTTCTAACTGTTGCTTCCTGACCTGCATACAGGTTTCTCAAGAGACAGGTCAGGTGGTCTGGTATTCCCATCTCTTTCAGAATTTTCTACAGTTTATTGTGATCCACACAGTCAAAGGCTTTGGCATAGTCAATAAAGCAGAAATAGATGTTCTTCTGGAACTCTCTTGCTTTTTTGATGATCCAATGGATGTTGGCAATTTAGTCTCTGGTTCCTCTGCCTTTTCTAAAACCAGCTTGAACATCTGGAAGTTCATGGTTCATGTATTGCTGAAGCCTGGCTTGGAGAATTTTGAGCATTACTTCACTAGCATGTGAGATGAGTGAATTTGTGTGGTAGTTTGAACATTCTTTGGCTTTGCCTTTGGGATTGGAATGAAAACTGACCTTTTCCAGTCCTGTGGCATTGCTGAGGTTTCCAAATTTGCTGGCATATTGAGTGCAGCACTTTCACAGCATCATCTTCAGGATTTGAAATAGCTCCACTGGAATTCCATCACCTCCACTAGCTTTGTTTCTAGCGATGCTTTCTAAGACCCACTTGACTTCACATTTCAGGATGTCTGGCTTTAGGTGAGTGATCACACCATCGTGATTATCTTGGTCATGAAGATCTTTTTTGTACAGTTCTTCTGTGTATTCTTGCCACCTCTTCTTAATAGCTTCTGTTAGGCCCATACCATTTCTGTCCTTTATTGAGCCCATCTTTGCATGAAATATTCCCTTGGTATCTCTAATTTTCTTGAAGACATCTCTAGTATTTCCCATTCTATTGTTTTACTCTGTTTCTTTGTATTGATCACTGAGGAAGGTTTTCTTATCTCTCTTGCTATTGTTTGGAACTCTGCATTCAGATGGGTATATCTTTCTTTTTCTCCTTTGCCTTTAGCATCTCTTCTCTTCTCAGCTATTTGTAAGGCCTCCCCAGACAGCCATTTTGCTTTTTTGCATTTCTTTTCCATGGGGATGTTCTGGATCCCTGTCCCCTGTACAATGCCATGAACCTCCGTCCATAGTTCATCAGGGACTCTCTCTATCAGATCTAGTCCCTTTAATCTATTTCTCACTTCCACTGTATAATCATAAGGGATTTGACTTAGGTCATACCTGAATGGTCTAGTGGTTTTCCCTACTTTCTTCAATTTAAGTCTGAATTTGGTAATAAGTTCCTGATCTGAGCCACAGTCAGCTCCGAGTCTTGTTTTTGCTGACTGTATAGAGCTTCTCCATCTTTGGCTGCAAAGAATATAATCAATCTGATTTTGATGTTGACCATCTGGTATTGTCCTTGTGTAGAGTCTTCTCTTGTGTTGTTGGAAGAGGGTGTTTGCTATGACCAGTGCATTCTATTGGCGGAACTCTAGTAATCTTTGCCCTGCTTCATTCCATACTCCAGGGCCAAATTTGCCTGTTTCCCCAGGTGTTTCTTGACTTCCTACTTTTGCATTCCAGTCCCCTATAATGAAAAGGACATCTTTTTTGGGTGTTGGTTCTAAAAGGTCTTGTAGGTCTTCATAGAACCTTTCAACTTTAGCTTCTTCAGCATTACTGGTTGGGGCATAGACTTGGATTACTGTGATATTGAATGGTTTGCCTTGGAAATGAACAGAGATCATTCTGTCATTTTTGAGATTGCATCCAAGTACTGCATTTTGGACTCTTTTGCTGACCATGATGGCTACTCCATTTCTTCTAAGGGATTTCATACTTTAGGTTTATATCTTTTTGTTTATATTTCTATAGATTTATGACATCTTATTAAGTGATTTATCATCCTGTGCTTAATTTTTTCAAGTGATAGTCATGTGGTTGTTGACCTGGCCAGCAGAAACCCCTGTAAACTTGCTTCTGTGTTCTTTTGTCATGACTGTCTTTCTCTAAGCACTTGTTTGCTTTCTGGCACAGCAATGGATTCCAAGTCTATTTCATACTTTCTCTGGTCTAGCAGTGGAATTAGCTGTATCTCCAAGGAACCCTAATTCCCTTAGAGGAGAATATATTCAAAAGCCACAATCAGTATGCTAGATATGCTCTCTGCCTTCAGGGTGTTCCTACTTTCAGCTTCTTAGACAGAGCTCTGTGCATATGTATGTGTGTGTAAGTGTGTGTGTAAGTGTGTGTAGGTGTGGGTATGGGTTCGTGCATTTTGTGAGCACTTCCTCTCTTGAGCTACAGTTTTGGGGGCAGGTTATATGTCCTTTTAGATGTGTTCTATGTCTCTCTATAAAAATTGTATGGCATGAGTTCATACTGACATTTCTAATTTTAATTCAGTACCTTAAGTTTCATTTCTGTTTTTTTCTCTTTCCATTTCTTCTCTGAGAATGAGAATCCTGGCCCCTAGTTCCTTAATATATTTAGTCAATCAGTTCCCATGTATATTACCAGTCTCCCATCTTCACGGCCACTTCTACTCCGAAGCAGATTTGAACCAGGGTTTGGCTAGTTTCACCTGGCTTTGCTTTAACAGCGTTGGGCTTTTGCTGCCTTATGAAAATGCTTTCCCTACTCTTCTCAGGCTCTGGAATCTCATACCAGACTGCCTACTCATATGAGTGCCTTGCTTGTTCCTTATGGGCTCTGAATTCTCTATCTGGCTGCCCCCAAACATAGAATCCTTCCTTACCCTTCTCAGATACTTCCTAGCTGGTCTGGAATGCATGCCATCCTTATTCTGCTTGGACTCTGATTCCACACAGAGGGTTGTTCCCTTTGCAGATACCTCTGTGGCTTTACCTTCTGCACTTGGACTTCAATACTGTGTACCAGAATGCTCTCAAGTGCAGACTCTGTCTTCATCTTGCTTAAGATCCAACTCCCTGCCTGGACTGCCCCAGTGCATAGATACACTCTTCTAGCTCTGACTTGCCATGTCACACTGCCCAGCTCCTCCCTAACTCTTAGGTAGATGTCTTTGTCATCCTGCTCAAAATTCCAACATCTTGTACCGGGCCCTCATGGCATCTGCAGCCCTAGTGTAGATATACTGTGCTCTGCTTTAGTTAGCATTTGGACAAGTGATTAATTCAAGAAAGGAAAGAAAGTGGAAGAGGAAGAATAGGAAGAGTCCTTGCACACTTTTAAAACATCTCTTTCCTTTACTTGGTTAATATACAGCAGAAAATATACATGGAAAATACTAAACAATTTCACAGAAATGTAAGCTCATAGATATCAAAAATATGTATCTCTATATTCTCAGGATCTGGCATATGGCATGTTATGTGGCAAATACTTACATTTGTTGAGTGAAAACTTTAAGAAGGGGATGAGTTTACGATTTGTTTTAAACTCCATTTCTAAATTTTGTATGAGTTTAAAGAACTTTCCCCCTCTTCTTTATTCTTCTAGAAGTATATGCATATCCAACTCTTTGCGACCCCATGGACCGTGTAGCCTTCCAGGCTCCTTGGTCCATAGGGATTCTCCAGGCAAGAATACTGGAGTGGGTTGCCATGCTCTTCTCCAAGGGATCTTCCCGACCCAGGGATTGAACCCAGGACTCCCACATTGCAGGAGGATTCTTTACCATCTGAGCCACCAGGGAAGCCATATGCTAATTAAATTGTGTAATTTAAATTCTAAAGCACTTTGAATTTTTATTTCTTCTTGTTTTTGCCTCAGAGGTCTCTCTGTTGGATCACTGCTACAGTTTTACAAATGGACTAGAGTATCAGTCTTCCCTTTGCTCCAGGTCTGCCTGTCATTTACTCCCTTTCATCCCTCTGCCACTATCCTGCTCTCAACCACTGTTGTCTCTCATCTGAGGAATAACTTCCTCAAGGGAAATGGGTCATATTGAGTCTCTGCTGACCCTTTTGTGTTCACTGTTTCCTCTTCCAGTCTTGTCTACAGGTAGCAGTGTGAGACTTACTACCTCATCAGTCTTATTTCATGCCTCGTGTTCATGGACATCCACCTCAGACAACTGACCTCTTAATAATTCCTTAAACACAGTAGACTACTTCCATTTGATACCTTTTCACTGGCTGTCCTCTTGGGATTTGGGTTATGTCCTCAAAGTTTGCCTTTTGTTCCAACTTTATCTCCTTGTTTTCATATTGGAGGTTACTCTATCTGTGTGAAGTTGTCATGTTTATTTCCTTCATTTTTAATAGTCTGCAATTACTTTGGTTTTTATATGTTTGTTACCACCTCTCAGTCTTATAGACAAAAGACCCCATCATGGTAAGACCCATGCTGGTCTTGTTTTCCATTCTCTTCTAAGTAGACAGGTTAAATGTTCAATAAACATCTGCTGAATATATGGATAATAACACCTACATATTTACCCAAATCAAATGAGGTTGGGTGAGACAGTTTTAAAACTACTTGTGCACTATAGGAATAAATGTTTTGCACATTTTTGTCAGCCTTTCCAAATATACCCTTAATGCAAAATTTAAAACATTATGTCATTTCCAAAAAAAGACTCACTGTACCTCATTTATTTTTATATTTATTTTGGAAATCATGGATTTTAATTTATGAAACAACTATGCTAATCAAATGTTTCCATTTAGCTTACAATATGTCTGCATATACAAAATGGTTGACTTTTTTAGCTTAGTTCAGGGTTTCTCAAGTTTTCCATTAACTTACAAATACATAGAAGCCAAACCTAGAACTCAAGTAAGCCTGTAAAATGTCAATGTGTCAGTTCTCACTGTCTGCCAACTAAGTAGGTGCAAAAGATTTTGAATAATTAGCTCATATATGCTTGGGAGAAATGTACGAAGGAAGCATGCAGAGTTTATATTACCATGCCCAATTATTGTATGTCTGCCTTTGGAGTGCTCATGGTCCATAGCAATTGATGAGGTCCCAAAGAACATAAATAAAAAAATTAATATAAAGCAGGTATTTGCAAACTATGCCCTGCAGCTCATTTCTATTCAGCCCTCAAGGTAAGAATTGTTTTCACACTTCTAAAGTCCTATTTAAAAAATATGAGACAGGATGCATATGATTTTCAAGTTCCAAACTATTTACTCTATGTACTTTACAGGGGGAAAAAAAAAGCTAACTTATGTTCTATAGCATAACTGAGGCAAAATAAGGGGAAAATGGAACAGATCAATCTAATTGTAGATAAGAAAACAAATTTGGGAATGGACTGTTCACAGGTGAATGTTTAATTTTTCAGTTCCTTTAGATTGTGAATTTATGGTTATTTTTTTCAAGTTTCCCCTTTGGTTATGATAGTTAGAGGCAACAGTGACTTAGAAATTATTTTTGATGCTTCAGAGATTTAGCATGAATATTAAAATGTGTTCTAATTTCTCAGGATAGAAACTCAGGAATATTACTTAGTATATAGGTAATATAGATATTATTATGTTAGGGATAATTTTTTCTAGTATAACACTTATTACCATGTGATAGACTTTTAACTCTATTAAAATATAAGATTAGTAAGGTGTATGTTACATGAAATAAATGAAACATTTTAAGGTGTATAGTTTGATAGCTTGATACATAAATGTATATGAAACCACTATGAAACCATCACCATACTCAAGACAATAAACATATTCTTTCCCTCCAACCATGATAAGTGAAAATGCCACTCTAAACCCTAGAGAAGGAGAAGACAATGGCAACCCACTCCAGTACTCTTGCCTGGAAAATCCCACAGAGGGAGGAACCTGGTGGGCTGCAGTCCACGGGGTTGTGAAGAGTCAGACACGACTGAGTGACTTCACTTTCCCTTTTCACTTTCATGCATTGGAGAAGGAAATGGCAACCCACTCCAGTATTCTTGCCTGGAGAATCCCAGGGATGGGGGAGCCTGATGGGCTGCCATCTATGGGGTCGCACAGAGTCGGAGACGACTGAAGCGACTTAGCAGCAGCAGCAACAAACTCTAGAGAAACCTAAAAATATTAAAAGAAAAAGCTTGGCTAATAAGTCAAAAGCAAATGTTAAACAAAATTCTAAATAACACTCAGGTAATTAAAAAACAGCAGAAAAGAGGGGAAAAGGAACAAAGAGCAAATATAAAATACAGAAAATCAATAGCAAGATGGTAGGTTTAAATCAGCCATATTAAGTGATCTTATAAATGATACAATCTCTCTAATTAAAAGGCAGCAAAGTATGAACTGATAAGTGTCTAGACATAATTATATACTTTCAACAAAAATTTGTTTAAATATAAAAACAGAGATGAGTTAAAAGGATGGGGAAAGAAAAACCATGTAAACACTAATCTTAAAGCTGGAACTGCTATATGAATATAAGACAAATTAGATTTCATGGCAAGGGATATTCCTAGAGATAGAGATACTTCATAATGATAAAGGGTGATTTTATCATTACATAAAAATCCTAGATAAATAGATACCTAGTAATAGTTGTTTGAAAATACGTGAAGAAGGAAAAGGAGAAATAGAATACTGAACAATTATTGGAGGCTCGGCATTCCTGTCTTAGAAATTGATAGAAATAATGCAAAAATTAAGGATAAAAGAATCTTTGAACAACACTGTCAGTTAACAGGATTTGATTGATAAATGTTTAGCATTCCACTCAACAGCAGCAGGAGATATATTATTTTCAAGTGCACACTGGAACATTAAGCAGGATAGACCATATTCTAGAAAACAAAATAAGTCCTGATAAAGTTAAATGAAATAAATAATTTTATTTCTGTACACTGGTAATGAACAATCTAGAAATGGAATTAAGAAAACAATTCTATTTATAATAGGGTACACTGAAAACTAGACATTTCTTGATTACATAGATTTATATCTTTGACCAAATCATTTAATTTATGTAAATAAAATTAGTATATTTAAAACTGATGCATCTTACTTCTGTAAGTTATATTACAATGAAGTCTGTTTAAAGTAATACAGGGACACTTTGTAACAACTTATTGCTTTTTATAAATATTATATGAATTTTCATCACTAACCCTCTGACATAAGACATTCTAAGATTTTTGAAAGTTTGATTCTCTGGGGGTGGGGGTAATAGATGAAGCTGAATTCTTAAAGCCGTGTGAATTTATAATTTTATACTATTAAAATATATATTTTAAAATGCATAATATCATGCTTGTGTTTAGCAGAGAGAATGTAGTATGAAATCACAAACAGTGACAGACTGATGCAGCTTCCAGTGGGGACTGTGTGTGGGAGATTAGCCTGTGCGACATTGTAAAGAGCTGGATTACTCTATATGCTGTAAACCCAGGTGCTTTGTCCTTCTAACTGTACTTGGCAAAACCTATGTCAGGATCTGTCTGCTCTTAGTTGATGACTTTCTGTTTCCTTTCTACTCTGTACTGCTCCATACCTACTTCTCTCTTCAGGGTGCAGGCTAAGGTTTACTTGGAAGTTCTAGATCTTCACAAGTGAGCTGAGCCAGGTATCATTAAGCACCATTTTGGTGCTTATATCTGTTGTTCATACCTCTTTTCATTCAATATCTTTGAAACTTTCTGAGAATACTGTTGTTTCAAGAACTCTGGTTTATAATAAGGATTTAGAAAAAAAATGCTGCATGTAAATAGATCATATTTTTTTAGGAAGGCCAACAGAGACTAATAACTTCCATGTAATCTGCTCTCAGAAACTTTAGAAAGTTCTCCTGATGTCAAATTCTTGCTCACATTATTTTGGTGTCTTGTTATTCTCTTGTGAATGTTTTTGAACAAGTCTTTGACCTGGATTCTATTTCTTTCTGACTCTTGGTCTTTCTCTGACGTTTATTCCAGATTGATTTCTCCATCTGATTATTGTTATATTCTGATATTAAGCACTTCCTTGGGAGCCCTGTATGAATTTGGCTGACTGTCCCTGGGTGTATTTTGTTCAACCTCAGATTTAACTGATTTCCTCTAGTTTTGGTTTAAAATGGATTATAATTGACTATTCCTTGTGGAGTTAAAACTGAAGACAGTGTCACTTTCTTTTCTTTTCTTATTTTTTTCAGAACGTTCTTTTAGGCTCATCAGTACATGGAATATTTTAATAATCTATGAAGAACACTTATTTTAATTCCAGGGGTTTCTCTCTCAGAAAACTTTTTATACACTCTGTATTTCATGAAAATGTAATACTTTCTTTCCTAAAAACTGCTCAGCCTGACTGCTGAACACAGTTTAAAAGCCATCTGGAGGGTTTTGGACTGCGAGTGGGTGATTGGTTGTTAAGACTTTATTGATTTTACAACTTAAAGAATGATTGGATTTTTTTTTTCCCCTACTCCTAAGGAATCCTATATTTTGTTTTTCTGGACACAAATTGTACCAGAGAAAAGCAATAAAATGATATTGTCTAACATAGTTACTACCAGGATCTTTAAGAAGTCTTTGGAGAATTATGCTCCACGGAGGCATCAGAATACAGTGTTTAGACTGGCTGTCTAGACAGTAGGAAATGAAAATCTGGCAGTCCCAGCAATGTAATAGACTGTTTATGTATATAGAGTTATGGTGTAGTCATGTGCTGCTTAATGTCCACATGGAATGCTAAAAAAGTTAGCTTGTACCACTTTTGCCATACTTACTCACACTCCTGAAATCAGGACCCATAGTTTCTGACCTTATCTAATTCTCAGAATATTGTTGTGTGCCCATATTTCCATACAGCATTGAGTAACTTTGTTCAGAAAAGTTTGACTCTCATAAAGTTAAGTAATCAAGCATGCTTAAACATTTTACAGCCATGGAAATCTTTTTTTTTTTCCTCTTCTTTGCACAAATGGAACTGAGATTAATGACCTGAATATATGTGGCATATTTTAGATTTGAGGTATAGCAAATAATGACTTTTTATGTTTTTATTTTGTAGAGCAACTCACACTAGAAGTCAGTGAGTGATTCAGCTATGCAATCTTGTAGAGGTATGTGAATATCCAAGAGAAGTTCTTACTGGATGCCAAGAATGATTACTTTTGTTTTTTAAATCCAGAGGGATTTGACCTATGTCTATTCTGAGCAGTAAACATTGAAAAATCAATTTCTATCAGTAAATAGTTGGCTGATAGTTTCTGAAGCTATAAATATTTTTAATAATGTGACAGCTATATTTTTTAAATAATAAAATTTTAACTTTATTTGCCAATCAAAGTATTGGCTTTTCTTTAATTTTGTTATTAAGACAGATTATGAGTCACTTGCTCCTGGAGTGTGTTTTTTAAATCACTGTATAAAATATTTAAGATTATGAAATTACTCAATCATTCAGAAACAGTTTTCAGGTTATTGACCACAACAAATAAAACAGAAATTTTAAATAAGTAGAACTTTTCAGAACATGAAACCATTTGAACCACCTCACTAAATGAATTTTTTGTCCATTTGGTATTTTAACTATGGGAATCACAGATTGCTGATTAAATCTTTAGATTGCCATATAGTTAACTGTGTTTTCTTTAGATAACTTAAAAATAGAAATCATATAGGCAGGAGTCTGCCATTTGACTTAAAATGATTATTGTAGACTAAGTAAATATGATCCATATGATAAGAAGTTGTCATAATCATGGTCACCACTGGAGACTCCTGGACACTCACAGACAAGTCTGGCTTCATCTCTTATGGCGTCACTGCTTCTTTCTCCTGGGTGCTGGTGCTCACAAGGTTTTTTGTGTGACCTCCAAGAGTCTGTATCCCCAGTCCTGTGTAAGTTCTGTAATCAAATCCCACTGGCCCTCAAAGTCAAATTCCCTGGGGGTTCTCAATCCCTTTGCCAGATCCCCAGGCTGAGAAATGTGTTGTGGGTCCTAGAACTTTATTAACAGTGCAATAATTTATTTGGTATAATTGTTCTGCAGTTTGTGAGTCTTCTGCTCCACAGCTCTATGGTGGAGTTAATGGTGACCCCCTCAAGAGGGCTTATGCCACACGGTGTACGGCCCACATCTCTGGCACCCAGAGCCTCTGTCCCTGCAGCAGGCCACTGCTGACCTGTACCTCTGCAGGAGACACTGAAACACTCAAAGGCAGGTCTGGCTCAGTCTCTGTTGGGTCTCTGGGTCCTGGTATGCACAAGGCTATGTTTGAGCCCTCCAAGCATCTCTGGCCAATGGAGTTTGTTTCTATTTGTGATTTTGCCTGTCCTACTGTCTTGCTGGGGCTTCTCCTTTGCCCTTTAATGTGGGGTATCATTTTATGGTGGGATCCAACATTCTCCTGTTGTTATTGTTCAGCAGCAAGTTGCAGTTGGGGATTTCTTACAGGAGAAGATGAGCACATGTCTTTCTATTCCTCCATCTTGCTCTTTTTTTGCACTCATCTCACATGCTAGCAAAGTAATGCTCAAAATTCTCCAAATGAGGCTTCAGCAGTACACAAACCAAGAACTTCCAGATGTTCAAGCTGGATTTAAAAATGGCAGAAGAACCAGAGATCTAATTGTCAACATCCTTTGGTTCATAGAAAAAGCAAGAGAATTCCAGAAAAACATCTACTTCTGCTTTATTGACTATTAAAGCCTTTGACTGTGTGGATCACAACAAAGTGTGGAAAATTCTTCAAAAGATGGGAATACCAGATGACCTAACCTGTGTGCCGAGAAATTTGTATGCAGGTCAAGAAGCAACAGTTAGAACCGGACATGGTTCCAAATAAAGAAACAGACTGGTTCCAAATCAAGAAAGGAGTATGTCAAGGCTTTATATTTTCACCCTGCTTATTTAAATTATATCCAGAGTGCATCATGAGAAACGCTGGGCTGGATGAAACACAAGCTGGAATCAAGATTGCCAGGAGAGAGATATCAATAACCTCAGATACACAGATGACACCACCCTTATGGCAGAAAGTGAAGAAATACTGAAGAGCCTCTTGATGAAAGTAAAAGAGGAGAGTGAAAAAGCTGGCTCAAAACACAACATTCAAAAAACTAAGATCATGGCATCTGATCCATAACTTCATGGCAAATAGATGGGGAAACAATGGAAACAGTGACAGACTTTATTTCTTGAGCTCCCAAATCACTGCAGATGATGACTGTGGCCATGAAATCAAAAGAAACGTGCTCCTTAGAAGAAAATCTATGACCAACCTAGGCAACGTATTAAAAAACAGAGACCTTACTTTGCAGACAAAGGTCCATACAGTCAAAGCAAGAAAAGCAATGCCAAAGAATGCTCAAACTACCGCACAATTGCACTCATCTCATGTGCTAGTAAAGTAATGCTCAAAATTCTCCAAGCTAGGCTTCAGCAATACGTAAACCGTGAACTTCCAGATGTTCAAACTGGATTCAGAAAAAGCAGATGAACCAGAGATCAAATTGCCAACATCTGCTGGATCATTGAAATAGCAAGAAAGTTCCATAAAAACATCTACTTCTGCTTTACTGATTATGCCAAAGCCTTTGACTGTGTGGATCACAACAAACTGTGGAAAATTCTTAAAAAGATGGGAATACCAAACTACCTGACCTGCCTCTTGAGAAATCTGTATGCAGGTCAGGAAGCAACAGTTAGAACTGGACATGGAACAATAGACTGATTCCAAATAGGAAAAGGAGTACGTCAAGTCTGTATATAGTCACCCTGCTTATTTAACTTATATTCAGAGTACATCATGAGAAATGCTGGACTAGATGGAGCACAAGCTGGAATCAAGATTGCTGGGAGAAATATCAGTAACCTCAGATATGCAGATGACACCACCCTTATGGCAGAAAACGAAGAACTAAAGAGCCTCTTGCTGAAAGTGAAAGAGGAGAGTGAAAAAGTTGGCTTACAATTCAACATTCAGAAAACTAAGGTCATGGCATCTGGTCCCATCACTTCATGGCAAATAGATGGGGAAACAATAGAAACAGTGACAGATTATTTTTGGAAGCTCCAAAATCACTGCAGATGATGACTGCAGCCATGAAATTAAAAGACACTTGTTCCTCAGAAGAAAAGCTATGATCAATCTAGACAGCATATTAAAAGCAGAGACATTACTTTGCCAACAAAGGTCCATCTAGTCAAAACTATGGTTTTTCCAGTAGTCATATATGGATGTAAGAGTTGGACTATAAAGAAAGCTGAGTGCCAAAGAATTGACACTTTTGAACTGTGGTGTTGGAGAAGACTCTTGAGAGTCCCTTGGACAGGAAGGAGATGAAACCCTAAAGAAAATCATTCCTCAATATTCTTTGGAAGGACTGATGCTGAAGCTGAAACTCCACCTGATGCAAAGAACTGACTCATTGGAAAAGACCCTGAAGCTAGGAGAGATTGAAGGCGAGAGGAGAAGGGGACAACAGAGGATGAGATGGTTGGATGGTCTCTGACTTGATGGATATGAGTTTGAGCCAGCTCCAGGAGTTGGTGATGGATTGGGAAGCCTAGCGTGCTGCAGTCCATTGAGTCGCAAAGAGTCGGACACAACTGAGGGACTGAACTGAACTGATAATCATGGTCAACGTTCACAAAACTGATTTAGGGATTCAGATATCATCTATAGAAATAGCTTATGGGGCCTCCCTGTAGCTCAGTTGGTAAAGAATCCTCTTGCAATTCTGGAGACCCAGGTTAAATTCCTGGGTTGGTGAGAGGCCCTCGAGAAGGGATACGCTCCCCACTCCAGTGTTCTTGGGCTTCCCTCATGGCTCAACTGGTAAAGAATCTGCCAATGTTATGGGAGACCTGAGTTCAATCCCTGGGTTGGGAACATTCCCTAAAGAAGGAAACAGCAACCAACTCTAGTATTCTGGCCTGGATAATTCCATGAACTACAGTCCATGGGGTCTCAAAGAACAAGTCAGACACAACTGAACAACTTTTACATTCACCCACTCTTCACTATTAATTAAAAATGCTGTGATAATTATTGTAGGTTTAAAGCTTATTTTGGGTGATCATACATTCTTAGAAAATTTTATAAAATTATATATATGTATGTGTATGTAAAAATATACATACATACATATATTTGCAGATGAAATAATATGTTGTGATTCTCATTTTTTTTTCTTTTTTTGATGTATTTTGACTCTAATTCATTTGAGAAATAGGGCACACTCCAGTTGGTAACAGTATCACCCCCCTGCCAGTGACTCTTGGAGGTTAATTATATTCTTTGCAGCCAAAGATAGAGAAGCTCTATACAGTCAGCAAAAACAAGATCAGGAGCTGACTGTGGCTCAGGTCATGAACTCCTTATTGCCAAATTCAGACTGAAATTGAAGCAAGTAGGGAAAACCACTAGACCATTCAGGTATGACCTAAATCAAATCCCTTATGATTATACGGTGGAAGTGAGAAATAGATTTAAGGGACTAGATCTGATAGAGTGCCTGATGAACTATGGAATGAGGTTCATGACATTGTACAGGAGACAGGGATCAAGACCATCCCCATGGAAAAGAAATGCAAAAAAAGCAAAATGGCTGTCTGGGGAGGCCTTACAAATAGCTGTGAAAAGAAGAGAAGTGAAAAGCGAAGGAGAAAAGGAAAGATATAAGCATCTGAATGCAGAGTTCCAAAGAATAGCAAGAAGAGATAAGAAAGCCTTCCTCACGATCAATGCAAAGAAATCGAGGAAAACAACAGAATGGGAAAGACTAGGGATCTCTTCAAGAAAATCAGAGATACCAAAGGAACATTTCATGCAAAGATGGACTCGATAAAGGACAGAAATGGTATGGACCTAACAGAAGCAGAAGATATTAAGAAGAGATGGCAAGAATACACAGAAGAACTGTACAAAACAGATCTTCATGACCCAGATAACCACAATGGTGTGATCACTGACCTAGAGCCAGACATCCTGGAATGTGAAGTCAAGTGGGCCTTAGAAAGCATCACTACGAACAAAGCTAGTGGAAGTGATGGAATTCCAGTTGAGCTATTTCAAATCCTGAAAGATGATGCTGTGAAAGTGCTGCAGACAATATGGCAGCAAATTTGGAAAACTCAGCAGTGGCCACAGGACTGGAAATGGTCAGTTTTCAGTCCAATCTCAAAGAAAGGCAATGCCAAAGAATGCTCAAACTACCACACAATTGCACTCATCTCACACACTAGTAATGCTCAAAATTCTCCAAGCCAGGCTTCAGCAATATGTGAACTGTGAACTTCCAGATGTTCAAGCTGGTTTTAGAAAAGGCAGAGGAACCAGAGACCAAATTGCCAACATCAGCTGGATCATGGAAAAAACAAGAGAGTTCCAGAAAAACATCTATTTCTGCTTTATTGACTATACCAAAGCCTTTGACTGTGTGGATCACAATAAACGGTGGAAAATTCTGAAAGAGATGGGAATACCAGACCACTTGACCTGCCTCTTGAGAAACCTGTATGCAGGTCAGGAAGCAAGAGTTAGAACTGGACATGGAACAACAAACTGGTTCCAAATAGGAAAAAGAGTAGGTCAAGGCTGTATATTGTCACCCTGCTTATTTAACTTATATGCAGAGTACATCATGAGAAATGCTGGGCTGGAAGAAGCACATGCTGGAATCAAGATTGCCGGGAGAAATATCAATAACCTCAGATATGCAGATGACACCACCGTTCTGGCAGAAAGTGAAGAGGAACTAAAAAGCCTCTTGATGAAAGTGAAATAAGAGAGTAAAAAAGTTGGCTTAAAGCTCAACATTCAGAAAACGAAGATCATGGCATCTGGTTCCATCACTTCATGGGAAATAGATGGGGAAACAATGTCAGATTTTATTTTTTGGGGCTCCAAAATCACTGCACATGGTGACTGCAGCCATGAAATTAAAAGACGCTTACTCCTTGGAAGAAAAGTTATGACCAACCTAGATAGCATATTGAAAAGCAGAGACATTACTTTGCCAACAAAGGTCCATCTAGTCAAGGCAGTGGTTTTTCCAGTGGTCATGTATGGATGTGAGAGTTGGACTGTGAAGAAGGCTGAGTGCCGAAGAATTGATGCTTTTGAATTGTGGTGTTGGAGAAGACTCTTGAGAGTCCCTTGGACTGCAAGGAGATCCAACCAGTCCATTCTGAAGGAGATCAGCCCTGGGATTTCTTTGGAAGGAATGATGCTAAAGCTGAAACACCAGTACTTTGGCCACCTCATGAGAAGAGTTGACTCATTGGAAAAGACTCCGATGTTCGGAGGGATTGCGGGTAGGAGAAGAAGGGGACGACAGAGGATGAGATGGCTGGATGGCATCACTGACTCAGTGGACATGAGTCTGGGTAAACTCCGGGAGTTGGTGATGGACAGGGAGGCCTGGTGTGCTGCGATTCATGGGGTCGCGAAGATTCGGACACGACTGAGTGACTGAACTGAACTGACTGAAAAGAAAAATGCCTGGAATTGTCCATCAGAATCTGTGGTATGCAATTGAAAAATCTCCTGAAATAGTTAAGATTTGCTTTCTTGTGTCTCGAATTGTACTACATTCATTTCAATATTTAATAGCTCGCCATCCATCAACAAAGCGGTTGTCTTTGAACAGGTGCTGTTACTATTTATGTATATCTTTTAAGCACCATGGGTGACTTAGTAAATACTAATTAAAAGACGTTTAAAACCAAATAGAACACTTTCTAACACCATACACAAAAGTAAACTTGACATGGATTAAAATATAAGACCTGAAACTGTAAAACTTCTAGAGGAAAACAGACAGAATGCTCTCTGACGTAAATCACAGCAAGATCCTCCATGACCCACCTCACAGAGTACTGGAAATAAAATAAAAAATAAACAAATGGGATATAATTAAACTTAAAAGCTTTGCACAACGAAGGAAGCTATAAGCAAGGTGAAAAGACAGCCTTTGGAATGGGAGAAAATAATAGCAAATGAAACAACTGACAAAGAATTAATCTCAAAAATATACAGGCAGCTCATGTAGCTCAATACCAGAAAAATAAATGACCCAATCAAAAATGGGCCAAAGCACTAAACAGACATTTCTCCAAAGACATACAGATGGCTATCAAACACATGAAAAGATGCTCAACATAATTCATTATCAGAGAAATGCAAATCAAAACTGCAATGAGGTACCATCTCAAGCTGTTCAGAATGGCTGCCATCAAAAAGTCTACAAACAATAAATGCTGGAGAGGGTGTGGAAGAAAGGGAACCCTCTTACACTGTTGGTGGGAATGCAAACTAGTACAGCCACTATGGAGAACAGTGTGGAGATTCCTTAAAAAACTGGAAATAGAACTGCCATACAACCCAGCAATCCCACTACTGGGCATACACACCCAGGAAACCAGAATTGAAAGAGACACTTGTACCCCAGTATTCATCGCAGCACTATTTATAATAGCTAGGACATGGAAGCAGGCAAATGGATAAGAAAGCTGTGGTACATATACACAATGGAGTATTGCTCAGCTATTCAAAAGAGTGCATTTGAATCAGTTCTAGTGAGGTGGATGAAACTGGAGCCTATTATACAGAGTAAAGTAAGTCAGAAATAAAAAATCAATACAGAGTATTAATGCATATATTTGGAATTTATAAAGATGATAACAGCAATTCTATATGTGAGACAGCAAAAGAGACAGATATATAAAGACCAGACTTTTGAGCTCTGTGGGAGAAGGCGAGGGTGGGATGATTTGAGAGAATAGCATTGAAACATGTACATTACCATATGTGAAATAGATGACCAGTCTAAGTTTGATGCATGAAACAGGGCATTCAAAGCTGGTGCACTGGGACAACCCAGAGGGATGGGATGGGGAGGGAGGTGGGAGGGGGTTCGGGATGGGGGACACATGTACACCTGTGGCTGATTCATGTCAATGTATGGCAAAAACCACAATATTGTACAATAATTAGCCTCCAATTAAAATAAATAAGAAAATAGTTCATCTTGTAAAAGAATCTTATATAAAAATTAAAGTGAGAAGGACATCCTACACTAGAAGTGGGTCTACTAGATTCTATTACTTGTCCAAAAATATCAAGTGCCAGATATGGCAAGCACAGATAAGATGAAACTATATGTGTATAAAGTTAGCCTTTAGGAAACTCAAATTATAGTTAGACACACACATAAGAAACTAAATTGCTTATAATGTGATCAGTTCTACTATTTTTATTTGTGAGGTATTAGGTTCTGCTAGTGGTAAAGAACCTGCCTGCCAATGCAGGAGATGCAGGAGACACCAGTTGATCCATGAGTAGGGAGGAACCTCTGGAGGAGGAAATGGCAACCCACTCCAATATTCTTGCCTGGCGAATCCCATGGACAGAAGAGCCTGGTGGGTTACAGTCCACAGGGTCACAAAGAGTCGGATATGACTGAAGCAACTTAGCACACATACATAGATTATAATTTTTTTCTCCAGTGTTCTATAGTTTATTGGTGGCAGAGTGGTAGATGAGGCACAAAATGCTTCACAGAAGACTTGTTAGTGATTTTATGGTTTGAGTCTTATGAGCTATGAGTATACATTTAGTTCTGTTCACTTCACTTGCTCATGTCTGACTCTTTGCGACCCCATGAACTGCAGCACGCCAGGCTACCCTGTTCGTCACCAGCTCACAGGGCTTGCTCAAACTCATGTCCATCGAATTGGTGATGCCATCCTGCATTTCATCCTCTGTCATCCCCTTCTCCTCCCACCTTCAATCTTTCCCAGCATCAGGGTCTTCTCCAATGAGTCAGTTCTTTGCATCAGGTGGAGTTTCAGCTTTAGCATCAGTCCTTCCAATGTATATTCAGGATTGATTTCCTTTAGGATTGATGAATTTCATCTCCTCACTGTGCAAGGGACTCTCAAGAGTCTTTGCCAACACCACAGTTCAAATATATAGTCCAGCTCTGATATCCATATATGACTACTAGAAAAACCATAGCTTTGACTAGATCGACCTTTGTTGGCAAAGTAATGTCTCTCCTTTTTAATATGCTGTCTAGGTTGGTCATAACTTTTCTTCCAAGGAGCAAGCGTCTTTTAATTTCTGGCTGCTGTCACCATCTGCAGTGATTTTGAAGCCCCCCAAAATAAAGTATCTCACTGTTTCCATTGTTTCCCCATCTATTTGCCATGAAGTGATGGGGCTGGATGCTATGATCTTAGTTTTCTAAATGTTGAGCTTTAAGTCAACGTTTTCACTCTCCCCTTTCACTTTCATCACGAGGCTCTTTAGTTCCTCTTAGTTTTCTTCCATAAGGGTGGTGTCATCTGCATATCTGAGGTTATTGATATTTCTCCCAGAAATCTTGATCCAGCTTGTGCTTCATCCAGCCCAGCGTTTCTCATGATGTACTCTGCATGTAACTTAAATAAGCAGGGTGACAATAGACAGCCTTGATGTATTCCTTTTCCTATTTGGAACCAGTCTGTTGTACCATGTCCAGTTCTAACTGTTGCTTCTTGACCTGCATATAGATTTTTCAGGAGGCAAGTCAGGTGGTCTGGTATTCCCATCTCTTTAAGAATTTTCCACAGTTTGTGGAAATGCTCAAACTGCTGTACAATTGCTCTCATCTCACATGCTAGGAAAGTAATGCTCAAGATTCTCCAAGCCAGGCTTCAACAGTATGTGAACCATGAATTTCCAGATTTTCAAGCTGAGTTTAGAAAAGGCAGAGGAACCAGAGATCAAATTGCCAACATTCCTTGGCTCATGGAGGCCATGCTCAGTAAATCTTTAATCCAGTTTTCTATGATGAGTGGGGCCGTGTTCCTTCCCTGTAGTTTGGCCTAAGGCCAAACTATGGTAGGGGTAACATTGTTAATCTCCTTCTGAAAGGACTTATGCCAGGACTGTTGTAGTCAGTGCCCCTGACTCCCTGGCAGGCCACTGTCTGCCCACGCCTCCATTGAAGACCCCTGGACACTCACAGGCAAGTCGGGCTCAGTCTCTCGTGGGGTTACTGCTCCTTTCTTCCGGGTTCCTGGTGCACACAAGATTTTGTGTGTACTCTCCAAGAATCTGTTTCCCCAGTCCTGTGTAAGTTCTGTCATCAAATCCCACTGGCCTTCAAAGTCAAATTCCCTGGGATTCTCAGTCCGTTTGCCAGATCCCCAGGTTGGGAACTCTCTTGTGGACCCTGGAACTTCCACAACAGTGTAAGAACTTCTTTGGTGTGATTGTTCTCCAGTTTGTGGTGCGTCTGCTTGGTGGCTTTATGTTGGGGCTCAATTGCCATGCCTCCCAGGTCTGCTTCAGTCATAGCACCTGTCCCTGCAGCAGGCCACTGCTGACCTTGCCTTCACAGGAGATACTCAGACACTCAAAGGCAGGTCTGGCTCAGCCTCTTGTGGGGTCCCTGGGTCCTGGTGCACACAAGGTTTTGTTTGAGCCCTCGGACCATCTTTGGTGGGTATGGGATTTGCTTCTAAATGCTATTTCACCTTTCCAGCTCTCTTGTTGGGGCTTCTCCTTTGCCCTTGGATGTGGGCATATTTTTTTGGTGGGATCCATCATTCTCCTGTCGATGGTTTGGTTCAGTGGTTAGTTGTAATTTTGGAGTTCTCATAGGAGAAGATGAGTGCACATCCTTCTACTCTATCATCTTGTGGATCCTATGTATATGAATGAATTCATGTTTAACAAGAATCAGTAATGACTTGTATAAATTAATCATATGAACTAAAGTAATTTGCATGCTTACCCAAAACAATCAAGCTAAGTGTATCCTATATATTCATATACACTTAGATATACATATTCATATATATTGGATACACTTAGTTAGCTTGATTTTTTTGGGTAAGCACATAAATTACTTTAGTTCATATGATTAATTTATACAAGCCATTGCTGATTTTTGTTAAACATTATGAATTCATTCATTAAAAGTATTTATGGACGATATTGGAGATTGAGGACTAAACCAGAGACTGTACAAGATTATAAAAGAAAGGAAGACTTAAGATGAAAAATGATGAATTGATGAATAAGAATGTGTACAGGTTGATGTATGGTCCTGTAGAACATCCTGGATACGTGAGTCTGATCATGACAGAATGTGCATGTTAGAGTTTTGATTCATTAGTACATGGGTGGTATAGTGAAAACCTGGAGCCTGGATAAAACCACAGAGCAAAGAGCACAGGCCAAAGCCTTAATTCTGGGGTCCCAGTGTGAACACAGCAAATACAAAGGATACTAGCATCATAAATTCACAAAGGTAAAAAAAATATCTGGGACCCTCAGGCCTTAGAGTGGAGAAGGCAATGGCCACCCACTCCAGTACTCTTGCCTGGAAAATCCCATGGACTGAGGAGCCTGGTAGGCTGCAGTCCATGGGGTCTCAACGAGTCGGACACGACTGAGCGACTTCACTTTCACTTTTCCCTTTCATGCATTGGAGAAGGAAATGGCAACCCATTCCAGTGTTCTTACCTGGAGAATCCCAGGAATGGCTGAGCTTGGCGGGCTGCCATCTATGGGGTCGCACAGAGTTGGACACGACTGAAGAGACTTAGCAGCAGCAGCAGCAGGCCTTAGAGAATTTTGATAGTGGACCAATTACAAAAATAAAGTTCTACCCCCACCAGTTTATTGCATTAGATAATATGGAGCTCCATGATGACCTAAGTCAGAAGAGTGAGTAGAGAAAAGGGAGGATATCAGATTGTAAGGGGTTTTAATTGAATGCAGAAAGATTGAAGGAAACAGAGATGGGGAGTATGGATGATTGTTTCAAGAAATACGGGAAAAACAGGAGGTTAAGAAAATGAGACCCAGGTAGTGAAGCAGAGCCAGGAATCCCAGAGTTGGAATCCCAGAGCACCTTGTACATGCTGGAAAAATAACCAGTAGAAAGAGGAAGATGGAGGAAGCAACAAGAAGGGTTGCTGTTCTTTATCAGACTTGTTACATGCTGAATGGCATATCCTGGTGGGTTTATTTACTAAGTTTAGTGGCTTGAAAAGGATACATAACCTTTTCCAAATCTCTCCTCAATGATCTATTTATTAATTTTGTGAAGGGTTGATGTGTTGTGAGCAGTCCTGTCTTTCCCAGAGTGGTATGTCTGGGTGAACGCTGAGGGGAAGAAGCAGACCACCACCCTGTGGCCTCTCCTGCTTGGGGAACCAGTTGCTCCCCTGGTTTGTTCAACTGGAAGTGCACACGAAGGGGCACAGCCCAGTGGGGAGGGTGACCAGCTAGGCGACTGAAGACACTTACCACCTCTTCTTCAGCCTCCCTTAAGAGAACTCATACTACTGACCCAGAAAGATGTTTAAACTGTGTGTTTGTTGTTATTTTTAAGTGAACAATCATATCAGCATCTCAGAGCTAAACAAGAGAGTATAGTTACCAGTTGTGGCCTAACTAATTCCTTCTGTGTGCTTCAAAAAGAGTTCAGGAGTGGTGGAAGGAGCACTTAGAGTTTAGGCTCTTAGAGGGCGTGAAACATTCATGCTTTCACAGCCCCACAGTTTCACTTTGGTCTTCTGTGGCCCATTTTCCTTGGTCCCCCCTTGAATATTTCTCATCCTCATCTTTGGTATGAAAAATCTCCCTCTGAAAATCTCCTTCTTCAGAAAACTTGAAGTATTCCTATTTCTTGAAGGAATCTGAGAACAATTTCCATTCCCTGATTCTGCAGACTCAGGTTCCCTTAAGCACAGACTTTGCTGAGTCTGCAGAAGTTGCCTCTGTGACAATTACAGAAAAGAACTTCCCATCACAAAGAAAAAATTTTGCATGCTACCACAAAATCTGAACAACTACACTCTACAGCTCACTTATGAGGTGGAGGAATCATGAGCTCAGGGGGTTACTTGGGATAATTTACTGTATATTTATATGAAAACCCTTTTCTTATCTTTTTAAAAAACTTTATTGGAGCATAGTTGACTAATAATGTTGTGTTAGTTTCACATGTACAGTGTAGTCATTAAGTTAAGCATATTAATATATTCATTCTTTTTCAGATTCTTTTCCTATGTAGGTTATGACAGAATATTGAGTAGAGGTCCCTGTTCTCTACAGTAGGACTTGGTTGATTATTTGTTTTATATATTGTAGTGTGTATATGTTAAGCCCAAGCTCCTAATTTATCTTCCTCCCACCCAATCAAATGAGCAGATGACATTTGTTTGAAGAAACATTTCTTTAAAGAAAACCTTTTTAAAATCCACCATCAGAGCATATGCATCGGACCTTTAAGAATCAGGAAAAGCTTCTAAAATGTAATTCCTCTCTTTAGCTGGCTGCACATGTATCCTGCCATACCCAAAATATGGTGATGGACATTTCAGGTTTGGGAGAAAAAAGCCACCTCAGTGTTCACAAAGACCTTGAGGGCTTGGGTAGGACAGGACTCACTCCCACACACAAGTGTGGTAGTGAACATGTGTGCATGTTTTCTATTGGAGTGTGTACATGGCTGTGTGTAGGCTCTATGTTAGTCTTCTCTTTCTACCAGTGTGATTGCAGTCAGTCTCCTTTCAAGATAATCTCATCTTTGTAATTCCTATAGTTTTGTAGTTTTTACTACCACGCAATTTAGTATTTAGAAAATGAAAATGCTTTCTATTTTTTGGCTTTTAGTCTACTGATTGAAGGAAAAATAAACCCTCAATATTTTACTCAGAATCATTTTGATTTGTTCTTGAGACTAAGATTAATTTATTACAAAGTAACACAAAATAAGCATTGAATGGCTCTGTTTAAACCATCTGAGATGGAGTGGCACCTAAAACTAGATTCGTTTTTATATTTTTACAGAGAAGAAGGGTTGGTCTAACCAATTTCAAGCAGATCTTTGTCATATGAAATTTTAAAAAACAAAACAAAAAAGTGACCAACTTCACGGGCAGAGGCTTAAAGCCAAGATTCACTGTGTGTGATCTCTAGACCCAAGCTTGGTGTTCTGTGTCGTAACGATCCTTGTAGCTATTTCTCCCAGGGGCATAAAGCACAGAAAAATTTTAATAACCTGGAAATATAGTTAATGGAGCTTTAATTAAGTGGAACAAAATAGTGTATGCATTGCATTCATTGATACTAATGTTAATTTAAAATCAGACTGGCTGGGAATTGTTCTGTCCTGTTCTGCCACTATGATGAGGTGAGACAGAACTACTCTCATCACTGAGGAGTTATTTAAGGGGTATGGCCATGGATAGAAATGTTCTATAGAGGGAGACATGTTTTTCTTTCTACGATGTAAAATAACAGGCTTTTAGGGGCTCTTCCACTTTCCTGAGGTTGGCTGTCAGAATCCATATCTGAAAATGTCTTATTCCATGCTAATGGGGTTATAGCAGTTGGAAACTGGGTTTAAAGCTTCTGTGTAAGTTCTTAAGAGCAGCAGAAGGGCGGTCTGCTCAGCTAGAACCAAGGAGAAGAAGAGAGATGTCGCAGGAAGTGGCCGTGGTGTAGACTTTATTGCTATCCCAGTGTTTGAGCCTTGGATATGAGGGGTTTCCCAGGGAAGCAGAAATGATAAAATAAACCTTTATACCTTGGATGAATCACGCTGCGAGTATCCAACCCGAGGACTTACTGGACAGACAAGTCCATTAGTGAGAGCTGTACGTGAACAGCTGTGAATGGAAGAGTTTCAACTAGAAACAGAACCTACAACAAGAAGTTTTGTGAATTCCAGATCGCAAAGTGCATTGCAGAGAAGCCACCCATGTCTTGTTCAAAAGAAGGTTTGAACACAGGTTGCACAGAAGCAATAGCCTTCCAAAAGAACTGGTCTGCAACTCAATTAAGAGACTTCCACTTTTTAATATTTTTTGCTACTTTATTTTTTTTAATTGAAGGATAATTGCTTTACAGAATTTTATGGTTTTGTGTCATACATCAACAAGAATCAGCCATAGGTGCACCCATGTCCTGAACCTCCCTTCCATCTCCCTCCCCATCCCACCCTTCTAGATTGTCACAGAACCTTGTTTGAGTTCCCTGAGTCATACAGCAAATTCCCATTGACTATATGTTTTACAGTCCATGAAATTCTCTAGGCCAGAATACTGGGGTGGATAGCCTTTCCCTTCTCCAGGGAATCTTCCCAACCCAGGAATTGAACCCAGGACTCCTGCATTGCAGGCAGATTTTTTACCAGTTGAGCCACAAGCGAAGCCCAAACATGTGGTATTGTAAATTTCCATGTTACTCTCTCCATACATCTTATCCTCTCCCTCCTCCCTTCCCCCCATATCCACAGGTCTGATTTCTATGTCTGTTTTTCCATTGCTGCCCTGAAAATTAATTCATCAGTACCATGTAGATTCCATATATATGTGTCAGTATACGATATTTATGTTTCTCTTTCTGACTTACTTCACTCTGTATAGTAGGTCCTAGGTTCGTCCACCTCATTAGAACTGACTCAAATGTGTTCCATTTTATGGCTGAGTAGTAATCCATTGTATATATGTACCACAGCTTCTTTATCCATTCATCTGTCGATAGACATCTAGGTTGCTTTCATGTTCTAGTTATTGCAAATAGTGCTGCAGTGAACACTGGAGTACATGGGTCTTTTTCAATTTTGATTTCCATTTCCTCAGGGTATATGCCTAGGAGTGAGATTATGGTCATATGGTGGTTTTATTCCTAGCTTTTTAAGGAATCTCCATACCATCTTCCATAGTGGCCATATCAATTTACATTCCCACCAGCAATGCAAAAGTGTTCCCTTTTCTCCACACCCTCTCCAGCATTTTTGTTTGTAGACTTTTTGATGATGGCCATTCTGCCTGGTGTGAGGTGGTATCTCATTGTAGTTTTTTGATTTGCACTTCTCTAATAATGAGTGATGTTGAGCATATTTTCATGTGTTTATTAGCCATCTGTATGTCTTTGGAGAGATGTCTGTTTAGGTCTTTTTCCTACTTTTTGATTGGGTTGTTTGTTTTTCTGATATTAAATTGTATGAGGTACTTGTATATTTTGGAAATTAATTTTCTGTCAGTTGTTTCATTTGCTATTATTTTCTGCCATTATGAGGGTTGTCTTTTCACCTTGTTTGTAGTTTCCTTTACTGTGCAAAAGCTTTTAAGTATAATTAGGTCCAATTTGTTTTTTTTTTTTTTTTTTTTTTTTACTTTATTTCCATTACTCTAGGAGGTGGGTCATAGAAGATTTTGCTTTGGTTTATGTCATTGAGTGTTCTGCCTATGTTTTCCTCTAAGAGTTTTATAGTTTCTTTTTTTACATTTAGGTCTTTAATCCATTTTTAGTTTATCTTTGTGTGTGGTGTTTGAAAGTGTTCTAATTTGAGACTTTCACTCTTTATAATCCTTCCTGTTTTCAACTTGGTAGTAGAGGAAGCATTTGTAAAAGGGAACATGTGTTGAGCTTTTCCTTGGACAAGAGATTAGAAGTTTTAAACAGATTACACAATTATTTTTTTAAACCCACATAACTAGAAAGAGTTGGGCTCAATTAGGATTCCATAGCAAGATGGGGAGTTTATTTCAGTAGAATACAAAAGCAAGATTGGAAGAAGAGAATGGAATCCTTATCCACTTTATTAATGCAAAATGTTGAGACTCTAGTAATACTAACCAGTCCAGCAGTGTTTTAAAGACAGCAGGTTTGGAAACTTTTGATGACAATGTCCGTTCAGAGGGTCAATTTAATCACAGTAAAATCACAATGCCTTCATACTCTCTGGAACATGACTCATTACCTTAAGAGAGAAACTTCCAGATTTTTTTCTCTTCCTACTTACTTTTGTACACATGAAATGCCTACACATACATATGACTTGACTAAAGGTGGGATCCTAATACCTGAGTTCTTTAAGTTGAAATATAATTGACATGTAATATTATATTAGTTTCTGGTGTAATAGTAATATGAAATGCTTGGTAAATCCATCAGCTGCATTTAAAGTCCCTTTATTTCCTATATGAACTAATCTCATTTTCTTCAGATCATAAGACTTTTGAGGAAGCTACATATTTTCTTTGCTTCAAAGCTGTTAAGGCCCAGATATATCTGCAGCTTCACACACAACAAATGACTTAGATCATCATTTGAAGTATGTTTGTGAACCTGGTAAGACTTGAGGCCTGACATGCTGAAACACGATCTAATCTAAAACAGGTGAACTGAGCTCTGAAATAGTTATCATGTACCTGCCCTTTCTGAATGTACAAATTGAACTACCCATGTAATATGAAATGATCACCATGATAAGTCTAGTTACCATCTGTCACCATACAAAGTTATTAAAATTTTGACTATATTCCCAATGATGTACATTATATCCCCATGGCTTATTTTTATAACTAGAGAGTTGTATCTCTTTATTCCCTTCATCTACTTTGCCTGCACACACCCCCATTTCCCTTCCATCTGGCAATCATCCCTTCTTTATATCTGTGAGTCTGGTTTTGTTTAGTTTGTTTTGTTTTTAGATTCAAAATGTAAGTGAGATCATATGGGATTTCTCTTTGTCTTCCCCTGTCTTATTTTAGTTAGGTGAATACCCTCTAGATCCATCCATATTATTTCAAATGGCAAGATTTCATTATTTATGGCTGAGTAATATTTCATTGTGTATGTTGTGTGTGTGTGTGTGTATACACACACATATATATGTGAAGAGTGACAGTGTTAGTAGCTCAGCCATTTCTGACTCTCTGTGACCCCATGGACTGTCACCTGCCAGGCTCCTTTGTCCATGGAAATTCTCCAGGCAAGAATGCTGGAGTGGGTAGCCATTCTCTCCTCGGGGGGCTCTTCCCAACCCAAGGATTGAACCCGGTCTCCTGCACTGGAGGTAGATTCTTGACCATCATCTGAACCACCAGGAAAGCCCATGTACATATGTACATATGTATGTACTTATGTTTGTTGTTCTTCAGTCACTCAGTCATGTCTGACTCTTTGTGACCCCATGGACTGCAGCATGCCAGGCTTCCCTGTTCCTCACCATCTCCCAGAGCTTGCTCAAACTCTTGTCTATCAAGTTGGTGATGCCATCCAACCATCTCATCCTATGTTATCCCCTTCTCCTCCTGCTTTCTATTTTTCCCAGTATCAAGGTCTTTTTCAGTGATCCAGCTTTTCCCATCAGGTGGCCAAAGTATTGGAGCTTCAGTTTCAGCATCAGTCCATCCAGTGAATATTCAGGGTTGATTTCCTTTAGGATGGACTGGTTTGATCTTGCAGTCCAAGAGACTCTCAAGAGTCTTATCCAGCACCACAGTTCAAAAGCATTAATTCTTTGATGTTCAGCTTTCTTTATGGTCCAACTCTCAAAGCTATGACAAACCTAGACAGTGTATTAAAAAGCAGAGACATTGCCTTAACAACAAAGGTTTATATAGTCAAAGCTATTGTTTTTCCAGTAGTTACGTACATATAGAAGTATATATATTTTCTACACCTTTATCCATTCATCTATCAATGGATGCTTGTTTCCATATCTTGGCTGTTGTAAACAATGCAGCAGTGAACCCAGAGTTGGGTATATCTTATTGAATTACGTTTTCATTTTTTTCAAGTAAATACCCAGAAGTATTATAGAATTGCTGAATTGAGTGGTATTTCTATTTTTAATTTTCTAAGGAGCCTTTATAATGACGTCCATAGTGGCTGTCCCAGTTTATATGCCCACCAACAGTGCACAAAGATTTCATTTTCTCCACCCTATCTCCAACACTTATTTGCTGTCCTTCTGGTAACAGCCATTCTGACAGGTGTGAGGTAATGTCTTATTGTGGTTTTGAATTGCATTTCCCTGATGATTAGTCATTTTAAATAGCTCTTTATGTACCTGTTGGTCTGTGTGTTTTCTTTAGAAAAAGTCTATTCAGGTTCTCAGTCCATTTTTAATTATATTGCTTATTTTTTATATTAAGTTGTATAAGTTCTTCATATGTTTCAGATATTAATCCCATATCAGATATAAAATTTGCAAATATTTCCCCCATTCAGCAGGTTGTCTTTTCATTCTTTTGGTGGTTCCTTCTGCTTTGCAGAAGGTTGATGTGGTCCCATTTGTTTATGTTCCTTTTTTTCTTTCCTTCTAATTTTTGGCCAAAGATACAGGTCTAAAAGCTTTCACTAAGACTTATCTCAAAGAGCTTCCTGCCTTGTTCTCTTATAAGAATGTTATGATTGCAGATATACATTTAAGGTTTTAATCTGTTTTGAATTTATTTCTGTATGGATGTTAGGTAGAGCTCCAGATTTATTCTTCTGCATATATCTGTTCAATTTTCCCAACACCATTTATAAAGAAATTGTCTTTTCTCTCATGTTTAGTCTTGCCTGTTTTATTTAAAAAATTAATCAACTGTATATGCATGGGCTTATTTCTGGGTTCATTTAGTTCCATTGATCTATGTGTCCGTTTTTCTGCCAGTACCATGTTGTTTTAATTACTATAGTTTTGTAGGATTGAATAAGAGTGTTATTTGTTATTTGTAGGATTGAATAAGTTTTGTAGGATTGTTGAATAAGAGTGAGGAGAACAAAAGCTTTTAATTTTTCACCGTTGAGTATGATGTTAGCCATATATGGCGTCTATTACGTTGAGGTATGTGCCTTTTATACCTACCTTGTTGATAGATCGTATTGTAAATGAAAGTTGGATTTTACCCAATGCTTTTTCTGAATGTATTGAGATGATTGTATTACGTTGGGGAAATCAAGATGTATGATACCTCCAACTTTTTTCTTCTTTTTCAAGATTTCTTTGGCTATTTGAGGTATTTTGTAGTTTTCATTAAAAAAAAAAAAAAAGAGAATCCTTTGATCTATCTAGTTCAGTGGAAAATGCCATTGATATTTTAAGAGCGATTGCATTGAATCTTTAGATTGATTTGTGTAAGTATGAACATGTCAACAGTATTAATTTTTTTAATCTATGAGCATGGTATGTCTTTCTATTTGTTTGTGCTCTCATCAATTTCTTTCATCAGTGTATCACAGTTTCCAGAGTACATCTCTTTCACTTCCTCAGATAAATTTATTCCTAGGTATCTATTTTTACTGATGCAATTTCTAACAATTTTGTTTTCTTAATTTATCTGATAGCTCATTATTAGTGTTAAAAAAAACCCAAATTTTGTTACTAATATATATCATTGTTTTCTACACATCTACTGAATTCATTTATTAGTTCTAACAGTGTTTTGGTGAAGTCTTTAGGGTTTTTATGTTATAACATCATTTCATATGCAAACAGTGACAGTTTTGTCTTTCATTCCAATTTTGATGCCTTACCCACCATGTTTATGGCCGAATTTTTCTGGCTAAGACTTCCAGTATTATGTTGAATAAGAGCGAGGAGAACAAAAGCTTTTAATTTTTCACCGTTGAGTATGATGTTAGCCATATATGGCCTCTATTACGTTGAGGTATGTGCCTTTTATACCTACCTTGTTGATAGATCGTATTGTAAATGAAAGTTGGATTTTACCCAATGCTTTTTCTGAATGTATTGAGATGATTGTATTATGTTTAGCTTTTACTTTATTAGTGGGATGTGTCACATTGACTTGTGGATTGTGAACTATTCTCACATCATAGGAATAATTCTCACTTAATCAAGATATACAATTCTTTCAATGAATCATTATGCTCAGTTTGCTAATATTTTGTTGAGGACTTTTGCATCTATGTTTATCAGGAGTATCAGCTTGAAATTTTCTTTTCTCTTCGTATCTTTGACTATTTTGATATCAGGATAATCCTGACCTTATAGGTGAATTTGGAAATGTTCCTACCTCTTCTATTTTATGAAAAAGTTTGAGAAAGATTGGTATTCTTATTTAAATGTTTGGTAGATATCACCAGTTTGGTGGTTTGTTGGGAGGTTTTTGATTATTTATTCAGTTGTCTTAGTAGTAATCAGCCTGTTGAGGTTTTCTATTTCTTCATGAATCAGTATGAGCAGGTTATCAGTTTCTAGGAATTTATCCATTTCTTCTAGGATGTTCAGTCTGTTGCTACATAATTGTTCATGTGCTTAGTCACTCAGTTGTGATTGACTCTGCGACCCTCATGGACTGTAGCCCACCAGCCTCCTCTGTCCATGAGGATTCTCCAGGCAAGAATACTGGAGTGGATTGTCATGCCCTCCTCCAGGGGATCTTCCTGATCCAGGAATCGAACTGGGGTCTCCTGCAATGCAGGCAGATTCTTTATCAGCTGAGCTCCAAGGGAAACCCACACAATTATTCATAGTTGTCTCTTATTATCCTTTCTATTTCTGTGGTCTCAGTTGTAACTTATCTTTCATTCTCATATATTTTATCTGGGTTCTTTCTTTTTTATTATTAATTAATTTATTTTAATTTGAGGCTAATTACTGTACAATATTATTGTGGGTTTTGCCATACATTGACATGAATCAATCATGGGTGTGCATGTGTCCCCTCATCCTGGACCCCCTCCCACCTCAATCCCTTCCCACCCCTCTGGGTTATCCCAGTGCACTGGCTTTAAAAGTGCCCCGTTTCATGCATCAAACTTGGACTGGTCACCTATTTCACATATGGTAATGTACATCTTTCAATGCTATCCTCTCAAATAATCCAACCCTCACCTTCTCCCACAGAGCCCAAAAGTCAGTTCTTTATATCTGTGTCTCTTTTGCTGTCTTGCATATAGAGTTGCTGTTACTATCTTTCTAAATTCCATATATATGCATTAATATACTGTATTGGTGTTTTTCTTTCTGACTTACTTAACTCTGTATAATAGGCTCCAGTTTCATTCCCCTCATTAGAACTGACTCAAATGCATTCTTGTTAATAGCTGAATAATATTCCATTGTGTATATGTACTACAACTTTCTTATCCATTCATCTGCCAATGGACATCTAAGTTGCTTCCATGTCCTAGCTATTGTAAATAGTGCTTTAATGAACACTGGGGTATAAGTGTCTCTTTCAATTCTGGCTTCCTTGGTGTCTGTGCCCAGCAGTGGGATTGCTGGGTCGTATGGCAGTTCTATTTCCAGTTTTTTAAGGAATCTCCACACTGTTCTCCATAGTGGCTATACTAGTTTGCATTCCCACCAACAGTGTTAGAGGGTTCCCTTGCCTCCACACCCTCTCCAGCATTTATTGTTTGTAGACTTTTTAATAGTAGCCATTCTGACTCGCCTATGTGAGGGTTTCCTACCATGTGGAAACTTCTCCTCCATGACTCCCTCCCCAGGGTGGGTTTCCATCCCTAACCCTTTTGTCTCTCTTTTTGTCTTACATTGTGTCCCACCTCCTTTCAAAGAGAATGGGCTGCCTTACTGGATGCCTCCACCAGTGTTCAGAAGTTTTGTAGAAGTTGCTCAGCGTTTGAATGATCTTTTGATGAATTTGTAGGGGAGAAAGTTGTCTTCCTATCCTATTCCTCCACCATCTTGGGACCACCCCTCCTTTCTTCTTTTCTGGATGAATCTAGCTAAAGATTTATCTCTTAGTTTCATTGATTTTTTTTGGTCTCTATTTCACTTATTTCTGCTCTGATCTTTATTTTTCCTTCCTTCTGCTAATTTTGAGTTTTGTACTTCTTTTTTTAGCTTAGTGAGGTGTAAATTTGAAATATATATCTGAGATTTTTCTTGCTTTTTGAAATAGGCCTGTGAACTTCCATCTTTGAATTGCTTTTGCTGTGTTTAATATTTTTTAGAATGTTGTGTTTCCATTTTTCAGTATGTTAAGGTGTATTTCTTTGATTTCCTCTTTGATCTCTTCATTGACCCATTGATTCTTTAGTAGCATGTTATTTAGTCTCGTATGTTTGCTTTTTTTTTTTTTTCAATTTTTTTTGTAATTTCTGGTTTCATACTGTTATAATTGGAAGTGGTTTCAGTCTCATTAAATTTATTGAGATGTGTTTTGTACACATCTATACTACTTGATTTATTCTTGACATGCCTCTGTGGTTGAGAGTGTGCCAAAACCTGTCAGTGTTCCAAGGAGGGAATCTCATTTAGCACATAATTTCAGGCTAATTGAAAGCTAGATATTCAGATGGCAGGTTTTAATGTATTTTAAATATATGGTGTCCTATGGGGCTACAATGTTAATCCCTTCTGTCCTCCAGACCAGGAGATCTGGAGGTGTCCTGGGTGACATTTGCCAAAACTCAGGTTTTTGATGAATGTATAATCTTCTTTTGAGGGGAGTTTTGTCAAGCTGTCGTAGGCTAAGTGGGTTATCACAGAGGATGTCTCCCCAGGACTACCTCTTTGGCCTCTAGATGTGCGAGAAGTCTGAAGTCTGACCCTCCTGATGAAACTCCAGACCAAATAAATAAGCCTTTATCACTGGAAGATTGGGGTTGTGTTTCAGTCTGCTGTCTGTGCAGTGTGCTGGGAGTCGTGGCCCATGAATAATTCTTTCGAATTGTTAAAGTGCCACAGAGCTCAGAAACACCAGCACTCTTGAGCACCAGTGCCTAGTGATCATGTGATACCCTTTTGTGGACTCAGCATGCCTGCTAGCTTTAGCTAGGCAGCCTGGGCATTATGGGAAGGGCTTGCCTTCTTGCTTCAGAAAGACAAAAGGAATATGATTTGTGCCTGTGGGCTCCAGACATGCAAGAGGAGAGTGCCTTGTCCTTATATGTGAATCAGCTTAAGGCTAGGAGTGGGAGAATGTTAAGACTGCCTGCAGCCACCAATCCTTGTCAGGGGGCAGGGGAATGTCAACTCTGCTTGAGGCTGGGGATGACAGAGGATGAAATGGCTGGATGTCATCACCGACTCGATGGACATAAGTTTGGGTGAACTCCGGGAGTTGGTGATCGACAGATAGTCGATCAGAATAATGCTGTGACTTCTAATGATTTCCAGCCCCAGTCAGTGAGCAGGGTACTGTCACAGCTGTTCATACTTGCAGACAGTAGCTAGGGAACAAGAGAATGCCATGACTCTTTGTGCCCACTGGCCCCAGCCAGGGAGCAGGGGAGGGCTGCAACTACCAGAGCTTCCTGGCATCAGCAGGGTGGCCGCATAGTGCTGCAATCACTTGTCCCTGAGTTTGAGCTCACCCTCCTTTGAGGGCTAGCAGGTTAGAGGGGAATGGTGATGGTGGGGTCTGACAATCCCTCAGTCTATGAGGAGCATGGATAAGCATTCTCACTAGTGCTTTCCTCTCTAGCCAATGCTTTTAGGTTTGCAAATGACCTCCTTTCCTACATAGTCTTGGCACGTTTCGTATTGCTGTGATTTTCTTGGTCTTGGCATGAGTGAGACCACATTCACCCCTTGAAGGAGTCTCAGTTTCCTATAGCACTTTGTAACTGTTGGACATCAGTCCTATTGGTTTTCTAAATTTGACATTTTGAGAGTTTGTCTCTTGAGTGTAGATCCTAGGGCCCAGGGTTCATGATGTGGGTCCCCAACCCCTCTTTCTTCTGGGAAAAGCACTCATTTGATGAGATCCCTTCCTACTGTGAGACACAATGCTGGGACTGGGAGTTTTTGGTGAGAGTAGTTTCTGTTCCTCCTAGCCCTCTTGATATGTTTTTTAATTCTTTGTTGTATTCACCTAGTTCTCAGGTTTTTTTCAGAGGGAACTGATCCATATGTAGTTGTATGTTTGATGTGTCCATGGGAGGAGGTAAATTCAGGCTTTTCCTATGCCACCATATTAAACTACCCCAGTCTGTGAGTTCTTTAGTTTGGTAGGCTCAGGGAAATAAAGGTACATTGTGAGATACTATTGAGTCATTTTCTACCCTACAGTCCTATGTCTGTGAACTTGGGTATATCTCCCCAAAATTATTTATAGCTGGGACAGAAGCATATATCTTCTTAAGGAACTCAAGTGGACCGATTTGATTTAAGCATCATTATTAGTGTGTGGAAGACCCAAAAGACTTAACGGTAGCTCTGTCTTTGGACAGGGGTATATTGGAAGGGAAGAGTCTACGAGGGTTAACTATCCTGGGCAAACCCTGTGGAAGCCCAGTTCTCTCGACTATCCAGAGTTACAGTTTAAACATAGGTTGGGCAGAGATCTGTGGCAGACTAGATTTGATTTTGTGTCTCCACAGTTGCTCATAGGGGGCTAGAATGTCTCAGGGATTCCAGCACACAGTTTCATGACTATGAGAGAATTTAATGAAAATGGGTACCCACTGCTGAGAATTATATAGCTAATAAGTATATGACCCTCATCATATGACTGATGCACAAACACCAGGCTCCTCACATGACTCAAAATAGATAAGATCACAAAGTGTGGTAGACAGGCTCTCTGTTTAAAATGGATCGGTTTATCATTTTTACTTTAGCAGATGATACTTTTCTGAAAATATTTGAGTAGCCCAGGTAGATTGATTTGCACATTTAGAAAAGATAGGTACACAATATCCATTCCAGAGTTCAGTTCACCTGCTTTAGATTAGATTGTATTTCAGCATGCAGGTCTCATGTCTTACTAGCTTTAAAAACATACTTTAAATGTTGATCTAAGTGATTTGTTGTGTGTGAAGCTGCAGATGTATCTGGGCCTTAACAGCTTTGAAGTAAAGAAATTATGTACCTTCTCCAAAAGGCTTATGATCTGAAGAAAATGATTGAGATTAGTTCACACAGGAAATAAAAGAGGAAGGAGTGTAAATGTCTGTGGCTAATGGATTTACTGAGCAGTAGATTTAGAGGAAAAATTAATCATTGAATGTCAGTCAGGAAAGAAGTATGCACACTTGGAAATCTGTATGCACAGTTGTAATATGGAGTTCAATGGAAATGAAAAATAAGGGCTTCTATTCTTATTTTATCTTAGGTCATAAAATAGGACAAAGCACTGTATATAAAGAAACTCTGATAGCTGAGACTGGTAGGATTATAGAGGCCTACATCTGCATAGTGTAGGCAACACTCCTAAAATAATAACAGAAAGGGCAACCTCTGTAATACGTTGGAAGAGTTCTAATTAAAACCACAATTACATTATTTGAAAGCACAGGATAATACACTAACTTGTTGTTCAGTCACTAAGTTGTGTCCAACTCTTGTCAAGCCCGCAGACTGAAGCACACCAGGCTCCTCTGTCTTCTATTATCTCCCGGAGTTTGCTCAGATTCAAGTCCATTGAGCTGGTGGTACTAGCTAACCATCTCATCTTCTGCCACCCCCTTCTCCTTTTGCCTTCAGTCTTTCCCAATGTCAGGGCCTTTTCCAATGAGTAGGCTCTTTGCATTCGGTGGCCAAAGTATTGGACTTTCAGGTTCAGCAGTAGTCCTTCCAATGAATACTCAGGGTTGATAAGATTCTTTAGGATTGACTGGTTTAATCCTTCCAGTCCAAGGGACTCTCAAGAATCTTCTTCAGAACCACAGTTTGAAAGGGCTGAGCCTTCTTTTTGGTCCAACTCTCACATCCATACATGTCTACTGGAGAAACCATAGCTTTGACCATACAGACCTTTGCTGGCAAAATGATGTCTATGCTTTTTAATGCGCTATCTAGGTCTGTCATAACTATTCTTCCAAGGAGCAAGTGTCTTTTAATTTCATGGCTGCAGTCACTGCATTAACTTGGGAGTCCAAGAAAATTAAATCTGCCACTGTTTCTACTTTTTCCCTTGCTATTTTCCATGAAGTGATGGGACCAGATGCCATGATCTCAGTTTTTTGAATGTTGAATTTCAAGCCAGCTTTTTCACTTTACTCTTCACCTTCATCAATAGGTTCTTTAGTTCCTCTTCACTTTCTGCCATTAGAGTGGTATCATCTATATATCTGAAGTTGTTGATATTTCCTCTGGCAATCTTGATTCAGCTTATGATTCATGGGGCCTAGCATTGCACATGATGTACTCTACATATAAAAGTTAAATAAGCAGGATGGGAATATACAGCCTTCTTGTACTCCTTTCCCAATTTTGAACCAGCCTGTTGTTTCATGTCTGGTTCAAAGAGTTGCTTCTTGACCTGCACACAGGATTTTCAGGAGGCAGGTAAGGTGGTCTGGTATTCCCATCTCTTTAAGAATTTTCCACAGTTTGTTTTGATTCAACAGTCAAAGGCTTTAGTTTAGTCAGTGAAGCAGAAGTAGATGATTTTCTGGAACTCCTTTGGTTTTTCATGGTACAACGAATGTTGGCAATTTGATCTCTGGTTCTTCTGCCTCTTTGAAACCCAGCTTGCACATCTGGAATTTCTCAGTTCATGTAGTGCTGAAGCCAAGCATAAAGGATTTTGAGCATAACTTTGCTAGCATGTGAAATGAGCACAATTGTATAGTAGTTTGAACATTTGGGGGCTTCCATGGTGGCTCAGCAGTAAAGAATTTACCTTCAGTGTAGGAGCCACAGAAGACGTGGATTCAATCCCTATTTCAGGAGTATCCCATGGAGAAGGGCATGGGAGCCCACTCCAGTATTAGTGCCTGGAGAATTCCTTGACAGATGAGTCTGGCAGGCTACAGTCCATGGGGTCACAAAGAGTCGGACACGACTGAAGTGACTTAGCACGTAAAAACTGAACATTTTTTTGGCATTGCCCTTCTTTGCGATTGGAATGAAAGCACATTTTCCAGTCCTGTGGTCACTGTTGGATTTTTCAAATTTGCTGACATATTGAGTGCAACACCTTAACAGCATTATCTTTTAGGATTTGAAATAGCTCAGCTGGAATTTCGCCACCTCCACTAGCTTTGTTCATAGTAATGCTTCCTAAGGCTCACTACTTCACACTCCAGGCTGTCCGGCTATAGGTGAGTGATCACACATTGTGATTATCTGGTTCATTAAGACCTTTCTTGTATAGTTCTTCTGTGTAGTCTAATACACAGAATTTACTTTTGCACTAATATTTTTATCATGGAACCAGTACAGTTATTACTTCTAAAATTAAAAAGGGTTAAAAAAGAAAATCTATTATTTCTGTATTTTTTATTTAATTTATGTGACTGTGGAAAGCAAGTTTAGAATATTCAATATTTTTATACTTCTCTTAATTGCTAACAGTTAAAATATATTGCACTTAGCCTATTTCCTTAAAGTGCTGTGCAGAGTCCAATTATAGTCTATTTTACAAATTGTCCAGATTTGTAGCAGTTAACACCATCTAAAAGATCTGAAAGGCTCTGTATATTTTGTTAAATAGATAATGCTCCATGTACTTGCAATCTGCTTACTTTGCTTTGAACTGAAGTTTTCTTTACATGTGGAAAATTCTTTACCATGCATTGATCTGAGGAGGCCCAATCAGTTTCTCTGTCAGAATCCTTTATATAATTTTTAATAAGGACACCTTTAACTGAATGTTCAAAGTGCCTTTTTTTAATCATGTACTTTCTTTGCATTGATGACCCCATATAATAATTCAAGAAGTGAATTTATTTCACTGCCAACTGAAGCATTTTTTTTTTAAGAATTCTTTTCAAAACTCAAATTTTGAGAAAGCTTGCTAAGCACGTGGCAGTAAAACTTTAAGGGATAATCATTTATATCACATCAGTTGATATGTTCTACATCTAGTATTCTTACATTTCCTCTTTATTTCTTCTGGACTGGAACTCAGTACAGACCATAATTCTCAGTCTTAAACCTTTCGTTCTTATTTCCTCTTACAGTGGACCTGTTAATCAAAATATAAGCATATGGATGTGAGTCAATGAGTTAACAAAAGAGAGTCACTCTTTTTAGAAAGCGGTAAACATAAATATTAAAAATAAACCAATTTAAAGCTTTATAGTTATGATCGTTTCCTTCACTTTTAACATTTGTACTTTCTTCCTTTTTGCATAATGCTAAAATTTTCATGAGGATTTTGGGAAAAACTTCATCAGTGTCTAGATAACAATTTATTTATACCATATCTTCTGATATGATGCACTCTCAGTTCATGGTAATGATTTCATTTTATTAGTTTATAAAGGATATTTGGTATTTTACCCATAAGTTTTGGTCAAAGTGATCTTTTTCATTAAATATTTAAAAATTTTATTCTACAGTGATGAAATTTGAACTTTTTAAAAAATTCATTCACTCAATCACACTGATATATCTACTAGGCATGAGTATGTGAGCCAGAATCTGCCAAGATATGGGAGGAATATAGAAATAACTAAATCGGTGTCTCAAAGAGCACACAGTGTGATGAGTGGCAGTAGCACTTGCAATTACTTTATAGTAGTCTCAAAGCTGTAGCAGAATTAGCTAGTATGTTTTGTAGAATAGGGAAAAGAAAATACTACTTTTTCATGGGGCAGCTGCGGAATAATCTAAGATACAAGAGAATTTTATGGGTAAAGAAGGAATTTGGTATATTCTAGAAGAAAAGGGCAACATGAACAATGCAAAGAAACAATTATTTTGTAGATAGTAACTAGATTGACTTAGGCAGCTTTATCTCCCAAACGAAATACTTAGAGTGCTTCTCATATTGAGTTGAAGAGAAATGACAGAAGGTGTAACTAGAGAGATGAATACGTGTATATTTAAAGCTAATCTGATGCCTATCACTCTTGGGTTCTTCCCATATTTTAACCGTCTTATTCTTCACTATGACGCCTCTGTGTTACGTGCTGTAGTATACAATTTGTACAGATAAGGGAATGAATTTAAGACATTAAATTTAGCCAGAGTTACTGATGAGTGGCCATGCCCCAGGCATTTGTCACTTCTTAGCCCACCCAGTTTCTTCTGTACCAATAAAGGGCATTGGTTTCCAGATGAAGTATTTTGTCTTTGTATTAAAGTAAGTGGAAAGCAAGTACTAGCATGATTAGATCTGAGACTGAGAAAGCTTATCCCAGCAGACAGCCCTGTAGACACTGGCGGAGAAGCAGGGATTAATAGATAAAAAGTCATTCTAACAGACAAGGCAGAAGATAATAATTGTTCCAAACAGGGCAGAGCATGTGGTTCTCTTTATGGAGAGTGAGATGGAGAGAGATTATGAGACAGTGAAGAGGGATGTGAAGAAGGTGAAGTGAAGAAGGATAACCTTCCATGTAGTGAGCTGATTTATGTGCCAGATTTTGCTTTCCCTTTCGGATATTGTGTCAGTTGACTTCTCATGGTAATCCTATTTCTTCATCTGCCCAATCAACAAATGATTATGCTATTTTATAAGAAGTAGGAGATATGATAGTGAATGAAAACATAGATCTGCTGTCAAGGAGTTTATAGTTTACTTCTGTAGATTTCCTTTACAAATGTGGAAAGATCAAATCAGAGACTTTATCTCTTCCAAATTCACACAGTGATCAGCCTTATATTGCTACCTCCCATTCTTCTGACTTTGTTTATCACATCTCTACCAAGGAAGTCCAGTATCTCCACTTATTTCTTGAAGGTCTTTGTTTTGTATTGCTCCAAGGAGTCAAACCAGCAAATGATTAGAACTTGCTCTAGGTGTTGTCAGAACACTGCATAGCAATTTATGAGTAGGTGGGGTACCCAGGTGGCACCAGTGATAAAGAACACACCTGTCAGTGCAGAATATACAAGAGACACAGGTTCAATCCCTGGGTTGGAAAGATAGAGGAGAGCATGGCAACCCACTCCAGTATTCTTTCCTGGAGAATCCCATGGGCAGGGGAGCCTGGCTGGCCATAGTCCCATAGAGTTGCAAAGTCAGACATAACTGAAGCAACTTAGCATGGACACATGCACGAATTCATGATAAAAAATTCTTCTTCATTGAATCTCATATTCTATTTCATCTTCCAGTCTGCCTCTCTAGATCCACTTATGTATGTGTATACTTGCTTCCTGATAGTACAACTTAGTCAAGTATGGACACTTTTTGGCATGTCAGCTGTTTCTTACTGGAAAAGAGACTTGCATTACCACTTCAGCAGTGCTAATGCATGACAATATTGCCTGACTGTAATGTGGGCAACTGGGGAAGATCTAGAAGAAACATGTATTTTTGTAAGAGGCATCTGCCTCCTCTGAAGTCATTGTACAGTTTCCAATCAAGAATTTGTTGATCACTGGATGAAGTGAAGCTATTCCTACAAATGCAAAAGACTCAGATAAAAATCTGGAGGGTCAAGATTCTCAGGTTCATCTAACAAATATCCCTAACTTAGACTTCTTAGTTCTACTCTTTCTCTGTTAAGAGTCTGAATTTGAAAAATGACTGTGCATTCAGTGCACTGTGCATTCAGTCTCCTTTGCAATTCTGGCCTGATTATGATGGTATCTTAGGCTGATTTTCAGCACAGTCTGCCCTTCAAGAGATGAGAATCTCCTCAGAAGATGGAGGAGAGGCCCTCTGGCTATCAGACTGTAGCTTCAATTGGCAAATGGCTGCCCTGATCCTTTTTTGTCCTCAAGATTTCTAATTCTATTAATAGAAATCAGTCTACTTCACAATTTGTGAAATTGGTGAAAATCTTAGTGATTATGAAGCCAGTACCTGTAAGTGGTTAGTGATAGTCACTCAGTCATGTCTGACTCTTTGTGACCCTGTGGACTGTAGCCTGCCATGCTCCTCCAACCATGGAATTCTCCAGGCAGGAATACTGGAGTGGGTTGCCATTTCCTTCTCCAATAAGGGGTTATTATGACCACAAATAGCACCAGCAGTGGGGTCTGTAGTCAACTTGTGAGTAAATGGGCCCAAGGCTTGTCTTAGGTCAGTCCATTAGTGACTAAATCCTCATCTCTAAATCTGGAGAAGGAAATGGCAACCCACTCCAGTACTCTTGCCTGGAAAATCCTATGGGCAGAGGAGCTTGGTAGGCTACAGTCCATGGGGTCACAAAGAGTCGGACACGATTGACTGACTTCATTTCATCTCTAAATCAAGTGTGTGTAAAAGAAGAGACAGAGTGGATGTGTGATTTCAACATCCTGTGTGGTTGATATTTGATCCTGTACTTTTACATTGTGGTGGACTTGAAAGCCTCACGATGCTTTGGAGAAAGATAAACCTCCAAATTCACAAGGTCCAGACTGTGTACATCCTGTACGTCCATAAAGGATATCATCTGATCCATCAGGAGAAACAGTGAATTCTTCATAGAGACCAAACCAAATCACGAGTACACTCTACTAGGCCTGTATCATCTTTCCTGTGCCATAGAATGTCTGTTGGAATGCTGGTGGTTTTGTGTTTCCACACTAGTGACTTCATCTCTAATAACATCACCGACTCAATGGACATGAGTTTGGGTAAACTCTGGGAGCTGGTGATGGACAGGGAGGCCTGGCGTGCTGCAGTCCATGGGGTTGCAAAGAGTCAGATACAACTGAGCGACTGAACTGAACTGAACCCATGATGGGAATCAGAATACACAGTGGAGATAGTATGTTTGCACCCCATCAGCACCAAAACCAACCTCAAGCTCTGAAAAGAAGAATGTCTGGAAGGCAATCATGATAGCTTTAAAGAGTTTTTAAAAACTTGACACATATGTCACTCTACCTCCAAGGAAAGGCTTGAAAGCTCTGAAACATATGCCAAGAGTTAGGGTGTTTTTTTTCAGCTGAAATCACCTAGAAATTCCAAAAGGAGGGTTGCTGAGTTCAGTCAGTTTGGGGAGAAATTGCACAGCACTAGTATCAGCTATTTCTGAATCTATTTTGCTTTCATTTGTTTTCTGTATTACTAAATTATTGACTTTGTGATCTGTCACTTTCTTTCTCTGGTCCTTCGAAGTTACACCTTGCCCAGGAGTTGAAGCTGGATTCTTACGTCTCCACCCTTTGCTTATCACATCATTGTTCCTGACATTCCAGCTCTTATCAGGTGATAACTGCTTCCTTACTTCAGACCTTGATTGCAAAACCCAAGGTCCATCATTAGATGACAGCATCTGGCTCAGTCACCCAGCTTCAGCAGCACAGAAGGGAATTGGGCAAATAACATCAAATACTTAGAAGAAGTACAGTTAGAGACTGAAAAGCATTGTCCTGTTATTTCAATTTGCAAAAGGTGACTTGCTTTGAGAAGGCCAAAATAAAAACGGTTTGGATGTGCAGCAGATAGATGCAAGTAACAACTAGACTATTGCTTCACTTGGAGTTAAAGCTTTCTTTAGGAAAGACATGCTCCAGCCAGGCCAGTCATGGAACAGTTAGAGTATGCTGCCTGGCTTCCTAATGCGCAGTTTATTATCAGTACCCCCTGGCAACAACATTACTCTCCAAAATATTCCAGAAGTATTTCAGGGTGTAACATTCTATAAGGCCTTTGACTGAACTCATGAGTTTTTATGCTCAGAGAGAATGAATCCAAAGAAAGTTCTGGTTCAAGGCCTTTGTTCAAGATGCTGATAATCTCTGTAGTTACTAGAGATCTGTGACTTAAAGAGAAACAGGACAGTGATGAATCTTTTCTATAGGACTTTGCCAATTTGCTCTGGGTAGGGGGCACTGAATATTTGGTCAGCCACCTACTGCAAAAGACTGGATTTCCCAAGATACCATGATTTTCTGAAACACAGAGACAGTTGTTAGTGAGTGTTAATGAGTGTTTCAACATATAAATAGGTGATTTTATAGTAACAAGTCACGAGTGCCAGCAATTTCAATAACATACTGGGATGAGTAAGAGAGGAAGGATCCTTTGGATCCTAAAGAGATAAGGTCAATGATTAACTACATAATTTAACAGGAAGTTTTTTTCTACAGGTGAGGATGTTTCTGTGTTTACTCTCTTGGGACTCAGTTTTAGCCAGGTGAAGCCCTCAGATATTAGACATATCCACATGCATTTCCTCTAGCAGTAATTGTTCTTTTCTTCTCATTCCACTGGATTGCGAAAAGTTCTTTCTGTCCAGACATACTTCTAGAAATTCTGCTGCAGAAGGTAAAGAAAAAGTATGTCCTACTGATGCTGAAAACTTGATCTCTGTGCTTTGGTACCAAATCAAATCTCAGAGACAGAGGTTTTGGTGAAGTAGAAAAGAATGCTTTTATTGCTTTGTTAGGCAAAGGGTAACACAGCAGGTGCCTACTCTGAAAAACTATGTCCCAGCCTGGGAGGATTTGATGAGGAGTTTTATAGTTTTGAGCACCAGGGTCCTCCCTGGTGGCTCAGAGGTTAAAGCGTCTGCCTGCAATACAGGAGACCTGGGTTCGATCCCTGGGTCAAGAAGATCCCCTGGAGAAGGAAATGGCAACCCACTCCAGTATTCTTGCTTGGAGAATCCTATGGACAGAGGAGCCTGGTGGATGGCTACAGTCCACGGGGTTGCAAAGAGTCGGACACGACTGAGTGACTTCACTTTCACTTTATAGCAATGGTTCAAAGGCGGGGTTGCTGGATAAGATTAGAATGTGTGCAGAGCCTGTACTCCTATTATCTGTCCACAGGTATTCTCCAGATAAAGCCTCTTTGGTTCTCAAGGATGTAAAACCATGACCACCTCTCTGGAATGAGAATTGCCTTATCTTCTATTTATTGGGGGTGGGGGCTTCCCTGGTGGCTCAGATGGTAAAGAATTCACCTGCCAACGCAGGAGACATAAGAGACATGGGTTCAGTCCCTGGGTTGGGAAGATCCCTTGGAGAAGGAAATGGCTATTCATTCCAGGATTCTTTGTCTGGAGAATCCCATGGACATAGGGGCCTGGTGAGCTCCAGTCCATGGGGTCACAAAGTGCCAGACTCAACTGAGCTGCTAACACTTTAGTTGCATAAAGAGCTCAAAGGAAACTGTTATGTGTGTCCCTTGAGGCAGAAGCAGGATCCTGTGCCAAGGCTGCACTATGGTTTCTTGACTTCTCCCTTGTCTCTGTATCCCCTTCCTTCCCCGATAAGCATCTGTTTGAACATGCCCTTTGGAACTCTGGAAGGTCTTGGAGGCTGACAGAAGCTCACATACTCAGGAGCCTGAGTGTCTTCTTTGTTTCACTATCCCTGACATTTAATAATTCCTAGAGAAGTTATTTAGAGTTCCAGGACTTTAGTTTCTTGACTTGTAAAATGGAGACTAGGATTTCCCTTAAGATAGTGTTATTAGGAGAATCACATAAATAGCACATGAATAACACCTGATATACAGAACACAGTTTAGCCTAAACACATTTCAATTCCTATATTCTGAGAATAAAAATCACAATTGTATTACTTTTGGTAAGATTTCTTTTTCTTTCTGAAGATTTTATTTACCCCTAATTTCAATATTTACTTCAAAGTAGGTTGATCTTTTGGAGAAGACAATGGCAACCCACTCCAGTACTCTTGCCTGGAAAATCCCATGGATGGAGGAGCCTGGTAGGCTGCAGCCCATGGGGTCACGACAAATCGGACACGACTGAGCGACTTCACTTTCACTTTTCACTTTCATGCATTGGAGAAGGAAATGGCAACCCACTCCAGTGTTCTTGCCTGAAGAATCCCAGGGACGGGGGAGCCTGGTGGGCTGCCGTCTCTGGGGTCGCACAGAGTCAGACACGACTGCAGTGACTTAGCAGCAGCAGCAGCAAGCAGGTTGATCTTTGGTCTTTCTTTAAATATGCCACCACTGGTCATTTAAACCTGTATTGAAAATAAATATATTTCTCTTTGCCAGGCAGAGTTCTATTTAGGTATTTTCAGTTGAGCCTACTTTAAAATATTTTAAATCATAATCTGTTTCCATTTTAGTTTCTCAATTGAGTGCCTACTTTTGTTAACAATTTTCTAACTTAGGGATATAGATCAAGAAAATTGTCTAACTTCTTAGTACTTTAAAGTGCTATTTTAAACCTGCCTATTCTATTTGTTTGGCCCACACATTCACTCTCTCTGGTTTATCTATATGGCATAGCTTGGTACTTAAACAGAAGAGCTCAAATGAGAAGTATGCATCAAGTAGGAAAAGCCAGGACCAAAGTGCCTTGGAGCAATACTGAATTCATCCATCAAGTGTATGTTTACAAGGTCTTGTTATTTGCATTTGATATCACTTATGATTGGGTAGTGATAAGCCATGCAAGTTGTTAAATATTTTAACTATCATCTTTCTCAAAAGAGAACTTGAAGCTTCACACAATCTGTGTGGGTTAGAGATAGACACAAGAAAGTCTGGAAACAGAACTGGGGCTGTGGTTTGGGGTAGTAGGACAGTAGTCCACTATGTAGAATTAAATGAAATGTTGGTATAACTTTCATATCTTATGTTCTTGATTTTAAAGCCAACATATAAGACACACATTGATTATAATACCTTCTATAATAATTTCAGAGATGGATTTGAACGCTGTCTCCTCTACTCATTGCTATACTAGCTTGAGTAACTTCTAAGATTATTTTTTAATGTGTATTTTCTAATTTGTGTGATACTTATTAAGATTAAACATGAGAAATATTTGTGAGTTTCTAAAACACAATGGGTGCATGGTACTTTAAAAATACCTTTTAATTTCCCTGGATACCCAACATTGCTCTGAAATGAATCAAGTGTGGTCTACATTGTATGGATACTCATAGCAATATGACCTGCTTCCTCAAATTTGTCACTAATCCTCTCAAAACAATAACCCGGTGTACAAGACAGCAAAAGAGACACTGATGTATAGAACAGTCTTATGGACTCTGTGGGAGAGGGAGAGGGTGGGAAGATTTGGGAGAATGGCAATGAAACATGTAAAATATCATGTAGGAAACGAGTTGCCAGTCCAGGTTCGATGCATGATGCTGGATGCTTGGGGCTGGTGCACTGGGACGGCCCAGAGGGATGGTATGGGGAGGGAGGAGGGAGGAGGGTTCGGGATGGGGAACACATGTATACCTGTGGCGGATTCATTTTGATATTTGGCAAAACTAATACAATTATGTAAAGTTTAAAAATAAAATAAAATTGGAAGAAAAAAAAATAAATAAAAAAAAAAAATAAAAATAAACTGAAGTTCCTGGGGAAAAAAAAAAAAAAATGCCTGCTTTAATTTTATCTGGTGCCAAACATAAAAACTATTTTGAGCTCTGTTTTTGGAGTGTATTTATTTTGTTTCTATAAGTAAGCAATACACTAATTATATTTCAACTTTGTTTTAGTTTCTAGAAAGGAGAATTTTAAGTTAACTTTATAATTAGTCTATTAAAATTTTCTTATGATTTCCTTTTCTCTTTCTATAACTTTCGACTCATCATTATTTTATATTTTCCCTAGAGTTATTAATTATGTTAGTAATATTAAAGCAGCCATTGAGGAAATTAAAAAGCTTAGTCACATACAATAATGGAAACTAGTTTTGAACAAGAGTTCCAAACATTACTAGTTAAATGATACTAATTTTTTGAGTTTTGATGAATTTTAAAATTTTTTCATCAGTATTTTCTAGTTTTCTGTGTGCAAGTCTTTCACATCCTTGGTTAAGTTTATTCTTTTTTTTATGCTATTGTAAATAGTATTATTTTCTTAATTACCTTTTCAAATAGTTTTTTCTTAATATATAGAAATACAACTAATATTTGCATGTTGCTTTTTGGTCCTACAACTTTTAAGAATTTATTAGATTTTTTGTGACGTATTTAGGGTTTTATATATAGAAGATCATGTCATGTCTTCTATAGCTAGAGACAATTCTACTTCTTCCTTTGTGATTTAGATGTCTTTTATTTCTTTTTCCTGAATAACTGCTCTAAGATTTCTAGTACTGCATTGTATAGAAGTAACAAAAGTAGGTATCCTTACTTGTTTCTGATCTTAGAGAAAAAGCTTGAAATTTTTTACTGTTGAGTGTGATGTTAGGTGTGGGCTTGTCATATATAGCCTTTGTTATGCTATGTTGAAGTAAATTTCTTCTATAAGTAGCGTGTTGAGAGTGTGTACCATGAAAGTGTTTTGAATTTTGTAATATACTTTTTCCTGAAACTATTGAGATCATGTGATTTATATTGTATTTTGCAATTTAGAAAACCAAGTTTTGCGGAGGTTAAGTAAGGAGCCCACACTGATATTTCTCCTTGGAGGTAGAGCTGGAACTCATATGCGAGTTTCAGATTATTCAGAGAAAAATAAAGAGAAAATAGCTAGTGGCTGATTTCACTTCAGAAATATTATCTATAACTTTGGATTGTGCTGTGTGTTTAGTCGCTCATTAGTGTCTGACTCTTTGTGACCTCATGGACTGTGGCCAACCAGGCTCCTTGAGGATTCTCCAGGCAAGAATACTGGAGTGGGTTGCTATACCCTTCTCCAAAGGATCTTCCCAACCCAGGGACCAAGCCTGGGTCTCCTGCATCGCAGGCAGATTCTTTACTGTCTGAGCCACCAGGGAAGCCCCATAACTTTGGATTAGAATTTAAAATTGTGTAGAGGTTATATTTTCTTCAAATCACATGAACTGCACCCAGTTGATCACTGAAACATTTCAATACTGGTTTTCGCAATACAATTCATGGGGTCAGTTATGATGTTTTACCCTATCCATTTATTAAAGATACAATCCCACAAGTGAAATTTCTTTCCAGGACTGGAAAAAAAATGAATTCTGCCTGTACCTTTGATAATTTGTATTTCTTCCCTTGAAATTGGCCTTCAGTAATAAATTATACAGTGACAACAAACATCTGAAAGAATGTTCAACCTTACCACGAATAAAATAAGTGCAATAGACTTTGAAGAATTAGGTACTGCTTTCACTTTTCAGTTTGGTAAATTAAAAAGACCAATGATGCGTGTTGTAAGAAAGCAGGCAAGCAGTCTTGGGTGTGTAAATAGAATTAAAGATTTTGGAGGGCCAAAATTGCTGATAACTTAGACAATTAAAACTTATAAACTTTGGACTCAGCTGCTCTACTTCAGGAAAATTTTCTACTTCTCAATTGTGCAAGTAGATATCAGAAAGGTTATTTATATACAAACTGTGTGATTTGCTTAACTCCCCTATAAATTGGAACTTTTAAGAAGATCTACCTTATTGAATGTTGCGTGAGGTAATCAACTGAGCAATTAATTTGCATGTACCAGTCATAATTTAGTTACAGTCTTAAAACATTTTTTTGTATTTAATCATCTTTACTTCATTTTTAAATTGCAAAACAATATATACTTGTTACAAAATAGTATGAGATAGAAAAATTCCCCTCTCTGATCCCTGTAAGAAATACTCTGATTTTGATAATTGACCACATGGGAGTTCTTTGATTGGAGCTCTTGAGTGAATTAGATTTATTTCCTGGGCTTTTTAGTTTATTCTCAAGAGCTAATATATGTCAAGAAAATCTGTTCATTTTATTAGAATATTAGCATTGAATAATAGTCTGCTAATTGACATAGCCTTAAACCATGGAGATAATAACCAATAGCTGGATCAACCTCTCTAAATTGCCAACATTGAAATATAGCACTAATGTCATCTACCCATACACAAATTCTGTTAAGTAGTAACATCCTTTGGACTTTTCTGCTAAGTGCACATCATTCTTAAAAGTATTTTAACATGGAAACTTGAAAATATTATTAGATACTCCCTTCAATTCATAGTAATTAAGGAGCATCACAATCATTGGGGGTAATAATTTGATGAAATATTCTAAAAGTGCGTGTGCTAAGTCATTTCAGTTGTGTCTGACTCTGTGCCACCCTATGGACTGTAGCCCACCAGGCTCCTCTGTCCATGGGGATTCTCCAGGTAAGAATACTGGAGTGGGTTGCCGTGCCCCGCTCCATGCCCTGCCTGACTCAGGGATTGAACCCACATCTCCTAAGTCTCCTGCATTTACAGGCAGATTCTTTACCTAGTGCCCCACAGGAAGCCTTAATTAAGTAATTAAGAAGCATCATAACATTGGGGATAATAATTTGATGAGATGTTCTAGAAGCAGATTGAAGAAATAATTGAAAAAAGACAAAATAACTTGAGAAGCTTTAAGACCTTAACTTTCCCTGCTTTGACAGGGTCCTTATTAATACATTGAAACAATATAACACCAGTCTAGGAATGAAAACATGGACTTAACATTGTAAAATTTTATGGAACATTGCATATTTTCAAGTCAGATTTTAATCAGACCACTAGTTGGATGCAATCTAAAAACTGACTGCATATCTCAAGGCAGGGTTTTTACTAGGGACCACCCATGGTATTTCACTTTGCTTGTTGTTCATTTGCTCAGTCACGTCCAACTGTTTGCGACTCCATGGACTGTAGCCTACCAGGTTCCTCTGTCCATGGGATTTCCCAGGCAAGAATTCTGGAGTGGGTTGCCATTCCCTTCTCCTGGGGCTCTTCCCAACCCAGGGATCAAACCCAGGTCTCTTATATCTCCTGCATTGGCAGGCGGGTTCTTTACCACTAGTGCCATCTGGAAAGCCTCTAGAGGTTAGAGCAGTGGTGGGGGATAAAAAAACAACCCTGAAAGTCCCTGCTGTCATGAAGCTTTCCTGCTCTTAGGAAGATAATGGGAATAACCACCCCACACTCTAGGTCATCACAGAGCGCCAGGCTGGGCTCCTTGTGTCATTAATACACAGCAACTTTACCCTGTCTGTTTCACACATGATAGTGTAATGCTACTTTTGCAATTTTGTTCTATCCTCTCCTTCCCTCACTGTGTGTACAAGTCTGTTTTCTACGTATGCATCTCCATTCTTTCTCTGCAAATAGGTTCACCAGTAATAGTTTTCTAGATTCTATATATATGTGTTAATATATGAGATTTGTTTTTCTCTTTCTGACTTCACTCTATATAACAGGATCATCTACCTCATTAGAGGCTCTAGAGGCCCTAGGTTCATTCAGCTCACTAGAACTGACTCAAATGTGTTCCTTTTATGGCTGAGTAATATTCATTGATTATTTGTACCACAGCTTCCTTATCCATTCATTTGTCAGTGGACATCTAGGTTACTTCCATATCCTGGCTGTTGTAAATAGCACGGCAGGGAACACTGGGGTACAGCTGTCTTTTTGAATTGTGGTTTTCTCAGGGTTTATGCCCAATAGTGGGATTGCTGGGTCATATGGTAGTTTTATTTCTAGCTTTGTAAGGAATCTTCATACTGTTCTTAATAGTGACTGCATCAATTTGCATCCCCATCAACAGTAAAGGAAGGTTCCCTTTTCTCTGCATCCTCTCTAGCATTTATTGTTTGTAATGCTGTTTGAAGATTTTTTTGCTGATAGTCATTCTGACTTGTGTGAGGTGATATCTCATTGGAGTTTTGATTTGTATTTCTCTAATAATGAATAATGTTGAGCATCTTTTCATGTCAAATATGTCCTTCTAATTACTGTGGTTACAGACGTGAACCAAGTAATTCTTTTAAGCAAAAGGGATTAAAAAATTTAGATGATTTTAAGGCTTCTGTGTAGACTCTGACTTTCTAGTCTTATCCATACTTCAGTATTTCGTTTCCTCTTTTTTGTTTTTTTTTTCTGATCACAGAATTTTGTTAGTTTTAAAGTGAGTTGAAATATAAATTATATGTTGTCATGTAGTGTTCAAACTAGATTTTTAATTGTATTATGGGCATTGATAACCAAGAGTTCCAAGTATGTCAAGCAGTACCTAAAGGAATTGTAGCATGCTGGTTATATATAGGGCATCTGCAGCCAGACTGTCTGGAGTCTAGGTCTCAGGCCTACTGATTGTTATGCAACCTCAGGAAGTTTTTAAAATTCTCAGTATCTCAGCTTTCTTATTGATAAAATGGGAACAGTAATGTTAATCCATCATATGGAGTTGTTTTGAAGACTGTTAATGTAGATCATATAAAAAAAATACTGGTATGTTTTTATTATGACTTATTTTGTCAAGAAACCAATGAAGCATGAGGAAAAAGCAAGTGCTAAACTAGTAAAACATACCCTGATGAAAGTCAGAGAATACTCCACACCTGTAGCATTAGCTCTTCCACTGAAAACTGGGCAAGGTATGCATTACTGCAAAGTTCTAGTATGGCCTTTCAGTTGGTCTAGTGCTCCAAGCATTACATCAATAAGTGACACTTGAAATGAAACCAGTTTGCCATCCTGAATCTTTCTGTAGAGAATGTCTAAAAGCTTCATATACAGACACATGTTTTTTTTTCTCCTGGAGAAACAAGAGGTAAATAGGAAGAAATCAAAGTTCACTGTAGTTTAGTTAATCTTATATGCCAGTTTGTTGGGACAGGTTCAATTTTTACCCCAGTGTAATTATTATCAATAATACTGATAATATTCACTCTCTCTAAGTTGTCCCACTGTGTATCACAAATTATATGGACATTTTAACAGAGTTTTGTCAAGAGAACACACTGGTCATAGCAAGCACCCTCTTCCAATGACACAAGACATGACTAGACACATAGACATCACCAGATGATCAATACTGAAATAAAATTGATTATATTCTTTGTAACCAAAGATGGAGAAGCTCTATACAGGCAGCAAAAACAAGACCGGGAGCTGACTATGGTTCAGATCATCAGCTCCTTATTGCAAAATTCAGGCTTAAATGGAAGAAAGTAGGGAAAATCACTAGGCAATACACATATGACCTAAATCAAGTCCCTTATGATTATACAGTGGAGGTGACAAATAGATTCAAGGGATTAAATATGGTAGACAGAATGCCTCAAAACTATGGACAGAGATTTGTAATATACAGGATCAGATCAGATCAGTCGCTCAGTTGCGTCTGACTCTTTGTGACCCCATGAATAGCAGCATACCAGGCCTCCCTGTCCATCACCAACTCCCGGAGTTCACTCAGACTCACGTCCATCGAGTCAGTGATGCCATCCAGCCATCTCATCCTCTGTCGTTCCCTTCTCCTCCTGCCCCCAATCCCTCCCAGCATCAGAGTCTTCTCCAATGAGTCAACTCTTTGCATGAGGGGGCCAAAGTACTGGAGTTTCAGCTTTAGCATCATTCCTTCCAAAGAAATCCCAGGGCTGATCTTCTTCAGAATGAACTGGTTGGGTCTCCTTGCAGTCCAAGGGACTCTCAAAAGTCTCCAACACCACAGTTCAAAAGCATCAATTCTTTGGTGCTCAGCCTTCTTCACAGTCCAACTCTCACATCCATGCATGACCACAGGAAAAAAACATAGCCTTGACTAGACGGACCTTTGTTGGCAAAGTAATGTCTCTGCTTTTGAATATGCTATCTAGGTTGGTCATAACTTTCCTTCCAAGGCGTAAGCGTCTTTTAATTTCATGGCTGCAGTCACCATCTGTAGTGATTTTGGAGCCCAGAAAAATAAATAAACTGTTTCCACTGTTTCCCCATCTATTTCCCATGAAGTGGTGGGACCGGATGCCATGATCTTCGTTTTCTGAATGTTGAGCTTTAAGCCAACTTTTTCACTCTCCTCTTTCACTTTCATCAAGAGGCTTTTTAGTTCCTCTTCACTTTCTGCCATAAGGGTGGTGTCATCTGCATATCTGAGGTTATTGATATTTCTCCCAGCAATCTTGATTCCAGCTTGTGTTTCTTCCAGTCCAGCGTTTCTCATGATGTACTCTGCATATAAGTTAAATAAACAGGGTGACAATATACAGCCTTGACGTACTCCTTTTCCTATTTGGAACCAGGAGGTGGTGATCAAAACCATGCCCAAGAAAAAAGAAACACAAGAATGCAAAGTGATTGTGTGAGGAGGCCTTCCAAATAGCTGAGAAAAGAAGGGAAGCAAAAGGCAAAGGGGAAAAGGAAAGATATACCCAACTAAATGTAGGGTTCCAGAGAATAGCAAGGAGAGGTAAAACAGTCTTCTTAAGTGAACAATGCAAACAAAACAAAACAAAACAGAAAGCAACAGATTGGGAAAGACTAAGATCTCTTCAAGAAAACTAGAGCTATCAAGTGAACATTTCATGCAAAGATGGGCACAATAAAGGACAGAAACAGCAAGGACCTAATAGAAGCAGAAGAGATTAAGAAGATGTGCCAAGAATACATGGAAGAACTGTACAAAAAACTCTTAATGACCTGAATAATCATAATGATGTGATCACTCACCTGGAGCCAGACTTCCTGGAGTGTGAAGTCAAGTGGGCCATAGGAAGCATTACTAAGAACAACAGAAATCAGATTGATTATATTCTTTGCAGCCGAAGATGCAGGAGCTCTATGCTATGCTATGCTAAGTCACTTCAGTCGTGTCCGACTCTGTGCGACCCCATAGACGGCAGTCCACCAGGCTTCCCTGTCCCTGGGATTCTCCAGGCAAGAACACTGGAGTGGGTTGCCATTTCCTTCTCCAATGCATGAAAGTGAAAAGTGAAAGTGAAGTCGCTCAGTCGTGTCCGACCCTCAGCGATCTCATGGACTGCAGCCTACCAGGCTCCTCCATCCATGGGATTTTCCAGGCAAGAGTACTGGAGTGGGGTGCCTTCTCCGAGAAGCTCTATACAGTCAGCAAACACAAGACTGGGAGCTACTGTGGCTTAGATCATGAACTCCTTATTGCCAAATTCAGACTTAAATTGAAGAAAGGAGGGAAAACCACTAGACCATTCAGGTATGACCAAAAGCAAATCCCTTACAGTGAAAATGTATATAATACACTTGAAATACAGTGAAAGTGAGAAATAGATTCAAGGAATTAGACCTGATAGACAGAGTGCCTGAAGAACTATGGATGGAGGTTCCTGACATTGTATAAAAGGCAGGGATCAAGACCATCACCAAGAAAAATAAATACAAAAAGCAAAATAGTTATCTGAGGAGGCCTTATAAATAGCTGTGAAAGGAAGAGAAGTGAAAGGCAAAGGAGAAAAGGAAAGATATACCTATTTGAATGCAAATTCCAAAGAATAGCAAGAAGAGATAAGAAAGGCTTCCTCAGTGATCAATGCAAAGAAATAGAGGAAAACAATAGAATGGGAAAGACTAGAGATTGCTTCAAGAAAATTAGAGATACCAAGGGAACTTTTCATGGAAAGATGGGCACCATGAATGACATTAAAGATGCTCTTTATGGACCTAACAGAAGCAGAAGATATTAAGAAGAGGTGACAAGAATACACAGAAGAATCGTACAAAAATGATCTTCATGACCCAGATAATCATGATGATGTGATCATTCACCTAGAGCCAGACATCCTGAAGTGCAAAGTCAAGTGGGCCTTAGGAAGCATCACTACAAACAAAGCTAGTGAAGGTGATGGAATTCCAGTTGAACTATTTCAAATCCTAAAAGATGATGTGGTGAAAGTGCTATACTCAATATGCCAGCAAACCTGGAAAACTCAGCAGTGGCCACAGGACTGGAAAAGGTCAGTTTTCATTCCAATCTCAAAGAAAGGCAATGCCAAAGAATGTTCAAACTATTGCACAATTGCACTCATCTCACAAGCCAGCAAAGTAATGCTCAAAATTCCCCAAGCCAGGCTTCAACAGTACGGGAACCATGAATATCCAGATATTCAAGCTGGTTTTAAAAAAGGCGGAGGAACCAGAGATCAAATTGCCAACATCTGTTGGATCATCAAAAAAGCAAGATAATTCCAGAAAAATATTTACTTCTGCTTTATTGACTATGCCAAAGCCTTTGACTGTGTGGATCACAATAAACTGGACATTTTGAAAAGAAATGGGAATACCAGACCATCTGACCTGCCTCTTGAGAAATGTGTATGTAGGTCAGGAAGCAACAGTTAGAACTGGACATGGAACAACAAACTGGTTCCAAATTGGGAAAGGAGTACATCAAGGCTGTATATTGTCACCCTGCTTATTTGATTTATATGCAGAGTACATCATGAGAAATGCTGGACTGGATGAAGCACAAGCTGGGATCAAGATTGTCAGGAGAAATATCAATAATCTCAGATATGCAGAAGACGCCACCCTTATGGCAGAAAGCTAAGAAGAACTAAAGAGCCTGTTGATGAAAGTGAAAGAGGAGAGTGAAAAAGTTGGCTTAAAGCTCAACATTCAGAAAACTAAGATCATGGCATCTGGTCCCATCAGTTCATGGCAAATAGATGGGGAAACAGTGGAAACGGTAGCAGGCTTTATTTTTGGGGGCTCCAAAATCACTGCAGCCATGAAATTAAAAGATGCTTACTCCTTGAAAGAAAAGTTATGACCCACCTAGACAGCATATTAAAAGCAGAGACATTATTTTGCCAACAAAGATCCATCTAGTCAAGGCTATCTATGGTTTTTCCAGTGGTCATGTATGAATGTGAGAGTTGGACTATAAAGAAAGCTGAGTGCCAAAGAATTGATGCTTTTGAACTGTGGTGTTGGAGAAGACTCTTGAGAGTCCCTTGGACTGCAATGAGATCTAACTAGTCCATCCTAAAGGAAATCAGCCTTGAATATTCTCTGGAAGGACTGATGAGCTGAAACTCCCATACTTTAGCCATCTAATGTAAAGAACTGACTCATTTGAAAAAACCCTGATTTTGGGAAAGATCGAAAGCAGAAGCAGAATGGGATGACAGAGGATTAGATTGTTGGATGGCATGACTGACTCAATGGACATGAATTTGAGTAAACTCCAAGAGTTGGTGATGGACAGGGAGGCCTGGTGTGCTGCAGTCTGTGGGGTCATTAAAAAGAGTCAGACACGACTGAGCAACTGAACTGACTAAACGGATGGCTTTTCCAGTAATCCTGTATGGATATGAGATTTGACTGCTGAACGCTGAGCGCCAAAGAATTGATGCATTCGATATGTGGTGAAGAGAAGACACTTGACAGTTCCTTGGACAGCAAGAAGATCAAACTAACCAACCCTGAATGAAATCAAACCTGAATATTCATTGGAAGAACCTATGCTGAAGCTGAAGCTGAATCTCTGGTTCTTTGGCCACTTGATGCAAAGAACCAACTTATTGGAAAAGACCTTGATGCTAGGAAAGATTGAGAGCAGGAAGAGAAGTGGGTGACAGAGGATGAGATGGTTAGATGGGAACACTAACTCAATGGACATTTCTGTGAGATAGTGAAGGACAGTTCCAGGCAATAGAGAAGGACAGGGAAGCCTGGCGTGCTGAAGTTCATGAGGTCGCAAAGAGTCAGACACGACTTAGCAACTGGACAACAGCAACAATAATGGGCACTTTCATTATAATTTATTGTATAGAGCTATAACATAGATTATTTTAACTATTTTGAACTTGATGTTTCTACAAGTATCCTTCAGAAGTGGAAACAGACAACACAACTTACTTTCACGATTCACTTATTGATTATTAAGTCCAGCTGTAAAGACATATTTGTATGTATGAGGAAATAGCTTTACAACTTTTCAAAGGATGAGTCACATCTTGAGCTGCACGACTTCTCAGGTGGCACACTGGTAAAAAATCCGCCTGCCAATGGGAGAGACACAGGAGGAGCAGGTTCAATCCCTTGATCTGGAAGATACACTGGAAGAAGAAATGACAACCCACTCCAGTATTCTTGCCTGAAAAATTCCATTGACAGGGCAACCTGCCTGGCTACTCCATGGAGTCACAAGAAGTCGGACACAACTGAGTGCCTAAGCACACATGCACATCTTGTGTGCTTTTATTTTTCCATAATGTTAAAAATGTTATTGATTCCTGAAATGCCTGATTTTTATGCATGTAACACTCACAATTTCAAGAAATAAAACCTTGAAACTTGTAATCAATGTTGTTTGTGGGCCAGCTTCTTTTCAAGTGACTATAACAACTTACATTTTTAAGAGGTTTAATTTCTTATCTCCAGATGACGATCTTAAAAATCATGCCACATTCATAGATTGTTGTATAGTCTTTTATGAACCAAGGCATATGATTTTATCTTTTAATGTGATTTTATTTTTAAACAAAATAAAAAGAATATGTCATATTTGCATATCTCAAGTCAAACTCATGTATAAAGTATTTATTTGTATAATTGGAATAGAATGCCTATTTTGATAGTAAGTTGTAGTAATAAAGATTTTCATTCAACCGTGAATATTGACTGCTAAAGAAATAACTATACTGAACGTTGTCTCTTTGAAAAACACTCATGAATTAATTTATAATAAATAATGTTTTGAAAAGTGTTAATGGTTAAATGATTTTTAATTATTTTAGCTTAGCTTCTTTGAAGCTTTATATATATATATTAACAAAGTCAACAGTCCAATACGTCACTAATCAAAGCAGATCTTACTCCTTAAATAACCCCTCACCATTACACATGTACACACACATAACATTTGCAAAAAATTTTTTTTAAAATCCCTAAAACTTGTGCATTATAACCCATTTACTATTTATGACTTTCCCAGTTGAAATAATATAAAACCAATTCAAGATGATTTTAATGAGAAGTTCAGTTGAAAACCAATGTCAATGGAAAACCCTAAATTTTCATGGACTTCTGATTAATAACCTGAAAACCAAAGAATTAAAATTATAACATAGTAAATGATATAAATATACTAAAATTTTTTCATTGTTTATATTTTAGGCAGCCATGATAGTATAATTTTTGTAATTACATAATGTCAGAAAATGTTTTTGTTACCAATAGGTACGAATTTTTTCTTATGTACATTTCTTCCACATGCAGCTATTAGTTATGCATTTAAGGATGGTTTTATAATAAGGTTTATTATTATAAACCCACTCCAGTACTCTCACCTGGAAAATCCCACAGACGGAGGAGCCTGGTAGGCTGCAGTCCATGGGGACGCTAGGAGTTGGATACAACTGAGCGACTTCACCTTCACTTTGCACTTTCATGCATTGGAGAAGGAAATGGCAACCCACTCCAGTATTCTTGCCTGAGAATCCCAGGGAAGGGGGAGCCTAGTGGGCTGCCGTCTATGGGGTCGCACAGAGTCGGACATGACTGAAGTGACTTAGCAGCAGCAGCAGCAGAGTAGAAATATCACTAAAATGTACTAACCAGTGACATAATTCTTGGGTACACTATTTCTGCTAAAAATGCAGTAAAACATTTGTAAAAATCTGCTAAAATTAGATCTGTTTATGCTTTATGAAAACTCATATCCTCATTCTGAATCAAATTGACTGTGAAGAGTTAAGCCATAAATATCAGAGCTCTGTTGGAAAGAGCCTGATCTACATTGTCTGTCAGAAGTTGTTGTTCTTGTTTGTTAGAAATGGTTTTATCAAGTATGTTTGTGTACGTTAACACAATAATATGTGAAAAATATATAACACTGCCTGACACATAATAACTGGTCAAAGATAGGGGATATTCACTCTCTCTCTCTTTTTATCTCTTTCAGTCTCTCTTCTTGATCCTTCCGTCTCTGATTTTCTCAGTCTTTGGTCAATCTTAGTCATGCATATGACTCCTAGTTTCTCTCTTGCTTGCTTCCCTTTTTCTTTTTCTTTCTTTTCCAAACTGAACTAGAAGATCTGGGTTCTAACCCTAGTTTCATAGACTCAGTAATATCTTAGGTTAAACCTCAAAATAAATAAGCTTTTGGAATCCTTAGGTATATTCAATTTCAGAGAAATTTCAAGAGCAGAATGACATCCTATTGGTAATGCTAATTCATTTATAGGCCTCCAGTTTCATTTGTCCACTCTTAAAAACCAGCTGCATTATCTCATTCAGTGCTAGCCCAATTCAATTAAAAATTTTATTGAAGGTTTATCGTGTGAAAAGTAATTATTTCATTTCTGTGAGGGATGATGTTAATAATTCATTACCTACTAAAAAGGAATAATATAAGATGATAATATATCAGTCATAAATATGTATACATGTTAATACAGAGCCTCAAAAGCTGTAAAACAACAGATTAACTGCAGAAGACAGTTGATAAAAAATAAGTCATTTTATCACACATCTCTCAGATTGATAAACTAAGTAGAAAATTATAATTAGAGGTATCTGAGATATGAACAAGACATAATGAATAAATATTGAGCTGCTAATGATAAAGCTGTCTATACTCAATAAATTAGAGCATTGACAAAACAAACTTAAGGATTGTTGTTGGTGTTTAGTCACTCAGTTGTGTACAACTCTTTGTGACCTCATGGATTGCAACCCCCAGGCTCTTCTCTGTATGAGATTTCTCAGGCAAAAATACAGGAGTGGGTTGCCGTTTCCTTCTCCAGAGGATCTTTCTGACGCAGGGATCGAACACATGTCTCCTGCATTGGCAGGCAGATTCTTTGCCATGGAGCCACCAGGGAGGCCCTTTCATATGCGTTAGAAACCAGCAATCTCAGTTCTGGGCATATAGCCCTAAGACATTCTTGCGTAAATGCACAAGAGAACATAAAAAAGTTGTTTATTGCAGTGTTGCTTATGGTGTCAGCAGGTTGGAGAGTCTGTGGACATTTGTAACTTCAGGATGAGTAAGTATACTTGGCGAGTGCACTCTGTGAAGTACTACAGAGATACGCTAGACAACGGACTAAATGATCACACATGTTGAAAACAGCATGCTTAGTAGGAAACTAAAAACAACTGGATCTATGGAAAAAAATTGTTCTGTTCTTTAAAAAGATAAGAACAAAAACAGTTCAGTTTGTTAGAATACAGAGCAGACCAGTATATGCACCAAACACATTACACTGGTTTACTATTTTAGGGTGGTAAGGAATTGGAGTGGGGAAAGGGTAAAATATACTAAAAAAATTGACTAGAGAAACAGATCAATACCATGAATCAAGGTGTATAATTAACTTTTTTTGAAGAGTGAGGGAGAAAGGAAGAGTCAGAATGTATCATGTAAAACATACAAGTTGCTAGTCCCTGTATGCAAGAGTTTTGCAGTCTAAAATCAGTATAATATAATTTTGGGGAGTAATCCTCTCCCTAACTGTTTTAATATATTTTTCAATGTATTAATATTTTGTACTCTAACCACAAAGCTTTCTAGAACCATTGCTATGTTAAAAATATTCTTATAAAATTTTAAATTTTGTTGAGATATATTTAAACCATAATTTACAAACTGGAGTCTGGAGGGACAAAGTGGAGCTGTGACTGTGTTTTGTCTGGCCTTTATGGTGTTACTAAATAAATAATTGTGAAGACTTAATATGTGTTAAATTTAATGAGTTAAGATTTTTAGTTTATCTATCAGATCATATCAAATCAGTTGCTCAGTCATGTCCGACTCTTTGCGACCCCATGAATCGCAGCACGCCAGGCCTCCCTGTCCATCACCAACTCCCGAAGTTCACTCAGACTCACGTCCATTGAGTCAGTGATGCCATCCAGCCATCTCATCCTCTGCTGTCCCCTTCTCCTCCTCCCCCCAATCCCTCTCAGCATCAGAGTCTTTTCCAGTGAGTCAACTCTTCGCATGAGGTGGCCAAAGTACTGGAGTTTCAGCTTTAGCATCATTCCTTCCAAAGAAATCCCAGGGCTGATCTCCTTTAGAATGGACTGGTTGGATCTCCTTGCAGTCCAAGGGACTCTCAAGAGTCTTCTCCAACACCACAGTTCAAAACCATCAATTCTTTGGTGCTCAGCCTTCTTCACAGTCCAACTCTCACATCCATACATGACTACGGGAAAAACCATAGCATGGACTAGACAGACCATTGTTGGCAAAGTAATGTCTCTGCTTTTCAATATGCTATCTAGGTTGGTCATAACTTTCCTTCCAAGGCATAAGCGTCTTTTAATTTCATGGCTGCAGTCACCATCTGTAGTGATTTTGGAGCCCAGAAAAATAAAGTCTGACACTGCTTCCACTATTTCCCCATCTATTTCCCATGAAGTGATGGGATCAGATGCCATGATCTTCGTTTTCTCAATGTTGAGCTTTAGGCCAACTTTTTCACTCTCCATTTTCACTTTCATCAAGAGGCTTTTGAGTTCCTCTTCACTTTCTGCCATAAGGGTGGTGTCATCTGCATATCTGAGTTATTGGTATTTCTCCCGGCCATCTTGATTCCAGCTTGTGTTTCTTCCAGTCCAGCGTTTCTCATGATGTACTCTGCATATAAGTTAAATAAACAGGGTGACAATATACAGCCTTGATGAACTCCTTTTCCTATTTGGAACCAGTCTGTTGTTCCATGTCCAGTTGTAACTGGTTTATCTATAACAAATCACAATTTTGATGATAACAGCTCTGTACTTTTCTATGACAGTGTTTTGGTAGTTACTGAGGAGCAGTTGTTTAAATTTGGATTATTTATTCTCCAGGTGGGCACATTATTGCCTGATGCACGGTATCCATTTATATCACTACCCAAGTCCTAGTCACACTTGGTGAGGCCTTAAAGAACACATGTAGTGGTACAGACCCCCAGGCTGAGCAAAGAAGGTTCATGTCCACAACCATCTCACACTTACCTGCCGCATTACTAACTTTAGACCTTCTGTAAACATTTAGGTTGTAGCAGAAGACACTGGGAAGTGAGCAGAGGGCAAATTGGAACACAGAGGACAATTAGGAAAGGGTCAAAGTCGGGAAACTAAAAATTAACTGTTATGGGAAAGACTAGAGATCTCTTCAAGAAAATTAGAGCTACCAAGGGAACATTTCATGCAAAGATGGGCTTGATAAAGGACAGAAATGGTATGGACCTAAAAGAAGCAGAAGATATTAAGAAAAGGTGGCAGGAATACACAGAAGAACTGTACAAAAAAGATCTTCACAACCAAGATAATCACAATGGTGTGATCACTCACCTAGAGCCAGACATCCTGAAATGTGAAGTCAAGTGGGCCTTAGAAAGCATCACTATGAATAAAGCTAGTGGAGGTAATGGAATTTCTGTTATTTCAAATTCTGAAAGATGATGCTGTGAAAGTGCTGCACTCAATATGCCAGCAAATTTGGAAAACTCAGCAGTAGCCACAGGACTGGAAAAGGTCAGTTTTCATTCCAATCCCAAAGAAAGGCAATGCCAAAGAATGCTCAAACTACTGCACAATTGCACTCATCTCACACGCTAGTAAAGTAATGCTCAAAATTCTCCAAGCCAGGCTTCAGCAATACATGATCCACGAACTTCCAGATGTTCAAGCTCGTTTTAGAAAAGGGAGAGGAACCAGAGATCAAATTGCCAACATCCACTGGATCATCAAAAAAGGAAAAGAGTTCCAGAAAAAGACATCTATTTCTGCTTTATTGACTAAGCCAAAGCCTTTAACTGTGGAAAATTCTGAAAGAAATCGGAATACCAGACCACCTGACCTGCCTCTTGAGAAACCTATATGCAGGTCAGGAAGCAACAGTTAGAACTGGACATGGAACAACAGACTGGTTCCAAATAGGAAAAGGAGTTCATCAATGCTGTATATTGTCACCCTGTTTATTTAACTTATATGCAGAGTACATCATGAGAAACGCTGGACTGGAAGAAACACAGGCTGGAATCAAGATTGCTGGGAGAAATATCAATAACCTCAGATATGCAGATGACACCACCCTATGGCAGAAAGTGAAGAGGAACTCAAAAGCCTCTTGGTGAAAGTGAAAGAGGAGAGTGAAAAAGTTGGCTTAAAGCTCAACATCGAGAAAATGAAGATCATGGCATCTGGTCCCACCACTTCATGGGAAATAGATGGGAAACAGTGGAAATAGTGTCAGACTTTATTTTTTTTTGGCTCCAAAATCACTACAGATGGTGACTGCAGCCATGAAATTAAAACTTACTTAGGCTTACTTACGCTTACTCCTTGGAAGAAAAGTTATGACCAACCTAGATAGCATATTGAAAAGCAGAGACATTACTTTGCCAACAAAAGGTCCATCTAGTTAAGGCTATGATTTTTCCAGTGGTCATGTATGGATGTGAGAGTTGGACTGTGAAGAAGGCTGAGCGCCGAAGAATTGATGCTTTTGAACTGTGGTGTTGGAGAAGACTCTTGAGAGTCCCTTGGACTGCAAGGAGATCCAACCAGTCCATTCTGAAGGAGATCAGCCCTGGGTTTTCTTGGAAAGGAATGATGCTAAAGCTGAAACTCCAGTACTTTGGCCACCTCATGTGAAGAGTTGACTCACTGGAAAAAACTCTGATGCTGAGAGGGATTGGGGGGAGGAGGAGAAGGGGACGACAGAGGATGAGATGGCTGGATGGCAACACTGACTCAATGGACTTGAGTCTGATTGTACTCTGAGGGTTGGTGATGGACAGGGAGACCTGGTGTGCTGTGATTCCTGCGGTCGCAAAGACTTGGACACGACTGAGTGACTGAACTGAACTGAACTGATTTAAAACCAAGTTAAGTGTATACTAATGCTGTCTTCTTGGAGAAGGCAATGGCACCCCACTCTAGTACTCTTGCCTGGAAAATCCCATGGATGGAGAAGCCAGTAGGCTGCAGTCCATGGAGTTGCAGAGTCGGACACGACTGAAAGACTTCACTTTCAATTTTCACTTTCATGCATTGGAGAAGAAAATGGCAATCCGATCCAGCGTTCTTGCCTGTAGAATCCCAGGGATGGGGGAGCCTGGTGGGCTGCTGTCTATGGGGTCACACAGAGTTGGACACGACTGAAGCAACTTAGAAGCAGCAGCAGCAGCAGCAGCAGCAATGCTGTCTTCTATAAATTTACAAAAAATATTTCTATTTTTTTCATCCTCTTCAATGTGTGTTCATTCTGTTTTTGTCATGGAGTCTTTGACCGTAGGAATACTCTCCATTTTATTAAGGATTATTAATAAGATGTGTTAAAATAATTTATCTTTGTGTCCATTCATATATATATATATATATATTTTAAATTTATTTATCCATCCCTCTCTGGCCATTTATTCAACAATATTAAAGAAGTACCAAATACTTGACACGAAACCAAGGTACAGGAGTGTATGAAACTAAGGCCTCTTCTGTGCTCCCAGAAGCTTATGGACTGTAGGAGAAAAAGGTAAGAAATAAAGTATAGGAAGTATCAGATGATTGTGTCTACCTGTAGAGACTGACTAGCAGAAAGTTTTTATGGATTCATGGAGGAAGTGACCAAAACAAGATCTTTTTTCTGTCCCTCATTAACCCTGGGCCTGGCTCCCTTACTTGCTTTATTACTTAATTTTACTCTCTGTTTTTTACTTGATTAAAATGACTTCTGAGTGCACTAAGCATTGCTATAATCTAATGAACAGTATTATTCTTGTCTAAAAAAAGGCACTTGTAGAGAAAAAAGAAAATTAATGCAGGCATACCTGTTTTCACTACTTCACTGCAATAAAAAGGATAATTAGTTTGGCCTTGGAAAATAACAAGATTTCCATGTAGTTTTCATCACTGAAATTTCTTACTCCTGTATCAATAACTTCCCAAATAATCACTATAACTTACTTTGTTTCATCATCTAATACAATGGCACACAGGGCATCAGACAATTTTAGCTGGACCCAGAAGGACTCTTTTTTCCTTATCTTTTTTGAGATATAAATGTATTTTAATGTCCACTGCAGGATGGGGGAAATTATATAAACTGCAATTCAAACCTGTGACTTTCTGAATAGAATTGTATTAGGCCAGGCTAATATGAATGATTGAGTAATAAAAAACTGGAAAACAAATGGTAAGTGAGTAGCCTAAAAATGGTATATGGATATTGAAACATTGTGAGGGTGAATCTTACATGAATGAAGTTTTTAAAAATGCTTGACTAAGTGCTTTGCCATGGTCAATTTTTATATCAAAAGCTTGGCCTCTGTGCACTGGTGCTGAAGAGAGTTTCAGGTGAAGTAGAAAAGGAAAACTTTAGTTGCTTTGCCATGCACAGGGGCACTCAAGACCTGAAAAGCTGTGTGTCCCAATACAGGAGGATTTGATGAGGAGTTTTATAGCAGTAGTTCAAAGGTTGTGTAACTGATAAGGATCAGAGTGTGTCCAAAGCTTGCACTCCTTTAATCTGGCCTCATGTGTTCTGATGAGTTTTGAGGTTATCAAACTGTGACTTTCTCTCTAGAATATCTTCCATTTGGTGGGGAGTTTAGTTCTGTAAGAGCTAAAAGATGCTGTTATGTGTATCCCTGGGGGCAGAACTAGGACCCTTCCCCAAACTACACTACTGTTTCCTTGCTGCTCTTCCCTTGTCTCTGCATGCCATCCCTTCCATGATTAGCAAGTGTTCAGAAAGGCTTGCTTCCTCAGTGGCCCCACAGAGTCCTGCTTGGTTTCACTTTGAGCTTTATTCAGCATTTTCTTGAAATCTTTCCTTCTGTGAGACCCTGAAATCTCTGAGAGACTGAAGTGTTTGGGGAGGATGTAGCAAAGAAACCCACATAAGGTTCTACTGAGGAAGCTCAGAAATTAATGTGAAATACAAATTAAGTGTGGCTCAGCTGGTAAAGAATCTGTCTGCAATGTAGGAGACCTGGGCTTGATCCCCAGGTTGGGAAGATCCCCTGGAGAAGGGAAAGGCTACCCACTCCAGTACTCTGGCCTGGAGAATTCCATGGAGTGTATAGTCCTCACAAAGAGTTGGACATGACTGAGCGACTTTCATTTATAAGCTGCCCTGGTGGTTCAGATGGTAAAAGCATCTGCTTGCAATGTGGGAGACTGGGGTTTGATCCCTGGGTTGGGAAGATCCTCTGGAGAAGGAAATGGCAACCCACTCCAGTACTCCTGCCTGGAAAATTCCATGGATGGAGGAACCTCATAGGCTACAATCCATGGGGTCACAAAGAGTCGGACACGACTGAGTGACTTCACTTTCACTTTTCACAAATTAAGTCCCTTGGATTAATGAGCATGGCTCTTAGGACATACATTTACATGCAAGACAGGAGGGTTCTGGTGGTGGTGAGCAAATGTAAACTACAATTGCTGAAAAAAAAATTACCTGAAGTGATATTGAAACTCCTGGGAAATGAAAACTCTTATCACAGAGCTGAGCTTTCCAATATAGAAATGAAACAGAAAACACTAAGTCATCTTGCTATTCCTCCATAGAAAATAGCTTACAAATCATTATTTACTATGGAATTTTCCAGGCAGAAATACTGGAGTGGACTGATATTTCCTTTTCCAGGGGATTTTCTCAACCTGGAGATTGAATCTGCATTTCTTGTATCTCCTGCACTGGTAGGCGGGCTCTTACCACAGTGCCACCTAAGACTTCTCCTACTAAGAGATAAAGAAAAAGGAAAAAAAATAGAGGTGTATGTATCAAGTAGTCAATTAATGTGTGTAGATTTTTGTGACATTTGTCAGTTTTTTACAAGGTGTAACTTGTTGTGATGCATTTCCTACTCTAAATATACACTCACTCTTTTGATCAGCTTTTGAGGGTTTTCCTAAGTTTAACATATTTTTCATACTGTAAACATCTGTGAGATAATATTTAACAATTTCCCTAGAAAGAAAGAACAAGGACTAGGTCTTTCTCCCTCTGTTTTTTTTTTTTTTTTTTTTCTCCATTTTAAAAAAATAAATTTATTTATTTTAATTGGAGGCTAATTACTTTACAATATTTTAGTGGTTTTGCCATACATTGACATGAATCCACCATGGGCGTACATGTGTTCCCCATCCTGAAGCCCCTCCCACCTTCCTCCTCATCCCATCCCTCTGGGTCATCCCAGTGCACCAGCCGCAAACACCCTGTCTCATGCATCGAACCTGGACTGGTGATTCGTTTCACATATGATAATATACATGTTTCAATGCCATTCTCTCAAATCATCCCACCCTCGCCCTCTCCCACAGAGCCCAAAAGACTCTTCTATACATCTGTGTCTCTTTTACTCTCTCGCATATAGGGTTAATGTTACCATCTTTCTAAATTTCGTATGTATGCATTAATATACTGTATTGGTGTTTTTCTTTCTGACTTACTTCACTCTGTATAATAGGCTCCAGTTTCTTCCACGTGATTAGAACTGACTCAAATGTATTCTTATTAATGGCTAAGTAATATTCCATTGTGTATATGTACCACAGCTTTCTTATCCATTTGTCTGCCAATGGACATCTAGATTGCTTCCATGTCCTGCCTATTATAAACAGTGCTGTGATGAACATTGGGGTACATGTGTCTCTTTCCATTCTGGTTTCCTTGGTGTGTATGCCCAGCAGTGGGATTGCTGGGTCATATGACAGTTCTATTTCCAGTTTTTTAAGGACTCTCCACACTGTTCTCCATAGTGGCTGTACTAGTTTGCATTCCCACCAACAGTGTAAGAGGGTTCCCTTTTCTCCACACCCTCTCCAGCATTTATTGCTTGTAGACTTTTAGATCGCAGCCATTCTGACTGGGGTGAAATGGTATCTCATAGTGGTTTTGATTTGCATTTCTCTGATAATGGGTGATGTTGAGTATCTTTTCCTGTGTTTGTTAGTCATCTGTATGTCTTCTTTGGAGAAATGTCTGTTTAGTTTTTTGGCCCATTTTTTGATTGGGTCATTTATTTTTCTGGAATTGAGCTGCAGGAGTTGCTTGTATATTTTTGATATCAATTCTTTGTCTGTTGCTTCCTTTGCTGTTATTTTCTCCCATTCTGAATGCTGTTTTTTCACCTTGCTTATAGTATCCTTTGTTGTGCAAAATCTTTTAATTTTAATTAAGGCTCATTTGTTTATTTTTGCTTTTATTTCCAATACTCTGGGAGGTGGGTCATAGAGGATCCTGCTGTGATTTATGTCGGAGAGTTTTTTGCCTAAGTTTTCCTCTAGAAGTTTTATAGTTTCTGGTCTTATGTTTAGATCTTTAATCCATTTTGAGTTTATTTTTGTGTATGGTGTTAGAAAGAGTTCTCATTTTATTCTTCTACAAGTGGTTGACCAGTTTTCCCAGCACCACTTGTTAAAGAGATTGTCTTTAATCCATTGTATATTCTTGACTCCTTTGTCAAAGATAAGGTGTCCATAGGTGCGTGGGTTTATCTCTGGGCTTTCTATTTTGTTCCATTGATCTATATTTCTGTCTTTGTGCCAGTACCATACTGTCTTGATGACTGTGGCTTTGTAGTAGAACCTGAAGTCAGGAAGGTTGATTCTTCCAGTTCCATTCTTCTTTATCAAGATTGTTTTGGCTATTCGAGGTTTTTTTGTATTTCCATACAAATTGTGAAATTATTTGTTCTAGCTCCGTGAAAAATACCGTTAGTAGCTTGATAGGGATTTCATTAAATCTATAGATTGCTTTGGGTAATATACTCATTTTCACAATATTGATTCTTTCAATCCATGAACATGGTATATTTCTCCATCTATTAGTGTCCTCTTTGATTTCTTTCACCAGTGTTTTATAGTTTTCTATATATAGGCCTTTTGTTTCTTTACATAGATATATTTCTAAGTATTTTATTCTTTTCAATGCAATGGTGAATGGAATTGTTTCCTTAATTTCTTTTTCTGTTTTCTCATTGTTAGTGTATACGAATGCAAGGGATTTCTGTGTGTTAATTTTATATCCTGCAACTTTACTATATTCATTGATTAGCTTTAGTAATTTTCTGGTGGAGTCTTTAGAGTTTTCTATGTAAGGATCATGTTATCTGCAAACAGTGAGAGTTTTACTTCTTCTTTTCCAATCTGGATTCTTTTATTTCTTTTTCTGCTCTGATTGCTGTGGCCAAAACTTCCAAAACTATGTTGAATAGTAATGATGAGAGTGGGCACCCTTGTCTTGTTCCTGACTTTAGGGGAAATGCTTTCAGTTTTTCACCATTGAGGATGTTTGCTGTGGGTTTGTCATATATAGCTTTTATTATGTTGAGGTATGTTCCTTTTATTCTTGCTTTCTGGAGGGTTTTTATCATAAGTGGATGTTGAATTTTGTCAAAGGCTTTCTCTGCATTTGTTGAGATAATCATATGGTTTTTTCTTTCAATTTGTTAATGTGGTGTATTACATTGATTGATTTGTAGATATTGAAGAATCCTTGCATCCCTGGGATAAAGCCCACTTCATCTTGATGTATGATCTTTTTAATATGTTGTTGGATTCTGTTTGCTAGAATTTTGTTAAGGATTTTTGCATCTGTCATCAGTGATAACGGGCCTGTAGTTTTATTTTTTTGTGACATCTTTGTCTGGTTTTGGTATTAGGGTGATGATGACCTCGTAGAATGAGTTTGGAAGTTTACCTTCCTGTGCAATTTTCTGGAAGAGTTTGAGTAGGATAGGTGTTAGCTCGTCTCTAAATTTTTGGTAGAATTCAGCTGTGAAGCCATCTGGTCCTGGTAGTTTGTTTGCTAGAAGTTTTCTGATTACAGTTTCAATTTCTGTGCTTGTGATGGGTCTGTTAAGATTTTCTGTTTTGTCCTGATTCAGTTTTAGAAAGTTGTACTTTTCTAAGAATTTGTCCATTTCTTCCAAGTTGTCCATTTTATTGGCATATAGTTGCTGATAGTAGTCTCTTATGATCCTTTGTATTTCTGTGTTGTCTGTTGTGATCTCTCCATTTTCATTTCTAACTTTATTGATTTGATTCTTCTCCCTTTTTTTCTTGATGAGTCTGGCTAATGGCTTGTCAATTTTATTTATCTTCTCAAAGAACCAGCTTTTGGCTTTGTTGATTTTTGCTATGGTCTCTTTTGTTTCTTTTGCATTTATTTCTGCCCTAATTTTTAAGATTTCTTTCCTTCTACTAACCCTGGGGTTCTTTATTTCTTCCTTTTCTAGTTGCTTTAGGTGTAGAGTTAGGTTATTTATTTAACTCTTTTTCTTGTTTCTTGAGGTAAGCCTATATTGCTATGAACCTAAGCACTAGTTCATAGTTCTAAAAGCACTGCTTTTACAGTGTCCCATAGGTTTTAGGTTGTTGTGTTTGCATTTTCATTTGTTTCTATGCATATTTTGATTTCTTTTTTGATTTACTCTGTGATTTGTTGGTTATTCAGCAACATGTTGTTCAGCCTCCATGCTGCTGCTTCTGCTGCTAAGTTGCTTCAGTCGTGTCCGACTCTGTGTGATCCCGTGGACTGCAGCCTACCAGGCTTCTCCATCCATGGGATTCTCCAGGCAAGAACACTGGAGTGGGTTGCCATTTCCTTCTCCAATGCAAGAAAGTGGAAAGTGAAAGTGAAGTCACTCAGTCGTGTCTGACTCTTAGTGACCCCATGGACTGCAGCCTACCAGGCTCCTCCATCCATGGGATTTTCCAGGCAACAGTACTGGAGTAGGGTGCCATTGCCTTCTCCCTCAGCCTCCATATGTTGGGATTTTTAATAGTTTTCCTCCTGTAATTGACATCTAATCTTACTGCATTGTGGTCAGAAAAGATGCTTGGAATGATTTCAATTTTTTTGAATTTACCAAGGCTAGATTTATGGCCCAGGATGTGATCTCTCCTGGAGAAGGTTCCATGTGCACTTGAGAAAAAGGTGAGATTCATTTTTTGGGATGGAATGTCCTGTAGATATCAATTAGGTCTAACTGGTCTATTGTATCATTTAAAGTTTGTGCTTCCTTGTTAATTTTCTGTTTAGTTGATCTATCCATAGGTGTGAGTAGGGTATTAAAGTCTCCCACTATTATTGTGTTATTGCTAATTTCCCCTTTCATACTTGTTAGCATTTGTCTTACATATTGCGGTGCTCCTATGTTGGGTGCATATATATTTATAATTGTTATATCTTCTTGATCCTTTAATCATTATGTAGTGTCCTTGATTGTCTCTTTTCAAAGCCTTTATTTTAAAGTCTATTTTATCTGATATAAGTATTGCTACTCCTGCTTTCTTTTGGTCTCTATTTGCATGGAATACCTCTTTCCAGCCCTTCACTTTCAGTCTGTATGTGTCCCTTGTTTCGAGGTGGGTCTCTTGTAGACAACATATGTAGGGGTCTTGTTTTTGTATCCATTCAGTCAGTCTTTGTCTTTTGGTTGGAGCATTCAACCCACTTACATTTAAGGTAATTATTGATATGTATGATCCTGTTGCCATTTACTTTGTTGTTTAGGATTCGAGTTTATACACCCTTTATGTGTTTCCTGTCTAGAGAAGATCCTTTAGCATTTGTTGGAGAGCTGGTTTGGTGGTGCTGAATTCTCTCAGCTTTTGCTTGTCTGTAAAGCTTTTGATTTCTCCTTCATATTTGAATGAGATCCTTGCTGGGTACAGTAATCTGGGCTGTAGCTTTTTCACTTTCATCACTTTAAGTATGTCCTGCCATTCCCTTCTGTCCTGAAGAGTTTCTATTGAGAGATCAGCTGTTATCCTTATGGGAATCCCCTTGTGTGTTATTTGTTGTTTTTCCCCTCCTTGCTGCTTTTAATATTTGTTCTTTGTGTTTGATCTTTGTTAATTTGATTAATATGTGTCCTGGAGTGTTTCTCCTTGGCTTTATCCTATTTGGGACTCTCTGGGTTTCTTGGACTTGGGTGACTATTTCCTTCCCCATTTTAGGGAAGCTTTCAACTATCATCTCCTCAAGTATTTTCTCATGGTCTTTCTTTTTGTCTTCTTCTTCTGGGACTCCTATGATTTGAATTTTGGGGTGTTTAACATTGTCCCAGAGGTCTCTGAGTTTGTCCTCATTTCTTTTAATTCTTTATTTCTTTTTTCCTCTCTACTTCATTTATTTCTACCATTCTATCTTCTACCTCACTTATCCTATCTTCTGCATCTGTTATTCTACTGTTGGTTCCCTCCAGAGTGTTTTTGATCTCATTTATTGCATTATTCATTATATATTGACTCTTTTTTATTTCTTCTATGTCCTTGTTAAACATTTCTTATATATTCTCAATCCTTATCTCCAGGCTATTTATCTGTAACTCCATTTTGTTTTCAAGATTTTGAATCATTTTCACTATGATTATTCTAAATACTTTATCAGGTAGAGTCCCTATCTCTTCCTCATTTGTTTGGTTTGGTAGGCATTTATCCTGTTTCTTTACTGGCTGAGTATTTCTCTGCCTTTTCATCTTGTTTATATTGCTGTGTTTGGGGTGGTCTTTCCGTATTCTGGCAGTTTGTGGTTCCTCTTTACTGTGGAGGTTCCTCGCAGTGGATGGGGTTGGACAAGTGGCTTGTCAAGGTTTCCTGGTTAGGGAAGTTTGTATTTGTGTTCTGGTGGTTGGAGCCAGATTTATTTTCTCTTGAGTGCAATGAATTTTCCAGTAGTGAGTTTTGAGATGTCGGTGGATTTGGTGTGACTTTGGACAGCCTGTATATTGAAGCTCAGGGCTATGTTCCTGTGTTTCTGGAGAATTTTCCTGGTATGTCTTGTTCTGGAACTTGTTGGCCCTTGGGTGGCGCTTGGTTTCAGTGTAGGTATGGAGGCATTTGATGAGCTCCTATTGATTAATGTTCCCTGGAGTCAGGAGTTCTCTGGTGTTCACAGGACTTGGACTTAAGCCTCCTGCCTCTGGTTTTCAGTCTTTTTCTTAAAGTAGCCTCAAGACTTCTCCATCTATACAGCACCAATGATAAAACATTTAGGTTAATGATGAAAAGTTTCTCCACAGTGTGGGACACCTGGAGAGGTACACAGAGTTACATGGAGAGGGAGGAGGGGAGATAGAGGTGACCAGGAGCAGAAGAGGGGGAACCAAAAGTGGAGAGAGCAAGCTAGCCAGTAATTACTTCTTTATGTGCTCTCCACAGTTTGGACTGCTCAGAGATGTTCACAGAGTTATACAGAGAAGAGAAGAGGGAGGAAGGAGACAGAGGTGGCCAGGAGGATAAAAGGGGGAATCAAAAGGAGAGAGACAGATCCAGCCAGTAATCAGTTCCCCAGAACACACAAAGAGATTCACAGAATTGGGTAGAGAAGAGAAGAGGGAGGGAGGAGATAGAGGCGACCTGGTGGAGAAAAAGGAGAGTCAAAAGAGGGAAAGAGCAATCAAGCCAGTAATCTCGTTCTCAAGTAAAAGTGGGTACTGAAGATTGGGTTGTTAAAGGTACAAAATTGATAACAAATACCAAAAAGCAAAGATTAAAAATCTTGAGGTTAGATTCTCAAAAATACAATATTAAAAAAACAAAACAAAGTCACAAAAATTATAGAATATATATATATATATATATATATATATATGAAGTTTGCTTTAAAAATAGGTTTTTTTTTTTGCAAGGTAATAGGTTATAAAAATGAAAATTAAAGCAATAATAGAGGACTTAAATTTTTAGAAAAATTTAACTAAATTACAAAAATGATAATAGTAAAAATCCATCTAGGACTTTCTCTGGAGCTGTTGTGGACAGTGTGGGATCAGTTCAGTTTCAGATAGTTCCTTCATCTGGCTTGTACTTCTCAAGATCTATAGGCCCCTTCCTATGTAGTAGGTGCTAACTACAGGGTTTTAATCTATTGCACCTGTCACTTCCAAAGTGGGTCCCTCTGTTTATTTTAGGTTCTTCTGTTTGCTGGTCTCCTCAGTGTCTAATTTCCACCCTGACACAAGGGGACAGTGGTGGTCACTTTTTTTAGGCTCACTTGTTCAGTCGTGTTGTGAGGAGGGAGGAACACTGCAAACAAATATCACTGGCATGTGTGGGGAGTGCTTGCAGTGTCTTGGCCACTTTGGGTTTGCCCCCACTCACGGCATGTGTGCTTTTCCAGTCTACACTGCTCAGGCTCTAGATTGCTCTGCCAGGAACTGTCTGAGGTGGGCCCTGGGTTGCATGTACTTCCCAGGTCTAAGCCGCTCAGGTTCAGGTTCTCAGGTACTCCACAAAGGCACAGACTCAGGTGGTCCTGCATTTTGTGCCCTTCCCAGTTCCGAGCAGCTCAGGTGACCAGGAGCTTGGCGAGCACAGTCAGCACCACTTGGAGGCTGCATCTTATCACCTCCCCAGTCCCAGCCGCTCAGTTTTCTGGGTGTACAACGGGTGTGCCTTCTCAGGTGTGCCATGTGTCTCTTCTGGGGAGCTGATCTCTGGCTGTGACTCTCCCAGAAGATGTCAACTGTCCAGAATCCCAAGAAGTCTTGGTTAGCAATGAAGCCTGCTTGCAGTTTGGTAGAGGATGCCTCTCTGGGGCCATGATTGCCCCCTTCCAGCTCTGGCTGCCCTCACCTGCCTGTCTCTTGTGAGGAATGGGCCCATCCCCAGATGACTAGCTCTGCTCAGTCCTTTGTCCTATGAGTGGGCCTGGCAGTGTCTTAGGTTAGGGCTTTTCACAGGATAGCTATCCCACAGTCTGGGTTGCTATCTCAAGTTAGTTTCCTCAGGTTGCCCTCAGGGCATTCAGGCCTGGTCCTTACTCTAAGCAATGTAGCCCATGCTTCCCTGTCTAGCCCCTGCTTGATAGTGGCAAATGTGAGCATCTGGGCTGCTTCTCCACTGGGAGTTGCCATTAGACACTAATCTGTGGGTTTAAATTATTTATTTATTTATTTTTCCTCCCAGTTATGTTGCCCTCTGAGATTCCAAGGCTCGCCATAGACCCACCGGTGAGAGTGTTTCCTGGTGTTTGGAAACTTCTCTCTTTTTAAAGACTCCCTTCCTGGGATGGATCTCCATCTCTGCCTTTTTTGTCTTTCTTTTTATCTTTTATGTTTTGTCCTACCTTCTTTTGAAGACAATGGGCTGCCTTTCTGGGTGCCTGATGTTCTCTGCCAGCATTCAGAATTTGTTTTGTGGAATTTGCTCAGCATTCAAATGTTCTTTCGATGAATTTGTGGGGGAGAAAGTGGCCTTCCCGTCCTATTCCTCCACCATCTTAGGACCGCCTCCTCCCTCTTTGTTTTTCAGTAGAATTTTTACAATTTATGCATGATCTTAGTAAAAAAATTAATCTGCATTAATTATATTCTTTATTATTTTTACTATTTATTATATTATTTAATATATTTTAACTATATTATTGGGAAGCCCAAGAATACTGGAGCGGGTAGCCTGTCCCTTCTCCAGCAGATCTTCCTGACTGAAGAATCAAATTGGGGTCTTCTGCATTGCAAGTGGATTCTTTACCAACTGAGCTATCAGGGAAGCCCTTTTAGTTATATTAGTTTAAATAAACTTTAGTAAAATATGTATAACGTAAAAATTTCATTTTCAATTATTTTTTAGTCAAAAATAATCAATGACATTAATTATATTCACAGTGTTGGGTAACTATCATCATTATCTATTCCCAAAACTTTTTCATTACTTCAAAGAGCAATTCTGTAACCAGAGTTTTTAGGGGGGTGATGGAAAATCATTATTTAATAACTCCCTAGTGTCTTCTCATGGAGAAGGCAATGGCACCCCACTCCAGTACTCTTGCCTGGAAAATCCCATGGACAGAGGACCCTGGAAGGCTGCAGTCCATGAGGTCGCTAAGAGTCAGACACAACTGAGAGACTTCACTTTTGACTTTTCACTTTCATGCATTGGAGAAGGAAATGGCAACCCACTCCAGTATTCTTGCCTGGAGAATCCCAGGGACAGGGGAGCCTGGTGGGGGGCTGTCTATTGGGTCGCACAGAGTCAGACACGACTGAAGTGACTTAGCAGTAGCAGTGTCTTCTCAACTCAGTCCTTGGTAAACTCTAATCTACATTCTGTCTATCTGAATGTTTCTATTCTTTAGACTTCATATCAGTGAAATCAGAATATTTGTCATTCTGTCTCCAGCTACTTTCACCCATGTTTTCAACGTTTATCCATTTTGTAGCATCATAGATGTCATTTCTTTTTAAGGCTGAATAAAACTCTACTGTGTGGACATATGCATTTTGTTTACCCATTCATCTATTGATAGATACTTAGGTTGTTTATAACTTTTAACTGTTGTGAATGATGCTGAAATAAACACTGATATAGAAATATCTCCTTCAGTCCCTCTTTTCAGTTCTTTTGGGTATATGTCTAGGAATAGAGTTACAAGCTTGTGTGCTAATTGTATGTTTAATTTTTCAAAGTACAAGCTAAACTGTTTTCCACAGTGACTGTACCATTTTATACTTCTAGCAGCGATGTATTAGTAGAAGGTCTCTAGATTCTCCACTTCACAGCCAACACCTGTTCTTTTCCATTTTTTGTTTACACCTATGCTTGTGGGACTTCCCTGATGGCTCAGCAACTAATGAATCTACCTGCAATGCAGGAGATACAGGAGACATGGGTTCAATCCCTGAGTCAGCAAATTCCACTGGAGAAGGGAGGGGGCAACCCACTCTAGTATTCTTGTCTTAAAAATTCCATGGATGGAAGAGTCTGGCAGGCTACAGTCCAAAGGGTCCCAAAGAGTTGCACACACTTGAATGACTAAGCAAAATAGCAAGCATACTTGTCGTTATGAAATGGTATCTCCTTGTGATTTTGACTTGCATTTTCCTCAAGACTAATGATGTTGAACATCTTTTCTTGAGCTTTCAGTCATTTGTATATCTTCATTGATCTAAACAAGTAATTTACCCAGGTTTTTATTGAGTTGTTATTTTGTTGTTAAATTTTATAAGTTCTTTACAATCCTTGATATTAAGCACTTATCAGTTACATGATCTGCAAATATTTCCACAGTCTTCTAAGTTTTCTTTCAACTTTCTTGATAATGTCTTTTGATGCCCCAAATTTTTCTACACTTTTGGAGTCCAGTTTATTATTTTTCTTGTTGCTCATGCTGTTAGTATCATAGCTAAGACTCTATTGCCAAATCAAAATAATGAAAATTAATCCTTGTATTTTATTCTAATAGTTTTATGAATTTAGCTTTTCCATGTAGATTATTGATTTATTGTGGATTACTTTTTTATATGGTGTAAGAATTCAATTTAATTCTTTTGCATTTGGAAATCCAGTTGTACCAACACCATTAGCTGAAAAGCTGTTTTTTTCCCATTAAATGGACCTGGTACTCTTCTCAAAATCCAATTGGCCATAAGTGTATGATTTTATTTATGAAGTATGAATTATATTCTACTCATCTATGTCTATTATATGTCAGTTTTGTACTTAATTTCATATTTTTTGCTGAAGTCACCTCTTTGCTAATTATATGAGTGCATTATTAGGGTTTCCTTGGTGGCTAAGTGGTAAAGAATCTGCCTGCAATTCAGGTGACCCAGGTTTGATCCCTTGATTGGGAAGATCCTCTGGAGTAGGGAATGGCAACCACTCCAGTATTCTTGCCTGGAGAATTCCATGGACAAATGAGCCTGGTGGGCTATAGTCCATGGGATCACAAAGAGTTGGACGCAACTGAGCAGTTAACACTTCATACCCCTCATGCCCTGAATCTTTTGGCCATTTTATCTGAGGAGCTTTGAGAATTATTATTTTTTTATTTCTTTTTTAAAATTATTTTAAATCTTATTGAAATATAGTTGATCTACAATGCTGTGTTATTTTCAGGAGTATAGAATAGTGATTCGGTTATACATATACATATATCCATCCTTTTCCAGATTCTTTTCCCATATAGGTTATTATAGAATATTGAAGTATTGAGTAGAGTTCCCTGTGCTATACAGTAGGTCCTTGTTGGTTATCTATTTTATATGTAGTAATGTGTGTATGTTAATCCCAAGCTCCTAATTTATCCCTACCCTGCCATGTTTTTCCTTTGGTAACTGTATGTTTATTTTCAAAATCTGTGAATCTGTTTATGTTGCTTAAATAAATTCATTTATATCATGTTTAAATTACATTCCACATAAGAGGAATATCATATTTGTCTTTCTCTGTCTGACTTCACTTAGTATGATAATTTCTAGGTCCATCATTTTTTACTGTAAATAACATTATTTCATTCTTTTTTTGTGACTAATATTCCATTGTATATATGTACTGCATCTTCTTTATGCATTCCTCTGCCAATGGACATTTAGGTTTCTTCCATGATTTGGCTTTTGTAAATAGTGTAGCAATAAACATTGGGGCAAACGTATATTTTCAAATTATGGTTTTCTGTGGGGAAAATAAAATTTTTTGTGTGGGACTTTGAGTGGGATTACTGGATCAAGTGGTAGTTCTGTTTTTAGTTCTAAGGAAATCTTAGTTCTAAGGAACCTCCAGTGTTTTCCATAGTGGTTGTACCAGTTTATATTCCCACCGACAATGTAGGAGAATTCCCTTTCCTGTGTGCCCTTTTCAGCTTTGTTTGTAGATTTTTTATTGATGGCATTCCGACCAGTGAAAAATGATACCTCTTTGTAGTTTTGATTTACAGCTTTCTGATCATTAGTGATGTTGAGCATCTTTTCATGCCCTTTTTGACCATGTATATGTCCTCTTTGGAGAAGTGTATATTTAGATCTTCTGCCCATTTTTTGATTGGGTTGTTTTGTATTTCTTTCTTGTGTTTCAGTTTGTCTCCTTTAAAGACATCAGCAGTGCCATCTATCTCATCATTTTTTTTTGCATAAATATTAATATATTTATACAAACCACTGACAACCAGCTTTGCAGGATGCTTATCCTTAAGTTTGAAGTCTTTCCCAATCTCAGATTTTCTGCATTGAACTCAGCAGTTCTCAGCAATTATAAAAAGTATAATTTTTAGAGAGTAACTGGAAAAAGAATTCAGAACTGCTGCTGCTGATAAGTCACTTCAGTCGTGTCTGACTCTGTGTGACCCCATAGACGGCAGCCTACCAGGCTCCCATCCCTGGGATTCTCCAGGCAAGAATACTGGAGTGGGTTGCCATTTCCTTCTCCAGTGCATGAAAGTGAAAGTGAAGTTGCTCAGTCATGTCCGACTCTTTGCCACCCCATGGACTGTAGCCTACCAGGCTCCTCCATCCATGGGATTTTCCAGGCAAGACTACTGGAGTGGGTTGCCATTGCCGTCTCCATCAGAACTGCTAGGAGACGTCTATTCTCATGGATAGGAGAGAGAAACTCCTGTTTGAGTTAACTGGAAAATTGTGCAAAGCAGAGAAGAATAATACTATTGTACTGGCCCTTTCTGACAAAGGACATGGGGATCATAATTTCATTTGACTAGTACTAGCAAGAAGGTGGAATTATCCTGAGTGTCTAAGTTATATTACCTACCAAGAACTGTCTGAGGAAAGAACAGGAAGGTTACTGAACAGTCTGATAAAACTGAAATAGCAGAGGATGATAAAGTGTAAATGTTACAATGAAATACCTTCATAAATATGTTCATGTAGACTAAAACTAAAAGGTACCATAATTACTCCCTTCTGTTATTTATTAAAAAAAATTCTTGGTGACATATTATATGCTTGGTATCCTAAGAACTGGGGATCATAATTATGAACTTAATGTAAATACTTTAGATAATGAGATAACCACACAATATATAATTATAGGAATAATTAGTTAATTATAGTTGCAACAAGTATTACAAAAGAAAAAAATAGAGTGTGCAATGAAGGAGTAAACTAAAGTGCCAAGATTAACTTTAGAATTTGGAGAAAACTGTCCTTAAAAAGAAATTTTATGCTAAAAATTGAAAAAAAGAGTAAGGGAAGCCCAGTAAAAATGGGAGAAGAGTCTTGAAGATCCTGAAATGGGAAGGAGCTTACCATGTTAAAGAATGAAAAGGTGCTCAACATAGTCTTTATTTTTATATAAAGAGAACTCATAGCTAGACTCCACTATAGTGAAAAATAGGAATAGACTATCCTTAACATAAAAAGGAAATATTTTTGAACATACCAAAAAACTACTAATCTGAAATACACAATAGGTGTGTGTGTATGCATGTTGTGTCTATGTTCTATATATTATGTCTATAGTCAAATGGATTCTAGCATGAAAGACTCTTGGCTTAAATATACTATATCCTCTTTAAGAATCTCTAGCTCTCAGAGACATATTTGTGAAGAAGAGCTTCCATTCAAGATCAATCTTTTAACTATCTATAAGTATATAAGGGGCAGTTTTCAGGAAGTTGTTTATCTGTAGCTGGATTCCACTACCTTAAAAGTGTTTTTTATTTTAAAAATATTGTTTGGTATTACATAGCTTATTTGCTCAAACTGTGACATTTAACTTGATAAGGTCCAATTCTGTTGGTTGTTAAGTTTTTATTATACTCCATTTTTATATGGTCTCCTCTATTTTGTGTAGAAAAAATCTCCAGGTGAGTGACAAAGTGTTGGCTATTTTAATACCTATAAAATAAGGAAAGCTTTCAAAGGTCTTCATTTAACTTTATGTATTGGCGGAAAATCTCTGAGTCACTGCAGCTTATGCTTATTGGATATGAAGGAATTAAAACCACAGTTTTCTCTAAGTCTGTAATTCAGAATACTGGCTCTGCTCTGAGTACTATCTTCTTGTTAATAGTACACCTTTTGAATAGTTTGCATGTAAGAGGCCAATAGTCAAGAGTTGCAGCTGTTCAAGAGATTAGAATCTGAGATAGTATTTCCTGTTACTGTATCTTTCCCTAAGATTTTCATGTGTGTTATGGAAAATAATTATAATCAAATAAATTTGATAAGTATGTATTCATATAGCAATTTTACTTCTTAATTTTAATTTTCTGAGAAAATTAAATAAATCTTTAATGGGGAATGTATATGGTGACTCTCTAAGAGAGTAGAGTCTAGAATTCAGTCTTTCCTAACTCAGATCTAAAAGAGGAGAATCTAGAATTCAGTCTTTCCTAACTCAAATCTCAGAACTAATCTGCATAGGACAGCTTTATTACATCATTTTGGATAATGCTGATCTAGAAGAATATATCTAGTTGTCATATTGAGAAGAAGAGGTGAACAGCATTATGGAAACCCAGAAAGAATGAATTCAGTTTTGTTTTTTTTTTTAATAAAACAAGCAGAGCACTCAAAAGTTATGAAATATGGATGGAATATGGTCTAAAAGCCAAGGAAAAAAGGGAAAAACATGTGGGATTGGACCTAAAGTGACTCATGATCTTCATAAAGTTTGAGCTGTCATACACCTCTGTAGAAATAGAGGAAAATCCAGTTCTCAGCCATGAGAGTATCCCCTTTCCTACTTCTCCAGCTTACAGTGATTAGAAAGGAAGGTAATGCAACACTGTTTTAATGGTTGGCACAAGCATAAGTTTGGTTTGTCTTCAGGCATATATATTTAATGTTCATATGTTTAGTTGCTGAATCTGTATGCAACTCCAGTATTAAAGTGTATTATACATGGAAGGTTCCAATGAACGAAAAGGTCACAGTGGGGTCTAATTAAATGTATTCTCTAAGGCTCTTCTGATAGTAAACTCAAAATACCACACAGGGCAAAACATAAATTGTGTGACTTTATTGTAAAACTAGGAATGCCTTCAAAAAGAGCAAATGACTGTGTTCCTGAAACCTGCTTTTGTATGGCAAAAATATAGCATATAATTTCATCTCAGGCTTACAAGCAATATTTGCTTGAAAGTTTACTGCTTTTACCTTTAAAAATTCAAAATAGTGAATTTCTTAGAATTTCAAGCAAGCCTCATGCATCTCTGGCTGATTAGTATCTAAAAAAAATTTCAGTGCTGTATTCTCTGTGAATGTCATTCAAAATTACAGGTTTCAGGTAGCTGTAAGATTAGCTTATAGTCTTTTTAGGATGCAAAATAATAATAGTTATAAGCTCTTTACCAGCTATGCTTATATGATAAATATATATTATAATACAATATTTTTTGTAACATGAACAACTCAATTTGTGTACTTGTGAAAATTCATTGACAGTGTCTATTGTCTTTTCTTTCCTTGCTTGATGATTCAGTATAAAAATATGATCTACAGCTGTACTGTTTTATAGACCAGGTTAGTTTTGGAATTTTCCACTAAGAGTACAGGGGAAAGGAAAAATAAGTCATTGTAGTATAGCACTTTTCCTCTTACCATTCCAAATAAAATATCAGGAATTAAATTTTTTAATCAGGTATTTTTAAAATTTAACCATTCAATTTTAGCATAATAAAAAATATTAGAGCATAATGGTGATTTTCCTTTAAGTCTTCCTCTTAATCAACTTAGGAAGTAGTCAAACCACCCACCTGTAAGATACATTGCCATTTTTCACATCAATGGGGTCCCTTTCTCCCCATTGCTCAGACCTTTCTCTCACCACTTTCTTTTCTCCATTGGCCCAACTGTTAGGAATCAATCTGTAACTTGGAATTCAGCTAAAACCTAAACAAATTTTAACAGCACAAAATGTTACAGAGCATCAAGCCAACAGAGTTGATTTATTTTGGAGAAATTTGGGCCATCAGCCAGACCAGTTTAGGCATATATTTGGTAATCTATTTCTGAAATATTATTTATAAATACTTCATTCATTTGTAGAATTCCAGCAATCTGTAAAGCCCGGACACCTGATTTGCCTAAAGGTTGAGAAAAATCTTAGGTCTTTCTGATAGCCATCTCTATAGCTCTAAAAACTTAATGGCCACATTGTAATGACCATGATCATTTCTGAACCTCAAACTTAATTTCTAATCTTCTAGAAATATCTTGTTTTCCCTTTAGCCTCCATAGGCTCTGGTCCCTATTGCCCTTTCACCATGGCAGGCTGAATTCTGTATTATGGTGTTGTTAATTTATCAATATGATATTTTTAAGCTGTGAAAACCTGTTATATTTGGTTTGCAGTTATTTAACACATATGCATTATATTTATTGATTCTGGAAAAAAAATTTTTGACTGTGCTGGCTCTTTGTTGCAGCATGTGGACTCTCTGTTGCAGTGTGCAATCTTCTCTAGTTGTGACGTGGAAGCTTAGTTGCCCTGTAGTATGTGGGATCTTAGTTCCCCAACCAGGGATTGAACCCATATTCCCTACATTGGAAGACAGACTCTTTACCACTGGACCACCCAGGATGTCTCTGGGAAACATTTTTTAAGTATAAAGAATTTTTTTTTTTTCTGTAGATATGCAGAAAGCAAATTAGCCTTGTGGCCAGTATACTTAGAGTCTTGCTTTCTCAGAATTCAGGATTCTCTGGAAGGAGAACAGTGGAGAAAGCCTGTTAGTGGTAAATAATTGATCTGGAATACAAGCAGCCTGGAAAGAAAGTCAGTTCTTTATATAATTTCTCATTCTAACACTCATTAGTTGCATCATCTCATGTTAGCAACTTTTTCCTTTCCTCTCCTGACAGCTCAGCCTGATTTTCTTCCTTGAGACACATCACATTTGAATTTTAAGTATGAAACGTAGAAAATGAGAATAAGAGGAAAGAGAATAATGGTTTTAATTTGAAGAGTAGATGATGGCAAAGGAAAGAAACAGCTAAATACTACTTTTCCTTAATTACTTTTATTCTTTCTTATCTCTTTCCTGAGGTTCTGTTTACAAAAAACCTTTCTGTCCTTGGTCAATAGCAGCTTGATGCTGATGCTGTTAATCATCAGGAGCAATTTGAGTCTTCCTGCCTTCTGTTGGTCGGTGTTTATTTTTACCTGAACACTAGATTTATTCTCAGTCATTTCCTCTCTGGGATTACTGCTTAGAAAGCAAAAGTAAATACCATCTTGATTCAAGTGGAATTTAATCTTCTGAGTTCTTCCAAGGCAATACTTGGCTCATTGCAACCTGTTTTACCCAAACTCTAGGATGGCAAGTGGAACAAGTTGGAAGAGATTGTTAAGTTTCTAAAACCTAAATGATACAAGTATAATTGATTTGTTGCAGATAGCTCAAAACCTTGTGAACAAAGGCATATACTATTCTAGTGGCACTTGCCTGATTTTAGGAGATCAACCACCAGAAAGAAAATTGTTAAGAAAAAAACAAAAGTTTTAGAAACAACAGTTTAAGTCAACCATGGAAAAGTAGCAAATGAACAAATGATACAATAATGATTTAATCAGCAGTAGCTCCTGGACTCAGAACATTAAGTAAAACATATATATCTTAGGAAAATCAAGCAGCCATAGAAATAGTAAAATTATTTTTGTCTCATTCACTTTTTTTTTTTTCATGAGTGTATGTATTAAAAGTTCAAACTCTGGTTATATCTGTCAGCTGAATGAATATATCTGGGTTTTTGCTAGGGTAATAGTGATGGAAAACTCTTAATAGATTTGAGAAGAGAAATAGTATGAAGGTCAAAAGAAGATTTTTTTTAATGGGCCTATACAAATTCTGTCTTTAACCAAAGTTTTCAATGTCAATGTCTAAGTCAGTTGAAAGTGAAAGTCTTTCAGTCATGTCAAACTCTTTGGGGCCCCATGGGCTATACAGTCCATGGAATTCTCCAGGCTAGAATACTAGAGTGGGTAGCCTTTCTCTTCTTCACGGGATCTTCCCAACCCAGGGATTGAACCCAGGTCTCCTGCATTGCAGGCTGATTCTTTACCAGTTAAGCCACTAGGGAAGCCAAGGAGTACTGGAATGGGTAGCCTATCCCTGCTGCAGGAGATCTTCCCGACCTAGGAATTGAACTGGGATCTCCTGCATTGCAGGTGGGTTCTTTACCTACTGAGCTATCAGGGAAGCCCTTTAAGTCAGTTGAACACCTGCAAAATGCTACTTTCTACTGACTTTCAGTTCAGTCGCTCAGTCGTGTCCGACTCTTTGTGACCCCATGAATTGCAGCATGCCAGGCCTCCCTGTCCATCACCAGCTCCCGGAGTTCAATCAGTCTCATGTCCATCGAATCGGTTATGCCATCCAGCCATCTCATCCTCTGTCATCCCCTTCTCCTCCTGCCCCCAATCCCTCCCACCATCAGAGTCTTTTCCAATGAGTCAGCTCTTCGCATGAGGTGGCCAATGTATTGGAGTTTCAGCTTCAGCATCAGTCCTTCCAATGAACACTCAGCCCTGATTTCCTTTAGAATGGGCAGGTTGGATCTCCTTGCAGTCCAAGGAACTCTCAAGAGTCTTCTCCAACACCACAGTTCAAAAGCATCAATTCTTCGGCACTCAGCCTTCTTCACAGTCCAACTCTCACGTCCATACATGACCACTGGAAAAACCATAGCCTTTACTAGACAGACCTTTGTTGACCAAGTAATGTCTCTGCATTTGAATATGCTATCTATGTTGGTCATAACTTTCCTTCAAGGAGTAAGCGTCTTTTAATTTCATGGCTGCAGTCACCATCTGCAGTGATTTTGGAGCCAAAAAAAAACGAAGTCTGACACTGTTTCCAGTGTTCCCCCATCTATTTCCCATGAAGTCATGGGACCAGATGCCATGATCTTCGTTTTCTGAATGTTGAGCTTTAAGCCAACTTTTTCACTTTTTCCTCTTTCACTTTCATCAAGAGGCTTTTTAGTTCCTCTTCACTTTCTGCCATAAGGGTGGTGTCATCTGCATATCTGAGGTTATTGATATTTCTCTCAGCAATCTTAATTCCAGCTTGTGCTTCTTCCAGCCCAGTATTTCTCATGATGTACTCTGCATATAAGTTAAATAAGCAGGGTGACAATATACAGCCTTGACGTATTCCTTTTCCTATTTGGAACCAGTCTGTTGTTCCATGTCCAGTTCTAACCGTTGCTTCCTGACCTGCATATAGGTTTCTCAAGAGGCAGGTCAGGTTGTTTGTATTCCCATCTCTTTCAGAATTTTCCAGAGTTTATTGTGATTCACACAGTCAAAGGCTTTGGCATAGTCAATAAAGCAGAAATAGATGTTTTTCTGGAAGAGCAAATGGCAATCTAGGACTTGATGAAGTTAAATGTGTATTCTGAAATGGAAACTAGTTGAAATGAAAGCAACACTAACCTACTAGTCAAAGGAGATAGATAGAATATCTCCAGAGACTCTTTCCTTTTAGGCAAAAGTCATAATAATCATAAATTTTATGTCAGACAAAATCTGAAGAATAGGAAACTATAAGGTACCATGAAACAAAAGCAGAGGGAAATCAAAATGTAGTTAGATTTTAAGGTAAATGAAAGTGAAAGACCAAGGTAGGACAGAGATCTCCCCCCATCCCTTTCTAGAATCAATTTCTCTTGATACAATAGACTCAAGGAGTTTGAGAAACTATGTGTTGCTTCTTTGCAGGAATGAAAACTAAACTCAACATTGTATTTCCAAGATAATCACTATATTTTTGTTACTTGGTAGAAAATAAAATATTCCAAAGTTTATTGCCTTAATTTATTTGTACAATGAGTACAATCAAGGTATGCCTATGTTCTATGATAAATGAATTTTATTGGTTGTAGAACTTCAAGTGATGGTAACATCACTCTCTGAGCCCTTTTCCTTACCTACAAAATGAGAATTATAATACCTTCCTCTTGTTTATTTAAAAGATTATAAGGGTATTTTAAAATAGCATATGAAAAGAATTTGGACAGAAACTCCAAGTAAATGCCGTTCTTGAGAAACTGTATTTAATTTCATAGTTATAAACTTTAAAATACAAAGAAAAAGAATTCTCAGAAAAAAATGAAGTAGCACCATGGTCCAACAAAATCTAATAAAAAATAGCTGCTATTAATAATAAATTTTAGAAACAGCCATTTGATAGTCTCAATGCATAGCTAAACTAGTATTATAGTTTTATATTTTCCAATGAGTTCATGATCATTTGCAATAATTTCAAATATTACACAAGCTTTCAAAGGAGATGACAAGGAGAAATGCATTCATCTTATTAGATGAAGATCTTTCTACATAGGGTTTGATAATTTCCATCAAGTCTTAGATGAAATCATTGGAAATGCCATAAGTAGATAAATACTTGAACTTTTTGGATCATAAGCTACCAGTTGATGAAATCTTGGAGCTATAAAAATATTTTCAAGTGAGTGAAAATACTCTGTATGTCATTTTAATGAAGAGTGTATTTCATTATACATTTGTTTAAACCCATAGAATGTACATCACTGCAAGTGAATGTTAAGATACACTATGAACTTTGGGTGATTATGCTCTGTCAGTGTAGGTTCATTATGGTAGAAAAACAAAAGTATAATTCTTGCAAATGAAGTAAATAATGGGGGAGGCTATGCATAAATGAGGATGGGGGTATTTGGGAAAACTGTATTTTTTTCAATATTGTTGTAAAACTAGTATAAAAATGATATTAACAAATCACCTTAACAACAAAAAAGTATTTTTAATATAATTCTTATGACTCTGATGATGTGATAGCCTCATCCATGCCATTAGATCACTAACAATAACAAAAATGATAAAAACAATAGTAGAAATGTGATACCAATCCATTTACAGATATATATTTTAGAAATATAAATTTAAAAACATGGCACATCTTTGTTAAGCTGCCTTTTAAAATATGTATTAATCATTTAAAAGTATAGTCCATCATATCCCTCCTTTGCTTAAAAAATATGTAGACTGGATATAAATATGTGAACTATATTTGATAACTTCAAAGTAAAGCTGTAAATAATCATTTTAATGTTCTACCCAAATACATATATAACACGGACTCCTGTTAAATATAATCATTAAATGTCTTCCTATTCTACAGAATTTGCCATCCCAAAGTATGCCTTTTTGGCATAAGGGATATTTTATTTTCAGTTAAGCTGCATCTGATCAAAGCTTTCTTATATACCACTCAGAAAGCAATGTCCATGGGGACATTTTGAAATTACTATTTAGCAGATGTTTCTCATTGTTCATGGGAACTTATGGGTTCTCATTGTTCACCAGGTGAAGCAGGACAATTTACAAGAAGAATCCTGTTTTGTCTCAGAAGCTCTCTGATTCATACTTTACTCAACCATATATTGATTTACAAAATGTACTGTTCTAGAGATAAATAGATGTCTTATCCAATGATGGTTAATTTGATTTAGAATTCTTGAGAAATGAATGACCTTTGTAAACACAGCAGTCTTACTTTGCAAATCTACTCTCATTTTAAATGTTGATTCATTTTAAATAAAGTATTTGGAAGTACCATTTTGTAATTCCTTCTTGCCACATTGGATGTCAAGAGAAAGAAAAACAAGCTTGAACACCTACTTTTAATACTGGAAACAGAAACACCCAACAGATACAATAAAAATGTATGGTTAGCGTGCCTCTAGCATCTTTATCAGCTAAGGACTACTTAGTTAGAACTGCACATTCTCACAGTCTATCTTGGCCTATTGATTCAGGAATTCTGAAAATTGGTCTTTACACACTGTGTTTTAACACAAGCTCCAGGTGCATGCTAAATGCATCCTAAAGTTTATGAATGATTGTACTAAAGCACAGAGATTCTATAATAATCAAAATTGGTAAAATATGATTACCTGATAAATACTTGAAGTATGTAAAAGAAATGAGGGTATTGACTTAACTATAGAAAATTAATAATTAATATGAAGTTTAATTCTTACGTGCCTTAGGCTGATAGCCAATTGAAATCCCAATATAGTTTATTATCTGTATCCATTAACTGGCTGTTCATAAAATAAACATAATTATTATACAATCCTATCATGGACACATATGCACATACATGTGTATGCATACACACATGCATGATTCAAATGAGAGATATAAAACAAATACAAATAGAGGTTACTTTTGGACTCTGTTGTTCTGGATTAGCTGTGTAATTCTTGTCTTGATTATTAAAAACATAATTCAACATCAAGCCTTGTTTCATAAATTTTGTTTCATCAGCACCTGTTTCTCAAAGTGAAATATTGTGTTAATAAATAGGATAAAGAGAAAATTGCTAAAGACATGATCATTGTCATTTAATTCTACAGGTTTTCTGTTTATTTTATGAAAGCAGATATTTTGATTAACTCCAGAAATATTTGTCAGTTATTTATAAAAATATTATAATTTCATTTTTAAAAATCCCTAAAAAGAAATAATTCAATTAGTTTTATAGCCCAGTTAAAGAATTCTCATTTGATGGGAAGTTAGGTTGTATAAGGAGTTCATATTTCACATAATGTAATTTTACTAAATAAACATATTTGCTGACACTGTTTCTACACAAATGACTTAGGCAAAAATAAGATTCACATTTTATATAATTCATTGCTAGCTTTTCTTACATTTAAAGTAAAAGAAGAGAGTAAAAATGTTGCCTTAAAACTCTGCATTCAAAAAACTAAGATTATGGCATCTGGTCCCATCACTTCATGGCAAATAGATGGGGAAACAATAGAAACAGTGACAAACTTTATTTTCTTGGGTTCCAAGGTCACTGCCAATGATGACTGCAACCATGAAATTAAAAGACACTTGCTCCTTGGAAGAAAAGCTATGACCAACCTAGACAGCATATTAAAAAGCCTAGACATTACTTTGCCGACAACAGTCTGTCTAGTCAAAGCTATGGTTTTTCCAGACGTCATGTATGGATGTGAGAGTTGGACTGTAAAGAAAGCTGGGAACTGAAGAACTTATGCTTTTGAACTGTGGTGTTGGAGAAGACTCTTGAGAGTCCTTTGGACACCAAGGAGGTCCAATCAGTCCATCCTAAAGGAAATCAGTCCTGAATATTCATTGGAAGGACTGATCCTGAAGCTTCAATACTTTTACCACCTGATGCAAAGAACTGACTTCTTAGAAAAGACCCCGATGCTGGGAAAGGTTGAAGGCAGGAGAAGGGGCTGACAGAGTATGAGATGGTTGGGTGGCATCAGTGACTTGATGGGTATGAGTTTGAGCAAGCTCTGAGAGTTGGTGATGGACAGGTAGCCTGGCTTGGCTGCAGTCCATGGGTTTGCAGAATCAGACACTACTGTGAAACTTGATTGATTGACTGTCTTATATTTAGAGGAAATGAGGAACAAAGAGTTTCATAAAATTTAAACCAAGTTGTTTCAACTTAATTTAATCTGAAATAATTTTAAATTTAGGGACAAATTGCAAAGATAGCACAAAAGTTTCCAGTACACCTTTTACCCAGCATCCCTTAGTGTTAATACTTTATGTAATTATGCCATCTTTATCAAAACTAAGAAATTAACATTGGCACAAGTCTGCTAACTTAAGCCACAGACTTTATTTGGATTTCATCAGTTTTATGCTAATATCCTTTTTCTATTCCAAGATTCATTTCTTGATAATGCAGTGCATTTAGATGGTGTATGTGTTTAGTCTCTTAAGATCTGTGAAGGTTTCTCAGTGTTTCCTTGTTTTTCATAGCATTGATGCTTTTTAGAAGTAATTGATATTTTTAGAGTCGCTCAATATAGATTTTTGTGATACTTCCTCATGCATATAATCATAAGCTTTAGTGATTACTATTATCTCTGACTCTAATTCACCCCCAAAAGTCATCTTATCCTCCTTCACCTCCCCTTTACTTGTGTGTAGCATCTTTATCTATTGATGGTAATGATAAACTGATTCCACACACCTAAAAATGTTTTTTTTTAATACTTCCTCATGCATATAATCATAAGCTTTAGTGAATACTGTTATCTCTGACTCTGCTGCTGCTAAGTCACTTTAGTAGTGTCCGACTCTGTGCGACCCCATAGACAGCAGCCCACCAGGCTCCGCCACGGCAGGGATTCTCCAGGCAAGAACACTGGAGTGGGTTGCCCTGTGCTTCTCCAGTGCATGAAAGTGAAAAGTGAAAGTGAAGTCACTGAGTCTTGTCCGACTATTAGCAACCCCATGGACTGTGGCCCACCAGGCTCCTCCGTCCATGGGATTTTCCAGGTAAGAGTGCTAGAGTGGGGTGCCATTGCCTTCTCCGATCTCTGACTCTAATTCACCCCAAAAAGTCATCTTATCCTCCTTCACCTTCCCTTTATTTATGTGTAGCGTCTTTATCTGTTGATGGTAATGATAAACTGATTCCACACACCTAAAAATGTTTTGTTTTTCTTTTTCAACCTTAGTATAGACATACAGGGAGAAGGCAGTGGCACCCCACTCCAGTACTCTTGCCTGGAAAATCCCATGGATGGAGGAGCCTGGTAGGCTGCAGTCCATGGGGTCGCTAAGAGTCGGGAACGACTGAGCGACTTCACTTTCATTTTTCACTTTCATGCATTGGAGAGGGAAATGGCAACCCACTCCAGTATTCTTGCCTGGAGAATCCCAGGGACAGAGGAGCCTGGTGGGCTGCCATCTATGGGGTCGCACAGAGTCGGACATGGCTGAAGCGACTTAGCAGCAGCAACACAGACATACAGTAGTTCTGGAAACGTTAGCTCTTGCCCTTGTGAAAAGTAAATTTATTCTCTAGAGTCCAGTGTTTATGTACTGTTCTTCTTGTCTTTAGTCTTATGGCATACTGTGAAAATATTGTTTGCCACAGTTATTATATCAGCTCTTTTTTGCCCAACCTTTCTTGTGTTATATGATTGTTACATGGTTAATTCTTTTTGTAAAGTAAAACAGTAATCCAACTTTACTATTTCCAGTTTTCTAGCATTATTTATAACACCAGCTTCCATCTACAAAGCTTCTAAAAATGAATGAATATTTATTTTGTCCATTGGTATATGTATTTATATTTATGCCAGTAGCATATAGTTTGAAGAAGGCAATGGCACCCCACTCCAGTACTCTTGCCTGGAAAATTCCATGGACGGAGGAGCCTGGTAGGCTGCAGTCCATGGGGTCACTGACGGTTGGACACAACTGAGTGACTTCACTTTCGCTTTTCACTTTCATGCACTAGAGAAGGAAAAGGCAACCCACTTCAATGTTCTTGCCTGGAGAATTCCAGGGACAGGGGAGCCTGGTGGGCTGCCGTCTCTGGGGTCACACAGAGTCCGACATGACTGAAGTGATGTAGTAGTAGTAGTATATAGTTTAAAACTTGACAAAAATTTTGATATAGAATGTACTTTTCTTTCTTCTCAGTATTTTACGTTTATGAATTTGGAGAACACTTTTTAAATTTTATGAAAACGTCAATTCAGATGTTGATATGATTAATTGTATAAACATTGCTATCTTTATTGTATTGTTTTTCCATCCATTAAAGATAGTTTGGTGGTGGTGTTAGCCACTCAGTCGTGTCCGACTCTTTGTGACTTTGATGGACTATAGCCTGCCAGGCTCCTCTGTCCATAGAATTGTCCAGGAAAGAATACTGGAGTGGATGCCATTTCCTTCTCCAGGGGATCTTCCTGACCCAGGGATCAAATCCGGATCTCCTGCATTGCAGGCAGATTCTTTACCATTTGAGCCACCAGGGAAATCCCTAAAGATAGTATATTCCTTAAAAATATTCCTATGTTTTAAGTCTTTCTTGGTGTCTTTCCATAACATTTAAAAAGGTTTTCATTATTCTTTCATGACTTCTGTTCATTTTATTTTCAGGTGATTTACAGTTTTTATTTCTATTTTAATAACCTTAAAATATCTATTTCCTGAAGGTTTTTTATAGAGAAATAATTGATTTTTGTGTAATAAACTTACATATGTTTAAAGTTGAAGTCACTTGCTATTTGTAATAATTTGTGTGTTCTCATGGTTTGACATATGAATATATAATATATTTAAGTGAGCAATACCTTTATTTTGATTTATTCTAGTTTTTAATCTCTCTCTCATTCTCTCTATCTTATTGTATTACCAAAGTGTCAGGGAATGTTTAACGGGAGGATTCCTGCCTGCCCCTTTCTCATAAATCGTCTGGTCCTTATCAGTTTCTGTTGCCAGAAACCAGTGGAACTGGCACGCCACTCCCAGGACTGAGGTCATAGGATGAGACAGGCTTGAATCTCCTTCAGTAAACATTCTCCTTAGGATAAAACTGCTTAGTCCCGATCCTCTTTCTTGAGATATGGATTGTCTCTTGACCTTGTGACCATTATTAATCCCTTGTTCCCTTGGTAACCACTGCTGTACCTTTGGTTTTCTGATCTTTATCATTGTCGAAAGAAATGTCTTATACAACATCCTATATATACTCACAGAAAGATCATTAAAGCACCTTTGCTCCATCAGAGCTTGGGTCCCCGTGTCTTTCTTTCTTTCTCTCTCTCTTTCTTTCTTGTTGTCGAGTCCAGACCGCCAGGTTCTGGTCCATTAAAAGACCCCAACACCAAAGTTTTCTAGAACAATGTTGAAGAGGATGAAGGTGTCTATGTCTTGTTCCTAACTTTTGAGATATCTTTTGACATTACCATTATATGATTTTTTTGACAAGTATCTTTTATCAAGATAAATTTCTTCCTTATTCACTATGATGTTTTTAAAATTCTGAATTACTAAACTTTAACCATGATTTTTATACATATATTAATATGGTCATTTATTAGGCATTAAAATTTTGTGGCTATTTGCTGAATTACATAAAGCAATTGCCTAAGGTTAAAACATCTGTTATATTGCTGGGATTAAATTATACTTGGTAATGATTTTCCCTAATTATTTCTATATACTCTTGAATTCAATTTGATAATAATTTATTTGAATTTTGCATTAAAATTCAAGAGTAAAATTGTCCAATAGTTTTTTCTGTTGAAATGTATATCCGATTTAGCATCAAGATAATAGATTTCACAAACTATTGCTATTAATTTCAAAGAGCAAAATCAGTTATTTTATTTTTCTTTTAGGGACTCAAAAATAGGGAAGACAGGGGCAGAGCTAGAGTAAGAAAAATACCACATGAGGATGGTGTGTTCCTGGACCCAGTTCTTGGTATTATCAAAATTTAGATACTACTCTTTGAAAGAGAGAGCATAGTTATAAAGAAAGCAAGTAAATGTGGATTTTTTTATATGCCTGTGTTTGTAAACTTACAGATCTGTAACTGATACACACATAACTGGAGGAGTGAGTGTGTGTGTATGTGTATAAGAGACAGAGGGAGAGTGAAAAGCTGATTTAGGAAGGCATGAAATGATGCAAGAAATATTGGAAACAATATAGAAATAAAGGAAGACATGATCCAGAGAAAAAGAAAGCAACGTTTATTCAATACAATCATACAGGAATAATTTTAAGTGAATTCTGGGTTCATTACCTACTGAAGGAACGTTGGTGTGTCTGCGTGTGTGAATTCAGTGGTATATGACTCTGTGCAACAACATAAAAAATAGCCCACCATGTTCCTCTGTCCATGGAATTTTCCAGGAAACAGTGCTGGAATGGGTTCCAGACCTGGAGACTGAACTTGCATCTTCTGAACTGCAGGTGAATTCTTTACCATTGCACCATCTGGGAAGGCCCAATGAAGGAATACCATGATTTGTTGTTGTTGTTGTTCAGTCACTAAATCATTTCTAATTCTTTGCAACCCCATGGATTGCAGCATGCCAGGCTTCCCTGTTCTTCACTAACTCCTGGAGTTTGCTCAAATATGTGTCTATTGAGTCAGTGATGCTATCTAACCATCTCATCCTCTGCAGCCCTCTTCTCCTTTTGACCTAAATTTTTCCCAGCATTAGATGGCCAAAGTATTGGATCTTCAGCATCAGTCTTTCCAATGAATATTCAGAGTTGATCTCCTTTAGGATTGACTAGTTTGATCTTCTTGCAGTCCAAGGGGCAAGAGTCATCTCGAGCACCACAATTTGAAAGCATCAATTGTTCAGCACGCAGCCATTTTTATGGTCCAACTCTCAAATCTGTACTGGAAAAAACATAGCTTTGACTATACAGATATTTGTTGGCAAAGTGATATCTTTGCTTTTTAATCGGTTAAGTTTGTCATAGCCTTCCTTCCAAAGAGCAAGTGTTTTTGTTTTGTTTGTCTGTTTGATTTCATGGCCACAGTCAACATATGCAGTGTTTTAGGGACCCAAGACAATAAAGTCTGTCACTGTTTCCACTTTTTCCCCTTCTATTTGCATGAAATGATGGGACCAGATGGTAAGATCTTAGTTTATTGAATGTTGAGTTTTAAGTCAGCTTTCTCACTCTCCTCTTTCATGCTCATCAAGAGGTTCCTTAGTTCCTCTTCACTCTCAGATTAGATTGGTGTCATCTGCATATCTGAGATTGTTGATATTTCTCCCAGCTTCTTGATTCCAGCTTGTGAGTCACCCAGCCCAGCATTTTGCATGATATGCTCTGTATATCAGTTAAATAAGCAGAGTGGCAATATACAGCCTTGTTATAGTCCTTTCCCAATGTTGAACCAGTTCATTGCTTCATGTTAGATTCTAATTGTTGGTTCTTGACCCACATATAGGTTTTTCAGGAGACAGATAAGGTGGTCTACTATTCCCATCTCTTTAAGAATATTCCAAAGTTTGTTGTGATCCACACAGTCAAAGGCTTTAGCATAGTCACTGAAGCAGAAGTAGATGTTTTTCTGGAATCCTTGCTTTCACTATGATCCAGTGAATGTTGGCAATTTGATCTAATCCCTCTGCTTTTCCTAAGTGCAGCTTGTAAATCTGGAAATTCTTGATCCATGTACTGCTGAAGCCTAGTTTGGAGGATTTTGAGCATAACCTTCAGTTCAGTTCAGTTCAATTCAGTCACTCAGTCATGTCCAACTCTTTGCGACCCCATGAATTGCAGCATGCCAGGCCTCTTTGTCCATCACCAATTTCCGGAGTTCACTCAAACTCATGTCCATTGAGTCAGTGATGCCATCCAGCATCTCATCCTCTGTCATCCCCTTTTGCTCCTGCCCCCAATCCCTCCCAGTGTCAGAGTCTTTTCCAATGAGTCAGCTCTTCGCATGAGGTGGCCAAAGTATTGGAGTTTCAGCTTTAGCATCAGTCCTTCCAAAAAACACCCAGGACAGATCTCCTTTAGAATGGTCAGGTTGGATCTCCTTGAGGTCCAAGACTCTCAAGAGTCTTCTCCAACACCACAGTTCAAAAGCATCAATTCTTCAGCTCTTAGCTTTCTTCATAGTCCAACTCTCACATCCATACATACCACTGGAAAAACCATAGCCTTGAATAGATGGACCTTTGTTGGCAAAGTAATGTCTCTGCTTTTGAACATGCTATCTAGGTTGGTCATAACTTTCCTTCCAAGGAGTAAGTGTCTTTTAATTTTATGGCTGCAGTCACCATCTGCAGTGATTTTGGAGCCCCAAAAAGTAAAGTCTGACACTGTTTCCACTGTTCCCCCATCTATTTCCCATGAAGGGATGGGACCAGATGCCATGATCCTCATTTTCTGAATGCTGAGCTTTAAGCCAACTTTTCACTCTCCTCTTTCAGTTTCATCAAGAGGCTTTTTAGTTCCTCTTCACTTTCTGCCATAAGGGTGGTGTCATCTGCATATCTGAGGTTATTGATATTTCTCCCGGCAATCTTGATTCCAGCTTGTGCTTCTTCCAGCCCAGTGTTTCTCATGATGTACTCTGCATAGAAGTTAAATAAGCAGGGTGACAATATACAGCCTTGACGTACTCCTTTTCCTATTTGGAACCAGTCTGTTGTTCCATGTCCAGGTCTAAGTGTTGCCTCCTGACCTGCATATAGGTTTCTCAGGAGGCAGGTCAGGTGGTCTGGTATTCCCATCTCTTTCAGAATTTTCCACAGTTTATTGTGATCCACACAGTCAAAGGCTTTGGCATAGTCAATAAAGCAGAAATAGATGTTTTTCTGGAACTCTCTTGCTTTTTCCATGATCCAGAGGATGTTGGCAATTTGATCTCTGATTCCTCTGCCTTTTCTAAAACCAGCTTGAACATCTGGAAGTTCTTGGTTCATGTATTGCTGAAGCCTGGCTTGGAGAATTTTGAGCATTACTTTAACAGCATGTGAGATGAGTGCATTTGTGCGGTAGTTTGAGCATTCTTTGGCATTGCCTTTCTTTGGGACTGGAATGAAAACTGAACTTTTCCACTCCTGTGGCCACTGCTGAGTTTTCCAAATTTTCTGCATACCTCAATTCAGTCCAGTCCAGTTGCTCAGTTGTGTCCGACTGTGTGCGACCCCATGAATTGCAGCATGCCAGGCCTCCCTGTCCATCACCAACTCCCAGAGTTCACTCAAACTCAAGTCCATCGAGTCGGTGATGCCATCCAGCTATCTCATCTTCTGTTGTCCCTTTTTCCTCCTGCCCCCAACCCCTCCCAGCATCAGAGTCTTTTGCAATGAGTCAACTCTTCGCATGAGGTGGCCAAAGTACTGGAGTTTCAGCTTTACCATCATTCCTTCCAAAGAACACCCAGGGCTGGTCTCCTTTAGAATGGACTGATTGGATATCCTTGCAGTCCAATGGACTCTCAAGAGTTTTATCCAACACCACAGTTTAAAAGCATCAATTCCTCAGGACTCAGCTTTCTTCACAGTCCAACTCTCTCATCCATACATGACCACTGGGAAAACCATAGTCTTGAGTAAACAGACCTTTGTTGGCAAAGAAGAGGTGGCAAGAATACACAAAACTGTACAAAAAAGATCTTCATGACCCAGATAATCATGATGGTGTGATCACTGACCTAGAACCAGACATCCTGGAATGTGAAGTCAAGTGGGCCTTAGAAAGCATCACTATGAACAAAGCTAGTGGAGGTGATGGAATTCCAGTTGAACTATTTCAAATCCTGAAAGATGATGCTGTGAAAGTGCTGCACTCAATATGCCAGCAAATTTGGAAAACTCAGCAGTGGCCACAGGACTGGAAACGGTCAGTTTTCATTCGAATTCCAAAGAAAGGCAATGCCAAAGAATGCTCAAACTACCGCACAATTGCACTCATTTCACATGCTAGTAGACCAACCTAGATAGCATATTGAAAAGCAGAGACATTACTTTGCCAACAAAGGCATACCTCAGTAGCATGCAAAATGAGTGCACTTGTCTGGCAGTTTGAACATCCTATGGCACATCCCTTCTTTGGGATTGGAATGAAAACTGACATTTTCCAGTCCTGTGACCATTGCTAAGTTTTCCAAATTTGCTGACATACTGAGTGCAACACTCTTAAGAGCATCATCTTTTATGATTTGAAATAGCTCAGCTGGAATTCCATCACCTCCACTAGCTTTGTTTGTAGTGATGCTTCTTAAGGCTTGATTTCACACTCCAGGATGTCTGGCTCTAGATGAGTGACAACCATTGTAGAAGAGAAAATCTTACCAAGAAATCACACTGGGGGATACATTGCATGAGAACATTTTAAAATTATTCTTCCGCAATGAGTAGAACTATCTCATAAATAACATATTATTTTTGGCTTATTTGCTATTTTAAAACTGTAGTTGTTGCTTTTTAGAACTTTTTGGCAAAAATCCATTATGACCTCTTTGAATTTGTACCTGGTACAAAGTACCTCCCAGTAACTTTGTAACTATCTGTTTCTGCTGATTTGCTAAAAATATAGTGACCTAAGATCAGTTCTGGGTGTTCATTGGAAGGACTGATGCTTAAGCTGAAACGTCAATACTTTGGCCACCTCATATGAAGAGCTGACTCATTGAAAAGACCCTGATTCAGGGAGGGACCGGGGCAGGAGGAGAAGGGGATGACAGAGGATGAGATGGTTGGATGGCATCACCGACTTGATGAACATGAGTTTGGTGAACTCCAGGAATTGGTGATGGACATGGAGGTCTGGAGTGCTGAGGTTCATGGGGTTGCAAAGAATTGGACACGACTAAGCAACTGAACTGCAGGATCATTTATCTCCTAATTACCCACAGCATAAATTGAGATCGAAAGACATTGCTTTGAAATCTATAATTCCATTATTTTGGAAAAGAAGGAAAGAAAGATGAGGCAGAACTGATGAAAGATAGAAACAAAGAGTGTACCTTTGACTTGAAACTAATATGTCTTTCTTTCCAAATTTTATTTATTTATTTTGATGATGCTGGGTCTTCATTGCTGCACAGGCTTTTCTCTATTTGTGGAAGAATGGGGGCTACTTCCAGTTGTGGTGCACAGGCTTCTCTTTCCAGTGACTTCTCTTGATGCAGAACACAAGGCTCTAGTTGCTCATGAGCTTCAGTAGTTATAGCACATAGGCTCAGTGATCACTGCTTCCAGGCTTAGGGCACAAACTAAATAGTTGTGGCACATGGCCTTAGCTGCTCTGAGGCGTGTGGGATCTTCCCAGACCAAGGATCGAATCCACGTCTCCTGCATTGATAGGTGGATTCTTTACCATTGAGCCACCAGGGAAGCCAGAAACTAATATGTCTTATATCTAAAAATATAGAAAGAGAATAATAGCAAATAATAAAGTTGTTTAACCTTAAAAAAATTTCCTAAAATTACTAAAGTCTTGGTTTAATCAAATGAATTCTTGTCTATCATTATCATATACTCTTCTTAAAGAAGAATGTATAGGAAATATTTTTTGATTTTCTACCAGTAATTAACACACCTGGGCATAACATCTATATTTGGCCATTTGAAAGAAATATGTATTGATATCAATCTGGTATGCATTGAATGCCGAAAAACCAACAGAAGATTCAAACACTGTCTCATAATTTATATTTGGATTAGATATTCACAATATATAGTCTTGTTAGGAATTTTTTAGAAAATAAGAAGTACAACAGACACAAGAAATGTTTGGAGGTCACAGAATAGGATTTTTTCCCCTTGAAGTTCTTTTATTTCAATCCTATAATCACATTTCTGAAGTCTTTAATATGCAATAGAGATTTCTCCCAATGAAGTAATGCTAATAGCTGATTTTCACTTTTCTCTGAAAATTTAACTGTTTATATCCACTGCTGAGTGCTCTCACTTGTATATGTAAATGGGGCATGCTATAATAAAAGCTGTTTTAAAAATTTAAAATTTTAATGGAAAACAATCGTCTGCCCTTTGGAGGTCCCTTTGCAGACATAAGCCGTTATATGATTACTATGTATATAAGAACAGTATACGCAACAATGACATTATATGTAGCCACAAAATTAAAAGATGCTTGCTCCTTGGAAGAATAGCTATGTCAAACCTAGACAGTGTTTTAAAAAGCATAGACTTTACTTTGCTGACAAAGGTCCATCTAGTCGAAGCTATGGTTTTACTAGTAGCCATTTACACATATGAGAGTTGGACCATAAAGAAGATTGAGTGCCGAAGAATTGATGCTTTTGAACTGTGGTGTTGGAGGAGACTCTTGAGAGTCCCTTGGACTGCAAGGAAATCCAACCAGTCCATCCTAAAGGAAATCAGTCCTGAATATTCACTGAAGGACTGATGCTGAAGCTGAAACTCCAATACTTTGGCCACCTGATGAAAAGAGCTGACTCATTGGAAAAGACTCTGATGTTGGTAAAGACTGAGGGCAAGAGGAGAATGGGGTTACAGAGGATGAGATAGTTTGATGGCATCACCAATTCGATGGACATGAGTTTGAGGAAACTCAGGGCGATAGTGATAGAGAGGTCTCACATGCTGCACTTCATGGGGTCTAAAAGAGTTGGACATGACTTAGTGACTGAACAATATACAACAAAGATACCATGAGAGAGCAAAGAGGAACAATTCTTGTTATATGAGCAACTGAAGTTTTATTAGTAAAAATAAGAAATATAGGATGTTAGGTATTATGTAGAAGAACGTATAATATTTCCTGCTATACTATGCAGCTGCCACTGCTAGGTCGCTTCAGTCATGTCCGACTCTGTGTGACCCCATAGACGACAGCCCACCAGGCTCCTCTGTCCCTGGGATTCTCCAGGCAAGAATGCTGGAGTGGGTTGTCATTTCCTTCTCCAATGCATGTATGCATGCTAAGTCACTTCAGTCATCTCTGACTCTTTGTGACCCTATGGACAGCAGCCCACCAGGCTCCTCTGCCCATAGAATTCTCTAGGCAAGAATACTGCAGTGGGTTGCCATTACCTTCTCTGCTGCTATACTATAGAGAGAAAAAAGTTGAAAATAGGTAAACAAAGATTTATAACACATCCTATCTTGGATTTGAATTGTTAACATTAAAATAAATACCACAAATACATCTATGATTTCTAATATGCTTCACCTATGATTAAAACACAAGTTTATTATCCTAAGCTGGTGTGTTTGGCCATTTTTATATAATAAAAGTGTAATTTTTGAACTATAATTTGGTTATATTTAAGACATGGAAACAAAGTAGACATACATTTAATATTTTAAATAATTGTTCAGTATTACATTGCATATTTTCACATGAAGTAATGAAGAAAATAAAAACGGAGCCAAGTGTGTTATCTCACGGAAATAACCTTTTTTAGTGCAGGGGGTGCCTACATTGCTTTGCATTCTTAAATGTTGTTTAGTAAAGGATGTCAGTCAAAAGACCCAAGTCAAAGGGAAAAATAGGAGCACAGCAGTCCTTTAGTTAGTTCCATGGGACAGGTTCTGTGGTACCTCAGTATGCATGAGCATTCTCAGTTGCTCAGTCACGTCTGACTCTGCAACCACAAGGACTGTAGCTTCCTCTGTTCTTGGAATTTTCCAGACTTGAATACTGAAGTAGGTTACCATTTTCTCCTCCAAGGGATCTTCCCAACCCAGGGACTGAACTCTCATCTTCTGCATTGGCAGGCAGGTTCTTTATCACTGAGTCACCTGGGAAGCCCTTAGTGGAGGTTTGTTTATATTGTACATTCATAAGATTTGGTTTCTTTTATGTTTCTGCACGTTTGGGTCTTTTATATTTCAGGACTGCAAGTTATGATTAGGATTCATTTCTTAAAAATGTGATAATGACATAGCTTTGGTAAGTATGTAATAATGTGACTAGCAGCTGTAAGGTGATATTAAAGTAAAATGATGCATTTTAAAACATTATATTATATGAATTACATTCCTCACACAGTGATCATATAAACTTTCATGTATAAAAAGCTGTTTACCTCTTAAAGAATATAGCCTGCTATAAAATAGTATTTGAATTTAAGTATCAAAACTGCAAATCTCTGTGAATAGAAAGATCCTAGACACAGTTCTGTTTCTTTTATAATTTCTCATCTTGAAATTTAATGCCATTTCCCACAACATGGATGCACCTAGAGATTGTCATCCTAAATAAAGTGCTGCTGCTGCTGCTAAGTCGCTTCAGTCGTGTCCGACTCTGTGAGACCCCATAGACCATAGCTCACCAGGCTCCTCTGTCCCTGGGATTCTCCAAGCAAGAATACTGGAGTGGGTTTCCATTTCCTTCTCCTAAATAAAGTGAGTCAAAGACAAATATTGTATCACTTATATGTAGAATCTAAAAAGTAATAAATGAGCTTATTTACAAAACAGGAGCAGACTCACAGGCATAGAAAACAAACTTAGGGCTACTAAAGGGGAAAGAGGAAGGAGGGATAAATTAGGAGTTTGAGATTAACAGATACACATTACTATATATAAAATGCGTAAACAATGACACTGTGAGCTAGGTGTGCTACCGTAATCAAGGTGACAGTAATTGGTAATTTCTCTTTACTTTTCTATCTTGAATTTAACCCAGCTACCCTCTCATCACATTTGGCAGAATATGAAATACTAGTAATTTCTCAGAGCCACCTTTCCAACACAAAGATTGGGATTAGGTAATTCAGGAAATGTGGAAGAACTTCAGTTGTTCGGTCCCTTATGGTCACTGATGAGGGGCTCAAGCCAAGTGAATCTGTTCCAAAGCAGGAGCCCCAGAAATGTTAATTTGTCAATGTCGTTGCTATGCCAGGTTGCTGACCCTTGGTCATGGCTCTTAAGAGTAAGGAGCATAGTGTTCAGATTGCAGGTATCTATTTTGTTCCTCACAGGTGCTCTGTGTTCTTTGGGTGCAATGAGGGAATTTTTTAAAAACGATATTTGCTTTTCTAGGAATCTTCTTACTTCCTCTTTAATCTTGACATTTAGTTCGCTTTCTTTCTGTAGTTAAATTATTCCCTCCTCTCTTGAAGTACTAAAGCCATTCTAGGATATCCCAGAACTCCAAATACTCCCTTCAGGTTCTAGGGAAGTCCAGATATCCAAGACCAAAAATGTGGCTGCTCCGAGGAGATGTAAGACATGAAAGAAAAAAAAAAATTGTTATGCACAATAAAAAGAACCAAATACAGTGTTTTCAGAATATTTTCTATGAAATTTAGTCAGCAAACATTGCTTACCTATTTTTGTCAGTAAGCAGTCAAAGTGAACAGTCTCAGGCCCTAACAAGGGAATGTCCTTTATAGAAAGAATGGTAACAATCAAGGAAGAAGGTTTATCAAAAATATGGAAAAGAGATGCAGAGGTATTCAGATTGTCATTGAAAGAAAACGCACCCTATCACCATCAGTTGGGTGATCTAAACAGTAGGCATTTATTTCTCATAAATGCCCCTTCGCAGTGGGAAGTCCAAGGTCAACCTGAAAGCATACAGTTTCTTACAGACAGCTGTTTCTCTCTGTGTGCTCACATGGCCTTTCCTCAGTGTGTGCTTCTAGAGAGAGTGCTCCTGTCCCTTTCTGTTCTTTCTTGTCCCTTTTTAAAAGTTACAGTTGATGTACAACATGTCAGGTGTACAACAGGGATTCAGTGTTTTTATAGATTATACTCCATTTAAATTTATTTTGAAATATTAACTATATTCCTTATGCTATACAATATCCTTATAGCTTATTTATTTTATAATTAGTATTTTGTACCTCTTTATCTTTTATCCAATTTTTCCCCTCCCTCGTAACTCTTCCCACTGGTATTCCACTGATATTTTGTTATCTATATCAGTGTGTCTATCTCTATTTTATCATGTATGCGGTAATATAAAGTATTTCCTTCTCTGCCTGACTTATTTCACTAAGCACAGTTCCCTCCAATTCCATCCATGTTGTTTCAAATAGAAAAATTTCATTATTTGACCCCATGGACTATAGCTTGCCTGGCTCCTCTGTCTGTGGAATTTTCTAGGTAAGAATATTGGAGTGGAGCTCTTCTTCAGGGGATCTTCCAGACCCAGGGATCAAACCTGCATCTCTTATGTCTACCTGTACTGACAATCAGATTCTTTACCACTAGTGCCACCTGGGAAGTACCCCCCACCACCATTAATTGACAGCTGAGTAATGTTCCATCTGGATGTATATATGTGTGTACACACACACACACACACATCTTCTTTATCAGTCCATCTGTTGATGGGCACTTAGGTTGCTTCCATATTTCAGTGATGGGAAATAATTCTGCTGTAAATGTTGAGGTGCATATGTCTTTTTGAATGAGTGTTTTTATTTTCTTTGGAAATATGCTAAGGAGTGGATACACCTAGGAGTGAATATACCAAGGGGTGGAGTTGCTAGATCTTATAGTAGTTCTATTTAGTTTTTCGAGAACCCACCATATGATTTTTCAGTGGCTGCACCGGTTTACATTGGTAGCTGCACTGGTTTACACTGGTAGCAACAGTGCACAACAGTTGCCTTTTGCCCAAGTCCTCACCAACATTTTTTATTTGTGGTCTTTTTGAAGATAGCCTTTCTGATAGGTGGGAGATGATATCTCACTGTGGTTGTTGATTTGCATTTCTCTAATGATTAATGATCTTGAGCATCTTTTCATGTGCCCATTGTTCATCTGTAGGTCTTTGGGAAAATGCCTATACTGGTCTTCTGCCCGTTTTTAAATTGTGTGTGTGTGTGTGTGTGTGTGTGTGTGTATATATTTGCTTTTGGGTGTTTGTTGTTGTTTGGCAGCGAGAAGCTTGCGGGATCTCATTTGCCCAACCAGGGCTTGCACCTGGGCTGTGACGGTGAAAGCCCATAACCTAACCACTAAGCCACCAAGAAACTGCCTGTTTTTTTATATTGAGTTGTTTGAGTTCTTTGTATATTTTATGTATTAGTGCCTTATCAGATAAATCATTTGTAGACACGTTCCTACTCAGTAGCTTGTCTTTGCATTTTGTCAGTAGTTTCCTTTGCTGTGCAAAATTTAATTAGAGTCTGCTTGTTTATTTTTGTTTTTGTTTGTTTTGCCTGAGAAGATAGAGTAAAAAATGTATTGCTACATCTTATGTCAAATTATGTTCTGCCTGTGTTTTCTTCTATGAGTTTTAAGGTTTCCAGTCTTATATTTAGCTCATCAATCTATTTTGAGTTTATTCTTGTATATTGTGTGAGAAAATGTTCTAACCTCATTCTTTTCCATGAAGCTGTTGACTTTTCCAAGCAACACAAGAAACTATTTTTCCAATTGTGTAGTTTGCATCCTTTATCATAAATTAATTGACTATTTGTGTGTGAGTTTTTCTAGCCTCTCTATTCTGTTGCACTGATCTGTGTGTCTGTTTTTTCCAATAGAATACTCTTTGGATTACTGTCAGTCAGTCAGTCAGTTCAGTCGCTCAGTCGTGTCCGACTCTGTGTGACCCCATGAATCGCAGCACGCCTGGCCTCCCTGTCCATCACCAACTCCTGGAGTTCACTCAGACTCACGTCCATCGAGTCAGTGATACCATCCAGCCATCTCATCCTCTGTTGTCCCCTTCTCCTCCTGCCCCCAATCCCTCCCAGCATCAGAGTCTTTTCCAATGAGTCAACTCTTCGCATGAGGTGGCCAAAGTACTGGAGTTTCAGCTTGAGCATCATTCCTTCCAAAGAAATCCCAGAGCTGATCTCCTTCAGAATGGACTGGTTGGATCTCCTTGCAGTCCAAGGGACTCTCAAGAGTTGGATTACTGTAACTTTGTAGTATAGTCTGAAGATGGGGAGTTTGACACCTGTAGCTTTGTTGTTTTTCTCATGGTTGCTTTGTCAGTTTGGGGTCTTTTGTGGTTCCATATAAATATTAGAATTACTCATTCTAATACTATGAAAAATGTTATGGATATTTTGATAGGGCTTACATTAAATCTTAAGGTTGCTTTGTGTGGTATGGACAGTTTAACATTATTCTTCCAGTTTAAGAAAATGGGGTATCTTCCCATTTCTTTTCATCATCTTCAGTTTCTTTCATCAGTGTTTTATAGTTCTCAGAGTATGGGTTCTTAATCTCTCCAAGGCCCTCCTTGAAGTTCCATAGCTCTGAATCTTGCAAATACATGAATTTTTCTTTAAACCATTATTTCTGACAAGAGCTTTAAAATATGTCATATATTGCTACTGCTGCTAAGTAGCTTCAGTCGTGTCTGACTCTGTGCAACCCCATAGACGGCAGCCCACCAGGCTCCTCTGTCCCTGGGATTCTCCAGGCAAGAACACTGGAGTGGGTTGCCATTTCCTCCTCCAATGCATGAAAGTGAAAAGTCAAAGTGAAGTCGCTCAGTCGTGTCCGACTCCTAGTGACCCCATGGACTGCAGCCTACCAGGCTCCTCCTCCATGGGATTTTCCAGGCAAGAGTACTGGAGTGGGGTGCCATTGCCTTCCCCAATGTCATATATTAAGTCCAAGCAATTATTATTTTTTTCTTCTAAGCATCACGTTCTCTCTTCCTGATCAATAGATACTACTGGACCTATGTGTTCAGAGATCACATTGCAGTGAAAAAATTCTTTTGGAATTACAAACCTTATTCGGTGGAAATCATCTAGTCATCTAATAGAGGAATGAAAAATAAATTATGATACATATTCAGCAGTTAAAATGAGTGAAATCTATCTTTATCTCAACATAGACATGTAAATGTCTAATGTTTAGTGAAATTCTTCTTCTGAGGAGACAAATACAGTTTTAGCTGCATGATGAATTTATGGACATTTTTTCTTTTTTTTTAAACTATTGTCAGTGTTCTCAATGTTTGAAATCTTTCACAATATTTTTTAAAGGAAAAATTAACCTCAATTTAATGTTTAGAATATTACCCCTCTACACAGGATAGGTATTTGACTTGGGAACTAAAATGTAGTCTCTTGAGCAAGGTCTGTCCATATGATTTGCCTTCTTCATATCACTAAATATTTATCATGCATGTTATAGTTTCTTTCTTTACTCATTCAACAAACATTCATCAAATTGTTGGTATAAAGATACCACATTGATAGTGCATGATCAGCATAGTTGTACTTATTAGTATAAACAAGCATTCACTAATTTAATAACATTTTGCCTTGAAAAATAACTTCAGTGAATCTCATTTTGTGTTAATTTTTCTGCTCAGTTTTAAAGATCTTAAATCACTAGTGCTTTGCTTAAAAATCTACGGCTGTTAGACAGTTTGCATAGAGTTTTGTTTTGTTTTGTTTTAGGGGAATGAGAAAGTTTATTTACAGAGATCAAAACAAAAGATAGGGAGTTGGTTCTCAGAAATAAATTATCAAGTGTCTGCTGCTGTTCCCAAACCCTGCCTCCTTCTCACTTGTAATCAAATCATATATATGTCTCATTACATATCAGTCACACAGGGTAATAATTGCTAAAATGAAGCTGTAATCAGAATTCCTGAGTACTTCAGTAAAGAGAATTTAATTTTTCTTCTGTAGGTGAAGGAATACTTTTCAAAAAGGACATTATTGGCCCTCAAAATCGGGGATGGTTTTAACAGGAAAGATAAAAGCTTTTATTTTTCCTCTGTTGTCATCGATGACGACATGAGCACTAAAGCAGAGAATGGATGACCTATTTCCTTATGGTTTTCATCAGGCCCTATTGTTTCTTCCCACCCTGCACCCCCGAGATTCTGCTATAAGTTAAAACTGACTTTGCTTAAAGCCCAGTCAAGAGTAACAATGTAAAGATGGATATCTGCTCCACTGGGATCATGCTTTGGGCTGTGCAAGTCAGAAAGAAGGAAAATTAGTCAGTATTTAACTGTGTTGAGTTCAGATTGACTTGTGAGTGACTAGACCAAGACCAAGTGAAGTCGCTCAGTCATGTCTGACTCTTTGCGACCCCATGGACTGTGGCCTACCACACTCCTCCATCCATGGGATTTTTCAGGCAAAAGTACTGGAGTGGGTTGCCATTTCCTTCTCCAGAGGATCTTCCTGACCCAGGGATCGAAGCCGGGTCTCCTGCATTGGAGGCAGATGCTTTACCATCTGAGCCACAAGGGAAGTACTTGTGACTACTTTTAGCTAACTTTTAATTTTCTTGAAGCCATGAATATGTGTGTGTTTGTGGTGATTAGAGTTGGCTGTGAGTGGTAGAGCCCTGAATGGTGATAACAGCTTATGCAGACTTCTTCAGGCCTGGCCCTACACCCCAACCAACTTGCTTCCCCCACCCTTATCCCCACACTTGGGCACTGAGGCAGAAAAAGAGATCTGCCTGTTAGGTAGATTGTCATTCTATCCTAGGCTTTTTTTCTTCTCATAGCTCTGTGAGGGTGGAATCATACCCCTTTCAAAGGCCTGGCTCAGTAATTCTGTCATTTCCACTGGAAAACACTTAAAGGACAGCTACTCAACAAGTGAGACTTTTGACTTTCTTTCAAAAAATTTAGTCATGATATACAATCTTGGGAGAGCTTCCCCATTCATACACCTAATATTACCAGTGTAGCAGGGAAGAAGGTGTTTTCTTATTTAAATATACTTAAAAAAAAACTATTGAAGAGTAATAATCCAGATAGTCTAAGTTAATTTATACCCTATCAATTAAAGCATACTTCCCCAAATTAATAATCATGATGATTTGGTTTTATTTTATGAAAACATAAGGAAAAATATGTAAAAACTAAGAAGGAAATGGTTCTAACAACTTTCCAATGAAGCACAATTGAAGAATGACAGAATAATTAACACATTTTTTTCACTGACAAATTATTATACTTAATTTTGTTGTAGAAATCTCAGCCTATGATAAAAATTTCTTAGCATATACTCATGATTACTCCTCTACACAAGATGAATTTTTTTTTCATGAAAGAGCAAATTTAATTTTGGCTCAGGGCGATAGGACTTGTTAATCATTCACTGTCAGCAAATTCAGATACAATTTTTGGAAAATGATGATGGTGTTCCGAAAGCTGCCTGGCAAACAGAAACCATCCCAGCGTTTTCAGAATAAACATATCAATATCTGACAATGCAGGCTCTTAAGACTCTCTCTGGCTTTGGTTTTAGAAAATTCTGTTAAAGCGAGCAATAGCCTTAGTCCTGGTCTCCCATGCATTCTAGGTAAATGCATTCACAGCAATAGCCTATGTGCCTTTTTTGGGGGAAGGAGCAAAAGCATGTCCTCTTTCTGATTTGAAAAGCAAGGATCTAGAGACCAGCATTTCCCTATCCCAGATCATCTACCCCTAACCAGGCAAAACTATTAAAGTATTTCTTCATTGAGAATTGGCAAATATTTTCTCTTTATAAAGGGCCTGACAGTGAATATATAGACTTTATAGGCCGTTTTGTCTGGGTCACAACTACCCAAAGATGTGTGCTGTTGTAGTGCAAAAGCAGCTGTTGACGATATGTAAATGAATTGGCAGGGCTATGTTCCAATAAAACTATTTACAACAGCACAATGTTGGCTGGCCAAGGTTTACTGACCTCTACTCTAGACAAATGGCTTGTCTTTTAGATCCTCTCTCAAGTTAGCTCTATAAACAATTTCCTACAAAAAAAAAAAAAGAGAGAGAGAAAAAATGAAGAATTCTTTACTACCCACATTTTACACTCTTTTTCCTAGATTAGATTTCCAGCTAACATGATAATATCAAGGTGGGAAGTATTGCTCACTCTGGCAAGCAATAGTCCCATGTTCTTTCTAGATGTGAATATGAGTTAAATTTGAAAAATAACAGTGAGATAAATCTAGCTCTCAGCAGGGGCTGCCAGGAAAAGTAAATGTTTGGTTCAAGAAGGAACTGGGAATAATCCTGAGAATAACTATTTTAATAGTTACTACTTAATGAACAACTCTATTAGGCATTGTATGAACATAACCTTATTTAATTTCAGAATTGCTCTTTCACATGAATATTGGGAGACCTCATTTATATGAAGAAAAGAGGACTTAATGATACTGAAGACTTGATTTTAATAAACCAGAGGGAGATGATGAACTTAGACTGTGTGTCCCTGAATTACAACAAATATGAAGTGAAGAGTAGAAAACTGTGCTATTCAAAATCTGACAGTGTCTGGGACCATGACAATAATTTATCTTACAGAGTCTATCAACCTAGCAAACAGCTGGGGCCAAGGACAGGAGTACTGATGGGAAAGGAATTTGTAAGCACTCTAAATTCAGAGGAAGAATCCAGCTCTATTAGTGACGAGACAGTTATGTAACAATTTTGGATAGTCCATGGGTTAGGATAACCAAGGGTCCCAGTTTGCCTATGACTAAAGAGTTTCTTGGAATCTGGGACTTTCAGTGGTAAAATCTGGGAAGTTCGTAGCAAACCGGGAAGGGTGTTATGGGTGTACAGGTGTTTGGGACTTACTAGAAGCTCATGAGCAGTGCTGTGCTAAAGCTGGTTCACAAGCACTTTTGAGAGCAGATTGTTAAATTTTTAGGAACTTTGCAAGCCATTTTTAAAACAACTATCATTAAAAATTAAATTATAGAAGTTATAATTAACTCAAAAGTTACTGCTTTCTGATTTTAGGGTGGTTTTCTCTCATCTATGATTGTGAAGTTATTTGTATTCATTGCATCAATCCATTTGGTAGTTCTTGTTGTTCAGTCACTAAGTCATGTCTGACTCTTTGTGACCCCATGGACTGCAGTATGCCAGGCTTCCCTATCTTCACCATCTCCTAGAGCTTGCTCAAACTCATGTCCATTGAGTCAGTGATACCATTCAACCTGCTCAAACTAATGTGCATTGAGTTGAGGATACCATACAACCATCTTGTCCTCTACCCTTTCTCCTCCTGCCTTCAATCTTTCCCAGTCTTCTCCAGTGAATCATCTCTTTATGTCAGATGGCCAAAGTATTGAGCTTCAGCTTCAGCATCAGTCCTTCCAATTAATATTCGGGGTTGATTCCCTTCAGGATTGACTGGTTTGATCTCTTTGCAGTCCAAGGGACTCTCAAGAGTCTTATCCAACATCACAGTTCAAAAACATCAATTTTTTGATGCTCAGCTTTCTTTACATTCCAACTGTCACATTTGTACATGACAACTGGAAAAACCATAGCCTTGACTCGGTGGACATTTATTGGCAAAGTAATGTCTCTGCTTTTTATATGCTGTCTAGGTTTGTCATCGTTTTTCTTCTAAGAAGCAAGTGTCTTTTAATTTCATGGCTGCAGTCACCATCTATATAATTTTGGAGTCCAAGAAAATCAAGTCTGTCATGGTTTCCACTGTTTCCCCATCTATTTGCCATGAAGTGATGGGACCAGATGCCATGATCTTAGTGTTTTGAATGTTGAGTTTGAGGCCAGCTTTTTCACTATCCTCTTTCACCTTCATCAAGAGACTCTTTGGTTCCTCTTGGCTTTCTGCCACTAGGGTGGTGTCATCTGCACATCTGAGGTTATTGATATTTCTCCCAGCAATCTTGATTCCAGCTTGTGCTTCATCCAGCCTGGCATTTGGCATGAGATACTCTGCATATAGGTTAAATATATAGGTTAAATATATGTTACATAAGCAGGATAATAATATACAGCCTTGATGTACTCTTTTCCCAATTTGGAACCAATGTCTTGTTACATGTCCAATTCTAACTGTTGCTTCCTGACCTGTATAAATAGGTTTTGCAGGAGGCAGTTAAGGTGGTCTGGTATTCCCATCTCTTTCAGAATTTTCCACGGTTTGTTGTGATCCACACAGTCAAAGTGTTTAGTGTAGTCAATGAAGCAGAAGTAGATATTTTTCTGGAATTCTCTTGCTTTTTCAGTGATCCAACAGATGTTGGCAATTTGATCTCTGGTTCCTCTGCCTTTTCTAAATTCAGCTTGTACATTTGGATGTTCTCAGTTCATGTACTGTTTAGGCCTAGCTTGGAGGATTTGAACTTACTTTGCTAGCATGTGAAATGAGTTCTATTGTGCAGCAGTCCTGTGGCCACTGCTGAGTTTTCCAAATTTGCTGGCATATTGAGTGGAGCACTTTCACAGCATCATCTTTTAGGATTTGAAATAGCTCAGCTGGAATTCCATCACTTCCAATAGCTTTGTTCTTAGTGATGCTTCCTAAGGCCCGCTTGACTTTGCACTTCGGGATGTCTGGCTGTAGTGAGTGATTACACCATCATCTCTGGGTCATGAAGATCTTTTTTGTATAGTTCTTCTGTGTATTTTTGTCACCTCTTCTTAATATCTTCTGCCTCTGTTAAGCCCATACCATTTCTGTCCTTTATTGTTCTCATCTTTGTATGAGATGTTCCTTTGGTATCTCTAATTCTCTTGAAGAGATCTCTAGTCTTCCTTATTTTATTCTTTTCCTCTATTCCTTTGCATTTTCACTTAGGAAAAAATACGGAAAAATTGTGGGTAACTGTATCTTTTCCCAACCAACTGTGATTCAATGACATCATGCTATACGCTTGAAATGGGAAGAAAGGTGCTTTGTTTTTTCTCTAGAAAATGACAGGGACAATGTTAATAATGCAGATTAAACTTCCTAGTGCATAGTGTCTATAAGTGTTACATTATGTATTGTTGCTATTCAGTCTCTAGGTCATATCCAACTCTTTGAGACCCAATGGACTGCAACACACCAGTCTGCACTGTCCTTCACTATCTCCCAGATTTTGCTTAAATTCATGTCAATTGAGTTGATGATGCTATCTAACTATCTCATTCTCTGCCACCTCCTTCTCCTTTTGCCTTCACTCTTTCCCAGCATCAAGGTCTTTTTTCAATGAGTCGGCTCTTTGCATCAGGTGGCTAAAGTATTGAAACTTCAGCTTCAGCATCATTCCCCTTCCAATGATTATTCAGGGTTGATATCTTTTGGGATTGGCTGGTTTGACCTCCTTGCAGTCCACAGGACTCTCAAGAGTCTTCTCCAGGCCCACAATTCGAAAGTGTCAGTTCTTCAGCACTCAACCTTCTTAATGATGCAGCTCTCACATCTGTACATGACTCTAAGAAAAACCATAGCTTGACTGTATGGACCTTTGTCAGCAAAGTGATGTCTCTTCTTTTTAATATACTGTCTATATTTGTCATAGTTTCTCTTATAGCACACACAAAAAAGAGGAAATGTTATTCAGTATTTGAGAACTCTTCAGCAAACAGTAGCTTACATCATTGACAAATGAATGAAGTTCCAACATGTATATTATTTCACTTTCATTTTACTCATTAAAGAAAAATATCAAGCAACATTCATGTTGCAACTACACTGGTTCATCAATTGAAGCTATAAATTGGCAACAATTTTAAGGGGTTGGAAAAAATCAACTAAAACATTCTGAGAATTAATTGTCTATATGGACATTACAATGATGAATATATTTTAGTACTGTAGATTGTGTGCTTCATATCCTTTACATTAGTACACTTTTGTAATATTCCTCTATAAACCGATATCTGTAGGTCTATAGCTATGTATCTTTTCCCCCAGAGAGCTAGTTGTTAACTACTGACTAGCATACTACTGCTCATAAATTCAGAAATGTATAGTAGCAGCAAGAAAAACCCAGACTCTAATAGCTGGTGAGTTTGAGTTTGTACTATCTGCTTTATTCAAAATGTGTGTAGCTGTGCCTGTGTCTGGCATTACACATGTCTGAGAAGAAAGGGTCTTGTAGAGAAAGTCCTGACAGTAAATAACATAAGAGACAGCATTCTTTGTGTTACTCATGGTCCTCTTTCTCCCCAGATACATAATTATATTCTGAAGTGGTACTTAACTGACTGAAAGGCTTCTGTGATTATATCCCTTTATGCCACAGTATAGGCCACTTAGAATGTAAGTTCTATAAAAAGAGAGATCAAGATTATTTTTTTCCTTACAAAATTCACAAGATACACAGATTCTCAGCACCTATGCATTGGGTGCAGGAATACATAATTGAATGAGTAAATTCAATTTCATTATCCCTTCTTCATGTTACAGCCAATGATGTCTCATTTCCTAAGACTTATTTAAGAGGACAGGGTATCAATAATATTACCGTTATTATTTTCCTCTCAAATTAAAGCGAGGCTCCCTTCCAACCTGTAAGGACAGAGCCAGGAGCTTGGTCTGGGATTGGAAATGTCCTGCTTTGAGAATAACATTTCTTTGCACTTTTGTATTTACCCTTAAAATCTTTGCATTTTTCTCCAGAGAGTGACACATTTTATTACCCTAATATATCCATCAAGAGGTTTTTATAAAGTACATTAAGTTTTTCTCTGTAAATCTTTGAATAAGACTCATGTTCTAATTAAATATGCTTTGCTTGTCCTATAAGAACTTATGCTCATATACTTGACACATACTCCAAAGTTTAATGTAACTCAATTTGAGAAGCTTTACACAACTAATATTAAAATCCTCTCTGAATAATTTATGCAAGTAATAGAATATTATTCTGAAAGTCTTGTATTTTAGTTAAAAACATAAGCCAATAGATAGTTCTTCTTCTATTACTATTAAAGACCAAAACATTAATAAAAATATAAAATATTGTAATGAAATGTCTATATCTTAGGGTATTTAAGGACCCAACTGTGAATTATATTATGTTTTAATTTATTCAAAGAAATTAATTATAATATCCTGAGGGGGTTAATTAGTTATCTATTAAAAGAACATTTTACATTCCTTGAATGCTTTATATTATTTTATTATTTACTCAGTAGCTTAGAAATTTAAACAACTAAAGAAAGAGTATGATATAAAGTTACTATGACAATATATTCCAGAGCCAGTTACTGACATTTTTGATGATGAAATTAAGCAATATGGCTGTAATACTCTTAGGCTCTTGTCAATTTAGTAATCGTGATTTTCTAAATGATTTTTGGCAGCAAGTTGTGCCAAGAATAGTAGACATCATCACAAACACAAGTGGCCTATATTATTTCTTGGCAGAAATTTTCTTTTTCTCCTTTAACTTGCTTGTGTTAGGTTGTAGGCAACTATATCATTTAGGGCATCTCCATACTATCCAGCAGAATTCCCCCTTAAACATGTTTTAGAGGACTGTTAATTTTCTTGTGTGTTTTTAAGGCACAAGAATTAATAATGTCTCAGAATCACAGGACCTACTGAAGCTCAAAGACATAAAACTGTCCTAAGCTCACTGATGAGTCCATATGTATGATTTTTAAATTACATTAAAACTGGATAAGCATGTTTTAAAGTGTTAGTTGCTCAGTCATGTCCGACTCTTTGTGACCTCATGGACCGTAGCTGCCAGGCTCCTCTGTCCATGGGGATTCTCCAGGCAAGAATACTGGAGTAGGTTGCCATGCTCTCCTCCAGGGGATCTTCTCAACCCAGGAATCAAACCCAGATCTCCCTCATTGCAGGCAGATTCTTTAACCTCTGAGCCACCAGAGAAGCTCTTTTCATAATTCACCTGACTTTTTTTTGACTGAAAGTTGCCTGGAATCGTTTGCCCCATAGGATGAGTGAGAAATACCATCAACTCTCAAATAAATTACCCAGAAAATACTGAAAACACTGTGAACCAATAATCTGTTAGTTTAGAGCAATTTCAACAAATGACATGAATTTTCAACTAGAAACAAATTGGTTATGAAAATTAAATGTAAGTTTAAACCTCTTTTGAAAAATATTGAAAAACAACAGTCCTCTCCATTTCTTTCTAAATACCCAGTCCTAGGGCTTCCCTGGTGGCTCAGTCAGTGAAGAATCCATCTGCAGTACAGTAGACCCAGGTTTGATCCCTGGGTCAGGAAGAACTCCTGGAGAAGGAAATGGCAACCCACTCCAGTATTCTTGCCTGGAGAATCCCAAGGACAGACGAGCCTGGCAGGTTACAGTCCATGGGATCAGAAAGAGTCAGACACGAAATAGTGACTAAACCACCACCACCACTCATTCCTAATGAAAACCTCAGAGGCAAGATATTTATACAATGACTTCTGTAAATTATAAATAAATCTCTCTTTCCAGAACTATTTGTAGAATCACTGAAAGAGATATATAGAATCTGGATAAGCCACTTACTTTTATTTATTTTTAAAATTAATAGACTTTACTTTTTAGAGTAGTTTCAGAGTTTAGAATTATGTATTTACACACTGGTTATACTTTATTTCTGTGGCTCAGAGGTTAAAGCGTCTGCCTGGAATGTGGGAGACCCGGGTTTGATCCCTGGGTCAGGAAGATCCCCTAGAGAAGGAAAATGGCAACCCACTCCAGTACTCTTGCCTGGAGAATCCTATGGAGATAGGAGCCTGGTAGGCCACAGTCCATAGGGTTGAAAAGAGTCGGACATGACTGAGAGATTTTACTATACTTTGTAGAAAACCAATTTTTTTGGTGTTTTTTTGTTATTTTTGCCTCTTTGAAACTAACACTTAGAACTACTAAAATGATTTGTGAAGATTTTTTATTTGTAGCATCTGCTGTTATTTTCCCTAAAATTAGTTGATATTGCCAGGACCCTTTTTTTCTGTTTACCATCACCATCCGACCATCACTGGAAACTCAGAAAAAGCTGATAATTTGCAAGAAATGTCACAAAAGAAAATCACAGCACCTTTGAAGCTGCCCTAATCCACTTAAATAAAATTCACACTTTCTGATTCTGAAATGTTTTGCCCGGAGCCTTGCCAAAGCCAGAACACAGTGAAATCTGTCTAAATTTAATGTGATGTTTATAAAAGTAATGTGATGTTTCTTAGCAATTGATAAGCAGAGAAATATTTGCAATCAACTTTTAAAAATGCATATATTTCTATACTTACAAGATTCCTCTGAGAAACACATAAATGAAACATTTAATTATTTATTTAATTATGTGTTTGTGTTTATGTGGGAGAGAAAAAGAGGGAAATAGTATTTGTATTATCTATAAATAATCTTAATGATTGTCTTTTCATATAATATTTTCAATAACAGAATTAAGACTAAGTTTTTACAATAAAATTCTCTTTTGGAAGGTATATTACTGTTTTTTCTAACTAGTTAAAAATATTGAAAAATTTAAGTAATGCTTGATTTCCAAAATTTAAACAAAATTCAAAGCAAATGCTGTCAAATTTTATTAATATATTATAAAATTAGCATACCTCAAGGAAGAAATGATTAATGTTCCTTAGCTCCAAACTTCTTATGGAACCCTGTTCTTCACTGTGACTCTTTCAGCTCTAGATTCAACTCTATCTAGGCCTTCCCCATTTTTGTCCTTTCTTACACTCTCCTGCTTCTACTCGTTTGAGACTTCTTCAACTTTGTCATAAGAAACACTTTCATCAACGTAAAGAAAAATATACAACATAAAAGTTGTGAGTTAAGTTTTACTCAGTAATCTTATGAGGCCCAGGAAACAGCTTCTCAGTAAATTTAAGAAAACTGCTTCAAAGAACTAGGGGAGTAATGTGTGTGTATGTTTTTTTTTTTTTGGAAAATACATGTTATATAATATACATTTTATTAAAAGATTACTACTAAGCACAAAGAATAGATATCTCAATTTAATGATTATAATGATTTTCTATGTATTGGAAGATACAAGAATTTGGAGAATTCTTCCTTAGATATGCTTTTCAACTACCTCGGGGTCTGTATATACAAAGCACAGAAAGTTTAATCCCATTGTTCATCTTGAATTTACCTCGGATTGCACTGGTGGTGGAGATGGGAGACTGCAGTGCATTATGACATAACCATTTGTGTAATGGAATGACGAGTCACACTGTTATTTTGTTTACAGTTGCCCCTCTTTTGGTCTTAAATTTGACTAAGGTTTAGGAGACATTTCATCACCAATTTTCCTATGGCATTAGAAAGGTTTATTCCTAAATCAGGGGAGAATTTAGTTGATAGGCCATCCATCTGCTGTATTTGGATTAAGCCCTGTTAATAACCTAAAAATGCTCTAAATCCTATCTTACTAGTGTTTTATGATCCAGAAATGTTGTCTCTTTATGCTTCTTCCCATGTATACAGTTGTCCTATTGCAATTTTATATACAGCTATTTGTTGTTGTTCAGTCACTAAGTTGTGTCTGACTCTTTGATCCCATGGCCTGCATCTTGCCAGGCTTCACTGTGCTTGAGTATTTTCCAAAGTTTGCTCAAACTCATGTCCTTTGAGTTGGTGATGCTATCTAACTGTCTCATCCTCTACCGCTCCTTTCTCTTTTTACCTTCATTCTTTCCCAGCTTTGGGGTCTTTTCCAATGAGTCAGCTATCCACATCAGCAGATGAAGAATCTGACAGCAATGCAGGAGACACAGAGGGAGGAAATGACAGTCCTCTCCAGCGTTGCCTGAAAAATCCCATGGACAGAGGAGCCTGGTGGGCTACAGTCCAGAAGCTCTCAAAGAGTTGGACTGTAATATATACATTATAGACATAGTCATATATAGTCCAACTATATAGTCTATATACAACTATGCAATCCATATAGAGCTATATGTGTGGTCAATGACTTCAAGATGTTTAGCCATCATTGATTTTGTCCAAGACCTAGTTACACAATAGATAATGCAAGAAACAACAGTTCTGTCTTACAAAATTGACAAAATTGCTAGTAGTGTTAATGAGATCATAACTAGAGATTTAAACCATGAGATTTCAGAACCAAACCAGCTCCTTAAAAGATCAAAAAATCACCAAGACTAGGAAGTGAATCACTGCAGGCAGAAATGTTTCCATGTGGGTCATTAAATGGGTCATATCAGAATATTCATCTGGTGTAGAGCACAGCAATTAGTTTGAATTGTGGTGCTGATGTCTCCTTGAGTTGCTGTTAAGGATATTAAGGGCCATGGAATTTTGTAATACTGCTTTCCTTATCATAAAGACATCAGAATTCAGTAAGTAGGTTAATAGCCTGATTACTATCATTTAAGGCCTGTTGGGTGAATTTTATTAAGACTTTGATGTGGGCAATTACATCTTTCAATTCTACAGAAGGCAAAATTAAAAATAGCTAACTGCTAAATGGTCATACACATGGAATACAGAATTCTTGATCCATCAGGCTTGTACTAAAGGTAAATTTGTTGGAGTCATATCTGAAGTGGCACACTTGTTGTTTCAAACTCAAGGGAATCCTAAGGTGTATCTTCCTATGCATAGTGGTGGAAGCCAGGGCAACAAAGCCACTGAGTTCCTTTAGGTGTAACCTGGTATATCTAACCCTGGTGATCTAACCCAGTCTGTTCCATACTGACTGCTTTCTTTAAGGGAAATGACATATTGGTGTTTTCATAAAGCATCAGACTAATCAGAGGATGAGATTGTTGGATGGGATCACTGACTCAGTGGACATGATTTTGAGCAAACTCCGGGAGATGGTGAAGGACAGGGAAATCTGAAGTGCTGCACTCCAGTTCAGTTTAGTTCAATTCAGTCCCCAGTCTTGTCTGACTCTATGCGACCCTATGGACTGCAGCATGCCAGGCTTTCCAGTCCATCTTAGAGCTTGCTCAAATTCATGTCCATCAAGTCGGTGATGTCATCCAACCATTTCATCCTCTGTCATCCCCTTCTACTCCTGCCTTCAATCTTTCCCAGCATCAGGGTCTTTTCTAAGGAGTCAGATCTTCACATCAGGTGACCAAAATACTGGAGTTTCAGCTTCAACATCAGTCCTTCCAATGAATATTCAGGACTGATTTCCTTTAGGATTGACTTGTTTTATCCCCTTGAGGTCCAGGGGACTCTCAGGAGTCTTTTCCAACACCACAGTTCAAAAGCATTAATTCTTTGGCACTCAACTTTCTTTATAGTCCAACTCTCACATCTATACATGACTACTGGAAAAAAAACATAGCTTTGACTAGATGAACCTTTGTCAGCAAAGTAGTCTCTGCTTTTTAATACACTGTCGAGGTTGGTCATAGCTTTACTTCCAAGGAATAAGCATCTTTTCATTTCATGGCTGCAATCACCATCTGCAGTGATTTTTGAGCCCCCCAAAATAAAGTCTGTCACTGTTTCCACTGTCTCCCCATCTATTTGCCCTGAAGTGATGGGCCCGGATGCCATGACCTTAGTTTTTTGAATGTTGAGTTTTAAGCCAGCTTTTTCATTCTCCTCTTTCATTTTCAAGAGGCTCTTTAGTTCTTCTTTGCTTTCTGCCATAAATGAAGTGAAGGTTGGTTTGAAAAAAAACTACAGCTTCTTTCTTCTAGTGTACATTTTCTAAGGGGCATCCAAACAGCCTGGGAGAGGTACAATCTACAAAGATAAGCCAGAAAATAAGGATTAGATCTGTTAGGTGAGGTGAAGTTGCTCAGTCATGTCCAACTCTTTGCAACCCCACGGACTGTAGCCTACCAGGCTCTTCCATCCATGGGGTTTTCCAGGCAAGAGTACTGGAGTGGGTTGCCATTTCCTTCTCCAGAGGATCTTCCCAACCCAGGGATCGAACCCAGGTCTCCCGCAGTGTAGGCAGACACTTTACCATCTGAGCCACCAGGGAAGTCTAGATCTAGTAGACAGAACTACAATTACTCTTAATCCTGTTAATTAAATTTCCCATACAGTATAAGCCTAAATAAGGAGTCTTCTAATACCACCTTAACTTAAGTGAGAAGCAAGGAGGCTTACCTAGTCTTTACTATTAATTTTTAGATATTACATCATTAACATTTTCACAGAATCAAATTTCCTCTTGAAACAAGTCATCACACTCTTTTTAGATCTTTTTCCAAGGGTTTCTGTATTTGTCTCATATTTTCATTTCTTCTACACCATGAACTGTAGCCCACCCAGGATCCTCTTTCTATGGGATATCCCAGGCATGAATACTGGAGTGGTTTTCCATTTCTTTCTCCAGGGGATCTTCTCACCCAACTCAGGGATTGAACCTGTGTCTCCTGCATTGGCAGGTGGGTTCTTTAACACCGAGCCACAAGGAAGGCCATTCAGTTGTCTAATTTTCTCTAAATTGATGCTCTCCACCTAAGATTATTTTGATCTATCCTACTATTTCCTTGGCTAATTCTTCAAACTGTGCTCTTGCTTGCCTGCTATTATGCACTTTAAGAAAATCTGTTCTATCACTTTGTCTTATCTCTTCATTAATTCTTCCTTCTATGATATAGTGATTCTCAGAACTTTGCTATCCTAAAAATTTAATCACAGGTATAAGTGATAGAAAGACCAGAACCAGAGAAGAAAAGATTTCATTATGTTGATGTTTGTATGGTATGGCTGGATATATATTTCATGTCACCAATTAACCTTATGACCTAAAATCTTATATATCTACATATGAATATATTTTGTAGGTTTGGGTAATTTTTCATTAATCAAAGTTATCTGTTTGGCTTCATTTTTTTTCAATAAAAGCATGTAGATGTAAAATTTGAAGGAACAAAATATTTCAGCTTTACAAGCTCCATTGAGTTGTTCTCTGCTATACCATAAAGACAGATGCCACCAAAATCTTTCCTTTACAAACTGTATCAGAAGAAAGGATTTAGATTGAGAAAAAGATAAATCTGTTTCTGAATATGACTCTGTCAATTAACCTTAATATATTTGTCCTTTTATATCCACTAATTCCTGTGCAATATGGAAATATATAGATCTGATGCAGGGGCCTTCATCAGAGCTGTTTTTCATTTGACAACCCTGCTATCAGTTTACTTATTTGGGATATCTTCTTTGAGTTTTGCTGTGTTTGGTCCATTAATATTTTTAGATTTCATAATGATACAGGCAAAGAAAAGAAAATGGAAATTCTTTTTATTATAGAGCCTTCAAATAAAAAATTGAAAACAATTTCTATGTTGCTTGTAGGTATAAACTTAAATTTGGAAAACTAATTATCCAAGGACACTAATTATATCATTATCTTTCATAAATTTTCTTTAGCTTTTAATTTTTCAAGTCAAATATTGGGCCAATTTTTAAAAAGGATTCCATTTTTTTTCTAGTTGAATTTTAATAGGCCTTTGGTTAGTAGCAAGCTTATAAGGCTTTGTGTGTATGGTGTGTGTGTGTGTGTGTGTGTGTATGTGGTGGGGAAGCTATTTAACAAGCTCTGGGGCCAGCACTATGCTTGTAATTTTGAATTCACAGATTATGGCACAGATATTTTCTTCAATAGAAAAGATGCTCTGGATAGAGTTCAATAATACACCAAATACTTCAGAAAAAAAGATATAATCCTCTGTCTTTGCTGTAAATTTAACAATTTATCAAACTATTAGGGTTACTTCAAAAGGTAAACTGATTTTATCTTTAAAATGGCATAAGGGAAATGATTGATGCTAGTATATATAGAGCTGAGTTCCATGTACTCTCTCCCTTAGGGCAAAGGGAAATCTGTACTATAAAATCCTTAGAGTGGAGACATCACCTGTAAAGGTAATTGAGTGTGTGGAGTGAATTCAAAGGAAGAAAGAGAAAGACAAATAGTGTATGGGCACATGAGATAAAGAGTTGAGATTGATATATTTGTGAGAAGCAGGAGCAAATATTATGACATTGAAGGTTTTAATATATAAAGACAGAGTTAGAAACCCCAGTTTTAGGAAAAGTTATTTAACACATGTTTCTGAGTATATATTTTTTTAATCTGTAAAATATAAGTAATAGGTTTGCTGTGATGATTTATAAAAATAAGGATTTTGCATCATCTTCTTTGTGGGTTTATGGAAAGTACAATTGAGAAGAGTGGCCCAAAATCATTTTGGGCACAGTAGGGGGGATTGAAGTTTTGGAGCAGCTCTCTGTGTTGTAAATATTTATATTTTACATTTTTAGATACTTCACAGTTCTTCATCAACTGTCATTAAATTTATGTGTGTTTTCCAAAGACAGCATGAGTCATCTCTAATTCATTGTTTCTTCTTGCTTGAATCCAATTATCCTTTCCTCTTTTACTTTGATTGAAGGCTCACTACATCATAAGCAGGTGAGGGTATTAAGAGAATTTCATAAAATGCTTCCTTTTATCTTTTCTCTAAATTTTTATGAAAACACTATTTTGGGCCAGATGGAAAATCAATGAGAAAGTCAACAAGTGAGCGAAGCAAATGTGAGACAACAGTTATCTTGATCTGAGATAACCTGTACTGTTTCTAGGGGAATAAGAATATAATATGCAAAAAAAAAGTAGAAAGTGAAGGAATACATTTGTGTAGATTATGTTAATGAAAATCATATTTTTAGGAAGCAAGATTTTTATTAAGGTCTTGTGAATTTCCTTTTTGGTTTAAATTTTAACTATATGTTGTTCCATTTAACATATAGTCTTTTTCAGTTATATTCTTAAGCTATGTGTTAAAGAAAATAGTACAAAAGTTATAATTTCTAATTTTTTCAATGTTATTAATTTATAAAACCCAGATTATGTAAGCATACTATTTTTTTCTTTACTGACAATAAAATACTTTCCTTTTAAATTAAATATCAATTGAGAAAGTAGATATTCACCATTTGTCATCACAGAAGGATATAGTGTATGGCTAAGAAGGCAGTGGTAGAGAATATTGATAACTTATTTTCATAATTATTGCAAAAAAGATTATCTGACTCCATAGTATTGATGTACACTTTTAAACTCTGCTCTCTGATCCAATTATTATGAAAATGATGTTATATGTTATTGTTATAAGTTGCATATATCTTTGTCTACCAGTAAGAAGATATTTATACTATAATTATAGGATTATTCTCCCTCTAAAATTTACTTACTAATCTTAGAATAGTTTCAATTACTTTTTCTATTAATCTTGAAAATGGAACTGAATTTTAATGTTTTTTTATTGAAGGAGAATTGCTTTACAATATTGATTTCATTTCTGCCATGCATCAACATGAGTTAGTACCACCCTCCCACCTCCCACTCTTTCCTGCCCCTTTAGATTGTTACAGAGCCCCAGTTTGATTTCCCCGAGTCATACAGCAAATTTCTATTGGCTGTCTATTTTACACATGCTAGTATATATGCTTCTATGCTACTCTCTCCATTCATCTCCCTCTGTCCTTCCCCTAATCTCACCCTTGTCCACAGTCTGTCCTCTATGTCTGTGTCTCCACTGATGCCCTGAAGATAGGTTCATCAGGGCCATCTTTCTAAATTCCATATATATGCATTAATATACAATATTCGTTTTTCTCTGTCTGACTAACTTCACCCTGTATAATAGGCTCTAGGTTCATTTACCTCATTAGAACTGAGTCAAATGAATTTCGAAAAAGGAACTGAATTTTTTGGGGCAAAATGGCTCAAACCATAGGTAAGAATGATGAAGCAAACTCAATTTTCCTCTTCCTCAACTCTCCACTGGTGTTTCACTATCTCTCACTCCAGATATAGTCATTTAGATTTTACCTCTTTATTCAGTTTTACTATTTTTCCATTAGAACTTTCAAAATTTAGTCAGGGTATTATTCATCATTGTGTAATATCATTACTACTACTCTTTGAAGCAAGTTGATTGGATTGACTTTTTTTTTTTAATTTAATTTTATTTTTTAACTTTACAGTATTGTATTGGTTTTGCCATATATCAACATGCATCTGCCCCAGGTATACACATGTTCCCCATCCTGAACCCTCCTCCTTTCTCCCTCCCTGAGAAGGTAGGATGATTTGGATTGGCTTTTAATATTAAAAAATACTTCTGTCAAAACTCATTTTAGGATAAAGTATAACTAAAATCTACCCTAGGTTAAATCATTTAAGATGCTGCAGCAAATATGGTTTTATAGGACATTTGTTTCTTGGTATAGACTGGCTCAAATGTCATAGATTTATCTCTGTGATTGAACCGATCATGAAAATGAGTATAAACAATGGATTAAATAAATATTCAAATTGATATTTTATCTTTAGATGTAATGCTCAAAATCCTTCAAGCTAGGCTTCAGCAGTAAGTGAACCAAGAAATTCCAGATGTACAAGCTGGATTTAGAAAAGGCAGAGGAACCAGAAATCAAATTGCCAACATCCAGTGGATCATAGAAAAAGCAAGGGAATTCCAGGAAAACATCTCCTTTTGCTTCATAGACTACAGTAGAGCTTTTGACTGTATGGATGATAAGAAACTGGAAAATTCTTAAGGAGATGGGAATAGCAGACCACCTTACCTGCCTCCTGCAAAACCTGTATGCCGGTCAAGAAGCAACAGTTAGAACCGGACATGGAACAATGAACTGGTTTAAAATTGGGAAAGGAATACATCAAGGCTGTATATACTGTCACCCTGCTTATTTAACTATGCAGAGCACATCATGTGAAATGCTGGGCTGGATGAAGCTCAAGTTGGAATCAAGATCACCAAGAGAAGTATCAATAACCTCAATATGTAGATGACACCATGCTAATGGCAGAAAATGAAGAGGAAATTAAGAGCCTCTTGATGAGGGTGAAAGAAAAGAATGATAAAGCTAGCTTAAAACTCAGCATTCAGAAAACTAAGATCATGGCATCTGGTCCCATCACTTTGTGGCAAACAAATGGGGAAAAAATGGAAACTGTGAGAGACTATTTTCTTGGGCTCCAAAATCACTGTGGATGGTGACTGCAGTCATGAAATTCAAAGATTCTTACTCCTTGGAAGAAATGCTTTGACAAACTTAAACAGCATATTAAAAAGAAGAGACATCAGTTTGCCAACAAAGGTCCATATAGTCAAAGCTTTGGTTTTTCCAGTAATCACGTATAGGTGTGAGAGTTGGATCATAAAGAAGGCTGAGTATGAAAGAATTGATTCTTTCAAACTTTGGTCCTGGAGAAGACTCTTGAAAGTCTCTTGGACAGCAAAAGATCAAACTAGTTAATCCTAAAGGAAATCAACCCTCTATTCATTGGAAGGAATGATGCTGAAGCTGAAGTTCTAACACTTTGGCCCACTTGATGCGAAGAGCTGACTCACTGGAAAAAGACCCTGATGCTGGGAAAGATTGAAGGCAGCAGGAGAAAGGGACTACAGAGGATGAAATGGCATCATCAGCTCAACGGACATGAGTCTGAGGAAACTCCAGGAGATAGTGGTGGACAGGGACTCTCGCATGCTGCAGTCTTTGGGGCTGTGAACAGTTGAACACAACTGAGTGACTGAAAAACAAGATGTATTCTTTGGAAAATTATGGAGTAGGCAGAGGGTAAACATGTTCAAGCAGTTCATTAGAATTACCTTTTAAAGAAGAATGATTAAATGATTTTAGGATGCACTTTTGATTTTGGGGCTTCTTTGATTGCTCAGTTGGTAAGGAATCTGCCTGCAATGCAGGAGAACCCCATTCAATTCCTGGGTTAAGATCCACTGGAGAAGGGATAGGCTACCCACTCTGGTATTCTTGGGCTTCCCTTGTGGCTCAGCTGGTAAAGCATCTACCTGCAATGAGGGAGACCTGGGTTTGATCACTGACTGGGTTGGGAAGATCCCCTGGAGAAGGAAAGGCTACACACTCCAGTATTCTGGGCTGGAAAATTCCATGAACTGTATAGTCCATGATGACTTCCCTGGTGGCTCAGATGGTAAAGCGTCTGTCTACAATGCAGGAGACCTGGGTTCGATCCCTGAGTTGGGAAGATTCCCTGGAGAAGGAAATGACAACCCACTCCAGTACTCTTGCCTAGAAAATCCCATGGATGCAAGAGCCTAGTGCAGGCTACTTGTCCATGGGGTGGCAAAGTGTCAGACATGACTGAGAAACTTCACTTTCTTTCTTTCTGTCTGTAGTCCATGAGGTCCCAAAGAGTTGGACAGGACTGAGTGACTTTCACTTATCACTCTTGATTATTGATGTCCATCCCCTACCACCACACTTAACTTCAGCTCAACTCTCAGTAGCTACTGTGGACAGTTAACATATGGGACAATACATTTCTACATCAACCCTCTAAATCTTTCTGTTCTTTTTCCTGAGGGCTTTTTCCACCACATCAAGGTGGTTGTAAAGGAAGTGGCCCAACAAAACAGAATTGTGAAATATTATTCTGGAGTTGACTTGTTCATTAGTCAGATGGTAACAAGGAACCTTTTTCAATAGTATGGGTAAAAAGAGGTAATAATCATTGACTGTTTCTGGACCATCTTTACCATCTTTCTTGCCATGAACTCCATGAGTAGTAAATTGGGATGATGTTTAAACAGAAGAGTGATTAGCAGTTTATGCAATAGCTCTCTGAGAAGGCAATGGCACCCCACTCCAATACTCTTACCTGGAAAACCCCATGGACGGAGGAGCCTGGTAGGCTGCAGTCCATGAGGTTGCTAAGAGTCGAACACAACTGAGCGACTTCACTTTCACTTTTCACTTTCATGCATTAGAGAAGGAAGTGGCAACCCACTCCAGTGTTCTTGCCTGGAGAATCCCAGGGACAGAGGAGCCTGGTAGGAGGCCGTCTATGGGGTCGCACAGAGTCAGACATGACTGAAGTGGCTTAGCAGCAGCAGCAGCAGCAATAGCTCTGGTAATTGAAAGATGTAAGGGCAATGGTGATTTTAAAGCCTTGGCTGGCTTTTGTTAACTGCCATCACAGTTTTGAAGACAAATAATACCAGATCGGTGCAGTCAAGCCTTTACTCATAGCAAGCTCTAAAAGCCAGAAGGTATCTATGGCAACATTTAAAGATAGTCTCATCTCCTGAAGCAAGAGAGAAGATCATGCTAAAAAATTAGGTCCAGAATTTGATTGTAATTAAATTAATTGATTTTGGTGCAACTATAAAGTAGATGGAATGCCATAACCTTGAATGCTTCCTATATTAAAGCAGATGCCCTGATAGGGAAATAAATAAAACCGTATAACATTGGCCCAAAGAGAAGATATTTAGTATAAATGAATATTCTGAGGTGGCAGGAGGAGACTGTAGTAAACACATACATCCACTTTCATCATTGCTTTGGAAGATCATTATTTTTCCTGGAAAAACCTGAGAGTGATTAGTTGTCTGTTACAAGCTGAATGTAAAAGCTGGAAGTCTTCCTTGGTAGCACATGCAGAGGCTAATATCTCCTATAGTAGGAGAAAAGAGCAAGCTGAGAGTAGGTCCAAGGTCCTAATTATCAGAAAAGCCAGTTTCCAAAAGAGATTAAATTCTCAACAAAGCAAGTCTCAGGATTTGCTTTCTAAGATCAGAATCCTGGTTGGGGAAAAAATGGGACCCAGATATAAAGAATGGGAATGGATTGGTGTCCACCAAAATAACAAGTTATCAGATTCCTCTGAGTTGTCTGAGCCTTCAGAAGTGGTATAAACTTGCCTGTTAAGAGGTAGAATTCTCTCATTGCCTTAAAATGGTGTAAATACTTCTTCTCTACAAGTCATGTATGGCACTTAAGATTAAATCCCACCTTTCTTTCTGGCCTCTAGGCCTTAAACTAGGATTAAGTTATAACCTAAGATATCTTATACGTTATAAGAATTGTAAACCAACCAGCAAGAGCCAGTAGAGTATAAGTGGGATTGTATTCTGAGTTTATTTATTTGGGACCAGTCTCCAAGGATATAAGTCTAAATACCCTGGTAAGTTCAGTACAGTTCAGTCACTCGGTCGTGTCCGACTCTTTGTGACCCAATGGACTGCAGCACTCCAGGCCTCCTGGTCCATCACTAACTCCCAGAGTTTATTCAAACTCATGCCATCCCCTTCTCCTCCCGCCTTCAATCTTTCCCAGTATCAGGTTCTTTTCCAATGAGTCAGTTCTTCGCATCATGTGGCTAAAGTATTGGAGTTTCAGCTTCAATATCAATCCTTCCAATGAACACTCAGGACTGATCTCCTTTAGGATGGACTGGTTGGATCTCCTTGAAGTCCAAGGGACTCTCAAGAGCCTTCTCCAACACCACAGTTCAAAAGCATTAATTCTTCAGCGCTCAGCTTTCTTTATAGTCCAACTCTCACATCCATACATGGCTACTGGAAAAGCTATGGCTTTGACTAGATGGATCTTTGTTGGCAAAATAATGTCTCTGCTTTTTAATATGCTGTCTAGGTTGGTCATAACTTTCCTTCCAAGGAGCAAGCAATTTTTATTTCATGGCTGCAGTCACCATCTGTAGTGATTTTGGAGCCAAAAAATAAATAAATAAATAAAGTCAGCTACTGTTTCCACTGTTTCCCCATCTAATTGCCCTGAAGTGATGGGACTGGATGCCATGATCTTAGTTTTCTGAATGTTGAGCTTTAAGCCAACTTTTTCACTCTCCTCTTTCACTTTCATCAAGAGGCTTTTCAGTTCCTCTTCACTTTCTGCCACAAGGGTGGTGTCATCTGCATATCTGAGATTTTTTTTTATATTTCTCCCGGCAATCTTGATTGCAGCTTGTGCTTCCTCCAGTCCAGCATTTCTCATGATGTAGTCTGCATGTAAGTTAAATAAGCAGGGTGACAATATACAGCCTTGACATACTCCTTTTCCTATTTGGAACCATTCTGTTGTTCCATGTCCACATCTAACTGTTGCTTTCTGATCTGCATACAGATTTCTCAAGAGGCAGGTCAGGTGGTCTGGTATTTCCATCTCTTCCAGAAATTTCCACAGTTTATTGTGATCCACACAGTCAAAGGCTTTGGCATAGTCAGTAAAGCAGAAGTAGATGTTTTTCTGAAACTCTCTTGCCTTTTCAATGATCTAGCAGATGTTGGCAATTTGATCTCTGGTTCCTCTGCCTTTTCTAAAGCCAGATGTTTTGAACATGTGGAAGTTCATGGTTCACATATTGCTGAAGCCTGGCTTGGAGAATTTTGATCATTACTTTACTAGCATGTGAGATGAATGGAATTGTGCAGTAGTCTGAGAATTCTTTGGCATTGCCTTTCTTTGGGATTTGAATGAAATTGACATTTTCTAGTCCTGTGGCCACTGCTGAGTTTTCCAAATTTGCTGGCATATTGAGTGTAGCACTTTCACAGCATCATCTTTTAGGGCCCTGGTAAGGACATAAGGAAAAACTGGTGGTTCATGATAAGTGAAGTAGAAATGGCAGAATTGCAGTGACACTTGGTGGAAGAAAGTATTAAAAGTTTCAGAGAAGTGGGCAAGCTGGAGTAGATACTAAATTTGGAAAACCTATCGGATTATGATGTTCATGGGGAGGTCCAGGGGGTATACCCAGGCTCATAAATAACGCTGGGGGTGATGGAACCATGAAAGGAACAGAGGCTACATAGGAGCACTTAACCTCCAAGAGCTGGGTGGATACAGTTATCATACAGTGGTAGGGCAGGAGTAGAAACTAGACGAGTTTGACTGGAGTGCTATGGAGATGGTTAACAGAATATGCCATCACTAACAGAAAAAGAAATGAGCAGCCAACAAGGGTGCCATTCAGTTTGTACCAGCAGAAGGAGGTAAGGATAGATGTCTTAAAAGTTGAGTGGTGTCTTTCCAATGAAAAGTTACTTTTTTTCCTTGTCCAATTTCAGAACTGAGCAAGTGTTTCAACCCAAAACTAAAGTGGCCATGGTGGCAGAGAGGAGGCTATGTGTAGGCCCAAAAGCATGGGCTCCCTTTCAGAAAGGTTCATTTAGTTGCTGCTGAAACTATGTTAATTGCTCAGTTGTGTTTGACTCTTTGTGACACCCCTTTTGCAGCCTACTAGGCTCCTAAGTCCGCAGAATTCTTCAAGCAAGAATACTGGAGTGGATAGCCATTTCATTCCTCTGAATTCCTATTGTCCACTTAGTGACAAGTTTATTCTTTGAATCCTTTCATTCTGGAAAGGTCATATATTTATTCTAATAGGAAAGACATATTCTGACTATGAGTTTGCTTTCCATCTTTACAGGGCTTCAGTTAGCACCATTATCCAAACAGGATGTTTAGTTTGTCAGCATGGGATATCATATCAGACCTGATCAGGGAACCTGCTTTCCTTCAAAGGAAGTGTACCTAGGATCATGGAATCTACTTTTCTGGCACATACTCCACTACTCAAAAGTTCCTATTGTATTGTAATTAACAAGAGAAGACAAAGTTAAAACACCAATTTATAAGCAGTACTCTGCAAGTTTAGGAAGTCCTTTTAGCAAGTACTTTAATACTACACTTTGTCTCTAATATGAAGAATACAAGGTGCAGAGCAGAAGCTGTCCCACTTAGCATCATTCCTCTTGACTTACCACAGGATGTTTTATTTCTTGTCTCTGAACTCTATACTTCGCATGATTAGAGGTCTTGGCTCCAAACCAATTATTTTCCAGGGAATGCTTCAAAAGTTCCATTGAACTCTCAGCCATGGCTGCTGCCTGGCTCTTTCAGGGTGTGTGCTGTGTGCTCAGTTGTGTTCGACTCTTTGCGACCCTGTGGACTGTAGCCCACCAGGCTCCTCTGTCCATGGAATCTTCCAGAACAGAATACTGGAGTGGGTAGCCATTTCCTTCTCTAAGGGATCTTCCCAACTCAGGGATTGAAGCCTTCAGCTCCTGCATTGGCAGGCAAATTCTTTATCACTTGATCCACTTGGGAAGGGCTTTATTAACTAAATATTCATAAAAATCTGATATAAATGTTTTGGAAATTTAACTCTTTTCTTCAAAACGTATTAAGAAACATCAAATATGATTTTAGAGATTCCCATAAATATAGTCTATAATATCTAGCCCTCTCATTTGCAAGCTCTTAGACTTTGACAAAATATTGCCTTTGACTTTGGAGTACGTTCTTCTCTGCCACAGTCTGAGGCTATTAAGCTTGTGCCTGTTGGTTTTAAAGGATGACTCTGAGCACAGATGGCTGTGGTAATGATACCCTTGGGGCCATTTGGGACAATAAGGTCTATAAAGTTGAACCATCCTGAAAGTAAAATATTTTCAGTAGAATGTTAAATCCACTACCCTTAAAAAAGAAATATCCTGAATTTTATTCATGAGTATTTATCATCACTCCTTTTTTTTTTCCCCTCTCAACAATCAAATTGTATAATGGCTTTCACAAGGGAAAATGTAAAAGTGACATTTTAAGTATAAGTTTTTACCCAAATGAATGAATCTCAGAAGCAGAGAGATTATTTGCCTACCCTGTGTTTTGAATTTTACTATCACAGACACCATTTCTCTCCATCACTCCATAAAATACTGTAGTAATTTATTGCAATCTTCAGTTCAGTTCAGTTCAGTCACTCAGTTGTGTCTGACTCTTTGCGACCCCATGAATCGCAGCATGCCAGCCCTCCCTGTCCATCACCAACTCCCGGAGTTCACTCAAACTCATGTCCATTGAGTCAGTGATGCCATCCAGCCATCTCATCCTCTGTCGTCCCCTTCTCCTCCTGCCCCCAATCCCTCCAAGCATCTGGGTCTTTTCTAATGAGTCAGCTCTTCACATCAGGTGGCCAAACTATTGGAATTTCAGCTTCAGCATCAGTCCTTCTAATGAAAACCCAGGACCGATCTCCTTTAGGATGGACTGGTTGGGTCTTACTTACTTGCAACCTAGTAAGTCAGAAAAAATTTCCTTTATGTCTAATTAAAACCAGTTCTACCACAATTACCAATTTTTTCTTCCTTTCAAAGTTTTGATTTACCTGATGATTTTCATTTTAATACTCTCTAATACTTTTCTAGAGTTTTCTTAAATTGAATTGCCAGATAACAATTACATGTGGGTGAGTAACCAAACTCTATTAGCCTTTGCCCTGCTTCATTCCATATTCCAAGGCCAAATTTACCTGTTACCCCAGGTGTTTCTTGATTTCGTACTTTTGCATTCCAGTCCCCTATAATGAAAAGGACATCTTTTTTGGGTGTTAGTTCTAAAAGGTCTTGTAGGTCTTCATAGAATGTTCAACTTCAGCTTCTTCAGCATTACTGTTTGGGGCATAGACTCGGATTACTGTGATATTGAATGGTTTGCCTTGGAAATGAACAGAGATCATTCTGTTGTTTTTGAGATTGCATCCAAGTACTGCATTTCAGATTCTTTTGTTGAACATGATGGCTACTCCATTTCTTCTAAGGGATTCCTGCCCGCAGTAGTAGATATAATGGTCATCTGAGTTAAATTCACCCATTCCAGTCCATTTCAGTTAGCTGATTCCTAGAATGTCAACATTCACTCTTGCCATCTCCTGTTTGACCACTTCCAATTTGCCTTGATTCATGGACCTGACATTCCAGGTTCCTATGCAATATTGCTCTTTACAGCATTGGACCTTGCTTCTATCACCAGTCACATCCACAGCTGGGTATTGTTTTTGCTTTGGCTCCATCCCTTCATTCTTTCTGGAGTTATTTCTCCACTGATGTCCAGTAGCATATTGGGCACCTACTGACCTGGGCAGTTCTTCTTTCAGTATCCTATCATCTTGCCTTTTCATACTGTTCATGGGGTTTTCAAGACAAGAATACTGAAGTGGTTTGCCATTCCCTTCTCCAGTGGACCACATTCTGTCAGATCTCTCCACCATGACCCATCCATCTTGGGTGGCCCCATACGGCATTAGTTTCATTGAGTTAGACAAGGCTGTGGCCCAAGTGATCAAATTGATTAGTCTTCTGTGATTATGGTTTCAGTGTGTCTGCCCTCTGATGCCCTCTCGCAACACCTACCATCTTACTTGGGCTTCTCTTACTTTGGATTGGAGTATCTCTTCATGGCTGCTCCAGCAAAGCACAACCACTGCTTCTTACCTTGGACAAGGGGTATATCCTCAGGGCTGCCCCTCCTGACCTTGAACATGGAATAGCTCTATACATGGACATCACCAGCTGGTCAACACCAAAATCAGATTGATTATATTCTTTGCAGCCAAAGATGGAGAAGGTCTACACAGCAGCAAAAACAAGACCGGGAGCTGACTGTGGCTCAGATCATGAACTCCATATTGCCAAATTCAGACTTAAAGTTAAGAAAGTAGGGAAAACCACTAGACCATTCAGGTATGACCTAAATCAAATCCCTTATGATTATACAGTGGAAGTGAGAAATAGATTTAAGGGATTAGATCCAGTAGATAGGGTGCCTGATGAACTATGGACAAAAGTTCATGACATTGTACAGGAGACAGGGATCAAGACCATCCCCAAGGAAAAGAAATGCAATAAAGCAAAATGGCTGTCTGGGGAGGCCTTACAAATAGATGTGAAAAGAAGAAAAGTGAAAAGCAAAGGAGAAAAGGAAAGATATAAGCATCTGAATGCAGTGTACCAAAGAATAGCAAGGAGAGATAAGAAAACCTTCCTCAGCGATCAATGCAAAGAAATAGAGGAAAACAACAGAAAGGGGAAGACTAGAGATCTCTTCAAGAAAATTAGAGATACCAAGGGAACATTTCATGCAGAGATGGGCTCGATAAAGGACAGAAATGGTATGGACCTAACAGAAGCAGAAAATATTAAGAAGAGATGGTAAGAGATATTAAGAAGAGGTGGCAAGAATACACAGAATAACTGTACAAAAAAGATCTTCACGTCCCAGAAAATCACAATGGTGTGATCACTCGCCTAGAACCAGACATCCTGGAATGTGAAGTCAAGTGGGCCTTAGAAAGCATCACTACGAACAACGCTAGTGGAGGTGATGGAATTCCAGTTGAGCTATTTGAAATCCTGAAAGATGATGCAGTGAAAGTGCTACACTCAATATACTGGCAAATTTGGGAAACTCAGCAGTGGCCACAGGACTGGAAAAGGTCAGTTTTCATTCCAATCCCAAAGAAAGGCAATGCCAAAGAATGTTCAAACTACTGCACAATTGCACTTATCTCACATGCTAGTAAAGTAATGTTCAAAATCCTCCAAGCCAGGCTTCAGCAATACGTGAACCGTGAAATTCCACATGTTCAAACTGGTTTTAGAAAAGGCAGAGGGACCAGAGATCAAATTGCCAACATCTGCTGGATCATGGAAAAAGCAGGAGTTCCAGAAAAACATCTGTTTCTGCTTTATTGACTGTGCCACACCCTTTGACTGTGTGAATCACAATACACTGTGGAAAATACTGAAAGAGATGGGAATAACAGACCACCTGATCTGCCTCTTGAGAAATTTGTATGCAGGTCAGGAAGCAACAGTTAAAACTGGACATGGAACAACAGACTGGTTCCAAATAGGAAAAGGAGTACATCAAGGCTGTATATTGTCACCCTGCTTATTTAACATTTGTGCAGAGTACATCATGAGAAACGCTGGGCTGGAGGAAGCACAAGCTGGAATCAAGATTACTGGGAGAAATATCAATAACTTCAGATATGCAGATGACACCACCCTTATGGCAGAAAGTGAAGAGGAACTAAAAAGCCTCTTGATGAAGGTGAAAGAGGAGAGTGAAAAAGTTGGCTTAAAGCTCAACATTCAGAAAACGAATATCATGGCATCTGGTCCCATCACTTCATGGGAAATAGATGGGGAAACAGTGGAAACAGTATCAGATTTTATTTTGGGGGGCTCCAAAATGACCACAGATGGTGATTGCAGCCATGAAATTAAAAGACACTTACTCCTTGGAAGGAAAGTTATGACCAACCTAGATAGCATATTCAAAAGCAGAGACATTACTTTGCCAACAAAGGTCCATCTAGTCAAGGCTGTGATTTTTCCTGTGGTCATGTATGGATGTGAGAGTTGGACTGTGAAGAAATCTGAGTGCCAAAGAATTGATGCTTTTGAACTGTGAGGTTGGAGAAGACTCTTGAGAGTCCCTTGGACTGCAAGGAGATCCAACCAGTCTATTCTAAAGGAGATCAGTCCTGGGTGTTCTTTGGAAGGACTGATGTTGAAACTGAAACTACAATACTTTGGCCACCTCATGTGAAGAGCTGACTCATTGGAAAAGATTCTGATGGTGGGAGGGATTGGGGGCAGGAGGAGAAGGGACGACAGAGGATGAGATGGCTAGATGGCATCACCGATATCATGGATGTGAGTTTGAGTGAACTCCGGGAGTTGGTGATAGACAGGGAGGCCTGGCATGCTGCAGTTCATGGGGTCGCAAAGAGTCAGACATGACTGAGCAACTGAGCTGAACTGAGTAACCAAAGAACATTTTAAGAATTCTTGTATGTGTCGTACAATGGCCTGTTGCAAAGTGTTTTTCTTTCCCGCTTTCATTAAAGCATATCGAAAATGGTTATGTTCTACAACCTACTAGGATAAAAAGAATTGGAGAAGGAAATGGCAACCCACTCCAGTGTTCTTACCTGGAGAATCCCAGGGACAGGGGAGCCTGATGGGCTGCAGTCTATGGGGTCGCACAAAGTTGGACAGGACTGAAGCGACTTAGCAGCGGCAACAACAGGATAAAGAGAAAAGACTGATCACTGTCGGATGGAGAAAATTAGAAATTAGCAACAGTTAATCAATACTTATGTTACCTAAAAATAACTTTTCATTCTTTTCTTTCCATTGTTGTACCATATTTGTATTCTTTGTTTTAATTCTAATACTTACATTTGTTTTATAGATAGTCCTATACTTAAATGCACTGATTCTTGTCAGTCTTTTGCAGTGTTTTCAAATCAATTTTTGATTGTCTGAAATTTATTCTCTAGTACTCTTTTTGAGAAAGACTTATGAAAATGAATTCTTGCATACTCAAAACCTTCTGAAGCTCCTAAATTTGAAGGGCAGACATGTGAAAATACTTGACTTACATTTTATTTCCCTGAGTATCTTGTTGGATTATTATTATTACTTCTTTGGATATTACTGAGTGGAAATCTGAGGCCATCTTACCATTTGCACTTTTCTAAGTCAAACAGGTTTTGCCAAGTTATTCCCCAAATCCTTTTTTTTTTAGATTCCACTTTTTTTTTTTTAAGAATATGTTTCAGCATTAACCATTCTGAATCCATTTTATTTAGAACATAGTATACCTTTTAATATGTATATTTTAATTTTCTTTTCTTCCTTTTTTATTTCTAGAAAGTTATTTTCTTCTAAAAGATATATATCCCATATTCTGTTTTGTTTTGTTCTTTACAGGTGAGGTGGGAAAGAGCTCTGAATTTGTACTTGTTGAATTTCCTTTGCCTCTTTTCCATATCTAAATTTTTTCTCTAATCCTTCTTATATTTTTAAAATTATTTATTAATTTATTTTTGCCTGTGCCAGACCAAGGATTGAACCTGTGTCTTCTGCATTGGCAGGAAGTTTCTTTACCACTGAGCCAACAGGGAAGCCCCCTTATACTATTTAGATCTATTACTTTTTGCTGGGCTCAGTCGCTCAGTCATGTCTCTTTATGACCCCATGGCTTGCAGCCCACCAGACTCCTCTTTCCATGGGGATTCTCCAGGCGAGAATATTGGAATGGATTGCCATGCCCTTCTCCAGGAGATCATCCCAACTCAGGGATCAAATGTCCCCACATTACAGGTGGATTCTTTACTTTCTGAGCCACCAGGGAAGCCCCATTACTTTTTAGTTGCTTTTTAGATCATATTTGCACAATGTCTGTTTCCTTTATGTGCTGGCCATTATTGCTTTCAATTTTGTGAGAGATTTGCTTTCCATTTCTAACTTCTGGCTGTCTCAGATCATCTGTCTGTTCAAAACCCACTCATCTTGACTCCTTAGATCTTATATAGCCACGCTGTCCTTTACCTCCTTGACTTAACTTCCTACTCCTTTGATTTTCTCAGCTCCACTACTCTTGAGTGACTTGGCTGTTCTCTCTTGCTATAGTATGTTTTCCCCTGTTTGTCAATATCACTAGCTGCCTCTCTTTGTTCAGATCTTCTACTCACAAGAAGCTTTCCCTGGCTAATCCACCTATAACTTCAATCCTATTCCAAAAATTTCATATTGTTGTTCTGCTTTTTTCCCTTTAACTGCTATCACGGCCGGTGCACTGTTTTATTTCTTTACCTTGATTATGACTTTCCTAATAGAGTAAAAAATAAATAAATAAAACACTCCTTACAAGATTTTTGTCTCTTTACTATCACATCTTCAGCACCTGGCAGAGGTGTCATTTCTTACAAAAACAACAAAATATTATCATCAGAAGAAAATGCTTCCTGAAACATCAAAGACTGTTCTGTTTAAATTTGTTCAATTATTAGAATTATAGTAAAGAAATAATAGCATTTTAGCATGTTTACTCTCAGAATTTTATCACTTGCCAATTGAATATAATATAAAATGATTTTGCAAAAAACAAATCTTCACAAGTAGATATTTTCGATGGTATGATAAAAGCTACTAGCCCAGGGTAAGGAGGGAGGAATTTAGTTTCTTAAGGAGAATGTGCTTTATGACATAATTTATCAGAGTATAGCTCTTCTCTGTAGGCCGTGATACTCATTTGGGAAATGTCTTTCATGTATCTTTTAAAGTAAATAATAAATTCCCTGTGTAATATCAAGAATGGCAATAAAAATGGTAGATTAGGAACTAAGATGCATCAATAAACCTACTCATTTTCATTAAATGTCTATTAGGCTCTGTGACACAGGGAGCTCAACCCAGTGCCCTGTGACAACCCAGAGGATTGGGGTGGGGTCGGAGATGGGAGGAAGGTTCAAAAGAGAGGGGACATATGTATACCCGTGGCTGATTTATGTTGATGTATGGTGGAAACCAGCACAATATGGTAACGCAATTGTCTTTTAATTAAAAAAATGTAAATGTCTATTAGATACTTAGTTAGATTTTGCAGTTTCAATAAAAAGAGCTTTCCCATTAATAAAGTTTTTGCAACAAATTTATTAAATGCCTAAATTATACATTTTCATTTGGTCTTGACAGTATTTCTCCTAATGATAGATTTTACTCCTCGAAGTTAGGAGAAAAGTACTTCTATAACAGAGGTGAAAATGTGATCCTACCAACCCTGTTTTTTCTTTAAAGATTTTAAAGATAGGTGTTCATCTAAACCATAAATAAAACTTTTCAGTAAAATTCAAAAGTAAAGCTTAATAATTATAAAGTTATTTTACACTTTGAAATTTTAAATCAATCCCACTGGATCATAGGACTCACAGCTTAATATTGACACAAAAGTTGTAGAATGTTCTTGAGTGTTTCCTTCTGTGATGTGGCTCTAAAAATATGATTTGAGTAAGTCTTCTCTATTTCATTTTTATTTACTTTTGTTTCTATAGTTTTGCTACTTTCAGCTTTGTAACAGTACATTTTTCTCTTAGCCTTCACTATTGTGAAACAGTAAGCCTTTCTCTCTTTCTTCTTAAAAATAAGTGATTTCTCACTAACATTACAAATCTAACCAAAGGGTCTAACAGAACTTCGAAGTTAAAGGGTCATAGGGAAGCAGACAAAAGACATGATAGCTACTACAGCTTATCCTTGCTCAGTATATTTCGTGGATGTTATTCAGTGGCTTTTCTTTTTCTAACCTTTTGTTGTTGTTGTTCAGTCACTAAGTCATGTACAACTCTTTGCAACCCCATGAACTGCATCACACCAGGCTCCCTGTCCTTCACTGTCTCCTGGAGTTTGCTCAGATTCATGTCCATTGAGTTGATGATGCTCTCAAACCATCTCATCTGCTGCTATCCCCTTCTCCTCCTGCCCCCAGTCTTTCCCAACATCAGGGTCTTTTCCAATGAGATGGCTCTTCACATCAGGTGACCAAAGTATTGGTACTTGAGCATCAGTCCTTCCAATGAATATTCAGGGTTGATTTCCTTTAGAATTGACTGGTTTGATCTTCTTATAGTCCAAGGGACTCTCAAGAGATTTGAAAGCATTAATTTTTTGATGCTCAACCTTGATTGTCCAACTCTCACACCTGTGCAGGACATCTTTTAGGATTTGTTAAATTTCTTTGTTCAGATACAAATATAGTCCAAATACTAAAATAAAAATACTTTCAGAGTGGGGAATAGGGAGGATTATTACTAAAGAAAAGAGAAATCCAGATTGATTTTTCTAAGGTCACAGGAGACTTTTATGTGTATAAGCAATCTTTGCCAGTGAAGGTAGCATCTTCACTAGGTTAATGCAGTTGTGTGACTATGCTGATGAAGGAGGCCAGATTATGGAAAATTCTTCACTCCTGTGTACCAGCTTCTCATTTCTTCCAAAAAAAAAAAAATTGATTTTTAAAAGAAAATTTCCATGCAAAAAGAATCAAAGGTAGCCTTCAAAGGAAGTGTTTATAAGCAGCATATGATCTGAGTAGTATGTTAAAATGCAGATTTCTTAATACTGGATTTTTTTTTTTTTTTTGGATATCATGTTCCATTTAGATCCATCCACATTTTTTTTTTTTTACCTTTCATGCCAACACAGAGTCCAACACCTACTTGATCCCCAGGAGCTAATGTTGTTTCTTTGGTATAATTTCCATATATTATTTAGTACCATCTAGTGAAATTGAATGGTTTTATGAGATCTACAAGATCTTCTAGAATTAACACCAAAAAAAGATAACCTTTTCATCATAACGAATTTAATACAAAAGTAGGAAGTCAAGAGATACCTGGAGTAACAGGCAAGTTTATCCTTGGAGTACAAAATGAAGCAGGTCAGAGGCTAACAGAGTTTCACCAAGAAAATGCACTGGTCATAGCAAACACCCACTCCAACAACACAAGAGACAACTCTACACATGGACATCAACAGATGGTCAATACTGAAATCAGATTGATTATATTCTTTTCAGCCACAGATGGAGAAGCTCTATAGAGTCAGCAAAAACAAGGCCTGGGAGCTGACTGTGGCTCAGATCATGAAATCCTTACCAAATTCATACTTAAATCGAAGAAAGTAGGGGAAACCACTAGACCATTCAGGTATGACTTAAATCAAATTCCTTATGATTATTCAGTGGAAGTGACAAAAAGATTCAAGGGATTAGATCTGATAGACAGAGTGCCTGAAGAACTATGGATGGAGATTCATGACATTGTACAGGAGGCAGGGATCAAGACCATCCCCATGGAAAAGAAATGCAAAAAAGCAAAATGGTTGCCTGAGGAGGGCTTACAAACAGCTAGGTAAAGATGAGAGGTGAAAGGCAAAGGAGAAAAGGAAAAGTACATCCATCTGAATGCAGAGTTCCAAAGAATAGCAAGAAGAGATAAGAAAGACTTCCTCAGTGATCAATGCAAAGAAATAGAGGAAAACAATAGAATGGGAAAGATTAGAGATCTCTTCAAGAAAATTAGAGATACCAAGGGAACATTTCAGGCAAAGATGGGCAGAATAAAGGACAGAAATGGTATGGACTTAACAGAAGCAGAAGATGTGAAGAAGAGATGGCAAGAATACACAGAAGAACTATACAGAAAAGATCTTATAACTCAGATAACCATGATTGGTGTGATCACTCACCTAGGGCCAGACATCCTGGATTGTGAAGTCAAGTGGGCCTTAGGAAGCATCTCTACAAACAAAGCTAGTGGAGGTGATGGAATTCCAGTTGAGCTATTTCAAATCCTAAAAGATGATGCTGTTAAAATGCCACGTTCAGTATGCCAGTGAATTTGGAAAAGTCAGCAGTGGCCACAGGACTAGAAAAGGTCAGTTTTCATTCCAGTCCCAAAGAAGGGCAATGCCAAAGAATGTTAAATTATCATACAATTGCACTCATTCCACATGCCAGCAACATTATGCTCATTTGTTTTACTTATTTTTGTTTTTATTTTTTAGGGGAAAAGTGTTATATTATTTGGAAATTTACCCAGACCTGTCAAAGACTGTTTAATTAAGATAGCTCTGCTGAAAGTCAGCAAGAATCGCTGGGCTGTTATCAAATAAACTCTTCAGGGATTGGGCAAATGCATCTGCATGCTTGGCAGTCCTTCTCGGTATTTCTGATATGCGTGGAGTAGGAGGACTATGAACCAGATAAAAAAAAAAAAACAAGCTAAATAGGGACCTGGATGTTGGAGCATCATGAGATGTGAAAAAGAGAAAACATTTCTGTATATGTGATTCTTTACAATATTGTCCATTGCTTTTATAAATTTCTCAAATTAAGAGGAACATATGAAAGTGAGACTGTGGTGCTTATTGCTGATTTTTAGAAAACGTAAGATTAGAAAATTATGTATATTCTAAAGTTAAGTACTATATAAAATAATACACATATGAATAAGACATATGATCTTTTTCTCAAACAGTAATACACACCTAAATATATTAACTACTTTTAAACTCATACATCTGAAAAGATTTACCTCAGTGAATAAAATGAATTTAATAGAATTATAAAGGTGAGAACTATGTGATATTTCTTTCATTGCTTTTATATTTCTTTCCTTTTTCTATATAGAAGAAAATAGCTTAATAGAAATTGAAAACATGCTTTACTATAAAACCAAGCAAGATATTGCAAGTTTACTGTGTGCATGTATATATACTTGGTTCTATCTACTTGAATGTGTAGGAAGTTTGAGCTAGCTAAATGGTGCCATGGGAAGGGAATTTTTATTATCATGATAGCTGGAGAGAGAGATGGGCTCAGGGAATAACTTCTCTTTTAAAAATCTGTCTCTAAGTGTCGTAATTTTCCTGAAATGTCATTATTATACATTAGGAAGTTAGTAAAAATGTTAGGGGTACTCACAGAAGCAATAACTCACTTTTCACTGTTGCAGGATTGTTCATTGATTGGTTCCACTGTTAAACTTGTCTTTTATTTTTCTTTTGAACAAAGTGCATTTGCTGAGTCACTTTTGCTCTGAAGCATTTATCTTTGTTTGAAGATACATTGATATCCCTCATATAAGGCTGGTATATCTTTACATTTACTGGGATATAAATAAATTTGAAATTATATTTAAATGTAGTAATTTTTATACAATAGCTGTGTATGTTTATTTTGTAATTATAAATATAGATGTATGTGTGTTAAGAATTATAGTTTCCTTCATGTGGTAGAAAACATAGAAAAGTGTTCTCCCATTCTTCTTCTTTCTCCTTCATTTTTTCCCTCTATCTCTCTATTACTATTGTTATTGCAGCTCATCAGGCAATAGAAAACGTATTGATCATTTGCAGTATCTATGTTTCTTATGACCTAGTGGGATAGCTAATCTTAAAGAAAAGTGAAAGGGGAAGACAAATATATTAAACCAGCTTATCTAAGACTGAAGCTTCTTGGAAAACTAGACTTTGAATTCTAAAACAGAGATTGTCTGGGGAAAACAGTCTTTCTGGCAACATACTGCAAGCTTTTATGGAAAAAAAACAGTTCTTTTATTTAAAAAAACATATTTTTCTAGAAAATAGAAAACTTTGTTTTATGAAAACTTAAGTGATTGTTTTCCATCAATCGTTGTGCAGCACAAAACCACCAGCATATTTTTTTTTTATTTAATTTTATTTTTTAACTTTACAATATTGTATTGGTTTTGCCATATATCAACATGTATCCGCCACAGGTATACATGTGTTCCCTAACCTGAACCCGCCTCCCTCCTCCCTCCCCATACCATCCCTCTGGGTCGTCCCAGTGCACTAGCTCCAAGCATCCAGTATCGTGCATCGAACCTGGACTGGCGACTCATTTCATATATGATATTATACATGTTTCAATGCCATTCTCCCAAATCATCCTACCCTCTCCCTCTCCCACAGAGTCCAAAAGACTGTTCTATACATCAGTGTCTCTTTTGCTGTCTTGTATACAGGGTTATTGTTACCATCTTTCTAAATTCCATATATATGCGTTAGTATACAGTATTGGTGTTTTTCTTTCTGGCTTACTTCACTCTGTATAATAGGCTCCAGTTTCATCCACCTCATTAGAACTGATTCCAATGTATTCTTTTTAATGACTGAGTAATACTCCATTGTGTATATGTACCACAGCTTTCTTATCCATTCATCTGTTGATGGACATCTAGGTTGCTTCCATGTCCTGGCTATTATAAACAGTGCTGCGATGAAGATCGGGGTACACCAACATATTTGAAAAAGAGAGATTTGTGTACATAAGATTAATTGAACAAGTTCATCAGAAATCAGTGTTTTTAGGAAGATATTTCTCTTCATGGAAATACCACAAAAATTATAGACAAATTTAGTAACAAAATTTCATATATATTTAGCATAATCATCAGATCAGTCGCTCAGTCGTGTCCGACTCTTTGCGACCCCATGAATCGCAGCACACCAGGCCTCCCTGTCCATCACCAACTCCCGGAGTTCACTCAGACTCACGTCCATTGAGTCAGTGATGCCATCCAGCCATCTCATTCTCTGTCATCCCCTTCTCCTCCTGCCCCCAATCTCTCCCAGCATCAGAGTCTTTTCCAATGAGTCAACTCTTCACATGAGATGGCCAAAGTACTGGAGCTTCAGCTTTAGCATCTTTCCTTCCAAAGGAATCCCAGGGCTGATCTCCTTCAGAATGGACTGGTTGGATCTCCTTGCAGTCCAAAGGACTCTCAAGAGTCTTCTCCAACACCACAGTTCAAAAGCCTCAATTCTTCGGTGCACAGCCTTCTTCACAGTCCAACTCTCACATCCATACATGACCACAGGAAAAACCATAGCCTTGACTAGACGGACCTTTGTTGGCAAAGTAATGTCTCTGCTTTTCAATATGCTATCTAGGTTGGTCATAACTTTCCTTCCAAGGAGTAAGCGTCTTTTAATTTCATGACTGCAGTCACCATCTGTAGTGATTTTGGAGCCCAGAAAAATAAAGTCTGACACTGTTTCCACTGTTTTCCCATCTATTTCCCATGAAGTGGGACTGGATGCCATCATCTTCATTTTCTGAATGTTGAGCTTTAAGCCAACTTTTTCACTCTCTACTTTCACTTTCATCAAGAGGCTTTTTAGTTCCTCTTCTCTTTCTGCCATAAGGGTGGTGTCATCTGCATATCTGAGGTTACTGATATTTCTCCCGGCAATTTTGATTCCAGCTTGTGTTTCTTCCAGTCCAGCATTTCTCATGATGTACTCTGCATATAAGTTAAATAAACAGGGTGACAATATACAGCCTTGATGAACTCCTTTCCTATTTGGAACCAGTCTGCTGTTCCATGTCCAGTTCTAACTGTTGCTTCCTGACCTGCATACAAATTTCTCAAGAGGCAGATTAGGTGGTGTGGTATTCCCATCTCTTTCCGAATTTTCCACAGTTTATTGTGATCCACACAGTTAAAGGCTTTGGCATAGTCAATAAAGCAGAAATAGATGTTTTTCTGGAACTCTCTTGCTTTTTCTATAATCCAGCAGATGTTGGCAATTTGATCTCTGGTTCCTCTGCCTTTTCTAAAACCAGCTTGAACATCAGGAAGTTCATGGTTCACATATTGCTGAAGCCTGGCTTGGAGAATTTTGAGCATCACTTTACTAGCGTGTGAGATGAGTGCAATTGTGCGGTAGTTTGAGCATTCTTTGGCTTTGCCTTTCTTTGGGATTGGAATGAAAACTGACCTTTTCCAGTCCTGTGGCCACTGCTGAGTTTTCCAAATTTGCTGGCATATTGACTGCAGCACTTTCACAGCATCATCTTTCAGGATTTGAAATAGCTCAACTGGAATTCTATCACCTCCACTAGCTTTGTTCATAGTGATGCTTTCTAAGGCCCACTTCACTTCACATTCCAGGATGTCTGGCTCTAGGTCAGTGATCACACCATCGTGATTATCTGGGTCATGAAGATCTTTTTTGTACAGTTCTTCTGTGTATTCTTGCCATCTCTTCTTAATATCTTCTGCTTCTGTTAGGTCCATACCATTTCTGTCCTTTATCGAGCTCATCTTTGCATGAAATGTTCCTTTGGTATCTCTGATTTTCTTATACTGTTGGTAAAAAAAAATGGCAAAAAGATTGCAGAGAATAAACAGATTCAGTTCAGTTCAGTCACTCAGTCTTGTCCGACTCTTTGTGACCCCATGGACTTCAGCATGCCAGGCCTCCCTGTCCATCACCAACTCTCAGAGCTTACTCTAACTCATGTCAATTGAGTCAGTGATGTCATCCAATCATCTTATCCTCTGTCATCCCCTTCTCCTCCCGCCTTCAATCTTTCCCAGCATCAGGGTCTTTTCCAATGAGTCAGTTCTTTACCTCACAGATTACCAGTGTAATTTATTACCATTATACCTGTGTAATTTATTACCAGTGTAAAGATTACCATTAACTTTGTTAAAAAAAATAATTCACTGGACTGAGTTAAACAGATGAAGGAAACTTTATCCAATGCTATTGCAGTAAGGGAGAGAAATTGACTTCAAATTGCCTCAAACAAAAAGCAGAAGAATTTTTAAGCACTATAATGAGTTAGTGGAAAAAGAGTGGAAGAAGTTAGGAAGGATGCTGGCCAATAGAATTTGGACATCTGTGTTTGAACCTTCGATGATAGGCTCCAGCCACCCCATAGGGAGGGCACTGTCTCAGTCTGCTCAGACTGCCATAAAAAAAATACCAGAGGCTGAGCTGATTAAACAACAGAGATTTATTTTCCTCACAGTTCTGGATGCTAGGAAATCCAAGATCAAGGTGTAAGCAGAGGTGGATTCTAGAGAGGGCTCTCGTTTTTGCTTACAGATGATGACCATGAATGCTGTATCCTCATAAAGTGGGGAGAGAGAGTTGAGATCTCTGTATTTTTTTTTTCATAAGGACACCAGTTATATTGTATCAAAGCTTCATGATTATGATTCTGTTTAACCCTAATAACCTCATTTAAGGGCTTATCTTTAATACAGGCCCATGGAGGGAAGATTAGGGTTTCAACATACAAATTCTGGGAGGACACAATCAGTCTATAGCAGGTACTTTCTTACCTCATGATTACATTTCAAAGAGAGCTTCCAAGTCCTTGAGCAAAATACTTCTGAGTTGTAATATGGCAAGAGACCGAGAAAAGATTTATATCTCAGAGGGTTAGAAAAAAAATTATAATTACAAGTTTTCTAAAGTAAATGTTCTGAGAAAAGAGACGTTGGGAACTCTAGTTAGGAAAAAAGACTGTCTAAAGCTGAGCAAATTAAGAGGAATGTTAAAGCTGTTAGGGCCAACCTGTGGGTCATTATTTCATAGTACTCTCTAAAATAGAACTTCCCACAAGTCCTTGCCTTTTCATTCGTTCATGGTAAAGCTGGCCATGTAATATCCTATACATTAGCTAAGCCATTTGAAATGCTGCATAGCACAGTAAATGGTAACATTTCAACTAATATACATAGATTCCTTTGCTACTTGTTAGCTAAAGGGGAAAAAAGTGAGGTCCATGATAAATAATAAACTTTTTATGTCACTTGGGATTTCACTGTCCTTGGACCAATTATCAATTAAAAAATAACCTAATAACAAAAGACTAAGAGCCTAGGTCTAAGAGCAGAGGTCATGCCTTGATTTATCTCTGAATATAAAGAGCAAGATCAGATTTATTTATTTATGTTTTGAGGGAGAAAATGTCAAGGGAATATAAAGAGAAGGAAGGGAGGTGGGAAATGGAGGAAAAACAGAAATAAGGAATGTCCTCTCTTAGACTGATAGTATCAATATCAACTACTTTTGCTATTGTTGGCAAACTGCCCAAGATTCTCTTACCCTGTTGAAAGTCAACTACTCACAAAGGGGCTTTTCAACTTATTTACCATCTGATGAATTTTGAGCTAACTAGCAAAAACAGTGGTGGGATGAGGATGAGATAAGGCACACACCTGCCTCTGGGTGCAAAATTTAAATGGACAAAAAAATCAAAAGTAATTCAAAAAGAAGATTGATGTTATTAATTTTTCCTTTGGTTCAGGGTCTAATATGGCTCTACGAGGCACTGTTACTGATCTTTATTGGAAATCTTGATATTTGTTTCCCATGGATTTTGTATCAGTTTTAGTTTTTTAAACTATCACTTTAAGCATTATTTATCTTGATTGCCAAGCTTTTTGGCATACCCTTAAATTTTACAGCCAAGGCAGATGCCTCACTGTATCATACCAGTCCCTACTCTGCTAGAGAAAAAAAAAAAAAAAGCAAACAAAACAGTATTATCCTCTAGATTTTTGAATTTGTTTTCATTCTTTCTAGATGAGTGAAGTCTGTCTAGAAAGCATTATAGAAGCATTGCGTTCCTGCTGGTCTAGTTAAGAACAGTATTGTTCTGTCCTTGTATATGTTACTCAAAGACACTCAGAAAGATGCGAGTTTGGCTAAGAGGGAATTTGATGAAAAGAAACACCAGTGCGAGTGTGCAGATAGTTCAAAGCACACAATTTCATGTCATTAATAGAACATATTAATAGATAAGCTATTGATTAAAAGGAACATAACAATAAATGCAACAATTTCATCATATGTGTGAATCTCTGAAATCTAAGTGTCTTTAGTCTTCTAAAGAGGGGATTTAATCTTTGTCTCTTAGCCTCATAAGGAGAAAAATGAATGTACTTTAACAGTCTGTAAAAACTTACATTTGTAATTTCCTGTAGGTTTAACTGAATATACTTTTCATTGTTTGATTAGCTGAGTAGTTGTTGTTCAGTCACTCAGTCATGTCCAACTCTTTGCAACCCAATGGACTGTTCAGAAAACGAAGATCATGGCATCTGGTCCCATCACTTCATGGAAAATAGATGGGGAAACAATGGAAACAGTGAGACTGAATCTTTTAGGCTCCAAAATCACTGCAGATGGTGACCATATCTGGTGAAATTAAAAGATGCTTGCTCCTTGGAAGAAAACCTATGACCAAACTAGACAGAATATTAAAAAGCAGAGACATTACTTTGCCAATAAAGGTCTGTCTAGTCAAAGCTATATTTTTTCCAGTAGTCATGTATGGATGTGAGAGTTGGACTATAAAGAAAACTGAGCACTGAAGAATTGATGCTTTTGAACTGTGGTGTTGGAGAAGATTCTTGAAAATCCCCTGGACTGCATGGAGATCAAACCAGCCAATCCTAAAGGAAATCAGTCCTGAATATTCATTGGAAGGACTGATGCTGAAGCTGAAGCTCTAATACTTTGGCCACCTGATGCAAAAAACTGACTCATTGGAAAAGACCCTGATGCTGGGAAAGATTGAAGGCGGGAGGAGAAGGGGATGACAGAGGATGAGATGGTTGAATGGCATCACCAACTCGATAGACATGCGTTTGAGCAAGCTTTGGGAGTTGATGATAGACAGACTGCAGCGTGATGTGCTGCAGTCCATGGGGTTGCAGAGTTGGACACGACTGAGTGAATGAACTGAACTAGACTGCAGCAATCCAGGCTTTCCTATCCTTCACCATCTTCCAGAGCTTGCTCAAAATCATTTCCATTGAGTCGGTGATGCCATCCAACCATCTCGTCTTCTGTTTTCCCCTTCTCCTCCTGCCTTCAATCTTTCCTAGCATTAGGGTCTTTTCTAATGAGTCAGCTCTTCGCATCAAGTGGCCAAAGTATTCAAGCTTCAGCTTCAGCATCATTTAACTGGGTACCTGACAGCAGTTAATATTATCTGCTACTTATTTAAATGATCTTTTTTCTTTTTATTAAATCATAATTATTCTATGTGTAATTAAAATATACAGAATCTTGATTTTAAACACAAAATAATCTATCAGCTAGAGAAGAGAAATAGAGTATTTTTGTTGACTTGGAAGAGCTCTTTTACCAACAAAACAAAACAAAATATGGTGGTTCACCTAACTCTTCCGTATTTTGCATGGATCACAATTAAATTAGCATAAATTAATATACCCTGTCAGAATTGGCAAATTTCTGTATAGGGCCAGTTGTGCAGATTTTCAGCTTTGCTTCATATTGTTCATCTGATAATCTAAAATGCCTGATCACATTTCTAAGATGCCATGATTTATATTTTTTGCAATGTAAAGCATTCATGACTTATGATAATAATGGCTTTATTTTTCTTTGTTATAAAAATTTTTAATTATAAAAGTTTTAATTTTAAATTTTTATTGTATTTTTTCCAGTTTTATCAACCTACAATTGATATATGGTACTGTATAAAATTAAGGTGTACAGCATAATTTTTTGATTTATATACACCATGAAATTTTTACCACAAGAAATTTGTTAAATAACCAACAACTCATACAGATACAAAACTGAAGAAACACAAAAAGTTATTTATTTTGTAATGAAAAATTTTAGGATTCACTCAATAATTTTCATATATAATATGATTCAGTATTGATTGTATTTATCATATTATATTTATACATCCCTAGTACTTATTTTTCTTATAACTGGAAGTTTGTACCTTTCCATTGCTTTCATCCAATTTTCCTTCCATCTGGCGACCACAAATATCATCTATTTTTCTTTGCATTTCTTTCTTTTTGAAATAAAATTGACCCATATAGCACATTAGTTCTTGTTATACATCATAGTGGTACAATATTTCCATCCATTTCAAAATGATCAGCAGGATAAGTCTAGTTACCCTCTGTCAGCATACAAAGATGTTACAGTTATTGACTATATTTTCCCCTGTGTATTTCATACCTGCGACTCATTTATTTTGAAACTGGAAGTTTGTACCTCTTCATCTGTCTCACCTACTTCTTTCCTTCCCTCTCTGCCAGCCAACTGTTTTCTGTGTCTTTAACTCCATTTCTGTTCATTCATTTTTTATATTTCATGTATAAGTGAAATCATACAGTATTTGTCTTTTTCTGTCAGACTTATTTCATTTAGCATAATACCCTATAGTTCATTCATGGCACAAATGGCAAGAGTGATTCCTTCTTATGGCTGAGTAATATTCCATTGAATATGTATGTCACATCTTCTTTATTCATCTCTTGATGAGCACTTAAGTTGCTTCCATGTCTTGGCTATTGTAGATAATGTTGCAGTGAACATAGAGATGTGTGTATCTTTTCTATTGAGTACTTTTGTTTTCTTTGGATAAATGCTAAGGAGTGGAAGTGCTGGATATAATAATAGCTCTATTTATAATTTTTTGAAGCGTCTCCATACTATTTTCCACAGAGGCTGCATCTATTTACATTACTACCAATAGTGCATGAAAGTTCCCTTTTCTCCACATCTTCCAACACTTGTTGTTTGTAGACTTTTTGTAATAACCATTCTTACTGGTGTGAGGTGATACCTCATTGTAATTTTGATTTGCACTTCCCTGATAGCTCAGCTAGTAAAGAGTCCACCTGTAATGCAGGAGACCCCAGTTCAATTCCTATGTCAGGAAGCTCCTCTGAAGAAAGGGACAGGCTACCCACTTCAGTATTCTTGGGCTTTCCTGGTAGCTCGGGTGATAAAGAATCCACCTGCAATGCAAGAGACCTGGGTTCAATCACTGTTTTGTGAAGATCCCCTGGAGAAGGGAAAGGCTACCCACTCCAGTACTCTTGCCTGGAGAATCCCATGGACAGAGAAGCCTGGCAGGCTACAGTCCATGGGGTCGCAAAGAGTTGGACATGACTGAGTGACTTTAATCAGGCTTCCCTGGTAAGCTAGCAAAAATCTGCCTGCAATGCAGGAGACCCCAGTTCGATTCCTGGGTCAGGAAGATCCCCTAGAGAAGGGATAGGCTACCACACCTGTATTATTGGACTTCCCTGGTGGCATAGATGGTAAAGAATCTGCCTGCAATGATGCTGAACATCTTTTCATGTTTTAGTTAGCCGTCTCTATGTCTTCTTTGAAAGAATTTCTATTCAGATCCTCTTCCCATTTTTATCTGTTTTTTTTTTTTTCTTGGATATTGAGTTGTATGTGTTCTTTGTGTAGTTTATGTATAAACCCCTTATTTGATATATTATTTGCAAATAATGTTTTAGTAACAAAGTGTGTATATATATATATATGTGTGTGTGTGTGTGTAGGCATAAAATGCAAGTTTCCCTGAGCAAATCTGGCATTGATTTTGTCTAGTTTTAGTTCAAAAATTTTGTGGCTTCTTTTTTTTGCCATCAGTTCTTTAGCACAGATTTCTTACTTAATTCCTATGTTTTTGTCTATTGTTAGGAATACAAAGTACACACTTCTTAAATACAGCATCTGTGCTCCAGCTACAGTTGTTCATTTTGGCTGGAAGTATATGATCCAGCTTGAATCAATGAAAGAGTAGTCTGCATAAAGCAAATATAGTCTCTTCATCACCTAATAGTTTAAATTACAATTTGCCTTGTAAAAGATTACCCTGTGAGAGAAATGGCTGGATGTTTTCTCATTTATGTATCAGGGCAGCACAATAATAAATATATACGTATTCCCTTGCTATTGAAGACCATCAAGACCAAGAACATACAGTCATTCTGTGGTAAAAAGTTCAAACACCACTCTGACTCCAAAGATCGATCTTAAATCCAACTATACAACTCATGAGGTCAGCGTACTCACTTATTTTCAGAGCACTTAACATTTTTTTAAAAATATTGTTGTAAAATACACATCACATAAAAGTTTTCACCTTAGCCATTGGTGAGTGTTCATTCCAGTGGCATTGCTATCTTAACACTGTTATGCTGCTGCCTCCACCTTCCATCCACAGAATCTTTTCATCTTTTAAAAGTGAAACTACACACTAAACAGTAACTCCTTATCCCCCTCCCTCCAGCCCCTGGCAACTATCATTCTATTTTTTGTTTCTGAATTTGACTACTTTATGTCCTTCATAGAAATTTTTATCGTAATTGATTTATTTTATATAAATAAATATCTGCAAGGTTCATCTGTGGTACAGCATGTGTCTTGATGCCTTATTCTTTATGACTTAATATTCCATTTTATATATATATATGTATGTATGTATGTATATATATATATATATGTATATATACACACACACTCCACATCTGTTTGTTTATTCATCCATCAGTGGACACATAGGTGGCTTCCAGTTTTTACCATATTTATTTATATGCCCACTATGGTAGTGAAAGCAGCTTTGCTGTACATATTTTTAAAGTAACATTCTAAATTAAATAATCAACAATAATCTCACGTGTCTCTTTCCCTTCTGGTTTCCTCAGTGTGTATGCCCAGCAGTGGGATTGCTGGATCATAAGGTAGTTCTATTTCCAGTTTTTTAAGGAATCTCCACACGTGTACCCCAATGTTCATCGCAACACTGTTTATAATAGCCAGGACATGGAAGCAACCTAGATGTCCATCAGCAGATGAATGGATAAGAAAGCTATGGTACATATACACAATGGAGTATTACTCAGCCATTAAAAAGAATACATTTGAATCAGTTCTAATGAGGTGGATGAAACTGGAGCCTATTATACAGAGTGAAGTAAGCCAGAAGGAAAAACACCAATACAGTATACTAACGCATATATATGGAATTTAGAAAGATGGTAATGATAACCCTGTATACGAGACAGCAAAAGAGACACTGATGTATAGAACAGTCTTATGGACTCTGTGGGAGAGGGAGAGGGTGGGAAGATTTGGGAGAATGGCATTGAAACATGTAAAATATCATGTATGAAATGAGATGCCAGTCCAGGTTCAATGCACAGTTTTTTAAAAAAAAAAAAAACAATAATCTCAGCAAACAGAGAATGAAATAATGGGTTAACCTTAGCACAACCCTAGAACCACTTCATGTGTTCATGATAAGTGGTGGAAAATTTTTTGGAAATCAGTAGAAATGTATTAAAGAAAGAAAAAAGGACCGTGGATATTTTGCTCTGTGTGAAGGAAAACAGCACATGCTTCCATTTTACCACAAAAAGAAAAATGGTTATGCCTCCCTGCAGCAGTATTTGAAAGAATCTTGGAGGTTTTGGTTGTAAAATATACTGTATATTTTTACCCATTTTTTTCCTCCTTCTGGTAAACCAGTATAAGTGAACACATTATTGTATAAGTATCCTTAGGGAAAACAGTAAGAAAGAATAAGTAAACACCAGAAGAACATTTTAATTCAGAACAAATGCAGCACATATTTTCTAAAATTCACTATTATTAGAATGAAGCAATCTCTTTGGAATGAGTTATTGAAGTCATTTTTTAAAAAGTAAAATTACTTGTTGATTCCCAAAATGGTGTGTATAACATGCATTTTGAGTGTCTGTAAAGATTTTTTAGCTTAGGATTTATACTATGAACTCAACATAAAAGGTCAGAAATACACCATAACAGTTTAGTACCCAAAGTGCATAAAATGCTAATAAAAAAGTAATTTTTGGTAAATGACTTTAAATCTGCATAATAATATTTTAGTTGATATTTTTAAAAGAATTATATATTTAAGAAGGTAATTCTAGACTATAAATGTTTAATTTTAGCATGTCCTGCTGTATTAATTTATAGTATCCTAGAAAATATTTAAAATAGTTTTAATACTGTTTTCATGAGTTTTTCTAATGTCCAGAGTTAACTTAATCAGTATTAAGAAGTTGTTTTGCTTGTAAGCATTTCATATTTTGGTGTAAGGAAATTATTATGAAAATTCAATCTAAATTACTATAACTTTCCTTTTTCATTGGGAATACTCAACGTGAATTTCTTACTTTCTTCTTTCTTCTGGTTTTATGTGTATGTAAAATACTTTGATATCCTCAACTTGCATTTGTGAATTATATGATCACGAATTACTTCACATTATATTTTTCTTCCTTTCTTTGCTTTTTTCCTTTGCAAATAATTTGTTAATTTTCTCATGAAAAGACTGTTTTCCTGAAGGAGTTTAATTTTATTGTTTTAAGTTTTATACAATTTTAATGGTTATTTTCAATTTATAGTTATTATACATGATTAGCTGGATTCCCCATGTTGTAAAGTACATACTTGAGCCTATCTTATACCCAGGAGTTTGAACCGCACACTTCCCCACCCCTAGAGTGCCCCTCCCCCTTCCCACTGGCAACCCCAATTTGTCTTTATATCTGTAAGTCTGCTTCTTTTTTTGTTACATTCATTAGTTTGTTGTATTTTTTAGCTTCCACATATGAGTGATAACATACAGTATTTGTCTTTTCCCGTTTGCCCTATCTCACTTAGGAGAATGCTCTCCTAGTCCATCCATGTAGCTGCAGATGGCAGGAGTTCCTCCGTTTTGTGGCTGAGCAGTGTTCCATTATATATATCACATCTTCCTTACCCATTCATTTGTTGATGGGTGCTTAGGTTGTTTCCATGTCCTAGCAATTGTACATAATGCTGCATAAACATTGGGATGTATGTATCTTTTCCAGCCAGTGCTTTTGTTCTTTTGGATATATATCCCAAAGTGGAGTTGTCGGCTCATATGGTAGTTCTATTTGTCATTTTTTTGAGAAAACTTCATACTGTTTTCTTCAGTGGCTTCAACAATTTACATCCCCACCAACAATGTATTTTTCTCCACCAAATACTAGCAATACTAGCAAACCGAATCCAGCAATACATTAAAAGGATCATAAAATATGATCAAATGTAATTTATTCCAACAGTGTAAGGATTTTTCAATATTCTCAAATCAATCAATGTGACATATCATGCTAACTAATTTAAAAATAAAACTATGATCATCTCCATAGATGCAGCAAAAGCTTTTGATAAAATCAACATTTATTTCTAATAAAAATTGTCCAGAAAGTAGGAATAGTGGGACTAAACCTCAACATAATAAAGCCCAAATGTGACCAATTCACAGCTAATATCATACTCAATGGTGAAAAGCTGAAAGCATTTCCTCTAAGTTCAGGAGTAAGACAGGAGTTTTATTCAACATAATTTTAGAAGCCCTAGTCATAATCATCAGAGAAGAAAAAAGAATAAAAGATATACAAATGGGAAATGAAGAAGTGAAACGGTTACTGTTGCAAATAACATGATAATATATATAGAAAACCTTAAAGATACTATCAGAAAACTGCTAGAGTGCATCAGTGAATTCAGTGAAGTTGCAGGACTCAAAATTAATATACAAAAATCTCTTAGAAGACATATTTTTAAAGATGTCTTTCTTGTATTTGTTAAAACTATCCAATCATCCCATTTCCTAATAAATTCCTGGTAATAGAATATGTTATTTCTTCTTTATTAAACATATTTTTAAAGATTTCAAATTTAGAAAATATTTGGTGTATTTTCTCTTATAAAAACTAGAAGTCAAGTGACTAAATTGGCCATTGTGCTAAAGTTAGGAAAAAGAATTCATTATCACTTTACATTTATCCTGGGAAACACACTTTTACCACAAGGTGGATCTATGGTATTTGGTAAAAGTATTTTTATTCTCTGGTTTGTTACTTCATATTAAATTTCTATCCAAAGATCTGCCTTGTTTCTTATAAGAAAAAATTTTCCTAGGGAACTGGGTTTGGATGGACATTTAAAACATATGTCTACCATATAAGTAGAAAAAAAAATTAACCTCTGAGACTTGGTTCAAATTATTGGTATGGGAAATGAAGATGTTTCCATTTATCTCTCACAATGTCATGCTTTACTGTGTTTCTAATTTTTCTTTACTCCTTTCCTTCTACTTTTTGTGAAAGAGAAAGTGAAAGTTAGTCGCACAGTCGTGTTTGACTCTTTCCAGTCCCGTGGACTGTAGCCTGCCAGGCTCCTCTGTCCATGGAATTCTCCAGGCAAGAGTACTGGAGTGGGTTTCCATTTCCTTCTGCAGGAGATTTTCCCACCCCAGGGATCGAACTCAGGTCTCCTGCATTGCCAGGCAGATTCTTTACCAACTGAGCTACTAGGGAAGCCCTATTCTTTACCTTTTTGTATAGTTAAACAGGTATAAAGTAGAGGTTAAATCTGGTTAAGAAAAGTTAGCTTCACTAAGTTTATTCCAAATTCACAAGGAGAATACTTAAAATAATTCTTTATTCAGAATTGACAAGCTGTTCTACTTTTCATATATCCAACAACAGCTACTTTTACTGAACGTTGAATGATAGGGTCACAGCATTGCATTCAGCATAATTAGGAGCAAAATGACTATATTTAGGGCTTGTACAATGATTTTGCCCATGGGATTAAGCATTCTAGTTGGTGTGACAAAGAGAGTGCATATATTTGTTGTTGTTCAGTCTCTTTACCATTTCCTGGAGCCTGCTCAAACTCATGTCGAGTTCGTGATGCCATCCAGCCATCTAATCCTCTGTCATCCTCTTCTCCTCCTGCCTTTAGTCTTTCCCAGTATCACGGTCTTTTCCAATGAGTCAGCTCTTCGCATCATATAAACTTCGCATGTATTAAACCATTCATATACCTTTTATATGTATTTTTTAACATACAAAAATGAGTGATTTAACAGGATAGAATACATGTATATATATATATATATTATATACATACATGTATGTATGTATATAATATGCAGAATCAACAATAGGGAGAAGAGTTCAGAAGAAAAAATAGTGTTAGATTCCATTAGGAAAAACTTAACTTAAGCATTGCACTTGAGCTTGACTTTGAGGAATTGAAAGAACATGCTTGAAAAGAGAGAAAAGAACTGTTTCAGCAATCATATCAGCAAGCGGATTGCCCTACATCTACCAGAATCACATTAACCTGTTAGGCTCACTATTATACATTAGCAGGCCTTTATTTTCCTTTTCAGTGTGTTCTTGCTGAGCCTCTGGCAGCTGAATTCCCAGAGATTTTACATGTGCATGTCATATAAACTTCAGCTCCAATCTAGAAGATAAGTCTTCCTGAGATCCAGAATGAGCAGGCTTCTCCCACTTTAATTGACGTAGCACTATATCACAGTGGTGTTGGCTGCTTCCCCACTCACTGACTATTGTAAATCCACCGCATGCTGCAAGGTCAGCTGAGTATTAAGATGCAGGGACCTGTCAGAGGTGCTGACAGCTCCATCTTTCTGAGGGAAAGGAAATCCTAGGTCCTGAAATTCAGTTCCAAGCCTGACCCCAGAGTCAAAACTGCTTTCATCTTGAAGGATGTCATGATTATTATGGACTACGTTTCTATGACTCTTGTATCTCTTTCCAGACATGAATCCTATGTTGTCGTTTACTTAAGTTATTGGAAGGTACAGGGAAGGGGAGGGAGCTATAATTGAAATGGGCAAGTGTGGCAAAAGGAAAGTTAGTCCCAAAAGCCATACAGAATTTTGTATACATGTTAAGTATCTAGTAGTTACCTTATACTTCATATTTATTTAGCACGCAATGGGAGACTTGTTGTTTTAAGAATAACCATGGCTTATATAAGAACAGCTTTAGGATCATTTTCTCATTCTCTTTGTCCTGGTTAATTTTCATATCAAAAAGTATGCTTTCGTTGCTTAAATGTAACAGGTTACATTAAAATAAAATCAAAATTGCAAAAATATCTTCTGGGTAAAAATGTGGAAAAGATATACATTAAAAATATGCCTAAAATTTCCTGCTGCTGCTAAGTCGCTTCAGTCGTGTCCGACTCTGTGCGACCCCATAGACGGCAGCCCACCAGGCTCCCCCGTCCCTGGGATTCTCCAGGCAAGAACACTGGAGTGGGTTGTCATTTCCTTCTCCAATGCATGAAAGTGAAAAGGGAAAGTGAAGTCGCTCAGTCATGTCCGACTCTTCACGACCCCATGGATTGCAGCCCACCAGGCTCCTCTGTCCATGGGATTTTCCAGGCAAGAATACTGGAGTGGGGTACCATTGCCTTCTCCAAAAAATTTCCTAGTAATAACCAAATAAGAAAAAGAGAACAATAACACTTAAGAAAGTGGGTATCCAATGAAAGAGATAGAAGACACTACCACAATTCAAATTGTTCTTAATACCACCTTTACCAACTAAATCAGGTAGGGTGTGGGGACAGAATAATGCAATCATAGTAATAGGTGAGTAGACAAAAGAGACTGAGTAGGGAAGCAGAGAAGTATGGAAGAAAAAATACAACCCACAGGAGGGAAACCTCTTAAGTATTACCACTAGATTTCAGGCAGGACTAGCTCAATCAATGTCATACCTGTGACCAGGGCCACATGCCTAGAAGGAAACCATGCTTGATTCCATACTCTGTTTCCACAGTCTTGAAATTCTTAACAGTTTTTAAAAAGGGGTTCTGTATTTTAATTTTGCACAGTATGCCACTATTTATGTAGTTGGTTCTGATCTCTGAGAAAGAACCTATATCTGGTCTCACAGCTGGGTTTGGATGCAGATTGGAAAAAAACTTAGTGAAGCACTAGACACCCTGAACACATTAGAATCATCTGGCCGGTGGTTTCTTAAAATCGCAATTCTCAGGTCATGTTGCAGACAATTAAATAAGAGTCTTGGTGGGGGTGAAGGCAGGAAGAGTGAGGGAAGGTAGGAGAAGACCACCAGTATCATCTAAATATCCCCAGATATTACAGCCAACAAGAATGATGACCACTGAAGGGGAGAAGAATGAGGACACAAACCTGGAACTAGCAAAGGCAAGCACATCATGACCTCCAAGTGAAGTCCCCAAACTCACCTGTGAATTCATATTAATGTGCTGTTATTTTTTGTGTTTCTTTTTGACCTGGAAATTGTTGCTGGTGGAAGAGGGAAAGAGGCCAACTTGAATGACAGTTGCTTTTCTTGGGCAGACCGTTATCTTAAGAGATCTGCTCTGACTTAAAGGAAGGGGACACCATCCCACACCGTATCCCCAGTATGTGGGGAGAACCCCAGGATAGGATATTTCAATTTCAGGTGAGAGAACAGAACTCGAGTCATCCAGAATGTGACCCAGCTGATATTTGTTAGTAAACACCCCATTATCAATTGTACCTCATAAGAAAACACAGATTCCAATAAGCCATATTAGACTAATTATAAATGAACTGTAGCTGTAGAAATAGAAATTAAATGAGGGGACATATAGACTGATATTTATAAATTATATATATGTAATTTATATATATTTATAAATGATTTATAACTGATTTTTAAACTATAGATTAAATAAGTTTTAATGCTCCCTCACTGATAGTGTGGGGAAGGAAGCAGGCACTCCCTAGTCAAATAGGGTCTAGAAAGCAACGGATGTGCAACATTCTAGGGAGGGCAGAACAACGGCAAAACTAATACAATATTGTAAAGTTTTAAAAATAAAATAAAATTAAAAAAATAAAATAAAAAACAAACAAACAAAAAAAAGAAAACAGATAAAGTGTGTCAGGAATAATATTCTGACAACCTGTGAGTCACCAAGAAAACTGGATACATTTTTTTTTTTTTTTGCCTACCACATGACAAGTAGGATCTTAGTTCCTGATCAGGGATTGGACCTATATTTCCTACAGTGGAGGCTCAGAGTCTTAACCACTGGTCTGGCAGGGAAGTCCTGCAAACTGGATACTTGTATTTGGGGAGAAAAGTATGTCCATCAGAGAACGTTAGTAAATGCGATAGTAGCAATATGAACTAAATTAGTACTTTTTCCTTAGATTTTTAGGAAAGATAGCCATTAGGGGATATCTGAAGGCTATCTGGAGACCAAATGAGCTTATTTATGGCTCTTACAGAGTGTGGCTAGATACTCTGAAATTAAGCTCAACATTCAGAAAACGAAGATCATGGCATCCGGTCCCACCACTTCATGGGAAATAGATGGGGAAACAGTGGAAACAGTGTCAGACTTTGTTTTTCTGGGCTCCAAAATCACTACAGATGGTGACTGCAGCCATGAAATTAAAAGATGCTTACTCCTTGGAAGGAAAGCTATGGCCAACCTAGATAGCATATTGAAAAGCAGAGACATTACTTTGCCAACAAAGATTCGTCTAGTCAAGGCTATGGTTTTTCCTGTGGTCATGTATGGATGTGAGAGTTGGACTGTGAAGAAGGCTGAGCACCAAAGAATTGATGCTTTTGAACTGTGGTGTTGGAGAAGACTCTTGAGAGTCCCTTGGACTGCAAGGAGATCCAACCAGTCCATTCTGAAGGAGATCAGCCCTGGGATTTCTTTAGAAGAAATGATGCTAAAGCTGAAGCTCCAGTACTTTGGCCACCTCATGCGAAGAGTTGACTCATTGGAAAAGACTCTGATGCTGGGAGGGATTGGGGGCAGGAGCAGAAGGGGACGACAGAGGCTGAGATGGCTGGATGGCATCACCGACTCAATGGACGTGAGTCTGAGTGAACTCCAGGAGTTGGTGATGGACAGGGAGGCCTGGCGTGCTGTGATTCATGGGGTCACAAAGAGTCGGACATGACTGAGCGACTGATCTGATTTGATCTGATCTTGTCATCTTTTTAGACCTCGTAAAATACTAAACTAAGTCACTCCTTTACTTTAAACATAGCACTAGTGCTTAAATTCAAGTGCTAGGAGTTTCATTACGTTGCCTAAATCATTTTTCATATTTCAATTGCTTTGGATCAGTATAATGATTAAAAAATTACTAGTAGAAAAAGTGCATCAAGATCTGATTCCTCAAAATATGGTAAGCTAGCATGAATCTAATTTTTTTTTTTTTCTCACACTGTCTCCATTATTGACGTGATACAGAAGGCCTAAGGAGGCTGATGGTTTGTTAAACATAAAAATGAGAAACACCAAGGGTGGTGAATACAAGGTGGTTGGGTAACAGTGTGTTTGCTAAAACAGCCTCCAGGAGTGGAACAGGGCAAAGGATATGTGTATGTGTGGTTGGAAAAAGGTTTTAAGTATGTCCTTGTCTCCCTATCCAAAGATCAAATTGCCAACATTAGTGGCATCATTGGAAAAGCAAGAGAGTTCCAGAAAAATATCTACTTCTGCTTTATTGACTATACCAAACCTTTTGACTGTGTGGATCACAACAAACTGTGGAAAATTCTTAAAGAGATGGTAATACCAGACCACCTGACATGCCTCCTGAGAAATCTGTATGCAGGTCAAGAAGCAACAGTTAGAACTGGATATGGAACAAAATACTGGTTCCAAATTGGAAAAGGAATGCATCAAGGCTGTATATTGTCACCCTGCTTATTTAACTTATATGCAGAGTACATCATGAGAAACGCTGGACTGGAAGAAACACAAGCTGGAATCAAGATTGCTGGGAGAAATATCAATAACCTCAGATATGCTGATGACACCACCCTTATGGCAGAAAGTGAAGAAGAACTGAAGAGCCTCTTGATGAAAGTGAAAGAGGAGAGTGAAAAAGTTGGCTTACAACTCAACATTCAGAAAACTAAGATCATGGCATCTGGTCCCATCACTTCATGGCAAATAGATGAGGAAACATTGGAAACAATGACAGTGACATTTTTGGGGGCTCCAAAATCACTGCACATGGTGACTGCAGCCATGAAATTCAAAGATGCTTGCTCCTTGGAAGAAAAGCTATGACCAACCTAGATAGCATATTAAAAAGCAGAGACATTACTTTGCCAATGAAGGTCCGTCTAGTCAAGGTTATAGTTTTTCCAGTGGTCATGGATGGATGTGAGAGTTGGACTATAAAGAAAGCTGAGTGCCAAAGAACTGATGCTTTTGAACTGTGGTGTTGGAGAAGACTCTTGAGAGTCCCTTGGACAGCAAGGAGATCCACCAGTCCATCCTAAAGGAGATCAGTCCTGGGTGTTCATTGGAAGGAATGATACTGAAGCTCAAACTCCAGTACTTTAGCCACCTGATGCGAAAACTGACTCATTGGAAAAGACCCTGATGCTGGGAAAGATTGAAGGTGGGAGGAGAAGGGAAAAACAGAGGATAAGATGGGTGGATGGCATCACCAACTCAGTGGACATGTGTTTGAGTAGACTCCGGGAGTTGGTGATGGACATGGAGGCCTGGGCTGTGGCAGTCCATGGGGTTGCAAAGAGTCGGACATGACTGAGTGACTGAACTGAACTGTCTTCTTATCATTGAGTTTTGTGGATTGGTGCCACAGTGTTTTCTTTCTAATGCAGAAAATAACATCTTCCAGGCTCGTGCTGACTAGGAATAGTGGGGCAACATCACGATTATTCTGGGACCCCCAACTATGGTGTGCATAGCAGAACGAGGGATAGTGACCACCTCATGGAAAACTCTTTTTCAGAAGGGCTCTCTTCCTTTGGAAACGTTACCTTCAAATTACTAGGCCAACCAGTCAGTGTCCCTAGGAAAAAATACATTAAGAAAAAATAAATAAAAATGTGTTGTAGTATAGCAACCACTATTACCAAAAGGTAATAAAATGAGCAATCTTAAGTAAATTTATAGGACCAGAAGAAATATAGGGAATAATATAAAAAGCATTAATTAAGAAAAATAAGACAATAAGAGTATTGACTGAAAATGTCAAGTAAAAAAATAGATGATGAAAGGACAAGAACCAATGAGCTAAATTATATAATGGATACAGGTGAAAAAAAAATGCATGCACTAAGAGGAAAGGTCAAGGCATTCTATCATTTCAAAAATCAATACATTATGACCAGGTGGGATTATTCCAAGAAAACAAGTATTATTCAGTCTTAAAAGTGTGGCAGTAAAATTCACCATATTGTATCCAAAGATAAGCCCCATATGATCACCATGGTTACATAAAATTAAAAGTTGCAAAAGGCTGGACACGACTGAGAGACTGAGCACACAGGCACAGTCAGTATATTGAAAAGTATACCCTGTTTAAGACAGCGATGGAAAAGAAAATACCTTTGACTCAACAAAGATGTAAAATCTATATGAAAAAAATTAAAATGCTCTGACAGAACCAAAGGAGACTTAAAAAAATGAAAATTCTTTTGGTATTTTTGGCTATGTAGATTTAATATAAAAAGGTATTAATTATCCATAGGTTGATTTATAAATGTAATGTTAACCTGATAAATATGCTGACAGAGAGCTTTTATTTTTCCCCTGGAACTATTCAAGCTATAGGAACTTCAGTTATGAAATAAAAAGCAACTACTTGAGAGAACACAGGGGAAGCAGTGTCATCAGGGTGATGAACACAGAACAGATTAAAAAGAATCTGAGGTTGCATAGGGAGTTGCGAGTAACAGAGCATTCTAGAAGAATGAAAGGGGTTTTAGGAATGTAAAGAGGTTGGGACAGAAAAAAAGTGATATGGATGTTGACTGGTACATTGTAGAGTGAGATATCTGACTGTAGAAAAGTATTTTGGACTTTTCCCCTGGAGATGTTTTAGCAGTCTTCCAAAATCGAAAGTTATTGTACAAGTAACAGTGATTGACAGAAAGAGGGTAGAGAGTGAGAAAGTGCCAATAATTTTTCTCAAGCATACATTGTATGTTTCCATTTGGACCCCTTTTTGATCAAGGGCAATCACTTCAAAGATCCTCTGAGTGGCCGCTGGTCAGAATTGCTGATCATTTAGTAATATTACTGTGGAGACTGGAGAAGCTAGAAAAATGAAATGTTTTAATGAAGTAAAATAGTAGTCCATGAGGTAAAACAGAAATTGGTATTTGTTTTGGCAGTGTTGAACTTTACCTGATCCCTGTGCACCTGGAAAGCAGTGATGATTAAGAATTCCCTACCTCTTTTTGTTCCAGGAAAACACCTTACTTCATATGACTTAGCTACACCCCTTGCGATGATCCCTTTGATTACCATGACAATGCCAGAGACGGATGTTCTAAATCAGGGATCCACAATCCCCGGACCATGGACACTACCCATCCATGGCCTGTTAGGAACCAGGCCACACAGCAGGAGATGAGCGGCGGGCAAGTGAGCCAAGTTTTATCTGTATTTATAGCCTCTCCACTGATTCTGCATTATGGTGAGTTGTATAATTATTTCATTATATATCATAAGGTAGTAATAATAGAAATAAAGTACACAATAAACATAATGCACTTGAATCATACCGAAACCATCCCCTGCAGCAAAATTTTCTTCAATGAAACCAGTCACTGATGCCAAAAAGTTTGGGGACTGATGCACTAAAATTTTCCTCTAAAGAATCTGAGTATTATTTGCTTAATAAGAAATTAATATCACTGTACATTCTCACCAAATAGTCTAAGCAAATGCCTACTAATATGACTTATCCAACATTTAATTAGGCTTTTCTTCTTTCCTTTGAACTTTGACTTGCTCTTGAGCTTATACAAGCACTGTAATGAGAAAGTCTCTTCCTTTATTCTCTCTCCCAAGAGTAGGAACTACAAAGAAAAATATTTGCTGCTCAACTGTCTGATTTTGCCACTGCCTCATCCCACTGCTTCACACCTAGCTCCTGCTAGTTTTGTGTTTCTTACTAAAAAACAAAAACAAACAAACAAAAAACTCCCTTTCTATCTGACTTTTAAGATATTTATAAATTTGATGGTAAGAGCATTTTCTCTGTTGTAATAGTTCCCCTTAATGAAGTCTTTTATTATTTGTGCTCATACTTGCATGTTTTATCTGACAGTGTATATATTTTGCTTTGTTTTGCCTATTAACATCTCTTGTGGTGCTTGCTCACTTAAATTAGAATTTCAGAGAGAGACTAGAGCTATGAGTGCTGGAGATATAAACTTGTGACTCCTTTGCATGAATGTGGGAGGTGACAGGAGAAAGCTGAAGTAAAGAAGTAAATGAAAATTTTCAGAAGAGCTTGCATATATATATATATAGAGAGAGAGAGAGAGAGAGAGAGAGTGTGTGTGTGTGTGTATTATGGCTAGAAAGTGTTAATCACTCAGTCATGTGCAACTCCTTGTGAGCTCATGCACTGTAGCTCTTCAGGCTCTTTTGTCGATCAGATTCTCCAGGCAAGAGTACTGGAGTGTGTAGCCATTCCCTTCTCCAGGGGATCTTCCTAACCTAGGGACTGAACCAATGTCTCCTGCATTGCAGGTGGATACTTTACCATCTGAGCCAACAGGGAAGCCCCTAGAAATTTTAGGCATATGTAAAAATTTTAAAAATTAAGAAACTGTAGAACAGGAAAAGCGAAAAGCAAAAAGCAAGAAAACTTTGCCTCTTTTTCAGAGAAATTAAAGGGTTTGGAATCTCCTCCAAGTCTGTCAACAATCATCTCTTCATCTCTAAAAGTAATTTACTTTGTACTTGTATTATATACAAAGCTTAAAAATGTTATCTTCAAGTTATTATCAGACTAAAAACCTATGAATAAAAAATTAAAGGTTTGTCTTCTTTTCAACAAGATTTGATGGATTCTGTAAAAAAAAAAAATGATAAAAGATACAGTCAGAAGTCCAAAAGTTACAAGACAAAATGTTATTGAAGTTAAGTCATCAGAGAATGTTTTATAAGAAAATCATTCCAAAGACACTTTATTTTTAAATGATAATGTCAGTAAGATAGAGAGCATGAAGGAACTATTATTAATGAGCAATAAGAGAAAGAAGCCAAAATACTGACAAAGAAACCAGTGAATAATGTGAAAGAAAGTGTCAAGATGGAGTATGGTCCCAAGTTCAGTTCAATTGCTCAGTCCTGTCTGACCCTTTGCGACCCCATGGACTGCAGCAAACCAGGCTTCCCTGTCCATCACCAATTCTTGGAGCTTGCTCAAACTCATGTCCACCGAGTCAGTGATACCATCCAATCATCTGATCCTCTGTCGTTCCCTTCTCCTCAAGCCTTCAAGCTTTCCCAGCATCACGGTCTTTTCCAATGAATCAGTTCTTCGCATCAGGTGGCCAAAGTATCAGAGTTTCAGCTTCAGCATCAGTCCTTCCAATTAATATTCAGGACTGATTTCCCCTAGGATGGACTGGTTGGATCTCCTTGCAGTCCAAGTGACTCTCAAGAGTCTTCTCCAACACCACAGTTCAAAAGCATCAATTCTTTGGCACTCAGCTTTCTTTATAGTCCAACTCTCACATCCATACATGACCACTGGAAAATGATAACTTTGGCTAGATGGACATTTGTGGGAAAGTAATGTCTCTGCTTTTTAATATGCTGTCTAGGTTGGTCATAGCTTATCTTCCAAGGAGGAAGTGTCTTTTAATTTCATGGCTGCAATCACCATCTGCAGTGATTTTGGAGCCTAAAAAAATAAAGTCTGTCACTGTTTCCATTATTTCCCCATCTATTTGCCATGAAGTGATGGGACCAGATGCCATGATCTTCGTTTTCTGAATGTTGAGCTTTAAGCCAACTTTTTCACTCTCCTCTTTCACTTTCATCAAGAGGCTCTTCAGTTCCTTTCTGCTTTCTGCCATAAGGGTGGTGTCATCTGCATATCTGAGGTTATTGATATTTCTCCTGGCAATCTTGATTGCAGCTTGTGCTTCATCCAGCCCAGTGTTTCTCATGATGTACTCTGCATATAAGCTAAATAAGCAAGGTGACAATATACAGTCTTGACGTACTCCTTTCCCAATTTGGTACCACTCTGTTGTTCCATGTCTGATTCTAACCGTTGCTTCTTGACCCGCATACAGATTTCTCAGGAGGCACATCAGGTGGTCTGGTATTCCCATCTCTTTAAGAATGTTCCACAGTTTGCTGTGATCCACACAAAGACTTTGGCATAGTCAATAAAGCAGAAGTAGATGTTTTTTCTGGAACTCTCTTGCTTTTTCTATGATCCAATGAATGTTGGCAATTTGATCTCTGGTTCTTCTGCCTTCTCTAAATCCAGATTGAACATCTGCAATTTCATGGTTCATGTACTGTTGAAGCCTTGCTTGGAGAATTTTGAGCATTACTTTCCTAGCATGTGAGATGAGTGCAATTGTGTGGTAGTTTGATATTTTTTGGTATTTCCTTTCTTTGGGATTGGAATGAAAACTAATCTTTTCCAGTCCTGTGGCCACTGCTGAGTTTTCCAAATTTGCTTGCATATTGAGTACAGCACTTTCACAGCATCTTCTTTTAGGATTTGAAATAACTCCACTGGAATTCCACCACCTCCACTAGCTTTGTTCATAGTGATGTTTCCTAAGGTCCCCTCAACTTTGCACTCCAGGATGTCTGGCTGTAGGTGAGGGATCACATCATCGTGGTTATCTGGGTCATTAAGATCTGTTTTGTATAGTTCTATGTATTCTTGCCACCTTTTCTTAATATCTTCTGCCTCTGTCAGGTCCATATCATTTCTGTCCTCTATTGTGCTCATCTTTGCATGAAATGTTCCCTTGGTATTTCTAATTTTCTTAAGGAGATGCCTAGTCTTTCCCATTCTATTGTATTTCTATATTACTTTGCTTGATCACTGAGAAATACCAATTATAGGTACCTCTTCAAACTTCATGAGAAACAAACTAGTGGTAAATAGACTAGCAATTTAAAATTTTTGTCTTGGGGGAATTGCATCTCATGATTTATTAGTATACTCTTTTTCTGAACATTTTCATCTAAAGAGTATTTTCTATATTTCCTCATAACCTATTATTTAAACATATATATTGACTGAATATCTTTGGAAAGGTTATAGAGATGTTTTGCCGGGGTCCAGCCCCGGCTGATCCAGGGTATTCGAAGCGGGGACGGCGTCGGCGAGGGTCAGGATACAATAGCTTCCATTAGATATTAATTAAATATATAAAGAGTAATAGAATAAGGATAGCTCAGTAGGAAAATTCAGTGGAGAAAAGAGGCTGAGTGGCTTGGTTTACGCGGGAGACCAATAAAACTTCAAGACAAGAAGTTTGCACCACTTACGTAGGCCACAGGCGTCCTTCCGTTCTCCCGAAGGAGAGACACTGAGGCCTCCCCGGTCGGATCTTAGAAGCCCAGGCATAATTAGTAAGCATGGTGGGTTCCGCGCTCCAGATGGAGACTCAGCCAGAGTGAAAGAGAGAGAGACATGGGGAGACCAGTATTTCCAGAAACTGATCCCAATTCTTTATTTTCCAGAGTCTGTTTTTATACACTGAGATGTTATACAAAAGTCACACGGGGTCAGCAGTCCTGATTTTTATTAAAGTCAGGTGCTTCATACAAATGTATACAGAGGTCTTAGGGGTGTTACATCATCTTCTGGCCAGGGGGGCCTGCTGACAATTTATGACCCTCTCCTTGTGACAGTGGTCAGAACACTTTTTTCTCCAAGGGTGATTATTCTTAAAACAGACGCAACCCAAATAAAGTTACATTCCTGTAGGGTGAGGGTGTAGTGGGTTTTAGTTAAGGAAAGAATTTACTTAGCCTAAGGTCTAACGCGATTAATATCAAAGGTTAATAGTTATTTCTTCTATATATTCATTAATGTGTGTAAGAGCAGGGGATATGGAGACTTAGCAACAAACATTGGCTCAACAAATGAAAAACCCTTCACCAATACAATTTCTAATCAGCCCATTATACTTATACTAATAGTTTTCTAACTTTTCTAAGGAACCTGTTTTTAGAAGGTTTAAAGCATCTCATGCCTCTCACAGTTGGGAGGCTGTGAGCAATCACATGTGGCCGGACAAGCCTGTCAAGCAGGTTAGAGAACCTTCAGAGGAGTTTGTAGGTTAAAACACTCTTATCACGCCCAGGAATTATTATTAACTGGAGCTCTAAGTTAACTCCTTCTCCGAAAGAGGTGGTGGGGGACAGCCCCCCGTAAAGTCAGAGGTGTAGGTGAGAGCACAAAGTAGTAAAGTAGGCAGGCTCTGGTTAATGGGGGTAGATGCTCGAGGGGGTAGTTTCCAGGGGGACTCCTGAGGCTCGATCCCGCCTTTGCGTATGTCGAGCCTCCTTCCTCATGACCTTTGCCATGGGAGGAGTACCTCACTCTGGCCCCCAACAATGTTTGGTTCTTGTCTTTTTTTTAGTGTGTTCAATTTATGTGTACATAAGCCTTTCAAACATTGAGCACATACTTAAGGTTTTTAATAATATGTTTCAGAATGTTTCCTCTATGAACCAAGTTTTGCATTATAGCTATCTCATTGTTCTCATTTTTACTTATCATGAAGTGTATTTCACTGGTGAAGCTCCATGCTTTTTGTTTGAAAAATAACTGTCAATATATATTTAAAATAATAATAAAATTATCAGGAAAATGTAGCCATTTAATTATATTGCTGTTCATGGTAATGACAAACTAAAATTCTGTAAAAGATACATACAGTAAGAGCAGGAAGGAATCTAAATAAACCATTAAGATAATTATCAAATCACAAGCAAAGAAAAAGGAAAGAGAAGAATGTAACAAGAGAAAGTCATGAAAAAAACCCTGAAACAATTAACAAAATGGCAGTGAGTACATATCTATAAATGATTACTTTAAATATAAATGGACTAAATGCTCCAATAAAAAGACATAAGGACTCAATGGACACGAAAGCAAAAGTCATATATATGCTAGTTACAAGAGACTAATTTCAGCTCTAAAAACCCACAGTGAAAGTAAGGGAATGAAAAAAGTTACTCTATGCAAATGGAAATGGAAACAAAAAGAAAGTCAAAGTAGCAATACTTATATGAGCCAAAATAGACTTTAAAACAAAGACTGTAAAAACCAATGAAGAATGTAAGATAATTATCAAGGGATAATTCCAAGAAGATATAATAATTGTGTGTGTATATGTGTATGTATGTATAATGCGTATGTGTGTATGTGTGTGTATATATATATACACACACACGCACATACCACCAACATATGAGCACCTAAATAAATAAAACAAATGTTGTGGTGCCTAGTGATAAAAAATCTGCCTTCCAATGCAGGAGATCCAAGTTCAGTGCTGAAATTGGGAACATCTACTCAAGTATGAAATGACACCTTATTCTGCAAATCTTGCCTAGAACAGAATTCTTCCAAGAACAGAGGAGCCTGGTGGACTACAGTCCATGGGGTCACAAAGAGTCAGACATGACTAAGCAACTGAACACTACAGCAAACATAAAGCAAAAACAGGCAGTATTCCATAATAGTAAGGGATTTAACACCACATGTACGTCTATGGACAGATTATCCAGACAGAAAGCCAACACAGAAATACTGTTGTAAGTGACATATTAGGTCAAATAGATTTGAAAAGAACATTCCATCCAAAAGCAACAGAATTCATATTGACTTGCACTGGAAACATTCTCCAGGCAAGATTACATGAGACACTACAAAATAATTCTTGGTCAGTTTGAGAAGATTGAAATAATAACAAGCATCTTTTCAGACTACAATGCTATGACACTAGAAACCAAAAAGAAGAAAAAAAACTTCAAAAGACACAAGTATATGTGGAGGCTAAACAGTATTCTACTAAACAATGAATGGGTCCATGAAAAAAATACTTGAAGATAAATGACAATGAAAACACAGTGGCTCAAAATCTTTGGGAAGCAGCAAAAGTTCTAAAATGAGAATTTATAGTGACACAAGCCTACATCAGAAAATAAGAAAAATCTTAAAAAAAAAACAAAAAAAACTCTAACCTTACATCTAAAGGAACTAGAAAAAGAAAGCAAAACAACAATAACAAAAAACCCAACACAAGTTAGTAGGAGGAAATGAATCATATAATTGAGAGCAAAAATAAATGAAGACTAAAAATACAATAGAAAAGATCAATGAAGCTAAAAGCTGTATTTTTTTTTCAAAAAATAAACAATATTGTTAAACTTCTAGACAGACTGATCAAGGAAAATGACTGAGATGTACAAATCAATAAAATAAGAATTGAAAAAAGAGAGGTTACAACTAACACTACAGAAGTACAAAGGATAATAGGGAATTGCTAAGAACAATTATATGCCAATGAAATGATCAACAGAGAAGAAATGGACACATTCCAAGAGCTGCACAATATCACAAGACTGAATCAGGAATATGAACAGAACAATTACCAGCAATCACACTGAATTCGTGATTAAAAAAAAATCCCAACTATCAAAAACTCCAAGACCAGGTAATTCACAAGTGAATTCTACCAAACATTTATCAAAGAGTTAATGCCAATACTTCTCTAACTATTCCAAAAACTCTAGAGGAACAGATGCTTCATAACTCATTCTACAGGGTCAGCATTTATCTGATACTAAATCAAAGATATAAAAAATAAAGGAAGATGCAGGCCAGTATCACTGAGAAACATATATGTAAAAACCTTCAAGAAAATATTAGCAAGCCAAATTAAAATATACTTTAAAAGGATCATACACTTTGATCAAATGGATTCATACCAGAAATGCAAGCAAAAATCAATCAATGTAATACAAGGCATTAATAAGTTGAAGAATAAAACAAATACAACCATCTCAATAAATATAAAATGTTTTTGACAAAATTAAACATCCATTTGTGATTTAAAAAATAAAGTGAGTACAAAGAGAATATGCCTCAAGATTATATAGAACATTGCAATAAGCCCAGAGCTATCACCATACTCAAAAGTGAAAAGCTGAAAGCATTTCCTATAAAACCAGGATCTAGACACCGATGCCTCTATTGCCACTTTTCTTCAACAGAGTACCAGTAGTCCTAGCCACAGCAGAAGTAGATGTTTTTCTGGAGCTCTCTTGGTTTTTTAATGAAAAAAGTTGGCTTAAAACTCAACATTTAGAAAATGAAGATCATGGCATCTGGTCCCATCACTTCATAGCAAATAGATGGGGAAACAATGGAAACAGTGACAGACTTTATTTTCTTGGGGTCTAAAATCACTTCAGATGGTAACTACAGGCATGAAATTAAGACACTTGCTCCTTGAAAGAAAAGCTATGACCAACCTAGACAGCATATTAAAAAGCAGGGGCATTACTTTGCCAGTAAAGGTCTCTCTAATCAAAGCTATGGTTTTTCCAGTGATCATGTATGAATGTGAGAGTTGGACTATAAAGAAAGCTGAGTGCTGAAGAATTGATGCTTTTGAACTGTGGTGTTGGAGAAGACTCTTGAGAGTCCCTTGGACTTCAAGGAGATCCAACCAGTCCATCCTAAAGAAAATCAGTCCTGAATATTCATTGGAAGGACTGATGTTGAAGCTGAAACTCCAATACTTTGGCCACCTGATACGAAGAACTGACTCATTGGAAAAGACTCTGATGCTAGGTAAGACTGAAGGCAGGAGGAGAAGGGGATGACAGAGGATGAGATAGTGGATGGCATCTCCAACTCAATGGACAGGAGTTTGAGCAAGCTCCAGGAGTTGGTGATAGATGGGGAAGCCTGGCATGCTGCAGTCCATGGGGTTGCAAAAAATCGGACATGACTGAGTGGCTGAACTGAACTGAATTGAGTCTCAGTGGTCAGACAAGCAAAAGAAATAATCCAAATTGGAAAGGAGAAATATAAGTGTTACTGTTTGCAGGTGATATGATACTATAAAAAATCCTCTTAACCCCTACAAATGTCTAAGAACTCATCAGTGACTTCAGTACAATTACAGGATGCAAAATTAATATATAGAAATCTGTCATGTATTTATTGAATATACATTAAAGCAAAATATCAGAATGAGAAATTTTTAAAATATCATATATAATTACATCAAAAGAATTAAAAATACCTTGGAATAAGTTTAACTAAAGTGATAAAAAATCTGTACTTGAAAAGTTATAAGACACTCATGGAAGTACTTGAAGATAACACGTACATATGAGACAATATACTGTGCTCATGGATTAGAATAACTAATATTGTTAAAATGAGAATACTATCCAAGGCAATCTAGAGATGCAATGCAGCTGTAATCAAAATAACAATGATATTTTTCAGAGAACTAAAATAAATAATTTTAAAACTTATGTGGAAACAAAAAATATCCCAGAGACCAAAAAATTCTTGAGAAAGAACATCACTGGAAGAATCAGGCTCCCTGACTTCAGACTGTACTACAAAGCTATAGTAATAAAAGCAGTGTGGTACTGGCACAAAATCAGACATTTAATCAGCGGAAGAGAATGGATAGTCCAGAAATAAACCTATGTACTTATGGTCAATTAATCTACAATAAAAAAGGCAAGAATCCACAATGAAGAAAAGACAGTTTTTTTCAAAAACTGTACTCAGAAAACTGGAAAGTTACATGAACACATGTATATCTGTGGCAGATTCATTTCGATACTTGCAAAACTAATACAAATTTGTAAAGTTTTAAAATAAAATAAAATTCAAAATAGTCTCCAAAAAAAAAAAAAGAATGACATTAGAACATTTTCTCATACTATATACAAAAATAAACTGACAATGAGTTAAAGTTCTAAATATAAGACCAGACACCATAAAACTCCCAGCAGAGAACATAGGCAGAAAACTCTTGAACGTATATCATAGCCTTCTTTGTTTGGATCTGTCTCCTATGGCATAAGAAATAAAAGCAAAAATAAACAAATGTGACCTAATTTAACTTAAAAGCTTTTGCATAGCAAAATAAACCATCAACAAAATGAAAAGGCAATCTACTGAATGAAAATTAATTGTAAATGACATGACCAATAAGGAATTAATCTATCATATTTAAGTAGCTCATACAAGTCAAACATGCAAACACATGACCCAATTAAAAAATTTATCTTCTCCCCCTTCTCAGAATAACTAACATCAAAAACCAAAAATAACAAATGTTGGGGAGGATATGACAAAAAAGGAACACTTGTATGCTATTGATGGTAATGTAAATTGGTACAACCACTATAGCAAACCATATAGTTTCCTCAAAAGAACCAAAAAAGATAAACTACCATGTGATTAACCAATTCCACTTCTGTGTATGTATCTGAACTAAAAAAAAAAAAAAAAAACTAATTCAAAACATGCATACCCCAATGTTCATAGCACCATTATTTATCATAGTCAAAATATGGAAGCACCCCAAGTGCAGACGAATGTATAAAGAATATATATATATACACATATATATACACACACACACATACACACACACACACACACACATGTACACACATATATACAGTAGCATAGTACTCAGCCATACAAAAGAATGAAATCTTGCATTCAACAATATGGATGGACTGACAGTATTATGCTAAGTGAAATGGCAGACAAAGCCAAATAGTGTGTGATTTTACTTGTATGTGGCATCTAAAACACAAAATAAATGAACAAACATAACTAAACAGAAACAGAGTCATAGATACAGAGAACAAATAGGTGGTTTCCAGAGAGGAGGGGTGGTGGGGAGAGAAATAGGCAGATTAAGAAGCACGAAATTTCAGTTGATAGTCATAGGTATGAAATGTACAATATGGGGAATATGGTAAATATAGTTTCTTTGCATGTTGAGAAATTATAACTAGACTTATCATGGTGATCATTTTGTATAGTTAGAAATATCAGATTAATATGTGGTAACCAGGAGATAACTTAGTGTTGTAGGTCAATTATACTTCAGAAGAAAGAAAGAAAAGGTGGCAGCAGCTATGGCTAGAAGAGCCGGGCTGGGGCCCATGGCGAAGGTGGAGGCTTGTATTGGGACGGTGGTGGGTAGGGAAGGGGGAGAAAGATGGTGACATCTGGAGCAAATGGGCCGGTTCGGCCACGGCTTCAGCTTCCAATCTGCTTAAGTTTTTTGAGAAGATCGCGCTGCAGAAGCAATGTCAGGCCGAGGAGACGGTGGCCTTCGAGGAGGTGATGATAGACTTTGGCTCCATCCAGTTACAGGCCCAAAAACTGTGGCTGGCATACACAAGGAGCTCCCATTATAGTGGCTCTCTGCCCAACGTGAACCAGGTTGGCTGTGGCCTGGCTGAGTTCCAGGGTCCCTTCCACTCCCCTCTGGATTCATCTTGGAGCACTCGGCACCACGGGCTGGTGGAACAGGTGCAGCGAGATCCCCGAAGAATGGTGTCCCTACTTCACCGCTACCCTCGCCACATTGACAGCTCTCCCTATTGTCCTATTTATCTCCTTCCCCGGAGTCCAGTTAGTGGAGGACAATGCCCTGGGGCAATTTCCCTGCAGAAAAGGGGCAGTTGTTTCGACTACCATCTGCCCTTAAGCGAACAAGCTCTGACTCTGTCCTTCACTAAAGAATGATGAACCCCAGCCCTCCAGACACTTATCCAGGCCCTGCACCCACTAGGGTCCTGCCGATCAGCTGTGGAGGTTTTCTGGATGGCAAGATGGACTCCAAAGTCCCATCTGTTGAGGAGAACTTGCTAGATGGTAAGCACTTGCTGAAACCATGGGATGCTAAGAAGCTGTCCTCATCCTCCTCCCGACTTTGGTCCTGTGAAGTCACTGGAATTAACATCTCCCTGTCTCCTGACCAGCCTGCTACTGTGCCTGTCCTCCTACCTGCCATGAACACAGGAGGCTCCCTACCTGACCTTACCACCCTGCACTTACTCCCACCACTGCCCACCCCATGGACCCAGAGGAGACAGCGTGTGTCAGCCTGAGTGGGGGCAACAGTCCCTCCAGTTTGACCCACACCATGACCCATCTGGGCATCAGTGGGGGCCTGGGCCTGGGCTATGATGTGCCAGGACTTCATTCACTTCTCAGCCACCCATCCTTGCAGTCCTCCCTAAGCAATCCCAAACTCTAGGCTTCCCTGAGCAGTCCTCAGCCCCAGCTCCAGGGCTCCCACAGTCACCCCTCATGTCTACTTGCCTTCTCCTTGGCCCACCATGCACTGCCCACCACCTCCCTGGGTCACCCCTCGCTCAGTGCCCTGGCTCTCTCCTCCTCCTCTTCCTCCTCTTCTGCTTCATCTCTGGTTCTGCCCTCCCCGCCAACCCCCACCCCCGCCCCTGCCTTACTCAGCTTCTGCCCCCAGGGCCTTCCCCCACCACGGCCATGTGCCCCTCAGTCCCCATAGTTTGTGGGCCCAGCCAATGCCAGAAGGTCCCAACAGCAACTGCCCAAACAGTTTTTGCCAACAATGTCACCCACCTTGTCTTCCATCACTCAGGGTGTCCCCCTGGATAGCAGTAAGCTGCCCACCAACCAGCGGCTGCCTCCATATCCATTACAGCCTCCCAGGTTTCATTCTGCCTACCCAGCCACCCGCCCCAAAGCCTCTGCAGCAGCCAGGGCTGCCCTCTCAGGCCTGCTCAGTGCAGCCCTCAGGGTGTCAGCCTCAGGGCAGGCAGCTACAGTATGGGACACTGTACCCAGCCAGCCCCAGTGAGCGTGGGCAACTGTCTTACCACCAATCGATGAGTGACTTCAGCCTGGGGAACCTGGAGCAGTTCAGCATGGAGAACCTATGCTGGTGCTGGATCCCCCTGGCTTTTCCAAAGAGCCTGAATTCTTAGGGGGTGAGAGGACAGTGAATGACCCCCAGGACACTCATGCCCTCAACCATGAGAATGTAACCCACTGTTCCCACTATGGCTCAAGGCCTAACATCATCCTCACAGGAGATGCCTCCCCAGGCTTCTACAAGGAGATTGCAGCGGCCCTGGCCTGAGTGCTGGGCTTCGAAGTGTCAGCAGCTGGGCTGGGGCTGGGGCTGGGGCTGGAGGAGGAGCTACACATGAAGCCACTGGGCCTGGAGGGGCTCAGCACGCTGAGCAACCCCTGCACCTTGCTGCCTGACCCTGCTGTGGAGGACTTGTTCCGCAGTGACCAGCTGCAGTGAGGCCGCCTCATTGCCATCCCTCTTCTCGGCCCGTCCATCATCACTGTCCCTTTCCTCCATTCCCCCAACGTGGGGAGCTGGGGGAGCTCAAGGGAGGGCCTAAAGCACTTGTAATTTTGAACCATCTGTCTGGAGCTCACAGCCTGTTGGAAAATGGGGGGTAGAGGGGAGCCTTGGAGGCAGGGCTTGTCTGGATGCCTAGGGGTGGGCAGAGTGCCAGCCCCTCCTCACCACTCTTCCCCTTACAATGGACAAGAGAGCCAGAGTAGATATTATTTTTTATTAAATATATGTTAATGGAAAATCCTATTAAATAAAAAAAAAGAAAGAAAGAAAAAAGAGATTAGCTTTGAGGGTACCAGAAATGAGGATTAAGGAAAGGGGGAATTAGGTGAAGATAATCAAAATATATATGAACTTCCATTTATAAGGTAAAACCAGGATTGTAATGTACAACATGATAAATATAATTAACACTGATTTAAGTTATTTATGAAAATTGTTAAAAGAGTAAATCCTAAGAGTTCTCATCTCAAGAAAAAACTTTTTTATATTTTTTTACAATTTTGTGTCTATACGTGATAATGGATATGCACCAAACTTATTGTGCTAATCATTTCATGATGTATGTAAGTCAAATCATTATGCTGTTTACATTAAATTTATCCAGTTCTCTTTGTCAATTACATCTTGATAGAATTGGAAGAATAAAATAGTATCACTTTTGTGAGAAGTTATTCTTAGCAAAACTAAGGTAGTAACTCATTATGGGTATACAGATAAAAATTATAAAATAAAATTGTTTTTATTATGGTTTAAAAATAAAGTAAAATAAAAATAAAATAGATTCCTAAGAAAGCTTTAGTTTTGCTTTAGTTTTAACACCAGGCCTTTAGTAATGATTTCTCTTTTAAAAGATGTATATTTGGAAATCATCTGTTAGTTACTACTCCTGTGGTGATTTAGATTATTAAAAACTTGTTCAACATTACTTTTTCCTGTTTTGCAAACTCTCAAAAAGAGACTTAACTGCAGGTGATTTGAGACAATTAAATGTTAAATATCTTTTTATCTCCATAGAAAGAGATGTTTTTAGCACTAAAGATAGTAAAACACAGCCATTGCCAGATAACAGATAAAACATTTTGCATCTGATTTCTCAGAGCACCTATTTTAAAGTGCATTTAAATGAAAACAGAAACATACTCATCAAAGTAGCACAATGCCAATTTTCAAGAGAATTTTAGAAATGCAGTTCTTTCATAAGATTGTAAAAGGCAAATGAGAATTGTCATTTTGGATTAATATACAAGAACAAAGAAAGGAAATTGACTAAAATGTCTTCCATCTTTAAAATTAAGCAGGATGTGAAAATATTTAAACAGAGTAAGTGCTGAAAGTAAATCAGCTATTTTTAATGTCCTCTGTTGTTCGGTCAGTCAGTTGTGTCCAGTTCTTTGTGACCCCATGAACTGCAGCATGCCAAGCTTCTCTGTCCTTCACCATCTCCCAGAGCTCGCTGAAATTCATGTCCATTAGTTGGTGATGCCATACAACCATCTCCTCCTCTGTCTTCCCCTTCTCCCCCTGCCTTCAATCTTTCCCAGCATCAGGGTCTTTTCCAATGAATTGGCTCTTTACAACAGGTGACCAAAGTATTGCAGCTTCAGCATCAGCCCTTCCAATGAACATTCAGGACTGATTCCCTTTAGGATGGACTGGCTGGATCTCCTTGCTGTCCAGGGGACTCTGGAGAGTCTTCTCCAGCACCACAGGTCGAAAACATCAATTCTTTGAGGCTCAGCCTTCTTGACAGTCCAACTCTCATTTCCATACATGACCTACTGGAAGAACCACAGCTTTGACTAGACGAACCTTTGTCTGCAAAGTAATGTCTCTGCTTTTTAATATGCTCTCTAGGTTTATCAAAGCTTTTCTTCCAAGTAGCAAGTGTCCTTTGTTTGGATTTACCAGATTTTTAGTGTTAAACCAGACATTTTTATTTAATTTAGATTTATCATTTCTTATACCATCTTATGTGAAAATGCTCAACACAGAGTCACCTTTTCAACGTATTTATCACGTGCTAACAATAATCCAGCATGTATATTAAGATTTTTATCACATAATCTTCAACTCTATAGATTGCTATCATTCTATGATGAAAAAGTTGGAGCATAGGAAATTCAGCGTTCTTGCCCAGTCTCCAATAGGTACTAACTGACAGATTTGGAGTTTCAACTAAGAGCTTTCTCCAAAGCCCATGCTCTTTACTCTGTTTATATTCATAAAACTGACTCAGGTCATGTCATTGCAGGAACTAACCTCGCTTGTCTGCTTCCTTTCAAGCCACCCATTCAGTATAGAAATGTGGCAGAATTATAAACAGAAGATTGAGAGAAGGGTTGTGGATATTAGCCCTAAATAATATGTTCCTTGCCAACCCAGTGCTCTGTCTCTGTTCTAGCTTCCACCAGTTGTCCTAGGAAAAAATCATTTGGAACAATTGAGTCTTCAGTGAAAAAACTCATAGTCTTCTTGGCACTTTCTGTTTTTCTTGTACTCAGCCTCACACCTCTCTGTAGACAGTTTTGCTTCAGTAGAGAGACTTGATAGAGATTGGATGTTACAGTAGAGTGTGAAGTTTGTTATTTAAGCTTCCTCTTGAGAGCTGGCATCAAGCAGGTGCTATTCTAGTCAATGTTGTTGACCTCTACAAAATCTGCTGTTTGGGAGTGATAAAAAGAAGGATTATTAAAAATCTCAGAGCTGATTTATTGAGTCAAAATTTCCACTGCTATATTAACCTAATAAGGAATGACTCTAAGTAACACTGTGCTATTAAGGTCAGTATCCAAAACAGAATGCAGTTTCTCCTAGGTCAAGGAAAGACGAATTTCATTTCACTTTATGTTAACTAAGTATAGAAATTCCACAGCTATTAGTCATATGGCCAAGAAGATTGCTTAACTGTCTGAGGCTTTCTTAATGTTTCCTCTTTATAAATCATAACCAGTAGCACTCATTTATGAGAAGAAATGATGTGTCTAAATGAATTTCAAAGCTGTTGTTATAAGGGTATTATGAGATACATTGTTTCTTCACTTAATGTAAGTTAACTAATTAAAGCCAGAGAAAAGCTAACCACATTTTTGACCATGAATTCATTCATCTTTACTCATTTATGGGTTAATACATATCTTTGTGTAATATATTCCTATTGTTACAATAAAATGTCTATTGCTGCTAATACTAGAAATATAGCAATTAACAAGGTAGATCATAAATATAGCCTTTACAGGAGTTAAATTTTGGTTTACATATTAAAGAGGACTTCTTTTCCTATTAAAAATTTAATAGGAAGCAATTTATCATTGACTTAGACCAATTCAATATGTAATTGTAGCTGTCCATATAAAAGAATTTATGCCATGACCTGAGTTACCTTTAAATGTTACAGGGCATATGTGAAAAATAAATAAATACCTTGACCGACCTGTGATAATGTCTTCAGGACAGAGTACCTCATTAGGCAGTCATAAGTTATATAATTATATTCATATGCATTTCACTGTAATTGGATAGCGTACCAAATTAAATAGATCAGTAATGTTGTTGAATATATTTCAGTACTTTCAGAACAGAAAAGTACAGAAAGACATTCTGGTTGTTTTGGGGCCTATTAATGTTATACATAATTATAATCTAATTAGTTATCACATAAATTCCACCTAGTATTTTACAACAGGACAATCACATGAAAGTCTTTATCAAGACTATTACGTTTCTTTAAAAACCAGAAACTTTCAAAGATGTGACAACTTATTATTAAACATAAATATTAAAAAAAAAAAAGATACTCAGAGAAAGAAATGCCAAACAATTTATCCAAAGTTCTCAAGTTATTTTCCCTAGATTTACATTATTTAAAAAAAGTCTTAGTTACTCAGTTGTGTCCAGCTCTTTGCAACCCCATGGACTGTAGCCTACTAGGCTCCTCTGTCCATGGAATTTTCCAGGCAAGAATATTGGATTAGATTGCCATTCCCTTCTCTAGGGGATCTTCCTAACCCAGGGATCAAACCCAGGTCTCCTGCATTGCAGGCAAATTCTTTACTGTCTGAGCCACCAGGGAAGCCCTCTTGAACATTTAGCATAACTTTAGTGTTTTTATATAAGTAATAAAAAATCAAACTGAAATTATATATATATATAATCAGAGAAGGCGATGGGACCCCACCCTAGTACTCTTGCCTGGAAAATCCCATGGACAGAGGAGCCTGGTAGGCTGCAGTCCATGGGGTCGCTAAGAGTTGGACATGACTGAGTGACTTCACTTTCACTTTTTACTTTCATGCATTGGAGAAGGCAATGGCAACCCACTCCAGTGTTATACACATATTTACTTGAAAGAGGATTCTGAGCACTCACTACCATGCTGAACTGGCTGTACAGTGATGTATACATTGAATTTCCTGACCTAGAAAACTTCCAAGTTGAACCATCAACCATTCACTGTACTAAATGACTAAATGCAGTAACAGTCAAGCCCAGATGTTGTATTAATTTTCAAAACAGGAAGAACAAATTGACCAAAGCAGAGAGAGTCTACAGAGGTAGTATCAAAATGTAGATAGTGCTGGGGCAGGTGGTAAGACAGAACAGGTGAAAAAGGCTAGAGCAGTTGAACTTGACCAGTGCTTGAAAGCTCTCAAATCCAAACTGATCCATAGAGCATAGTGTACTATAATTGGGAATATAATTGGGTCAGTCCCCATTCCACTCTCACCTCCACCACTAGATGTTTGCTGCCAATATTCTACTGTTCTTTGGCATGAAGTATTGCATTTTTTTAATGTTTTCATAGTATTTTCATTCATTTTTTAATTGTGTTACAGAGTTAAGACTTTTTTCCAATAATATCTCATATAACACATATTCTCTGAAAAATTTTTTGACACATTTGACAGTGTCTGCCTACACAACTTGACTGCAAATAATAAAGCAATGTGACACCTTCTTTGTTTCAATATCTGTGGATACTTCTCCACTATCGTCAAGTATAGATGTTGCTTTGTGGAAGGGTAAAGCCAGCCTTGCCCTGGTCCTGGTGCTGCTAGAGAAGACTTGAGAGTCCCTTGGACTGCAAGGAGATCAAACCAGTCAATCCTAAAGAAATCAACCCTGAATTTTCATTGGAAGGACTGATGCTAAAACTGAAGCTACAGTACTCTTTGGCCACCTGATGCAAAAAGCCAAGTCGTTGGAAAAGACCCTGATGCTGGGAAAGATTAAAGGCAAAAGGAGAAGGGGATGGCAGAGGATGAGATGGTTAGAGAGAGACAGCATCACCAACTCAATGGACATGAATTTGAGCAAACTCTGGGAGACAATGGAGGACAGAGGAACCTGGAGTTCTACTGCCACGGGGTTGCAGAGTCAGTTATGACTTAGTGACTGAACAACAAAGCCAGTTTTAAAATATTTACCACTTGAAAATGACTCATTTTTTTCTATTAAAATACTTGAAGGATTTTGTTTTATTCTTTACAATTAAAAAAAAATGTAGTGAGGTTATACATTTCTGGAAGTTGTCCTATATTATGTTTTTTCCTGAAAATATATAAATACCCTATTCATTTGTAATTTCAGTTTTTCCTTTATCCTAGGAATATTTTACTGTATCCTATCTTGAATAATTCTGGTTCATTTGTTCATCTCATTATTGTGTTATATCAGTTGGTCTTTTTTTTTAATCTATTGTCTTCTAATTATATACTTATCTCTTGCTTTACACTTAAATCATTATGCCAGTTTTTCAATTTGAAACTTTATTTGGCTTTTCTGGTTATGATTTATTTATCCTGTTTGACCTTTTAGAGACATTTTATTTTCTCCTGCTCTTAATTCTCCATTTTTATTCCTTTTCATTGACTCATCAGCTTGTCTTAAGAGTTCTTATTTTACTGAATCTAGTTGCTTAAATTCTATAGTATGAAAGATTCTCATGTAGTTGTTCTTCTGTTCCTTGGACTATGTTAAATTTCAAACAAAGTTTCTTTATTCATTCTGCTTTGTTTTACTCATATATCTACCTTTTTTTCCCTATTGTTCTTGTTTAATTTGAGATTTATATTTGTACCTTAGTATATTTTGCTATAAGTGAATTTACTCTAGCAGTCTGTTTCTCCCTTGGTTTCTTGGTAGCTAAAGAACTCCCTCTTCCTCATCTACTTTGGAAAGAAAAGTCAACCTCTTAATCTCTGGAACCTCTGAATATGTTATCTTAAGTATCAAAATGTGGAAAGAGCTTTTGCAGATGGGATTAAGTTAAGAATTTTTAAATGAGAAGATTATCATGAATTACATTTTGGGGTTGATATAATAACAAGGGTCCTTCCTTATGAGAGGGGAGTGGGAGAGTAATAGAGCGGAGATGTTAACAGTGGATGCAGAATGTAGAGTTATATATTTTGAAGTTGAAGGAAGGAGACAATAGCTAAGGAATGCAGGCCACCTCTAAAGCCTGGAAAGTGGAAAGGGAACAGATTCTTCCCTAAAGCCTCCAGATAAAATGAATCCTGCTAACATCCTGATTTTAAGCTATAAAACTCATTTTGGACTACTGATCTCCAAAATTTTAAGATAATTTGTATTTTAAGCCACAGAATTGTGATAGTTTGCTACAACAGCAATAAGAAACTAATACAGTAAGGAATCTTTAGAACAAGTCTTTCTCTTAAATCTAGACCTAATCTGACCTATTTTACTTGGGGGACAGATTATTTTTTCTATTTTTCCTTTTTTAAAAATGACTGACTCTTGAGTTAATAATTCTCCTTAGTCACTAGCCTGTTTAAGATTACTTGTAATTATTTTGCTGAATTATACTTTCTTTTTATCTGTGATCAACAGTTCCTTCTTGATGCCCCACTCTACAGGCATATATCTTAATGGGCTTGATTTCTATTCTTGAAATTCTGAAGATAGAAGTAAGAAAGTATATACCTACCATGTTTTGCTTATCCATTCTTAAGTTGGAGACTAAACTAAAATTTCAACTCCCTACTAGTTGAATCCTGTGATTATTACCCTTGTAAAGATTCCTATGTGGAATGAGATTACAGTATCATGGGTTATAGCTTATTTGATTTTATAAGATGTTGACTATTTATTTTCCAACACAAGTACACAGGTCAGTACCTTATTTTAGGTCATAAAGTTTGCTTTTTCACCAAGTACTTAACAATCATTTGTATAGTTTGATTTATATTTTTTATCAATTTTATGTATGTAAAAAAGTATCTAACCTTTGTTTTTCCTTTTTCTGATAGTTAACAAAACTAGGAATTTCTTGGTAAATGTGCCTACCATACAGTGGTAATGAGAAGGCTGAGCCCATGGTAAGTGAGAAAACTCTCAGGGGTATGGTTTACTGGGGGTAAAGAACACAGAAGGGAGGCTTGATCCTGGGCTGATTCTATTGTAACTGCTGAACTTGGAAGTAAACATTTATTGTCTCTAGGAGAAGAGGCATGTTCAGAGGTGAATGTTCAGAGGAGGTAGAATGGAGCTCACTGTAGAGTTCAAATCCTGTACAGAGCCCAGCTATTTCCAGAAGACATAGACTGAGGCCTGGAACAAGAAGCCTAGAACATGAGACCTTCAGGCTTCACAAGGACATGATTCATGGGGAGGGCCAGTGGGGTGTGAAGACTGGGGCTTCCTCTTTCTCCATACCTCTGGGAAAGTGACAAAGAAAAGAGTGGCATGAAACAGTAGCTTTTAAAAATATACGAGAGTATTCTCAATAGTGGAGTAAATTTATTAATGTTAGAATTGTGTGGAATTATGAGATATTCTCACATCTAGACCTACATTGCAACATATACCTCACATATAATTTATATTTGACGTAAGTTCAGTAGTACACTAATACAATATGTAATAGTAGACATATCTGTGAGACAGGCATGGTTCTAAGCCTAGTGCTCTCAGATACGGCCTTATCCTCAGCTCTGGGAAAATTCAGTAATGTGGTTATCACCCTGGAAACATAAAATATTTTCTTCATTTAATTCATGTCATCTATCCTCTAGCTTTGATATCAGGTGCAAGAAATAAAAATTCAAGTTAATGGTAGAGTTTTTGTTGGATAAAAGGAATCACCCTAGTCAATGGGCTGCCATAGTCTTACCATATAGTGAATACTAGCTGAGGCCTGGAGTGTAAGGATGTAACTCATAGGTCATAGAATCCTGCTGAGATCCTAGTGACTTATGACTTACATCATAATGCCTCTGAAGTAATGGTTAGGACAGTGATTTGGCGAGGAGACAGACTTTCAAATGAGTTGTTCTTGAATGTACTAATTTGATTCTTTGTCATTATCAGCTGACTCTGGCTGCAGAATTTCAGGAAGAAAGTTACCTGATTTGAATCACTCTCCAAAGAGTTGAACCATGAAAGAGAAACAAAAAAGAAAACGTGGAAATAATATACTCCTCTAGGCTTGCAAAGATGTCAAGAGGTATGTGTTAAGCCTATTTACTGAGCATAGGGAACTGCGTTCTGAAGAAAGAAGGGAAACATTTCCTATTTGTGGTGAGGGAGGAAGGGAAAAAGGGAGAGGAAGATGCATGTAAGCTGGTCTTTCTGGGACTCCAGGTGGTCTGAGACTAAAGAGAAATGTTAGATGATCAGGTCTTTGTCTCTGCTGCTTTGGACTTGAGCTACCTATACCATATCACTCTTGAGTTACTGTCACATATGTAGTGGTTGATTAGTATAATTTTTTTTCAAAAATATTTTTCCTTTTATTTGACTTCTACCTAAGACTGAGGGTTAAATAAGTCATGTTCTTATACATTTTCCAATAGTACTTTCTCTTGTTAATGAAGAAGAAAGTGTGACTGATAAAGTAGAGGGGAAAATTGGGGAAAATATTTAAACATTAAATCTGGTTATGCAGGATTGAGAGAATAAAGTCATATAGAATTTACTCAGGAATAAAGACAAATTGTTTTCTCAGATTATGAAAATGTAATATGGGGAAATTGTGAAATGTAAGGAAAGAAAAATTCTTTTTCTTAAAAGAATTCTTTTAAGAAAAAAAAAAAAAATCCACACAACACATGCAAAACACCATTAAAGCAAATGGTTGACTTGAAGAGCAAGTTGGACTCTTTCTTTTAAAAAAAGGGAGGGGAAGAGAAATTGAAATAGTTCTGGTTACTAAGGAGGTTCACAGTAGACAGGTAACTGCTATGAGAAGTAATCATTGCTCAACGAGAGGAGAAAGACAAATTGGAGCCTACCCTAAAGCTTTGAGCGATAGCTCATACCCATGAAAGGAATTTAATATTTCCAAGGGCATGTTACATAATGAGGAAGCTGTGAAAGCAGTAACAGTTTAAAACAGACAAATGGACATTTCTCTAAAGAAGACATACAAATGATCAATAAACACATGAAAAAGTGTTCAACATCATTCATTATTAGAGAAATGCAAGTCAAATCTGCAATGAGATATCACCTCACACAGGTCAGAATGGCCAACATCAAAAAAATCTAGTAACAATAAATGCTGGAGAGGGTGTGGAGAAAAGGAAACTCTCTTGTACAGTTGGTGGGAGTGTAAATTGATACAGGCACTCTGGAGAACTGAAAACACTAAGAATAAAGCTACCATATGACCCAGCAATCTTACTACTGGGCATATACCCTGAGAAAATCACAATTCAAAAATACACATGTACCTCCAGTGTTTATTGCAGTAATATTTACAGTAGCTAGGACATGGAAGCAACCTAGGTGTCCATTGACAGGTGACTGGATAAAGAAATTGTGGTATATGTATATTTATGTGTGTGCATTTAGTATTACTTAGCCATAGAAAGGAATGAACGTGAGTTGGTTCTAGTGAGGTATATGAACCTAGAGCCTGTTATACAGAGTGAAGTAAGTCAAAGAGAAAAACAAATATCATATATTAATGTATATATATATATATATAGTATCTAGAAAACAGTACTGATGAACCTGTTTGCAGGGCAGCAGTAGAGATGTCAACAGAGGACATACTTGTGGGTGCAGAGGGGGAAGGTAGAGGGTGGGACGAATTGAGAGAGCAGCATTGAAACATATATATTACCATATGTAAAATAGATACTAGTGAGAAGATGCTGTATAACACAGGGAGCTCAAACCTGTGCTCTGTGACAACATAGAGGGCTAGAATGTGGTGGAAAGTGGGAAGGAGGTTCAGGGGGGAGAGGACATATGTATACTTATAGCTGATTTACATTGTCATATAGCAGAACCCAACACAACATTGTAAATCAGTCATTTTCCAAATAAAAATGAATAAAACAGGCAAAACGTAGTGTTATCCTCAAGATCTAGTCTTGGGATGAGGTCATCTAGTTCAGGTCCACATCACATCCATCACATCCAGGGCTCGCACAGTCATCCATATACAGACCCATCTGCACTAGCTATCCTCATCATTCATTTCCTTATAATATTCCACATGCACCCAAAGTCTCTGTGCTCTATTTTTATCCTGGTAGGTACAAAGAGTGATAATTTTTCTGACTTCTAAAATTCTAGACTAATTATCTTTATTTTTTTTAAATCATGTAAATAAAAGTGTACAATTTATACTTTGTGACTGGTTTCACTCATTTCTGTATTTGTGAACTTCTTGTTGCCTGGGATTTTAGTTTCTTTATTCTTGATGTATATCTTCCATTGAAGCATTTAGGTGCTTTTCATTCTAGGGCTACTATAAACACTGATGTGAATATTATATTGTATTATATTATATATATTTTGCCCTTATAGCATATTTCTGGTTGGCAAATACTTGAGAGTTAAACTGCTAAGCAATATTGCATTGGAACCTGGAATGTTAGGTCCATGAATCAAGGTAAACTGGAAGTGGTCAAACAGGAGATAGAAAGAGTGAACGTCGACATTTTAGGAATCAGTGAGCTAAAATGGACTGGAATGGATGAATTTAACTCAGATGACCATTATATCTACTACTGTGGGCAGGAATCCCTTAGAAGAAACAGAGTAGCCATCACGGTCAACAAGAGTCAGAAATGCAGTACTAGGATGCAATCTCAAGAACGACAGAATGATCTCTGTTCATTTTGAAGGCAAACTATTCAATATCACAATAATCCAAGTCTATGCCCTGACCAGTAATGCTGAAGAAGCAAAGTTGAATGGTTCTATGAAGACCTACAAGACCTTCTAGAACTAACACCCAAAAAAAGATGTCCTTTTCATTATAGGGGACCGCAATGCAAAAGTAGGAAGTCAAGAAACACCTGGAGTAACAGGCAATTTGGCCTTGGAGCAGAGAATGAAGCACAGCAAAGACTAACAGAGTTTTGCCAAGAGAACACACTGGTCATAGCAAACACCCTCTTCCAACAACACCAGAGAAGACTCTACACATGGACATCACCAGATGGCCAACACCGAAATCAGATTGATTATATTCTTTGCAGCCACAGATGGAAAAGCTCTATACAGACAGCGAAAACAAGTCCAGGAGCTGACTGTGGCTCAGATCATGAACTCCTTAAGCCAAACTCAGACTTAAATTGAAGAAAGTAGGGAAAACCACTAGACCATTAAGGTATACCTAAATCAAACCCCTTACAATTACACAGTGGAAGTGAGAAATAGATTTAAAGGATTAGATCTGATAGAATACCTGATGAACTATGGATGGACGTTCATGACATTGCATAGGAAACAGGGATCAAAACCATCCCCAAGAAAAAGAAATGCAAAAAGGAATAATGGCTGTCTGAGGAGGACTTACAGATAGCTGTGAAAAGAAGAGAAGCAAGAAGCAAAGGAGAAAAAGAAAGATATACCCATTTGAATGCAGAGTTCCAAAGAATAGCAAGGAGAGATAAGAAAGCCTTCCTCAGTGATCAATTCAAAGAAATAGAGCAAAACAACAGAATGGGAAAGACTAGAGATCTCTTCAAGAAAATTAGAGATACCAAGGGAACATTTCATGAAAAGATGGGCACAATAAAGGACAGAAATGGTATGGACCTAATAGAAGCAGAAGATATTAAGAAGTGGCAAGAATACACAGAACTGTACAAAAAAGATCTTCACAACCCAGATAATCTCGATGGTGTGATTACTCACCTAGAGCCAGACACCCTGGAATGTGAAGTCAAATGGGCCTTAGGAAGCATCACTATGAACAAAGTGAATGCAGGTGATGGAATTCCAGTTGAGCTATTTCCAATCCTAAAAGATGATGCTGTGAAAGTGCTACACTCAATAAGCCAGCAAATTTGGTAACTCAGTGGTGGCCACAGGACTAGAAAAGGTCAGTGTTCATTCTAGTCCCAAAGAAAGGCAATGCCAAATAATTCTCAAACTACCACACAATTGCACTCATCTCGCACGCTAGTAAAGTAATGCTCAAAATTCCCCAAGTCAGGCTTCAGCAATATGTGAGCCATGAACTTCCAGATGTTCAAGCTGGTTTTAAAAAGACAGAGGAACCAGAGATCAAATTGCCAACATCTGCTGGATCATTGAGAAAGCAAGAGAGTTCCAGAAAAACATCTACTTCTGCTTTATTGACTATGCCAAATACTTTGACTCTGTAGATCACAATAAACTGTGGAAAATTCTGAAAGTGATAGAATACCAGACCACCTGACCTGCCTCTTGAGAAATCTGTATGCAGGTCAGGAAGCAACAGTTAGAACTGGACATGGAAAAACAGAGTGGTTCCAAATAAAAAAATGAATACATCAAGGCTGTATACTGACACCCTACTTTTTAACTTACCTGCAGAGTACATCATGAGAAACGCTGAGCTAAATGAAGCACAAGCTGGAATCAAGATTACCAGGAGAAATACCAATAACCTCAGATATGCAGATGACACCACCCTTATGGCAGAAAGTGAAGAAGAACTAAAGAGCATCTTGATGAAAGTGAAAGAGGAGACTGAAAAAGTTGACTTAAAACTCAATATTCAGAAAACTAAGCTCATGGCATCCAGTCCCATCACTTCATGGCAAATAGATGGGGAAACAATAGAAACAGTGACAGACTTTCTTTTTTGGGTCTCCAAAATCACTGCAGGTGGTGACTGCAGCCATAAAGATGCTTGCTCCTTGGAAGGAAAATTATGACCAACTTAGCATATTAAAAAGCAGAGACATTACTTTACCAACAAGTTATGTCTAGTCAAGGCTATGGTTTTTCCAGTGGTCATGTATGGATGTGAGAGTTGGACTATAAAGAAAGCTGAGTGCCAAAGAATTTATGCTTTTGAACTGTGGTGTTGGAGAAGACTTTTGAGAGTCCCTTGGACTGCAAGGAGATCCAACCAGTCCATCCTAAAGTAAATCAGTCCTGAATATTCATCGGAAGGACTGATGTTAAAGCTGAAACTTCAATACTTTGGCCACCTGATGTGAAGAGCTGACTCGTTTGAAAAAGACCCTGATGCTGGGAAAGATTGAAGGCAGGAGGAGAAGGGGATGACAAAGGATGAGATGGTTGCATTGCATCACTGACTCAGTGAACATGAATTTGAATAAACTCTGGGAGTTGGTTGATGGATAGGGAGGCCTGGTGTGCTGCAGTCCATGGCGTCATAAAGAGTCAGACACAAAACTGAGCTACTGAACTGAAATGAAGCCACCAGTCTTCTCAGGTCATACTAGTGGTAAAGAATCTGCCTGCCAGTGCAAGAGACTAAGAGATGCAAGTTCCCTCCCTGAATCAGTACGATCCCCTAGAGGAGCTCCTGGCAACCCACTTCAGTATTCTTGCCTGAAGAATCGCATGGACATAGGAGCCTGCGGGCTACACTCCATAGGATCACAAAGAGTCTGACATGCCTAAGGTGACTTAGCACACACGCACGTTAACCAATGGCACTAAGGTTGGTTAATGTTGAAACAGTGACAAAATAATTGAGTATAGTTAATTTTAAAAAACTTGCCTACTGTTTCGTTTGAGATTGTACATCTCTATGAGATAGAGTCCATAGGTAAATATAGAGGGAGATAAATGATACCAGAAATGTTAACCAAGGTTAATGAATATGTGGTGTTTTGCTGTCAGGAGCCAGATGGAAGCACAGATTACTGAAATATGGCAATTCTCCACCCATGTTAAAGATTCAATGCAAATAATTATCTCCATGGAGTTGGTGGGGAAAGTAGATTAGGGAGAAGAATGTATAAGAACAGAATGGAACTAATATTCTTATGACTTTTATTCCCTGTTCTAGAAATCTCAAAATTACATGAATATGATCTACCATCAGTGTACTCTCTGGAGTCCAATGCCCTGAACCATGAAGGAAGAGACATGTCCTCTGAATCAGAATACTTGTCCTGTGACTCCTCTTTTTATACTCCCTTCTTTGCTGGTAAGGATAAAGGAAGAATGTTAGAGTCTAGGCAGATCAGAGCAATGGGTGTTTGAGCATATCTATAGGAATGCAGCTCAACATTTCTACATAGCCCCTGGGGGAATGATGTACTTGAGATCCAGTCATAGTCCTTTCTTTCTCTCTTATTTGGGAGTCTAGGTCTCTGTATTCCATCATAGGAATTCATCAAAAATACTTTTCACTTTTTTGGGAGGTAGGTGAGGAACCCTGTGCATGTCTTTAGGGGGAAAATGTCATTTATCAAGGCACAATGTCCACAATTGTTATATAATTAGTTAAACCTCAGAGTGAAGAATTAATATAATACTAAATTGTTGCTTATAATACACTAGTACTATCCGACAGTAGAAAATGTAAGAGTTCTGGATTGTCAGTCCACCATATTGAAGAGTCCTATAGATAATGACTTGCTGAAAATGAGTTCACACTATAAAACTATAAAATATAACTCTAAGGTAGATTCTAATATGAACAGCAAGTTTTAACCATAAAGATAATTTAATTGAACAATGTTGTAAGAATAGTAACTAACAATGTTCAAAATTATTAAAACTGTAAGAATACAAAACCCAATCAAGAAAAAAAAAAACATTACAAAGTAGCCAAATAGTAGTTTTAGAAATTTAAAAAATGTTGTTCTAAAACTTATAAAATATGTATATGAGTGAAACAGCAAATTAGACATGGATGAAAACTGATGAACAGGATGAGAGAGCTGAAGGATTACCTACAATATAAGTCAGAGAAATAGATGGAGTTATAAAGGAAGGATTCAGACAAAAGAGGGTAAAAAGTGAAAATATGATGTATTGAGGTTTCTGAATAAAATTTTATAAGTAAAACAAAGAGAATAAGACAGATAATCAAAGGGATGATGGCTAAGCACTTTTCAGAACTGATGAAAGACCTAAATCCTTGGGAATCAAACATTATTAGAAAGCTCATTACAGAATAGGAAAAAGAAAAATCCATGTCTTGGTACACTGTACCACAAATTCAGAATCCCAGTAGCAAAGACCTTAACAAAACTAGAGAGGAATACAGAATAATTACACAGGAATGATGATATTGTCAGACTTTAAGCTTCTTATAGTAATTCAGATGATAGAAATAAAAACCTAATGTCAACAGTGTAAAATAGTGTGTTTAAGAAACAGTCACTCTTCAACCAAAAAGGGGTGAAATTAAGACTTTTTAAAGTCAAAAGCTATGAAAAATAAAGTATTATTCAAAGGATCATATGATACCTTCTAAAGTTCCTGTCTGTTCCCAGTTCCTTAATCCCTTCAGATAATTCCACAACCTAGGGGCTCACATGATCTCCCTCACATGTATCCTTCATATGGTCAGTGTGTAACACTTTGATGGTCTCGGCAGGATTCACAAAATTACTCATACCTACACACTCTCTCATATAAATCAAACAGATAGATAACTACTTGATCTTTAACAGTACATGACACATAGATCATTCATGATACAGGAGAGACGTACTGCCTTTGTTGTTCAGTCACTCAGTTGTGTCTGACTCTCTGAGACCCCATGGACTGCAGCATGCCAGGCTTCCCTGTCCTTTACTATCTCCCGGAGTTTGCTCAAGCTCATGTCCATTAAGTCAGTAATGCCACCCAACCATCTCATCCTCTGTTGTCCCCTTCTCCTCCTGCCTTCAGTCTTTCCCAGAATCAGGGTCTTGTCCAATGAGTCGGGTCTTCACATCACATGGGCAAAGTATTAGAGCTTCAGCCTCAGCATCAGTCCCTTTTCCTTGCAGTCCAGGGGACTCTCAAGAGTCCTCTCCAACACTGCCATTCAAAAGCATTAATTCTTCAGTGCTCAGCTTTCTTTATGGTTCAACTTTCACGTCCATACATGACTACTAGAAAAACTATAGTTTTGACTAGATGGACCTTTGTCAGCAAAGTAATGTCTCTGTTTTTTAATATACTGTCTAGGTTTGTCATAGCTTTTATTTCAAGGGTCAAGTGTCTTTTAATTTCATGGCTGCGATCACCATCTGTTGCAGTGTGACCAATACATCATACTCATGCTACTTTCACATACAATGACCATCTCATCCCCACATTCACTATGCAAAATTGTTGAAAAAGATAAACTGTGCTCAATAGGACATACAAGGCAATTCTAAAAATTATAGCATACACACCATATTTTCCCATTCCCACACTAACATGACCCACCAGACATCCTCAGTGACCTAAGAGACAAAGTAGATTTATTTGAGAAATAAAAATTCTGTTGTAATCTTAATTAAAACTTTTAAACAGAGGGAGTGATTTAATGTGTTGTTATTTTATCTGGAACAAGAAGTTACCTATTTGCTGAAGCTTGTATATTTAAAGGTATAGTCCTTTCCATTGGAAACTTAGATTAAGAGAAAGTAAGAAAAGTGACTGGGTATATTTTTGATATGTTTAGATCATTGATAGATAGAGGTGATTTAAGAAATACAAAATTTATTTGGGGAAATTCCAAGAACCTAGAATTCATCTGTAAATTGATGAGGTTTCAAGATGGGCTATGATTATGGTGAGTATAAATGAAAAGCTGAGTCAGAGCCCTGTCGGCAGAGGTCACATCACTGGCCAAGTGATGACCTGTTATTTGATGACCAAGTTAATTCCTGAGAAGGGAGCTGTAGCCAATGTTGGGAGTTAAAAGTCCAGACTCAATCCTGAATATCCTGCTGCAGTCTCCTACTCAACCTTAGGACCCAGCAGTTCCCCCAAAGTTCTGGCAACTCAGGTCTCTGAGTAAGGTTCTACAAGAACAAATAAGTGAAAGATAGAGCTGGGGAGTAGAAATAGACATCAGTAGATTATTTTCTGTGAATTCTAACTCTTTCAGGAAGCAATAAGATTTTTATATGATCATCCATAGCTGACAATCTGATGTGCTTTACTTATGTACATACACTGAATTTATTCTTCTGATAAATAGAGTAGGAATAACAACACGTACCTGACAACATCCAAGAAATGGAGCCTCTCATAAAGTGAAGGAAATAGTATAGGCCACTCATAGGCAATCAGCCATATGATTCCAGCAAATATATTTGCATACCTGGATTTTAGAACTTTGGAAAAAAACTAGACCATAAATTTCATGATGATAAGTGTCATGTGTGTTATTGTACATATCATGAGCTCAGAAGAAGAAACTGCTGTCTGGAGTTTGACCGTGGCCACAGACAGACAGCAGAGGATTCAGACTGAGATGACATCTCCTGTGCCTCTTCTGTAGACAGACTTATTCATAGTGGTATAGGTGTGGGAAAGAGGAGGTGCTGAGAAGGAATCAGGGCAGTGGGTCAGCACTGATGGTCTAGAATTGGAACTGAGCTCCTTTGCTCAACCGTGGCCATGAAAAGTGAAAGTGAAAGCCACTCAGTCATGTCTGACTCTTTGCAACCCTATGGATTGTACAGTCGATGGAATTCCCAGGCCAGAATACTGGAGTAGGTAGCCTTTCCCTTCTCCAGGGGAATCTTCCCAACCCAGGGATCCAACCCAGGTCTCCCACATCGCAGGCAGATTCTTTACCAACTGATCCAGCAGAGAAGCCAATCATGGCCATTGTTAACCCATTTTCCCAATGGGTGCTTAAGGTCTCTGTTTCTGATCAGTGGGAAGAAATGTACCACATAGGTGTCCCTTGTCTTCTTTGAAAGAGATTCTTAAAGGATATGAATGGAAAGGTTACAAACTGAAGAGAAATGTACGAATGCATTTTTAGGAGTCTAGGGCAAGTCTATGAAGTTGTTCATAGTCTATGAAGTCTTCATTTGAACATCTCCAACACCATGGCCCAGAGAAGGCAATGGCACCCCACTCCAGTACTCTTGTCCGGAAAATCCCATGGCAGAGGAGCCTGGTAGGCTTCAGTCCATGGGGTCACTAAGAGTTGGACACGACTGAATGACTTCACTTTCAATTTTCACTTTCATGCATTGGAGAAGGAAGTGGCAACCCACTCCAGCGTTCTTGCCTGGAGAATCCCAGGGACGGGGAAGCCTGGTGGGCAGCTATCTATGGGGTCACACAGAGTTGGACACGACTCAAGCAACTTAACAGCAACAGCAACACCATGGTCAATTCCTACGGAACTCTGAAACAAAAATGACATTGTTGACAGAAAGTAAAAAAGCACAACAACTGATAGCATATGAGTTGTTTTCCTGGGGCCTTCGTGAGAACTATAGATCAGGAGACAGATAACTCTGAGGGAGAGGTGGAGGATGGTCATTATGTATGTGCTTTTGGTGAAGAGGATACATAAATGTCAAACACACATCTTGGTAAAAAGTTTCTTCCTGTCATAAGAGGGTTGCTACTAGTCGTGAGGAGCGCATATCTCTATGAATGATTTTAGTGCTTTTCTAGGTATAAGAAGATGCAAGACACTGGGTTTGTAAAATTTTGTTATTAAAATAACTTTGTGAGGACCTGCAGCACAGAGTGTCTCTTTTCTGATCTCCACTGTGAACTCCTTTTAGGATACGTTAAAGGTCAGCAACTGCAGTGGCTAATGGCCTAATCCTTGTAGGGTTAAATAGCGAGAGACATTCTTTAATTTACAATATCTATATGTATCTGTCTCTCTTTCCATATATATATATGTATGTGTGTGTATCTCTGTATATGTATATCAATATACATTTCAATGTAAATATAGAGATATATTCAGAATAATTAAAAACATGTATCCTGTATCCCCAATAGAATAATTTCTGATGAGGAAAATTGACTTAATAATATCCAAATTTTCATGACTATATACTGTATTTCAGGCATGGGCCTAAGTTTTTGATGTTCTATATACATCTCTAGAAATATCATATACAAGATACACAACATCCCTGACACACACCACTCACACCATTTTGATAGTTGTTTATTTACATTTTGGAGTAAGTGGAGTTTCACACAGGATGCTGCTAAGTCACTTCAGTCGTGTCCAACTCTGTGCGACCCCATAGATGGCAGCCCACTAGGCTCCCCCGTCCCTGGGATTCTCCAGGCAAGAACACTGGAGTAGGTTGCCGTTTCCTTCTCCAAAGCATGAAAGTGAAAAGTGAAAGTGAAGTCGCTCAGTGGTATCCGACCCTCAGCGACCCCATGGACTGCAGCCTTCCAGGCTCCTCTGTCCATGGGATTTTCCAGGCAAGAGTACTAGAGTGGGGTGCCATTGCCTTCTCCGAGGATAGTCACCCCAATATCTATGAAAGCAAGACTCATTTGTGGTAGAAATGTTTAACATGTAATATCCATTCAAAGGACACAGATCCCAGAAAATGTCACTTCTCATTTTTTTTAATTTTAATTCAATCTCATAGAATCCTGGAAGACTCAGGAGGATCCTCCTCAGCCGGAATCATTTGTGATGGTCCCAGCCTGCAGTCAGATAATAGGAGAAACTTCCTCTGCCTCCACAGGATATTTCTCTTGTGTCTCCTCTGAACACGAGCTTGTCTTTTCTGATGAGGATGGTAAGGAAGCTGCAAAGGTGGACTCTGAGCTTAGAAAGGGGGTGCGGTTGAATTGCTTAGCCTAATCCCTATTTACTTTACTTCCTCTTTGAAAACAAGAAAAGTCAGGGCTGAGGGACTAGAACTGAAGTCTGTGCCAAGGGAAAAATAAGGGAGTGTGCCTTCAAGAATAAGACATAGTTTCTCAGCACTGATTTTCATCATATGAACCCTGGGATAGGGTTCATATGAGTGAGTGAGGTAGGGGGCAGTGCTGATATGCACATGGGAACTTAATCAGAACCTTCCCCCCTTAGATCAGCACAAACTCATGTCCTCATACCCACTCAAACAGCATGCACACAGTCCTTCATACAAAGTATGGCCCTGTTTCTCCTTTCTCTTTTGCTCTCAGATACACACAACTTCATTCCTCCGTCTGTCTTTCCCATTCTCTAATAGCATTACACAGCTATACATTTATACCTCATTCTTTCACCCAGTCATTTTCAGATTCATCTTTACACGCTGATCCCATAAATAATTCACATCCCTTTACACATGTGACCTCTTTTAACTCACTATATGCTAGGTCAAACTCAAGAAAATTCATCTGCCCTGAAGGGAATACACTTTCATACGCAGTCTTGCTAATCTAATCACCACTTCACCCACAAAACCTTCAGTCCTTCCTAGAAAGACAGATTCTGAGAAGTCACATACACTTCCTCAAAGTCTTATCATCTCACAATAAGAACATGTACCACTCTTGAACTTGTTTATGCATACTGAAACACCACATACCACACATAGACACCCATTGACCATCCCCTTTCACCATTAGAAATGCCATGTATGCCCCAGAACATACATACATCATACCCTCATTCCCAGATATTTATAGCATACATGAAGTCCAAATATAAAATGCCACACACAGCATTCTGAAATATCCCATATTATGCACTTTCACTCCACATACCCAGATAGAAGTATTTTCACGGCCATCTCAACTTTTTTTTTTTTTTTGGCTTTATTTTTTTTAATATAAATTTATTTATTTTAATTGGGGATTAATTACTTTACAATACTGTATTGGTTTTGCCATACATCAACATGAATCCGCCACAGGTATACACATGTTCTCCATCCTGAACCCCCCTCCCTCCTTCCTCCCTGTACCATCCCTCTGGGTCGTCCCGGTGCACCAACTTCTATAGACTTCACATACTTGATCCTAGTTTTCTTATGTTTGAAATTTTCTTTCCTAGGAGTCCAACAATCATGTCAAGATGTTACTTGTCTTGGATCCACTGAGATGCCTCCAGTCCTGGATTTGGAGCTAGGAGAGACTTCTTCCCCTTGCCCACAAGTCTCTTCTCCATTTAATTTGGTTCATAATAATAAGCCGTCGTCATCAGTACATACGAAAAAGAAAAGAGTCATGAAAATTTACTACATGCACGTTCAAACGAAAAAGGGTGTGGCTTCCTTACAGGATACAGAGGAAGGACTGGAGTCCCCCACAAAGAAGATACAGATGGACGAAATGACCTCTCCTGAAAAAATCCATACAACATTCACCCCCTCTCAAGTGACTACAATGGAGCTCCTGGCTGACAGTGAATCCAGTTTGGATACCCAAGCCAAAGATGAAAGGGAGAGGGCTGAAAGCCCACCAGAACCTCGAGCTTTGGAGGAATGTTCCAGGGCCAAGACACCTGAATGGCTGGCAGCCCTGGACAGTGGCTTCCAGTGCATGAGCTGCTACCGGATCTTCCCCAGCTTAGAGGACCTTCAGAAGCACGTGGAACATGGGATCAGTGAGGGCTTTAGCTGCTATGCTTTCCATCTTGCCTTGGCTTGGCTAAAGCGAAAGCGGAACAGAAAAGGGAAAAACAGGAGGAGGAGGAAGAAGATCAAGACGGCCACATCTGGTTGCCACAAAGAAAAACATTTTGGCATGAAGACATACTCATGCAAAGACACTGATTCTCACCCCTAAAAAGAGAGGGAATGAAAGAGGCCAGCCTCTATTGAGGAGGCTTCATCTCTAAGCAGCCATCGTACCTACCTTTGTTTATACATATTTGTCAGCACACCACCCAAAGAGCAGAGAACCCATTCTAATATTATCCACTGCTCTCCTGAGGAGAGTGGAGAGGAAGGCAGATATCACCATACAGAAGAGCAAGATGTCCTTAAGCAAACTAAAGAAAAATGAACAACAGTATATCATCTCCACCACTACAAGTGAGAAAAGGACAAAACTGAAACTGCTATGGACTAATCACAGAAGGGGTGAGAACTGGAGGGGTAAGAGATCATGTCAAGAATATTTAGGAGGCAGGATTCTGAGAAAAGGTGGCATCCACCAGCGATGCCTCCCAAAGTCCCATAATCACTGTAATGAATAATTTCCTTCAGAATAATAATATTCTTGGAAGTGGAATATTTTTTTGTTTAGTTATTCAGTAATATATGACTCTTTACAACCTCATGGACTGAAGCATGCCAGGCTTCCCTGTCTTTCAGTATCTCCTGGATAGTCTGGGACACTAAACTCATGTCCCTTGAGTCAATGATGCCATCCAACCATCTCACACTCTGTCACCCCCATCTCCTCCTGCCCTCAATCTTTCCCAACATCAATTTCTTTTCCAGTGGGTTGGCTATTCACATCAGGTGGCCAAGTACTGGGGAGCTTCAGCTTCAGCATCAGTCCTTCCAATGAATATTCAGGGTTGATTTCCTTTAGGATTGACTGGTTTGATTTCCTGGCTGTCTTTGCTTGTGGAATATTGTGGAATATTTGGTTGATGACAAATCGGTGAGAATGTCTCCTGTCCACTCCCCTGGAAGGGATAGGACAAAATACCCAACTAGCAATTCTGCTACTCACTGGAAAAGACCCTGATGCTGGGAAAGATTGTGGGCAAGAGGAGAAGGGGGCCACAGAGGATGAGATGGTTGGATGGCATCACCGACTCAATATAAGTCTGAGCAAACTCCAGGAGACAGTGAAGGATAGCGAAGCCTGTTGTGCTGCAGTCCATGGGATCACAAAGAGTCAGACATGACTGAGTGACTGAATGGCAAGCAGTTCAGCGGGGCAGAGAAGACCTGGCCAAATATTCCTAGATAAACCAGAGGTCACCAGTGTCCCGTCCCTCTAGGTTTATTCCCTGGCCTGCCTCCCTCCCAGAAGGCACAGAGTAGAACAGAGGCAGACCTTCTATCCTGAGCAAGGGTTGGTGTGCAGGCCCGTCATGGTTCTACCCTTTCTCTGGGTGTGAGTGAGATCTCAGTATCTATCTAGTGATTTCATACCTGGGAGGGGACTACTGAGGAGGTGTAACTACTTGAAATAAACAACTAATCAAATCCTTTTTTTTTTTTTTTTCTGGAAAAAGTTTCCCTTCTTGCATACTATGAGCCAGTAGTTCTGGCTGTCTCTTCAAAAGTGTCAGATATCACTGACACTTATGCCATGAACCATTTTTGACAACTTAATTTAATGCATTGCTTCCTGGAGGACCTCCATATCTTTTTATGAAGGGTCATTTTCTTATATCTTATTCTTTGTTACAGCATCAATCATGTTATTCTAATTGAACAGCAGAGGAATTGAATACAGACAAAGCTGCAAAGCCAGGTTCATACTACAGTAAATGAGAGTGTGTCTTTTTAGTTAATGGAATAAATGAAGAACTCTTCTCTCATGCTCCAAAAGTCACAATTAGAATGGAACCTATCAATTTTCCTCAATTTTCTATATCATGCAGGAAATACTGAGGCAATATTTTAATTTAATATTGTGACAACAATTTTGTCACCATAGTGACAATAAACACTTGTCACTAAAGTATGAAAAGCTGCTTTCTTCACTGAGTGGATTCCCTTCTCTGATTCATTTTTCATACAGTGACACAGACCCAGTGGCCTGAAGATTTCAAACGATGATGTCCAGCACATTCCTATGATCTCATGAGAGCCCAGCGGTCTCTGTGAACACCATAGCATCAAGGTAAGGTTGGCCGGAAGGCTTATGCACCTGATTCTCTGTGGCTCCTTTCAGTTGTTCGGGTAATGTGATGCCAAACTCTGGAGAAAATGTTCACATAAAACAGGGCTTGAACACCTGGCTGATAGCCTTGTTCTCTAGCCCGGATAATTGTCCTTAACTCCAATTTTATTACCTTCCCCTGCATACAAATCCATGAACACATACATGATGCAAACAAGTATGGACACTGCTGAATTTAGCACACACTGTAATACCCCTTCTCCCATGTACTCATGTCCATGCATTTATCTCCAAGTTATTTTTCCATATCTTTTTCTTTAAATGAACATAAACTTTTCCTCATATCTCCCTTTTACATACTCACTTGCACAGTTACTTGGCTGAAAGACAGACATTCTTACTATTGAGAGAGGAAAAGCTACTGTATAAAGCCCAAGGCAATTAAAACACCCCCTTGGCTTCTCTGGACTTACGTAGGTATAGGTGCACAAACACTTCTTATATTAGAAATGATGAAATGTGTAAAAATCATCGGAGACAATCAATATGTGTATATTCAGGTCATAATTCAGTTTTAAGCTTAATAACTTTAGAGCTGTAAAAGCTACAAATTTTTGGAAGATGTAATTTGTATGTTTAAATATTTGTATGTGATTTACATGGATAATTTTTTGCACTTTCAAAAATTAATGTTAATCTTTCTTTGTTACTCCAGCATCTTCAATCATAAGGGCAGAAACAAAACATAAAAATTTAAAAAGTATTATGGAAAATTCACAAAACTATATAGGAAAAGGAAAATTAAAATATTATTAGTTCGACTTTCAAATGATGCTTTTCATTATTTGTAGCTTTTACCCTACTGAAATTATTAAAGCTTGAGATTGCATAATTAAATAATATGTATAACAACTTTATGTATACCTGTGTGTGTATAAGTTCATAGAAGACAAGAGATGGGTTAAGTTGCTTTTGCTTTGATCTGCCAACGATTTTCTTTCTTCCCTTGAAAGAGGCTCTGCCTTCAGAACAAATATGAGGGCAAATCAGGCTAGCCAAATCAAGTCATTACTTCACTGATTGGCTTCCCTGATTGACCTAGTGGTAAATATTAGTCTATGTTGGATCAATCTGCACTAATAACTTGGAGAAATCAAAATAGAAGAGTTTGTGGTGGTTAGTGGTGGGTTTTCCTTTGCAACTCACATTAAGGCCCATGAGCCTCTACTACCGGACTTGCTTCAGTTCCTCTTTTTTTGAAAGGCCTGGCTGTTTTACCTGTGTTTTTTTTTTTTATTTAAGCATCCCCACTAACCATTCAGCAGATTCTTGGTTTGCCTCAGGTAGCCTGAGACATTTACTGCTGTTTGTAACCTAATGTACCTTTATTGATACAAATTAGCTTCAACATGATAATTTCTTCCATTTTAATAATTGAAATGATACATTCCAGAAAGGAGTAACATATTACATTCCTCTGATTTTATATGGAAACAATAAGGGATAAAATTATACTCAGTATGTATATGATGCCCTTGATTAATTAAGAAGGTGCATTGAAAATGTATGGGCATATAAACAAAATTACTTATTTGGACAAAATGGACTTCAGTACATTAGGCCTGGTAAATCCCTTATTGCTGGTTAGCAACTTTGAGTGTTTTCAGAGTCTGCTCTCCATCTTGAAAACAGAGATCATAATACCTAAAATGATGGAGATAGTGAGAGTAAGAAGACATGGATAAATGAACCCAACATAGCCTCTGACATAAATAGCAAAATAATTTATCATTCACTTTTGAAATTTGGTTTCTTTACCTATGAGCATCTGCATGTACTGATGCTCATAGGTAAATTTATGAGCCAAATTGCATATATTGTTTATTACTTTTATTGCTGAGGAGTATTCCATTGTATGATGTGAAACAGTTAAATGTGTTATACGTTTAAAGGCATTTGGGTTATTTCAAGTTACTGGGATTGGAAATAAAGCTTCTATGATTGTGATGTGTATAGTAGGATTCTTTTTTTTCTTTTAAATTTATGTTGTTTGATACTAGTTGAGCTAAGCTTTTTAAAAAAATCTTTTGGATTTTGTAAAAATTATAAACGCACAAGAAGTTTCAAAAACAGTCCACAGTCCAGAGGGGTCCCCTGTACGCATCACGCATCTTCCCCAACATAATTCTAGTACATTATCAAATAAGGGGACTGATGAGAACAATATGATAAATCAGACTACAGAACAGACCTTACTCAGATTTCACTGTTTTTTTAAGTACTCACATTTTGCATGTTTTTGTGTATAAGGCTATGTTTTACACATGTTGATTTTTGTATGTCCATAACTGAAGTTATGGTACATAAATGTTCTGTCCCACAAAGCAGTTAACTTCTGGAAATAGCTGTGCACTCTTTTTTTTTCTTTTATTCCAAGAATTTTATACAAAATGAATCATATAGTATGTAAACTTTTGAGACTGGCATTTTCAGCTAAGCCTGATTCCTATAATATTGAGCCAAATTTATGAGCCAAATTGCATATATCATTTATTACTTTTATTGCTGAGGAGTATTCCATTGTATGATGTGGAACAGTTAAATGTGTTATACGTTTAAAGGCATTTGGGTTATTTCAAGTTATTGGGATTGGAAATAAAGCTTCTATGACATTAGTGTGCAGGTTTTATGTGAACATGTTTTCATCTTTCTAGTATAAATTCCTGAGAATATTATTGTTTGGTTAGATGGTAAATGTGTTATCTTCTTAAAACAACTGCAGGCTAATTTCCATAGTGGTTGAACCATTTTTATATTCCCACTAATGTATGAGAAGTGTAGTTTCCCTGCATCCTCACCAGTATTTGATAGTATAGGTATTTTTAAGAGCCTTTAGTAGGTATGTGGTAGACTCCTGTGGCTGTTTAAATATTCATTACCCTAGTGGTTTGTGATGCTGAACATCTTTTTATGTAGATGTCATTTGCATGTCTTTTTTGGATTACCTATGTAAGTCTTTTGCCCATATAAAAATTAGATTATTTTCTTTTTATCCAGAGTGTTATTTGTATGTTTTAGATGTGAGTTAGTTGTTGGATATGTAATTTGCAAATATTTTCTCCCAGTTGGTGGCTTGTCTTCTCATTCTCTTAACAGGGTCTTGGGTAGATTAAAAGGTTTTAAATATTAATGAAACCAAATATATCAGCTATTTTCTTTTATGAATAGTGCCTTTTGTGTCATGTCTAGGAATTTGGCACTTAACTCTGGGTCTCAAAGATTTCCCCTATGTTTTCTTCTAAAGGTTTTATGGCTTTACATTTAGATTTATCTGTGATTCTGTTTAATTTTTGTACAAGGTATAAGGTTCAAATGGATTTTTGGTCACTGTTGTCCAGTTGTTCCAGCACAATTTTATAAAAATGTTATTCTTCTTCTACTGAGTTGCTTTTGAACGATCATTTCAAAAGAAGCTTGTCTTACTTGCTTGGGTCTATGTGTGGTCTCCTTATTCTGTTCCATTGATTTACACTTTATTCCTCTTATATCATATGCTGTATTGATTGTTGTAGATATTGATTATGTCTTAAAAATAGGTGGTGCGATTTCTCTGGCTTGATGCTTCCTTTTCAATATTGTTTAAGCCATTCTAATTCATTTGTGTTTCCACATAAATTTGAAGATAAGCTTGCCCATATTTATTTTAAAAATCTTGCTGGGATTTTAACAGGGTTTACACTGAATTTACACATCATTTTGTTAAGAACTAGCATCTTCAATTGGAGAAATAACTCCAGAAAGAATGAAGAGACGGAGCCAAAGCAAAAATAGCACTCAGTTGTGGATGAGACTGGTGATAGAAACAAGGTCTGATATTGCAAAGAGCAATATTGGATAGGAACCTGGAATGTTAGGTCCATGAATCAAGGCAAACTGGAAGTGGTCAAACAGGAGACGGAAAGAGTGAATGTTGACATTTTAGGAATTCAGCAAGCTAAAATGGACTAGAAGGGGTGAATTTAACTCAGATGACCATTATATCTACTACTGTGGGCAAGAATCCCTTAGAAGAAATGGAGTAGCCATCATAGTCAACAAAAGAGTCCAAAATGCAGTACTTGGATGCAATTTCAAAAATGACAGAATGATCTCTGTTCATTTCCAAGGCAACCATTCAATATAACAGTAATCCAAGTCTATGTCCCAACCAGTAATGCTGAAGAAGCTGATTGAACGGTTCTATGAAGACCTACAAGACCTTTTAGACCCAAAAAAGATGTCCTTTTCATTATAGGAGACTGGAATGCAAAAGTAGGAAGTCAAGAAACACCTGGAGTAACAGGCAAATTTGGCCTTGGAGTACAGAATGAAGCAGGGCAAAGGCTAATAGAGTTTTGTCAAGAGAACAGACTGGTCATGGAAACACCCTCTTGCAACAACATAAGAGAAGACTCTACATGTGGACATCATGAGATGGTCAACACCAAAATTGGATTGATTATATTCTTTGCAGCCAAAGATGGAAAGCTCTATACAGTCAGAAAAAACAAGACTGGGAGCTGATTGTGGATCAGATCATGAATACATTATTTCCAAATTCAGACTTAAGTTGAAGAAAGTAGGAAAAACCACTAGACAATTCAGATATGACCTAAATCAAATCCCTTATGATTATACAGTGGAAGTGAGAAATAGATTTAAGGGACTAGATCTGATAGATAGAGTGCCTGATGAACTATGGATGGAGGTTCATGACATTGTACAGGAGACATGGATTGAGACCATCCTCAAGAAAAGAAAATGCAAAAAAGCAAAATAGTTATCTGAGGAAGCCTTAAAAGGGCTGAGAAAAGAAGAGAAGCAAAAAGCAAAGGAGAAAAGGAAAGATATACGATCTGAATGCAGAATTCCAAAGAATAGCTAGGAAAGATAAGAAAGCCTTCTTCAATGATCAGTGAAAAGTAATATAGGAAAACAATAGAAGGGGAAAGACTAGAGATCTCTTCAAGAAAATTAGAGATACCAAGGGAACATTTCATGCAAAGATGGGCTTGATAAAGGACAGAAATGGTATGGACCTAACAGAAGCAGAAGATATTAAGAAGAGGTGGCAAAAATACATAGAAGAACTGTACAAAAAGAGCATCATGACCCAGATAATCACCATGGTTTGATCACTCACCTAGAACCAGTCATCCTGGAACGTGAAGTCAAGTGGGCCTTAGAAAGCATCACTACGAACAAAGCTAATGGAGGTGATGCAATTACAGTTGAGCTATTTCAAATCCTGAAAGATGATGTTGTGAAAGTGCTGCATTCAATATGCTAACAGATTTGGAAAACTCAGCAGTGGCCACAGGACTGGAAAGGATCAGTTTTCATTCTAGTCCCAAAGAAAGGCAAATGCCAAAGAATTCTCAAACTACTGCACAAATTGCACTCATCTCACACACTAGTAAAGTAATGCTCAAAATTCTCCAAGCCAGGCTTCAGCAATATGTGAACCGTGCACTTCCAGATGTTCAAGCTGGTTTTAGAAAAGGCAGAGGAACCAGAGATCAAATTGCCAACATCCACTGGATCATTGAGAAAGCAAGAGAGTTCCAGAAAAACATCTATTTCTGCATTATTGACTATGCCAAAGTTTTGACTGTGTGGATCACAACAAACTGGAAAATTCTGAAAGAACTGGGAATACCAGACCACCTGACCTGCCTGTTGAGAAATCTGTATGGAGGTCAGCAAGCAACAGTTAGAACTGGACATGGAACAACAGACTGGTTCCAAATAGGAAAAGGAGTATGTCAAGGCTGTATATTGTCACCCTGCTTATTTAACTTATATCCAGAGTACATCATGAGAAACGCTGGGCTGGATGAAGCACAAGCTGGAATCAAGATTGCTGGGAGAAATATCAATAACCTCACATATGCAGATGACACCACTCTTATGGCAGAAAATGAAGAAGAACTAAAGAGCCTCTTGATGAAAGTGAAAGAGGAGAGTGAAAAGGTTGGCTTAAAGCTCGGTTCTGAAAACTAAGATCATGGCATCTGGTCCCATCACTTCATGGCAAATAGATGGGGAAACAATGGAAACAGTGTCAGACTTTATTTTTTGGGCTCCAAAATCACTGCTGATGGTGACTGCAGCCATGAAATTAAGACACTTACTCCTTAGATGGAAAGTTATGACCAACCTAGATGCATATTAAAAGCAGAGGCATTACTTTACCAGCAAAGGTCCATGTAGTCCAAGCTATAGTTTTTCCAGGAGTCATGTATGGATGCGAGAATTGGAATATAAATAAAGCTGAGCACCCGAGAATTGATCCTTTTGAACTGTGGTGTTGGAGAAGACTCTTGAGAGTCCCTTGGACTTCAAGGAGATCCATCCAGACCATCCTAAAGGAAATCAATCCTGAATTTCATTGGAAGAACTGATGTTGAAGCTGAAATTCCAAAACTTTGGCCACCTGATGCAAAGAGCTGACTCATTTGAAACGACCCTGATTCTGGAAATGATTGAAGGCAGGAGAAGAAGGGGACAACAATGGATGAGATAGTTGGATGGCATCACCGACTCAATGGACATGAGTTTGTGTAAACTCCTAGAGTTGGTGATGAACAGGGAGGCTTGGCGTGTTGCGGTCCATGGTGTTGCAGAGTTGGACATGACTGAGCGACTGAACTGAACTGAACTGAACATCTTCCATGTGCTAACTCTTCCAAACGTTAAACATTATATTAATACATTTTACTTGCATATTTTTTATTTAAAATGTATTTGTGTTTTTCATTTTATAAATTCTTCAAATGTTTATAAAATTCATTCACCAGTCTTCTTGAATCTGTAAATTTGTCATTCACAAAATTTGGAAAATCTTTGGCTGTTATTTCTTCAGATATTTTCTGCACTTGTTTATTCTCCTTGCCTTCTGAGATACCAATGTGATATATATTAGAACTGTTCATATTGTTTCATAGTTCCTTGAGGTTCTGTTCATTATTTTTCACAATTTTTTTCTCTCTTCTTTAGATTGAATTTCTATTTATCTAATTTTAAATTTACTGAATCTTTGCTTTGTCATCACCATTCTGCTCTTTGGCTTTACTGTGACTTTCTTTATCCGTCAGAGGGCAGACAGAGTGAAAACCACAATCACAGAAAACTAACCAAACTTACAACATGGACCACAGCCTTGTCTAACTCAGTGAAACTATGATCTATGCCGTGTAGGGCCACCCAGGACAGATGGGTCATAGTGGAGAGTTCTCACCAAACATGGTCCACTAGCGAAGGGAATGGCAAACCACTTCAGTATTCTTGCCTTAAAAACCCCATGAACAGCATGAAAAGACAAAAAGATATGACACTCAAATATGAACGCCCCAGGTCAGTAGGTGCCCGATGTGCACTGGAGAAAAGTGGAGAAATAACTCTAGAAAGAATGAAAAGATGGAGCCAAAGTGAAAACAATGCCCAGTTGTATATGTGACTGCTGGTGAGGGTAAAGTCCGATGCTATAAAGAACAATATTGCATAGGAACCTGGAATGTTAAGCCCATGAATCAAGGTAAATAGGAAGTGGTCAAACAGAAGATGGTAAGAGTGAACATCGACATTTTAGGAATCAGTGAATTAAAATGGACCACATTGGATGGATTAAATTCCCTTAGATGAAATGGAGTAACCATCACAGTCAATGAAAGAGTCTGAAATGTAGTACTTGGGTGCAATCTCAAAAATATCAGAATGATCTCTGTTCGTTACCAAGCCTAACCATTCAGTATCACGGTATAATCCAATTCTATGTCCCAACCACTAATGCCAAAGAAGCTGAAGTTGAACGGTTCTATGAAGACCTCCAAGACCTTCTAGAACTAACACCCAAAAGTCCTTTTCATTATAGGGGAAAGTGAAGTCACTCAGTCGTGTCCGACTCTTTGCGAACCCATAGACTGTAGCCTACCAGGCTTCTCTGTCCATGGGATTCTCCAGGCGAGAATACTGGAGTGGGTTACCATTTCCTTCTCCAGGGGATCTTCCTGACCCAGGGATCGAACCCAGGTCTCCCACATTGGAGGCAGATGCTTTATCCTATGAGCCACCAGGGAAGCCCTGGAATGCAAAAGTTAGGAAGTCAAGAAATACCTGGAGTAACAGCAAGTTTGGCCTTAGAGAACAGAATGAAGCAGGGCAAAGGCTAACAGAGTTCTGCCAAGAGAACGCACTGGTCATAGCAAACAGCCTCATCCAAACAACACAAGAGATGACATTGCACATCACCAGATGGTCAATACTGAAATCAGATTGATTATATTCTTTGCAGCCACAGATGGAGAAACTCTATACAGTCAGCAAAAACAAGACTGTGAGTTGACTGTGGCTCAGATCATGAACCCCTTAGTGCCAAATTCAGACTTAAATTGACACAAATAGGGAAAACTACTAGACCATTCAGATATGACCTAAATCAAGTCCCTTATGATTATATAGTGGAGGTGTCAAATAGATTCGAGGGATTAGATTTGATACACAGAGTGCCTGAGGAATGATGGACGGAGATTCATGACATTGTACAGGAGGTAGTGATCAAGACCATCCCCAAGAAAAAGGAATACAAAAAGGCAAAATGACTGGGGAGGCTTTACAAATAGCTGAGAAGAGAAGAGAAGCTAAAGTCAAAGGAGAAATGGAAAGATATACCCATCTGAATGCAGAGTTCCAAAGAATAGCAAGAGAGATAAGAAAACCTTCCTAAGTGATCAATACAAAGAAATAGAGTAAAACAATAGAATGGGGAAGACCAGAGATCTCTTCAAGAAAATTAGAGATACCAAGGAAACATTTCATGCAAAGATGGGCACAAGAAAGGACAGAAATGGTATGGACCTAACAGAAGCAGAAGATATTAAGAAGACGTGGCAATACACAGAAGAACTGTACAAAAAAGATCTTCACGACCCAGAAAATTATGATGGTGTGATCACTCACCTAGAGCCAGACATCCTGGAATATGAAGTCAAGTGGGCCTTAGAAAACATCACTATGAACAAAGCTAGTAGAGGTGATGAAATTCCAGTTGAGCATTTTCAAATCCTGAAAGATGATGCTGTGAAAGTGCTACATTCAATATGCCAGCAAATTTGGAAAACTCAGCAGTGGCCACAGGACTGGAAAAGGTCAGTTTTCGTTCCAATCCCAAAGAAAGGCAATGCCAAAGAATGCTCAAACTAAAGCACAATTGCACTCATCTCACATGCTAGCAAAGTAATGCTCAAAATTCTCCAAGCCAGGCTTCAACAATATGTGAACTCAGAACTTCCAGATATACAAGCTGGGTTTATAAAAGGCAGAGGAACCAGAAATCAAATTACCAACACCCACTGAATCATAGAAAAACAAGAGAACTAAAAAAAAATGAAACACATCTACATTTGCTTTATTGACTACATCAAAAGCCTTTGACTGTGTGGATCATAACAAACCGTGGAAAATTCTTAGAGATGGGAATACAGACCATCTGACCTGCCTCTTGTGAAATTTGTATGAAAGTCAGGAAGCAACATTTAGAATTGAACATGGAACAAAAGACTGGTTCCACATTGGGAAGGGAATCATCAAGGCTGTATATTGTCACCCTGTTTATTTAACTTATATACAGAGCACAAATGCCAGGTTGGCTGAAGCACAAGCTGAAATAAGATGGCTGGGAGAAATATCAATAACCTCAGATATACAGATGACACCACCCTTATGGCAGGAAGTGAAGAAATGGCCTCCTACTCCATTATTCTTGCCTGGAGAATCCCCTGGACAGAGGAGCCTGGTGGGGTACTCTTCATAGGGTTGCAGAGAGTCGGACATGACTGAGCAACTAATACACACATCATCCCACTCATTTGGTGTTTATCTTCACCTCATAGATCAGTTATAATAGCTGCATCAAGGTCTTTTTCTTAAAATTTGAACATCTGTGTCATCATAAGATTGGCATCTGCGGGTTATCTGCTTCCTTGAGAAAGTTCTTTTTTGGTAATTTAAATTGTATTTGACATATTTTTAATCCAAAGAATGACTGTGGCTTCTGTTAGAATCATATGGAAGATATTTATTTTATGTTTTTACATGCAATCAGCTGACCTTCAGAGTGCAAATTCTGTATCATTTTCTGCAATGATGGTTTGTCACAGCGTCAGTTCAGTTTTCAGTGCCTTTGTTTGGCTTCTTTGGGTTTACCTTGCAAATAGGGACTTGGTCCACAGTGGATACTCAAAATATTTTTTTCTTTATTTTCAGTTTTTAGTACAGCTTGTTTGAAGCTGAATCATATGGAAATAATAAGCTTTGAAAGTCTGTTAATTGTTAAAAAAAATGATAAGCTTTGACAGTCTGTTAATTGGTAAAAAAATAATATACCTTATCTCTCCAATAACAGGTATGTTTCTTCAGGGAATGGAGTATAACGTGTATTTTGCAAAGTTATATATATTAAAGAGCACCCCAGTGGATTTTGTTAAATGTTTAAAGAGAGTAAAAATTCTAACATGCTACCAATTTCATTTTTGGCATTTGTTTCTTACTCTTATTTTCCATATGATGACTAATAATTTGAATATCTGTGGCATATGTTGACTTGATTTTTTTATTTGCCTATAGAAGTACTTGTTTATATGCTGCTTAGATTCAAAATCATATGCTTCCCATTTTCTTCCTCAATCCCAGTATAACTAAGTGCACTTTGAAATAAAACTTTTTAAAATCTACATTTACAACTATAATAGTTTAATACTTTTGCTATAAAATTCTAGTCCTTTTACAGACTAACACCTACCAACTTAAATATGGAAAATGATCTGTTTAATGTGATAAGGACAGCTCTTTAGTTTTAAACATGTTGAAAATTGAATCTAATATTACAGTGTTGTGCCTTTGTTTTAAATTCATGCTATTTTTATATTGTGTAACTTTCTCATTCATGGCAATTTTTAAAATGTTCTCCATTATAGATACAGTGACTTAAAATAGTTTGTCATTTAAAAAATTTAATTGAAAATCCAAAGAACTTATCAATGCTAAAAAGAAATGAATTATTGAACCATGAAAAGACATGGAGAAACCTTAGATGCATATTGCTAAGTGAAAGGAAGCAATCTGAAAAAGCTACATACTATGTGATTCCAACTCTATGACATTCAGGAAATGGCAAAACTTTGGAGACATTAAACATATTAGTGATTGCTGAGAGTAGATAGAGGAGAGAGGAATGAATACTCAGCACAGAGAATTTTCAAGGCAGTGAAAATACTTTTAGGATACTATAATGATGGGTATAAAACCCATAACATGTACAACATCAAGAGGTAAAGTGCACTGTGAACTTTGAGTAATTATGACATGTCAGTGTAGGTTCATCTATTGTGAGGAATGTACCACTCTGCTGGGGAATGTTGCTAATTGGGGAGGCTCTGTATACATGTGTGGGGGATGGGATATACATGAAATCTCTGTACCTTTCTCTGAGTTTTATTGTGAACATAAAATTTCTCTAAAAATCTTGTCTATCTAAAAAGAAAAAAAAAAAAAAAAAACTAATCAGCATTTCATGTAGTACCAATAAATGAAATAAAACTTTATATCCTCAAGTTTAATATGCTTTGCATAATTAAAAAGATTTTGAAGTTGTGACATATCTTATAATTAATAATAAGGAGAAGTTTAGAAACAATTTGTGCTTGAATATCATGCCCTTGAACTGCATGAGTCTAATGTGGGAATGTAGTTCTGTAGTATTTGCTAAAATACTACAGAACTACAGGACCTGTAGTTGGTTGAATCTCTGGATACAGAACTGCAGATATTAAGGAACCAAGTGTACCGGAATGTGGACTATAAATAATTCCTGGATTTTTGACTTGGTGGAGGGTCAGTGCCCGTAACTACTGCATCGTTCTGTGTTAGCATGTTCTTGTTTGCAAGAAAGCATATTCATATCATTACTGTCATACTACTACTGAGACTTGAGGATATAAAGTACATAAAATAGTTCCATCCTGGCATGGTCAGTCTATTTATGTTTCTTTTGTGTGATTTCAACGAGAAAAAATGGACAGATTTGTGTTCGTTCTGAATATAGGTAAGTAGTTAGCTACTTAGGTAATCCCAATACCTCTAAATTCTTTAAAATAATCCTGCAGTTATCTCAGAGGCAGATGTTGATAGTCCTCATATTTGAGAACCATAAGATGAACTTATTTTTAAGCCCCATTTTCCTTTTATCTATTTATTTTTGGGGCTTCCTTTGAAGGCTAGAAACATAGTAGAGATTTTTTTTTTTTTATTGTACTTTGTTCAGATTAAATTTAGAACCCATTTAAGGGTACTATCTAGAGAAGGAAATGGCAGCCCACTCCAGTATTCTTCCCTGGAGAATTCCATGGAGAGAGGAGCCTGGAGGGCTACAATCCATGGGGTTGCAAAGAGTCAGACATGACTGAAGCACACATGCAAGGATCCTTCAGTGGAATTTTTTTCTATCATTTGAAGAAAACTATATTGTGGATAGTATTTGAGATTGTCACATATGTGCTTTGGACTCTGTGGGAGAGGGAGAAGGTGGGATGATTTGGGAGAATGGCACTGAAATATGTATAATATCATATATGAAACGAGTCGCCAGTCCAGGTTCGATGCACAATACTGGATGCTTGGGGCTGGTGCACTGGGACGACCCAGAGGGATGGTATGGGGAGGGAGGAGGGAGGAGGGTTCAGGATGGGGAACACGTGTATGCCTGTGGCGGATTCATTTCAATATATGGCAGAACCAATACAATATTGTAAAGTTTAAAAATAAAATTAAAAAAAAATAGGTTTATCTTTACACTTAAAGAACTTGCATGAATCATACACACTCTCAGGTAAATTAATAATGGCCTTCATGACCAAATAAAACAAGCCTTTGTTAAAATATCTTGCAATATCACCAATTCAACTAAAAAGTAAACACCTGATAAGATTTAAATTTTGCTTTTTAGGACAAGTTGACTCAGTTAAAAGCCTATGGAGAGTAGTTTAATTTCCTTTTAGTGGTTTAATTTCCTTTCCTAAGTTACTCTCATTAGTAGAGTTTTAAAGATATATATGTTTTAGTGATGATATGAGTATAATAAAATACATTCAATATGCAGGTCATACCCTTACTGCAATAATGCACTTCTGTTAGCTCAGCTGGTAAAAAATCCACCTGTAATGCAGGAGACCCCAATTCAATTCCTGGGTTGGGAAGATCCCCTGGAGAAAGGATAGGCTACCCACTCCAGTATTCTTGGGCTTCCCTGGTGGCTCAGATGGTAAAGAATCTCCCTGCGATGCAGAAGGCCTGAGTTTGATCTGTGGACTGGGAAGATCCTCTAGAAGAGGGCATGACAACCCACTCCAGTATTCTTTCCTGGAGAATCCCATGGCAGAGGAGCCTGGTGGTCTACATTCCATGGGGTTGCAAAAAGTCAGACACAACTTAGCTACTAAGCACACAGAAGATGCTGCATTTCATCCACGGCCACAAGAATAGCACCTGAGCATTTATCATTGATCACATAGTTTACTCTAAAAAGGAGTTTTTAGCTTTACCAGGCTGTCATTATTAAGCTCTATCTGAAATTTTTTAAACGTATCTCAGCACCAAGTACAAGAGCATATGATTTCTATCAATCTATTTACAGAACAATGTACCAATCTCACTTTATTATATGTGTTTTTAATATAATAATGATTGTGATCATTAAAGTGTATCTGCTTATTATTGAATGAACAATTCAAAAATTCCATTTCTAATATCCTCTTCATTTCAAAATACAAATAATAGAGAAGAATTTTAGAAACCAGAAGTCCTTACCTTCTCCACATTTATAGGAAATTACATTTTTAGATGACAAGCTCAATAAGTTGAAAGTCACCATGGTAACTTTTATAATAGTCACAAGTCATAGAAAATTACCTTAATAATCAAAGATTGATTATGCATTGTGGGAACCAAACAGGAAAAGCAAACAGTATGCCCTAGCCTGTCTGTTTTCTCTATTCTTCTGGCACTGCCAATCTTATACAAGATATAGGCAGTACTCTGTTTCACAAACTAAGTTCAGTGCAAGTAGAACTTTGAAAATATTGAACCAATATATGTCAGTGTCTCTCTGTACCTCATCCCCACCCAGAATCTGCAGTCATTCCATCTATAACAGGAGAGAATATCATCTTAGGAAGAAAAAAAGAATGGAAGTGATATTGTTTACACATTAGAAGAGGTAGGAAAACAAAAAGAAGAAGTAAGAAGATGTGGCTTTCCAGATGGTGAAATATTGGAAGAGGAATATCAGAAAAAAAAGGAAAGGTCAGGTATCAGTGTTTGCTTCTCTAAGAACAGAAGGGTGTAACTGAATCATCCAAAAATGTATGCAAGATACCACTTGTATGACTATGAGTCCTTTTATGTAGAGGTAGAAAGAGCGGAGGGTTGGGATTTAGAAGCAGGAATTTGCAGGCCTTTTTTGATCTCCTTTACTTCTGTGACCCATTCAATAGGCCATATGAGTGATTTTGGATGACTTTAGTTGAGAGAAGTGTTTAGCCCAATTACCATATTGATTCAGCTATCTATTCATATTATAAATAATCCTTTTATAAAAGCATTGTGCCTATATTCTCTCTTCTTTGTGAATGTGTACTTTTGGATTATAATCCTAGAAAGTCAAACACACGAGTGTCTCTTTAATTTTACTTGATATACCAAATTATACTGTTTAGAGTTTGAACTGTTAGATATTCCCACCAGCCATAATCTGAAATAATTTACGTTCTCCAGTCTCACTGATAGAGTATATTATTGAATTTAGTATTTTTGCCAGTCATATAGGTGAGAAATAATGCATCTGTTGTTTTAGTTTTTCTTAGTCTTAGTGAGAATGGATATATATTTTTTCCACTTAAGGGTTTTTTGCATCCTTTTTTTGGTGAATGGTCCATATATTTTGACTTTTTTCATTCAGCTTTGGTCTCAGTTTTTAAGGGCTTACAGACCACTTGATCTGCCTCTTGAGAAATCTGTATGCAGGTCAGGAAGCAACAGTTCGAACTGGACATGGAATAACAGACTGGTTCCAAATAGGAAAAGGAGTATGTCAAGGCTATATATTGTCACCCTGTTTATTTAACTCATATGCAGGGTACATCATGAGAAACGCTAGACTGGAAGAAACACAAGCTGGAATCAAGATTGCGGGGAGAAATATCAATAACCTCAGATATGCAGATGACACCACCCTTATGGCAGAAAGTGAAGAGGAACTCAAAAGCCTCTTGATGAAAGTGAAGTGGAGAGTGAAAAAGGTGGTTTAAAGCTCAACAGTCAGAAAACGAAGATCATGGCATCTGGTCCCATCACTTCATGGGAAATAGATTGGAAAACAGTGGAAACAGTGTCAGACTTTATTTTTTTGGGCTCCAAAATCACTGCAGATGGTGACTACAGCCATGAAATTAAAAGATGCTTACTCCTTGGAAGGAAAGTTATGACCAACCTAGATAGCATATTCAAAAGCAGAGACATTATTTTCCCAACGAAGGTTCATCTAGTCAAGGCTATGGTTTTTCCTGTGGTCATGTATGGATGTGAGAGTTGGACTGTGAAGAAGGCTGAGTGCCAAAGAATTGATGCTTTTCAACTGTGGTGTTGGAGAAGACTCTTGAGAGTCCCTTGGACTGCAAGGAGGTCCAACCAGTCCATTCTGAAGGAGATCAGCCCTGGGATTTCTTTGGAAGGAATGATGCTAAAGCTGAAACTCCAGTACTTTGGCCACCTCATGCAAAGAGTTGACTCATTGGAAAAGATGCTGATGCTGGGAGGGATTGGGGGCAGGAGGAGAAGGGGACAACAGAGGATGAGATGGCTGGATGGCATCACCGACTCGATGGACGTGAGTCTGAGTGAACTCTGGGAGCTGGTGATGGACAGGGAGACCTGGCGTGCTGCAATTCATGGAGTCACAAAGATTTGGACACGACTGAGCGACTGAACTGAACTGAATATATAAAAGAAAGATTTTCTTACAATTTAATATTTGCCTGTCGATTTTTTATGAAAACGTTTAACATCCTGAAGTGAAAGTAACTCATGTATAAACTTCATTTTTGACCATTTCAATGATTTCCCTCAATTGAGTCTTCCCAGAGGAAATGTTAGTTCTTAATTCTATTATTTGAGGTAGATTATTTCAAAATCTTCTTGAGCACAATTCTGGCTTATCCTGGTTTCTGAGGTTGGCCCTTTTGATCACTTACAAGCCTATCATTCAGTTTCAAGTGTTTCTAGTTACTCTTCATTGGAAAAGTGATTTACATTGAGTCATTCATCCCAGATATTATCATCTTCTTCCTGACGAAGGCTTCTGGATCGATAGGTTTTCTGTCTCAGTACTTTTGAGATGACTGTTTCTCCCTCTTCTACTTTGTATTGTTGCCTACAAGAAAAATGCTGTTATCCTCATTCTTATTCCTCTGTACTTAATGTCACATTTTTTCACTAGTCATGATTTTTCTATTTAGTACTGTCATTAAGCAATTTGTTTATGGTATGTCTTCATGAAGTTCCCTTTTTCTTTCTTATAAATGGAGTATATTAAATTTCTTCTACTTGCACATGTATAGATTTTTATCAAATCAATAAAAAATGTAACCATGATTTGTCACTCTACCCCAGGTTTCCATCATTTTCTGGGTATTTACACATGAATTTGACTCCATGAAACTGCTAATTTTTCAGCCTTTTATATTTTTGAATTTTAATTTATTATTTTCACTTTAATTTTTTAAATTGAAGGATAATTGCTTTGTAGAATTTTGTTGTTTACTGTCAAACCTCAACATAAATCAGCTGTAGGTATACACATACCCCCTCCCTTTTGAAACTCCCTCCCATCTCCCTCCCCATCCTACCCCTCTAGGTTGATACAGAGCCCCTGTTTGACTTTCCTAAGCCATACAGGAAATTCCTGTTGGCTGTCTATTTTATATATGGTAATGTAAGTTTCCATGTTACTCTTTCCATACATCTCACCTTCTACTCCCCTTTCCCCATGTCCAAAAGTCTATTCTCTATGTCTGTTTCTCCATTGCTTCCCAGTAAATGAATTTTTCAGTTCCATTTTTCTAGATTCTGTATATGTGCATTAGAATATGATATTTATCTTTCTCTTCCTGACTCACTTCACTCTGTATAATAGGTTCTAGGTTCATCTGCCTCATGAGAACAGACTCAAATGCTTTCCATTTTATGGCTGAGTAATATTCCATTGTGTATATGTATCACAACTTCTTTATCCATTCATCTGTGGATGGACATCTAGGTTGCTTCCGTGTTCTAGCTATTGTATGTAGTGTTGCAATGAGCAACGGGATATATGTGTCTTTTTCAACCCTGCTTTCCTCAGGGTATATGCCTAGGAGTGGGGTTGCAGGGACATATGGTGGTTTTATTCCTACTTTTTGTAAAAGAATCTCCATACCATCTTCTATAGTGGCCATATCAATTTACAGTCCCACTAACAGTGCAACTAACACCCTATGCAGCCTTGACTGTTTGTAGACATTTTGATGATGGCCATTCTGACTGGTGTGAGGTGATATCTCATTGTAGTTTTGATTTACATTTCTCTAATAATGAGCGATATTGAGCATCTTTTCATGTGTTTGCTAGCCATCTGTATGTCTTCTTTGGAGAAATGTCTGTTTAGGCCTTTTTCCCGCTTTTTGATTGCGTTGTTTGTTTTTCTGGTATTGAGTTGTATGAGCTGTTTGTATGTTTTGGAAATTAATCCTTTGTCAGTTGTTTCATTTGCTATTGTTTTCTCCCATTCTGAGGGTTGTCTTTTCACCTTGCTTATAGTATCTTTTGTTGTGCAGAAGCTTCTAGGTTTAATCAGGTCCCACTTGTTTACTTTTGTTTTTACTTCCATTACTCTAGGAGGTGGGTCATCAGAGAAGGCAGTGGCACCCCACTCCAGTACTCTTGCCTGGAAAATCCCATGGATGGAGGAGCCTGGTAGGCTGCAGTCCATGGGGTCATGACTAAGGGACTTCACTGTCACTTTTCACTTTCATGCATTGGAGAAGGAAATGGCAACCCACTCCAGTGTTCTTGCCTAAAGAGTCCCAGGGACGGGGGAGCCTGGTGGGCTGCCATCTATGGGGTCACACAGTTGGACACGACTGAAGCGACTTAGCAGCCGCAGCAGCAGGAGGTGGGTCATAGAGGATCTTGCTTTGATTTATGTCATCGAGTGTTCTGCCTATATTTTCCTCTAAGAGATTTATAGTTTCTGGTCTTACATTTAGGTCTTTAATCCATTTTGAGTTTATCTTTGTATATGGTGTTAGGAATGTTCTAATTTCATTCTTTTACACCTAGCTGTCCAATTTTCCCAGCACCATTTATTGAAGAGGCTGTCTTTGCCCCATTGTATATTCTTGCCTCCTTTGTCAAAAATAAGGTACCCAAAGATGCATGGGTTTATTTCTGGGCCTTCTATCTTGTTTCATTGGTCTATATTTCCATTTTTGTGCCAATACCATACTGTCTTGATGACTGTAGCTTTGTAGTATAATCCAAAGTCAGGAAGGTTGATTCCTCCAGCTCCATTCTTCTTTCTCAAGACTGCTTTTGCTATTCTAGGTCCTTTGTGTTTCCATATGAATTGTGAAATTTTTTGTTCTAGCTCTTTGAAAAAAAAGTCATTGGTAATTTGATAGGGATCACATTGAATCTATAGATTGCATTTGGTAGTATTTCATTTTCACAATATTGATTCTTCTTAACCAGGAATGTGGAATATCTCTCCATCTGTTTATGTCATCTTTGATTTCTTTCATCAGTGTCTTATAATTTTCTGTGTACAGTTCTTTGTCTCCTTAGATAAGTTTATTCCTAGATATTTAATTCTTTTTGTTGCAATGGTAAATAGGGTTGATTCCTTGATTTCTCTTTCTGATTTTTCATTGTTAGTATATAGAAATGCAAGTGATTTCTGTGTATTGATTTTGTATCCTGCAACCTTGCTAAATTCACTGATTAGCTCTAGTAATTTTCTGATACTATCTTCATGTTTTTTTGGTATAGTATCATGTCATATGCAAACAGTGAGAGCTTTACTTCCTCTTTTCCAATCTGGATTATTTTTATTTCTTTTTCTTCTCTGAATACTGTAGCTAGGACGTCCAGAACTATGTTGAATAATAGTCACAAAAGGGGACACCCTTGTCTTGTTCCTGATCTTTGGGGGAATGCTTTCAGTTTTTCACCATTGAGAATAATGCCTGCTGTAGGCTTAGAAAGCTGAGAGCTGAAGAATTGATGCTTTTGAACTGTGGTGTTGGAGAAGACTCTGAGACTCACTTGGACTGCAAGGAGATCCAACCAGTCCATCCTAAAGGAGATCAATCCTGAGTTTTCATTGATAGGACTGATGTTGAAGCTGAAACTCCAGTACTTTGGCCACCTGACATGAAGAGCTGACTCATTTGAATAGACCCTGCTGCTGGGTAAGATTGAGGGCAGGAGGAGAAAGGGATGACAGAGGATGAGATGGTTGGATGGCACCACTGACTCAATGGACATTAGTTTGGTTAAACTCTGGGATTTGGTGACTGACAGGGAGGCCTGGTGTGCTGCAGTTCATGGGGTCACAAAGAGTTGGAAATGACTGAGCGACTGAACTGAACTGTAGGTTTATCATATATGGCCTTTACTATGTTGAGGTAGCTTCCTTCTATGCCCATTTTTTGAAGAGTTTTAATCATAAATGGGTGGTGAATTTTGTCCAAGGCTTTTTCTGCATCTATTGAGATTATCATATGATTTTTATCTTTCAGTTTGTTAATATGGTGTATCACATTGTTTGATTTTGCATGTATTGACGAATCCTTGCATCCTGGAATAAACTCAACTTGATGATGGTATATGAGCTTTTTGATGTGTTGCTGAATTCTGTTTGCTAAAATTTTGTTGAGGATTTTTGCATCTATGTTCATCAGTGGTATTGGCGTGTAGTTTTCTTTTTTTGTGTTGTCTTTGGTTTTAGTATCAGGGATGGTGGCCTCATGGAATGAATTTTGAAGTGTTCCTTCCTCTGCAGTTTTTTGAAAGAGTTTTAGAAGGATCAATTCAGTTCAACTCAGTTCATTGCTCAGTCGTGTCGGACTCTTTGCAACCCCATGAATTGCAGCACACCAGGCCTCCATGTCCAACTCCCGGAGTTCACTCAAACTCATGTCCATCAAGTTGGTGATGGCATCCAGCCATCTCATCCTCTGTCGTCTCCTTTTCCTCCTGCCCCCAATCTCTCCCAGCATCAGAGTCTTTTCCAATGAGTCAACTCTTCACATGAGGTGGCCAAAGTATTGGAGTTTAAGCTTTAACATCATTCCTTCCAAAGAACATCCAGGGCTGATCTCCTTTAGGATAGACTGGTTGGACCTCCTTGCAGTCCAAGGGACTCTCAAGAGTATTCTCCAATACCACAGTTCAAAGGCATCAATTCTTTGGCGCTCAGCTTTCTTCACAGCCCAACTCTCACATCCATACATGACCACTGGAAAAACCATAGCCTTGAATAGACGGACCGTTGTTGGCAAAGTAATGTCTCTGCTTTTCAATATGCTATCTAGGTTGGTCATAACTTTCCTTCCAAGGAGTAAGCGTCTTTTAATTTCATGGCTGCAGTCACCACCTGCAGTGATTTTGGAGACCAAAAAAAAAAAGTCTGACACTGTTTACACTGTTTCCCCATCTATTTCCCATGAAGTGATGGGACCAGATGCCATGATATTCGTTTTCTGAATGTTGAGCTTTAAGCCAACTTTTTCACTCTCCTCTTTCACTTTCATCAAGAGGCTTTTTAGTTCCTCTTCACTTTTTGCCATAACAGTGGTGTCATCTGCATATCTGAGGTTACTGATATTTCTCCCAGCAATCTTGATTCCAGCTTGTGCTTCCTCCAGCCCAGCATTTCTCATGATGTACTCTGCATATAAGTTAAATAAGCAGAGTGACAATATACAGCCTTGACGTACTCCTTTTCCTATTTGGAACCAGTCTGTTGTTCCATGTCCAGTTCGAACTGTTGCTTCCTGATCTGCCTATAGGTTTCTCAAGAGGCAGGTTAGGTGTTCTGATATTCCCATCTCTTTCAGAATTTTCCACAGTCTAAGGATAAGCATTAGCTATTCTCTAAATGCTTGACAGAATTCTTCTGTGAAGGCCTCTGGTCCTGGGCTTTTGTTGTTTTGGGAGATTTTTGATCACAGCTTTAATTTCAATGCTTGTAATTGGGTTGTTCATAATTCTATTTCTTCCTGGTTCAGTGTTGGAAGAATTAACTTTTCTAAGAATCTGTCCATTTCTTCCAGGTTATCCATTTTATTGCCATATAGTTGTTCATAATAGTCTCTTATAATCCTTTTTTTTTTTGTATTGTCTGTTGTAAACTCTCCTTTTTCATTTCTAATTATGTTGATTTGATTCTTCTGTTTTTTTCTTGATGAGTCTGGCTAAAGTTTTGTCAATTTTGCTTATTTTCTCAAAGAACCCACTTTCCATTTTATCAATCTTTACTATTGTTTCTTTCATTTCTCTTTTTGGTTATTTCTGCTCATATCTTTTGTGATTTCTTTACTTCTACTAATCTTGTGTGTTTTTGTTGTTGTTGTTGTTGTTGTTGTTCTTTTTCAAGTTGTTTTAGGTGTAAAGTTAGGTTGTCTATTTGATGCTTTACTTGTTTCTTTAGGTAGGATTGTATTGCTATAAATTTCCCTCTTAGAACTGCTTTTGCTGCATCCCATAGTTTTGAGTTGTCATGTTTTCATTGTCATTTGTTTCTAGAAATTTTTTGATTTCCCTTTTAATTTATTCAGTAACCTGTTGGTTATTTAGAAATGTGTTGTTTAATCTCCATGTGTTTGTGTTTCTTACAGTTTTTTTTTTTCCTTGTAATTTATATCTAGTTCCATAGTGTGTGGTCCGAGAAGATGCTTGATATGACTTCAATTTTTTTACATTTACTGAGGTTTGATTTGTGACCTAAAATATTCTCTATCCTGGAGAATGTTCCATGTGCACTTGAGAAGAAGGTGTATTCTTCTGCATTTGGATGGGATGTTCTGAAGAAATCAATGAGATCCATCTCATCTAACGTAAAATGATCTAACGTATCATTTAAGACTTGTGTTTCCTTATTAATTTTCTGTTTTGATAATCTGTCCATCGGTGTGAGTGGGGTGTTAAAGTCTCCTACTATTATTGTGTTACTTTCAATTTCTCCTTTTATGTCTGTTAGTGTTTGTCTTATGTTTTGACATGCTCCTATGTTGGGTACATAGATATTTACAGTTGTTATGTCTTCCTCTTGGATTGATCCCTTGATCATTATGTAGTGTCCTTCCTTATCTCTTGTAACCTTCTTTATTTTAAGGTCTATTTTGTCTGATATGAGGATTGCTACTTCAGCTTTCTTTTGCTTCCCATGTGCATGGAATATATTTTTCCATCCTCTCACTTTCAGTCTATATGTGTCTTTAGATCTGAAGTGCATTTCTTGTAGGCAGCATATATATGGATCTTGTTTTTGTATCCATACACCAGTCTGTGTCTTTTGGTTGGGGCATGTAATCCATTTACATTTAAAGTGATTATTGATATATATGTTCCTATTGCCGTTTTCTTAATTCTTTGGGGTTGATTTTGTAGATCTTTTTCTTCTCTTGTATTTCTTGACTATATAAATCCGTTTAACATTTGTTGTAAAGCTGGTCTTGTTGTACTGAATTCTAAGTTTTGCTTCTCTGAAAAGCTTTTTATTTTACCATCAATTTTGAATGAGATACTTGTTGGGTACCGTAATCTTGGTTGTAGATTTTTCCCTTTCAGTACTTTAAATATATCCTGCCATTCCCTTCTGGCCTGCAGAGTATCAGCTGAAAGATCAGCTGTCAGGTTATGGGGTTTCCCTTGTATGTTACTTATTCCTTCTCCCTTGCTGCTTTTAATATTCTTTATTTGTGTTTAGTCTTTGTTAGTTTGATAAGTATGTGTCTTGGCATGTTTCTCCTTGGGTTTATCCTGTATGGGACTCCTTGTGCCTCTTGGACTTGATTGACTATTATATTTTCTATGTTGAAATTCTCAAGTATAATCTCTACAAAAATTCTCTCATTCCCTTTCTTTCTTCTGGGACCACTATAATTCAAATGTTGGTGTGTTTGATACTGTCCCACAGGTCTCTGAGATTATCCTCCATTCTTTTCATTCTTTTTACTTTATTCTGCTCTTCAGCAGTTATTTCCACCATTTTACCTTCTAGCTCACTGATTCATTCTTCTGCTTCAGCTATTCTGTTATTGATTCCATCTAGAGTGTTTTTAATTTCAGTAATTGTGTTGTCTCTGCATGTTTATTCTTTAATTCTTCTACGTCTTTGTTAATTGGTTCTTGCATTTTCTCCATTTTGATTTCAAGGTTTTTGATCATTTTTACTATCATCATTCTGAATTCGTTTGCAGGTAGTTTGCCTATTTCCTCTCCATTTATTTGGACTTCTAGTTTCTTCTTTCATTTGTGTAATATTTCTCTGCCTTTTCATTATTATTTCTTTTAACTTATTGTATTTGAGGTCTCCTCCCAGGCTCCATGGTTGAATTCTTTCTTCCTTTTGGTTTCTGCCCTCTAAAGTTGGTCCAGTGGTTTGTGTAAGCTTCTTATAGGGTGATATTTGTGCTGAGTTTTTGTTGGTTTGTTTTTCCTCTGATGGGCAAGGCTGAGTGAGGTGGTACTCCTGTCTGTTAATGATTGGGTTTGTATTTTTGTTTCCTTTGTTGTTTAGGTGAGAGGTCCTGCACAGGGTGCTATTGGTGGTTGGATGATGCCAGGTCTTGTACTCTAGTGGTTTCCATTATGTGAGTTATCACTATTTGATACCCTCTGGGGTTAGTTCTCTTGTAGTCTAGGATCTTGGACTCAGTGCTCCCACCCCAAAGGCTTAGGACTTGATCTCTGGTCAGGAAAAAAGATTCCACAAGTGGTTTGTTATGGCATTAAGTGAGATTAAAAGAAATATCCCAAAACAAGAAACCGAAGATGAACCACAGACAAATGGCAGTTACAAAATCAGGCAAATAGTAATTAAAATAATGGAATATACACATATACATATACACCCATGAGAAAAGTCAAAACAGTCCAACAAAAATAAAGTATAATAAATTAACCTGGCAAACAAAGAAGTCAAAAATTTTATTTACCAGTTAAGACCAAAACTAACTAAAGCACAAATTGGAAAACAAAACTAAAGCAAGGTGCCAAATGGGGAATAAAGCAATGAAAACATAACTAAGAAATAGGTTGAGAGGAGAGGAAAGAAAAGGAAGAAAAATTAGATATGCAAAGTTGGAGGTAAATGAAGAAGATGTGTGTGTGTGTGTGTGTGTGTATATATATATATATATATGTATATATGTATATATGCTGCTGCTAAGTCGCTTCAGTTGTGTCCGACTCTGTGTGACCCCATAGACTGCAGTCCACCAGGCTTCCCATCCCTGGGATCCTCCAGGCAAGAACACTGGAGTGGGTTGCCATTTCCTTCTCCAATGCATGAAAATGAAAAGTGAAAGGGAAGTCACTCAGTCGTGTCTGACTCTAGCGACCCCATGGACTGCAGCCTACCAGGCTCCTCCGTCCATGGGGTTTTCTAGGCAAAAGTACTGAGTGGGGTGCCACTGCCTTCTCTGATATATATAATTTTTAATATATATATATATATATTAAAGATTAACTGCAAGGGGAAGAGAGCAGTAGGAAAGGCAAACAAAGGAATAAATTTAGAAAAATATAATAGGTTTTAAAAACTTAAAAGTTAAAATTACAAAAATGAAAAAAAATAAAAAAAAAAAAGAAAAAAAAAAAAAAAAGGAAAATTCCGCAGAACTGCAAAAGCCCAACATAGATGCAAAGGTTTATAACAACAATAAAAAATGTGACTGAATATACACATATACATAATCACCCATAAGCAAAATCAAAACAGCCCAACAAAAGTAAAATAGAGTAGATTGACCTAGTGAACAAAGGTCCGACTCTGTGTGACCCCATAGATGGCAGTCCACCAGGCTTCCCATCCCTGGGAAATGTTGGGAAAAGCCCAACATAGATGCAAAGGTTTATAACAGCAATAAAAAGTGTGACTGAATATACACATATACATATACACCCATAAGCAAAATCAAAACAGCCCAAGAAAAGTAAAATAGAGTAGATTGACCTAGTGATCAAAGGAAACCAAAAATTATATCTACCAGAACAAAACTAACTAAGCACAAACTGGAAAACAAAACTAAAGCAATGTGCCAACTGGGGAGTAAAGCAATGAAAATAAAACTAACAAATATGTTGAGAGGAAGGGAAATAAAGAAAAGAAAGAAAGAATAGCTATGCAAAGTTAAATATAGGTAGATGAATAAGATTTACATACATTAAAGATTAAGTGCAAGGGGAAAAGAACAGTAGAAAAGGCAAACAAAAGAGAAAATGTAGAAAAAATATACTAGGTTATAAAAAATTAAAATTATAAAAAGAGAAAAGAAAAAAAATGGAAGAAGAAAAGAAAAGGATAAAAAAGGGGGGGGGAAACTCCACAGAACTGCAATGGCCCAAGTTAGAAGCAGAGGTTTGTAACAACAATAAAAAGTGTTACTGAATATATACATATACACCCCTAAGCAAAATCAAAACAGTCCAACAAAAATAAAGTACAGTAGATTGATCCAGTAAACAAAGGGAACCAAAAATTACATCTACCAGAACAAAAGTAACTAAAGCACAAATTGGAAAACAAAACAAAAGCAAGGTACTGATTGGGGAATAAAACAATGAAAATAAAACTAACAAATATGTTGAGAGGAAGGGAAAAAAGAAAGAGAAAGAGTAGATATGCAAAGTTAAATAGAGGTAGATAAAGAAGATTTATGTATATATTAAAGATTAACTGCAAAGGGAAAAGAACAGTAGGAAAAGCAAACAAAGGAATAAATGTAGAAAAATAATAGGTTTAAAAAATTAAATTAAAAAAAGAGAAAAACAAAAAACAAAAAAAGCCTCTCATAACTGCAAAAAGCATAGAGGCAGGTTTTTAGCAACAATAAAAAATGTGATTAAGGGGAAAAAAGACCAAAAAAAGCTCAAAAAATTAATTGGATTTCATAGTGCCAATAAAATTGACAACTACAACAGAGGAAGGAGAAAAAGAAAGAAAAAAAAAAGTCCAAAAAAATCTATAGAACAAGTTAAAACATAAGAGTAATAAATGTTTTTCTTGAGTCACTGCTGTCAGTGTCACTTCCCTCACTGGGAGTCACAGTCCACCTCACCTCCCTAGGATGCCCTCCAACACTGTGCTGATCTCTGGACCTGCTGTGGGGGCAGCTCATATCCTAATCTGGTCTACTCCTCTGTGTTGTTGCCTCCATGTCCACAGCTATCAGAACTAGTGTGTTTTCTTTTGTGGGAGCTCTCAATAACCTTTTATATACTCCATAGACACAGGGTCTGCCTAATTGATTGTGTGGATTTAATCTTCAGCTTGTACAGTTGGTGGGAAGGTTTGGGGTCTTCTTCCTTAGTCACACTGACCCTGGGTTTCAATTGTTGTTTTATTTCCACCTCTGCATGTGGGTCACCCACTGGGGTTTGCTCCTGAGGCTGCCCTGGAGGACTTGGGTTTGCCCCTGTGAGGGCCAGGTGCAGAGGTGGTGCAGCTGCTTGGGTTGCAGGAGTTCTGGCAACACCGGGTACTCAGGGGAGTTGGCAGCTAGGGCAGCAAGAAATATAGTGCTCTAGAAGGGTATGGCAACCAGTATTGGCCAATACGCTCCAGTATTCTTGCCTGGAGAACCCCCTTCCTGACCAAAGAAGCCTGGCAGGCCACAGTCTATAGGGTTGCAAAGAGCTGGACACTACTGAAGCGACCCTGCACACATAAGCGCAAGACTTTTTTTTGCCTATGGCAGATCTGCCCCAGTGCGAGTTGAGCACGAAAGTGGCTCAGCTGCTTGGCCTGCAGGGACCCTGGTGGCGTCAAGTGTGCAAGGGATATGGACTGCCTCCTTTGCAGACGTTATGGCCCTATCAGAGTCTTTTTTCAAGCCTCTTGTAACTGGCAATCAGAAGGCCTCTTTGGCCAGTCTTTCTCCATAGCTCCACCCATTCAGGCACTTAGATGACTTCCTCGCCTGAAGTTCTTCTCTGTTGTTCAGTGTATAAGGCACATAGAGGGCACCCCTCTGCCCACCACCCCACTCTCTTGGCTGGGGTCCTACTCTGTAGATGGGCACTTAAACAGGCACCCTGGGTGGGGTCCTACTCTGTAGTTCAATGTGTCAGGCGTTTGATGGGCCAGCCTCTCTATTTTTCAGCTGCCAATGCTGCCCTGTGGGGAGAGATAGGCTATGGTGATGGCTCCACCCCCTACATGTGACTCAGCAGTATCGCCTTGCTTCCATGGCTGCCGGCTTTCCTCCTCAGGCATTTCCCACCAGTCTCCTCCCTCTCATCCCCTCCATCCATCTCTCTGCCGTCAACAGCAGCCCTTGCCCGAGGATTGCTCCACAGTCCCTAAATTCCAGTTCCCAGCCACTGTGCCATCTGGGGTATGTATGTAGTGGCAAGGACTGTCTGATTCTCATTCCATTTAGGCTGCCACAGATGAGCTGTTTTACTCTCAGCCACGAATGTTTCTCCTCTGACTCAGGCAATTGCCCTGGTGTTGGAATTGGACCCCTGCTTCAATTCGCCCACCCACCAAGGGCAGGTCCAGGCCTACTAACACTCCTGTTTTTCCCCCTAGCTCTTTGGTCCTACCAAGTTTTGTGTGGGTCTATATATTCTTTTCCACTGATCAGGTACTCCTGTCTGCTCTCAGCTGGTGTTCTGCATGCCCTTCTGTGTCTGAAGATGTATCCCTGATGTATCCATGGAGAGAGAGGTACTCCGTGTCTACCTACTCCTCCACCATCTTGTCCTCCACTGTAATGTTTAATTGTACTTTTTAAATGGAAGTGGTGGTTCAGAAGGTAAAGAATTCCAGTGTGTGTGTGTGTGTGTGTGTGTATACACATACATAGCTATATATCGCTATGTCTTTTTTTGATGAGATACATTGGCTAACATGATTCATGATTCACAGATTGTAAAATTAGAAAAAGATGGTATAGATTTATTACTTTTTCAGGAAAAAATAAAATCAGTTTTAAAGAGCATAGAAAGTAGAAGAATATACACAGTAACACTATATCCTCTTTTTCTTCTGCTCTTTCCAGATAAGTTTAAGGATTGGTTATATTTAGCACCATTCATTTTATAGTTATCTATGGAGCTATTGATTTTATAATGGGGATTTTACCTTTAAATCATTTGAGCCTTTGTCAAGAAGCCTGGAGGTAATCTATGGCAAACAGTTGGGCTCAAAAAATTCTTATAACATACAGAATGCTCCTAATATCTCTGACCTCTATTTGTGCCACAGTGAGGTCATCCTTTTGTTTTCTGCCAGGCATTCCTAGTGAGTTTGCTCCCACGTTTCTTCTGTTAATATGAATTGCACCCCACGTTCTGACTTGAAACATCATTCTGCTTTTGATTGTGTCATCATGTTGCCATGTTCTTCTGTTCTTCTCTAGTAATGTGATGATTTTTTCTTTTGTCCGTGGTAGAAGTTCTTTAACTTAGGCACTATTAAAACTTTGGATCAAATAATTTTTGGCTGTGGTTGGGGTGGAGAGCTGTCTTGTTCATTGTAGGATGTTTAGTAGTGTTCCTGCTGCTACTGCTGCTGCTAAGTCGCTTCAGTCGTGTCCGACTCTGTGCAACCCCGTAGACAGCAGCCCACCAGGCTCCCCTGTCCCTGGGATTCTCCAGGCAAGAACACTGGAGCGGGTTGCCATTTCCTTCTCCAGGTCATGAAAGTGGAAAGTGAAAGTGAAGTCACTCAGTTGGGTCCGACTCTTTGGGACCCCATGGACTGCAGCCTACCAGGCTCCTCTGCCCGTGGGATTTTCCAGGCAAGAGTACTGGAGTGGGGTGCCATTGCCTGGCCTCCAAATATTACATGCAAATAATCTTCCCCTTCCTTCTCTTCCCTAGTTACAACAATCAAAAATATCTCTAGATGTTGCCAAATGTCTATGCCCTGTGGAACACCATTCTGTCCTATGATGTTCCTGATTATTCATCCTTTGCAAGAAGAACTTATATTTTAGTTGACTTTCTTTCTTTAGCTCCTCTTATCTACAACCATAACTCACAACACCCAGATATTGGCAAGGATGTTTTCTTCTAAGATGGCTAGGTTTCAAGTATGTAGTAACCATCTGAAAATACTGAGTTGGGTAATTCTTCCTCAGGTGACTCTATATTTTTTCTAGGGACTGGAAAGGCATCCAAATGGATGACCGTGTTACTTTCATAAAACAGTCAGTGTAGTTACTCTTACAAATCACCTCAAGTTCTAAGCCAAATTTCAGACAGAACCCTTATCACTATCTGTTTAAAAATGTTTAAAAGACTAGTTTTAGAGTAGTTTTATATTTACAACATAACTGAGTGGAAGGTACAGTGTTTTCTCATTTACACCCCCCTACCTATGCATATCCTTCAGTCTTATCAACAGCACCCACCAGAGAGGTCTGTATGTATATTTTATATATATATATATATATATATATATATATATATTTCTTTTCAACAAGATGAGCCTACATTGGCACATTGTAATTAACTACCTAGTGGCTCAGATGGTAAAGAATCTGCCTGCAATGCAGGAGACCTGGGTTTGATCCCTGGGTTGGGACGATCCCCTGGAGGAGAGCACGCCAATGCACTTCGGTATTCTCGCCTGGAGAATCCCCATGAACAGAGGAGCCTGGTGGGCTACAGTCCATGGGGGTAATGAAGAGTCAGACATGACTGAGTAATGGAGCACAGTCCACAGTTTACCCTAGCATCCTCTGTTGGCTTCCCCTGTGGCTCAGAGGTAAAGAATCTGCCTGCAATGCAGGAGACACAGGTGACTTGGGTTCGATCCCTCAGTCAAAAAGATCCTTTGGAGGAGGGTATAGCAACCCACTCCAGTATTCTTGGGCTTCCCAAGGTGGTGCTCGTGCTAAAGAATCAGCCTGCCAATGCAGGAGACACAGGTGACTTGGGTTTGATTCCTAGGTCGGGAAGATCCCTTGAAGATGGAAATGGCAACCCACTCCCATATTCTTGCCTGGAGAAGTCCATGGACAGAGAAGCCTATCAGGCTACAGTGTGTGAGATTGTAGAGTCAGACATGACTGCACACACACACACACACACATATTCATTGTTGGTATTGTACATTCTGTGAATTTATACAAAAGTATTATGTATACCCATTGTTATGATATCATACAGAGTCTCCTTACAGTCTTCTGCCTGTTCATCTACACACACACACACACACACACACACACACCTTGACCCTGGCAACCAATGATCTTTTAACTGCAACTATATTTTACCCTTTTCCAGAATTTCATGTAGTTGGAATCATACAGTATGTAGCCTTTTATGATTAGCTTCTTTCTCTTATAGATTCCTCCATGTCTTTTTATGGCTTAATAGCTCATTCCTTTTTAGTGATGAATAATATTCCATTGTCTAGATGAACCAAAGTTTATTCTCTATTCACCCACTGCAGGATATCTGGTGTGCCTTTGGCAAGTATGAAAGCAACATCCTTTAAAATATACAAATTCTGCTATTATCTTGCCTTATTATATAAGCCTAAGATTGTTTATATGCCATATGTTTGGGCTTGGACTGTATTTATTGTCAGAGCAGTTATATGTCTTCTGATTTCAGAATAGTCCTCAAAGCCCTGTTTAAAACATAGTCCAGTTCTAGAGTTGGGAGATTTTAAATGCTGCAGTGTACAACACATATAAAAGTTGGAATATGAGCACTTCCTATTGCTAGGGTAGAGAGGCAGTCATTAACAGGGCCTAAATATACTGGAGAGAGTCCTGACATTTATAGTGTTTTGTTATTCTACTTTTCAAAAAACTTACAGAGAGAGTGTTTGAAATGAAGTTGTGTCACATTCTGGGCTATTGCATAGATGATAGATAAACAGATATCAAAATACTATCCCTTAGGGTAATATCTTAAGTGCTCTAAAGAAATGAGGTAAAGCACCAAAACACATTACACATGGAATACTTACATCTCAGTTTTAACAGTGTGATTTTCAAATAAATCCTAGCTTTATTTGCATATAAATTGTTGGATATAAGTCAAGAAGTTAGCAATGTGAAAATTATCACTTTGTAAATATCAAGAATAACAGTAAAATGTCCAGCAAAATAGTAAATATAACCTCAATTTTTTGAATTAATATTTATTCTAGCCTATATAAAGAAATTCAATATATGAAAAATGGTCTTTAAAAATTGGGTCTGAATAATATATAAAAAAAGTTTCCTTAGAATAAAAGATGCAATTTTCTTGAAAGATCTGTTTTGGTTATATCATGACTACTAAAATTAAATTTCCGTTCAGTTCAGTCACTCAGTTGTGTCCGACTCTTTGTGACCCCATGAACCGTAGCACGCCAGGCCTCCCTGTCCATCACCAACTCATGTACACCCAAACCCATGTCCATTGAGTCGGTGATGCCATCCAGCCATCTCATCCTCTGTCGTCCCCTTCTCCTCCTGCCCTCAATCTTTCCCAGCATCAGGGTCTTTTCAAACGAGTCAGCTCTTCGCACCAGGTGGCCAAAGTATTGGAGTTTCAGCTTCAACATCAGTCCTTCCAATGAATACCCAGGACTGATTTCTTTAGAATGGACTGGTTGGATCTCCTTGCAGTCCAAGGGACTCTTAAGAGTCTTCTCCAACACCACAGTTCAAAAGCATCAATTCTTCAGTGCTCAGCTTTCTTTACAGTGCAACTCTCACATCCGTACATGACCACTGGATAAACCATAGCCTTGAATAGATGGACCTTTGTTGCTAAAGTAATGTCTCTGCTTTTTAATACGTTGTCTACGTTGGTCATAACTTTCCTTTCAAGGAGTAAGTGTCTTTTAATTTCATGGTTGCAATCACCATCTGCAAGAATTTTGGAGCCCAGAAAAATAAAGTCAGCCACTGTTTCCACTGTTTCCCCATCTATTTCCCATGAAGTGATGGGATCAGATGTCATGATCTTTGTTTTCTGAATATTGAGTTTTAAGCCAACTTTTTCACTCTCCTCTTTCACTTTCACCAAGAGGCTCTTTAGTTCTTCACTTTCTGCCATAAGGGTGGTGTCATCTGCATATGTGAAGTTATTGCTATTTCTCCCGGCAATCTTGATTCCAGCTTGTGCTTCCTCCAGCCCAGCATTTCGCATGATGAACTCTGCAAATAAGTTAAATAAGCAGGGTAACAATATACAGCCTTGACATACTCCTTTTCCTGTTTGGAACCAGTCTGTTGTTCCATGTCCAGTTCTAACTGTTGCTTCCTGACCTGCATACAGGTTTCTCAAGAGGCAGGTCAGGTGGTCCGCTAGTCCCATCTCTTTCAGAATTTTCCACAGTTTATTGTGATCCACATAGTCGAAGGCTTTGGCATAGTCAATAAAGCAGAAATCGATGTTTTTCTGAAACTCTCTTGCTTTTTCAATGATCCAGCAGATGTTGGCAATTTGATCTCTTGTTCCTCTGCCTTTTCTAAAACCAGCTTGAACATGTGGAAGTTCATGGTTCATGTATTGCTGAAGCCTGGCTTGGAGAATTTTGAGCATGATCTTACTAGCATGAGAGATGAGTGCAATTGTGCAATAGTTTGAACATTCTTTGGCATTGCCTTTCTTTGAGATTGGAATGAAAACTGACCTTTTCCAGTCCTGTGGCCACTGCTGTTTTCCAAATTTGCTGGCATATTGAGTGCAGCACTTTCACAGCATCATCTTTCAGGATTTGAAATAGCTCAACTGGAATGCCATCACCTCCACTAGCTTTGTTTGTAGTGATGCTTTCTAAGGCCCACTTACCTCACATCCAGGATGTCTGGCTCTAGGTCAGTGATCACACCATCATGATTATCTGGGTCATGATGCTCTTTTTTGTACAGTTCTTCTGTGTATTCTTGCCATCTCTTCTTAATATCTTCTGCTTCTGTTAGGTCCATACTATTTCTGTCCTTTATTGAGACCATCTTGGCATGAAATATTCCCTAATAAAAGTGGGCTACCACTAAAAGAGAAAAAAATTTAGAACTCAGAACTTTGCAATTTGGTGTCAGATGTAAAACATTCAGTGAAATATACCTCAGCATAAATATACCTTAGAAAAAACTTTTTAATAAAAAAATTTAAAGAAATTATTGAGCCAAATATTGATCTAACGAAATAATGAAACTTGAATTAGAAGTGTGTGGTACAAGTTTCAAATGAAGAGAGTAAACCTGAATAAAAAGAACAAAAGTGTTAAAGAAATGATTAAATATTTGGCAAAACTAATACAATATTGTAAAGTTTAAAAATAAAATAAAAAAAAATTTAAGTAAAACATGTTGAGAGGATTCATACCAGCCATTAAGAAGTAATAAAAAACATTTTCAGCAGTATTGAAATGGGGTCTCCCAGATGGTTCAGTGGTAAAGAACCTGCCTGCCAACACAGATGAGTGACTCAGGGGACTCGATCCTTGGGTTGGTAAGACCCCCTGGAAAACAAAACAGCATCCCACTCTGGTATCCTTGTCTGAAAAATCCCGTGGACATTGAGCCCTGATGAGCTATGAGATCTGGTGTGCTATGGTCCTTGAGGTTGCAAAGAGTTGGGCACAACTAAGAGACCAATCAGAAAGTGAAGAGGAACTAAAAAGCCTCTTGATGAAAGTAAAAGTGGAGAGTGAAAAAGTTGGCTTAAAGCTCAACATTCAGAAAATGAAGATCATGGCATCCAGTCCCATCACTTCATGGGAAATAGATGGGGAAACAGTGTCAGACTTTATTTTTTGGGGCTCCAAAATCACTGCAGATGGTGACTGCAGCCATGAAATTAAAAGATGCTTACTCCTTGGAAGGAAAGTTATGACCAACCTTGATAGCATATTGAAAAGCAGAGACATTACTTTGCCAACAAAGGTTCATCTAGTCAAGGCTATGGTTTTTCCTGTGGTCATGTATGGATGTGAGAGTTGGACTGTGAAGAAGGCTGAGTGCCAAAGAATTGATGCTTTTGAACTGTGGTGTTGGAGAAGACTCTTGAGAGTCCCTTGGACTGCAAGGAGCTCCAACTAGTCCATTCTGAAGGAGATCAGCTCTGGGATTTCTTTGGAAGGAATGATGCTGAAGCTGAAACTCCAGTACTTTGGCCACCTCATGTGAAGAGTTGACTCATTGGAAAAGACTCTGATGCTGGGAGGGATTGGGGGCAGGAGGAGAAGGGGATGACAGAGGATGACATGGCTAGATGGCATCACTGACTCGATGGACGTGAGTGTGAGTGAACTCCGGGAGTTGGTGATGGACAGGGAGGCCTGGCATGCTGTGATTCATGGGGTCACAGAGTCGGACACGACTGAGTGACTGAACTGAACTGAACTGAATTGAAGAGACCAAGCACAGGTGATCATGAAAGTAACATTGTAGTTACATTCTGAACATATTTTCAGAAATCTGAAGAAATAATAGATCTTAAAAGCAAACATCAGAAAAGGATCAGAACAGTTTCAAAGTTTGTATTAGTATTACTAGATCCTAAGAAAAGCTTTTAGATCAACAGCTTTTAAAAAAGGGTATGTAAACCAGATAACATGAAGTAATTATTAAAAAACAGTCTATCTTGATTACAGGTATATTATTAAAGCATAATAATTGTTAGTGTGATAAATTTGAAATTTCCTTACACAGTTTTAAGTATGTATTACTTTTTCCTTTGCCCTTATACAAAGGAAAAAAATATTTCCATTTTCTTTTAATTATAGGAATGCAGGATTCAGACTCCTTTTTCTTTATTTCTACCTTTATTCCTCACATCTGGTATGGATTAAACAATTCCAGGTCCCTGGGCTTTAACTATGACTTGCTGAACAGAAATCTGATAGCTCATTCTTTGAATTCCTCAATTCTAGAAAGGAAAGAAAAATATCCAATTTTGACATTTTAGCAGGCTTTCCTCTGCTTTCTGCTAAAATGTTACAGTTTCCTGATGTTTACATACATTAACTATCACACAGTTACACAACTGAGGTGGTCAGGGTACTAAAGTTACAGTCCTTCCTAGAGCAGACATATAAAAATCAGAATATAAACAACTTTGTAAAGAAACATGAAGCTCAGAAGGAGATAAAAGGAGTTGGGTTTATTAACTTTATATCTCAAGGAAAGTATATAATGGGTTTTAAAAATTCATTTCATCGGGTAATGTATCGGTTTTCCATAAATGTTGATGATTATAATTACCATATGTAATCTGTTTTTTCCTTGTGGAAATGAATCAAGTTTATAAAAATGAAAAGGTTCTGCTTTGATAATGATGTGACATGGTTTATGAAATGAAACTGCTATTCTTTCAAAAATTTGGTTGAATAGTGGAGCTATTTTGGTAACAAATTATTGCTAAATTGTTAGTTAAAACTTAGTAGAGGAGAATAGCCATTGCCACTCACACATTTGTCTTGTGGCTTTTGGCAATGATGTTGGAAAATTAAGGCCGCCAGTGTGTTCTTGTTAATTGTCCTTGTTATTTCTCAAGAAAACCTCCTCATAACCATTGTGGTTTCAGTTGGACTGTGTGTAACACAGTGTCCCAGGCTCTCACTCTTCACTAGGAACCTAAGGATTGGTGTTCATGTTCCTTGTGGCTTCCTTGAGATAAATATGCAACAAGAAGTATTGAACCTAACCATTTTATTATCATCAAGGACTTTTGCTGCTTTTGTAAAATTTGCCAATCCACTCATTTTATTGTTCATGTCTGTTTTCCAGATTTCTCTTTTCCTCATCCCATGTGGCAACGTAATTTAGTTTCTGAAAAACATGTGGCTTATCATCTATGCTTATTAGTGCCTAGATTAAATCACAGAGCCCAAATACGTAAAGAACTTAGTTCTAGCTTAGGCTCTTCCACCTACCTGAGTCACTGTGATCAGATTTCCAGAACCTGTGATACCTAGTGGAGTGTACAATGAAAAGGCACTTATGAAACTTCTTGAGACTTGTCTGAAGAATAGACTGATACTTACAGTTTTTGTGTTTTCTTTTTGCTTAAAATTGTAATGCAGTGGAACAAATAAGAACACTCTTGGTTTTATCTTAAACTAGAAATTTTGAATGTTATTTTTGATCCAGTATTTGAGGAGCAGCCTTTATAATAGCTATGCTAATGCTTCTTGCTTTTATAGATCACAGGCAAATGATAATATGACCAAGATAAGTTAGTCTTTGCACTTTTATCTCTAAAGAGTTAATTTTCCTATCAGTTCATTTTCCAGCAGAGAACAGTGCACTAAAACAGGGGCAATTGGCATGAGTTTAATAAGGTATTTTTAAAAGATAACAAAACCAATACAATATTGTAAAGTAAAAATGATAATAATAATAGAAACCAACAGGGAAGAATGAATAGGCCCAGGGCTAACAGTATGGGAAGTTAGGCTTGAAGGAGCCAGTGGGGAGAGCTATAGGATGGTTATACAGGGTTCCTAGCCTTTGGTAGAATAACACTAGTAACAGTTGCACTGACAACTAGCTACCTCAGCAGGAGGGGAGTTGTACCCCAACAGCTCTCTCCTCCTACCCTTTGAATCCTAAGAACTTATTGTTCAAACATAACCAAATCTAAAGGGTAAAATATTTTTGTATTTGTTTATAGAAAGCAACATCCTGAGTTTTGGAACAAGGTAAAGAAGCCTGGAAGAAGGACATAAAGAGACAAATGGGGAATGACCAATACCTCTGTAACTTGAAGCTTTTTAACCTGAAGATCTCAAAGTTCTTTTCTGCTTAGCAGTTCTGCCTGACTCTTACCTGTAGCTCTTTGCCACACCTCAAATATATTTATGCAATTTTATATGGCCTTATTGTATTATATCAATTGTGATTTATCATTTCCATAATGCTTTACTTAGAGCATGTTTTACAGTCCTTTTTGTTACTTGCAATTTTATTTTTTACTGTTGATAATATAATGATACAAAGGGGAATAATAGACTGTGAGAAGCTCAGTGATAAAGAATCCTCCTGTAATTCAGGGGACCCAGGAGATGAGGGTTCGATCTCTGGATCAGGAAGATCTCCTGAGGAGGAAATGACAACCCACTCCAGTATTCTTGCTTGAAAAATTCCATGGACAGAGGAGCCTGGCAATCTGCAGTCCAAAAGGGGTCCCAAAGAATCAGACATAACTAAGCATGCATGCACAAATGAGAATATCACACTAATATCTTGAGTACTATACAAAGCTAATCCAATAAATTGAAATGTATGATTGTTCAATTTTTTATTTGTAGTCAGAGAGTACACTAAGGATATGATTGATTCTCTGATAGAATTAAGAATTATGCCTTGTTATATTTTTTGTTTCTATAAATACATAGAGTAAGGCAGGGAATAGGTTTAAATTCTGGGAATTTTAGATGATATTTATTCATGTGTTTATAAAATATATAGTGCCATAGAAATGTACAACATGGAATGTCTGGAGAGGATAGATATTTTTATCTTCTATCACAGATATGTCTCTGTGAGAAATGTCTATAATTCCAGGGATTTTCTAAAAGATGACTAAAACTACTCACTAATACTGACAACTTTGTCATGGAGCATGTTTCTCTATATTACTAGGAAGGATAGAGCTAGAAAGTTTGAAATCATAGTTCAATGAAAAATTGGAAATGAATAAGGAACTATGTTTGAAATAGCAAGAACATATGAGCAATTATGAAAAGCAGTGATATGCAGTGTATTAGTTTGCTTGGGCTTCCTTAACAAAACACCACTGTTGTTTACAGGACAGAAATTTATTTTGTCGCGCTTCTGAAAATTAGAAGTTCGTAAGTATAGTGCCACCAAATTCAATTTCTGAGATGGGCTCTCTTCCTCATTTATATAATGCTGCCTTCTCATCATGTCCTCACATAGATATTTATTTACCGCATAGATAGTCATACATCCACACACACAAAATGTTCTCTGGTATCTCTTCTAAGGACGCTAAATCTTTTGAGTCAGGGCCCCACTATATAACCTCACTTAATGTTAGTTACTTCTCTAGAGGCCCTTCTCTAAATAGAGTCACATTCAGGCTGGGGATTCAGGGTTTCAACATATGAATCAGTGCTTTTTAAAATTAATTTTATTTTTTATTTTATCATTTTATATTAAAATATAGTTGATTAACAATACTGTGTTAGTTTCAGGTGTATAGCCAAGTGATTCAGCTATACATGTACATATATCGAGTCTTTTTCAAATTATTTTTACCATTTAGGTTATTACAAAATATTTAGAAGAGTTCCCTGTGCTATACAGAAGGTCCTTGTTATCTACTTTCCATATAGTAGTATGTGTATGTCAATTCCAAACTCCCAATTCATCCATCCTCTCAACGTTTCCTCTTTGGTAACCTTAAGTTTGTTCTCTAAGCCTGTGAGTCTATTTTTGTTTCATAAACAAGTTCAGTTGTATCATTTTTTAAAGCTTTCATATCTAAGCAATATCATGATATTTGTCTTTCTCTGTCAAACTTACCTCACTTAGTATAATATCCAAGTCCATCCATATTGTTGCAAATGACATTATTTCATTTTTTTAAATTTTATTTTATTTTTAAACTTTACAATGTTGTATTGGTTTTGCCAAATATCGAAATGAATCTGCCACAGGTATACATTATTTCATTCTTTTTTGAGGCTGAGTAATACTCTATTTTATATATGTACCACATCTTTATTCATTCATATGTGATGCACATTTAGGTTGCTTCCATGTCTTGACTATTGTAAACAGCACTGCAGTGAACATTGGGAGCATGTATCCTTTCGAATAATGATTTTCTCTGAATATATGCCAAGGAGTGGAATTGCTGGATGATACAATAGTTCTGTGTTTAGTTTTTTTAAGGAGCCTTCACGCTGTTCTCCATAGTGGCTGTACTGATTTACATTCCCACCAACAGTGTAGGAGGGTTCCCTTGTCTCCACACCCTCTCCAACATTTATTGTATGTAGACTTTTTGATGGCTATACTGACTGGTGTGAGGTGATATTTCATTGTAGTTTTGATTTTCATTTCTCTCTTAATTAGTGATGTTGAGCATCTTTTTGTGTGCTTCTTGGCCATTTGTATATCTTCTTCAGAGAAATATCTATTTAGGTCCTCCATCCATTTTTTGATCTTTTTTTTTTTTTTTTGATATTGAGTTTCATGAGGTGTTTGTATATTTTAGAGATTAGTCTCTTTCCCCCATTGTGTGGGTTGTCTTTTCATCTGTTTGTTTTTGCTGTGCAGAAGCTTTTAAATTTAATCAGGCCCTATTTGTTTACTTTTATTTTTATTACCCTAGAAGGTGGGTCAAAAGAGATCTTGCTGTAATTTATGTAAAAGTGTATTCTTCCTATGCTTTCCTCTAAGAGTTTTCTAGTATCCAGTCTTAACATTACACCTTTAATTCATTTTGAGTTTATTTTTGTGTATGGTGCTAGGAAGTGCTCTAATTTCATTATTTTAGACATAGCTGTCCAGTTTTCCCAATGAAATGGAAATCCGAGTTCTTGTTTGCCAAGCCAAAGAATGAACTTTGCAAACACACAAACACTCATGGTAGCAGGCAAACAGGATTTATTTCAGAGAGAAAGTACAAAACTTTCAGCACAGATACTGAGAGGGAGTGAAGTTCCCCAAAAAGGTGGGACTTACAGCAATTTATATCCTTACTAGCATTGATTTTTACACTTTTGATTGGTTCTTACTTTTAACATATGTCATTTATAACCAATCTGCTTAAAGGTCACTATGTTTAACTTCACATCTTTATGGCTTCTTTTGATCCTCAGATTCTTAGTTTTCTTAGACATTAAGTCACCATCCCACAACTTTTTCTCATGATTCCCCGCCATTTTACAGTGGACCAGATATATAGGCTAAAGATTAATGATCACCAGTTGTTTCTCCCTCAGGCATATGGAAGAAAAGTTAATTACTACCCTTTCCTGGATCTGAGTGCTGATAATTTATCAGACCAAGGACATTCCTCTGAGAGCCAGGAATTAGGACAAAGGGTATAGTTTCAGGTTAATGGAATGGGATGTTTATTGAAACAGGCCAAGGTCTCAGAGTTCCCACACTAACTGCCTAACAATTTCTACCTCACCAACACCACTTATTAAAGAGACTGTCTTTTCTCCATTGTATATTGTTACCTCCTTTGTCATAGATTAGGTGACCCATAGATGTGTGGTTTTATCTCTAGGCTTTTTATCCTATTCCATTTATATATATAGTTTTTTTTAATTTATATTTTTGTTTTTGTGCCAGTACCGTACTGTCTTAATGACTAGCTCTCTCAGAAGATGAGAGTGGTCCTGAAATATAGCATGGTTAGTTTTAATGGGCTAGGTAATTTCATAGGCTAATTAATGGAAGGATTATTCCAACTATTTCAGGGAGGGGTCTGGGTTTTCCAGGAATTGGGCCACCACCCACATTTTGGCTTTTGCTTGACCTCAGAACTATCATGGTGCTAATGGTGTGTCACTCAGATGCTAACATATTTACAGTGAGTGCATAATGAGGTTCAAAGTCCACTGGAGATCTAATCTTCCACCATTTTGAACCTTGCTGTTTCTAACCAGTTTTGATCATGTCCTATGGTTATCTCATTCTTTTAAAGGTTATGCCCTGCCCCTTCTGTCCTGTTTCACATACATAAAATTTGTGTGTGTGTGTGTGTGTGTGTGTGTGTAACATAGCAAGCTACAGACTGTTTTCTCATTAGTCATAGTAGCAGGTAGAGATTTATTTTATGGTATTTACAAGAGCATTTTGCTACATTACTGTCTAATTGAAATGAGAGTATTGGACCAATTACATTTACGATTAGAGTAGGATATTCCAATGGATATTTGGTATATATAAAGAATGTTGTTGAATCCAAATTTGTGTTTTCCATGCACAGTAAGGCCAAACAAACCAAAACCTCCATGTTTAGAGCAGAGAAAGGTTTATTGCAAGGGCCAAGCAAGGAGTACAGTCGGCTCATGCTCAAATGATCTAAACTCCCAGTGGTTTTCAGGGATGAATTTTCAAAGATAAAATTTGGATGAGGGTTGCAGGGTGCATGTGTTTCTTCTGATTGGTTGGTGATGAGGTAACAGGACAGTGTTCCAGGAAATTTGTGCTTGACCTAAAGTTGTCATCTTGCACTTGGGTGGGGGCCTTTGTTCTTATAGATGAACTAAAAGATAGGTGTCAGAATGCCATGTATAACCATTGAGGAGGAATTTGGACCCTGTTTTATCACTGCACTGTTGTTTGTGACTGCTTTCTTTTTATTTCTGCATTTCCTCACTTTTCTAATTAGTAACTGTTTGAATCTGCCCCTTGAAACTCAGGGAAGTTGTAGAAGGCTGGAGCCATTTGCGCATAAGAAAGAAATGGGAGACACATAAAGTCTTGACACCTGGAAGGATCCTTCAGGGCCCTGCTTGGTATCAAGAATATGGGCCTAAAGAGAAAGTAATAACAAAATGCTTAAGTATATAGGGATTTCCTGACCATTTCAGACTATAAGTACTTTTTCAGTTTTAATTGATATCCATACAGCTTTTATTTTCAACTCAGAAATTTCCTCAGAATCACAGTCTGATGAAGACATCATGGGAATTTTAGCTGAAATTTTATGATTTGTTTCTATTGGATCTGGATATTAAGGCCCATTAAATATGTGGCTGTCTGCTATATCAGTTTTCACCACATTGTGACTCATGCAACTTCTCCTCAGAATTCTTCAATTTGTATTGTTTTGTCAGGCCTGTCTGTGAGATTTTCAAACATTGAAAAATAGCAATTGTTAGGATTAATTTTCATTTAGGAGCTGTACCATATGTTAGAAATTTTCACCTTGTTATAATGATGTGGTATTGGAAGCAAGTCTAACTTTCTAAACATCCTTTAAATCTGGAGTTTCCAAAGTTAGTAATAGTTCTTCCTGATTATGACAGCTGAACCAGTTATTTAAAAAAATGCAAACTTTCACACAAAGTCTCAGTTATGGCTCCTCAAACACCAGAGTAAAATTTTACGAAATCGTAGTTTGTATTTCCTCTGTCAGACAAAGTAGTGTTTTCTGACCACGAAGTGAAAACTGCCTTGGTCTACAATTATTGAAATACTTTTGTATTAAAGCTATTTTACTTCATAATGGATTTATCACTAATTTTAAATGGTAGCATTTTCTTTTGTATTTGATCAACATATACTCAATCTTTAATATTGAAACCAAGCAAGAACCTATGAGGCCCTCACAGTTACAGATCCTTTTCATGTCCCCTGATTCTTGTTCATTCATTCTCCTTGACCTTCCCTGAGCTCCAAAGGGCAGATTCAAACAGTTGCCTGTAAGAGAAGGGAGGAATGCAGAAACAATGGAGGAGCAGTCATAAAAGAGGGTCCTGGTTCCTCCTCAAGAGATACATAATAATATCTTTGAGTCCTTTGGCAGAAACTAAGGCCCCCTGAGAAGACTCCTGAGAGTCCCTTGGACAGCAAGGAGATCAAACCAGTCGATCTTAAGGGAAATCAACCCTGAATTTTTGTTGGAAGGACTCATGGGGAAGCGCCAGTAGCTTGGTCATCTGATGTAAACAGCTGACTCACTGGAAAAGTCCCTGATGCTGGGAAAGATTGAAGGCAGAAGTAGAAGAGGGTATCAGAGGATGCAATGGCTGGATGGCATCACCAATGAAATGGGCATGAACTTGGGCAAACTCTGGGAGATGGTGAGGGACAGGGAGATCTGCTGGGCTGTAGTCCTTGGGGTCACAAAGAGTCAGACATGACTGAGTGACTGAACAACAGCAAAGGGCCCCCACATAAGCAGAGGATGGTAACTTCAGGCTGAGTATGAGATTCTTGGAACACTGCCCGTTACCTCACCACCAACCAATCAGAAGAAATTCTCCACATGGTGGAAGATAAGGAAGACTCTGACTCCCTCCTCAAATGATTGACTGCAATTAACTTCCCCTCTTTCCCTTTAAAAGTACTTTCCCAGTCTAGCAGAGTCTTTGAAGTTGATTCTTGGACATGCATCTATCTGCCTTCTACCCATGGTGCCAACCTCCCACCTTTCCTTTCCATCATCACTTGTCTCTTGAGTAGCGAGCAGCCAAGCCTGAGTTTGGTGACAATATGATAACTGCCTCTTAGCAAAAACATACGTAAACATTTGTTGAATAAATAACAATTAGTACTCTTGTTTGGAAAATCCCATGGGCAGAGGAGCCTGGTAGGCTACAGTCCATGGGTTCGTGAAGAGTCAGACATGACTAAGCAACTTCACTTTCACTTCTCACTTTCATGCATTGGAGAAGGAAATGGCAACCCACTCCAGTGTTCTTGCCTGGAGAATCCCAGGGACGGGGGAGCCTGGTGGGCTGCCGTCTATGGGGTCACACAGAGTCGGACATGACTAAAGCTACTTAGCAGTAGCAGCAGTAATTTTAAAAATAATGAATTTGGCTAAAAATAATATGCTTTATGCTTTTTTCCCCAAACACCAAAACAGTGAGTGATTTGTTGTTCTTCAGTCACTCAGTTGTGTCTGACTCCTTGCGACCCCATGGACTGCAGCACACCAGGCTTCCCTGTCTTTCATTACCTCCCAGAGCTTGCTCAAACTCATGTCCAGTGAGTCAGTGATGCCATCCAACCATTTCGCCCTCTGTTGTTCCCTTCTCCTCCTGCCTTCAATCTTTTCCAGAACCAGGATCTTTTATAATGAGTTGGATCTTCACATCAGGTAGCCAAAGTATTGGAAATTCAGCTTCACCATCTGTCCTTCTAATGAATATTTAGGATTGATTTCCTTTAGGACTGACTGGTTTGATCTCCTTGCAGTCCAAGGGACTCTCAAGAATCTTCTCCAACACCACAGTTTAAAAGCATCAATTCTTCAGTGTTCAGCCTTCTTTATGTTCCAACTTTCTCATCCGTACATGACTACTGGAAAAACCATAGCTTTGACTAGTGAATGATTAGGGAAAATGTAAGCTTAAGACAACATAATACTCATTCAAATTGAGCAGCCTAGTAAGATTTAAAAAATGCTCTAAAAATTTCGGTATAACTATTTTTCATAAATATACCTTACAATTCAAGCTAATGCTGGATTTGATGTTTGTTCTTCTCTACTAATAAAACATAATGGATATAATTAGAGTGTATATAATCTTCACTCAAAATTGATAAATTTATTAATGAGATTTAAATGATCAACCCATAAAAAATGAATAGATACGCATTTTTCCTGATTATTTTCTTCAGGACAAATACAGAGGTGTAGCATTTACCTTGAACTCTGTTTCTCTCACTGTTCATATTTACTACTTTGGTTAATGGGCTTCCCAGGTGGCGCTAGGGGTAAAGAACCTGCCTGCCAAAGCAGGAGATATAGACACAGGTTTGATCCCTAGGTCAGGAGGATCTCTGGAGGAGAGCATGGAAAAACACTCCAGTATTCTTATTTGGAAATCCCATGGACAGAGGAGCCTTGCAGACAATAGTCCATAGGGTTACACTGAGTAAGACAAGACTGAAGCGATTTAGCACACACTGCTGATGCAGGAGACATAAGATATGGCTTCAGTCCCTGGGTCTGGAAGATTCCCTCGAGGAGAGCACGGCAGTTCACTCCAGTATTCTTGCCTAGAGAATCCCCATGAACAGAGGAGCTTGGCAAGCTATAGTCCGTAGGGTCTCAAAGAGTCTGAACCTGCCTATAGCAACTTAGCATACACATACGCACTTTGGTTAATATTAGTGTGATTTTTTTGCATTTTTCTTAAAAGACAATATTTGAGCTCAGTCAGTCAGTTCAGTCACTCAGTCATGTCCGGCTATTTGCGACCCCATGAACCACAGAAGGCCAGACCTCCCTATCCATTACCAACTCCCCGAGTCCACCCAAACCCATGTCCATTGAGTCAGTGATGCCATCCAACCATTTCATCCTCTGTCATCCCCTTCTCCTCCTGCCCTCAATCTTTACCAGCATCAGGATCTTTTCCAATGAGTCAGCTCTTCACATCAGGTGGCCAAAGTATTGGAATTTCAGCTTCAACATCAGTCCTTCTAATGAACACCCAGCACTGATCTCCTTTAGGATGGACTGGTTGGATCTCCTTGCAGTCCAAGGGACTCTCAAGAGTCCTCTCCAGCACTATAGTTCAAAAGCATCAATTCTTCAGTGCTCAGCTTTCTTTATAGTCCAACTCTCACATCCATACACGTCCACTGGAAAAACCATAGCCTTGAATAGACAGACCTTTGTTGACAAAGTAATGTCTCTGCTTTTTAATATGTTGTCTAGGTTGGTCATAACTTTCCTTCCAAGGAGTAAGCATCTTTTAATTTCATGGCTTCAGTCACTATCTGCAGTGATTTTGCAGCCCAGGAAAATAAAGTCTGACACTGTTTCCACTGTTTCCCCATCTATCTGCCATGAAGTGATGAGACCAGAGGCCATGACCTTAGTTTTCTGAATGTTGAGCTTTAAGCCAACTTTTTCAGTCTCCTCTTTCACTTTCATCAAGAGGCTCTTTAGTTTTTCACTTTCTACTGTAAGGGTGGTATCATCTGCATATTTGAGGTTATTGATATTTCTCCTGGAAATCTTGATTCAGCTTGTGCTGCCTCCAGCCCACCGTTTCTCATGATGTACTCTGCATATAAGTTAAATAAGAAGGGTTACAATATACAGCCTTGACATACTCCTTTTCCTATTTTGAACCAGTGTCCAGTTCTAACTGTTGCTTCCTGACCTGCATACAGGTTTCTCAAGAGGCAGGTCAGGTGGTCTGGAATGCCCATCTCTTTCAGAATTTTCCAGTTTATTTTGATCCACACAGACAAAGGCTTTGGCATAGTCGATAAAGCAGAAATAGATGTTTTTCTGGAACTCTCTTGCTTTTTCCATGATCCAGCAGATGTTGCCAATTTGATCTCTGGCTCCTCTGCCTTTACTAAAACCAGCTTGAATATCTGTAAGTTCATGGTTCACGTATTGCTGAAGCCTGGCTTGGAGGATTTTAAGCATCACTTTACTAGCATGTGAGATGAATGCAATTGTGTGGTAGTTTGAGCATTCTTTGGCATTGCCTTTCTTTGGGATTGGAATGAAAACTGACCTTTTCCAGTCCTGTAGCCACTGCTGAGTTTTCCAAATTTGCTGGCATATTGAGTGTAGCACTTTCACAGCATCATCTTTCATGACTTGAAATAGCTCAATGGGAATTCTATTACATCCACTAGCTCTGTTCATAGTGATGCTTCCTAAGCCCCACCTGACTTCACATTCCAGGATGTCTGGCTCTAGGTGAGTGATCACATCATCATGATTATCTTGGTCATGAAGATCTTTTTTTTTTATAGTTCTTCTGTGTTCTTGATATTTGTCCAAGTGGTACTTAAAAAGTTAAAACATCTCAAGTTAAACTTTATAAAAGGAGAATCTAAGTAGATTTTCAGTGTAATTACCAAAATTGTTTTTTCATTCATTCAGTGTTCTGTCATGTTTTCTTTCACATTTTAACTGGCTAAGTACCATTTATAACATTGTCCTTTCACAGGATTGATAACAAAGTGGTCCATAGTGAGGAAAAATGAAAATAAGAAAGTCTGTACCATATTACACTCTTACAAGAGAGATAATTACTGAAAATCATAAAATGCTATCCAGACAGTACCACTTTTTCATGATTGTGACAAGCGGTTTTATCAAAATAAAACAAAAATCTGCTAAGTACACACTAAAAATCTTAGTAGTAAAATAAACCACAAAAATACCACTGCTAAATGTAGGTTTTCAGCTCACTTGATTGTACCCTATTGCATTTGAACATGAAAATGGCTATTTTTCTATATATAAAACATTTTCAGTAAAGTCAATATGGAACCAAAAATAGAACTTTTCCAAACCTATGACTTCATGAATTTATTTGATTTGTGCTTTATAGATAGGCATAATTGTGTATTTTGTAAAACTGCTAGCCAGTTAAACACTACTAAAGAAAAAGCTAGAGCATCAAAAAAAAGTTTCCACCTTTATAAGAAAAGCAAGTCTTGGGCCATTAGACTTTAATAGGTTTAAATGTCTTGGGACAATGAAACAATTACCACTTGGAGAAAATGATTTAGCTAGCTGTGAAAGCTATTCAGGAGTGGCTAAATACTTACAAATGTTTTTCAGATTTGGTCTATGAGTTTAATGGGCATCTTAGATGATCAAACTTAATATTGAAACTGCCCTGCATAGTGTGGAACTTGTCCTAGAAAAGCAGGCAAAATCATTTGGTGCTCTCACCACGAATAAAAATACTAAGCAGTGTGTCCAATCACTGTCTCATGTGGGCGCATATTCAAAATATAAGAAGCACAGAAACACAATTTCATTTAAGTCAATAAATGTGATTCTAAGTCCGTATAAGACCACTTTCAGGTTTCTCTCTTGGTACCTGAGTCTTTCCAAACAACCATGCTGGTTAAGTAAAAATATGATATCTGATGTGTCTTTTGGAGAAAATACTTACTAATAATTCTAAGCCTTCTTTCTCTTGTGTTATCAGCACAGTGGTTTTTCAAAAACTTTGATAGTGCAGTAGCTTTCTGCAGATTTCTGTATCTCACTGAAATTCACATGTCTCAGTTCAGTTCAGCTGCTCAGTTATGTCTGACTGCAGCACGCCAGGCTTCCCTGTCTGTCGCCAACTCCCAGAGCTTACTCAAACTCATGTGCATCCAGTTGGTGATGCCATCCAACCATCTCATCTTCTGTCATCCCCTTCTCCTCCTGCCTTCAATCTTTCCCAGGGTCTTTTCCAGTTGATCAGTTCTTCGCATCCGGAGAAGGCAATGGCAACCCACTCCAGTACTCTTGCCTGGAAAATCCCATGGACAGAGGGGCCTGGTAGGCTGCAGTCCATGGGGTCGCTAGGAGTCAGACACGACTGAGCGACTTCACTTTCACTTTTCACTTTCATGCACTGGAGAAGGAAATAGCAACCCACTCCAGTGTTCTTGCCTGGAGAATCCCAGGGATGGGGAGCCTGGTGGGCTGCCGTCTATGGGGTTGCACAGAATTGGATACGACTGAAGTGATTTAGCAGCAGCAGCAGCAGTTCTTCGCATCAGGTGGCCAAAGTACTGCAGCTTTAGCCTCAGTATCAGTCCTTCCAATGAATATTCAGGACTGATTTTCTTTAGGATTGACTGGTTTGATCTTACTCCAATGCCACTGAAATGGTTCTTAGGATAATTACTCAGGTTTTTTTAACCTCTAGATTAAAAGAGTACTGAGAATCATTAGAAGATCTACACATGGGGCCAGTGCCATTAAGTTGTATATCAGGACCCAGAAAATGGAGGCTGTCCCAGAATCTGTGCTTATGGTAAACACCTGTCAAAAACCTAATCTATGCCAATCAGAAGCCATCTCAGCTGTGGCTAGCTTACCTTCCTCTGGGAAATAGGACCTGCTGACCTTCTCATGAAACTTCTGACCTTCTAGGCAATGATGCCCTATTTCCATATTGCATCTTAACCACTTTAAAACTTTCTGTTGCCCCCAAATCCTGGGGAACAGAGCTCCACTATGCTGCTTGTGAGCATTGTACTCCCTCAGTTTATCGATAAATGAATAAAGGACCTGAAGACAGCTACTACAGATTCTGGGGTAGGTTCCGACACACAGCTGTAGGTACTGCAGAGCCCTTTGGCTGACTGCCTCTATAGCTACACTCTGGAATCTCTAGTACACTTTCTTATTTTGTATTCTGAGCTCTTCTAGTTTGTTTTAGTCCTTCCAGGTATAAAATGTGATGTGAGAGACCCCAGAATTTTCACAGGGTAAATATTGATGTGTGAGAGACTCTAGGATTTTACAATGATTCTTAGTGAGCTAAAATTGGGATTTTGGCAGGACTAGTCTGCAAGGCAAGTGCCTTTGGGAGGTAGGTCCTGACAGGTCTCAGAAACTGTGCTCAGACATCTAGAAACTGTATATCTGATTGAATTCAAGAGGATTAACTCAAAAGAAAATAATGGGTACTCCTTAGTCTTAGGCTTCCCTGGTGGCTCAGATGGTAAAAAATCTGCCTGCAGTGCAGGGTTTGATCCCTGGGTGGTGAAGATCCCCTGGAAAAGGGAATGGCAATCCACTCCAGTATTCTTGCCTGGAGAATTCCATGGACAGAGGAACCTGGTGAGCTATGGTCCATGGGGTCTCAAAGAGTTGGACACAACTGAACAACTTCCACTTTCACCCCTCAGTCTAAAGCAAGCAAGATAGCAGCTGTGAGAGGACTCACAAATCTTGGAGGTAAGTCTATAGCATAAACTGCTAGGGAACTCAAGGAAATGAGAAAAGAAATCTGGCATTTTTTTGACCAATGACACATTAAAATCTAAGTAGGCCTGAGTTTGATTATTAGAAATGAGTAGAAAGTCTTCTTCTATGATGAAATCTTCTCATGAAAGTAATAACACATCTATTGCTTATGAAATTCTTGGAAACCAAAGATACAAAATTGGCGAGCACTAGTTGAGCACTTAAAAGCTGTTATACTTTTTTTGTAGGTGATAACTCTTAAGACTCCTTTGCTCTGTTAAGTTGGTCACTGAATAAGTTAGATTTGCACTACCTTATCAATCCCTTGGAGAAGGAAATGGCAACCCACTCCAGTATTCTTGCCTGGAAGATTCCATGGACAGAGGAGCCTGCTGGGCTACAGTCCATCCCTAGGTTAGGAAGATCCCCTAGAGTAGGAAATGGCAACCCACTCCAGTATTCTTGGCTAGGCACTTTCACTTCATTTTCACCCACCACCCTAAAGAAAATTTCCCTGCAACTATGTACATTGGGAAGCACCACAAAATTCCCTGCCCAATGGCATATCCTTCCTAGGCATTAATCCTCCAGGAGATCCAAAGCTTAGCTAAAGAAATAGATTCCTTGGTTTATAAAGAATAAAGTGTGTAACCTCCTGCACACTTGCATGTTTTCTGTCTAAGAACTGGGGTCTTAGAAACTGTGTGTACATGCTCAATCACTCAGTCATGTCTGACTCTTTGCAATGACATGGACTGTAGCTCACCAGGCTCCTCTGTCCATGGGATTTTTCCAGGCAAGAATCCTGGAATGGGTTGCCGTTACCTACACCATTGAAAGTTGTAGATATGTGCAAAAATTGCAAAATCTTACTAAGACAGCCTAGAATTGCAATGGTCATGATAGGGAATGTTCCAGTTAGAGAAGATTATTCGTTTAAGAAGTTCACTTGAAAGCAAGTATTCCCCAAACAGAATGGGATGCCTGTTTTAATTGACAAGCTAGAGCCTTCAAAAGACTTCAAGATTCCAAACTAGATTCATTGGAAGATTTATTGCAAAAAGCTAACAAAACATAAGAGGTACCTAAAACTAAAAATCTGATATGACTGTTACTACTCTACTCTCTCTCTCTTTACCTGAATACTCACGGTCTATTAATACTTTATCTAAACTTTGTTATACTCCGAAGAGTCTATAAGACTGTAAACAAAAGTTCGCCAAGTTAGTGGTGCCCTTGTTGGCACCTTCCAGAGGTAATGAGATTCCAGGGCTTCTCCAGTAAACTAGTACCAGTTATTCTCTTTAAACAGCCAAGGGAAAACTGAAAACCTAGTAGGGGAAAAAAAGTGAAAGGCTACTTGGAAACTAGATGAATGAAAAATCCTTAAAATATACAACAAAAGTATTTGTAAAACATTTAAGCCATCTGAGAAGGTAACCTTAACTGATTCCATCTGCCAGGGACACAATTCGTATGCAGATGTTCTTTCATAAGCTCAGTTTTGCATTATCGTACCTGTCTCATGGCTGTGACTTTTAAAAGAAAAGCTGTTAAGTTCTCCGTTTGTATTTGTTTATGTACATCTATGTAGATGTGTTATAGATTTGTGATATTTTTCCATCTCTGAATGGTATTGCCAATTTGGTATTGCTCTTAATTTGTAAAGAGCTCTATTTAATTGACTTAAAGCAGTGCTATATAAACTAAGTATACTCTCAGAGATATAAAAACTAACCCAAATGTTTTAAAAGTTCATGTGGCTTAGAATAATCTTTGATAAACAAAAGCTAGTTTAAGCTTCTTGGCTTAATTAAAATAGGCATGCTTTTAGTGTTATCAATAATAAATGTAAGGTCAACGTACAACTTATTACCTAGGTTTACTAAAAGTCACATAAGCTCATATGTCTGCTATAAAATTTGTCAGCAAGAAAGACAATGGTTAACTGTGAACTTTTTATGAATACACACAATTGTTGATAAGTAAATAAATGTAAGAAAAAAGTTTATAAATGAGCATTTCAAAAATAATTATGCTTTATGTTATATCTATATAGAAATAGATAGATATTATATATCCAGTCTTTTTGGTAATTTTAAATTTGAAAGTCTCACTGAGCTAAATTAAATGAGAGTCTTTGAATATCTAGATCATTTTCAATAAGATAAAATATTGACACATTGACTACTTAATACAGTTTTATCCACCTCTGATCCATTTACATAGAAATTAAAACATTTGATTTTATTAGTAAACATGTTTTCTGTACATAAGAAAATTTACTATGAGGAAGAATATATTTTTGAAAATTATGAAATATATTTATCAATTTGCAAATTCACAGAATGCTAATGTAACAAACAGTCTACAGTTATTTACTTCTTAGTTTTCACTAGGAATTAAGGATCGTAAGAATTAAGAGTTCTAGTAAATACCTAGTTAAAACTGTTAGAAATTATAGGGTAAAAGAAGTGACCATGTATAAAAAGTAAGGTAAATAAAATGACTGTTTCAGAATGTCAAAGATGTAAAACATAGGACAAAATCTGAAAGGATATTTTAAAAAGGTGTAGGTTTGTGGAAAAAGAATCTTGGGAAAGGCATTTTATGTGTGGCTAAACTGGCTCAGATTCGAATGGATTTAATTAAGTTTTAGAAAAATTAGAATTTTGTTTTTCCCCTGTTAAAAGTTTTATTAGTTTATGATATGTTCTTATCAAGAAATTGTACACAAAGGTTTCTCTTTACCTTTTAATAATCTGCCTGGACAGCAAAGATGTTCATACCAAAATAATTTACTGTGCTTCACGTTGTCTTTATCAGACTTGGATTACTTGAGAAAATCCAGTATTTTCACTATTAAGAGAGTTAAGTTTTGTTCACAACTACATACTCTTCAGCATTTGCCTTTATCATCTTCTCTTGTCTCTTTGGTGACTTGAATTTTCCATAACAGTCAAAATAGTTACTAGAAGGCCTATTTTCCAGCAAGCATATCAATAACTTTTAAAGATAAAACTTTATCAGAAAGGATAAAAAGCTTTTGTATTTGTTCCAGGCGTGTACATAGAAGGAAAAAATAATAACCAAGACCTGTGTCAATCTTGAGTCACTTGCTTTGGGGTCTGTGGTAACAGGATTGTACTGTCCTCTCACTTCATGAGAAATTATTTCTGGGGCACATGTTACCACAAGTCTCAGGATTATGGCAATGCAGGGCCTTATCATCCCCTGTGACTCTGTACTCTAAAGATTGATATATTGAAGCTGTTATTGAGGGCAGCATAAACAGGCCTAAAAGAAAACCAAGATTGGAAATACACTCCTGGTGACAGCAGATTTATGAGCCCCTGCGTTTCCCTTGAGACACATTTTAGTTCTGACCCCAGTAACAAGTAGTGGGAGAACCCAGGACAGACTCCTTGAAGCTGATGAGAACAGTGTTTTATTTCTTAATTTGCCCTAAGCACTTCTGCAGCTCTCAAATGGAAGCTTGAGGAAATGAAAGTAAGTTTTCTCCCTTAAGAGCTGTTTGGCAGACTGACCAAAACTTTCAGATGGTTATGTGACAATTAGTTATGTAATTGTCACAACCTAATCTTACGAATTGAATAAGTAGATCATAGATTCTTATTCTTAAACTGTTGAAAGTTTTAGTATGTTAGAAGAAATGGCTTCTTGAGTTAAAGAAATAGGGCTTCTGAGTTCTAAACATTTGAACATTATATTTTGTTTTGGGGTTTTTTGATACTTTGAGATAGCAAATGACACAGTTCTATATTATTGTAAGACTCAGATTAATTACTTACTATCTTGAAATTTCCCATTTTGGAAGAAGCTATTAATAATTTTTGTATAATCAAACCCAACATAAAATATGTTGGATTTAGATATGTGTGTTTGTGTATTCTCTTATAATGAAAGAATAATTTTTAGCCAAAGTCAAATCCATATTTTCACCTGACTCTCATTTAGTCTTCAAATTAAAACATAAAGAATAGAATGTAGCAAAAATATTGCAGTGCCTTGAGTTTAATAAGGGATTTTCAGTTCATTTGTGGTTCAATTCTTAAATGTATACATTTTAATGTTTCAGGTATACAGCAAAATGAACCAGTTAAACATATATACCTGTCCATTCTTTTTCAGATTCTTTTTCCATATTGGTTATTATAGAATGTTGAGTAAAAATCCCTGTACTATACACTAGATCGTTATAGTTACCCATCTTATATATAGCAGTGTGTATAAATTAATCCCAATCTCCTAATTTATTCCTTCTAATGTTTTCCCTTTGGTAACTATAGTTTGATTTCAAGATTTGAGAATCTGTTTTTGTTTTGTAAATAAGCTCATTTGTGTCATTTTTTATTAGGTTCCTCATATAAGTGGTGTCATATGGTATTTTTCTTTTTCTTTCTGACTTACTACTTAGTATCGTAATATCTTGGTCCATCCATATTGCTTCAAGTGGCATCATTTTGTTCTTTTTCATGGCTGAATAGTATTCCATTGTATACATGTACCACATCTTCTTTATTCATTCCTCTCTTGGTGGACGTTTAGATTGCTTCCATGTCTTGGCCGTTGTAAAGAGTGCTCTGATGAACATTGAGGTACACGTGTCTTTTTCATGTATGGTTTTCTCCTGATATATATTCCCAGGAGTGGGAATGTTGAATTATATAGTAATTCTATGTTTAGTTTTTTAAAGGAACCTCTGTTTTGTTTTTAATCATAGTTGTACCAGTTTTCATTCCCACCAACCATGCTGGAAGGCTTCCTTTTTTCCATACCCTCTCTAACATTTATTGTTTGTACATATTTTGATGATAACCATTCTGACTAGTGTGAAGTATTAACAAAATTCAGCAAAATCTGACAAACCTAATTGTTTGTTATCTCTAAATATCAAATGCCACAAATAAAGTACAGGAATGTCCTGCCTTGTCTATGGAAGGGTTGGCTACTATGATTACTGTTATTTCCAATCAGGGCTGTCTTCTGGAAACTAAAGTCATTAAAACTCTAAATCATAAGAATGATAGTGAAAGTGAAGGTTGCTCAGTCGGGTCTGACTCTTTGCAACCCCATGGACCATAGATTCCATGGAATTCTATAGCGCAGAATACTGGAGTGGGTAGCTTCTCCCTTCTTCAGGGGATCTTCCCAATCTAGGGATCAAACCCAGGTCTCCCACATTTCAGGCAGATTCTTTACCAGCTGAACCACAGGGGAATCCCAAGAATACTGGAGTGGGTAGCCTATCCATTCTCCAGTGGATCCTTCTGACCCAAATTGAACCAGGGTCTCCGGTTTTGTAGGCAGATTCTTTACCAACTGAGCTATCAGGGAATACCCCACATCATAAGAATAAAACATTTAAAATTATAGCCTAAATGGTCATTAACTTTATATAATAATGTACTTTTGAAAACCATATTTTATTAAATATTCATTATAAGTAGATTGGCAACTTTGTTAGGATTATCTTTCACTATAAATGAATTTGATTTGGACTGTTTATCAGTAAATAGTGAAATAGTAATTAGTAAAATACTTGACATATCACAAAATTAGAATCTTAGAACTTGATTTTTAACTAAAGTAATTTATACTTTATAAATTAAAGTGATAAAGAATCTGCCTGCCAATGCAGGAGATGTGGGTTGGATCCCTAGGTTGGGAAGATCCCCTGGAGAAGGAAATGACAACTCACTGCAGTATTCTTGCTTGGAAATACCTATGGACAGAGGAGCATAGCAGGCTGCAGTCCATGGGGTTGCAAAAGAGTTGGACACAACTTAGCAACTGAGCAACAAGAAACAACAAAAGCAATATATGAGTAGCTTTAAAAGAGGTCCTTTATTATCAAGAATGCGTATGTAATCCATATTCCTTTTCAAATGTGTGCATGCTTTTCTAGTCTTGTACATTCATAGAATTTATTTGTAGGAATTATAATAGTCTAATGATTTATGAGGTTTATTTAAAAATCATATTTAGATATTTTATGCAAATATAAAATCTGGCTGAAGAAATAAAGGTTTCTATTTTGGTTTCTCTTCCAGCAACTGGATTCTATTTTAGGATAAATTTTATATTCTGAAATTTTCATATCTTTTATTTCAGTTTATTTGGTAGAACGGATTGAAGTCACATTTCTCCCTTGGTAGCCTTATTTTATCAATCTACTTCCTGAGAAATCTCACCTTTGTATGTTTACAATTGTATGTTTACAATCAAAATTTTACTCAGAATTAATGTGTGATAAAATGATGCCATAGGATTAGCATTTTCTTTTGTCCTAGAGATTCATTTTACTCAATGTTCTGCTGCATATTACAATTCCAGATCTTATAAGAAGATGAAAATCAACACCTCCAAAGGATACTTCATTATCTTTCCTCTAGTATAATGCTATATCCACTTTTTGTTCCTTATCATAGTGAATCCTAATTTGTGGTTACTCTGGACTGTTAAGTATATCTATCTATCTATATATATACACACACACATATTTTCATATTATTTTCTATTATGATTTATTATAGGATATTGAATATAGTTTTCTGTGCTATAGAGGCTCTTAAAGTTATCTATTTTATATATACAGTAGTTTGAATCTACTAATCCCAAACTCCAAATTTATTCATCCCTTATCCCCTCCCCTTTGGTAAACATAAGTTTGTTTTTATTTCTGTAAGTCTCTATTTTATAAATTCATTCATATTATTTTTTAGATTGCACATATAAGAGACATCATATAATATTTGTCTTTCCCTGTCTGAATTACTTTACTTAATATAATAATCTCTAGGTCCATGTTGCTACAAATGGCATTATTTCTTTTTTGTGGATGGACAGTATTCCATTGTGTTTATATATACCACATCTTTATCCATTTAGCCATCAAAGGACATTTGGGCTGCTTCCTTGTCTTGGCCAGATAATCATGACTCAGATAAACACGAGGGTATGATCACTCACCTACTGCCAGACATCCTGGAATGGGAAGTCAAATGGACCTTAGAAGCATCACTATGAACAAAGTTAGTGTTGGAATTCCATGTTGAGCTGTTTCCAATCCTAAAAGATTGTTAATGATGGAATTCCAGTTGAGCTGTTTCCAATCCTAAAAGATGATGCTGTATAAGTGTTGTACTTAATATGCCAGCAAATTTGGAAAACTCAACAGTGGCCACAGGACTAGAAAAGGTCAATTTTCATTCTAATCCCAAAGAAAGGCAATGCCAAACAATGTTCAAACTACCGCACAATTGCACTCATCTCACATGCTAGTAAAGTAATGCTCAAAATTCTCCAAGCCAGGCTTCAACAGTACATGAACTGTGTACTTCTAGATGTTTAAGCTGGTTTTTGAAAAGGCAGAGGAACCAGAGATCAAATTGCCAACATCTGCTGGATCATTGTAAAAGCAAGAGAGTTCCAGAAAAACATCGATTTCTGCTTTATTGACTATGCCAAAGCCTTTGTGTGGATCACAATAAACTGTGGAAAATTCTTCAAGAGATGGAAATACCAGACCACATTACATGCCTCCTGAGAAATCTGTATGCAGGTCAAGAAGCAACAGTTAGAACTGGACATGGAGCAAAAGACTGGTTCCAAATTGGGAAAGGAGTACATTAAGGCTGTATATTGTCACCCTGCTTATTTAAGTTATATGCAGAGTACATCATGAGAAATGCTGGACTAGATGAAGCACAAGTTGGAATCAAGATTGCTGGGAGAAATATCAATAACCTCAGATATGCAGATGACACCACCCTTATGGCAGAAAGCAAAGGAACTAAAGAGCCTCTTGATAAAAGTGAAAAGAGAGAGTGAAAACATCAGCTTAAAACTTCAGAAAGCTAAGATCATGGCATCTGATCTCATCACTTCATGGCAAATAGATGGGGAAACAGTAGAAACAGTGAGAGACTTTATTTTTGGGGGCTCCAAAATCACTGCAGATGGTGACTGTGGCCATGAAATTAAAAAATGCTTGTTCCTTGGAAGAAAAGTTATGACCAACCTAGACAGCATATTAAAAAGCAGAGACATTACTTTGTCAACAAAGGTCCATCTAGTCAAAGCTATGGTTTTGCCAGTGGTCATGTATGGATGTGAGAGTTGGACTATAAAGAAAGCTGAGCACCGAAGAATTGATGCTTTTGAGCTGCGGTGTTGGAGAAGACTCCTGAGAGTCCCTTGGACTCAAAGGAGATCCAACCAGTCCATCCTAAAGGAAATCAGCCGTGAATATTCATTGGAAGAATTGATACTGAAGCTGAAACTCAAATACTTTGGCCACCTGACGCTAAGAACTGACTTTTTGGGAAAGACCCTGAAGCTGGGAATGACTGAAGGCAGGAGAAGAAGGGGAAGACAGAGGATGAGATAGTTGGATGGCATCACCGACTCAATGGCCATGATTTTGAGTAAACTCCGGGAGTTGGTGATGGACAGGGAGGCCTGGCGTAGTGCAGTCCACAGGGCCGCAAAGAGTCAGATGTGACTGAGCCACTAAACTGAACTGAGTTGTCTTGGCTGTTGTGAATAGTGGTGCGATAAACACTGGTGTGCATGCATCTTTTTCAGTTAGAGTTTTCTCTGGATATATAATCAAGAATGGGATTGTTGGATCATTTGGTAACTCTATTTTTGTTTTTTTTTTAAGGGACTTCTGTACTATATTCTCCATAGTATCCATACTAACTTACATTCCCACTGACAGTGTAGGAGGGTTCCTTTTTCTGCATACCCTCTCCAGCATTTGTTACCTGTAGGCTTTCTAATGATGGCTATGAGTTCTTTATATATTTTAATATTAACTCTTTTTAAGACATATGATTTGCAAATATTTTTTCCCATTCAGTAAATTTTTATTTTGTTGATGATTTCCTTTGCTGTGGAAAAGTTTCTAAGTTTGATGTAGTCTCATTTATTTTTGTTTTTGTTGCCATTGCAACAAATTTTAAATTTTTTATGTTGCGATTAAAATGTTGAATATTTTTATAAAGGATGATTTTGAAAATATACTGACTTTTAAAGAAAAATATAATAATGGAAACTTTAAGTGTAATATGTGAAAGCAAGTATGTGACTTCTAATGTTATGATGATTATTTAATTCAAATAACATCAAATTGATGAATAAAATGAAGGTGCCCTTTAGTAGATGAATGAAAAATATACTCTAGTATATTCTTGGAATGAAATAATGTTCAGGACTAAAAAGGTAAGCTATTAAGCCATAAAAATACGTAGTAAATTCTTTTATTTTCATTTGAAGAAACTATGATTGAAAATGCTGTGTTAATTTCAATTGTACAACATAATGATTTTTTCAAGATTATATTTCACTATAGGTTATTACAAGATATTAAATAAAATTCTCTGTGCTACATAGTAGAAAAAACAACCACAACAAAAACAAATAATATCAAATTAAGTTTAAATGATCTTTGAATAAAACAGAAAAGACAGGTACTAAGAAAACACATTGGCATATTTTTTAATAATTAATTATTCAACAGCTTCTCAGGTATTATGACTTTTTTTGTGTAACGTTTTATAAATAGAAGCTTAATTTGTGGACAAAACCCTTAAGCCTTGGAAAATTTTTATTTTACATTCTCTACTGTGCTTTACCTCCCTAAAATTTTTTAAATATTTATATATTATTTTAAAATATTATTGGAGTTAATTGATTTACAATGTTGTTGATTTCAGGCACAAATTATTTTCTGAAAATTATACAAACTACTGGAACCATTTTTCATTTCATAACAATTGTTTTTTTTAATTGTAGTGCTACAGCTCATATGATCAGTACAATTTTGAAGGATTAAAAACTTTCTAAGTCACACTAGAGTCTGAGACTGGTTTTGGGAACAGAATAACAAAATTTTGTACATGTGTTGTGGAAGAAAAAGAGAATTAGCCTCATATACTTAATGAAAACACAGTAGTCACTCTAGGAATTGTTTACCCCTAATAAATGCTACAAGCTTTGTAGCTTAAAGCAACACAGATTTATTATCTTAAAATTCTGGAGGTCAGAAATGACAGGCTTTACTGGACTAGCATCAGGATATCTTATGAGTTCTTTGTGAATGCTTAGGACAAGAGTCCCCAACCTTTTTGGGCACCAGAGACCCATTTCGTGAGACAGCATTTCTTAGATGGGGGTGGAAGGATAGTTTCAGTTTCACCCACTGCTCACCCTCTTCTGCGCAGCCTGATTCCGAACAGGCCAGGGACAGGTACTGGTCCATGGCCCGGGGGATGGGGATCCTTGCTCTAGAGAGAATTTGTTCTTTTGTCTTGTCAGCCTCAAGAGGGCACCTGCATCCCTTAGCTCTTAGCCACTTCATCCCATGTGTAGCATTTTCAAATCTTTCTAACCCTGGACCTCTTGTTCCTCTTTTATAAAAAACCTCGTGATTGCAAAATTTCAATTCCACAAGAATATATGTGTAAATATTTGGTGAGTTCCAGCGTCCCCTCTATGATGGTTGTTCAACAGCTAGTTGTGATTTTGATTGGAGGAGGGAAGCACATGCCTTCTGCTCTGCCATCCTGAACCAATCTATGTGTATAGTATTTGAAGAAGCCACATTTGGATTCTAGAAGAGCATTAAAAAGTGGTGAAAAGTATACAGGCTTTGGTGCTGTTTACAGCAGGTTCATACCCTAGCTAATGAATAATTTTCTACAAGTTCTATAGTATTCATTCTCTCTCTAAATCAGTTTCATCATTTATTGAATGGAGATATAAGAACCCTTCAATTTATGTATTTTTTTAAATGAGAGCTACAAATATTTCACCCAGTATGTTGCCACAAAATTAAAAGATGCTTGAGTCTTGGAAGGGAAACTATGACAAACCTACACAGCATATTACAAAGCGCAGACATCGCTTTGCCAGTAAAGTTTCGTCTAGCCAAAGCTATAGTTTTTCCAATAGTCACGTATGGATGTGAGAGTTGGACCATGAAGAAGGCTGAACACAAAAGAATTGATGCTTTCAAACTGTGGTGTTGGAGAAGACTCTTGAGAATCCCTTGGATGGCAAGGAGATCCAACCAGTCAATCCTAAAGGAAATAAGTCCTGAATATTCATTGGAAGGACTGATACTGAGGCTGAAGCTCCAATACTTTGGCCACCTGATGCAAAGAGCTGACTCATTGGAAAGGACCCTATTGCTGGGAAAGATTGAAGCCAAGAGGAGAAATGGCTGACAAAGGATAAGATAGTTAGGTGGCATGACCGACTCAATGGGCATGTGTGTGTGTTCTAAGTCACTTCAGCCATGTCCGACTGTTTGCAACTCTACAGACCATAGCCCTCCAGGCTCCTCTGTTCATAGGATTCTCCAGGCAAGAATGCTGGAGTGGGTTGCCATTTCCTACTCCAGGTAATTGTCTCAACCCAGGGATCAAACCTGAGTCTCCTACATTTCTTGCATTGGCAGGTGGGTTCTTTACCACTAGCCTCACCTGGGAAATTTGAGCAAACTCCAGGAGATAGTTAAGGGTAGGGAATCCTGGCGTGCTGCAGTTTATGGGGTTACAAACAGTTGGACATGACTTGGTGACTGAAGATGTTGCAAAGTGCTTGTTGTTAGTGATACTATTATTATACAAATTAATTTATACATATACTTGGAAGTCCTAAAATTAAATTATTTTCCAGATACTTTTCTCCTAAATTTTATGCCAGACACTATTGTTGCTGAACATTTAAGCACATCTGTAAAACTTAAAATGACAAAGACTGTTGAGAGTTTAAATATGAAAATCAAGGGAAGGTCAGGGAAATCTATGAATTTTAGATTTTGAGACTCACCTTTCAATTTTGAGTAGGGTTTTAGTTGCCATGTTAGGTGGGAAAGGGCATTCCAGAAAGGTGACACAACATGAAAGGGGCACGTACATGCGTGAATGTACACGTGTAATTAGTTTATTTCAGATTATACAATTTGTGGGGTTTTTTTTAATGATATCTAGAACATAAACCCATGTAATTAGGAGCTTAATAACTCTTTTAATGAGAGTGTTAACTATAATATCCAACACTGTAGTAGTTCAGCTTTTATGTGAGATCTAATTAAAACATAAAGATGTTTTAAAGTGCAGCAACATTGCTTTGGAAATTCATTTTTCTCTCATTTTTAACCACATATTTTTATTTCATAAATACTCCCTAGTGGAAATGAGAATTTCAGCTTAATTATTAAGTATATTACTTAAAGTAAGGACCACCCACACAGAAAATAAAAAGAAGGGAAAAAAGAAAATGAAGAGTACTCTTGCACTTGTATTCATACTTATATTCATCTAATCATCCATTCATCGCAGGCCTATATGTATGCCCACCCACACTGTCCTAGACAGAGAAGGACTTAATCATCACATAGATTTGAGAGAAAGAAATGTCCATAGTTGTAGAGAACCACATGAATAGAGGCAGAGAGGGAAGGAATGCCCTGCCATTTGTCATTTAGCAGGAATAAGGCCAAGGCACCACTTTGGCCACCTCATGCGAAGAGTTGACTCATTGGAAAAGACTCTGATGCTGGGAGGGATTGGGGGCAGGAGGAGAAGGGGATGACAGAGGATGAGATGGCTGGATGGCATCACTGACTCGATGGACGTGAGTCTGAGTGAATTCCGGGAGTTGATGATGGACAGGGAGGCCTGGCGTGCTGCGATTCATGGGGTCGCAAAGAGTCGGACACGACTGAGCGACTGAACTGAACTGAACCCTATCGGAGTTCAGCTGCAGAGGTAGTTGGGATCCATACTACAGAAAGTACTCAAGTCTTGCTAACATTTCTATACATTTCCTCTTCATTGAGAGCTCTTGTCTTTGGATGATTCATCCCCGTTAAGTTTCCTTTCTTTCCTCTCTGGTGTATCCCAGTCAGGTCACTTTAATAACCCTCCTTGTCTTATCCATTAATATTCCAGAGCACCTGTCTTTACCTATTCAGCTTTGGATCAATACAAACATTAGTCTTACATTCCTTATGTAAGAAGTGCTGAGCAATGCAAGAGAAAGCCACACATTCAGAAAAGAAAAAAAAAATCCACAAAATCTTATTGAATTATGCCACTGAAAATCTATGGTCTCCAGTGACAGCTGGTTCCTAAATGTCCTGATAAGTTGGGTTAGACCAATCAAATCAAGGCTATCCTGACTCAAATCCCTTGCTCTACAGTTACTGCCCATATTTTATATGTGTTCTACTGGGCATGTTAAAAAAAATGTGTATATACATAGAGCTCAATTCTATTATCATTTAATAGTTTGTTCCTGAACTTCATATAAATAAGTTTCATAGTATAAATACTCTTCTGTTTCTGGATTTTCAAAAATTTATGTGGATGGTAATAATCATCCATGAATGTTTGAAAGAATTCATTAGTTTAGAATGAACTGGACTATTTGTGTCTGGAGCTTTCTTTCTGAGAAGTTTTAAATTATAAATTCAGTATCTTTAGTAGATAAAACACTATTTGGACTTTACTCTTATAATAAATTATTTTTTTCAAGGAATGTGTACATTTCATTTCTGTTTTCAAATTGGCAAAAAGTTTGAAATGTATGCTTCCAAAGACATGGTTCATTTCTGTGTTTGCATGCTTTTTTTAGAAAAATCTAGTTTCTTTTTTTTTTTTTTTGAACCATTTAAATAGCTAAGTTTATTTTTAAATATAAATATTTGTTTTAATTGGAGGCTAATTACTTTACAATATTGTATTGGTTTTGCCATACATCAACATGAATCCACCACGAGTGTGTTAAACATGGTTACTTTGAAATCTTTAACTGCTAACTTTAAAGTTTGCGTTCTATCCGGGTTTGTTTATATTCATCATTTTGCCTCTCAATTACTAGTCACTTCTTTTCTTCATTCCATGTCAAGATAGTATTATTATTACAAATATTTACTATATGCCTGTCATTGCAAAGAATGGAGATTCTAGATTATGTGACCTTTAGTTCAGTTCAGTCTCTCAATTGTGTCCAACTCTTTATGACCCCGTGGGCTAAAGCATGCCAGGCTTCCTGTCCATCACCAACTCCAGGAGCATGCTCAAACTCATGTCCATCGAGTTAGTGATGCCATCCAACCATCTCATCCTCTGTTGTCCCGTTCTCCTCCTGCCTTCAATCTTCGCCACATCAGGGTCTTTTCCAAGGAGTCAGCTCTTTGCCTCAGGTGGCCAAAGTATTGGAGCTTTAGTATCAGTCCTCCTAATGAATATTCGGGACTGATGTGAAGAACTGACTCACTGTAAAAGACCCTGATGCTGGGAAAGACATAAATCAAGGGAAAGACAGCTTTTTCATCTTTTTATGTAATTTTTATGCTATGCTTTTTAAGGTATTCAGCTATTTCACTGACATTTCAAAATTTTTTGGCATAAAGTTTTGTGTAAAGTACTGTTCCTATTTGTTCAATATGTATTCAAAAAATGTGTAGTGATGATCTTCCTTCATTCCTAATATTGTTTCTATCTACCTTTTGTTTTTTGTCTTTATCATTCTTATAGAGAATAATTTTATTAGCTTTTTATTTTTTTAATTTTATTTTTAAACTTTATAATATTGTATTAATTTTGAGAAATAACATTGATTTTGTGGATTTTCTCAGTATTTTATTTTAATGTTACAGATTTTTGCTATTTTCTTTATTTTTCCATGTTTTCTAACTCCTTGTACTCTATTATAAACCATTAATATTCTTCTTTCCTAAAATGTACATTTAGTACTATACAATTTCCTGTAAACTTTGCTTTAGATGTTTCCCACATGTATTAAAACTGTTTTTTAGTACCATTCAGTAAAAAAAAAAAAAAAAAAAACTGTAATTACTACTTTTAATTACTATTTGCTCATCATTTATTTAGAAGTATACTGCTGATTTACAATGGAGGAGAACTTTCTGTTTGTCTTTAAAATATTTAATCCTAGTTTAAATATAGTATAATCAGAGGACAGTTCTTTATATTTTCAATTCTTTGAACTATGTTAAAACATTTTATAGCCTGCTGCTGCTAAGTCGCTTCAGTTGTGTCCCACTCTGTGCGACCCTGTAGACAGCAGCCCACCGGGCCCCACCGTCCCTGGGATTCTCCAGGCAAGAACACTGGAGTGGGTTGCCATTTCCTCCTCCAATGCATGAAAGTGAAGTCGCTCAGTCGTGTCCGACTCTTAGCGACCCCATGGACCGCAGGCTCCTCCATCCATGGGATTTTCCAGGCAAGAGTACTGGAGTGGGTTGCCATTGCCTTCTCCGATTTACAGCCTAGTATATGGCTTGTCTTGGTAAATGTTCAGATTTCGCTTTTTTTTTTTTTTTTGGCGAATACAAGGTAATGTGTATTCTACAGTTATCTGGTGTTCTACATATATCAATTATATTAAAATCTCTTTATACCTTCAAATACATCTTTCTAAATTGATATTCTATCTGTGTAGTCTATAATTTACTATGAAAAATGTACTAACATCTACTTCTATTATTATGGATTTGCCTTTTTTCTTTTTCCTGTCAGTTTTAGCTTCATGTATTTTGAAGCTGTTATTTGGTGATTGGAAATTGATCATTTTTATATCTTATGTCCTAGTATTTTTAACTTACAAAATATTTTTGTTTTCTTTTTTCCTTTAAAATCTAATTAAAATACTTTATCTAATTTTTTTTCACATACATTTTTCCAACTATTAATGTTTTAATTTTTTTTTTTTTTTTTTTACATTTAAGTGAGTCTCTTTTAAGATGTATATACTTGCATTGTTGGAGGAGGGCATGGCAATCCACTCCAGTATTTTTGCCTGAAGAATCCCACTGACAGAAGTGCCTGTGGGCTACAGTCCATGGGGTCACAAAGAGTTGGACAAGACTGATGAGACTTAGCACAGCACAGCATAGTTGCATTGTTAAATTGATTCTGTTGCCAAAAGTCAGCATCTGTTCGCTTGTGCCAAATAGAAATGCAAAGACAGACTTTTGGGTGAAGTAGAAAAAAAGTAGCTTTATTGCCTTGCCAGGCAAAAAAGGCCACAGCAGCAGAACCTCAAAACTGTGTGTCCTTCACTACTTGGACAGGTAGTGAAGAGTCTTCTGGTGTTCAAAGTACAGGGCATGATCAGCTTGTGGACATTTTTCTGATTGGCTGGTGCTTAGGTAATCTAGAGTCAGCATCATCAGCTTTCTGGTTCCAGCTGGCCTGGGGTCTATGTGCTTGTGGGTAGCATATGTTTAACTTCTACCGATATGAGTTTTAAGTATCTGCAAAACAGCTCAAAGGACTTTACTCAGAATATTATCTATAGTTCTTGAAAGAAAGTGAAAATGAGTTCAATCAGTCATGTTCAACTCTTTGCAATCCCATGGACTACAGCCCACCAGGCTACTCCATCCATGGGGTTTTCCAGGCAAGAATACTGGAGTGGGTTGCCATTTTCTTCTCTAACTGATCTTCTTGACCCAGGGATCGAACCCAGGCTTCCCGTATTACAGCCGGATATTTTACAATTGTTCTTGATGAGGAACTAAATATTTGACTAGTAGTTTTCTACAGACAAAAGGCAAGTGAACAGCATCAGTTCAGTTTAGTTCAGTTCAGTTGCTCAGTCGTGTCCGACTCTTTGCAACCCCATGAATCGCAGCACACCAGGCCTCCCTGTCCATCACCAACTCCCAGAGTTCACTCAGACTCATATCCATTGAGTCAGTGATGCCATCCAGCCATCTCATTCTCTGTCATCCCCTTCTCCTCTTGCCCCCAATCCCTCCCAGCACCAGATGCCATGATCTTCATTTTCTGAATGTTGAACTTTAAGCCAACTTTTTCACTCTCCTCTTTCACCTTCATCAAGAGGCTTTTTAGTTCCTCTTCACTTTCTGCCATAAGGATGGTATCATCTGCATATCTGAGGTTATTGATATTTCTCCCGGCAATCTTGATTCCAGCTTGTGCTTCTTCCAGCCCAGCATTTCTCATGATGTACTCTGCATATAAGTTAAATAAGCAGGGTGACAATATACAGCCTTGACATACTCCTTTTCCTATTTGGAACTAGTCTGTTGTTCCCTGTCCAGTTCTAACTGTTGCTTCCTGACCTGCATATAGGTTTCTCAAGAGGCAGGTCAAGTGGTCTGGTATTCCCATGTCTTTCAGAATTTTCCACAGTTTATTGTGATCCACATAGTCAAAGGCTTTGGCATAGTCAATAAAGCAGAAATAGATGTTTTTCTGGAACTGTCTTGCTTTTTTGATGATCCAGCAGATGCTGGCAATTGATCTCTGGTTCCTCTGCCTTTTCTAAAACCAGCTTGAACATCAGGAAGTTCACGGTTCACGTATTGCTGAAGCCTGGCTTGGAAAATTTTGAGCATTACTTTACTAGTGTGTGAGATGAGTGCAATTGTGTGGTAGTTTGAGCATTCGTTGGCATTGCCTTTCTTTGGGATTGGAATGAAAACTGACCTTTTCCAGTCCTGTGGCCACTGCTGAGTTTTCCAAATTTGCTGACATATTGAGTGCAGCACTTTCACAGCATCATCTTTCAGGATTTTATATGCTACCTTAATCTTGATTCTGCCATCAATAATTTAAGTTATGGTTAATCAATTGTATCAGTTGTATTTAATGAATATCATTTTTTTTTGTCAGGGGTAGTGTGTGCTAAGTTACTTCAGTCATGTCTGACTCTTTGCTACCCTATGGAATGTAGCCTACAGGCTCCTCTGCCCATGGGATTCTCCAGGAAAGAATACTTGAGTGGATTGCCATTTCCTTTTCTAGGGGATCTTCCAGGGATCAAACCCATGTCTCTTGCATCTCCTGTATTGGCAGATGGGTTCTTTACCACTAGCACCACTGGGAAGCCTGTTATTTGTCAAGAACTAACAATTATTTTTATTAAACAGCATTGATTTTCACAACAACCTAAAAGAGCATTTGTTAGCATAATTCATTTTGCATATTTGAACACTTAGTTTCAAAAGTAAAGTAGCATACTCATAAATAGTATCTTTAGACATTTCATATGGAGGCAAACTCCTTTATTTTTCTACTTTTCCATTCTGAAAGGTATCATTGCAAAGACATCCTTGAGGAACAATAATGCGTTTGACCATGATTAGAATTTTTAATTAATGTCATGACTTCTAGTGTCTTTTTAAAAAAGTGAATCAGTTGTACTCATAAGTATATACTCAATCTTTTTTAAAAACTGATTTATAGATATTTATTTTTGCAGCACTTGGTCTTAGCTGTTGCACGGGCTTGCTCCAATTGTGGCAAATGGCGGCCACTCTTTGTTGTGTTGTGCAGGCCTCTCACTGCTGCAGAGCATGGGCTCCAGGGCATGTAGGCTTCAGTAGCTCCAGCGTGCAAGCTCTGTAGTTGTGGCTTATAGTCCCCAGAGCTCAAGCTCAGTAGTTGTGGTACACCGACCCAGTTACTCCATGACATGTGGTATCTTCCTGGACCAGGAATGGAAACTGTGTCTCCTGCATTGGCAGGTGGATTCTTATCCATTGTCTCACCAGGGAAGCCCCCTTTTGGTGTCTTTTACATCATGTCCTACTGATGTGACAGTATGAGTAGTTTACATCTTTCTGTTTACTCCATCTATTTTTATAAACTAAGCTTGATATAGAAGAGTAGAGCTTTTCAAAATCCAAGATTAAATGTAAATTGTTAATCATTGAGGTAAGCTACCTGAATAGAGAATCCTTTTAAAACCAAACACACCTTCAGTGTGTGCGTGAGAGAAAGCACGCACATGCATGAAAGAGAGTGACTATACATGGTACCCTATTACCATAGATTAAAATTTTAGGTGCGAAATGGAAAAAAAAGACAAGCGTCATTGGGGCACAAGAGGCATAGAGCTGGAATTATATATAGGAAAACAATGGAGGACTTTAACAAGACTATGGCATAATACAGGTTGCATCTTTGGTAAAGTATTCTGCCAATGTTAAGGAATGGGTTGCCATATCAGTTAGAGATGCTGCAATAGTCAAGATAAAAAAAATGATAGGAATATGGAATCTATCTCATATATCTAATCATTGTTTACAACAGGTCCTAACAAGGTATAGTCTATTCCCTGAAAAGTCAGCCTTTTAAAAAACATTTTGAAGAGAACATAGGAAGATGGTATTCAGTTCTTATCCAAAAGGAAAAATAAAATTTGGCCTTGGATATCTCAGATTCTGGTTGCTTTGCTCTTAAATCTGACAGACTGAAAAGTATGTCTGTAAACAAGAAAGGATGTGGATCAGAGGAAACTTACATGTGCTTTTTTAAAATGTGGTAGTTTGCCAGTTACCTCCCAGGAGATACATAGGCAGTAAAATTAATGCAGTGCTTGCCAGACATAAATTTTCACTTGTCCCCTGGGGTGTAGACAGTTGCTACGTTTTCATAGGCAGCGGTTGATTTCCCAGCATTACTTAATATTCATTATACCATTGAGGGCACCACCATTTGCTTTTAAACACAAGAATGTGACGTTTGATTTAAGGTTTACAGCAGTATCTTATTTTTGAAGAAACTTTTAATACACTGTATTATTTCAGGGCCCTGTGTATTTAGGGGTGACAGATTTTAAACAGGCACATTTCTCCTGCTCAAAACTAGAAGTAGTAATAAAATCATTGTGTCGAACAAAAGTCAAATATAACATCTATTGCTTAAAATGAACTTCTCCAGTAAAATGTTGTCTAATGCACTAAAATAGTCTACTGCAACATTTTTATTAGATATAATAAGACAAGCAAAATTAAGTTGAAGACTGGGAGAAAGGGGAAAGGAAAGACAAGGAGTTCTCACATATGTGTAATTATGTAAATTTGATAGAAAATAAAAGTTGTATTTTCTATCTTAGAATTGACAAAACAGGCTTATATTTGCTATAATGAAATTTAATTTCATTTATCAGAATTTTTAAAAAGGATTGATTTGGATGTTGATTCTACTCCAATATCTTTTTCTTGACAGACAAATAATTGTCATTGATAGCTAAATAGGAGATTCAGGGCCTGAGATGTCTATGGGAGTCTGGAAATGAGAATCTATCCCAGTGACAAACATACACGAATGTTTCTAATTCTCTCTTCTATAATTTATTCTTAATATAAATGTTATAACTTTCTATATAAAGCCATGTGTGTGTGTTAAGTCACTTCGGTCATGTCCCACTCTGTGACCCTATGGACTGTTGCCCAGACATGGGGCTCTTCTGTCCATGGGATTTTCCAGGCAAGACTACTGCAGTGGGTTGCCATGCCCTTTTCCAGGGTAAATAAAGCTGCAGTTCATGCTAAATATCATTCTTTGATTCTTTAAAACCATTATCAATTTTTTACTAATATAATGGCCTGTTTGTATTGTGACACATCTTACTATGAAATGTTTCCAGTGTTTCCAAATGTTTCCAAATCTAATGCAAGATTTATTAATGAAGTTTGCTTGATTTTAATACATTTTCTAGTCAAAGCATTTTTGTGGGTTCCATTTGAAAATGTAATTTATCTGATTCAGTTATTCATTGAAACATCTAGAGAAAGGGTTAGTGTTGTTCTCCAAGATTCAATCTTTATTCAAGGGCATGATTCAAGCAAATATAGTGATGTAATTTTAGAAAGCATGTCATAAGTTATGAAGGAAGACAGAATCAGAGTTCAGATAAAATTAAGATAGTTAATATGAATAAAGATTAACAGGTTCAATTCAAGTGAGAAATAGATTTAAGGGCCTAGATCTGATAGATAGAGTGCCTGATGAACTATGGACGGAGGTTCGTGACATTGTACAGGACACAGGGATCAAGACCATCCCCATGGAAAAGAAATGCAAAAAAGCAAAATGGCTGTCTGGGGAGGCCTTACAAATAGCTGTGAAAAAAAGAGAAGTGAAAAGAAAAGGAGAAAAGGAAAGATATAAGCATCTGAATGCAGAGTTCCAAAGAATAGAAAGGAGAGATAAGTAAGCATTCCTCAGGGATTAGTGCAAAGAAATAGAGGAAAACAACAGAATGGGAAAGACTAGAGATCTCTTCAAGAAAATTAAAGATACCAAGGGAACATTTCATGCAAAGATAGGCTCGATAAAGGACATAAATGGTATGGACCTAACAGAAACAGAAGATATTAAGAAGAGATGGCAAGAATACACAGAAGAACTGTACAAAAAAGATCTTCACGACCAAGATAATCATGATGGTGTGATCACTCACACTCACCTAGAGCCAGACATCTTGAAATGTGAAGTCAATGGGCCTTAAAAGCATCACTATGAACAAGGCTAGTGGAGGTGATGGAATTCCAGTTGAGCTATTTCAAATCCTGAAAGATGATGCTGTGAAAATGCTGCACTCACTATGCCAGTAAATTTGGAAAACTCAGCAGTGGCCACAGGACTGGAAAAGGTCAGTTTTCATTCCAATCCCAAAGAAAGGCAATGCCAAAGAATGCTCAAACTATCGCACAACTGCACTCATCTCACATGCTAGTAAAGTAATGCTCAAAATTTTCCAAGCCAGGCTTCAGCAATACGTGAACTGTGAACTTCCAGATGTTCAAGCTCGTTTTAGAAAAGGCAAAGGAACCAGAGATCAAATTGCCAACATCCGCTGGATCATGGAAAAAGCAAGAGAGTTCCAGAAAAACATCTATTTCTGCTTTATTGACTATGCCAAAGCCTTTGACTGTGTGGATCACAATAAACTGGAAAATTCTTCAAGAGATGGGAATACCAGACCACCTGACTGGCCTCTTGAGAAACCTATATGCAGGTCAGGAAGCAACAGTTAGAACTGGACATGGAACAACAGACTGGTTCCAAATAGGAAAAGGAATACGTCAAGGCTGTATATTGTCACCCTGCTTATTTAACTTATATGCAGAGTACATCATGAAAACGCCGGGCTGGAAGAAGCACAAGCTGGAATCAAGATTGCTGGGAGAAATATCAATAACCTCAGATATGCAGGTGACACCACCCTTATGGCAGAAAGTGAAGAGGAACTAAAAAGCCTCTTGGTGAAAGTAAAAGAGGAAAGTGGAAAAGTTGGCTTAAAGCTCAACATTCAGAAAATGAAGATCATGGCATCTGGTCCCATCACTTCATGGGAAATAGATGGGGAAACAGTGGAAACAGTGTCAGACTTTATTTTTGGGGGCTCCAAAATCACTGCAGATGATGAGTGCAAGCATGAAGTTAAAAGACGCTTACTCCTTGGAAGGAAAGTTATGACCAACCTAGACAGCATGTTCAAAAGCAGAGACATTACTTTGCCAACAAAAGTCCCTCTAGTCAAGGCTATGGTTTTTCCTGTGGTCATGTATGGATGTGAGAGTTGGACTGTGAAGACAGCTGAGTGTTGAAGAATTGATGCTTTTGAACTGTGGTGTTGGAGAAGACTCTTGAGAGTCCCTTGGACTGCAAGGAGATCCAACCTGTCCATTCTAAAGGAGATCAGTCCTGGATGTTCTTTGGAAGGACTCATGCTAAAGCTGAAACTCCAATACTTTGGCCACCTCATGCAGTGTTGACTCATTGGAAAAGACTCTGATGCTGGGAGGGGTTGGGGGCAGGAGGAGAAGGGGACGACAGAGGATGAGATGGCTGGATGGCATCACCAACTCGATGGACATGAGTTTGAGTGAACTCTGGGAGTTGGTGATGGACAGGGAGGCCTGGCGTGCTGCAGTTCATGGAGTCGCAAAGTGTCAGACACAACTGAGCGATTGAACTGAACTGAACTGAACTGAATGTCCCATGTTCAAGTTTTAAAAATAAAATTCAGAAGTTGTAATATATCTGATATAAAAATATGAAAATGAAGCCTTAAAATTTCAGTTAACTGAAAATTGAAGTGTTATCTGAATTCTTTTAATGGTAATGTGAGTATATTTTCTGTCTATTTCATCTGTATATCAACCATAGCCCTTTTAAATAACCTTTCATATGGCATGGATGGGTAAATATAAGCAGTAAAAAGAGAAGAAAGAGATTGGTTTTCTTAACCTGCCTGTAAAGGTGCATAGAATTACAGTCTGTTGTAATACCTTGAAAAGATTTGAAACAATTTTTTTCATTTAACTATTATGCTAAAAAACTCAAAAAATAGAAAAACACTTCATGATAATATGTTTCCTCCAAGGAGCTCTTAATACCTATAGGCATGCTCTGAAAATGATACACAGTTTATTTCATAATTCACTTGACTACCATCTCCCTTATAACCCCATTGTCCCTGTCTAATAGGTCTTTGTGTCATATCTGTTTCACCCTCTGTAAGTGTTAGAATTCATTAATCTGATCTACATAAAATCCATCTAGAGATTCTTTCTATTTCTCTCTTCTGCGTGAGGTCTTCAACAATGCCATAGAAAAAATCCATTAGAGTGGGAAAAGAATGATGATATGAAGAAAGGAAAATTTCTAGATTATCATCACAGAGTTATCAAGAATGAGTGTAATCTAGTGGCCTCATGAAGTAGTTGTCCTAGATCTTTAAGAACCTATGCAACACTCAGTATACTTCAGAAATACAAGCTGAAAAAGACTCATAAAATATGAAACTTCTTCTCAGGGTTAAATTTAACCCTTCAATAATGATAATTCTGTTACCTATTAATACTGTTATTGAAGTATTTAAATAGTAACTGCCAAAGTTAATGTTTACTCAATGTGCATTTTTAGGATCTTCAAACTGTATCTTCAATGCATATCATTATTTCCTCAATTTTAAAGTGAGGGAAACTGAGACTCAGAAATGCTGAGTATTGCCACCAAGTCAATAACCAGAAAATATTGGAAATGAAATGCAAATGCTGAATTTTGGATTATAGAGTCTAATCTTTTGAATACAGTTTGCTAAATCTTATTTAAAGACCTTCTTTACCACCTTCAACAATACTGCAGAATTTAGAAACACAAGACTACAGAATATTCAACCTAGGATTCAATCCTTAGAATCCTGTTCAAATCAAATGATTTACTAAAATACCACAGCTAATTGATGGGAAGGCCAAAACTCCTGCTTTTGTGCCAAAGCCATGTAACTGTTAAATGGTCAAGATAATTGAAAAATGAAAGAATATGAATTTCATTGCATGTTTTAGATGCTTTCCCACTCTTTGGGATTCTAATAGAGTGGTAGAGTGCTTATCTCTTTATGGCCTAGACAACTTTGGTTATCCATTACCAATGAAGGAATCATAAAATTAATACATACGTATTTTTAAGAAAATTACTTTGACACACAGCAAGTGAATTATATTTGTCTGCCAGTCTTCCAGTACAGACTTCTTATTAATGTGTCCTTAAAGAAGTTTTCAGTGTTTCTTGTATAAACCAGTTTGAAAATCTGAGTTTGGATTTCTTTGAAAAGGAGCAAGTTTCTAAAGATTTGTGCAGAGCAGTGTAATTGTAGAGTTTTCTGTGTGATCCTTTCCCCAGACTTAGAGTTCCGTCTCCTACATGTGTTAATAAAACTATTACAGACTTGAAAATACATGGAGGTCGCATGTTCTTTCAGTGTCATACTAGGACTCCAATTATAGGCCCTGTCCCAGTATTAATTAATTCTTAGGAACATGTGTTTTGGTTTTTTGCTATTTATTATTTAATTAAAACCTGAAAGTGAAAGTGGAGTTGCTCAGCCGTGTCTGACTCTTTGTGACCCCATGGACTGTAGAATACCAGGCTCCTCTGTCCATGGGATTTTCCAGGCAAGACTACTGGAGTAGACTGCCATTTTCTTCTCCAGGGGATAGTCCCAACCCAGAGATCGAACCCAGGTCTCCTGCATTGCAGACAGGTGCTTTACCATCTGAGCCACCAGGGAAGCCCTAGATATGGTAAAATTGCATATTAACTTGGAAATTTCTGGCAAAAGATTATGATCTTAATGTGCCTTAAGATGTTGACTCTGTTTTATAGCTTACCTAGTAATCTTATACCAACTTTATCTTCTTAATACTCACAAAATTTTTTGTAGTATTCTTGGAAACAGTCTTATCAACATACTTGTACCTCATTACTGAATTAAGTAACAGGTGGTTTCTGTTCATTTTATATTTTTGCGAAAGTCATGTTAGAAACTTGTGTGCATTAACATGCATAATTCAACAGATAGTTTTCATTTTACTATTTTAAGTGACTTACCTTTTACAGTCCTTTTAAAGCATTTAATTTTACTTTCATGCAAAGGGTCTGTTTTTATTTTTATAATCATATTTCATATTTTTATATAAAATTATAATTACCCTAACAAACTGAAACAATCAATGTTGAGATAAGTACCTAACTTAACTACAGGAACAGAAATCCATGGGATGATACGAAAATAGAATGATAGTACTGAGAAGTCTGTGTGTCATGGCTCTCATTGTAATATTTTAAAATGAGTATGATAAAAACATGGATTAAAGACAATCTCTTTAACAAGTGGTGCTGGGAAATCTGGTCAACCACTTGTAAAAGAATGAAACTAGAACACTTTCTAACACCATACACAAAAATAAACTCAAAATGGATTAAAGATCTCAACGTAAGACCAGAAACTATAAAACTCCTAGAGGAGAACATAGGCAAAACACTCTCTGACATACATCACAGCAGGATCCTCTATGACCCACCTCCCAGAATATTGGAAATAAAAGCAAAAATAAACAAATGGGATCTAATTAAACTTAAAAGCTTCTGCACATCAAAGGAAACTATTAGCAAGGTGAAAAGGCAGCCTTCAGAATGGGAGAAAATAATAGCAAATGAAGCAACTGACAAACAACTAATCTCAAAAATATACAAGCAACTCCTACAGCTCAACTCCAGAAAAATAAATGACCCAATCAAAAAATGGGCCAAAGAACTAAATAGACATTTCTCCGAAGAAGACATACAAGTGGCTAACAAACACATGAAAAGATGCTCAACATCACTCATTATCAGAGAAAAGCAAATCAAAACCACTATGAGGTACCATTTCATGCCAGTCAGAATGGCTGCGATCCAAAAGTCTACAAGCAATAAATGCTGGAGAGGGTGTGGAGAAAAGGAAACCCTCTTACTCTATTGGTGGGAATGCAAACTAGTACAGCCACTATGGAGAACAGTGTGGAGATTCCTTAAAAAACTGGACATAGAACTGCCTTATGATCCAGCAATCCCACTGCTGGGCATACACACTGAGGAAACCAGAAGGGAAAGAGACACGTGTACCCCGATGTTCATTGCAGCACTGTTTATAATAGCCAGGACATGGAAGCAACCTAGATGTCCATCAGCAGATGAATGGATAAGAAAGCAGTGGTACATATACACAATGGAGTATTACTCAGCCATTAAAAATAATACATTTGAATCAGTTCTAATGAGGTGGATGAAACTGGAGCCTATTATACAGAGTGAAGTAAGCCAGAAAGAAAAACACCAATATAGTATACTAACACATATATATGGAATTTAGAAAGATGCTAACAATAACCCTGTGTATGAGACAGCAAAAGAGACACTGATATATAGAACAATCTTATGGACTCTGTGGGAGAGGGAGAGGGTGGGAAGATTTGGGAGAATGGCATTGAAACATGTATAATATCATGTATGAAACGAGTTGCCAGTCCAGGTTCGATGCACAATACTGGATGCTTGGGGCTAATGCACTGGGACGACCCAGAGGGATGGTATGGGGAGGGAGGAAGGAGGAGGGTTCAGGATGGGGAACACATGTATATCTGTAGCGGATTCATTTTGATATTAGGCAAAACTAATACAATTTGTAAAGTTTAAAAATAAAATAAAAAAAAATTTACTTGATAACCCAGTGATTTGTGGTTGGTTAAGGAAAGTATCTTAACTGTGGCAACTTCCATCAGCATATTCATAGATATAATAAGGTCTCTTTATACCTACTTTTCAAATCTCTAAGGAAAAGGTCCTATTAATTCATTTGCTCAGATTGATTTATCTTAATGTGTCGAATCTTTCCACTGCTTGAGTTATCTGAGGTTGCATGCTGTATTAAAATTTATGCTTATGTTTCTGTCTGGAGGATTTGTTTATTTTCTAGTGGAAGTGATGAAAAGCAGGGAGTGAAAAGTCTATCAATGAACTTTATGAGAATAAATTGTCACCAAGAGGCATAAAAAATTCCTATAGAAAAAGGGTAAGCGAGCCAACTGTGTTTCAAAATGGAAGCACTATGAAAGCATAATCAAGGCCTACTTTCCAGAGAAAAAGAAGTACCAGCTCTTTGAATTTAGGATTTCAAGGTACGTTGTTGTGTAGAATTAGAAAATAATACAGATAGCACATGTTTGCTGCAAATCTGGCCAATGAAATTTATGCTATGAGTGTGGTATAGCTTTTCATACCCTAAGATGTCATCCTTGGACAAAAAACCCTTACACAAAAGAAGTCAATGACATTGTTAGAACTTCAGGCATGAGTGAAGGTGAAGGACCTTATTTTAGAATTAAGTGCTAGACCCAATCTCTTCACAGATATATTATAGCACTGTTTTAACTGTGAGAGATCAGCTTTATAAGTAGCTATACTTTGGTTGTAAAATATGTAATAAATAATAATATATGGTCCATCATGGGGGCTACTGTCTAAGGAGATTTAAGATTTATTGAAATTCTCTTGTCTCAGTGTATTTAAGAAATATAGGAAGTGACCATTTAAATCCCTTGCATGTTCTATATTAAATTTCTTGAAAAGATTTTACAAATTCCAGATTTTAAAAAATTTGTCTCCAACTGCACTGCTTTGTTGCCTCCAGCAAGAATGAGATGATGAATCCTTTCCTCTTTATTTTTTTTTCCAAGTATTTTAGGAATTTTAAAGTGAATACAACTGATTATATCAAAGGCATTAACTGTCTAATGCAGGGATGTTGTGTGTTCCAACTTCTAAATGCATAAAAGAATGCAGTCTTGAAATCAGAAGTCCTCACCTAGGATGTCTACTTTGTATGGAAATGAATGTGCTTAAGGGATAAACAAACAGAACTTTTTCATTGTTGTGTTGTTCCCCTTTGCATGCACAGAAGACAGGAAATACATTCCAGTACGGTTCTATTCAATCATCTTGTTCATTATTGTAACTTCCTCTACACTATTCCCAGTTGTGTCCAACTCCTTGCGACCCTATGGACTGTAACCCACCAGGCTTCTCTGTCCATGGGATTCTCCAGGCGAGAATACTAAAGTGGATTGCCATGCTCTCCTCCAGGGAATCTTCCTGACCCAGGGATTAAACCCGTGTCTCCTATGTCTCCTGTATTGGCAGATGGATTCTTTACCACATATACAAAATGGCTAATAATTTGGTACACATTCTTAGATATCATCTAATTTCTTCTCATTAATAAAGTCAGAACACCATCTGAATAAAATGTATAAGGTACATTGAGTCAACAGACTAATTCTGTGAATGTTTTGGTTTATCAAACACCAGTGTTCTATCAAACCTCTGGTTTTTTCCCACACTATATATTCAAGTCATAGCTCATTCTCTTTCCTTCTACCACTATATTAAAAGTTGTTGAAATAAACTAGATTATTTTCTAACTGCAAAAAATAATGGATATCTAGCTAGAAAAATTGGAGAAGGCAATGGCAACCCACTCCAGTACTCTTGCCTGGAAAATCCCATGGACAGAGAGCCTGGTAGGCTGCAGTCCATGGGGTCGCTAAGAGTCGGACACGACTGAGCGACTTCACTTTCACTTTTCACTTTCATGAATTGGAGAAGGTAATGGCAACCCACTCCAGTGTTCTTGCCTGGAGAATCCCAGGGGCGGCGGAGCCTTGTGGGCTGCCGTCTATGGGGTCACACAGAGTCAGACACGACTGAAGTGACTTAGCAGCAGCAGCAGCTAGAAAAATAAGTCTTTTTAATAGATAATGCCATCTTATTCATGTTTGTTGAAATTTAATGACAAAAGCAGCAGACCTTGAAAGAATGCTGGTCTTCAGGGAATTGTCTTAAATTGGAATCTTAATCTGACTATAAATTATTTAGGGGAAGCACTGATATGCAGAGTACCTACCTATTAAAATGTTGTCAGTCCATGCATTCTGTGGGGAACTTTAAAAAAAGAAAAGGAGGGATCTCCCTGACCATGTACAATTGATTATGAGTCTAAAGAACTCAATGAAATCATCAAATAATGTATCAAAATATTATGTATTATACAATAGCAAGAGAATTACTCCAAATAAAAGCATAGTTACTGTTATGGGTACACGGGTACTCAGAAGCTACATAGTGTCTGATTCTTTGGAACCCCATGGAGTGTAGCCTGCCAGGCTCCTCTGTCCATGGGATTTCCCAGGCAAGAGTACTGGAGTGGGTAGCTATTTCCTTCTCCAGTGAATCTTCTCAACCAGGGATCAAACATGTGTCTCCTGCATTGGTAGGCGGGTTCTTTACTGCTGAGCCACCAGGGAAGCCCAACTGTTACTGGGCAGTCAGCCACATGTTACGTTTTCCTTTTACTCTCTAACTATGAAAATGGTATCTTTAGTTTGTATGAATTTAGATGATAAATTCTTAAAATTCAGAGTCTGTTTTCAGAGAGTATTCCAAAAATACAAAACAAAAGCTGGATAACAGCTCTAGTTTATGGTGTCCGAAATTCTAAAAGATGAGCCTACTAAGCTAAATGATGAGCCTGCATAAATAAAGTCAAAGGATGTATTTATTGCTCAAAACCATTATGGGAGAGGTACAATAAATATTGACATGTTACAGTTAACATATAAACAAGGGAGAACATACCACATAATGTATGAACATATCACACATTTCAGAGAGTCTGCTCTTTCACCAACAGGGAGGAAACAAGTGTCTCCCCTCTCATCCTCCCACAGGATGACACATGCCACCAGAACATTTTAGGCTATGATGACACATCCAGTTTGGTTAGCTCTAAAACAAACAGAGGCCTAATTAACTACTGTGGCTTTGGCCCCCAGAAGGATTTTTTTCAATTGTTTTGATGGTGGTTACACTGATGTTCACAGAACTGATGATGAATGTCTGAGAACTCTGCCAAACAGGGGTTTTGGCCCTTTCATTTTTGATTTCCACTTTCCCAGTAGGCTCCTTCTGGGAACTATTAAGAAAATCAAATAACAGCTCATTGTCAGGTTCTGACGTTTTTCTTTGAACAAACTGAGATGAAGGCCTAGGAGCAGATGCATTTCCAACAGGATGGGAGGTCTCCCCCAAAGTCCTAGATCCTACTTCTACATTTGCAGTCCCAGATAAGATGGTGGCTTTTTGATTTCCAGTGTTATCAGCTGCTGAGGAAATATAAGTAGCTTTAAATCCATCTGATGAGTCTGTATTTTGCTGGTGAAGTTCAGAATAGTCAGTATTTTTGCTATAAATGATGTTTCTGGTGTTCTCTTTTCCACGGAGAGCTGTTGCAGCTCTTTGATCAACTCTGTTTAAAAGATCTTCTGCCTTTCCAGCTAGATCAGCAAACCAGGACATGATGGGAGCAGAATAATCCTGTTGGTGAACCTGAGGAATTTGAAGCGGCTACACTGCAGCCTGATCACCCTTCCTCAGCAGCTGGGTGGGACAGGGCCCAAGTTCAGTAGACCTGGTCCTCAACCTACTATAGCCCAGTTACTGTAACATGTCAATGGTATGAACAATGGAGACAGCATGGAACACTATTAGTCAATATACAGTTATCGTAGGGACCTTTGAATGTTGTCTGTGGGTAACTTTACCCAGAACATATTGAAATCTGGAAGAAAACATATAATTTAGGATTTGGAATTGCCTCAAATTCATTTCTTTTTGTCATTTGTATTATAAAAATGACAGGAGGCTATACTTCACTTATATTCTGGATTGAGTTTTTTGTGTGTTTTACCCCCTGCCTTCCCTGAAAGTAAAGTGTAAGAAACTGAACTTTGATCCAAGTTGGAGAGTTGAAGGCATTGACCTAGTAGTGAACTAAAAACTTAGAATTCTGGTTTTCACTTGTTTGATTTGCTATGAAATTACATAAACAATGTATACCTTCTCACCTGCAAAAATCATACTTACATGATGATTTGGCTAATTTGTGTACCTAGGAAACCTTTTAAAACAACAATGAACATGATAAGTTCTTTCAGGGATTCTTCATAGAGCTGATAATTCATGGTAGCTTGTTGTGTTCTTAAATGTTATAGCCTCTGACACAGTCTTGAGCCTCCCTCGTACCTCAGTTGGTAAGGAATCTGCCTGCAATGCAGGAGATCTGGGTTTCATTCCTGGATTTGATTCAAGGAATCTCCAAGATCCTTTGGAGAAGGAAATGGCAACCCATTCCAGTATTCTTGCCTGGAGAATCCCAGGGACATAGGGTCATAAGAGTCAGACACAACTTAGTGACTAAACCACCATAGTTAACATAAGACCGAGAGGAGTAAAATTAGTAACCTAAGACTCCCACCACTAGAAACTGGCAGTCCTGGGATTAGACTCCGCCATCTTGACCCCAATGTTCATGCTTTTACCATTGCAATAAACTTCACAGAGCTGAGAGAAACACATTTTTGCTTGTGGAATCCCAAACCTAGCTAAACAAACAAAACAGTAAACTGCAGATATATTTTCACATCTCTCAAGACTGAGGCAGTTCACCATCCATGAACTTTTTAAAAGTTTTGACATTGTACTGCAGCAAGATGACAAATGGATGCAAATATGAATTATGAAAAGAAATTGTTATTTGCATTTACCAAATGTTTTTCACTGTTACTACCAGCTATAAAAAGGAAAAAAATTAATAAAAATGAAAATCCAAGGGAAAGTTAAAATTATAAAAAAATAATGATTGCAACCTAAGAATCTCCTAAAATATATAAGCAAATGAAAAAAAATCATGATTATAAAATTCACATAAATGAAAAAGTTATAATGAAACTATACCATTCTCATTTTATAATGTCTTCCAGGATTGAGATGCTAGAAGATGTGGATAGTGATAAATATACAAAAATACACCCCAGTGTTTTAATCAGACAACACTAATTAAGTTTTTATGTATAGTCAAGACTGTAAACTTCAAATGAATGATAGTATCTACATTACAGAAAATATTTTAGAGCAAAGAGAAAGGGAGAAGGCATTTTAAATCATTTTATTAAGTTACTTTTTTTGGCACTAAGAACAAACAAAAATAAGTTAATATGAGAAAAATTTTAGGCAAATCTCAGTTGTGAAAATAGGATGCAAAAACACTGAATAAATATATACCCATTGAAATGCCTTCTCCTGTACTCAGGGTTTGAAGTCCAAAAGCAAAGAAACATCATATTATAGCACTACCAAAAATGCTGGGTGCAATATTAGCTACATTTGTAAATGCTTCTCAGTGATAGATATAGTATATATTTTAAAAATAAATTTTGAAGGAAGATAGGAAATTTATAATTTACTTTCAGGGTTTCAAGATAGTTTCAAGGTAACAAAGCAGAAACTGATAGAATTATTGAAATTTGACAATTTCACTATCATATTATACATCTTAAAACATCTCTTATTACCAAATAGGTAGAGCAGACAAAAAATTCATTAGTAGTGTAGCCAACTTGAATTATACAATTAAAACTTTGTCACTGCACCCAACAACTAAATAATACATATTTTTAATTGAGGTCAGTTCAGTCACTCAGTCATATCCGACTCTTTGTGACCCCATGGACTGCAGCACACCCGGCTTCCCTGTCTATCTCAAAATCCTGGAGCTTACTCAAACTCATGTGCATGGAGTCAGTGATGCCATCCAACCATCTCATCCTCTGTCATCCCTTTCTCCTCCCGCCTTCAATCTTTCCCAGCATCCAGGTCTTTTCTAGTGAGTCAGTTCTTCGCATCAGGTGGCCAAATTATTGAAATTTCGTCTTCAGCATCAGTCCTTCTAATGAATATTCAGGACTGATTTCCTTTAGGATTGATTGGATCTCCTTGCAGTCCAAGGAACTCTCAAGAATTTTCTCCAACACCACAGTTCAGAAGCATCAATTCTTCAGTGCACAGCTTTCTCTATGGTCCAACTCTTATATCCATACGTGACTACTGGAAAGGCCATAGCTTTGACTAGATGGACCTTTGTCAGCAAAGTAATAGCTCTACTTTTTAAAATGCTGTCTAGGCTGGTCATAGCTCTTCTTCCAAGGAGCAAATGTCTTTCAATTTCATGGCTGCAGCCACTATTGGCAGTGACTTTGGAGCTGAAGAAAATAAAGTCTGTCACTGTTTCCATTGTTTCCCCATCTGTTTGCCATGAAGTAATGGAACCGGAAGCATGATCTTTGTTTTTTGAATGTTGAGTTTTAAGCCAGGTTTTTCACTCTCCTCTTTCACTTTCATGAAAAGGCTCTTCAGTTCCTCTTCGCTTTCTGCCATAATGGTGGTGTCATCTGCATATATGAGGTTATTGATATTTTTCCCAGCAATCTTGACTCAGCTTGTGCTTCATCCAGCCCGATATTTCACATAATGTACTCTTCATAAAATTAAATAAGCAGTGGGACAATATACAGACTTGACATACTCCTTTCTCAATTTGGAAACAGTATGTTATTCCATGTCTCATTCTAACTGTTGCTTCTTGACCTGCATACAGGTTTCTCAGGAGGCAGGTAAGATGGTCTGATATTCCCATCTTTTGAAGAATTGTCCATAGTTTGTTGCAATCTACACCTGTCAAAGGCCTTGGCATGGTCAATAAAGCAGAAGTTTTTCTGGAACTCCCTTGCTTTTTCAATGATCCAACTGATGTTGGCAATTTGATCTCTGGTTCTTCTGCCTTTTCTACATCCAGCTTGAACAACTGGAAGTTTTCAGTTCATGTACTGTTGAAGCCTCGCTTGGAGAATTTTGAGCATTACTTTGCTAGCATGTGAGATGAGTACTATTGTGCAGTAGTTTGAGCATTCTTTGGCATTGCCTTTCTTTGGGATTGGTATGAAATCTGACTTTTTCCAGTCCCGTGGTCACTGCAGAATTTTCCAAATTTGCTGACATATCGAGTACATCTTTTAGGATTTGAAATAGCTCAGCTGGAATTCCATCACCTCCACTAGCCTTGTTTGTAGTGATGCTTCCTAAGGCCCACTGGACTTCACATTCCAGGATGTCTGGCTCTAGGTCAGTGATCACAGAATCATAATTATCTGGGACATGAAGATCTTTTTTGTACAGTTCTTCTGTGTATTCTGCATACACAGATCTTTTTTGTACAGTTCTTCTGTGTATCTGTATACACAGATATTCTTAATATCTTAATATTCTTAATATCTTCTGCTTCTGTTAGGTCCATAGCATTTCTGTCCTTTATTGTTCCCATCTTAGCATGTAATGTTCCCTTGGTATCTCTAATTTTCTTGAAGAGATCTCTAGTCTTTCCTATTCTATTGTTTTCCTCTATTTTTTGCATTGATCACTTTCTTATCTCTCTTGCTATTCTTTGGAACTCTACATTCAGATGAATATATCTTACCTTTTCTCCTTTGCCTTTTACTTCTATTTTCTCAGCTATTTGTAAGTCCTCCTCAAGACAAACATTTTTGCCTTTTTGCATTTCTTTTTCTTGGGGATGGTATTGGTCACCACTAACTTCCTCTGTCCATATTTCTTCAGACAGTCCGTCTATCAAATCTAATCCCTTGAATCTATTTGTCACTTCCATTGTATAATCATAAGGGATTTAGGTCATACCTGAATTGGTTTAGGTCATACCTGAATGGTCTAGTAGTTTTTCTGCTTTCTTCAATTTAAGTCTGAATTTTTTATTAACATAAAAGAGAGGGTAAAAACTCATAAGTTAAGCATCCATGTTAAGTTAGAAAAGAACAACACAGTAAATCCAAAAGCAGAAGAAAGGTAATTAAAGATAAATAAACCAAGGAAACAATAGAGAACCATAGTAATGCCAAAGATTTGGTCATCTTTTGCAAAGATTAATGAAACTGACTGATATCAGGAATGATTAATAGAGAGAAAAAGAGGTAAGGGGAGAGAAAACAGAAAAGCAAGCATTGTTATATTATAAAATTTGAAGAATGAAGACAAGATAAATGGAATCTTTTGTGCCTTTTAGCAGTTTTTTTTTTTTTCCTGAGTTGAAGTTACTTCAAATTTTAAAAAGTTTAAAAATTACACATTTTTAGAAAGGATTATATTTTATAATTTTAACTTACCTGAATTTTGCATTTCATCCTAGTGGTTCATGGAAATGTATCAATTAGAGTTTTATAGTCATAAAAAAAGAACCTGAAGACATTGATTAAAAATTAAATCACAATATGTTAAGATCTGGAGTCAGGTAAGATCACAGCATATTCAGTCTTGTTCAAGGATAACATTCAAAAAATTTCAGATATTAAACATTGCTCAGTGACATTTTCTCAAAGATTTCCTCATTTGTAAAATAAGATTCATATAATACTATATAAGAGGAAAGTAATTTGCTTTACATTTATTTTACATAAGCTGAGTTGTTTCTTAGAAGTATTATGAAAGAACTTTTCTGATGATGTCAGGAATACTTAGATTAGTATTTGAACATGTATTTCCAAATTCCTTTGTGTTTTGCCAATCGTTGACTGGTATCTATCTAATATCTCTCAGATAAAATATCTAGGAGCTCATTAAGAACTTGACTATGAATAGTAAAGGCTTCAATATGACTTTTGGCATTTACTTTTTCTTTTCATGAGGAAGCTTTCTAAATTTGTATGTAAATGTCATCCTTTAGGAGTATGTCAAAAGAACAAATCAAATAGTCTGAGGGTAGAATAATCATGACAAAAATAAAAAAGTTTAAATGTGATTATGAAGACAGCCACATATATTAACTTAAACCGTCTTACATATCTAGGTTACTATTGGTCTATGTTAAGAGGCTAATGCATTTGAGGATTAAAATATCTTTCTTTTCAACTGCCATGGACAAAAAATACAATAGCGTAGTTCTATGGTTGTATCATAACCTGAAGTGAACTGCAATTTTGCTGGACAATTTTAATTTGAATGTATATACATCCTAATATGGACCAGATGAATATTACCTTGTTACTCTTTATTATACTAAAATAGTTACTTGCTCACTTTTAAAATCACAGGTAATTTTTTTTTATTGAATTTATCATGGAGATATTGGAGGCAGTTGACTCAGATTAGTAATCTGAAGGTCACAAAGCCTTTATGTCCAATAAATATCCCATTTGCTTAAATATCTGCTACTGCTACTGCTGCTGCTAAGTCGCTTCAGTCGTGTCCAACTCTGTGCGACCCCAGAGACGGCAGCCCACCAGGCTCCCCCGTCCCTGGGATTCTCCAGGCAAGAACACTGGAGTGGGTTGCCATTTCCTTCTCCAGTGCATGAAAGTGAAAAGTGAAAGTGAAGTCGCTCAGTCGAGTCGAACTCTTAGCGACCCCATGGACTACAGCCTACCAGGCTCCTCCGTCCATGGGATTTTCCAGGCAAGAATACTGGAGTGGGGTGCCATTGCCTTCTCCAGCTTAAACACCTAACTGCCCATGTATTTACTCTTTTAATATAGATAAGTCATGGCCTCTGTCAAAATGCAGATATGTTCTGAGAAGTTAAGTACTTTTCAGCTGTTAGTCCCTGTGCCCTATTTAGAATGATGGGTCAACAAAATAATAACCCAGTAAGTTTGAATGATGGTTTACAGAAGGCATGTAGTTTGATAATTTGAAGAAGCCCTCACATGTCGAGTGCTGTCAAAAGAATATATGGCCTCTTATTTTAATTCTGCTTCCAATACCTACCTACTGAACATGCTATTCAAATTTGCAGAGATGTGACTTGCCAGCTGAACATAGTCTGCTATGCCAAATGAATACTGTTAATTAGTAAAATTTCTTTTTTAATTTTTGTTTTTCTTTTGCAATATTCCACCTGAACTGTGAGAATTTCAGTGTTAACATTATAAAACATCTCAAGTATCCGGCCAGATTTATTATTCTCTTTAGTGTTATTTCATATATATTTCCTTACATAAAATATTACTGATACATTAATTCAGGATGACTGTAATATGTCTTGCATAAATTGATTTCAATAATGCTTTCATTATGAAAATGTTTTTTTTTTTTCCCCCAAAAAAAAGACATTTAAATTTTAAGCCAAAATAATGACAAATGCTGGATACTCTAAACAGGATTTCATGATGTTGGTATAAAATTTGTTTGTATAATTGGATGAAGGTGTTCCATCATATCTCTTCTATTCTGCTAAATCCACAGATCCTGGATTCAGATTATATCAGACATTAATTGTTTAACACTTGGTGGATTATATTTCTTCTCTGTTTTTTAAGTTGTTTATCTCTAAAATGGATGTGCAAATTATACCAACTTCATAGGATAGCTATTGATATTAAAATAAGTTAATGTTTATAAGACACTTTGAAGAGTTTTAGTGCAGAGTAAACAACATACAAGTAATACCTTTATAGTATCACTATTGCTTACTGATCTTTTAAAAACTTCAAAGTTGTGAAGTTGTGTAATGCTGGCCTTTAAAATATTTTCTAACTAAAAGTAGAGTTCATAGTCTAAATAGCACTCAGATGCCAGATAACTTCCAATGTAGCTTGTCTTCAGCTTTCTCTTTTCTCTTCCAAGTAGCAGATAATTGGAGATATATAAATGTGTTTTAAGCCATTGAAAATGAGGAAAGTATGAAAAGATGCCAAGTAATTGAACAGAGTGGTCAAAGGTGTTTTTTCCTGTTAATTTTTTTTTTTTTTTTTTTAGAGTAAATGTGAGATCTAAGTAACAGCCACATCAATAGTGATTTATGGCAGAGGAATTTTAGCCTAACCAAAAAAAGCCAGAGTTTGTATTTCCAAGAAAATAGATAAAGACAGTGATGAAATTATATTCCAAGCAACATCTATTCCAGTCTGGAATAGTACAGACATGGAATTAATCAGCATTTTCTTGTTCACTCTCACTGGTAGTGAGATCCGATTAGTTTTGTATTCTTTCAGCATTGAGGAAATAGTGATATAGAAGAAGTGTCCTTTCTCTCTTGCAGCTTACATTTCAGAAGATAGAATAACACAGTAATCATACAAATAAAAATTTTAGATCAGATAGAAATGTTATATATTGTTGTTGTTGTTCAGTCACTAAATCATGTCTGACTCTTTGTGATCCCATGGTCTATAGCCCACCAGGCTCCTCTCTCCATGGGATTTCCCAGGCAAGAAAACTGGAGTGTATTGCCATTTCCTCCTCCAGGAGATCTTCCCAACCAAACCTGTGTCTCCTGCATCTGCAGCATCAGTAGGTGGATTGTTCACCACTAGCCACTGGGGAATCCCCTAAATTATATACAGGAATTTTTTAATTAGGGTAATTTGACAGTTAATGGGGCTTCCCTTGTGGCTCAGCTGGTAGAGAATCCACCTGCAACATGGGAGACCTGAGTTCGATCCCTGGATTGGGAAGATCTCCTGGAGAAGGGAAAGGCTATCCATTCCAGTGTTCTGGCCTGGAGAATTCCATGGACTGTATAGTCCATGGGGTCAAAGAGTTGACATGACTGAGTGACCTTCTGGAAAACTCCTTCACACTGTATTATAAAATTGGATTATAAGATTATAAACCTCCTCCTAAGAGAGATCATTTAAGCTGATGTCTAAAATATAATGAGTCAGATATAAGATATAAAAGGTTTTTTCTCTTTGAAATAAATTAGGGAGAAATTCAAAGACTTATAAGGAGGTTTAGTTAGTTTAAAAATCATTTGCTTTCAACTGTATTCAGTGTGTATAATCTACACAAATGAAATAGATTTTTTCCTTCCTCAAAGAGGACATGCACACAGGCACTAACCATACTAGTTAAGATTGTCTACTGATGGCTCAAAATTTTCCCACACCTTCTTTTCCAGTTTTGAGGTTGTGGATGAGTATTCTAAAATTATATTTAATTATAGAATATGAATGCATATGTTCCATTATTCTAAATGTTCAAACAGAAAATAGTAAAATCAACTCTTGAAGACAGTTTCTACAAGTTAGAATATTTTATTAATTTGTTATCCATTTAGTCTGCACTAGTTCTAAAGATATTTACAAGAGCTATCAAATGTTCAGGGTATAGTTAGATCTAATCTAAATGACAATGAAAGTGAGTAAATCATATACTCTAAAAGGGCAGAAACATAAAATAATATGGTGTTAAAATGTGATTTAACTGTTATTATTGAATAAAAAAATAGTTTCACTGGCATAATTCAATCTTTTTCAGGATGATATAGACATATTCTATGTTAAAAGCCAATGCTGTCCTGAATACTTGACTGAATTAAATTCAGAGATGAATGAGAAATGGTAGAGACTTTGACTAAAGAATAAAACATAAGTTCTTTAACATGGAGAATGATGTGTGATAATGAGGCTAATGCATATGAGGGAAATTTTCAAATGTTGCATGGATAAACTTGTTCTTGATATTTCCTGGGGCTAAATTTTCTTGGTAATATACATTCAGATGCGATTCAAAACAAATATTTAATGACTAGCAATTATACAAAGCTATTATATGTATGATATTTTGCACTCATTATTTCAGAAAATATTTTGTTTACTTGGAAACTTGGCACAGTGGTTTGCCCTATATATGCTATTACTGCATATGTTAGCAGTGATGATTATTTGAGTCAACACATGATTTTTCTGATTGTAGGTCTCAAATGCAAGATGATATATCCCTTGTATGGATATCTTTTTCTTCATTGTCAATAAATGATCTGATTTAAGAATAGCATTAGTAAAACAAACTCTGCAGATGTTTGTACTTTTTCTACCTAAATAGTTAATTAAGGCTCTTTAACACGATGTTTATGTCATATTTTGGCTGAAGTCCCAGAAAATGCATTGATAATACACATTTCATTTGAGGTTACATAGCTGAACAATGTTAAAATTAGTACTTAACAAAAAGTAGATGATTGTTTGGGCTATAGAGACGTTGTGTGTGAATCTGTGTTTGTATGTGTTTGAGGGAAAGAAAGAATGTGTGTGTATAAGTGTCTATAAAGTGTATGTGTGTGGTGGGATTCAGTATAAATTAGTGATTCAGTATAAATTAGCCAAAATATCACTGGCTAATCACATTTCAAAGTCTGAACCTAAAACATCTGCATAAGCTAGTGAATCTCTTTGAGTTTCCTCATCTGTAAAATGGGGATAAAATAGGACATACTTATGGAATTACTGTAAGTGCTAAATGAGGTAATATAAATGTCATCAAGATTATAGGGAGAAATATCAGTAACCTCAGGTACTCATACGACACTGCTCTTAGGGCAGAAAGTGAAGAGAAACTAAAGAACCTCTTTGTGAAAGTAAAAGAGGAGAGTGAAAAAGTTGGCTTAAAACTCAACATTCAAAAACAAATATCATGGCATCTGGTCCCATTACTTCATGGCAAACAGATGAGAAAACAATGAAAACAAAGACAGACTTCATCTTCTTGAGCTCCAAAGTCACTGCGTATGGTGAATGCAGCCATGAAATTAAAAGACGCTTGCTCCTTGGGAGAAAAGCTATGACCAACCTAGACAGCATATTAAAAAGTAGAGACATTACTTTACCGACAAAGGTCCATATAATCAAGCTATGGGTTTTTCCAGTAGTCATGTATGAATGTGAGAGTTGGACTATAAAGAAAACTGAGCACCGAAGAATTGATGCTTTTGAACTGTGGTGTTGGACAAGAATCTTGAGAGTCCCTTTGTATGCAAGGAGATCCAACCAGTCCATCCTAAAGGAAATCAGTCCTGAATATTCATTGAAAGACTGATACTGAAGCTGAAACTCCAATACTTTGGCCACCTGATGTGAAGAACTGACTCATTGGAAAAGTCCCTGATGCTGGAAAGATTGAAGTCAGGAGAAGAAGGGGCCAACAGAGGATGAGATGGTTGGATGGCATCACCAACTCTATGGAAATGATTTTGAGTAAACTCTGGGAGTTGGTGATGGACAGGAAAGCCTGGTGTGCTGCAGTCCATAGGGTTGCAAAGAGTTAGACACAACTGAGCGAATGAACTGACATTTAAGTAAGGAAGTTAAAAACCTGTAAGGAGGTTAAAAACATAGAAAGCTATATGATACTAATGAAAGAAATTGAAGATTAAACAAACAAATGGAAAAATATATTACATTCATGGATTGGAAGAATTAATATTGTTAAAATGACCATACTGCCCAAGACAATCTACACATTCAGTGCAATTCCTCCCAAAATACCACTGGCATTTTTCAGAGACCTGGAACAAGAAATTCTAAAATTTTTATGGAAGCACAAAGAATCCTGAGTAGTCAAAAGAATCTTGAGAAAGAAGATACCTGGAGGTGTCACACTCCCTAATTTCAAACTATACTTCAAACCTACAGTGATCAAATGGAACTGACATAAACACAGACACATAAGGCAGTGTAAAAAGATAGAGTCCAGAAATAAACCCATACTTATACGGGCAATTAAACTACAACATAGCTTTATATACATGTGTGGATATATTATGAAAATAATGAAGCAAATTTTAGCCTAAAAAAGATATTCCTGGTATAGGCTTATATAATATAATCAGTCATATTAACAAATTAAAGGAAATCATAGTTTAATAAAACTTTTTTATACATTTATTTTTAAAAACATCAATATATGAATGCTACTCTAATAAAAACTGCAAATATTATTCTTTGCTTCTATGATATCTAAAATCATTATTTTGAAAAATAAGGCAAATTTTATCAATTTTAATTAAGTTTAGATTTAAATATGAATTGTAATTTAGCTTTTAAAGTTAGACACTTAACCATGTCTCAATTTGATCAATATATTTAAAATCTTAAAATATATAGGCCCTATGAAAGCTTTAACTCTGATCACTCACTTGTTTTATTTAATCTATAATAGACTTTTGTCTAGGAATGCTTGTTTTATATTTTACTTCTGTCTTGCTTTTTAAATATCCTTTACTGTCAGTTTCCTTGGATATAGTTTTTTGGCTCTTTCTGTACCTCAGAACTTTATCAAATGATTTTTCTTCTTTACAAATTTGGAACCTCTTGTAGCTGGGATCTCTTGGTAGTAAACTTCCTTAACTTTTGTTGATCTAAAGATGTAGTTTCCTTATTGTCATTTCTGAAATTGCTTCACTGGGAATGTAGTTTTGTACTGAAGATTGTATTTGAGGTGGCAGTCCTGTGTATGATAGCTTTCTGTTTTACTTTAGAATATCTGTATTAGCCAACTTCTCATTTTGTGGATTGTCTTTCTGATAGAATTTAATGTTTTCTCTCTACATTTAGTGTTTTTGGTTTTATTTCAAACTAGGTTTTTATTATCTCATTTGGGATTTAGCAGACTTTCAGCAATTCTAAGCATATTTCAGATATTATTCTAAATACTGCTTCGTTCCCATCCTTTTTATTTTCCCTTCTGAAAACCTTATTAGACACATGGTAGATGTCTCAAACTTTATCTCAGATCATTTTCCTTCTCTTATTCGGTTTCATCTCTCTTTGTGCCTTTATCTGGATAATTTCAGATTTGTTAAGAAATTCACAGGTATTCTAAGTTGCTTGTCCTGTGCTACTTCCTAGTTCATTGGATTTCTAATTTAAATATTACATATTTAATTTTTACAATTTCCTTTGGGTTCTTTCTCAAATTAGATTGCTTATTTTTGATGCTTATTCTTTTGGTGCAATACAAACATTCTGAATCTTTTATTTTTCTTACCATATGTAAAAGTCTTTTAAAAGATATATCTGATCATTTCAATATATATGCAGTTTCCTACATAAAAATCTGATATTTGTTTTGCTAATATTGTGTCAGCTGTGTTTCTTTACATGTTTACTAATTTTTGACAGTTTCTGAGAGTCCCTTTTACTGCAAGGAGATCCAACTAGTCCATCCTAAAGGAGATCATTCCTGAGTGTTCATTGGAAGGACTGATGTTGAAGCTGAAATTCCAATACTTTGGCCACCTGATGCAAAAAGCTGACTCATTTGAAAAGACACTGATGCTGGGAAAGATTGAAGGCAGGAGAAGGGGACGACAGAGGATGAGATGGTTGGATGGCATCACCAACTCAATGGAGATGAGTTTAAGTAGACTCCGGGAGTTGGTGATGGACAGGGAGGCCTGGTGTGCTGTGGTCCATGGGATCGTGAAGAGTCGCATATGACTGAGCAACTGAACTGAACTGAGCTCATGATCTGAACTTATCTGGTCTCAAACTTAATATGTGTAGATTGTTTTAGGATTCAAGGTCCATTTCTCCAAATGTGATTTGCATTTCTGCCAACTACCTAAGGACACTGCCAACATAGATCAGTTGAAATTGTTCCATCCTCTCTGTATTGGCTTTTATTACTCTCTTTTGACCTGTGTTGTTTCTGTTGCTTTAAATACATATGAAGAGAATTTTAGCTCCTAAGAGAATGCTAGTGAATTTGTGGTTACATTTTTTTCCCCTTTTGCTGTGCTCTATTTGGGCTAAGGAGAAGGCAGTGGCACCCCACTCTAGCACTCTTGCCTGGAAAATCCCATGGACGGAGGAGCCTGGTAGGCTGCAGTCCCTGGGGTTGCGAAGAGTCGGACACGACTGAACGACTTCACTTTCACTTTTCACTTTCATGCATTGGAGAAGGAAATGGCAACCCACTCCAGTGTTCTTGCCTGGAGAATCCCAGGGATGGGGGAGCCTGGCGGGCTGCCATCTACGGGGTCGCACAGAGTTGGACACGACTGAAGCGACTTAGCAGCAGCAGCAGCAGCATTCGGGCTAAATCTGAAACAAGTGAGTATATCCATTATCTGTAAATTGACTTTGATTTTACTCCGTGACATAGTTATCTCTGCAGATCTGTGCTTCATCATGAATTCTTTAGCTGGGTAAACTTTTTTGGGTGTGTCAGAGTCTATTTCCTGGCTTATGGTAAAGTTTTAGTCCTATTAAGTCCAAATCCTAGGTTCTCTGGAATGAATGCTAGCTCCCCTGCTGTCTTGGAGTTCCTATTTTCTCATGGTTTCAGTACTCTAGTATTTCTCTTAGTTGCCCACCAACTCAATCATGCGCTGTAAAAAATATTTTTGATATTTTTGTCTCGGCCTGTAGCTATTTTGAGAACATCTTTCAACTATATCTCGTACATAACATTTATGGAAAAAGCTTCTGAATTTTGTCTTTTAAAATTTTTATTTATTTTTTTACAGTAGGTCCTTGTTTATCTATAAATATAGCAGTGTGTGCCTGTCAATTCCAAATTCCTTATATTGGCTTTTCTGCAAGTTTCAAGGAGAAGCTGGAGAAGGAGGACTATCATTCACTGTGCAGGGAGACCATCAGTTTTCTTACTAGACATTTTTCTTCTCCAAAGTCCCTTTGTCTTACTTTAGTTCTCTCACCATCACAGATTCTTAGCTGAGTATATGGGTAGAATTAATTGGCGTTGGCCAAAGAGGAGGCCAGGAGCTGATAATATGAATGAGTCAAGGGTAGAGCCCATGAGCTCTTCCATATGCAAATCTACCCTTACTACATGCTTTTAAATACAAAATGCTCTTTTTAAGCTAATGGTCTCTGCTGCATAAGAAGTGATGTAAGTGGATATAAGTGGATAATGTTGTAGTTATTGTATTTTGCCATTATTTTCTGTGACTAGTAAATTAGAATCAAATAGAAACTAAAAGTTTTACAGATTCTCAGCTGAGTGAGTGGGTAGAATTAACTGACACTGGCTGAAGATGAGGCCTGGCCTGGGGGTGATAATTTTAAAAAATATTTTAATATATTTTAAATGAGTTTTACATATTTTAAATGAATTTCTTGCAGATATGTATCTTTTGTAAAAATGAACTTAGGTTTCTTATTTAGTCAGAGACAAAGCGAGCCTTTAATACTAAACTTAAAAGGCTGAGTATCTAAGGATTTTATCTGTGAGCATTAAGATAATGTTTCAAGTTATGTCAGGGACTTGGCTTCTTCAAAATGATTTCACTGCTTTGATATGGAGCAGAGAGGATTTGACTACAGAAGATCTGAAAATATAATTTACAACACATGGGACATATTTTATTAAATACATGGGGCATCTTAAAAATATATCTTCAGAGTTTGTATTTTTTTTTTCTCATGATTCTGCTGCTGCTGCTGCCGCTAAGTCGCTTCAGTCGTGTCCGACTCTGTGTGACCCCATAGACGGCAGCCCACCAGGCTCCCCTGTCCCTGGGATTCTCCAGGCAAGAACACTGGAGTGAGTTGCCATTTCCTTCTCCAATGCATGAAAGTGAAAACTGAAAGTGAAGTCGCTCAGTCATGTCTGACTCTTAGCGACCCCATGGACTGCAGCCCACCAGGCTCCTCCATCCATGGGATTTTCCAGGCAAGAGTACTAGAGCATGGATATTGAAACTTTGTGTTTAGCACAAAAAATAAGGTTTAAATACACACTACACCTAGAGTACTATTTTTAATGAGAAGTGTAGTAATGGAACTCCTCAATGACTAAATGTACTTTACAGATGATCACATCATCTGTTAACAGAAAAAAAAAAAAAAAGATATATATCTTGAAATTTAATTCTACCTTTGTAAGGAAAATGCTGGCTCACACTTCTCCAAAGGCACTTTCCAGGTGTCCAGGGTCTGTTACTAACAGAATAAATTTGTCACTCCAGTCACTGTAAACCAGCCCTCAAGGGCTTTTAAAAACATGGACTAGAGAGTTCCTTTGGCATTAGGTAAATAACAGGTGGTGATGTCTATCAGATTAAAGAGCAGCCTCTCAACCACTCACTCTTCCTATTATTGAGAATGGCAGGGAGTTTATAATTCTGTTGCTGTGGAGTGAGATGCCTTTTTCAAGATGACAAGGCCTGGCTTGCTACGGTTGCTAAATGACACAGCAAGTGAGGCAAGCCTCCTCACACTCCCTGAGGATCCTTGAGCATTCTGCTGTCTTCCCCTGCCTTGTACTAATCTTTCCTATGTGCTCTCCAGACAGGCCTGGATGGAAGGACAGGCTCCTCAGTGCTCAGAATTGCTTTCTGGAACATCTGGCAGGAATCAGTACTATTTTCTCACCCCTGGAGTCAATCAGGAGCAGATATGCCCCAGTATAGAGAAGCCATGAGGATTTTATTCATCTTCACAGCTGTCAGAGAAGCACATCAAATATAGTAACACTATACATAGATATTTTTTTTTTCTTAGTAAAGAGTATTCCTAAAAATTGATTGTAATCATTATCAGTCGTGTCCAACTCTGTGTGACCCTATGGACTGTAGCCTCCCAAGCTTCTCTGTTCATGAGATTCTCCAGGCAAGAATACTGGAGTGGGTTGCCATGTCCTCCTCCAGGGAATCTTCCCAACCCAGGGATTGAACCCGCATCTCTTATGTCTCCTGCATTGGCAGGCAGGTTCTTTTCCACTAGTGCCAACAAGGAAGCCCAATCCAATATAATCTTTTGCAAAAAATATTTTCTGACTCATAGTTTTAGACAAAGAAAATCAAATTAGATTTATAGGTAATTTAATTTGATATTGGATAGAAGCAAGGTCCAATGCTGTAAAGAGCAATACTGCATAGGAACCTGGAATGTCAGGTCCATGAATCAAGGCAAATTGGAAGTGATCAAACAAGAGATGGCAAGAGTGAATGTCAACATTCTAGGAATCAGCAAACTCAAATGGACTGGAATGGGTGAATTTAACTCAGATGATCATTATATTTACTACTGCAGACAGGAATCCCTCAGAAGAAATGAAGTAGCCATTATGATCAACAAAAGAGTCCGTAATGCAGTACTTGTATGCAATCTCAAAAATGACAGAATGATCTCTGTTTGTTTCCAAGGCAAACTATTCAATATCACAGTAATCCAAGTGTATGCCCCAACCAATAACGCTGAAGAAGCTGAAGATGAATGGTTCTATGAATACCTACAAGACCTTTTAGAACTAACACCCAAAAAAGATGTCCTTTTCATTATAAGGGACTGGAATGCAAAAGTAGGAAGTCAAGTAACACCTGGAGTAACAGGCAAATTTGGCCTTGGAATACGGAATGAAGCAGGGCAAAGACTAATAGAGTTTTGCCAAGAAAATGCACTGGTCATAGCAAACACCCTCTTCCAAAAACACAAGAGAAGACTCTACACATCACCAGATGGTCAACACTGAAATCAGATTGATAATGTTCTTTGCAGCCAAAGATGGAGAAGCTCTATAAAGTCAACAAAAACAAGACTGGGAGCTGACTATGGCTCAGATCATGAACTCCTTATTACCAAATTCAGACTTAAATTGAAGAAAGTAGAGAAAACCACTAGACCATTCAGGTATCACCTAAATGAAATCCCTTATGATTATATAGTGGAAGTGAGAAATAGATTTAAGGGCCTAGATCTGATAGATAGAGTGCCTGATGAACTATGGACTGAGGTTCATGACATTGGACAGGAGACAGGGATCAAGACCATCCCCATGGAAAAGAAATACAAAAAAGCAAAATGGCTGTCTGAGGAGGCCTTACAAGTAGCTGTGAAAAGAAGAGAAGTGAAATGCAAAGGAGAAAAGGAAAGATATAAGCATCTAAATGTAGAGTTCCAAAGAATAGCAAGAAGAGATAAGAAAGCCTTCTTCAGCAATCAATGCAAAGAAATAGAGGAAAACAACAGAATGGGAAAGACTAGAGATCTCTTCAAGAAAATTAGAGATACCAAGGGAATATTTCATGCAAAGATGGGCTCGATAAAGGACAGAAATGGTATGGGACTAACAGAAGCAGAAGATATTAAGAAGAGGTGGCAAGAATACACAGAACTGTACAAAAAAGATCTTAATGACCCAGATAATCACAATGATGTGATCACTGACCTAGAGCCAGACATCCTAGAATATGAAGTCAAGTGGGCCTTAGAAAGCAGCACTATGAACAAAGCTAGTGGAGGTGATGGAATTCCCATTGAGCTCTTTCAAATCCTGAAAGATGATGCTGTGAAAGTGCTGCACTCAATATGCCAGCAAATTTGGAAAACTCAGCAGTGACCAAAGGACTGGGAAAGGTCAGTTTTCATTCCAATCCCAAAGAAAGGCAATGCCAAAGAATGCTCAAACTACTGCACAATTGCACTCATCTCACATGCTAGTAAAGTAATGCTCAAAATTCTCCAAGCCAGGCTTCAGCAATATGTGAACCGTGAACTTCCTGATGTTCCAGCTGGTTTTAGCAGAGGAACCAGAGATCAAATTGCCAACATCCGCTGGATCATGGAAAAAGCAAGAGAGTTCCAGAAAAACATCTATTTCTGCTTTATTGACTATGTCAAAGCCTTTGACTGTGTGGATCACAATAAACTGTGGAAAATTCTTCAAGAGATGGGAATACCAGACCACCTGACCTGCCTCTTGAGAAATCTGTATGCAAGTCAGGAAGCAACAATTAGAACTGGACATGGAACAACAGACTGGTTCCAAATAGGAAAAGGAGTACGTCAAGGCTGTATATTGTCATCCTGTTTATTTAACTATATGCAGAGTGAACTCTGAGAGTTGGTGATGGACAAGGAGGCCTGGCATGCTGCAATTCATGGAGTTGCAAAAAGTCGGACATGACTGAGTGACTGAACTGAACTGTAGGGAACTGAGTACATCATGAGAAACTCTGGACTGGAAGAAGCACAAGCTAGAATCAAGATTGCCGGGAGAAATATCAATAACCTCAGATATGCAGATTACACCACCCTTACGGCAGAAAGTGAAGAGGAACTAAAAAGCCTCTTGATGAAAGTGAAAGTGGAGAGTGAAAAGATTGGCTTAAAGCTCAATATTCAGAAAACGAAGATCATGGCATCCGGTCCCATCACTTCATGGGATATAGATGGGGAAACAGTGAAAACAGTGTCAGACTTTATTTTTGGGGGCTCCAAAATCACTGCAGATGGTGACTGCAGCCATGAAATTAAAAGACGCTTACTCCTTGGAAGGAAAGTTATGACCAACTTAGATAGTGTATTCAAAAGCAGAGACATTACTTTGTCAACAAAGGTCTGTCTAGTCAAGGCTATGGTTTTTCCTGTGGTCATGTATGGATATGAGAGTTGGACTGTGAAGAAGGCTGAGAGCCGAAGAATTGATGCTTTGGAACTGTGGTGTTGGAGCAGACTCTTGAGAGTCCCTTGGAGTGCAAGGAGATCCAACCAGTCCATTCTGAAGGAGATCAGCCCTGGGATTTCTTTGGAAGGAATGATGCTAAAGCTGAAACTCTAGTGCTTTGGCCACCTCATGCGAAGAATTGACTCATTGGAAAAGACTCTGATGCTGGGAGGGACTGGGGGCAGGAGAAGAAGGGGACGACAGAGGATGAGATGACTGGATGGCATCACTGACTCGATGGACGTGAGTCTCAGTGAACTCCAGGAGTTGGTGATGGACAGGGAGGCCTGGCGTGCTGAGATTCATGGGCTCGCAAAGAGTCGGACACGACTGAGTGACTGAACTGGACTGAAGTGAGAATTGTATTATGAATAAACCTAGACGATATAGACAATTGTTTTTATTTAAATCAGAATTTGTGAGACACTAATATTATAATCTTTAATTTGAGCTATTTATGTATTATAGTACAATAAACTCATAAATTCAGATCGGTTGAATGAAAAGATAAGCTAATATATGTATTTTGATAATTATGTAAAGAAATACTAAGTTAAATATATCATCATGTATATGCTAGTCGCTTCCACCCCTTTGCAACCTCAGGTCCTGTAGCCTGCCAGGGTCTTCTGTCCATGGAATTTTCTAGGCAAGAATACTAGAGTGGGTTGCCATTTCCTTCTCCAGGGGATCTTCCTGACCCAGAAGTCAAACCCCCACCTTTTATATCTCCTGTCTTGGCAGGCAGATTCTTCACTGCTGTGCCATCTGGGAAGCCCCTATACTATCATAGACCAATTTGATATCATTTTATAAAATGTAAAACTTAATCTGGGCTATAATTAAGATGCCAACTGTTTACTTGAATACCAGCACAAAAAATTGGTTAAAATTATTTGAAGAAATTTTATTCCACAATAAAGATGAACAAGGTGTTAAATCCCTGACAGAAAATTCGTACCCATCACTAAGGCTGTCAGGAATAATATAGTCTTACCACATTCTTTTGCTCCACTGTTCTTTGGGTTTTCCTAAAATATATGTCAGATGGCACTGCCTCGGTCTTTCATGCACTTGTCATGCATGTTTCCATCACCATATTGTGATTCTGTTTTCTCTCTCTATAGCAATGTAAGGACAAGAGATGAGACTCAATTTTACGTGCTGCCTTGACATCTGGTGAATCCAGGAGGGGGTCTCAGATGGCCTAACTACACGTTCATCTCTCCATTATGCTCCTACCTGTAAAGACCTATAGTCAGACAACCTCCTTATCAAAGAGATTGGGCACAATTTTCACTTATTCCAAAGCAGTGGGGTCAAGTTTTCTGCCAACCCTCAGAACTATCCAAATAAATCAACCGTACCTTGCCACAGGAGCCAGGGGTCCCCTCACCCTCTTGATGCCACAAAGCCTGCCTTCCACAGCTCCCGGTAGTTCACTCTGTTCCCAAGTGTAACCCTTGTGTGGCTCCAGGATATGGACATGGTTTGGACACACATGGACATACAAACACATGGTTTGTATCCTTTCCCCCAAGTTCTAAGTATATGTGATTACTAACCCATTGCTGATGATCTTCCCTGGTGGCTTAAACTGTAAAGAATCTACCTGCAAAGCAGGAACCACAGGAAACAGAGGTTCTGTCTCTGGGTGGGGAAGATCCCTTGGAGGAGGAAATAGCAACCCACTTCAGTGTTCTTCCTTGGAGAAATCCCATCAACAGAGGAGCTTGAGGGGCTATAGTCCATGGGGTCACAAAGAATTGGGCACAACTGAAGTGACTTAGCCCAACCTGCTGTTTCTTCTGTGCACTGTTGGATACTGTGTATTTGGTTATCCCCGTCACCCTAGGGGGTGTATCCCTTCTTCACTAAATGCACGGATAGGAAGTTATTCAACATCCATGCATTCTTCTCCACACATCCTTTATGCTCAGTTCTAGTTCTTCCTTTTAAAAAGTCTTCCTCATACAGTGTAAGACACTTTAATCATTTGCTCATATCCCAATTTAACTTCCATGCCCCTAATTTCAGCCCTTCTAATATAGTGCTTCATCCTACTGTAGAAACAATATGACCTCGTGTCTCCTTCCTGCATGAGCTTGTGATATCTTTAGACTAGCCACTGTGTCTGTTGCTCCTGTTCTGTACAGCCCATAAACTGAATATTTAGTCAGCAATTGCAGAACCAAACCAATGTGGGGATAATAAAGCCAGATGGTTTATTTCTACCCTAGACCTCCCCTTCACTTCTAATCTAGCGCATCTTTTTTGAGTCTTGCTTTTGAATCATGAGTGAAAATGAGTATGTATTCCCCATGACTACGAGAATAAAACAAATTATTGAAAGTATATGTTCCATTGATAGTGAGTTCATTGTATTATTTTTGAATAGTGGGGACAGAATAGTTTAATATTATGTGTTAATATTAATTTCATTACTGTTTTCTGCTTTTTCTCTAGATGCAATTTTTTTTTTTTCCTCTTGCTGGTTCCAGATCTCAATCTTATTTACATGTAAACACTAAGCTGAGTTTTTGAATCACAGCTATTCCTTTTCTGTATTCTCCTTCTTGGTAAACAGATCATGTATTAAGTCTGAGCTTACTTTATAGTTTATACTACTGTATACTATAGTTTTTATACTATAAACTATAGTTTATATAGTTTTTCCTACTTTATAATGATAAACCAAAGCCTCTTACTGAAGCAGTAGTTCCATATTTATTTTGTGTGTAAATTTATGTAAGGGTGTAACACCATCACTTCAAACTTTTTATTTCAAAACTCAACTCATTTTCTTTTCAGCAGCTTGTTTCTCACCTTATTTTTTAAAACAATATAAACACTCCACTAGTTATTTAGCCTAAAACCTTGGAGTCATTTTAAAACTATTTTCTTTTCTGTTTTTGTATAATCACATAACTAGTAAAATTTCTTGGCTCAACATACAAAGATTGGACTTACTGGAAAACAAAAATTCTATATGAAAGAGGAGGTTTTTAATGGCTTAACAAATAGTAGTTTTTGGAAAGTAGAACATGTATTTTATATATTTACACGCAGCATTCTCATTTACCCACATTTGATTGCTATTATGAGCAAAAGGGACAAGTTATCAATTTTTTGTTAGTTTTTCTTCTCAAGTAAGCTTGCTCAACTTGATGAGTGAGTCAATTCCTAGGCAGATTGATAAGAAGTCCAGGGTTCCCAAAGAGGAGAAAGGGGTCTGGGGCTCTCAAAGTGGAGATAAGGGTCTGGAATTCTGGAGGAGGAAAGGACAAACTTTTTTTTTTTCCTCCACATTCCTTAGTCTTAGTCACATAAAACGTTTTTATCTTTAAGCCTGGAACAGATGATTACACAACTAACAACTTGGATTGGACTCTGTTCAGTCAGGTCAGTTCAGTTCAGTCACTCAGTCATGTCCGACTCTTTGCTACCCCATAAATCGCAGCATGCCAGGCCTCCCTGACCATCACCAACTCCTGGAGTTTGCCCAAACCCATGTCCATCGAGTCGGTGACGCCATCCGCCATCTCATCCTCTGTCGTCACCTTCCCCTCCTGCCGCCAATACCTTCCAGCATCAGGGTCTTTTCCAATGAGTCAACTCTTTGCATGAGGTGGCCAAAGTATTGGAGTTTCAGCTTCAGCATCAGTACTTCTAATGAACACCCAGGACTGATCTCCTTTAGAATGGACTGGTTGGATCTCCTTGCAATCCAAGGGACTCTCAAGAGTCTTCTCCAACACCACAGTTCAAAAGCATCAATTCTTTAGCACTCAGCTTTCTTGATAGTCCAACTCTCACATCCATACCATGACCACTGGAAAAACTATAGCCTTAGACAGACCTTTGTTGACAAAGTAATGTCTCTGCTTTTGAATAGGCTATCTAAGTTGGTCATAACTTTCCTTCCAAGGAGTAAGTGTCTTTAATTTCATGGCTGCAATCACCATCTGGAGTGATTTTGGAGCCCAAAAAAATAAAGTCTGACACTGTTTCCAGTGTTTTCCGATCTATTTCGCATGAAGTGATGGGACCAGATTCCATGAACTTTGTTTTCTGAATGTTGAGCTTTAAGCCAAACTTTTCACTCTCCTCTTTCACTTTTATCAAGAGGCTCTTTAGTTCCTCTTCACTTTCTGCCATAAGGGTGGTGTCATCTGCATATCTGAGGTTATTAATATTTCTCCCAGAAATCTTGATTCCAGCTTGTGCTTCTTCCAGCCCCACGTTTCTCATGATGTACTCTGCATAGAAGTTAAATAAGCAGGGTGACAGTATACAGCCTTGATATACTCCTTTTCCTATTTGGAACCAGTCTGTTGTTCCATGTCCAGTTCTAACTGTTGCTTCCTGACCTGCATACAAATTTCTCAAGAGGCAGATCGGGTGGTCTGGTATTCCCATCTCTTGAAGAATTTTTCACAGTTTATTGTGATCCACACAGTCAAAGGCTTTGGTCAATAAAGCAGAAATAGATGTTTTTTTTCTGGAACTCTCTTGCTTTTTCCATGATCCAGTGGATGTTGGCAATTTGGTCTCTGGCTCCTCTGCCTTTTCTAAAACCAGCTTGAACATCTGGAAGTTCATGGTTCACATATTGCTGAAGCCTGGCTTGAAGAATTTTGAGCATTTCTTTACTAGTGTGTGAGATGAGTGCAATTGTGCGGTAGTTTGAGCATTCTTTGGCATTGCCTTTCTTTGGGATTGGAATAAAACTGACCTTTCCCAGTCCTGTGGCCACTGCTGAGTTTTCCAAATGTGCTGGAATATTCAGTGTAGCACTTTCACAGCATCATCTTTCAGGATTTGAAGTAGCTCAACAGGAATGCCATCCCCTCACTAGCTTTGTTCGTAGTGATGCTTTCTAAGGCCCACTTGACTTCACATTGCAGGATGTCTGGCTCTAGGTCAGTGATCACATCATTGTGATTATCTGGGTCATGAAGATCTTTTTTTTGTACAGTTCTTCTGTGTATTCTTTCCACCTCTTCTTAATATCTTCTGCTTCTGTTAGGTCCATACCATTTCTGTCCTTTATCAAGCCCATCTTTGCATGAAATGTTCCCTTGGTATCTCTAATTTTCTTGAAGAGATCTCTAGCCTTTCCCATTCTGTTGTTTCCCTCTATTTCTTTGCATTAGGCCATTCAGGTATGACCTAAATCAAATCCCTTATGATTATATAGTGGGAGTGAGAAATAGATTTAAGGGACTAAATCTTGAACTCTGTACTAAGGATTAGATAGTAGCAATGTATCCTGCTTGAGGACAATTTCTCCTTCCTGAGGGCCTTCTGGCCAATCCTGTTATCTTGAAATGTGGACTGTGGGAGTGGGTCTAGTAAGATCTTTGCTATCTCTAGACATTCTTTTGATTTATTGTAATAACTAATTGGAGAGTATATAACTCCATTGCTAACACTAGCAAGGGGGGTACTCTTTCTTCCCCCTGATGATGTCTATATCAGAAGCTTTCTCTATCCCTTTTATACTTTAAAAAAACTCTATTGCACAAAAACTCTGAGCAATCAAGCCTCGTCTCTGGCCCTGAATTGAATTCTTCTCCTCTGAAGGCAAAGAATTCTGGCATCTTTCATGGTTCAGCAACAACCTTCATTGATACTGTTTACAAAGCAATTTATATCAAATATGCAAATAATTTTTGTAAGCTTAATCTCCCTAAAATTAATTATGACCTAAAGAAAAGTAGCAGTGTATGTAAGCAATGTTTATTAATACCACAAGGGGGAAAAAAAAATAAGCATGACTTTGGTTTATTTTCTTTCTTTAATTAATTATTTTATTTTAATTAGAGGCTAATTACTTCACAATATTTTGAAATGATTGTGAAAAATCCTTCATACAATCATTTTTGGTATCCTTTTTCTCTTTTTTGTTCATGACCAGGGAACTGTCAACTTTAAAGCATGCATAGAATATGGAAATTTTTTTAATGTAACAATGTTATATCTGTGAAATGCAATATAAAGTGTTGAATTGTTTCTCCAACTTGTCCTCTCAGAAGCAAACACAAAAGTATAAACACAAATATACCAATTGTATAGACTTTTGTCTATAGCAAATCTCATAAGTAACCTAGGATGTATCTCAAAATAAAACTAATGGTTTTTAATATGATTTGATTTGAAAATATTTGCAGCAATGTTTCCATGTCAGCTGTAACTTGTGTTCTCTATTTTAATACTGATAAGTGTCTGTAGCATGTAAACTATATAATAGACTATGCCTTGTTCTGAGGTTAGGCGCATACCTGAATGCAAATTAACGTAATAAATTCTGAAGTAACATGTAAATTACAGCTTCCCACAAGTAGAAATCATCAAGGATATCTAATTCCTATGATTATATGATGATAATTAGTTAAGTACAGAGAGGTGTTATTTGTTGTGCAGCATCAGCATTATTTTTTTACTTTATAATTGAATCATGGACTTTGGTAACATGTTTTCAAGGAAAATAAGATAGACCCTTTTAAAGGAAATGTCTACAAAAATTTTTTAAGAATATTAAAAATAACAAATATAAACACAATAAAATTGAATCAAAGAACAGTCCTTTAATATAGTTTAGATTACTGATGTTAAAATTGAATACAAAATGGAAACTGGACTTGAGGATTTTCTGAATATAAAAGAATATTTTAAACACATACACAAAACTAAATTATCTTATTTCATGAACAGGAACATAATTTATGTTATCCCTTGTAAAAAAACCTCTGAAAAATCATAAAGTAGACTTACCTCATCTTCCCCAAATTGGTATGAGATGATCACTTTTAACTGATCCCCTGCTATCAGGAGAGCTCCATTTTAACAACCAATCATTGGAAAGGGTAAACAACTTCCTCATTTTCACTCTATAAACCTTCTTATAACTTCATGCCCTTGAGGTCATGAAGTTTTTATTTTTGAAGGCTCCTCATTCACAAACTGTTCTTATATGCACAGTAAACTTGCACTAAATACTATTCCTTAATCTGGGTTTTTAATTTTGCCATTTCTGGATTTTTGACAGTTTCTGGCATCAGAAATGGAATTGAAAGAAGACCCCCAATGACTCAGAGGACAGTGAGCAACCAGGTGCCTGTGCCCTCAGAGCCCATTCCTCTCACTGCTTTCTCACCAACCCTGGAACTGGAGGGTAAGTCTCTCTTCAATCAGAGGTCCACTCTCCTTGTGTTTAGAGCTTTCTGATTTCAATGAGCATACTTGTATTTTGTTTGTTGAAGTTTCTTTCTATCCTGTCCTAAAGGTGGTCTGGGAAACACATGATTCCCTATGTCTTGGGACAGCTACTGGAAAACACGCGCCCTCATGGTTAAGATGTCTAGGGATTCTAAAGGCAAAAATGGATTTCACTCAGTCTAAAACTTTTTTTTTTTTCATCTCTTTCAAAAACAACTGCTTCCTGGAGGTATACCTATTATGGACCAGAATCTTGTGCCTCTTTGGCATATGGGTAAACTTTTGGATAATTTGCAGTTATAACAGCCACTTTTGGGAAACTTGAATTTAGATTGGCCAACTTTAAGGGGCATCTTCTGTAAAGAGAGATCTCGAACTTCTAGGAGACAGTGTGGAATGCAATCTTTGATTGAAAGGTAGAGGTTTCTAAAAGACAAATGACTCCAAAAATAGTTTCTCTCTAAAAGTATCTTTACTATGTGTAGATAAAGAATCTTCAGTTACAGGAAAAACATATACACTACTATATTTAAAATAGATAACCAGTAAGGACCTACTGTATAGCATAGGGAACTCTGCTCAGTATTCTATAATAACCTAAATGGGAAAAGGTTTTGAGAAAGAATGTATGTGTGTGTGTGTGTGTATATATATATATATACACACAGACACACATATATATATACCTATATATATATATATATATATCAGAGAAGGCAATGGCACCCCACTCTAGTACTCTTGCCTGGAAAATCCCATGGATGGAGGAGCCTGGTGGGCTGCAGTCCATGGGGTCGCTAGAGTCGGACATGACTGAGCAACTTCACTTTCACTTTTTCACTTTCATGCATTGGAGAAGGAAATGGCAACCCACTCCAGTGTTCTTGCCTGGAGAATCCCAGGGATGGGGAGCCTGGTGGGCTGCCGTCTATGGGGTCGCACAGAGTCGGACACGACTGAAGTGACTTAGCAGCAACAGCATATATATATATATATATACACATATATATATAAACTGAACCACATTTCTGTACATCTAAAGGTAACACATCATTGTAAATCAACTATAGTCCAATATAAAAACAAAACGAAACACTTTGGCCATCTGAGCAGTTAGTCTTAACTTCTTAGTCTGTCAGCCAGAAGCACAATTTAGATCCAGCTATTCTTTTGAGTTTTGCATTATTGTACCTCAGACATGACTAAAATTTAAAGATGAAGCCTCTAAAATTTTAGCTTATGTCTGCTATAGGTTTTTGTGTATTTATGTACATATGTATATTATGTATAATTATATTTAAAAATCAGTTCAATTGAATTGGCCTAAAAATAAATACCTATATAGATTAAGTATTCCTAAAACACCCAAAAATATAGAAACTAACCCAAATTTTTTTCAGGTTCATATGACCTGGTATAATCTTTGATAAATAAAAGCTAATTTAAGTTTGTAGATTTAATATTCACACTCATTCTCAATATTAAATATAATACAAATATACAACTTTTTCTACCTGGGTTTACTAGTCAAAAATAAACTCATGTTGAGGCTTCCCTGGTGGCTCAGATGGTAAAGAATCCTCCTGCAATATGACAAACCGGAGTTTGATCCCTGGATTGGGAAGATCCCCTGGAGGAGGAAATGGCTATCCATTCCAGTATTCTTGCCTGGGAAATCCATGGACAGAGGAGCCTGGCAGTCTCCAGTCCATGGGTAACAGAGTCAGACATGACTAAGCAACTAACATTTTCACTTCCATTTTTATGTTACAAAATTTGTCAACGAGAAAGCTAAGATGATGGCTAACTGATATCTAATCTAAGCATTGTTGTTAAAAATATGTAATGTAAATAAATGTAAAAAATAAAGGTTTATACTAAGTTAAACTAAAAAAATGAATATTCATTGAACATCTAGATTATTTCCAAATAAGATAATATACTATGATTTCACAGGCATTAATTGCTGAACATAAATTTAAATTTGTCTACTTTTGACTTTTCGATATTTTTAGAGAAACAAAAGATGTGTGAGTCTATTAACAAATATGTTATACACTTTAAAAGTTGTATTATTTAAAAACATGTCTCTAAAATATAAGTTTTATAATTAATGTATTTATCAAACTTGCTAATCTACTGTAGGATGCTAACATAGGATAGTTCACAATTCCCTACTTCCTAGCTTTAACTGGAAAGTGAAGTATATATAGTTAAAATATGTTATCAATTTGTAAAAATACAGTTGTTGTTGTTCAGTTGCTCAGTCATATCTGACTCTGTGACCCCATAGACTACAGCACTCCAGGCTTCCCTATCCTTCACTATCTCCCAGAGTTTGCTCAACTCATGTCCATTGAGTCAGTGATGCCGTCCAACCATCTCAGCCTTTTTCACCCCCTTTTCCTCCTTCCCTCAGTCTTTCCCAGATCAGGGTCTTTTCCAGTGAAGTTGGCTCTTTGCATCAGGTGGTCAGAGTATGGGAGCTTCAACTTCAGCATCAGTCCTTCCAATGAATATTCAAGGTTGATTTCCTTTAGGATTGACTGGTTTGATCTCCTTGCTATCCAAGGGACTCTCAGGAGTCTATTCCAGCACCAAAGTTCGAAAGCATCGGTTCTTTGGCACTCAGCCTAGAAAGAGTAAGGGTGAAGGGAAACAACTTTGTATACAAGGTAAGGGAAGAAAATGGGATGTATATTTTTCATATAAAGGGTATGCAAGGAATATAGAATGCATTTTTGTCAAGGAAAAGAGAGTGCTGTTATCTAAAGTAAAATGACTCATTGTTCTAGAATAAGAAAGCAAAAGAATAAGACAAAACTCATATGGATACAGAATAGAGAATATGACAGATTTAGTGTTAGCAAGCTGGCTCACAGGCTTTCAAATCCAGTCTACCCTGGGTTTTTGTAGACAGAATTTTATTGAAATAGAGCCACACACTCATTGGCTACTTACTGTCTATGGCTGGTTTCGCAGTGGAATGGCAGAGTTAAGTAGTCATGATGGAGAAGAAATGTCCTGCAACACCTGAAATTTTGACCATGTAGCTGTTTACAGAAAAGCTGGATGACTCTCTGTCCAGACTCCACAAGAGCCAAATCATGACAGACACAAAAACATTTCAGTTCATTAACTTTAGGGATAAATTCTTATTTCCAGTTTCATTGGTAATCCTTTAATAGCCTTACAAGAAATTTCAGGTTTTAGGTGATACTTAGAGACTTCAGTTTTGCATACTACACACATGTTTAGAAAGCTATAGCTTTTTCAGGACAATACAGCTATCTATGAATTTTATGAATTCAATATGTTATGTCCCTGTCCTCAAAAGAGGAGCATTTTTTCTAGGTCACCAGGCCCATAAAGTTCAGAAAGGTCCCTGTTAAAGGGATATGGTTTTACCAATATCCAAACATACTGGTTGGATTTTAGTAATGTATTACAAAATTTTTTGAAATTCTTTTTTGAGAGGTGGTATAGTTCGAGGAAGAGACTATACTGTGTGTGGTTTTCAATAAATTTACCTCAACTATTAGTGTTTATGGTATCTATTATATTAGCACATGTATTCCTTAATGGGGATGCTATAATCAAAGCTTTTATATATAAAGAGGCTCTTTGGTTCTTCACTTTCTGCCATAAGGGTGGTGTCATCAGCATATCTGAGGTTATTGATATTTCTCCCGGCAATCTTGATTCCAGCTTGTGCTTCCTCCAGCCCAGGGTTTCTCATGATGTACTCTGCATATAAGTTAAATAAGTAGGGTGACAATACAAGCCTTGACGTACTCCTTTTCCTATTTGGAACCAGTGTGTTGCTCCATGTCCGGTTCTAACTGTTGCTTCCTGACCTGCATACATATCTCTCAAGAGACAGGTCAGGTGGTCTGGTATTCCCATCTCTTTCAGAATTTTCCACAGTTTATTGTGATCCACACAGTCAAAGGCTTTGACATAGTCAATAAAGCAGAAATAGATGTTTTTCTGGAACTCTCTTGCTTTTTCCATGATCCAGCAGATATTGGCAGTTTGATCTCTGGTTCCTCTGCCTTTTCTAAAACCACCTTGATTCAAACGTATTATTTTTAATGGCTGCGTAGTACTCCATTGTGTATATGTACCACTGCTTTCTTATCCATTCATCTGCTGATGGACATCTAGGTTGCTTCCATGTCCTGGCTATTATAAACAGTGCTGCGATGAACATCGAGGTACACGTGTCTCTTTCAAATCTGGTTTCCTCGGTGTGTATGCCCAGCAGTGGGATTGCTGGGTCATAAGACAGTTCTATTTCCAGTTTTTTAAGGAATCTCCACACTGTTCTCCATAGTGGCTGTACTAGTTTGCATTCCTACCAAGAGTGTAAGAGGGTTCCCTTTTCTCCACACCCTCTCCAGCATTTATTGCTTGTAGACTTTTGGATTGTAGCCATTCTGACTGGCGTGAAATGATACCTCATTGTGGTTTTGATTTGCATTTCTCTGATAATGAGTGATGTTGAGCATTTTTTCATGTGTTTGTTAGCCATCTGTATGTCTTCTTTGGAGAAATGTCTATTTAGTTCTTTTGGCACATTTTTTGATTGGGTCGTTTATTTTTCTGGAAATGAGCTTCAGGAGTTGCTTGTATATTTTTGAGATTAGTTGTTTTGTCATTTGCTTCATTTGCTATTATTTTCTCTCATTCTAAAGGCCATCTTTTCACCTTGCTTTATGGAATTTAGAAAGATGGTAACGATAACCCTGTATGGAGACAGCAAAAGAGACACAGATGTATAGAACAGTCTTTTGGACTCTGTGGGAGAGGGAGAGGGTGGGATGATTTGGGAGAATGGCATTGAAACATGTATAATATCATATATGAAACGAATCGCCAGTCCAGGTTCAATGCATGATCCTGGATGCTTGGGACTGGTGCACTGAGGCGACCCAGAGGGATGGGATGGGGAGGGAGGAGGGAGGGGGGTTCAGGATGGGGAACACGTGTACACCCGTGGCAGATTCATGTTGATGTATGGCAAAACCAATGCAATATTGTAAAGTAATTAACCTCCAATTAAAATAAATAAACTTATATTAAAAAAAAATAAAACCAGGTTGAACATCTGGAATTTCATGGTTCACGTATTGCTGAAGCCTGGCTTAGAAAATTTTAAGCATTACTTTACTAGTGTGTGAGATGAGTGCAATTGTGCCGTAGTTTGAGCATTCTTTGTCATTGCCTTTCTTTGGGATTACAAGACAAAGGATAGTTAAAAATACAAGGTTGCAACAGATACATGGTTATTAAGAAACACCAGTCAGCAATTCATATGGACAGAGGGATCCATTTATAAAAGACTTCATAAAGGAGATGAGATTTAAGAATAAAAGCCAGTTGCTTGAATTTCAACATTCTTTAACTGGAAGTTGATAGTAATAAAACTGAGGAGTTTTGTAACTTTTAGCTCTAGATTTCTTGTGCTGTATAATCTATTTGTTTCTTTGTTTACTGTTTTGTTCTGTTGTGTTCATGTCCTGTGTTGTCTAGCTGTGTCATCTGCATTCTGAAATAATACCCTTGAGGCTAAAAATCTTAGTTATGAAACTTATTTTCACATGATCCTACATAAAAATATCCATGTGATAAATTAATGTGTAAAAACCATGAAAAGGCATGCACATGTCTATATTTCATATGTTCGGAAGCGGCTATTAAAGCTATTGTGTGTGTGTTATTTAGCGTAATTTAAACCATTGTGATATACAGATCCACATTGTGTATGGGCTCAAACACACTAAAATTTTATTTGCAACACAATCCAGCACTGGCGTCCCTAGTTGACTGTAAGTTTTTCTACACTTTTCTTTTAAGCACTAGGGTTTTTTCCATCATGGGCCTTCACCGCCTCTTTGGTGATCATCATTTTCTGCATCAAATAGAAGCATGGTGAAAAAGTAAGAAGGGCTACTTCTTGTAAGTCTTGCAAAGAAATTGTACTTTCCACTTCCACTCACATTCTATTGGCTAGAATTATGCCACAGAACCAAGTTTATCTATAAGAAAGTCTGTGAATGTCTTTAATTGGATATTCAAGAAGAGGTGATGAATTTATACTAAACAGGTAAGTGTTTTTCCCTTAGCCACCATCAGTGCAGTTAATTTTTCAAGTCTAAATCTCTGCACTTATTGACACTATTATCTCTGAGAAATACCTGTACTCTAGCTACTGCTGAGACAGAATAAGCTTGTGTTGACAGCCACGTAATAGCTTTCAAAGCCTCAACTGAAAGAAATACTATTTGTGGAGGATTTTGTGTAATCATTCTATTCATCTAGAGCAGTGCTTCTTAATCATGGGTGTTTGCCTTCCTCCACAGGAAACATTTGGCAATATTTAGTTAGGTACATTTTAGGTTGTCACAATCGGGAGAGTGAAGCTGCTGGCATCTAGCGGGTTGAGGCCAGAAATGCTGATAAACAACATTTAGTGCACAGCTCTTCCCAGCAAATAAAGACCAAGCTCAATATGTTAATAGTACTGAAGTTGAGGAGCCCTGCTCTATATATTCTAGGCTCTTCACTCAAAGTGAAGCTATGCCATTAGAAATGTACAAGTCGTCTTATAACAGCATATTAGTACATTGTGTATGCTCTGCCATACTGATTACTCCATGATTTACTCCAGGGCTTCCCAGGTGGTATTAGTGGTAAAGAACCCACCTGCTAGTGCAGGGGATATAAAGACGTGGGTTCAGTCCCTAGGTCAGGAAGGTACCCTGGAGGAGGACATGGCAACCCACTCCAGTATTCTTGCCTGGAGAATCCCATGATCAGAGGAGCCTGGCAGGCTACAGTCCACAGGATTGCAAAGAGTCAGACACAACTGAAGTGATTTACTACGGCACATGGTTTCTATGCTGATATGATACCTCTGGACTATATTGGCAGATGTGACAAGAAATTATGCATTTTATCTGTATATTTATTATAAAGGAGGTGTATTGCATAGAGTTAATTCTCTGAGGAGTTGTAGTAAAGATCTCTCTTTTTATGAGTTTCAAAAATAAAATCAGAGACATGAATTTCTTCTGCTTTTATATCCTGGCTGTTGTATATAGTGCTTCAGTGAACACTGGGGTACATGAATCTTTTCAAATTGTTGTTTTTTTCCAGATATATGCCCAGTAGTGGGATTGAAGAATAATATTTTAATTCTGTTTTGGTTTTTTTGATGAACCTCCATACTGTTGAAAATAATTTTTAAAGCCATGTGGGTTAAAAAGTAAGTGAATGAATTAAATAGTAATGATAAAGAGACCTTATTGTCACAGAATTTGTACTTCCTAATAAATAGTGTTCAGTGAGGAAGCATTCAAATTAACTTGTCTAATGTTGCATGATATATAGCAGGATCAGGAAATGAGAAAAAATAAATCAAGTCAACATATGATTTTACTTTGGACCTAGCTAAAGTGATAAATCGAAATCTGGATTATATATATCTGGTTTTGGGAATAGATTTCCTAGGCATGTGAAATATAGTAATATATACCCCAAAGGCAGCAGAGACAATACCCATTATTCCCAACTACTCTCTTTTTCTGCTTTTATTGAGTGAAACATCCAAGCTTTAATCAAATCAATATTTATTTTAATCATCATTCTCTTTAGAATATGCTAAATTAGGGTTAAATATCTTTTTAAACATATACTCTTGCATCGTTGTAATTATCAGATAATGTTTCAATATTCTCCAGAATAGCTGGTTTTCATTCTTTCCTCCAACATTGCACAGACTTGTGTAACCTAATGAATTATTGAATGTATGTATGGCTACACAAATACAAATATTTTAAGCTCTTCACGATTTGCTGTGCAGTTTAAATACAAGTGCTATTTTCAAAATGTTCTAGGTTTTATTTTAAAAACACAAGCTGTCCTTTGGAATATTTATATACATTTTAAACTAAAATTCACAGACTGGCAGGCTGTTTTCTTTGGGCTGCATAGCACTTTAATTTTTAAAATACTTTTAAAATTATTTGGTATCTTTTAAAAATTGGCATATTTCTGGCAGGATAATCAGCCATGTTAGGGTTCTTTTTTCCAGATGGCATCAATCACCCAGATCCATTTTAACCTGAACTCTTTCCATTTAACCACAGACTCTGGCAAGTTTACTTATTACCTCACTGGACCCTGTAAGTACCTCTTCTTAATGACTCACTTCCCGCCCCGTGGCCACAAATTTAAAAAAGAAAAAAAAAGTAGATAAATTTTGAGCATTTGGTTTTTATTCATGGTATTGGATGTAACAATGGCAGTACTGAGTCTGGTAACATGTGATTGCAAAAGTAAAAGATGATCTGGATACCGTGCCATTATTTCATCTGGCCTGCATGTGAGGACAAATGAGCACTAGTAGTCATGGAAGGCTTTGTTTCTATTTCAGATTTGTCTGCTCTAAACATAGTGTTCAGCCTGGGTATCATGTGCTTAGCTCACCAAGCTCTCTCAGAAAAGCATCTTTCTGATTGCAAATGACAGATTCTCCTTCCTTCTCTACCTTTCACTCTCAGAATTAACATCTACCAAATGAAAGTGAAGCTCTAGAGTTTATGGATGGCCTCTGATCATGAACCTTGTCACCCTTTGGTAGAAATTTTAGAAAGCATCATGGAAAATCAGACTAGATGCCTCAGAGAAGAATTCACAGCTGTTGAAGAGGATGAAGTTGGGGATTTTAGATTGATGAGAACTTGTGATCAAATCCATTGACAGATTATAAAATAAGACCATAATGGCACTTGACTTCATATCCTATATACATATTCAGGAAAAATAACACTTTAAAAGAGTACATAGCATACAAGATTGCAAAGAGTAAAGTTGGTCATTTAAAAAATTGATGGCAGTTTATAATGAAATCCAGAGGAAATGCTTAAAAATCATGTCATAATGACCCATATGTTCTGATGTGTGAGTCAAAAATTAGGCTCTCACATTCTCACAGGCAATCAAAAAAAGGAGAAAACTCAGGGATGTAACCCAGAGCCTCTAAAAGATATAAACAGAGTGATTGCTCAAAAAACTCATATTTGTTGTTTTACAGGGAATTTATCCCAGTTGTCTTATAAACAAAATGTGTTGCAATGAATTAAGGAAAGGAGCAATGACTACTGGCAGAAGAAGGGCCTGCATTGTCCCAGCCCCGAACTGGGCTTTCACCCCTGATGCATCACCCTCCCATGGGCCCCAGAGGGAGCTGGCCTCAGGTACCTCCTCTCCAAGCATCCTGGCTAGTGTCACCTCCCCTGCTGGTGGAGTTATCAGCTACCCCTCCTTATGCATTCTCCTGGTCAGAGCTGACCCCAGCAGAGGGCTGAGCAACAGAGGTTCCTCACACTTTGCTTCCCCACCCTAGGATACTCCAAGGCTTATGGTTTTTCTATAGGTTTCCAGAGGGGGCCACAGAGAGGGGACCTGACAACAAAGAGATTAGATTTCCCCCTTAAAAAATCCACATGGCATATTTACGTATTCATTTCATGGTATCATTTCTTATTCTGACTTTTAGCATGAGCTAGTGCCATAGCATCAAAGTGACTAGTAATGCTTCCAGTGGCTGAGAGAATGATAGTTTTGCCCTTCTAATGATCTGAATAGGTACAATGTGAAGCATTTCAAGCTACTTTCAAGATGATTTCTCTCAACTGACCCTGGGATAAGATGGGGTGACAGGTGACTGAGGAGCAGCTCTTCTTTGAGTAAAAGCACACATCCTTCAATTGACTATTGACTGGAGTTGAGGTCAGTGATCCCTTGTGTAAGTGGGAGACTAACAAAACTGTGCTAAAGACCACTATTAACTCTACAAAGAGGAGGAAAGGATAGGGTCAGTATTCTCTTCAAGTAATTGTATAGGATCTGCTTATATGTATAGGTAAAATTATGATAAAAGTTCTACGCCATATAGCTTAGCCAGGAATGATTTCAGTTTTCAAAAAAACATAAAGGTTGTTATAGTCATACATCTTCCTCCATAATAATAATACTGCCAACAAAATTCATATTAAATATTGATATTTTGATATTTTAATTAGAAAGTATCTACTAGAAATAATTGATTAACTTTTGGAATAGCTCATCTGTGTTCTTTCTTTATGAAATAATTACCTGGCAGGATTGTCCGTCTAAGTCGTTTCTGGGTTAAGACAATAATAAAATATCATTTGTTAATAAATAATGTTTATGTTCTTTTCCTTTGATAATGGGGTGAACAGCTTATACATAGACTATCTAAAATGGTATGTTAAATATGGAAAGACAAAAATGAAAAGTAGAGAGACACATTAATGAGATTTAGAAGTATTGATGGCCATTCAAAATCCTTTTTAAAAGCTATTATAATACAGTTATAAAGTTACTACTCACTCCCCATAAGAGAAATAGAGGAAATATTATACCCATTGGAAAGTGCTTGCTAAATATCCATAACTTAATATCTTAACTTTTTGGTTATTTTGAAGGGCATAAAAATCTTATTGGAACTGATTTTTTACTTAAAGTGTTGTTTGTTTAGTCAGCTTACTCACTTCTGAGGTCATAGTCCTTGAAATCAGATTTTGATTCCATCTGACAAATTGTTCATGTTCTTCAGGATTCAAGATACTGTGCCAGATGCTGAACACAATGGATATGTCATGATCTTAAATGAGTCTTCCCTTTTAGCAAACAAAATAAATCTGTATTGCACGGTGACTCATAGAATAGCCCTCTCATCAGAATACCTGGTTTCACTTCTGATCACTTCCATTTAGCTGTTTGACTTTGGAAAATTAGTTTGAAATCTCTTTTGTTTCAATGTATTCATCAAAAATATGAAGATCATAATAATGTACTTCTCTTAAGCAATGATCCCTGTAAGTAAAAGTGAAAGTCATTCAGTTGTGTCCAACTCTTTGTGACCCCATGGACTATGCAGTCCATGGAATTCTTCAGGCCAGAATACTGGAGTGGATAGCCATTCCCTTCTCCAGGGTATCTTCCCAACCCAGAGATTGAATCTTGGTCTCCTGCACTGCAGTGGGTTCTTTACCAGCTGAATCTCCAGGGGAGCCCAATCCCTGTAAAGCCTCAGTACATTTCAACTGTTGGTTATTTATTATTACTATTATTGTTATTGCTGACGTTTTACAACTAGCTTTCTATACTTTGGTGTGTGTTCACAATACATAATTGTTATGCAGTATAACATTTAAAACACAAGTAATTAGCAACCAAGCATTCAATCAGTGGGGATGTCTTGAGTCTCCTGGGGAAGAACAGCTGACTGTCTCATAAGACCCATTCTGTGGTATTGCCTTGGTGAATACGTCGTAATTTTGGGTCTAGCTCAAAACATGTGTGTCTGCAAACTGAACACTTTCCCAGAGGTCTGGTCACATCAACCAAGTTCTCAAGAATTATGAAGAAAAACAAATCCCACTTTAAATTACACAATGGGAAATATAACTATCATATAGTCTAAAATACTGGGCTTTGCTTGGTGAACATATCTCTTCATGGGAAATCAGATCTAAAAAAGCTTCAAGCTTAAGTGAAAACTGTATTTGAAAATATGGGCATTTTATGATTACAAATTTAAATATCTTCTAGTTTAAGAGAATAATCATTTTGCCAATGGGATGGAAATAATCATGTCCACTGTCTAAAATGCCCTTTCTTTTACATTATAATTAAATAGACACTGCCATTATATGCTCACTCAGCTTCTTCTAACATTATATAGCTAATCATCTCCCTCCTTGCTTCCCACCCCAAAGTATATAGTCCTTTAAGACTTGTTCGTGTATCAGTTAGGTAATAAATAGAAACTCTCATTCTGTCACTTTAATAGGACTTGGGATTTATCACTTAAATTATTTGGTGTGATTGCTAAAGTTAATAATATTTCAAATTGAATCCTGTTCTTGCTATCATTTGGTACTTTGCAGAGAGGAACAATGTTGGTCACAGAAGGTAGGTACTCAAAAAGAGAAAAAATAAAACAGTGAGCACTGCTGTTTATTGCTTTTTCAATTTGGAGGTTAAAAAAAATATTTTAATGGTATATAAGAAAAAAAGTCAAATGACTCTCTGAAATTATTGGCAATGCAGCCTAGACTTTCATTATTTTATAACCCAGTTGTTTCCTTACTGCTTTCAGAGAAAATAAGAGAATGTTTCTGAAAAAGCAATTTCAATGAAAGATCTATTAAAATGTAAATATTATGAACTTTCATTTTGCTGTGACTGAAAAATACTTATGTTTTATAGTGAAGTCTCCAGAATGAATTAGGTTTGATGGTTTTACTCTTGTATGTTCAGTTCAGTCGCTCAATTGTGTACGACTCTTTGCGACCCCATGATCAGGCATGTCAGGCCTCCCTATCCATCGCCAACTCCCAGAGTTCACCCAAACCCATGTCCATTGAGTCGGTGATGCCATCCAACCATTTCATCCTCTGTCGTCCCCTTCTCCTCCTGCCCTCAATCTTTTCCAGCATCAGGGCCTTTTCCAATGAGTCAGCTCTTCGCATCAGATGGCCAAAGTATTGGAGTTTCAGCTTCGACATCAGTCCTACCACTGAACACCCAGGTCTGATCTCCTTTAGGATGGACTGGTTGGATCTCCTTGCAGTCCAAGCAACTCTCAAGAATCTTCTCCAACACCACAGTTCAAAAGCATCAATTCTACGGTGCTCAGTTTTCTTCACAGTCCAACTCTCCCATCCATACATGACCACTGGAGAAACCATAGCCTTGACTAGATGGACCTTTGTTGGCAAAGTAATGTCTCTGCTTTTGAATATGCTGTCTATGTTGCTCATAACTTTCCTTCCAACGAGTAAGCGTCTTTTAATTTCATGGCTGCAGTCACCATCTGCAGTGATTTTGGAGCCCAAAAAAATAAAGTCTGGCACTGTTTCCACTGTTTCCCCATCTATTTCCCATGAAGTGATGGGACCAGATGCCATGATCTTAGTTTTCTGAATGTTGAGCTTTAAGCCAACTTTTTCACTCTCCTCTTTCACTTTCAAGAGACTCTTTAGTTCTTCTTCACTTTCTGCCATAAGTGTGCTGTCATCTGCATATCTGAGGTTATTGATATTTCTCCTGGAAATCTTGATTCCAGCTTGTGCTTCCTCCAGCCCAGCATTTCCTATGATGTACTCGGCATACAAGTTAAATAAGCAGGGTGACAATATACAGTCTTGACGTACTCCTTTTCCTATTTGGAATCAATCTGTTGTTCCATGTCCAGTTCTAACTGTTGCTTCTTGACCTGCATATAGGTTTCTCAAGAGGCAGGTCAAGTGGTCTGGTATTCCTATCTCTTTCAGAATTTTCCACAGTTTATTGTGATCCACACAGTCAAAGGCTTTGGCATAGTCAATAAAGCAGAAATAGATGTTTTTCTGGAACTCTCTTGCTTTTTAGATAAGAAAAACTCTCTTCTGTGTTTGATTATATGATTTGTATGTGTTTGATTAAATACACATACTCACATATACCTATTAAAATATACAAAATATATATACAAACTTTGTGAATCAATTTTCTTCTTTCATTTAAAAAATATTTGTATTATATAGACCAATTCGTTGATCATATTGCATAGAATTTCTGTAATTTCAAGATTGGTCATATGATGCCATATTAGGAAAGAAGTCCCATATTAGAATTTTCAAGTGAAATTGATTATTATCTATTCACAGTGCTCAGTTTTACTCACAGCTGGAAAAAGCAACCTACCACCTGGCAAGACCTTAATATATACTTAGACTCTACTGATCCTACATAGTATCCTATATTTTTCTCCACATTTCTTTTACAGTATAAGTAGTTAAAAGATTGATTCTTAAATTGAAACCTGTATCTGGCAAGTGAAATATATTAAGCCATTAGCAACTATAAATATTATATGAATTAATTTCTTGGAATATATTCAAGTTTTTGTTACCGATTGACAGTTTAGATTATATCTCTTGACTGGTTTTGATAAGAGGAAACAGATAAATATCCTTAATATTTATCTCATGAAAAATAAGGCACCAAAAAAGGACATATTTCACAACAGGTAGATGCCAAGAAATAGTATAACATCTCAATCATAATTTTTTTATATATTAATAGGTAATTTTTATTAGCGTGTTTTATGTGTCAGGAACACTTCTAAGCATTTTTGTGTGTATTATTTAATTTTTCTAATAATGCTAAATAAAAATTATGCTCCTTTCCTTATTTACACATGGTAATCCAAGGCACAGAGAGGTTCTGCTATTTGCCCAAGGTAACCTAGCTACTAGATGAATGAATACTGGTTCACTTCAGTTCAGTTCAGTCGCTCAGTCACGTCTGACTCTTTGCGACCCCATGAATCGCAGCGTGCCAGGCCTCCCTGTCCATTACGAACTCCCGGAGTTCATTCAGACTCACGTCCATTGAGTCAGTGATGCCATCCAGCCATCTCATCCTCTGTTGTCCCCTTCTCCTCCTGCCCCCAATACCTCCCAGCATCAGAGTCTTTTCCAATGAGTCAACTCTTCACATGAGGTGGCCAAAGTACTGGAGTTTCAGCTTCAGCATCATTCCTTCCAAAGAAATCCCAGGGCTGATCTCCTTCAGAATGGACTGGTTGGATCTCCTTGCAGTCCAAGGGACTCTCAAGAGTCTTCTCCAACACCACAGTTCAAAAGCATCAATTCTTTGGTGCTCAGCCTTCTTCACAGTCCAACTCTCACATCCATACATGGCCATGGGAAAACCATAGCCTTGACTAGAGGGAATTTTGTTGGCAAAGTAATGTCTCTGCTTTTGAATATACTATCTAGGTTGATCATAACTTTCCTTCCAAGGAGTAAGCGTCTTTTAATTTCATGCTTATAATCATCATCTGCAGTGATTTTGGAGCCAAAAAAAAAATAAAGTCTGACACTATTTCCACTGTTTCCCCATCTATTTCCCATGAAGTGATGGGACCAGATGCCATGATCTTCGTTTTCTGAATGTTGAGCTTTAAGCCAACTTTTTCAGTCTCCACTTTCACTTTCATCAAGAGGCTTTTTAGTTCCTCTTCACTTTCTGCCATAAGGGTGCTGTCATCTGCATATCTGAGGTTATTGATATTTCTCCCGGCAATCTTGATTTAGCTTGTGTTTCTTTCAGTCCAGCATTTCTCATGATGTACTCTGCATATAAGTTAAATAAGCAGGATGATAATATACAGCCTTGACGTACTCCTTTTCCTATTTGGAACCAGTCTGTTGTTCTGTGTCCAGTTCTAACTGTTGCTTCCTGACCTGCATACAGATTTCTCAAGAGGCAGGTCAGGTGGTCTGGTATTCCCATCTCTTTCAGAATTTCCCACAGTTTATTGTGATCCATACAGTCAAAGGCATTGGCATAGTCAATAAAGCAGAAATAGATGCTTTTCTGAAACTCTCTTGCTTTTTCCATGATCCACCGGAATACTGGTTAGGGACACACAAAGTCTGGCTTGTGAAACCACATTCTTATCTTTGCTAATACCTGAGCCAGGCACTGTACTAATTGCACTAACTGTACTATACAAATTGTACTGTACCTGTATTGTATTAGAATTGTGCTGATTTCATGGGCTTCTGTGAAAGCTCACTCAGTTGGTAAAGAATCTGCCTGTAGTGCAAGAATCCCTGGTTTGATTCCTGGGTCAGGAAGATCCCCTGGAGAAGGGAAAGGCTACCCACTCCAGTATTCTTGGGCTTCCCTTGTGGCTTAGCTGGTAAAGAATCCACCTGCAATGCAGAAGACCTGGGTTTGGAAGATCCCCTGGAGATACCCCCTCCAGTACTCTGGCCTAGAGAATTCCATGGACTGTACAATCTTCGCAAAAAGTGGAACATGACAGAGCGACTTTCACTTTCAAGGTTTTAAGTTCTTGCCCTTTCATTTTTATCTATATGCCCCAGGGAAAATCATTAATTTTAAGTGTCTTCAGTGTGTCCCCCCCCCCGCTGTGGGTGAAGGGCTGGTACTTCATTCTTTCTAAGAATCCTTCCATTGGTGGTTTTCTGCTTCTATGCTAGTGATACAATAAAACAATTGTTTCTTATTTCATGTCTAACTTTTCTTTTGCCTATATCTGACTTTTCAGCTCTCTTTTTTCAGTCTTGATATATGATAACCTTTATATTCTGATTTTGGAAAATGACGCTGTTTGTGTGTCAATTTCTATGGTATCAAACCGCTTGCTCACCTTAGATTTGTGTCATTTAAAATAAATCGGCTGGCAAATGTAGTATCTTCTATAGAAAATCAAAGCAATTTCTAGATTGAAACCTCTACAATTTGGTTTAAAATTAGAGGGTCACCTATATACTTGGATCTGACAAGAAGCAGTTGTTTTTTAACGGCAAAATGTGATGTAGAGCAAGCATCTGAAAGAGTTTAATGTTTTTCATGCTGCACAGTAAATTCCCAATGGCTGCTAAGTCTAAATATAATCACAGGGCCTAGTGAAGTGTATCCGCAGGAGGTCTAGGTGGATTTTGACCTCAGTTTTCCAATAAAGACAGTTCTCAAGTTGCTTCTTATACAGATTTAGTCCAGGGCACTAATAGAGAGGGAAAAAAAAAAAAAAAAAAAAAAACCAGAGACAAATAGATCTCCCAGTAAACCTTAATCTCATATCCAACTTCATTAGAAGAAAACATTTCTATATTTGTTAAAGTAGTGAAAGCAAAAGGAGAGGAAACATTTTTAAAATATTTCTTTTCATACACACACACACACACACACACACACACACACTTAAGAGAGTTATGAGTTTTTGCACAGTTATTTTCTTTACAAATAATGTTTTCTGATTTTTCTGAATGTTAGATGTATGGCCCATTTGTTCAAATGAATAGAAAATGCCAATTATTGAGTTCTAGGTAAAGCACTAAGTTTAATTTGTAAGCAAACAGGACTCTTTCTTAAAGAGACAGCCAATGCCTTCTAGGATATTTATCATAATTTAGTTGAAAAATAAGTGAGAATGGGAAAAGTTTTAAAGTATTTCTTTAAGGATATAAACTGTTAACAACCATACATGGGATGTCATAAAGCACTGGAACAAATAGGGAATGTTTTATAATGGATGATGTATTTAAATTGATACTAAAGAATTTAAAGTATATACATAGGAACAATAGGTTTGATAGATCATAAGGAGTCATTTTAAGTTACTGTTCATTCATAAAGTTAAGAATCTTTGTCATCAGACCCAGCAAAGTAACGGATGCTTTATTGACTCTCCACAATTTATTTATCAGATCATAATCCAGCAAAATGCACCATTCACTTTCCTCTATATTTATTGCACAGGCATTTCACTAAGATTTCTGTGTTCATAGTATTTCCCAGGAGCACAGAGAAGCAAGTATGTAAAAACCATAGCAACTTGATGAGTTCAAATAGATGGATGCATAAAGTGTTCTTGAAGAACAGACAAAGGAGAATGTGAATAATGTCAAAAAAAATAATTTCTGTTGTCTTTTGGGATGAAAATGAATTTTTCAGGTAAAGGGGAATATATCACAGCAAACCCTGGAAAATTCTTAAAGAGATGGGAATACCAGAGCTCCTGACCAGCCTCTTGAGAAACCTATATGCAGGTCAGGAAGCAACAGTTAGAACTGGACATGGAACAACAGACTGGTTCCAAATCAGGAAAGGAGTACATCAAGGCTATATATTGTCACCCTGCTTATTTAGCTTATATGCAGAGCACATCATGAGAAACACTGGGCTGGATGAAGCACAAGCTGGAATCAAGATTGCTGGGAGAAATATCAATAGCCTCAGGTATGCAGATGATACTACCCTTATGTCAGAAAGCGAAGAAGAACTAAAGAGCCTCTTGATGAAAGTGAAAGAGGAGAGTGAAAAAGTTTACTTAAAACTCAACATTCACAAAACTAAGATCATGGCATCTGGTCCCATCACTTCATGCCAAGTAGATGGGGAAACAATGGAAACAATGAGAGACATTACCAACAAAGGTCTGTCTAGTCAAAGCTATGGTTTTTCCAGTAGTCATGTATGGATGTGAGAGTTGGACCATAAAGAAAGCTGAGCACTGAATAATTGATGCTTTTGAACTGTGGTGTTGGAGAAGACTCTTGAGAATCCCTTGGACCGCAGGGAGATCCAACCAGTCCATCCTAAAGGAAATCAGTCCTGAATATTCAGTGGGAGGGCTGATGCTGAAGCTGAAACTCCAATATTTTGGCCACCTCATGTGAAGAACCGACTCATTGGAAAAGACCCTGATACTGGGAAAGATTAACAGCGGGAGGAGAAGGGGACAACAGAGGGTGAGATGGTTGGATGGCATCACCAACATGATGGACATGAATTTGAGTAGGCTCCGAGAGTTGGTGATGGACAGAGAAGCCTGGTGTGCTGCATTCCATGGGGTCACAAAGAGTTGGACATGACTGAGCAAGTGAACTTAACTGATATTCAGTACATTAAATTTTATATTTTTATTGAGTGTTAATTACTTTTTTCATTTTTCTATATAAAATATTTTACTTCAATCCTCCCAAATATCAGTTTAGAATGCATTCCTTTCACTTTAGCTATTTCCTTATTATTTCATAATTTTCACTTACCAAACTGACTACATGGAATGTAGTTGACTGAGTTTCCTTTAATAATAAGTGTTTCTTCATCTGCTTTTTTCCAAAATTGTTTTTTTTTTTTTTCTCTGCTAGCTGTTGTCATTTCAGTAAGTTTCCCTTGCCTGTTTAAAAGAAACTTTGCCTCTGTTCTGCTTGTTTTTAAGAATATAATTTACATTTTTATTAAAATCCTTTCCTACCAGTCACTGTAATTTTTCACATGTGGATGCATATCTTAATCCATATGCTGGCAGGAAAATCAACTTTCTCCAAAGGCCTAGGTTCCCCACATTTCCAGGTTTTAAATTTGAAGGACATGTCTTTTAAAAATTATGTTTACAGAGTATTGTTTTATTCCCAAGCTCATCTACTTCTCTCACTGCCTTATTCGTTCATTATTTAGCACTGGCCTCTTTGCAAGGGTTGTTGCAGCTTTGTCTTGGCCCTATGTTTTTTGCCTTCATGTTTGAATAGCTCTTTATCATCTCAACTCATATTTATTATTTTGCCTTTTGCCTCCCATTTTTCTTCTCCTTACAAAGCTTCTTTCCTTTAATAATAAATGTATAGTTTATGATCCTGGAGAATCTAGTGATGCATTTTATGAATGAAGAGTGAATGGGAATGAAGTAAGTTCTGATCTGGTTTATGGTTACAATCTTTTGTCTTTCTTACAATGTTTAAGATGTTCCTCATTACTGAAGCAACTTAACAGCAGCAGCATTAGTTAATTGTTCGTGCCTTTTCCATATAACCTAAAAAAGCTTATATATTATTTCACATTACTCTCTATGTGTTCAAGACAGAAACCCTAGTTTGAAACATCCATTATTAGACTTTGTGAAGAAGGACATAGAAATTAGATAGGGTGAGATAGTAATACTATGTAAAAAAACATTCATCAGGGGTTGAAGCCCTTGCAAAGAAATAAATGAGCCAAATGAGACTATTACTACTTGGGTTGTGTAGCTTCTATTCCCATTACCTATCATTTTGAAGTTGGCAGTGGTGGTGTTTTCATCATTTTTGGCTGTACCTAACCATTTATTTTCTCTTCCATGGTGTGTCTTCTCCAATCATTTCTAGATCCTTTCTTTTACTCTTCAGTGTGTGTAGATATCACCAGTTACTGAGGTACTAGTCCACTAAGTTACCTCTGCTGAAAGCCCCATTTCAGTTAGAGAAAGTGATGCCAGAGCTGAGGGGCCAAGCTGGGAGTTATTCTGGGTGTGTGACACCTGCAGTGTTTGAATGATAGAAAGTGTAATTCTGAAAGGGATGGGAACAATAACTGGGTTAATTAAGAAGAATTCTAATAGACAGTCTGAGGAGACAAATGATTCTCTAGACTACTCTTTGGCAATAATAGCACATTACATTCTCAGATATGAGTGAGAAGATCATTATTTCCATAACAGATATACCCCCTCACCAGAAATATTGCTTTCATTTCCAGGAAGCATTGTATTCTGTTACTCCATCACAATGACTGTTTTCATAATTTTAAAACCTACCTATGATGTGTGAGAAGATATATAATATCATATATTTTTTTTTTTTTCTCAGATGGGTTTGACTTTCTTCCTGCTTTGTAGTTATTTAATCTGGATGGTAATCATGGAGATGACCTCACTTAATAGTTCTTCAGTTGTACAATTATGAATTATTTGTTTTTGTTTAGTTACTAAATCTTGTCCGACTCTTTGTGACTGTGACTCCATGGACTGTAGCTTGCCAGGCTCTTCTGTCCATGGAATTTCCCAGGCAAGAATACTGGAGTGGATTGTCATTTCCTTCTTCAGGGTATCTTCCAAACCCTGGGATGGAACCCACCTCTCCTGTTTTGCAGGCAGATTTTTTTTACCACTGAGCCAGGAGGGAAGCCATATATAAACCATGTGTGTGTGTGTTAGTCACTCAGTCATGTCCGACTTTTGCAGCCCCATGGGCTTTACAGCCCACGAGGCTCCTCTGTCCATGGAATTCTCCATGCAAGAATGCTGGAATAGGTTGCCATTTCCTTCTCCAGTGAATCTTCTTGACCCAGGAATTGAACCTGGGTCTCCTGCTTTACAGGTGGATTCTTTCACAGTTGCCATCTTTATAGTTGCCTGACCAAGGAAAGACAAAATTCAGGAAAGGAGTACAAATATTTTGGTAAGCATTAAGAAAAAGTAAAAAGACACAATTCAGAAACATGTCCATATGAACCAAATAATTTCTACCATTTGTTGTAAATAATATTCAATCAATATATGCTGAAAACTTATTCACAGTAAAATGAAATAAAGTAAAGTGAAAGTCACTCAGTTGTGTCCGACTCTTTGTGACCCCATGGACTGTCCATGGAATTCTCCAGGCCAGAATACTGGAGTGGGTAGCCTTTCCCTTCTCCAGATCTTCCCAAAAGTGAAGTGAAGTGAATTCACTCAGTCATGTCTGACTCTTCACGACCCCATGGACTGCAGCTTCCCAGGCTCCTCCATCCATGGGATTTTCCAAGCAAGAGTACTGGAGTGGGGTGCCATTTTCTTCTCCAGGGGATCTTCCTGACCCAGGGATTGAACCCAGGTCTCCTTCATTGCAGGTGGACGCTTTACCCGCTAAGCCACCAAGGAAGCCCTGATCTTCCCAAACCAGGGATCAAACCCAGGTCTCCTGCATTGCAGGTGGATTCTTTACCAGCTGAGCCACAAGGGAAGCCCATATTCACAGTAACCCTGTTAAATTTGTTTTGAAATCTCTTTGATTTCATAGAAAAATAAACTGAAGGACATAGATTAATTTATTCACCAACTTTCCATTATCAAGGGTTGGAGTCAGTTTGGAAGATAGGTCTGGACTCAGAGCATGAACTGTTTCCCATGTATCATGCTGTATCTGAATTCCAGTCCCAAAATTCTCATACTGTATGTTAAACCTTACCGGAGAAGGCAATGGCAACCCACTCTAGTACTCTTGCCTGGAAAATCCCGTGGATGGAGGAGCATGGTAGGCTGCCATCTATGGGGTCGCTAAGAGTCGGATACAACTGAGCGAATGATTTTCACTTTTCACTTTCATGCATTGGAGAAGGAAATGGCAACCCACTCCAGTGTTCTTGCCTGGAGAATCCCAGGGATGGGACAGCCTGGTGGGCTGCCGTCTATGGGGCCGCACAGAGTCGGACACGACTGAAGCGACTTAGCAGCAGCAGCAGCATGTTAGATCACAGTTTTTTAAGATTCCACCTTTCCCTTTATAAATTCTAAGTTCATTTCAGAAAGCATATTATAATAACTTCTCAGAAAGTATATATTCATAAACATTTGCTGAATTAATAATAGAATATATGAAATAAACCTTCATAAAAATACACACACAGCCACAGCACATATATACTATTATTCTCTTATTGGTAAAAGCTAATTTAATCACAAACCCTTCCAAAGAAAAAATACCAGCCTGAGTTTATCACAATCTGCAGAATCGTGTTTATCATTTTGGAACTCATTTTTTTTAAATTAATGTTTCTTTTGCTATTCAATTAATTTTTGATTCAGCTTTTTTATAGTTGTCTTCATTTATTATATTGAGTAATTATTTGATCATATAATGATAGAAAATAATATCAAATATATATGTTGTAATAAATAATATTGAAATCAAAACTCAGTAAGTGAAAAGACTAGGTTTTTTGTGTGTGTTCTTTTGCTGTTGTCTTTGATATATTGTTTTTCCAGTAGCCAATGCATATTTAAATGATGGGCTTTCTTTTTTTTCAGATCAAATGTATGATCAAACATTCCCAAATGAAATATGAATGTTGACAGGGGATCAATAATTCTCATTTAAAAATAAATTATATAAATCGAGTGGAATGAGCCAGTTCTTCTAATGAAATAAAATGACATATTCTATTTTCTAGATGTCTGCTATTATAAGTGTTAGATCTAAAGTAAAATAGTTGAGTACTTTGACTAAAAATTAGAAAGTATTCATGGCAGTGCCACTTCTAACATAGTATGTTGAAACGTTGACTTGCCATATTCATTAAAAAATATGGAGTACTGTAGTGAATAACTTACCTAGTTCTTTCTATTGGTTTGAAAAAATTCCTTTGGTAACAAAAAAGGAAAATCACATACTTCAGTTCACTCCTTTAAATTCAGTCTAAACTTGCAACTCTGTCTGCTTTTGAAAATGAGTTTTGTCTGATATTTTTCTCCTGAGGACAGCCTTACAGCAAAGTAGAAAAATTTTCACATATTGTTCTTAGACAGACTCTGCTTTTTCCAGAATTTTGAATGTTTCTGGAAAGAAAAGCACATTAATAAAAAATAAAGTTCATATCTAAGGCTGTTTTTTCCTTTTTCTTTTCTTTTGAAGAAAAGAAATCTGGAATGTCTGCCAAGTTATTCCAATTCATATTTATTTAACATCTAATATATTTCTGTCTTCTGTTCCAGATATACCAAAAAAAAGAAAAAAACGTTTACCATCTTTTCCCATAGGCAGTGTAAGTATTATCGGGATGTGGGTCTCCAAAGATAGCTCAGAATTAAGAATAAACTTATAAAAGCACTTTCCAAAATCACATCATAGAAATTTAAAATTAGTATGACTATGGAATGCCTATCTTTTGAGTAAGGGAGAAAAAGAGAAAACCCATGCTGTCTGTCAGACAAAGAGCAACACATCTCAGGCTGGACCTCAATTCCTTCTTTTTGAAATTCAAATTTTCCCTTCTTTTCTCCTCTGTAGCTTCATCCCTCTCCAAGATTTTAGTTTCTTCTGCCCTTTAATTATCTGTTGAGGTTGGGAAGATCCACTGGAGAAGGGATAGGCTACCCACACCAGTGTTCTAAGGCTTCCCTGGTGGCTCAGCTGGTAAAGAATCTACTTGTGATGCAGGAGACCTGAGTTTGATCCCTGAGTTGAGAAGATCCCCTGGAGAAGGGAAAGGCTACCCACTCCAATATTCTGGCCTGGAGAATTCCATGGACTGTATAGTCCATGGGGTCGCAAAGAGTCAGACATGACTGAGCAACTTTCACTTCACAACAGATTTTTGCCTAGCTCATTCTTCACCTTTCTCTGAGGGGACAAAAAAAAAAAAAAATATATAGAGAAAGGTTTTTAACTATTCTATTACAATTGTGGAAAAATAAGTAATGCATAACAAAATTCAACGCTTATGAAAACATTTTAAAATTTTCAGTTAGGTTAGAGATTCCGCATTGTTACCATGTCTTGGTTTATTTATTTATTTTTAAAGGTTAATGTGTGTTTGGGCCCTTGTGTGTTTTTGTATCAGAATCCTTCATTTATTCAGCTGTGTTTTGCAGATTTTTTGTTGTCTCCGGGTGGGGAGGTATATCTTATAAAAATGCAGATTGTGCCTTTGTCCCTGAATGGTCAGACTTCAACTTAATTGCATATATATGTAGTAATGCTTAGGCAGAGAATATTGTAAAGGGAGCAAAACTGAAGAAGCCTCTACCCTTTAGGAACTCACAGTCTCATGTGACAGTCTGCCTGCCCCTACCTGCAAACATAAAAATTAACTTCAGTACTTAGTGGTTGAGTGTTTCAGAGGCAGTACCACATTGTTAACTAGATATTGTGTGTATTTCTCTGTGTGTCAAGGGGTTGTCTGAGAGATCTTCTAAGGAAATAAAAAGAGGGAATATTTGATACATAGTCTCAATAGTTTTCCTGCATTTCTGAAAAATTTCCCCACTCTCTCTTGTCTGGTGAACTTCTTTGTACTTGAGAATGAGACGAGATAAACCTGTAAAGAGGCCATCCAAATTAAGGGAAAGTTGAGTCAAGAGTTGAGTGAGAAAACTGATGTCCTTAGACCGAAAAGAATTTGAAAATGTTTGCCCAAAGTGAAGGCAATAGAAGCAGCTGTCAAAATATGAAGTAGGGTGTCAGGTGTCACACTTAAGGGAAATGAGAAGAGAGGGCATGAACTGGAGCAGACCCAGGTGAACTTAGGGAAAGAGGCTTCCAGCGTCTGTGTTGCCATTCATATGTCTGAGCGTGTGGGATTAGCTGGCCGTGGTCAAAGGCTGCTGTGGGATAGCCGTGAAATCTATGCCTCCAGAACTGTATGTACACTGTTCTTTTACACAGGTAAGAGAACCAGCTTCGTATTTAATACCTCAATTTAGCATGTTTTTTAAAACAGAACTTAATAAATAAATGAAATTGATAAACGTACCAAAGCAGATATACTTAATTTAGTTAAATATAGTTCCGTGGCTGCATATTTAATGTTTTATGGGAAAAGTAGATTTTAAAAAGTTGGTTAATATGGATGAGTTTGGTGGGAGGGTGTGTGGGGCACAAAATGATGGAATGGTAAAACAAACAGAAGAAAGACATTTCAATGATGAAATGATGTAGTCCACTGGGAGTTTGTAATGAAGGATCAGAGCTCTGGTGTAACAGATACTATCTGCAAAATCTGATAGAGGATGAAAATATTTCAACAAAGTTGAAAAACAGTGTTGGAGATCCATTGTTGAAATATAAGCTCACACTTTTTAGTAATCACAGTAAGTATGTTAATTTGATTTTCATTGATATAGGCTACCCATTGCCGTGAAACAAAACCATAACTCAGCACCGTCCTTGTCAGAGTCTTTTCTCTTTTGTAAGTATTGTTTTTCATAAAGTGAAAGTAGCTCAGTTGTGTCCGGTTGTTTGCAACCCCATGGACTATACAGTCCATGGAATTCTCCAGGCCAGAGTATTGGAATGGGTAGCCTTTCCCTTCTCCAGGGGATCTTTCCAACCCAGGAATAGAACCCAGGTCTCCCGCATTGCAGGTGGTTTCTTTACCAGCTGAGACACCAAGGAATCCCTGCTTTTTCATAAATACTGCATTATGCATGTGACTAATGAAGACTATTGGCAGTTATTTTATTTGCTTTGCTTTATTTTTGTGCTGTCAGTGAAACAAACTTGGTTTACATTTGATGCCTTTTACCCAGTTTTAGAATCCTGCAGATTTCAGCTTATCCTGGTTACTGAGATAGATTGCAACTTGTAATATGTTAGTGGTGTCTTACCTAATTTGGAGTAGAAAGAGTAAAGTGTTTAAAACATATGCTGAAAAAAAAAAAAACTGCTAGGTACGTCAGCAATTCCCAAGGTAAATAGGTTATGCACACTTCTTGCTAAGTTATAGGAACATTTCTGGGTTCACAAATCATTTAAAAGCTGTGGGTGGGCAATAGTGCTTTGGTCTAAAGTGCATCTGGTAAGAGCACGTTTAGGCTAGGGGCTCTGAAAGGCACTGTGGAGTTTTAGTACATCCTTCCTACCATGAGGAGATACCCTGGAAGAGTGAAGAGATGGCAAAGGGAAGATATTGGTGAGAATAACGGTTCAGAGACTGAGGGATAATTTGTCAGTGATACAATATTTAGTGTTCTCAGTCATGATAAGAACTACAGGCAAGAGGTCTCTTTGATGAGATTCTAGCATAGTCTTGTCATGTAAAACCACTCCTGACCACTTCTCCTGGAGGACTTGTAATTAAATGATACATTTAATTAAGTGTAATGAAAGTCAATTTATACTTGCATATTCCAAATATTTGTATTCACAGACAAGTGTAAAATCAGCTTGTTATTTCTACGAGAAAGATATAGAATATCCTTATTGCTGCTGCTGCTACTGCTGCTAAGTCACTTCAGTCGTGTCCGACTCTGTGTGACCCCCTAGACGGCAGCTCACCAGGCTCCCCCGTCTCTGGGATTCTCCAGGCAAGAACACTGGAGTGGGTTGCCATTTCCTTCTCCAATGCATGAAAGTGAAAAGTGAAAGTGAAGTCGCTCAGTCATGCCCGACTCTTAGCGACCCCATGGACTGCAGCCTACCAGGCTCCTCTGTCCGTGGGATTTTCCAGGCAAGATATGATTCAGTGACATTTTCACAGCTTTTATGTGTTGATATTGGACTGAGGTAGTACTCTGCACTCGTGCTGAATTGAACCTTTGAGACAGAATTTTGGGCAAAGTGGAAAGAAATACCTTTATTGCTTTGCCTGGCAGGGGAGCATCTTGTGCCCTCTGCAAATTGTCCCAACCTGTGGGATTTGGTAAGGAGTTTTATAGCAGTGGATTCCCTGGTGGCTCAGAGGATAAAGCATCTGCCTGCAATGCAGGAGACCCGGGTTCGATCCCTGGGCTGGAAGATCCCCAGGAGAAGGAAATGGCAACCCACTCCAGTATTCTTGCCTGGAGAATCCCATGGACAGAGGAGCCTGGTGGGCTACAGTCCAGGGGGTCGCAAAGAGTCAGACATGACTGAGCGACTTAACTTTTATAGCAGTGGTTGAAGGGCTTGGTTGCTGATAAAGATCAGAGTTTGTGCAGATACCAGTAGTCCTTGAATCTGGCCTCAGGTGATCTGATAAGCTTCTATGTTTCCTTGAATCTAGCCTCAGGTGGTCTCCCTATCTTCCCTGAAGAATTCTTCATTAGGTAGTTAGCATGGTCTACATGTTGGGGGGTTTAGTTCTACAGAAGAGCTCGAAGATATTCTGTTGAGACAAAACCATGATCCTGTCCCTAGTCTGTACTATTCATTTGTGACTGCTCCCCCCTTGTCAGTGCACCTCCTCCTTCCTTGATTAGCAACTGTTTGAACCTACCCTTTGGAGCTCAGGGAAGGTCATGGAGGCTGAACAGAAAATCTTCTGTGTACAGAAGCCCCACAGGCTCCTACTGAGTTTCAGCGCTCATTTTTTACAGGTAGATTCTTTATTTCTTCACGATAATGTGTCTTGTTATTTGGCTTGCAGTACTTTTTTCCTCTTGTGCATCTTGATGTTTACAGTTTTTTAATACCCTCATCTTAGGATGAGGTACTTGAGATATACAACACTGAGGGATGCTACCTTGCTGTTGGCCATCACTTCATTGTTTTGTTCTTTGTCTAGAAAGCCCTATTCCATTTCTAATGGACTAAGTATCTAGGTTCTTATTTGCTTCCATTTTCTGCTTCTGTGATCCCTTAATATACTAGAAATTTATATTTCAGTCTCCAGAATATACTATCATGAGGTTCATCTTGTCTTTCAGTTCAGTTCAGTCGCTCAGTCGTGTCCGACTCTTTGCGACCCCATGAATCGCAGCACACCAGGCCTCCCTGTCCATCACCAACTCCCGGAGTTCACCCAGACTCACGTCCATCGAGTCAGTGATGCCATCCAGCCATCTCATCCTCTGTCATCCCCTTCTCCTCCTGCCCCCAATCCCTCCCAGCATCAGTCTTTTCCAATAAGTCAACTCTCCGCATGAGGTGGCCAAAGTACTGGACTCTCTACTTGTACATAAATTGCCTACTTTGGGAATTAGATCACCAATATAAAATATTTCCCATTAATGGTCTCCTCCTGGTGTCATTTGATACTGTGCTGCTGCTAAGTCACTTCAGTTGTGTCCAACTCTGTGCGACCCCATAGAGACGGCAGCCCACCAGGCTACCCTGTCCCTGGGATTCTCCAGGCAAGAACACTGGAGTGGGTTGCCATTTCCTTCTCCAATGCATGAAAGTGAAAAGTGCAAGTGAAGTTGCTCAGTCGTGTCCAACTCTTAGTGACCCCATGGACTACAGCCTACCAGGCTCCTTTGTCCATGGGATTCTCCAGGCAAGAGTACTGGAGTGGGGTGCCATTGCCTTCTCTATACTTATTAACAAATATAAAGGGAAACAAAAAGGAGTAGAAACATCTTTATTTTGTTGCTCTGTTTGTAGGTGATTGGCAAAAGTTGATTCAGAGACAGCTAACTGTCCAGTTTATACCAGAAGACCCTCTGGTCTTTTGGTGGTGTTCTGTTTCACTCACTGATTAATATAATATATAACACTTGTGTTTTTGTGTTGTATAGTATAGACTATGTCTTTTTTGCTATCTAAAAACTATGTAATTCTAAGAATCAAAAATTAATTTTGCAATTCTGGGAATTTGTTTACTATTGACTATGTGTGACTGGAAGAAACACAAACTGGAATCAAGATTTTCGGGAGAAATATCAATAACCTCAGATATGCAGATGACACCACTCTTATGGCAGAAAGTGAAGAGGAACTCAAAAGCCTCTTGATGAAAGTGAAAGTGGAGAGTGAAAAAGTTGGCTTAAAGCTCAACATTCAGAAAATGAAGATCATGGCATCCGGTCCCACCACTTCATGGGAAATAGATGGGGAAACAGTGGAAACAGTGTCAGACTTTATTTTTTGGGGCTCTAAAATCACTGCAGATGGTGACTGCAGCCATGAAATTAAAAAACTTACTCCTTGGAAGGAAAGTTATGACCAACCTAGATAGCATATTCAAAAGCAGAGACATTACTTTGCCAACAAAGGTTCATCTAATCAAGACTATGGTTTTTCCTGTGGTCATGTATGGATGTGAGAGTTGGACTGTGAAGAAGGCTGAGCACCGAAGAATTGATGCTTTTGAACTGTGGTGTTGGAGAAGACTCTTGAGAGTCCCTTGGACTGCAAGGAGATCCAACCAGTCCATTCTGAAGGAGATCAGCCCTGGGATTTCTTTGGAAGGAATGATGCTAAAACTGAAACTCCAGTACTTTGACCACCTCATGTGAAGAGTTGACTCATTGGAAAAGACTCTGATGCTGGGAGGGATTGGGGGCAGGAGGAGAAGGGGACGACAGAGGATGAGATGGCTGGATGGCATCACTGACTCGATGGACGTGAGTCTGGGTGAACTCTGGGAGTTGGTGATGGACAGGGAGGCCTGGTGTGCTGCGATTCATGGGCTCGCAAAGAGTCGGACACGACTGAGTGACTGATCTGATCTGATCTGATCTGTATTGACAGTGTTCTTTAAGTTCCTTATTATATTTAAAGGGCAAAATAATATACTGTTTGACAGCTAAAAGTAAATTATGTTATTAATATATAAGTATATGCTTGGTTGATGAATAACATCACTGAAGCTTAAGATATATTATGACATAATATCTTTACTCTTTATTAAGGAAGAAAGTGTATTTAACTGATATGTAAGGAAGGTCAGTGCTATCAGCTGTGTATTACCACGTTAACTGGTGCTAATTCTTTACATTACACTTTTTTCCAGAACTTTGGTGGATGACGTAGACCAAGTACTAATCCTCCTCAACTAGAAACATCAGCAGTGGCTTAACTCTTAACATATAATAAATATTTAGATCATCCTTCTGTGAGTTGTTCAGTGATTTGGGGAGGGATTCAGAACATCTAATCCAAAGTAAAATAATTGCAGTGATTTTTATGGGAATCTTAAGTTTAATTACTGATGTTCTTAAAAAAGGTTATATGCTTTTTGGCAATTATTATAAGTGTCCTGAGGAATAAATGTGTAATTATAGAAAGCTGAAACATCCTTATTTAAGAACATTAAAGGACATAATGACACCTAAAATCTAGACTGTTACCTTCATCTCAAATGTATACTAACTTCCTGCATGCACTATTTTAGTTTCCATTTCTCACTCTCACTGATAAGAATACTCTCCACAGTTTTAGCAGGAAGGTGGCACCGGAGGAACAGTTTTTCACCGAAGCAAGTGAATAAAAAGATAGGCCCACGAAACACAAAATATGTAGCTCTCTGAAAATCACTGTGTTTGGTAAACATTTTCCATATATTCCAGGAATTTTGAGTACAAAGAATGTGTTTTGTTTGTAAACATTAAAAGCTTTGGCTACTTCAAAAACAACTTGGGATTGTTGACATTCATGATGTCAGCAGAGTCTTGTAAAAGAATCATGAGGCATTAGCCAAAGGGAGAGACAGAGGAGGAGAGAAATAATCACTTGAGATGTAATTAACCTCCTGTACCTTCCAAGACATTGCTAGTGATGCCTAGGGGATGGGGAAGGAAATGAGAGCTCTGGAAAAATTGCTGCAGGGTTTTCCAGGGCATCTCTTCAGCTACTTCTGTTCAATAGACTGAATTTCTGTTCTACGGTTCATTGAAGGCAATGCATATGTTTCTGTGATTATGTGCGTCAAGGTGTTCTTATGTTCCTTTGTAACTTATTTTAGGAAAAATCAAATGAGAATTTCAAAAGGTCAGTGATCCAAGGTGTGTTACATTAATACATATGGGAAGGTTAAGAAATACTAAAGAAGATATTCTGTGTTGCTGGATAACTGGAGAATACTGCACACTCAATTTTTAAATCTAAAAATAATTTTAAAGAGAAGAATTTAAAATAGTTAGGAGATTAAAACCTAGAAAGTCCCTGAATGTTCTATGTGTGCTTGAAAAGAAGATGTATTCTGACATTGGCTTCAGTGTTCTATAAAAGTCAGCTAGGTCAATTTGGTTGATTGCTGCTGCTAAGTCACTTCAGTCATGTCCGACTCTGTGCGACCCCATGGACTGCAGCCCACCAGGCTCCCCCGTCCCTGGGATTCTCCAGGCAAGAACACTGGAGTGGGTTGCCATTTCCTGCTCCAATGCATGCAAGTGAAAAGTGAAAGTGAAGTCGCTCAGTCGTATCCGACTCTTCGTGACCCCATGGACTGCAGCCCACCAGGCTCCTCCGTCCATGGGATTTTCCAGGCAAGAGTACTGGAGTGGGGTGCCATTGCCTTCTCCGATTTGGTTGATTAGTGCTTAAATTATCACCTTCCACCCTTTGTGCTATCGTGATTAATATTATATAGTTCACTTCTATATGCCCAATATTATATCATTTTTATCTTTATGTTAAAATTAGTAATGTTTAAATAGATTTTACATAAGTCCTTTATGTTTATCAGCATATCTATTCATTTTCATGTTCTCCATTATTACCATAATACTTGATTTTTAACTAGAGCTTTTGTTTCAACCAACATAAAAATTTATTTAGGGCAAGTATTTTTACATTTCTGAATGCCTTTATTTAAATTCAAATGTTTTCCTTTTGATAATTCTGCTAACAAAAATTGCTTGATTGACAGGATTTACACTTCTCGATCTCTGGGTTGGGAAGATCCCCTGGAGAAGGGCAAGGCCACCCACTCTAGTATTCTGGCCTGGAGATTTCAGTCCATGGGGTCACAAAGAATCGGACACTACTGAGCAACTTTCGCTTTCACTCACACTTCTTTCCATCCCTAAAATGTTTAATTCTTTTGTCTTTTGCCTTACCCATAATTTTTAAGATTCTTTCACTGTATCTACTGTATTTTTTCACTGAATCTGATGTTTTTCTTTCTCTTTCTGTCTGTTCTGAAGGTTTTATTTTTTAGCAGTGTGATTATTTTGTGCTAGGTATAGTTTTTTAAATTTGTTTTCATTACTTTTGTGGTTGTTTGTATTGATCATGCTTGGACAGCCATGAGCTCTTCGGATAGGTGGGTTGACATCTTGTATTAATTTATTATCTCTTCACATAGTTATTCTGCCACATCTTATGTTGGCACTTCATTAACCCATGTTGGATTGTTTGATATTATCTTGCAGATCTCAGACTTTGAAAATATTTTTGCACTTTTTCTTCATTTTGCTCCAGTTTGGATTATTTCTATTGACATGTCCTAAAATTCACTATTGTCTCATGTCTAACATAATAATATGCCCACTGAGTGAATTTTTATCCCTGATAATCATAATTTCACATCTAGCATTTATGTTTCATTGTTTTCTTTAGATTTCTACCTGACTAAATTTCCCTGTTCATATATATTGTCTAAATTTTCCACTAGCTATTTTAATGTTCTGGTCTAATAGTTCTAAATCTCTTTCCTGAGTCTAGCTGTATTGACTGATCACTTTGTGTTGACTATTCATTCTCTTAATAATGGGTCACATTTTCTTGCCTTTTTTCACATGTTTTATACTTTTTGATTATATACTGGACATTTTGTGGAAAATAAAGACAGTAGGGGTGAGATAAATAGTACTGAGGCCCCAGAGTCATGTTTATTCTTCTTACTAGAGCGGGGATTTCAGTCACATCTATTCTATAATTTAGCTGGATCTAGATTTTGTTGTTGCTTTAGTTATATTTTTGTGTGCAGCTCAGTTTATTTTTGAACATTGGATTATAAGCTCCATTTTATCAGCGTTGAGCTCTGAAAGCTGGATGTTTTGTCTCGGGTTTTCTGCCCTATATTCCTACTTTACTCCACCACCCCATTCCTGTACCTTAGGAAGGTCACTTCCAGCTCTTCGACCTCTGCTCCAAAGGTCGATGGTATTTTGGTTGATCCTAAAGGGACCTCCCCAAAGACACCTCTCACTTCACAATCTGTGAATTTACCAGATGATGATGCTAATGACGTGGCAAGCACCAAACATAAACAATATGAAGGTATCAGTGTCTCACATCAGCGGAGACTGCCGGAGGAGGGACTTCACTATTCTGAGGTTGATGGTGGCGGGATAATTGGAGAAGATGCCAGATTATAGAAGGGAAAGTATTTATATGTTAATTACAGAAGGATTACACTGCATATGAGTTCTCAACCAATTTGTTATATTTGACCTATGACTGGCAGTTGAAGGTCTGCCGGAAAGGGAACTTCTTTTTCTAAACTTATTATAGCATCTCCTAAGTATTGCTTATGCATGGGGTTATTTGAGATGTCAGTTAATGACAAAGGGAATTAGGAAGAGGCAGATGAAGGAACTTGATGGGATGTCCTTGGCTCAGAAAGGGCAAATGTCAAACAGTTGCCACTCAGACATCACAAACTGGTTGCCCTTCTCACTGCAGATTGTCAATAACCTCACACCAAGTGTAAGGCATGGAATGTAGAGTGTTTTCATGTTCTTGCTCTGCCCTCACATGATGTATAAAAGGAGCCATTTGACTCTCAGCAGAGCCTTCACTCAATCATCTGCCATACCATTAACACCTTAAACATTTACTTGGTTTTCCTGTTCTCCTCTAGAACTCTGTCCTGCCTGGTGCACCTGTGTCTCACCAGGATGCTTTCTTGATTCTCTTCCCCTTCCCACAATTTTTGAGCATCACTGAAGCCTGTGAAAGAGTTGGCAGGTAGGTACAAACCTGCCTTGTATCTGAGGCACTCAGGCATTTCATACTCTCAAGGGAGCTCTCACTCATCCTTTTCTAATGCACTGAAACTTAATCATGTCTTATTTTCTGCATCTTTGGTGGTTTCCCCCTGTTTTTTCTGATCGGTTAGAAGAAAGCAATCTGTGTCCACACAACTTAGCTTGCTTTGCAATATCAGCTCTTTAGTCCTAAAATAAGCAGGATTTTATAGGTAATGCATTTTGTTCTCATTGTTAAAATGACTTTTTATTTCTCTAGTGAGACTCCCTAAATACAGATAACACTTTTTTTGCCAGCCTTTTAATTTTTAATTGAAACTACACATTCGAGACAATGTGTTGTGGCAATTGTGGATTCTGAATTTTCTTTTTGAATTTCTGTCTCCTCTTTGGTGTGTGTGTATTGCTCATGTCTATGCTTTGTTTTTTATTTTAATTCTTAGTTTTACTTTTTTTGCTTTGCTTCTCAGGAGTTTCCCACATCATAGAGGCAAGCCAATTATTTGAGGCAGAATTTATGTTACTATTTTTTTCTGAAACTAGAAGGATTCCACTCTCTACTGTTGAATCTCTGTGAGATTTGGAGACTGCACCCAGGGTTCAACCATATTCAAATTCTGTCTTGGCTTTTACTTTGTTCTTAGTCCTCTCAGATCCTCTTTGAACACATACAGAATTTCCCAGCAAAATGTATGAGAATGGCTTATTTTGCCTTTCGTAGGTTCCTTCCTTTACTGGAAACCCCATTAAAATTCTGCACGCTGTGTCACTTACCCCGTGCCATTGGTATCCCAAGTTCGATGGTGATCCCATGGCAGAGTTGCTTGTTTCCCTCATTCCTTTCCTAGTGAGTTTGCTGTTTATACTTACTGTGCTCTCCCTGGCAAATTAATTCTTCCTCCTCTGGTAGTAAGGCTGCTGAGTTTTCCTCCCAGATTTGTGGTTTATGATAGTACACCAAATACAGTTCTTGTCTAGTGCTGTCTAATTTTATTGATTAGTGCTGTGTACTTTTGAACTTTATATGTAAACAGAAACATAGAATTTATTAGTGTCTGAATTCACTTATATTGTTACATTGGACAGTATTTTGTTATTTTTTCTTGCTGTATAGTATTGTTATGGAAACACACCATGCTACTTACCCCCTGAGATTTGCTAGTGCATATACTGTTGCTAGGAACATTCTTTCATTGAGTATCTCTTTCAGTGTGCATAATTCCATTGAGTTTATTCCAAAAGAAGAATTGCTGGTTACAACTTTAATAGATGCTACCTAACAGTTTTCCAAAATAGCTGTACCATTATATACTCTATTCAGCACTATTTGAGAGCTCCACTTCTTCCACAGACTCTCTAATACTGTATTGTTTGCCTTTTTCATAGTAGCCATGTTTCTGTGTTTGAAGAAATACCAAGTTTCAATTTGAATTCCTCTGATAACTAAAAATCCTAGGCATTGTCTTTAGCTGTTTGAGTATCTCCTTTTACGAAGTGCCTTTTCCAATAGAGTGTAATCTTTTTCTTACCAACTTGAAAATCTTTACATAACCTTTAAATACTTTGCCTTCGTCACAAGTCTGATTGCTTGGGAAATAGGCCCTAGGGTAGAGGTGCCAGCAAGAAACTTATGGTGGATTGGTCCCAGGACCAAAAACGCAGGGTGGGTGAAGGAAGCAGGACTGAGAAGCAGAAAGTGTGTTATGATGAAGTCACAGAAAAGGTTTCAGACGTTTCATCTGAACTGCTGGAACTGGAATGTCTCTGCTGAGTATTAACAAATCAAAACATGAGAACCAAAACTTTACACCACTGTGTCAGGTCATTGGATGCAGGATAGATAAAAGGAGGTCAGATATTAGACAACATTGTTGTCTTAAGCTGAGGACAGTTGCCAGGAGGGGAGACTAAGGTGGACAGTGTCAGCTATTATCTCTCTCAGCAGTTGGTGTAATGAATGCTGGTGCCCCACACACCACAGAATCAACTACATTTAGATACATGTGTCCTGAATGTTTACTCTCCCTTTACACTTCACTCTTACATCTTGTTGTCTTTTTATAAATAATAGTTGTTAGAGTTAATGTGGTAAATTTTATGAGTTTTTATGATAGAATTATTGTTTGGGATTTTACTTATAAAACCTGTATACTATAACACTGAGGAATTTTCCGGTATTTGATTCCAAAGGCCTTACTGTTCATCATTCCATTGATATCTATAATTCATCTAAAATTTATGCTAGTATATATTTGAGATAAAGGTCAAGATTGATTTTTGCATATGACTATACAATTGACCCAGAACCACTTTTTTAAATAAATCCTTTCCCATTATTGTACTTTTGTCATAGACAAAATATCTATATGGGTATTTTTTTTTTCAGTTTCTATTTTGATCTATTTGTCTTTATTGCCTATGTTATAATGTACTTGTGTGGCTATCTGGAGGGTCGAAAATTACATGATAATTAAGTTCAATATGCAAATCTTACTTGAATTCTGGTTCATGTAATTAAATGATAAAGGACAACTTAGGGAAAATTGTGGAGATTTGAATGTAGACTATGAAGTAAATGACTTTTGAAAAATACTGTTAATATATATGGTAATTTAAAAAGGTTATGCAGGGTACTATTCTTATTTTTAGTAATTGCATGGTAAAATCTTTAGAAGTTAAGTGTCCCAACATCTGTAAGGTATTTTCCCATTTTTCAGCCAAAAACAATATACAGATGAATGAAGTCTGAAAAGTTGTATGTTACCAAATATTAAATTGTTTATTTTTCTATTTCTATAGTTTTTATTGTTTTCAAATATATAGAAAATTTGAGAAATTCAATTGGAAAGAAGTGTCAATATTATTAAAGAAATTTTAGGTGAATTTTTATAGAGTTCTAAGTAAATTCTTATAAGAAGTTTAATTAAACTTAAAATAGTCATAAATACTAGTAAATCAATACTTTTGAAAATAGTTACTTTTAAATTAACATGCTTTATTTTATAGTGAATGCATAATGTATTCTACCTTTTCAATTTTTGGCATTGAAATTATATTTGAATCACATGTTTTTTTATTTTTATTTACTAAAAAAATTTTTTTTGGCCACACCATGTGGCATTTGGGATCTTGTGCCCTACGAGGGATTGAACCTGTGCCCCCTGCAGTGGAAATGCTGAGTTTTAACCACTGAACTGCTGGGGAAACTCCAAAAATGTACTTTATAAAGCAGCCATTTTGTAACAATGTAAGTGAAGTGAAGTCGCTCAGTTGTGTCCAACTCTCAGCAACCCCATGGACTTCAACCCACCAGGCTCCCCCGTCCCTGGGATTCTCCAGGCAAGAACACTGGAGCGGGTTGCCATTTCCTTCTCCAATGCATGAAAGTGAAAAGTGAAAGTGAAGTTGCTCAGCCGCGTCCGACTCTTAGCAACCCCATGCACCGCAGCTTACCAGGCTCCTCCGTCCATGGGATTTTCCAGGCAAGAGTACTGGAGTGGGGTGCCATTGCGACTGTATGTAAATTTGTAGTTCAGTTGGTAGAGTCTGCCTGCAATGCAGGAGACCTGGATTCAATCCCTGGGTTGGAAAAATCCCCTGGAGAAGGAAATGGCAGCCCACTCCAGTATTCTTGCCTCAAGAATCCCATGGATCCAGAAACCTGGAGGGCCACAGTCCATGCGGTCACAAGAGTTGAACATGACTTAGCAACTAAGTCACCACCACAGAAAAGGAGAGTCTGCAGAAATGGTCCTCTTTAGGAACTGATCAAAAAACATAAATATTTAATATCTTTGCATTTATTAGTGTCATATTCAGTTTCCTTCATCTGTGTTTTATAGTTTTCAGATTATAGGCCTTTCACTCTCATGGTTAAGTTTATTTCTAGGTATTTTATTCTGTTTCGATGAAATTATAAATGGGATTGTTTTCTTCTTTTATCTTTCTGATAGTTAATATATCTTGATAATATATCTGATAGCTAATATATCCTGATAGGGTACAGAAAAGCAACAGATTTCTTTATATTAATCTTATATTTTGAAACTTTATTGAATTCATTTGTTTTTTGTGGTCGAAACTTTAGGGCTTTTGATATATAGTATCTTGTCATCTGCAAATAGTGACAGTTCTTCCTTTCCAATTTGGATGTCTTTTCTTTTCCTTGTACAGTGTCCAAAAATTCCAATATTATGTTAAATAGAAGTAGGGAGAGTGGGCATTCTTGTCTAATTCCTGATTTTGCGGTGAAATTTTTACTCATGACCAGCGGCAACTACTCTTTGTTGTGGTACATGGGCTTTTTATTAAATGGCTTGTCTTTTTGCAGAACACAGACTCTAGATGCTTGGGTTTCAGTAGTCGCAGCACTCAGGCTCAGTAGTCATGGCTTATGTACCCCAGAGAATGCAGGCATCAATAGTTGTGGTACACAGGTTTAGTTGCTATGAGATATGTGGAATCTTCCTGGACCAAGGATCAAACCTGTGTGCCATGCACAAGGGGTGGATTCCTCTCTACTGTGGAACCAGGGAAGTCCTATACATTGTTGACACTGGTTTGCTAATATTTTGGTGAGGAGTTTTTCATGTATATTCATCAGAGCTGTTAATATTCGATTGCAATTTTTTGGGTAGTGTCTTTGTCCATTTTTTTGTATCTGAGTAATGATGTTCTCCAATGGCACCCCACCCCAGTACTCTTGTCTGGAAAATCCCATAGACTGAGGAGACTGGTGGGCTGCAGTCCATGGGGTCGCTAAGAGTCAGACACAACTGAGCGACTTCACTTTCACTTTTCACTTTCATGCATTGGAGAAGGAAATGGCAACCCACTCCAGTGTTCTTGCCTGAAGAATCTCAGGGACGGGGGAGCCTTGTGGGCTGCCATCTATGGGGTCGCACAGAGTCAGACACGACTCAAGTGACTTAGCAGTAGCAATGATGTTCTTATAGAATGAATTTGAGAGTATTCTCTCCTTTACAATTTTTTGGGAATAGTTTAAAAAGAATAGGTGTGAAGTTTATATACTTGGCAGGATTTCTCTGTGAAGGTGTCTAGTCCTGGATTTTTGTTTGCAGGGTGTTTTTTGATTACTGATTCAATCTTAATACTGGTAATACTAGATAATATGAACTGATTCAGTCATGGAAGATTGTATGTTTCTAGAAATTTGTCCAGTTCTTCTACGTTGTGCAGTTTGTTGACATATAACTAACTGTTCACGATACTCTTTTTGGTTATTTGTATTTCTGTGATATTGGCTGTAATTTCTTCTCTTTCATTTCTTAGTTTATTTGGGTTCTCTTTTTTTCTTAATGAGCTTGCCTAGAGACTGATCAATTTTGTTTATCTTTTCAAAAAATAATTTCATTGTTTTGTTTTTTTGGTTTTTTTTGCTTGCTTACTTGCTTGCTTTATGGTCTCTGCAATGCAGAGGGCTGCCTGCAATTTGGGAGATCCCGGTTCATTTCCTGAGTTGGAAAGATCCACTGGAGAAGGGATAGGCTACCCACTCCAGTATTCTTGGACTTCCCTTGTGGCTCAGGTCGTAAAGAATCCACCTGCAATTCGGGAGACCTGGATTCAATCCCTGGGTTGGGATGATCCCCTGGAGAAGAGAATGGCTACCCACTCCAGTATTCTGGCCTGGAGAATTCCATGGAGTCACAAAGAGTCAGACACAACTGAGTGACTTTCACTTTCATGGTCTCTATTTTGTTTATTTCCTCTCTAATCTCTATTATAATAATTACTTCCTTCTGCTACTTTTGGTCTTTCTTCTTTTTCTAATCCTTTTAGATGGGTTGTTTGAGATTTTTTTTGTTTCTTGAGGTATGCTGTATTGCTGTAAACTTCCTTCTTAGCAGTGTTTTTGTTGAGTATCATGTGTGCTAAGTTGCTTCAGTCGTGTCCAACTCTTTGTGATCCTGTGGACCCTAGCCCACCGGGCTCCTCTTATCTATGGGATTCTATAGGCAAGAATACTGGAGGGGGTTGCTGTGCCCTTTTCCAGGGGATCTTCCTGACCCAGGGATTGAACCCGGGTTTCTTATGTCTTCTTTATTGGAAGGCAGGTTCTTGACCACTAGTGCTACCTGGAAAGCATAGGTTTTAATATTGTTAGATTGTCCATACTACCCAAAGCAATTTATTGATTTAATGCAATCTCTTTAAGATAAGATACTCATGGCATTTCTTTTCACAAAAATAGAACAAATTTGTGTGGAATAACAATAAATCCTAAATAGTCAAAGCAACCTTGGACAAATAGAACAAAAGCAATTCAGACTATACTACAAAGCTGCGGTGGTATCGGCACAAAAACAGACAAATAAATACATTGAACAGTATAGAGATTCCAGAAATAAATTCATATGCATATAGTCAATAAATCTATGACAGAACAGGTGAAAGTATACAATGAGGAAAAGACAGTTTCTTCAATAAAGAGTGTGGGAAACTGAAGAGCTATATGTAAAATAATGAAATTAGAAAATGCTCTTATACCGCATTCAAAAATAAAGTCACAATCGACTGAAGACCTAAATACTTAAAAGCTGAAACCCTAAAACTCTTAGAAAAAAAAATGCATGCAGAATATCCTTTGACATGCCTTAGCAATGTTTTAAGAATCTGTCTCCCCAGGCAAAGGAAACAAAAGCAAAAATAAACAGAGGACTAATTATACTCACGTGCTTTTACACAGCAAGGATTTCATTGACAAATGAAAAGACAACCTACTGAATGACAGAAATTTTTGCAAATGATATGTCTGAAAAGGGATTAATATTCAAAATATATAAACAGTTCATATAATTTAATGTCAAAAAAAAAACCTAACTAAAAATAGATATTTTTCCAAAGAAAGCATATAGATGTCCAATAGGCATATAAAAACTGCTCACTGTCACTAGTCATGAGGGTGATGTGTATCAAAACCACAATGTGATAGCTCCTGCTGCTGCTGCGTCGCTTCAGTCGTGTCCGACTCTGTGTGACCCCATAGACGGCAGCCCACCAGGCTCCCCCATCCCTGGGATTCTCCAGGCAAGAACACTGGAGTGGGTTGCCATTTCCTTCTCCAATGCATGAAAGTGAAAAAGTGAAAGTGAAGTCGCTCAGTCATGTCTGACTCTAGCGACCCCATGGACTGCAGCCTACCAGGCTCCTCCGTCCCTGGGATTCTCCAGGCAAGAGTACTGGAGTGGGGTGCCATTGCTTTCTCCGATGATAGCTCCTAACACTTGTCATTTTATTTTTTTTATTATAAATTTATTTTAATTGGAGGCTAATTACTTTACAGTATTGTATTGTTTTTGCCATACATCAACATGAATCCACCACAGGTATACACATGTTTCCCATCCTGAACCCCCCTCCCACCTCCCTCCCTGTACCATCCCTCTGGGTCATCCCAGAGCACCAGCCCCAAGCATCCTGTATCATGCATTGAACCTGGACTGGCGATGTTTCATATATGATATTATACATGTTTCAATGCCATTCTCCCAAATCATCCCACCCTCTCCCTCTCCCACAGAGTCCAAAAGACTGTTCTATACATCTGTGTCTCTTTTGCTGTCTCCATACAGGGTTATCGTTACCATCTTTAAATTCCATATATATGCGTTAGTATACTTTATTGGTGTTTTTCTTTCTGGCTTACTTCACTCTGTGTAATAGGTTCCAGTTTCATCCACCTCATTAGAACTGATTCAAATGTAGTCTTTTTAATGGCTGAGTAATACTCCATTGTGTATATGTACCACAGCTTTCTTATCCATTCATCTGCTGATGGACATCTAGGTTGCCTCCAGGTCCTGGCTATTATAAACAGTGCTGCGATGAACATTGGGATACACCTGTCTCTTTCAATTCTACGTACCTATGGACACCTTATCTTTGACAAAGGAGGCAAGACTATACAATGGAGAAAAGACAATCTCTTAACAAGTGATGCTGGGAAAACTGGTCAACCACTTGTAAAAGAATGAAACTAAAACACTTTCTAACACCATACACAAAAATAAACTCAAAATGAATTAAAGATCTAAACGTAAGACCAGACACTATAAAACTCCTAGAGGAGAACATAGACAAAACACTCTCCGACATAAATCACAGCAGGATCCTCTATGACCCACCTCCAGAATATTAGAAATAAAAGCAAAAATAAACAAATGGGACCTAATTAAAATTAAAAGCTTCTGCAGAGCAAAGGAAACTATAAGCAAGGTGAAAAGACAGCCTTCAGAATGGGAGAAAATAATAGCAAATGAAGCAACTGACAAACAACTAATCTCAAAAATATACAAGCAACTCCTGCAGCTCAATTCCAGAAAAATAAATGACCCAATCAAAAATGGGCCAAAGAACTAAACAGACATTTCTCCAAAGAAGACATATAGATGGCTAACAAACACATGAAAAGATGCTCAACATCACTTATTATCAGAGAAATGCAAATCAAAACCACTATGAGGTACCATTTCACGCCAGTCAGAATGGCTGCGATCCAAAAGTCTACAAGCAATAAATGCTGGAGAAGGTGTGGAGAAAAGGGAACCCAATGCAAACTAATAGAGCCACTATGGAGAACAGTGTGGAGATTCCTTAAAAAACTGGAAATAGAACTGCCTTATGACCCAGCCATCCCACTGTTGGGCAAACACTTGTCTTTTTAATGATAGTTATTCTGACAACAAATAATAACTGTTGGTGAGGATATGGGGGAAGGGAAACTATTCACTGCTGGTGGGAATGTTAATTGCTATAAGCATTATGGATAACAGTATGGAAACTCCTCCAAAAATTAAAGCTAGAACTATCATATAATCCAGAAATTCCACTCCTGGATATGTATCCCCAAAGTACGGAAAACACTAATTCAAAAAGATATGTGCACCCCAATGTTTACAGTAGCATTATTTATAGTAGCCAATATATGGAAGTAACCTAAGTGTCCATCAATACAGATGGATGGATAAAGACACATAGATATAGATATAGATAAACATTCACAATGTAATATCACTCAGCCATAAAAAATGAAGTTTTGCCATTTGTGGAAACATGCATGGGCATAGAGGGTATTATGCTTAGTAATTTAAGAGAAAAACAAATGCTGTATTTTTCACTTACATATGAAATCTAAAATATAGAACAAATTAATATAACAAAACAGAGACAGACATAGAAAACAAACTAGTAGTATTCAGAGGGAGAGTGGTTTGGGAAAGGGAAAGATCAAGGAAGGCAATTAGAAGTTACAAACTTAGATATAAAATAAGTAAGATATAAGGATGTAATGTGCGGCACAGAGAAAGTACTCAATATTTTATAATAATTTTGAATCACTGTTGTACATCTTAAACTAAAACAACACTATGTCTACTATTTGCCAATAAAAATAAATATCTAAAGGGCATTAAAAATATTGACATGTTTTATGTACTAATCAGGCATGACCTAATAGGAAACATTAATATTACAAACTAAATTATTATATTTATCTTACATATTAGCTAAAAGTATATGATAAATTATTCAATAATTAAAACTCATTGTATATATGAACAATATTCTTAAAATGTTAAGGTAATCAAAACTTACTTGAATAAAACAGAAATAATGATATCTATGAAAAAATTATTATTGATAGAAAAAAATTTCAGAGTCTCCATAAATTTGTTACCAAAATATTTCAATGTAGAAAGTTGAAACAATATCTAGGAGACTGTTTTTAACTATAAATCCTATATTCAGGTTGTCTGTAATTTAAATGTATATTTAAAAGTCATTTACTTTTCTTATCCATCCAGTATAAGAAAGTTTTATTTAAGGTTGCATAGTGAAAGATTATGGCATATTTGTGTTGTAAACAACATCCATCATTTAATAAACTAGAAGAGCCAAATCTACTGAAACTCTAAAAAATTTAAATTTAAATTAAACAATATTTCAATGAGAAATACATTGATGAGATGTACATATTTAAGAAGTTAAGTAGTTTTGCTTTTTTCCCCAAAATATAATATGACTCCCAGTGAAGTCATATATTTGCACCTATAAATAGGTGAATACTTTTGAGATTGACTCTTTAGTTTAAAAAGTATATTTAATTTTATCCAAAATAATTGCAATTGGAAAATGTAGCTTCTAAAATTTAAAATTTATTCATAGTTATTTGAAGAACTGAAATACTGAAACTGAATAATGAAACAATAAATAGTTCCCAATATGGTTACCATTTCCATAGAAAATAAGATATCAGGAAATTATCAGAATATAGTAAAGAACTGGTTTCTTTAAAAGCAAGACATAATTATTTTGTATATTATAAATTATAATAACTGGGTTCTTAATTATTATTACTAAATATTGAATTTTGTTGTTTTAATTTTACTAAATGTAATTATGCTGTTTCAACATATTTAAAATTCAGTGGTTAAATTTGATTTTATATAAATTTGCTGTGCTTAGTCACTCAGTTATGTCCAACTATTTGTGACTCCATGGACTGTAGCCCTTCAGGCTCCTCTGTCCATGGGGATTCTCCAGGTAAGAATATCAGAATGGGTTATCATGCCTTCCTCCAGGAGAATTGTCCAACCCAGGGATCAAACCAAGGTCTCCTGCATTGCAGATGGATTCTTTACCATCTGAGCTACCAGGGAAGCCCAAATGTAAATGATAATCTTGATGGGACTCTTATTTTTTGATGGCTGTGACTAGGCATGTCAGATCTTAGTTCCCCAACTGGGGATTGAACCTGTGCCCTTTGCCGTGGAAGTGTGGAGTCCTAACCACTGGACCTAAAGGGAATTACAGAATTATTTTCTTGGATATAATTGTCACTTCTAAGAAATAAAAGATACTTGATCCTTAAAATTACATTTGTGGAAAGAGAGGCCTTTCCTAACTCATAAGATACCTGGGAGTTTATGCTTGTAGTGGTGGTGATGACACTGTTGGGGTCTACAGAGACTTCAAGGGTGAATCATGAATGCTGAGAACAGTCTATCAGCTTCAGCTAGTGTATGGATGCTTATAAACGTGCCTGTTAACATTGCGCAAGGGATGAGTCACAGCTTTCTTTTTGCTTTAGATCTAAAATCCATAAAAACTAGGGCAGTTCATCAAAATGATTTTGTACTGTATCTATACAGATTTTGGACCCTCAATTTCCAATGAAGTGTTCATTAGGAAAGGTGCAGCTCTGTTAATAAATTTTTACAGATCAACTTTTCAGTGTTATCCAGTAGTGTGGATATAACAAACTGAAAGTGAAAGTCGCTCAGTTGTGTCCAACTCATTGCGACCCCATGAACTATACAGCCCATGGAATTCTCCAGGCCATAATATTGATAGCCTTTCCCTTCTCCAGGGGATTTTCCCAACCCAGGGATCAAACCCAGGTCTCCTGCATTGCAGGTGGATTCTTTACCAGCTGAGCCACAAGGAAAGTCCAAGAATACTGGAGTGGGTAGCCTATCCCTTCTCCAGCAGATCTTCCTGACCCAGAAATAAGACTGGGGTCTCCTCATTATAAAAAAATACATTTGAATAAAGTTGATGCAAATTTAATTCTCAAAGGAAATAATAGCTGCCACCTCCCTAGGAAATTGAAAACTTAAAGGAGTTCTTATCATAATATTGGAAAAAATAGTAGTAAGATAATTTTACAGAAACTTCCTAGAGTTTACATTATCATTTTTATGTATTATATCCTGGATTACAGGAAAATTCTGATTAAAAGTAACTTTCCTGTTACCAAGCCACCATCTGAGGTACAGTAATGCTCTGGGTGCACCATTCAACCTGCCCATCTTAACAGTTCTTTTCTTACTTTGGAACCTGACATTGGAAATGGTAGCATTTAAAATCAACTTGTTACTTGATTGTATTAAGAGAAAAAAAGATCTGAGAAGAAACAGCTGTAGCTTTAACTCCATTATTAGTAAAGTGACAATATTTTTGCAAGTTGCCACAGACTGTAGCATAAGGACACTGTTTATTCAAAGTCATTAATTGTCTAAAAGCATGAGACAGTACAAATATGAACAGATTTTGAAAACAGTACATGCTTCAGTGTGTCAAATAAAAACAAATCTGGAATTAGAGAAGGAGAGATTTTGTTTTTCAAAAGACTATAGCAATATGAAGAACACTTTGGTTTCAGGATCACAGCACATCAAAAAGCAAACCCCCAAAATAGCTGTTTATCCTTTCCTATAAAAGAAATTATCAGGTACTTCGGAGAAGGCAGTGGCACCCCACTCCAGTACTCTTGCCTGGAAAATCCCATGGATGGAGGAGCCTGGTAGGCTGCAGTCCATGGGGTCGCGAAGAGTCAGACACAACTGAGTGACTTCACTTTCACTTTTTCTTTCATGTATTGGAGAAGGAAATGACAACCCACTCCAGTGTTCCTGCCTGGAGAATCCCAGGGACAGTGGAGCCTGGTGGGCTGCCATCTATGGGGTTGCACAGAGCCGGACGCAACTGAAGTGACTTAGCAGCAGTATAAGGGAAAAGTGGGGAAGCAGGGATCCTGAGCAGTGTGATGAGGGGTCTGATAGGAAATGTTTCTTGCTAAGGAGACCACATTTGGGGGATGCAATCTAAAGGGAGAGTGTTCTCCATTCTAGCACTGGCTCAGACTTGGAAGTTCAGGGACCTGGTAGAAGAGAGAAACCTGACTATAATTTAGCTAAGGCGAAGCAGAGAGTAAGAAATAGGCAGCTGTAGACACTTACTTAGACTTAGTTTACATTCAGAAAACTAAGATCATGGCATCTAGTCCCATCACTTCATGGCAAATCGATGGGGAAACAGTGACAGGCTTTATTTTTTGGGCTCAAAATCACTACAGATGGTGACTGCAGCCATGAAATTAAAAGATGCTTGCTCCTTGGAAGAAAAGTTATGACCAACCTAGACAGCATATTAAAAAGCAGAGACATTACTTTGCCAACAGAGGTCTGTCTAGTCAAAGCTAGGATTTTTCCAGTAGTCATGTATGGATATGAGAGTTGGACTATAAAGAAACCTGAGCACTGAAGAATTGATGCTTTTGAACTGTGGTATTGCAGAAGACTCTTGAGAGTCCCTTGGACTGCAAGGAGATCCAACCAGTCCGTCCTAAAGGAAATCAGTCCTGAATATTCATTAGAAGGACTGATGTTGAAGCTGAAACTCCAATACTTTGGCCATCTGATGCAAAGAACTGACTCATTGGAAAAGACCTCAATTCTGGGAAAGATTGAAGGCAGGAGGAGAAGGGGACAACAGAGGATGAGATGGTTAGATGGCATCGCCAACTCAATGGACATGAGTTTGAGTGAACTCCGGGAGTTGGTGATGGACAGGGAGGCCTGGCGTGCTGCATTCCACGGGGTCGCAAAGAGTTGGACCTGACTGAGTGACTGAACTGAACTGAGACACTTACTTAAGTGCAATCATCTATTCCTAATACATATATACAAAACAGGAAAAATATTCTGCTACTTCATGTTAAGACCAGACTGCAAACCTGGGGCCAATTTTGCCTGTCTAAACTATATTTGTCTCTCTTTCATAATATATACAATTTTATGTATTATGTCTTATTATTTACACATGCAGAAATACATGGCACATATATAATATTACCAAACAATAGGTTTAAAATATAATTACCCTTGTCATATCCATTATTAAATAATATTTGTATTCCTTTGACTGAATTTATCATCTTAATTTGAATGGTATAAAGAAAAAGTGTGTATAAATAGATAGAAATACTTCAGTGAAAAATGGAGAGAATTGTTGACTTTTAATATTTATTTCAATGTCTTTTCATATACAAATCATTAGAAAATTATTACAGTATTTTGTTATTCCAAACACTAGGGTATATTAAAAACTTTTAGGAAATATTTCTAACTTGACAGAAAGAATATTAAATTATACATTACTCTGGGTATTATTTTTAAAATATAACACTTAAAAACCATTTGGATAATCAAATAGGTTAACTTTGAGATCTCAGTTTCGGGGTGGGATGGGCAGAGAACTACAGAAGTGTCTGCTTTCCTGGCAGATTTCACCAATATGTAGTTCACAGAATTACATTTGTATTTAGGAGCCAGCTAACTTACCATTTGTTCTTTTACATGTAATATATTACTAGTATTTATGAGCTATATCATATCCCATAAAAGTTCTTTTAATAGTTAATCTCCTAAAGCTGGATTTTATAATCCAGTCTAGCAAGTCTGTTTTGAGCCTTGTAGAGCTCAGGCATATAGCAGAATAATACGTTAAATAGAATCAATATTCATTCTCGAGGCTAGCATTGTGCCCACGGATCACTTAAATTGCCAGATATCACACTGTAAAAATGTACAGTTATGCCACTAACATGATCATTATTGTTAGGCTTTTTTGAAGATAAGGTTACAAAAATTGTTAAGTCATTACAGGGACCTTCTGGTATCACAGAGAAAAGCAAATAGATACAAGCGAAAGAACAGTGGAAACCATACTACACATTTACTTCAGTACTTTGTTATTCTAATATGCATTTCTTAAAATAGTGTTTTCATCCTTTCAGTCTCCTGGCATAGAAACTTGTAGTTCTTTCTCTCTCATCAAATTCTGTCACTACCCTACTTCCTGCTATGGGATCCATGGTAACTGCTTAGAACTTATCTATGAACAGAGCTTTTCCTCCTCGTATACACACAGCCCTCTGATGCCAGACTAATCCTCCTAAAACACTGCTTTTGCTGTGCTAATCTCCCTCATAAACCTGCAAAATCCCCTAATGGCTTGTCACATTGAGTTCACCTTCTTATGCATGTCTTATCAAATAATTCAAAGACATGTATTAACTTATACTTTTGCTCTCTCCGCTCTGAGAATTCTCAGATGACTGTTGTCTGGGCTTATTTTGAAACAGAGTGAGGGATTAGAACTAGAAACTACAGAATTAGAGACTGAGAAAATGGAAAGGGAGAAAAAATTCTTCAAACAAGAAGAAAGAAAAACAAACTAATCTTGGAACTTAGAGTTCAGCTGACAAGGCAGTGAGACTGGAAGAGAAACTCTCTTCCCCAGTGCCATGGTATGTGCTTTGGAGGCAGTGAGCATAAGGAACAAAGAGTGTTCTCAAGCGTTTATGTCATAGATGGGGAGATAATAGAGAAAGCAGCATAGCAAAGACAGGGGATCTGAATGAGAAAGTTCATAATTGAGGAGTATGATAAGTCTGGATTTTGAAGGATTCTATGAGGGATTTTACTTAGTTTTATGGAGGTAAAATTTGCATTAGATCAATCTCACCATTTTTTTAAATGATCTAATCTAGAGTAAAATCTTAATTTTCCATTTTCTGTGTGCTTTGAAAATGATGCTTGCCCCTGTAGTGAAATCTAGTGGGTTAGAATTTATACTCTTGCTAAAATGGTGATTTAACCTGATTTGCATGTGCAGAAACATTACAGGAAGAATATGTCATATGGTCTCTGACACTTTAGCTTTACCTCAGGACTCTTTTCAGGGAAAATTTCATGAATTCTACCCAAATTTCTCCAGCTTGGTTTTATGCATTCTGTTGTATGTTATTCACATTAATTAGACACTAAATTCTTAATTACAGACTGAGCCTTGAATTTAATATTATAATTAGTCCTTATCTGGCATAGTCTCTGGCATTCAGATGGCACATTTAAAAATAATGAAATATGCCATTTATATTTTAAGTGAGTATAAACTTTCAACTATGTACTTGATGCTGATCAAGTTGAAGCTGTACATGAAGGATAAAGCAGTGAATCAATAAAGAAATAAACTAAGATCATTGACTTCATCAAATTTTAGTTCCAATGAGTGAAGATAATTGGTACATAAATGAGGATAACATAGATCTAAAACTCAGCAGTGACCACAGGACTGAAAAAGGTCAGTTTTCATTCCAATCCCAAAGAAAGGCAATGCCAAAGAATGCTCAAACTACCACACAATTGCACTCATCTCACAAACTATTAAAGTAAAGCTCAAAATTCTCCAAGCCAGGTTTCAACAGTACGTGAACTGTGAACTTCTAGATGTTCAAGCTGGTTTTAGAAAAGGCAGAGGAACCAGAGATCAAATTGCCAACATCTGCTGGATCATCGAAAAAGCAAGAGAGTTCCAGAAAAATATCCACTTCGGCTTTATTGACTATGCCAAAGCCTTTGATCGTGTGGACCACAACAAACTCTGGAAAATTCTGAAAGAGATGGGAACCAGACCACCTGACCTGCCTTTTGAGATATCTGTATGCAGGTCAGGAAGCAACAATTAGAACTGGAAATGGATCAACAGACTGGTTTCAAATCAGGAAAGGAGTACATCAAGGCTATATATTGTCACCCTGCTTATTTAACTTATATGCAGAGTACATCATGAGAAACACTGGACTGGAAGAAGCACAAGCTGGAATCAAGATTGCCAGGAGAAATATCAATAACCTCAGATATGCAGATAACACCATTTATGGCAAAAGTGAAGAGGAACTAAAGAGTCTCTTGATGAAAGTCAAAGAGCAGAGTGAAAAAGTTGGCTTCAAACTCAACATTCAGAAAATGAAGATCATGGCATCTGGTCCCATCACTTCATGGGAAATAGATGGGAAAACAGTGGAAACAATGGGAGACTTTGTTTTTGGGGGCTCCAAAATCACTGCAGATGGTGACTGCAGCCATGAAATTAAAAGACGTTTGCTCCTTGGAATAAAAGCCATGAGAACCTAGACAGCATATTCAAAAGCAGAGACATTACTTTGCCAACAAAGGTCCATCTAGTCAAGGCTATGGTTTTTCCAGTGGTCATGTATGGATGTGAAAGTTGGACTATAAAGAAAGCTGAGCACCAAAGAATTGATGCTTTTAAACTGTGGTGTTGGAGAAGACTCTTGAGAGTCCCTTGGACTGCAAGGAGATCCACCCAGTCCATCCTTAAGGAAATAAGTCCTGAATATTCATTGGAAGGACTGATGTTGAAGCTGAAACTCCAATAGTTTGGCCACCTGATGCAAAGAACTGACTCATTTGAAAAGACCCTGATTCTGGGAAAGATTGAAGGCAGGAGGAGAAGGGGATGACAGAGGATGAGATGGTTGATGGCATCACCGATGTGATGGACATCAGTTGAGTAAACTCCGGCAGTTGGTGATGGACAGGGAGGCCTGGCGTGTTGCAGTCCATGCAGTTGCAATGAGTTGGACATGACTGAGTGACTAAACTGAGCTGAACTGAGTGGTAATAATGAATAGATATCAAACAATAATGGAAAATCACCAGTTATGTACTTTTGTATTTCCTTATTTTAAAGCCTATTTCTTAAAATAGCATTTTTCTCCAGTCTCACAACCTAAAAACTTCTTTCTCATCAAATTCTGAAAAGAAGAATAAAAAGCAAGAGGGAATAAAGAATGATTCAGTATGGCATTAACTTCTTAATAGAATTGATCACTCCCAAATGAGGAAATGGACTGTTCTTGTAAATTGGTGAGAACAAGTCTTAACACTGATGACCAGCACTGCAAGAGTTGTGAAAAGTCAGAGTAAAGGCTTTTAGGGTGGAGCATGAATTGTGTTTTCCAAGAAAGAAATGCTCATTGTAACTAGAAATCTTAAAGTTGGAGTAAATATGAGAGGAGACAAAGTGAGAAAAATAAGGTTGGAGTCCAGATTATGTAGGGTTTTTTCTCTTTTCTGATTGAGAGGAATATTGCAATATTTAGGTTCTCAATCCAGTCTGTACATAACTGTCACCTGAATTATCTCAAAAATATCCCTGTCCAGGCTCAGCTCAGAGATACATAAGGCTGGAAAGACTATTATTTCCACGTTATGATCAAACAAAAAAAAGACAGGAAAACTGAAAGGGACTTTCTTTAACCCTTAAGAGAATGGAGAGCATAGAGCAAATACTAAGCTATAATGTAGTAAAAGAAGGGTACCTGCTGGACAAAATGAAGCCCAGACATTTGTATTACTGAGGCAGATGCTGCTGGGTAGATTTAAGCTATAGAGAAGACTCAGCTAGAAAATATTTTAACAAAGGCTGAGTGTGACTGATAAGAGTGTGGCTAGTGGCCACAGATAAAAAGGAGTTGAACTGTCTCTCAGGCTTTTCACATGAATCACCACAGAGAACAGTGCAGGGAAAGAACTCAGGTCAAAGAGTGGAGGAGATATTAAGAGGAACCATCTGAAAAATAAAATATCACAGAAGAAATTTGGTATCTCTAGTTTACTGAGTGTAACCCTAAAAACAACAAGCTTCAGTTCCATCTCGTTTCCTGATGAGAATAACTCAAATGCTCATACTATAGACTTAGAGGAAAATATGTGCTCACTTAGAATCATAAAAATTTTTAACTCTGTATCCACTGAACCATACAACTTATCTGGCTTTAAATAAGTAACTGGCACTAGGTAGGATAGAAACCCAGTAAACACAGTGCATTAAGTAAAAAACATAATAACAGAGGTAAAGAAAATTTTTCGTGGGCTCAGCATTAGATTAACACATCAAAGAAACATAAGTGAACTTGTGGGTGTGAAAGTGCAAGTAGTTCAGTTGTGTTCAACTCTTTGTCACCCTATGGACTGTACAGTCCATGGAATTCTCCAGGCCAGAATACTGTAGTGAGGAGCCTTTCCCTTCTCTAGGGGATCTTCCAACCCAAGGATCGAACCCAGGTCTCTTACATTGTGGGCGGATTCTTTATTGTATGAACCATGAGGAGAGCCCAAGGATACTAGAGTGGGTAGCTGATCTCTTCTCCAGGGGATCTTACAACCCAGGAATTGTACTGAAGTCTCCTGCATTGCAGGCAGATTCTTTACCAACTGAGCTATCAGGGAACTTGAAGATAGGTCAACAGAAATGAACCCAGCTGAAATAAAAGAATGTAAAGTGTGAAAGACAAACAAGAAAGGAAACAAACAATATATAGAGCAGAGCATTAAAAAAATAATAATAAAATAAAATAAAAATTGTGGAACAATACCTCAGAGAGTTTAACATGTGCTTAACAGGAATCCCAGACCCAGGTCATAAATGAGTCTACTGCATGCTTGGGGCTGGTGCACTGGGACGACCCAGAGGGATGGTATGGGGAGGGAGGAGGGAGGAGGGTTCAGGATAGGGAACACATGTATACCTGTGGCAGATTCATTTCGATATTTGGCAAAACTAATACAATATTGTAAAGTTTAAAAATAAAATTAAATTAAAAAAATTTAAAAATAAAATCATTGAATTTTGCACTAGAAAAAAATAAATTATAAATAAAAATACAATATTTTTAAAAGATAGAATAAATTTATATTTCTTTTATCGGTAATTGCTCTAAAAGTGGCTATTTAAAGCAAAGCAGTACAATTCATTGTGTATTTATAGCATATGTAACATACTTTTGAATAATAATACCAAGGATGAGAGAGAAAACTTGGGATATTTTATAAGATTCTTACAAGCACATGAAGTAATATAATTTTACTTGATTGTATAGTAGATTGTTTAAACATATGTTTAAACACTAAATAGTGTTTTTTAAGAGGTATATAGAGTAATTTAAAAAGGGAGATGAAGTAGGATATAAAACAAAAAATTAAAAACATAGAAAACATACAAAGTGGAAAAATATAAATATACAACAAATAGAACAAATGGAAAAATGCTAAAATAAATGATAACAAAAGGAACAGACAAGATCTAGACAGAGAATATTCAGTCCTATCAATAACCATTTTAAATGTATAACCAAAAATAAATAAATAAATAAAAGCGGGAGCAGCTACATTCATTTCAGGCATGTGGATCCAGAACAAAGAATATTATCTGCCGGGAGCTGGCGAGAGACATTCCGCTCGTGACAAAGGTCATGAGGAAGGAGGCTCGGCATACGCAAAGGCGGGATTGAGCCTCAGGAGTCCCCCCGGATATTTTCAAACATCTAACCCCCAAAAACCAGAGTCTGCCTACTTTATTGCTTTGTGCTCTCACCTCTGACTTTACTGGGGGCTGTCCCCCACCACCATCTCGCTCTCTCTGTCAGAGTTAACTTACAGCTCCAATTAATAAAGTTCCTGGGCAACTAGGAGTGTTTAAATCCAAACCCCTCAGATAGCTCTCTAACTCACCTGACAAGTTTACCCAGACTCCTACAGCTATGCATTCGATTGTTTACAGTCTCCCAGCCTCGAGAGGCATGGGAAGCTTAAGATATTCAAATAGCTTAGAGCCTCTCAGAGAGTTAGAAACTGTCAGAATAAAACTTGTAAAAGATTTCATTGATGAACCAATGCTTGCTGCCAAGTTTCCACATCCCCTGAATTGTATCCTTGAATGTGTATTAATTAATATAGTTGGTATATAGAAAAAATAAGTAGTGGCCTTGGTGTTAGTAACTTTAGACCCTTAAGGTGATAAATTCTTTCCTTTGCTGTAAACCCATTACACATCCGCCCTATAGGAATGCAATTTTATCTTTGGAAGATGGTGCCAAAGCTTAAAATAATTACTCTTAGAGAAAATAAGTCTTTGTCAAGAGTCATAAAATGTTAATAGGCCTTCTGGCCAGAAGATGATGTAAATCACCTAAACCATTTGTATACGATAAATTTGCAGGAAAGAAACCCTGGTTTTTGATAAGGATCAAAGACTGCTGACTTTGCATCCCCTATTATCCTCTATGTGTAACTTAGGATATAAAAGCCCCTGTTGAAAATAAAGCTACGGGCCTTGCTCACCAAAGCTTGATCTCCCCATGTCATTCTTCCCCTTAACTTCCAGCTGAGTCTCCATCTGGAGTGTGGATATCCTCTGCGACCATTTATTTGCCTGGGCTTCTAAGACCCACTCTAGAAGGTGTCTAAGGTGGGGCACCTTCTGCTATTCGAGAGGGAGCCTGTGGCCTCCACGGTCAGAGCTAACCTGGTGTCATGGGTTATATTGATTTTCTGCGTAAACCAAGCTACTCAGCTTCTTTTCTCCACTGAATTTTCCTACTGAGCTATCCTCATTCTATTACTCTTTATATCTCTAATTAACATTTGAATAGGTCGCCGATGCCGTCTTCCCTTCGAATACCCTGGATCAGCCGGGGCTGGACCTTGGCAATTATCAGCAATGAAGAGGGAGTGACATATAAATAGAAGAGTAATTCAAAAGGAAAAACACAAGACCTATTCTGTATTCTTAACAGTTTCAAAATTATTTGAGACAAAACACATACATCCGTAGTTACATACTTGAGCACACCTCAGTCAGTAGTTGATAGAATAAGAGGACAGAAATGAGTAAGGATATAGATGATCTGAACAACACTGACAACCAACTTTACCTTCTGACGTTTATAGACTTAAAAAATATAGTCAACTTTTTGACAATGATCCAAAGCCATTTTAATGGAGAAATGGTAGCCTTTTCAAGGACAAGCACAAATATTAGACAAGTATTAGCTTAGACCATACTATACACTTAAATGTAAAATGTAAAACTGTAAACATCCGGGATAGAAATTTGTGTTACCTTGTGTTTGAGTTTTAAGTGTTGCACAAGGGTATGTTTAGGATAATGGAACTACAATAGTAGTTATTACTCTAAATAAAAGAAATAGTTAACATTAAATATTTTTGGTGAGAAGAAATATTATTCCTCACCTATGATCCTGTATTATGTCTGTGTGACTCTTGAGTATTCTGCTCTTTTAAAATCTAGATATTCAACCCTTGCTGCTTGAAAGCTTATTAAAATTTCTTGGATAATTTTAAACATATACTGTTTATTACTTTAACTTTCAATAATAAATGTTTATGAGGTATAGATTAGATGAAATAAAATGCAAGCATTTTAAATGTGCTATTGAATAAATTTTGACAAACATATTCATCTGTTTTACCACCATGTCAATCAAGAGACAGAACATTTTTATCTCAGGAGTTCCCTAGTATCCTTTTATATTAAATTCACAAAGCCAGCAAACTCCCTCTACTTCATAACCAGGAACATTCTGATTTCAGTCACTATTCAGTGGTTTTATTTATTTGATAGCTTTACATAAATGAAATAAAACAGGATGTAATGTTTTATATTTGGCTTCTTTCACTCAGAATAAGCATTGTTGGGTATATTAGTTGTTCATGGCTTTTTCTAGACTTTCGAATTGCATCCCATTTGGGACGGTTAGGAATAAAGTTGCTATCAACATATAAGTCACATGTTTTCATTACTATCAAATGAATTGAAGTGAAAATGTTAGTTGCTCAGAAATGCTCACTCTTTGCAATGCCCACCTGGCTTCTCTGTCCATGGAATTATCCAGGCAAGAACACTGGAGTGGGTTGCCATTCCCTTCTCCAGGAGATCTTCTCAACCCAGGAATTGAACCCAGGTCTCCCATATTGCAGGCAGATTCTTTACTACTTAAATTATGCCTTATTTAAAATGCCATCCTCTTGGGTTTGTTGTTGTTGTTTAGTCACTAAGTGGTTTCCAACTCTTTTTGACCCCATGGACTATAGCCCACCTAGCTCCTCTGTCCATGGAATTTCCCAGGTAAAGATACTGGAGTGGGTTGCCATTTTCTTTTCCAGGGGATCTTCCCGCCCCAAGGATCAAACCCTCATCTTCTGCGTTGCAGATGGGTTCTTTACCACAGAGCCACCAGGGAAGCCCCCTCTTAGGGTTAGAGTAGCATAAATTAAGATGGCCTTTATCTGGTCCACTCTCTTCTTAGCTGTATAAGTAATTTAGTTAGGTATTGGAAGCTTTAGAGTTAAAAAAAAAAAAAAAAAAAAGTGACTCAAAATACATCTGTGAACCTCTAGAAGCTGAGCCCTCAATTTATTCATAAACTAGGTTGTCATGCTGAAAAATACATGGTTATTCAATGTCCCTGTATTTTTCCTTAAAGAGTTTAATTATAAGCTTCTACCAAGGGCAGGTGACATAAATAAGCTTGTTTATAGCCCATAGTGTCCGCATTCAATTAACATACAACAAGCTCAATCTTCTGTTAATTTTGAGTGAGGCTTTTTTTTTTTGGTGTTAAATTACTAGTTCTGGTGAACTTTGTGTATATTGTCTATTTTAATCTTGCATTTTCCTTTTGGGTAATGGTAAGAGGGTAAATAACTGAAGAGTGAATGAGAATAAAGCCTCTAACCCATTGATCACACTGTTTTCACTGGAGAGTTTCTTTGAACAGTCTTCCACATCTGTTTGGGAATCCTTTATAAGCACAGTTGACAGAATATCAGAACATTTCTGGCATGCTGTTTACTTGGCAAATAGTTGTTGCAGTCAGTGTCTTTCCAAACCACATGTCAAAAATATTTTCATGGAAAAATGGCGTGCTGAGAAAAGGATTCTTGGAAAACCACAATGTTTCCGGGCACCTTGAAAAATAAAATCAGCTTTGTTAATAAAACATCAGAATAGCAGTAGTTTTATTATCTAATATAAATTCAACTTAAATGCCTACCAAATAAATCAACTTTTATGCTATGTCTAAGGATCAAGTGCTAGCTCTTCTTTATGGCCACAGCATATGCTTTAATTTATATGTCTATTTGCGAAATTATATACATACATATATAAATATACATTATATATATACATATAAATATATGTATATGTATACATAGACTTCCTTGATGGCTCAGCTGGTAAAGAGTCCGCCTGCAGTGGGGGAGACCCAGGTTCGATCCCTGGGTTGGGAAGATGCCCCAGAGAAGGGAATGGCTACCCACTCCAGTACTCTGGCCTGGAGAATCCCATGGACTGTATAGTCGATGGGCTCACAAAGAGTCTGACACGACTGAGACACTTTCACTTCACGTCACATATGTGTGTACATATACACACACATAGGCAGACTGATGGAGACAAAAATGAAGATATAATTCCTTTTTTAAATTAGAATGGTGAGTCTAGAAATGAGTGAGAAAAAGCTATCAGGCTTTTCATGATAAATGTCCCTTTTGCTGTGTACCTATATTACACATATTCTGTACCATATGAGTCAGGATTTATGTAGTCTAATTATTTACTTGTACTGTTGGATTAACTGTCATCTCAAATACACTCTGTTTATACTTTGATGAGTCATTAAGTTCAGATCATGACCACTTGACTCTTTGCTTAGCCATCCATCTGGAATCTCTCCCTCACCCACTCTCTGGATAAGAAGGAATTTTGGAGTTGTGTATTGCAAAAACCGAAGCAGAAATACCAATTCTTTAAAGTAATATTTCTTGCAAAAGGGTAGAGAACCAGATGACGAAAATGTACAAGAGGTCAGAGAGTTCAGGCTGAAAGAATTACAGCCAGATTGGTCATCAGGATGAGGCTGGTTAAGGAACTGCTCAGAACAATAGAGCTTCATATTCTTGCAATCTCAGAAAATCTTACACTCTTTGTTACTTTGTTAAAGAGGGTACAGGCCCCGGGGAAGAAAACAAACTTCCTGTTATCCAACAATCATCCATGCCTACATTCTCCTGCTTGGAGATGCTTGGAGATTTCCTCCTTCCAAGATACACCAGTGGTGATTCTACTAAATAAGAAATTTCTTTGAATGTTGGATAAGTACTATATCACTACAGACTACACAGATTCCATGATTTTCCAGTTATGGACAAACTCCCTTAGAGTAAATTGGGCAGGCTTTTAAGTTCTTACTTGTCAGTGTGAGACTGAGAAGAATGGGGCACAGCAAAGCAGAGACAAAGCCTTCGGGGAGGTGGAGGAAGCAGGCTTCGCCACTCAGGATTGCAATTTGCTGTAGAATGGAAAACAGTGATAAGGCACAATCTGAGCCTCCTTGAAATGTGAGGGTCAGACTGAAGGTCAAAATGTGCCGTTGTCTCCTCTATATTTTACTTAAACCATGAAATAAATATTATATATCCCTTGGTCCTAGAAGTGATTTTGTTTTTTTGTTTCTTTATTTTCATTTTTTTGTTTGTTTTGGCTTGTTGTGTCATAAATATTTACAACATTTCATCTAAGTATATTTTAATAAAATACAGATGAAACTTCCTAATTTACTACTTGAAAAGTGAAAGTTAAAGTCGCTTAGTTGTATCTGACTTTTTGCGACTCCATGGACTATACAGCCTATAGAATTCTCCAGGCCAGAATATTAGAGTGGGAAAACTTTCCCTTCTCTAGGGGATCTTCCCAACCCAGGGATCGAACCAAGGTCTCCTGCATTGCAGGCAGATTTTTTACCAGCTAAGCCACAAGGGAAGCCCAGCACATAGTAGAAAAGCATCTGCAAATATACCTAATACAGTATACTTTAATAATTAATACTGATTGTAAGTCTACTCTTCAAGACCTCTGTCCAAACACCTAGAACATGGCCAGATAACATGGCTAGCACTTTATAATATTTGCTAAATAAATCAATATATATTTTTTTCTTTCCTTTATTTTTTAATTAATTTATTTTTAAATTTAAGGATAATTGCTTTACAGAATTTTATTGCTTTTTTTTAACCTTCAATATTCTTTTTATTTCTTCATGTTTTCCTTATCTGTTTAAGGTACTTCTTATAACACTCTCCAATAAGTAGTAAAGAGACAATATATTTTGAAAGAACAGATGGCCAACTTACAAGAATGGACAAAAGGAAATATATTTTCATGCATTGTATGCTGTTTAATACTTGTATCTTTTGAGGAAAACACAGGTATCTTTTGTAGATTAGGGAATCAACATACAAAATAAAAAGCACAAGTAATTCCTCATTTATTGGCTTCAATATTATCCTTTATGATAATCTTTTATCAAAGTTGCTAGAATATATAAAAATGATTGATATTCATTTAGCTCAAATCTTTCTTTTTCCCCATTAATGTATTAGCAAAATGGTAAACAATCAAAGCTCATGTGACAAAAATTATTCATAAAATTAATCACTAGAATGATCAAAAGATGACCATAATTTATCTTTCTTACCACAATGTTAAATTTTGAAGAACTTTTATTTACTAAATTTAATAAAGTTAATACATATAACAAACTCTTTTTAAACTTATGCAGACATACTGAATCTTATGAAAAGGCATCAGAACTGGGGCATTATTGTTTATGTTAAGAGGGGACAAGTTTTAATGAACAAATGACTTGTTAAATCATGTGATTTGTGTATGGAAATGTGTGTTCCTTTTAGTATGTGAGTGTGTGTTGTGGGAGAGTGGTGTGTTCTTGATTTTCTGGGAAATTCAGGAGTTAAATAACAGAGATTGAATCCACTGGTGCATTTTTCCTTTTTTCATCTTAAGCAGAGATAGTTATATCTGTATAAATTTCATAGAGTTGCCAATTAATCTTTCTTTCAGCATGACTTAAAATAATAATTAAATTTAACAACTAGAAGTATTAGTATAAAAGCATCCAAAATTTATAACCACAATGATATTTCTGTGGGCCACACGTCTTTCCCCAATTTCACCAGCATTACAAAAAAATGTGCAGTCAAGGTAACAGTGCTGCTAAGTTAAATATATATATATCTCAACTCCCATTTCATTAGTTACTTTTCAGCAAGAAAGAAGAAAGTCTTCAGAATTAAATCTCATGAGTATCAGCAATTATATATTTACTCAGAATATTTCTAAACCATGTATTACATTTTATGTTTTGCATAGCTTAATTAGGAACAATTTTAAAAATGGATATAGACAAGTAGATACAGTTAAATTGATAGGTAGTTATATACATTTGATCATACATACTGAATAGGGATAACATGTTTGTCCATTCTTGTAAGTTGTCTATTCTTCTTTCAAAATAATTACTTAAAGGATTTTAAAATGAACCATTCTTCTAACCTTTACAGCTGTGTCTATTTACAAGAAAAAGAACAGATCAATGTAGGTTATAATATCCTGAAGAATCATTGGTAGCATTCTATATAAAGGTCTCTAATTTCAGACTCCCAGAGCAAACATCTAGATTAACACAAACACTAATTTTTATAGTTATTAGAATAATGTGTTTTTATAGACAACAATCAATTAATATAGACTAATGTGAAACATGTAGCAAAGCAAACAATACAGGAATTAATATTAATACACAAAGAAGTTTACTTAGAAGAAATTCTAGTGATAAAGAACTAAATCTATTAATATTTTCATTAATAATGTATGAACTGTATATATTCATATATACATTTCTATGTAGTTTTTTTCATATGAATAACTATATGATTGGATGATAATTTAGTGCAAAATTCAGATAATTGAATATTAGCAGGTTCTAGTAAAAAAAATGTTCAAACATGTGGGACAAAAAATTGGCAAATACTTTGTGTGTTTGATTATGAAAATTTCTTTGCTTAAGATGTATTTCACAATATATGCTCAGTTATACACTATATGCCTTATAATTGACGACTTCCATAATTGCTAATAGGTTTTTAAAGATTTTGAATTACATAAACAGGGAACAGTGTTGCCTAAAGAGAGTTTAATTTGTTTTTCATGTTAAATATAGACAGTGATCTTCATCTTCTAGGATCTAGGTATTCATTGTGATTCTCAAATAATTTATATAATCTCTCCAGTTAATAGACAGGAACCTTAGTTGCATATAAAAATATTCAATTTTTCAAAATAGACTCAGACACTAATGAATTATTTAAATACTATGATGCATACACTATTTATCATGGGCATGGTGATCCCAAGTCTGTTTACATAAATCACTTGCAGGGAGTTTTTCCTAAAGAATGTCTAGCTATTGAGTGAATTTTAAAGCCTCCTTGGTGAGAGAACACTTATTAGAACTGTGAGGCACCTTAAACATTTCCTAACAGACTGATTGAAAACCTTACTAGAAAAGATTTCGTGCCAAGATAGGCACAATAAAGAATAAAAATGGCAAGGACCTAACAGAAGCAGAAGAGATTACGAAAACATGGCAAAAATACACAGAAGAACTATACAAAACAGCTCTTAATGAGTCAGATAACCATGATGGTGTGGTTACTCATCTAGAGCCAAACATCCTGGAGTGTGAAGTCAAGTGGGCCTTAGGAAGCATCACTACCAACAAAGCTAGTGGAGGTGGTGGAATTCCAGCTGAGCTATTTCAAATCCTAAAAGATGATGCTGTGAAACTGCTGCACTCGATATGCCAACAAATTTGGAAAACTCAGCAGTGGCCACAGGACTGGAGAAGTTCAGTTTTCATTCCAATCCCAAAGAAGGGTAATGCCAAAGAACATTCAAATTACTGCAAAATTTCACTCATTTCACATACTAGCAAAGTAATGCCCAAAATCCTTCAAGCTAGGCTTTAGCAGTACATGAACTGAGAACTTCCAGATATACAAGCTGGATTTAAAAAGGCAGAGGAACCAGAGATCAAATTGCCAACATACACTGGATCATAGAAAAATGAAGGGAGTTCCAAAAAAATATCTACTTTTGCTTCATTGACTAGGCTAAAGCCTTAGACTGTGTGGATCACAATAAACTGGGATATTCTTAATGAGATGGGAATATCAGACCACATTACCTGCATCCTGAGAAACCTGTATGCAGGACAAGAAGACACAGTTAGAACTAGACATCGGACAACAGACTGGTTCCAAACTGGGAAAGGAGTACATCAAGGCTGTATATTGTCACCCTGCTTATTTATATACAGAGTACATCATGTGAAATGCGGAGCTGAGTGGATCTCAAGCTGGAATCAAGATTTCGGTGAGAAATATCAATAACCTCAGATATGCAGATGACACCATCTTTATAGTAGAAAGTGAAGAGGAATTAAAGAGCCTCTTGATGAAGCTAAAAGAGGAGATTGAAAAAGCTAGCTTAAAACTCAACATTCAAAAAACGAAGGTCATGGATGGCATCTTATCCCATCACTTCATGGTAAATAGAAGAGGAAAATGTGGAAATAGTATCAATTTTCATTTCCTTGGGCTCCAAAATCAGTGAAGATAGTGACTGCAGCCTCACAATTAAAATACATTTACTCCTTGGAAGAATAGCTATGACAAACCTAGACAGTGTGTTAAAAAGCAGGACATCACTTTACCAACAAAGGTCCGTCTAGTTAAAGTTATAGTTTTTCCAGTAGTCATGTATGGATGTGAGAGTTGGACCATAAAGAAGGCTGAGTGCTGAAGAATTGATGCTTTTGAACTGTGGTGTTGGAGAAGACTCTTGAGAGTCCCTGAGACAGCAGGAGATTCAACAATGAATGAAATGGCTGGATGGCATCCCTGATTCCATGGACATGAGTTTGAGCAAGTTCTGGAAGATGGTGATGGACAGGGAAGCCTGCTGTGCTCAGTTCATGGGGTTGTAAGGAGTTGGACATGACTGAACCACTGAACAACAACAAAGAAAAGATAAAACATTTCTTTGGAAATGATATGAATTCAGTAATTCATTGTTATTCACTTTTTTTCTGAGTGGTTAATACTCTGTACCTTGTATTTTCCACATTCTAACTATTGCTTATTTGAGGAATGTAAGCAATCAATACCATATTTCCCCAATATGAAATGTCTTAAGTTTGTAAGCACATGATTTTTTCATTAGATTGCCAAGTAAATTTGAACTTTTGAAAAATGCAGATATCAGAGAATTTTCCTCATTAGACTCAAAATATTTCCTGGGGGCTGGGAAACAGCCTCTGACCCATACATTATCATCTTTCCTCTTAACCAGTTGGAGCCAATGAATAGTAGAGGATTTAGGGTTGAAATTTTTGCCTCATTAGTCACTTCTTGTTCTTTCCCTTTCACAGGCAGAGTTACATGCCCTTTGTCTTAGTATTGTCTTCTCTCTCAGTTAGGAATAGGAAAAAAACCAAGACAAACTTTATCCTGAGAGGAAGAGAGATAATTATATTTGTGTTGATTATAAGTAGGTTCTCTGGCTGTGGTGTGGAAGAGGATGCTTGGGAGGCTCCTCCTCCTGCTATTAATAATACTAATTTAGGGAGTTCTGATGAGGATATTAAGCACTTTCTATGTAGTAGGTTCTAATAAAAGTCATTTCCCTCCTATTTCTCAAGTTATTTAAGTATTGCTAAACTAGATGGCTGGATGGCATCACCGACTCAATGGACATGAGTTTGAGTGAACTCCGGGAGTTGGTGATGGACAGGGAGGCCTGGCGTGCTGCGATTCATGGGGTCGCAAAGAGTCGGACACAACTGAGCAACTGAACTGAACTGAAATTAGATGACATCTCCTAAATTATATAAATTAGTAGATGCTTATCAGCTTATAAGTAATTTGCAGGTACTCTAGCCCTTATATTTCAGGTGAAGGCTTCTAAAGGAATTGTGATCTAGGAAGAGTAAGTAGTCATCTTGTGAAGAGGGTAGACTTTTGGGGGATCAGCAGGGGTAAAGGATATTCTGGTACTGATTGACCCCATCATAACACAGTGTATAAGATACAAGCTACTCTGACTGACTGAGATGATGTTGAAGAAGAAAAGTGAGTTACATTCCCAAGAATTTATCAGAGAGCATGTTGGGTTCCTATACCTCTTCTATGGACTTCCCTGTAACTCAGCTGATAAAGAATCTGACTGCAATGCGGGAGACCCTGGTTCAGTTCCTGGATTGGGAAGATCCCCAGGAGGAGAGTACGGCAAACCACGCCAGTATTCTTGCCTGGAGAATCCCCATGAACAGAGGAACCTGGAGGGCTACAGTCCATGGGATCATAAAGAGTTGGACATGACTGAGCTACTAAGCAGAACACAGTACACCTCTTTTATAGATTGTAATATTTTAGTATTTGGTGCCAGGAGCACATAATATATCTTCTACAAATATAGGATATTTCTTTAGTCATTGCTTTCCAGTGACTTAAATTTAGATATTGTCCAGTGATAAAACTATAAATCTATAGTTAAAATGTCGCCTGTCCTTGCCTCTTCACCCTGGAAAGATGAAAAAATGAACTTATTAGGTTAAAGTATTTTAGATAATATTTTAGTATAATTATTGCAGTGTTGGTATTTTGGAGAATGCATTACGGTTTTGTAAGGTGCTTAGCTAAGTGTATAGTATTGAATAAAATTCTTCAGTACTTCACCACAGAATAGTGGAGATGTACCAAATCCCTGTCATTCATTTGGTGTCTAGACTGCATGTTTGAAATCATTGCTGACAGTTTACTTCTCACACCAAGGATTCTAGAACTAGGAGGCAAGGGTGGCTGTGTTGTTCTGTTTTATTTTTTAGTTACTTTATTTATGACACTTGATAGAAACTGGTCTTATACATAAAAAATTATATAGCCAAAGCACCTAAGCAACAGTTCTGCTCATATTAACTAGGATCAATTTTTTCTTCAAAATAACTTATTTGAGGTGATAATTAAAACTGCTTTGATCACTGGTTTGTAAAGGTACAATTGATGTTGTATAGATGCATTATTTTAAAATCTATTTTTATTTTTTAATAAAAGCTCCATTAAAACCTTTGTTAAGTGAGAAATGGAGCTGTATAATTTCTGTATGAAGGACTAAAGCTTAATGATGAGAGTTTCATATGGTCTTTAGGGGGGAAAAAAAAAACAACTGTCGACCAGGGGTACATAAAGGACTTGCAAGCAGCACTGGCATTGTTCCTGATGACACTGCCAAAGTTGGGGAACATAAATTTTTGTGGCGGTAATTCCAACAATTGTGTAATTTTCTCTGCCAGTGCTCAGCAACCCAGGCTTAAAAGCTTCATTATATTAACAAGACAGAAGGTAATCAAGAGTCAATTGTACTTGTAAATAAAATGGTGGATTCAGCCCTAAGTGAGTCACTGTTCCTGCTTGAGAACCTGTTTTGTTCTCCATCACTTGCTGAATAAAACCTTAAGTCCTTCATCTGGCATTCAGTTCACATACCTCTTTCCAGATTTCCATATGTACATATACAAACTATTATTCATCCTATTCCACTCCTAACAAAGATTATTTTCCATTTTGCTTCCCACTCTCTTAACTGAATGGAGCTACTCACAACTCCATGGAGATGACCTTTTTTCCTAGCCTTAATTCTTTTACTCATATTTGCAAAAGATATCTGATAAAAGGACTATGATAAAAAAATAGATGACAAACTATAAATTTCAATAATAAAAAACAAACAAGCCAATTAAAAATGGTCCAAAATCCTTAACAAACACCTCACAGAGAACAAGTGCAGATAACAAACAGATATAAAAAACCATGTTATCAGATAAATAAGCCCACTGCAATCATTTTAGAATAACCAACATCTGACAGTACCAAAGGCTCTTGAGGATATACAGCAACAGGAACTCTCATTCATTAATTCATTGTGGTAAAATTATATTGTGTATTCTTTTGCACAAATGCAATAGATAAAATCGCAAATGTGTGATAAAAAGGACTGAAGGTTTGGCCTCTAGGGAGATGCATCTGGTTATAGAAATACCAAGTTATGTTTTAATATTCATTCTATTTGAAATTTATGTGTTATTTTATATTAGTCACTCAGTCATGGCTGATTCTCTGCAAGCCCATGGACTATAGCCTGCCAGACTCCTCTGTCCATGGAATTCTCCAGGCAAGAATACTGAACTGGATTGCCATTCCTATCTCCAGAAGTATTTGTACAATCAAACAAAAAAGCAAAACACAAACAAGATAGCCAGTGAGCTGAATAATATATCTTTTGTTCTAGGTAAATAGAAAATAGGAAATGTCTTGTAAATAATAACTTGCCATTGTTAATTGAAGACAATATTTGCCAAAATCTATGCTAAACTTTTTATATGAATTGTTTTATTCAAATTTCATTCCATGAAGTGAGTAATGTCATTTAAGAACTGCACTCAAGTTTAGATCATTTGTAGCTGACTAAATTAGGAGTCATATCTAGATTCTTTTGATGTTGTAGTCTAATTATGCAACCACTAAACTCAAAAGATATTGGAGAATTTGTAGAGAACTAAGCAGAAAAAAAGGAAAACAAACATACCCATTACATTTTCAGAAAGCCAGATCAAGGCAGCCCAAGCCATTTGTTAATGGATGAGAGAAACTGTTAGAGTAACTTGGTGTCCTAGTACTTGGCAGAATAACTTCACCCTCAAAGACAGATGTAAAATAGCTTAGATTTCGGGGAAAAAAAATGAGTTGGGAATACATAAATGGAATGGTGACATAATTTACATTTAAAAAGAGAGGATTTAAACTCTATAGAAATAATAAAAGTAAATCAGGTAAATTCTCTAAAACTCCATGCTTTGGTGTTTTTCTTCCCTCTTATATAGTAATGAATATAGTGTGCCATGTTGATTGATTGCAATATGTTAAACCGTTCTCATGACCCTAGAATAATATGATCCTTGATACATATTGTTGGATTCAGTTTTTCTGTTGAGGATTTTTGATATTCTGTCGAGAATATTCATCAAAGATATTGGCCTGTAATTTTCTTTTCTTATAATGTCTTTGTCTTATTTTTTGTTATCAGAATGATGAAGGCTTCATAGAATGAATTTGGGAGTGTTCCCCTGCTTCGATTTCTTGAATAGTTTGAGAAGGATAGGTACAAGTTCTTCTTTGTATGTTTGGTAGAATTCCCCTTTGAGAACTGCTTTTCCTGTATCCAACAGAATTTGTGATGTTGTTTTCATTTTTATTTATCTTGAGATATTTACTGACTTCTTCTTTGATTGCATCATTGATTCATTGACTTTTTTTAGTATCTTATTGTTTAGTCTCCATGTGTTTGTTCTTTTCTCATTTATCTTTCTGTGATTGATGTCCAGTTTCATAATGAATGTTCTGGTCAGAAAAGATGCTGGAAATAATTTCTATCCTCTTAAATGTTGTTGATGGAGAAGGAAATGGCAGCCCATTCCAGTATTCTTGTCTGGAGAATCCCATGGGCCGAGGAGCCTCAAGGGCTACCGTCTATGGAGTTGCAAAGAGTCATACTGAGTGACTAGGCATATGTGTTGAGGCTTGTACTTCTGAATTCGTGAGGATATAAAACACAATAACATGAGAACAACTGACCTTATGCATGAAGCTCCCTCTCAGCAAATAGTTTTTTAAGATTTCACATTTCATCCACCACTTATACTTAACAAGTGGACATTAATAGTATGACGTAATGGATTTCTTGTCAGTCAGGTGAATGTTCTGATATATACCTGGTCTGTATATATTTAGAATAGCAAATCTTCCTAAAAATAGATAACAAGTAGATACATAGATGTGTTTTCACTACAGTTGACCCTTGAACAACACAACTGTTAGGGGCACCGACCCACCTCTAAGTTGGAAATCCACGTATGACTTTCTAGTGGGCCCTCTGTGTTCTTGGTTCCATATCTTGTGTCCCTTGGTTTTGATCCAAACAACTGTGGATCATGTGATATTGTAGTACCATAGTTATCAAAAATCTCCGTGTGTAAGTGGGCCTTCTCAGTTCATGGGTCAACTGTATTCAAAAGTATAAATTAGTCACAATAAAATCCAATCTTCAGTTTGCATTTGCTGGGTGATAGTCCACACCAGGCACTGTGATAAACGTTTTGTTCATTCATTACATAACTCTTCATAGAAACTCCGTGAAGTAGCCAATATATTTAATCCTGTTTAGGAGCATTAGAGGCTAAATTTTATAATAATTAGGAAGTTGAAACTCCAATCCACCACTGTTTGATACTAAAATCTCTTAAAAAATATGAAATGCATTCTTATCTCTTTTTAAAGTAGAGTACAGATAGTCTAATTCAGAATATTGCTAATTTTTCTTGATTCATGGAAAGTAACTTTTCAATTGTTTAATGGTGACATTTTCAAATGTTTAAAAGTGACTCTACACTCTGATACAGACTCCAAAATAGTTACTATTATCTTCTACATGAACGTACTGAAACCAGAATATAGCTATTATTTTATGAGTTAAAGAAATGAAGAAATCATTGAAACAAAAGCAGTAATTGCAGTTCAGTTAATTATTTGACTTTGCTTGTATATAAGCACGTATTTTAAAATGATATATATGTATATATATATTTTGTTTGTTTCTTGGGACTAATTATAAAAAAATTTAAGGAAACTCAACATGTAAATGCCTTTAATTTCTAATACACTATTCTGTGAATGTGGTGATGGCATAATCTTGATATTAATTTCTGAAATAAATATAATTCCAATGAGACTTAATTTTTAGAAAATTAACTAAATTCAAATTTTCATCTGAACAAAAATAAAAACAAAAATGCATGGAACTTTTTTTTTTGGAAAAAAAAAAAAAAGAGTAAGACTGGTAATGAACTCTCAGGCATTAAACATATTATCCAATTACAATAAGAAAAACAAGGTGGTGAGATCTGAAGAGTTGGATGCCCACTGGAGCAGAAAAGAATGTCCAGAGTAGATGTCATTTGTGGCACATGATAAATTTTGGGATCTCAAATCAATGAGAGATCTTTATTTAATTAAAATTTATAATTTTCTCTCATGTATTACATTCCAGGTAAATTATGTACATGATCATAACACATTTTTCACTTTGTAAATTAGTATAATAGCATGTTGGAAATATTTTATCATTATGAAAAAATAACTTCCTAATAATAAAAACAAAAGTGTCTTATGATCTAACTCAGTATAGAAATTAACAGGAAATTGCTTCCATCTTAACCAAGGAAAAGGCATATTTTAAATACATAATCCAGGGGATTTTCTAGTAGCCCAGGGGTTCAAAGGTGATGCTTTCACTACGGAGGCTGAGCTTCATGTCTGGTTTGGGAAGTAAGATCACATAAGCCATGAGACGTGACAAGAAAAAAAAAAAGTCTGATAAAGCCCATCATGGAACTGAGTTGCAAGATAACTCAGGAGAATTAGGAAAGATGGCAGGCCTCTCAGAGAAAAGACAGGACACAAGGATGTGTGCCTTTTGGAGAGCACAGAAGAGGAAGCAGTCATACAAGGCAGTAAGATGACACTATTGGGAGACATAAAAATACACTTTACAAAAAACTATTAATATGCATGATGTTCTGTGAGAAAATAGAAAATTAGAGCGGATTCACAGAGGATATGACATTTTTAAAGGTCAAGACTCAGTTGCAGAAAACAGAATCTGCTTTGGTGGGTTTAAACAGAAAGAGCTGTGTTTACTGTGTACTTAGGTCACATGCTAAATCTTCAGGAGAGCTGGGGAAGCAAGTTAAATTGGGCTTTTAAGAATGGCTCCAAAGCCACACTCCAGTCCTCACCCACTGAGGAACTCCATCTTCTTCTATGATGGTCAATCGGCCTGACCAAACTGGCACATTTCAGCAATATCTGGAACCAGAGCCGTCACTACTCTGCAGTCAAGAAGCAGACAGGAATTGGAGCAGTTTCTATCCTGTCATCCTTATCAGCAGATCCAAGGCTCTGTACTTGTGACATCCATGAAGCTAATGACTATACACGACAACTGCTGCTGGTGTTTTTCCAGGAAACTCCACCCAAACCTTCTCTGCAAGTGAAAATAACATCAGAAGTAAATTCTGTCTCCCTTGTGACTTCCAAATTTAGAGCATGTTTGACTGATAGATCCCTTCTAGCCAACACAGGCTACAAAATTCTAGAAAATGTAGTTTACACCAGTCTCTAGCAGAGGAGGCCTTTGCATTAGAAGGAAGTTGAGATGGATGGTTAGCACCATCTTGCCATAGACAGTATCATAATGCAGGCACTGAGCCCTAAAGGACAAATAGGAATGTGTCAGGAAGGGAAACTGGGAGTGGATTTTAGGCAGAGGAAGCAATACTTGCAACAGTAAAGAAAGAAAATAAAAAACAAATTGGGAATTTATTTTGGGGAAGATTAACTTGACTAGATGATTGGACAATGGGTGGGAGATTGGAAGGTTTTGCATATACTTGGGTTTTCTTTAGAAGAAATGAGAAGCTGAGATACACTTTTAAAACTAAAAAAGAGCCAAGTCCTACTATTTAAAAAAAAAATGCAGTTGAGATATTAAAGATCAATGAAGTTTTAGTGTTTTTTAATGTTCTTCGTACCAAGATCATGATGTACTCATGTATATTGTAGCTCTCCAGCATGAAATCCAGGTTATAGTGTAGAAAGAATGCTCAGCTTATCTTTGTGCCTGGCCTGAATGTCATAGTGACCAAGATGTAGTTTAAAAAACAACAAAAAAGTCTTAAAACTGAATATAGACTTACTTGATATGCAGTATGTACTTTTAGCTTTCTGTATCAAGTGAACTCAAGAAACAAAATCTTAAAACAGTTGGAAAAATTCTTAGGAAAATATATTGGGAATTACTGAGTTATACATTCTCATGGGTTACTGCAAAATGCTCAGACTTTATAAACTAATGTACAATTTGAATATTCATATTGCTGATATATTATGCATTGTTTTTTCACAATTATTTGACAAATGAAGTATATTTTTCAAGGCATTTTAGAGGGCTAGTGTTTCATGAGACAGATTGTGGATATACTGACTTAAAGTCATTGAATTTCTCAAGTATTTTGAGACTCTGGGAAATAATACGCTTTAAAAATTTGGGTTAAGTCATCATTTAATTTCTCTTTGGCTATTTGTATTCATTTTTAATGTGCTTTCCTTGAGCATTTACAAAACTAGACAGTTCTTTATTTAACTTGGCAGCTGGAAAGGGAAGATAGCATGCACAATTAAATTTATAGATTATTTTTAAAACATCTTTTATCCATTTTCTATACACTTCCTTACATAGCAAACATCTTCTAAGAAATGGTAAGCATTTGTAAAGTGTGCAGTATCTAGTCTCCTTTCTTATGCTTCCCTGCTAGGATTTAGAAAACATAAGTTCTGTATGTGGCTGAAAGCTCAGAAGTGGGACAAATAAAACAAAGTTTTCAAAATTCCATAAATGGAATTTGACCATAATTATCTCAAATGATTAAGAATACTGATTTAAAAATATGGAAAAGGGTTTAAGTTGATATTTTAGAAGATGTAAAAACTAAAACTGCTCAAGATAAATTGGACAAAGTTAAACAAGAAAGGAAGACTATTCAGGTTTACTGAAACAGGGTGGAAATGCAGTTTGAAATGTAGGACTGGAGAGTTTTTAAAAACTAGGTTGAAATTTCATAGGACATCTTTTTTGATAATTTGGCTTTGCTCCAAAGAAAAATAAACTCTCTTATTTTCATGACAGGAGGTAATTTTATAACTTGGAGCAAGTTGTTTGCCAAAGTTAGACTCTCAGTCTTCCCACAGACATGGAAGGTAGGGGTTCTGTGTTCCCTGATGATTACATTTAAAGGAAGAGCTTCCAAGTCCTTGAGAAAGACACGTCTGGGTTATAAAACTTGCAAGAAATCTTAAAAACAATTTATATCTAGAGGTGCACTGAAATGATTTACAAATAAATGCTTTCTAAAGTAAATGTTCTAGGAAAGAGAGATATGGGATCTAGAAGCAGGAAGAACAATGCCTCAAGTATAGTCAAGCAGAGGGGAAGTTTAAGGCTGTCATGGGCACGGTATCACCAGAGATGTTGGATGTGGAATTTTCTGGGCATCTTCACAGTATTGAGTTTGAAATATATGAATTGCCAAATCAGTAGAAATGCATATATTCTCAGGGACTGGACTAAACTAATATTTTTTTACCATCTCTCTGTTTTCAATTTGACTGTTCATTGAAAGAGGGCTTCCCTCAAAGCTCAGTTGGTAATGAATCCACCTGCAATGTAGGAGACTCTGATTCATTGAAAAGCAGAGCAAGACAGAAAAAAATGTCATGCCTCTCCTTTGATATCAGTCTTGAAACAATTAAAATTGTAAAATCCATCATATTCTAAAATTCCCATTGCAAATAAAAATTAACTACATGCTTCCCTGGTAACTCAGAGGATGAAGAATTCACCTGTAATGCAGGAGACCCCAGTTTGATTTCTGGGTCAGGAAGATTCCATGGAGAAGGAATAGGCCACCCATTCCAGTATTGATGGGTTTCCTGGTGGCTTAGGTCGTAAAGAATCCACAGCAATGTGGGAGACCTGAGTTCGATTCTTGGCTTGGGAAAATCCCTTGGAGGAGGGCATGGCAACCCATTCCAGTATACTTGCCTGGAAAATCCCCATGGGCAGAGGAGCCTGGCAGACGGTAGTCCATGGGGTCACAAAGAGTCAGACACGACTGAGCGACTTTCACTTTCCCTGTACTATATACTTATGGAAATGGTCAGTATTATCTCAGATGTGCTTATGTTTGGGCTTGGCCAAAAAGTTCATTTGGGTTTTTCTGTAACAGTGTAAGGAAATATCTGAACAAACTTTTTGGCCAATGTAATACAAATCTGGTCAGCCATCTTATTAGATGATTTTTACACAGCTTTTGCCATTGATTCTACTTGAACCTCGGCTGGATTTCACTGCACACTCCAGGCTATGCAAATCTGCTGGTACCCCTATTATGACACTCAGGCAATATGTTCTTAATCAAGAGTCTTGATAAAAATGTACTAATATTCTCAGGGTGATATTTCTAATTAACTGGGATTTGTGATTCATGTTCTCCTTTTAGCATAAAATTATTTTTACGAGATTATAAACATTTTGCCGCATGTGCTTTTAGGTGTTCCAGAGTTGTAAGAATGTTATCCATAGTTCTTAGTGGTTCTTCTCATTGGAACCCACAGAAAAGTCCATGACGGAATGCACATTATACTGACTGCAATTCTCAGCATCCCTCTTCTCTTTCTATCGTCGAGGCTTTCTGAATGTGTGATGCTTGTCATATCTGGCTGTCTTTATTTTTGAGGATGAGTTCATTCTGAGAGTCCTATTAGATGCTCGTGCATACAGGTTTCTGACTAAACAACTCATACATTTTCTTGACCATACTTAGACAGACCTGATTTCTAGTTTAGGTTTCATCTGGGTTCTGTAATTCTTTATTTTAGATGGTATAAGTGTCTTCTGCTTGCTTACTCTTCCTCTTTCTATCTTAAATTCTATGAGTTCAGTGTGTGAAATTGTGGTCCTCCAGATGTGCACATTTTAAATAGGGATCAAGTTTCAGTTTTTACTTCATATAAATATTGCATACAATTTTCATGAATAATTAGAACATCGATATATCATACAACTAACAAGAAAGGCAGGGGCCATACACGGCTCACTTGCATTTGCAAATTGCTATTTTACTATTCTCTATCTTGTGTCAGTCTAGTAATTTCGCTAACTAGTGAATGAAATGAACTGCAATTCTTATTCCCATTAAGGAATGAAGATTATACATAGCTAACTATTTATATATATACACACACACATATATGCCCATAAATATACACACACATATATGTATGTATGTTTACATATAAAAAACTAAGAAAAGATTAAGAATCTGTCTTCCACAAATATGTCAGTTATTTTCTGTTGCTTTTTTGGGACTTGCTATTTTCATAATATTTTTATGAATATAGCAAAATTGCACATTTCCTTATAATTAACTGTGACAGCTTTTTCACTTTATATTTGGGCTTCTTTAACAGAAACTGTCAATCTTTGGAAGAAAAATATAAAATTATTCTATTTTTTCCTAAATAAAATTTCATGGCAAGGAGGCAAGAAGGTGAACAAGATTTCACATCCAAGAATCCTGCCTTGCTTTTTTTTTTTTTTTAATTTTCTCACTTGTTAATCATGGACCAACTACTTGATTATGGTCAATGTTTCCTCATCAGTAAAATGCAGCCAGTAATAACGTCTTAAAGGTTTGTTGCAAGAATTAAAGAGCATAATCATCATGAGCCCGGCTGATGTTGTGTCTGGGACTTAGCACTTCCAGTGTTGATTACGTTCCCTTGTAACTTTCTCACAAATGTCAACTATTGGCAAATCAGATCTGTGTGAAATAAACTTAATCAAACTGGTAAAACTACATAGAAATGGCCTTTCAAATGTTAATCATATCTTCTTCAATCCCTCTTGTATTTAAATTTTGAATAAAACACTTACCACATTTTGTCTTGGGTTGTAGTCATTATCTACATAGCTTGTGTCTCCTGCTATAGTGTGAAATCTTTGATCAAAAATATATCAGGATTATCTGTGTTTCAAGGAATGCCACTGGGAAGAGTTTTTCCCAAAGTACATTCTTAATAAGTAATTCTAGTGTTTTAAATTTGAGGTATCAGCCATTTATATAACTTTTCCTCAATAATATATTTTTAAAAACAATAAAAGTATGTACTATTTTAATAGCTTATTAGGAAGAATTGACAATATACTGCAGATGGTGATTGCAGCCATGAAATTAAAAGATGCTTACTCCTCGGAAGGAAAGTTATGACCAACCTAGATAGCATATTCAAAAGCAGAGATATTACTTTGCCAACAAAGGATCGTCTAGTCAAGGCTATGGTTTTTCCAGTTGTGATGTACGGATGTGAGAGTTGGACTGTGAAGAAAGCTGAGCGCCAAAGAACTGATGCTTTTGAACTGTGGTGTTGGAGAAGACTCTTGAGAGTCCCTTGGACTGCAAGGAGATCCAACCAGTCCATCCTGAAGGAGATCAGCCCTGGGATTTCTTTGGAGGGAATGATGCTAAAGCTGAAACTCCAGTACTTTGTCCACCTCATGCGAAGAGTTGACTTATTGGAAAAGACTCTGATGCTGGGAGGGATTGGGGGGAGGGGGAGAAGGGGACGACAGAGGATGAGATGGCTGGATGGCATCACCGACTCAATGGATGTGAGTTTGAGTGAACTCTGTGAGTTGGTGATGTACAGGGTGGCCTGGCATGCTGCAATTCATGGGGTCACAAACAGTCAGACACGACTGATTCAATGAACTGAACTGAACCTTTAAAATTTTTATTTCCCAAGTTTTATTTCTTCAATTTAGCTTTTAATTGTCAATATTAACAAACACATGCAAACATAAATCTCATTCCTTTCTGTATCCCCATGTGCCTCTTAAATGTATTGCTTCTGTTGTGAGGAACAATCAAGATAAATGATGATGCTGTATTATATATGACAGAGCAGCAGAGCACTGTTGAGTCCAATTCAGTTAGTTTCTACATGTTCTTTATGAGCTTCCACACATAGAAGCAGGGGTTTATATGCTCAGAAATAGTTATATATCCCAACCATGTAAGTTCTCTGCTATTTTTAAGTGGAACACAGGCTTTGCCACATGCAGCCTCATCAACCATGTGTCTTGGGGATAAATAAACTACCAAGGATATCTAGCTGGCAAGATTTTCACTTTAATAAGTAATAGCACTCAAAGGGAAGAAATGTTTAAAAGTTTCCAAATATGCCAGATGCATATTAGAACACTTAGAAGAAATCATGAGCAGTGACTCCCTCAAGCTGCATTTTACTTCAATTTAGCTAAGGTAAAACCTTTTTTCTGCAGAATAGGCAGACAGATTGAGACAGCAATGGGTATCAGGAGCTTTGGATTCCATTCTTGATCCTCCTTTTAACTTAAATCATTTCAGCATGTTCTTTAATGATTCAAGGCCCTTTTTATTCCTTCTAGAAAGGCAGGATTGCGGTATCTTCCACCAAGTGAACAGGAGAGCATTGGTAAGGGAAATAGGTTTTAGTTTCTTATGTAAAAATCACCGAGTGATAATAGTATGAATGGTACATAAATTTAGACCTCTTAGACTGTCATCTAAAAGATCGAGGAAAGCAGTACTTTGAACACAAGAGTCTGAAAATACTTTAGGAATAGTATGATTATTACAATTTGCATAGTTTATTGCTTTATTGTTGTTGTTTCTTATATATTGACCATACCCATCTAACTCTCTAACAATAGAAACAACAACAAAAAGTATTAGGAGAAGAACAATGAAAGAGAGATTTGAGAAAAATTTTTAACTTAGATTCATTGATTTCATCATGACATTTCCCCACAATGACATTATAACAGGGTATAAGAAAGAGAGAAGAAAGTATATGGTTTCTTGTTGATAGGAAACTGGGAACTGGGATGCCCTGGCAATGACATGTTTGTGTTCTTCAATTATTACTGCTTATGTAATAGATCTCATTATTATTCCAGTTTTGCAGGTGAGGAATTAGAGGCTCAGAAAAAGTAAAAAAAAAAAAAAAAAATTAGGTTACATACAAATTATTTTTAGATCTAGAATTTGGCTCTATTGATAGAATAGTACAATTTGTTCTTAATAATATTTTTAAAATTCATTAACTATGTAAAAACAGAGCTCTAAGTGAGCAGTTATTATTTAGAAAAAATATATACATATAAACTGCTAGGGATACTACTGAAAAATTGCTTTTAATCAGATCTTGGGTTTTCTGAATGCTAAACAACACTCTTTAGTTGTGTTAAAAAATATACAAGTTCATCATTAAAAATATTTCTATTATTACAAGAATATTTTATTATAGTTCTATTCTTTATACTGAGGATATTGAGAATATAAGAAAAAGCCATCTATTGTAATTTACCAATATATGTATTATTAAATATGTGTTTACTTTTTGTCTAGATGTAAAAATCAAGAGTCTAACATACAAATCAGAGAAGCTAATTCTGGGGAAGTTAAAATTATGAGACTTCATCTTATTTCTTTATATCATCTAATTCCACATTTTCTAAAATGTGCTACAGGAAATTCAATTTAGCAGAAGAATAACACAGGTAATTGGTTAAAAAACATCCCAAGATAATAAACTAGGAAATTCTGAGTCAAATAGTTTTATTTACTTCAGGGTGATAAGATCTTTAGTTGTAAAAGTGGATACTTAAAATTTCAAGAGGTAATTGTAGTGAGCAGTACTTCCCAAGATCATTTGACCCTACAACACTGATCATAGCGCATCTTTTGGGAATGTACCTTGGAAAATAAAGATCCAATTTAATCCTGTGTTAGAACTTAGGCAACCTAGAAAGTTAGCCACACGTTTGTTATGATTTCTCCCTAAATGTTAAATTACAGTAAACTCATGGCTTTGGCCCAAATATAAATGCTCTGTATTGTTTTCTTGTTGTTGTTTTTTAAATTGTTGTATCCTATTTATTTATTTATCTGCACCAAGTCTTAGTTGCGGCACACAGGATCCTCAGTCTTTTTTGTGGCATGCTGGACCCTCCAGTTAACGACTTTTAGTTATGGCTTATGCAGTCTAGCTCCCTGACTGTGGAACCTCGGCCCCTCTCATTGGGAGCTCGGAGTCTCAGCCACTGTACCCCCAGAGAAGTCCTGCTCTCTCTTGTTAATTAAGTTGTGTTCCAAATCCTTTAGTTATCAGATAAATATTATGCTTTTTAAAATAACAACAACAACAACAAAGCGCTAGTTTTCTAACCTCAACATTTTCCCCTTAAGAGCTAGTGTGGAGTTTCCAAACCACTGAGCTTTTAAATCAACAAAAAACAAAATTAGATCTTGTGTTCCTGTGCTTTGTGTGCTTAGTCACTCAATCACGTCTGACTCTGTGCGACCCCATGGGCTGTGGCCCTCCAGGCTCCTCTGTCTGTGGAATTTTTCACACAAGAAGAATGGAGTGGGTTGCCATTTTCTACTTCAGGGAATCTTCCTGACCCAGAGATCTAACTGAGACAAAAGAATTTTGAGACATAAAATAAGGAAGAGATAATTTTGTCTTGAGAAATTGTATGGATAGGATTATCTCTTCCAAATCATATGCACCAGGATTATTTTTCTTTGTAATGTAATACAAACAAAACCCAAAATGGTAGCTTACAAAAATAAACTTTATTTCCTCTTCATCTTTCTGGTTAGCTATAAAGGGTGAGCTTTCTGTAGTTTTTCCTGTGTGCATATGTTTCCTATTCCAGGATCCAGATTGAAAACAACTCATAACGATTGCATACATCTCGTTTTGTTAAGGCATACGTTACTGCTGCTCAGAGGCAGTGGTTAAAGCCAACTTTATTGACTAAGCCTGATATCCCTGGCTACCTTGGTGGCTCAGATGGTAAAGAACCTGTTCACAATGCAGGAGACCCAGGTTCAATCTCTGGGTTGGGAAGAGCCCCTGGAGAGAGCATGGAAACCCACTCCAGTATTCTTGCCTGGAGAATTCCATGAACAGAGGAGCCTAATGGGCTGCAGTCCATGGGGTTGCAAAGATTAGGACACAACTGAGTGACTAACTACTCAAGCCTGTTATCAGTAGATAGAGAGGGACCTTGTTTCTCCAGTTAATATTTCAATGGGGAGCAGTCTTTAAATCTTACAGGAAAACAGAAACTTTTACAAATAAAAAGTTTCTGACTCTTTACGACCCCATGGACTGTAGCACACCAGATCCCTCTGTCCATGGGATTTCCCAGGCAAGAGTACTGGAGTGGGTTGCCATTTCCTCCAAATTTTGATGTAGTAATATTTATTATAGGAAAGAGCAGGGTTTGTTTTATATCATGTTCACGAAGACTTTTCAAATCCTATTTATATGTATTATCTATTTTTTTTCTGTAATGCATTCCTAATTCTATGGAGTGTTTTAGTCAGTTATGAATTGATTTTTAGATTCAGTTTTATTCCAAGTGTACTATCGTGATATATGTTAACACTGGCTATCTTGCACGCTCTTTTCACAGAAATTTGAGATGCTGACTTTTCATATATTCTAAATACAAATTTTGTACTTTTAAATTTTACATTGATGTACTAGTTTACTACTTAGTAATAACACACAATTTGTCACTCACCTTTTAATGTATGTTTTTATATATGCAGCATTTTTTATTTATATTTTGTATTTTCTATGTTTTCCTATAACATTCATGAATCTCTTGCACAATCTTTTCTCCTAATAAATTTTAGGATAATCTGTTATCACTAAAGTATCTGGATAGGTCTCTAATTACAATTGCAACAATATTGCAGAGTAATTTCAAGAGAAATGATGTTTTCTTTATCTCAGTATTTCTTGGAATATATTCCCAGTTATAGAGAATTAGCAAAAGAGCAAACTATTAAATAGGCCTGACAGCATTTTGAAACAATAGGTGATTAATAATTTTTCAGACCTTGTGACTATGACAGTGTGTTGTTCCAGTCTCCTTTGTGGGGAGCATAATGTACTGACCCCACCTGTACACCTCCAGGTCCCTTGCTGCCTTCACACAGTGGGTACACATTCCCCAGGCAGATTTCAGGCCATGACTGAATATGGCAGAGCTATTAAGCAGACTCTTTTGGGCAGGATGTTAACTTCTCCAATAGCTAACTCTGGAAGGAAAACTTGTTGCATTAGCCAAAACTTTCTTGAAACTTGGTTTCTACTGTCTGAATTTTTTTTTTTTTTTACTCACTCCTCTATCTTTCTCTCTCCCCTTCTGTAAGTGTCAGACTTGCATTATGGTTTGAAGGTGCTTTCCTTCTCACATCCCCAACAAATTTCTTGCACAAGTAATCATGTCTTAGGATCTTCTTTAAATAAGTCAGACTAGTATACAGTGGAGATGTAATGGAATTCATTAATTCTTAAGTCTGCAGGTGTCATTGTCTCTAACACTCTGAAAGTGCCTTCTAAATGTTTATACGGTTGGATTTGAGTAGGCATTTGGTTCTTTGAACATGAATTTAAATCCAGTCTGATAGTCACAATGTGCACATTATGTTCAGGAAGACTGGAAAGCATTTCTATTCCTCTTTTGGTTTCCACATGCCATTCTATCTTGGATATATAGAGAGGTATGTCATTTAGTGTTTGAATTACAAAATTTATCACCTCCTGGGTTGCCTAAAAAGCCAGAATCAAGAATATAAGCAATATCTAACTACTACATAAGTGAAATATTTTAAAATTAATAAGTATTTCAGGCTATCAAAGTTATGCTAATTAAAACAGAGTGTTTTCACTTAAGGATTTATCCTTCTGCCAAGTGTTCAGATTGCACATTTTTAACATAATACTGATATATGATGCTTGTAATAAAGATTAATGGAAAGTAATGGCTCAGTCAGTAAAGAATCACCTGCAGTGCAAGAGACCCAAGTTTGATTGCTGGGTTGGGAAGATCCCCTAGAGAAGGAAATGACAAACTACTCCAGTATTCTTGCCTGGAAAATTCCATGGCGGTCTACAGTCCATGGAGTCACAAGAGTTGGACACGACTTAGTGACAGAACCATCACCAATTTTAGACAGAAAATATATCTTTTGACTATGTATGATATATATATACATATATATATACGTACACAAACACACACATATATATATGTGTGTGTATATATATATATTAAATATATATACAAATATAGATATATTTGCAATTGAATAAGTATATGTGCAAGCTTAAAATCATTTGCTATGAGCTATGATTAACTTTAATATCTCAAATAACTGAAATAATTTTTAAAGTTGTGTCCTTGTACGTATAGCGAAGCAAGTTTTGAAAAGTACCATGCAAGGTGTCCTTCTTTTGTTTTTTCTGCTGGAATTTTGTAAGAATATCCCTCTCTATGCTTTGCTAATCAGCATAGCTAACTGACTTAGTAACAGATTCCTCTGTGAAGCCATCATGTACCTGTCTGTGTTTTAGTTGAACTAATGACTTAGTGGATAGATTTGTTAGGACCTTCTGCTAGGATTAGTGTGACCTGTCTTTCTGGGACAAAACAAGCAACAAAGAAACAAAAAGGAAAAAAAAAAAAGAAGCAGAAAAATTGGAGGAAATGGTCGTGGTTTAGTCACCAAGTTGTGTCCGACTCTTGCAACCCCATGGACTGTAGCCCGCCAGGCTCCTCTATCCATGGGATTCTCCAGGCAAGAATACTGGAGTTGGTTGCCATTTCCTTCTCCAGGGCATCTTCCCAACCCAGGAATTGAACCCAGGTCTCCTGCACTACAGGCAGATTCTTTATTGACTGAGCTATAAGGGAGGAAATGGTGATCAGTGTTTATATTATTGGAAATTTAAACTATTCTTATTAGAACTGATCTGAGTACTAAACACTTATGTTACTAATCATATTATAAACTTCAGTGATCTGTTATTGCCATGGTTTTATAATGATTTATTTGATTCATGCAAAATAAGTATATGAGAAATTAAGTTTGTTTTTTTTTTTTAATTTTTTAATTGAAGGATAATTGCTTTACAGAATTTTGTTGTTTTCTGTCAAACGTGAACATAAATCAGCCATAGGTATACATATATCCTCTCCCTTTAGAACCTCACTCCCATCTCCCTCCGCATCCCACCCGTCTAGGTTGATACAGAGCCTGTTTGAGTTTCCTTAGCCATACAGCAAATTCCCATTGGCTATCTATTTTACATATGGTAATGTAAATTTCCATGTTACTCTTTTTTTTTTTTTGTAAAAAACCCTCCTCCCTCCTCCCTCCCCACACCATCCCTCTGGGTCTTATTTGGAGTGATCTTTGCATTTGGCAAAGACAATGAATAGAAAATTATAGACAGAAAAAATCACCTAAAGTATACCAAAGTTATGAAAAATGATAACAATATTTTAATAAAAAACTAAGGTGATTAAGAATCAAGTAGAGAAAAAGTTTAGACTAAAGAGAAATCACAAATCAGAATTTTAATATAGTTAGTTATTGGTAAACATGCAGTAAAACCTATTATAGTTACATTATTTCCCACAAAAAATGGAAATTGGCATTATTTCTATTTCTTGGTATTAGTTAACTGTGTTAAGTCATAGTCTTTATTGAATTTTAGAATAATACTAAACTATTTGATAGAATTGGATTTGAATACAATTATTTTTGAATAAATGAAATGGGGAAAGTATTCTTATGTAATTGTTTCTGCTACTTAACTGATTAGATTTTTTACTTGGAAATTGAATAAAGTAAGGAAAACAGAAGATTACGTTTTAATGAATCTATTTTTTACTGTTAATTTTGGTAGTATAGAAGAAATTTTAACAATAAAACTATTGAATCTAGAACATGTGTACTATTATAGGTGTTTTCATTTTGTTTTCTGACTAAATATACTAAAAATAAACTTACTGAAATATGGCAAATTGCATGAGTTACTTTGGGGTAATGTTCTAATCTACAACATTTTTTTCACTAAAGTATAAGGCAGTTTCTTAGTCAGCTGTGGCATTGTAATAAAATACCATGAACTGTTTGGCTTAAACAACACACATTTATTTGTCAGAGTTCTGATAGCTGGAAGTCCAAGGCACGAGTCAGTTTACTTCCTGATGAATGCTCTCTTCCTGGCTTGGAGGTGGTGGCCTTTTCACTGTCTTCATCTGGTGAAGAGAGAGAACTCCAGTGTCTCTTCCTGTTCTTATAGGTGTAGTAATGATTCCATTGTGAGGGCCCCACCCTCATGGTCTCATCTAAACCAATCATCTCCCAAAGGCCCCATCTTCAAATGCCATCTCCTTGAGAGTTAAGGCTGCATATATGAATTTGGGAGAATGCAGTTCGATGCAAAGAAGTCAGTTTTCCAAATAGTCAACCATCTGAAACTAATTTTGTGCTTGCATGTTTGAAAATATTAAAGAAAGCAAAGAAATGAAAATTTTCATGATATTTTCTTTAGAAAGAATAAGAAACTTGTGAGGCTTTGCCCACTTTTTTCTTTCTTTTTTCCTAGATGTCCACTGTGACAGGGGTTGGGGAAAAGGAGAGCATGCAAACCAGAGGACCTAGCAAGGTAGGAATCAGCTGTGTTTTTCTTTTTTGTTTATGTGTCTTATTATTAGTTTCTAGTATCCCCCTCTGGCAATTAGAAAAATAGCACACAGTAAAAAAAGGGTAGAAAGAACAGACAGTGGTGCATTTTCATTGCTTTTGTGCTCCCCTGAATTCAGTTTTTATTAAATGGGTGCAGTGGTGTCGGGCAGAGGAGGGCTACAGTCTAATGACGTAAGTTTCATGTGTGCAGTAATACTTGCATCTCCTCTCTAGCTTCTGCCCTTTGTTGTTGGTGTTTTAGTATTTTAAGTTATAAGATTAAGCTCTGGTTCTGTCTTCCGTTCAATATATGTCTGAAGTTACACTGATATTCTGCAACATATTATGGAAATGACTAAGAGTACCTGCCCACTGAATGCTCATTCAAGCCTTTGTCTCTACCCCATCATAAGACAGGATGGAATGGTGCAGGCTCAGCTGTTTGCTTAATCAGTAAAACTGGAGTGATGAACCATGAAGTGGTCTGAATCAGATCTTAGAATACATACAAGGACTGGACCATCTAAATTCATTCTTTCAGACTGTAGGTACACAGCTATCACATGGAAAGACTTGCTGATGACTTTATCCTGACTGTTTTTCAGTGCTTGGTATGGGATAATAAATAGGGAGTCTCTGAAGTTTGCCTGTGTATGAGGTTTGGTTTGGGAGTGTGTGTGCCGCTTTTGTGTTTAAGGTAAAATATTGGAAGAAATTTGTTGATTCAGAGATGATGATAATTGAAGGGTTTGTACTTGTATTACTGGCTTAATTCATTTAGCATAATGTCCTTAAGATTCTTCTGCTTAAATGAAGTATCTAATGTAGGCAAACTCATAGAAATGGAAAGTAGAATGGTGGTTGCCTAGGGACTGAGGGACTATAATTCAATTTGTACAGAGCTTCACTCAAACAAAACGAAGAGGTCTAGAGATCTACTCTTGAACATTGTACTTATAGTTAACAGTACCTCAATGCACACTTAGAAATTTAAGGGGATAGATCTCATGGTCCATGTTCTTTTACCACAATTAAAAATAAGTAAATAAATAGTAAGTAGAGTAGAACAATACTGCTCCTGGAATAAACTGCACTTCAAATCAAGGAAATTTAAAGCACATAGTTTATTGTTAAGTTTCACTTGTTTTACAAACTAAAATAGCCATCTAACTTCTGTTTTGGTAACTCACATTTAATTATGAAGATAAAATATTTATATTTATGCATATAAAAAGCATATGTAATCTAATCACATAATAAAATAATATAATTTATGTATGTTGACATTTGAAGAAGACATTTAAATAACAGGAATATAGCTGTAATGTATCCAAACCTAAGTTAGATCTAAAACACTTGCTTTTCATTAAAAAAAAAACAAAGGAAATTGTCAATGTCAGGAAAATGAGGTTGTCAGGAAGCTTCTATAGACGTTTAATTAAACTGGGGTAATTTGAATGCAAACAGTATTTACATGTATTTTTAGATCACTTGATCCCACAACAAATCCATGGACACACACATGCATTTACCCACTGCCTGTACATTTCACTCAAAGTCAGTATGAGTGGCTTGAGTCAGAAGTTAACACATAAGGTAGAATTTGATTGAATCATCAGGTCTCACACTATAGGGGAAAAAAATCACCTTTTAAAAGAGTTTGGGTAGTCACATTCGGAGTTGCTGAAGAATTTTCTTTATTAACTATTCATTTCAAGGAATGACTTCTTCATTTTCCATTCAATTCCCACATGACTATCATTACTCTGAATGTGTCAGCATTCTCATGATTCCTCTTGCTCTGCTCAAGTTAGAGAATAACTTAAGTTTTAATTCTGCTGTGTTCGAAATACTATAAAGGCAGTACGTAGTAAACTCAGCATGGCTTATTGGTAATACTGTATTTCTCTAATTTTAAAAGTTATCTAAATAAAAATAAGCATGCTTATTAATTTTATATAGCAGGGATCATTCTTTCATGACTCTGTGTATATTTCTTCACATTTCAACTTTTGAAATAAATTTTACCTCTTCACCTTGAGAAATTATATTTTAATGTCATCTTGATAAACAGTGAAAAGTTCAAACTCAGGAGCCTGGGTTTAAATTCCTTCTCATTTAATATGTCAGTTACCAGTTGTGTAACAATTCACCCCAATACTTAACCGAAAAAAAAAAAAAAAAACTATCTTAGTTTCTTTTCTGTAAATCAGGAATCTGAAAACAGTTTAGCTAGGTGGTTCTGGCTCAGGATATCTCAGAAGTCAGTAGTTAGTCTATTGACTAGGGCGTCAATTATTGTTAAGGCTTCTGTGGATGGAGAAAGTATCTGGTTCCAAACTCACTCACATGGCCCTTTCCACAGAGAGAACAAGAGAGCCTGCAAAACAGAAAATACAGTTATATAATCTAATCTCATGAATGACATCCAACCACTTCTGTCTTGACTTGTTGTTATGGACATTGTTGGAAGAAACTCAGCAAATCTAAGCCAAACTCAAGAAAAGAGATTACAGAGGTTGTGAATATTGTGTGTGTGTGTGGGGGGGGGTGGGGATCATTGAAGATTATTTTAGGAAGTCCTTATCACACTTATCTTGTGACATATTTCTTTGCATGTAGAATTGGACTAATAAAACTAGTCTCACAGTAAGTGAATTGAGTTTTGTAATACGTATAGCACACCACACTCTCTCAATATCAGCTGTAATAATGAAATGGCACCTATTGCCTGAAAGTCTAATGTTTTTATCTAGTGTCAGGCTTTCTCTGCTCCCATCAATTTTTCTTTTAGGTGACTAGATTATTCATATTTAAATATAGAATTTATTGTTTACCTATACACTGCTGCTGCTGCTGCTAAGTCGCTTTAGTCATGTCAGACTCTGTGCGACCCCATAGACGGCAGCCCACCAGGCTCCCCCGTCCCTGGGATTCTCCAAGCAAGAACACTGGAGTGGGTTGTCATTTCCTTCTCCAGTGCATGAAAGTGAAAAGTGAAAGTGAAAGTGCTCAGTCATGTCCGACTCCTAGCGACCCCATGGACTGCAGCCTACCAGGCTCCTCCGTCCGTGGGATTTGCCAGGCAAGAGTACTGGAGTGGGGTGCCATTGCCTTCTCCATACCTATACACTATACACTCTATAATGAGAATCTCTCTCTGTGAGTTTAAACCCTACCTTTCAGCACCATTTGCAATCTGGCCCTTTGTTTTCCCAGGTAACCAAACATACTACTGGTTTTATCGGATGAGACTCCTGGTTTTCCTTTGCCTCTTCCCATAGATTTTATTTTCTGCATGAACCTGTAATGCAACTCTCCTTCACTAATCGAACTTTCTCAGTGCTATGGATATAATGTTGAGCAGTTACTGCTTATCTTATGGAACTTCTGATTTAATGAAAAAAAAAAAAAACAGAAATGAGGGAGATTACAGTGTAGCATTCATTCTTCCCCTGGGTTATAGACATTGTTGCTATGGAAAAAATATTAATATATCCTAACCTATGTTATGGAGAAGGCGATGGCAACCCATTCCAGTACTCTTGCCTGGAAAATCCCATGGGTGGAGGAGCCTGGTAGGCTGCAGTCCATGGGGTCACTAAGAGTCAGACATGACTGAGCAACTTCCCTTTCATTTTTCACTTTCATGCATTGGAGAAGGAAACGGCAACTCACTCCAGTGTTCTTGCTTGGAGAATCCCAGGGACGGGGTAGCCTGGTGGGCTGCCATCTATGGGGTTGCAGAGAGTCGGACAAGACTGAAGTGCCTTAGCAGCAACAGCAGCAGCAGCAGCAGCAACGTATGTTAAGAATTAAGATATCCTGAAAGAAGTTACATTTAACATCATTAGATCTAAAGAGATGAGAAAATGAACAGATTAAAAGATCTTGAATTGACAGGGTTGGGGAGCAATGAATGAAAAGCAAGTCCAAGGCATATGGGAATATTATATTATTCCTAATTGTTTTATTTGAATAGTTTGTAAGTAACCAATGGGATTATAACTCACCTATAAAGTAGTGATACTGTCCCTAGTTCTCTTCCATATCTTCTATACATTGATTCAGGTACAAAAGATAATGTATGGAAAGATCTTAATAGAAACACTTAGTTGACTAATTTAGTACTAATGAGAGATTCTACCTCAGGTTAAGCTCATATTTCATGTGACCTGAGTTTTAATCAGTGATGAAAACATGATTTATTTACTAATGTGAATTTAACATTATAGCTTTCAACATCTTTAATTATTTTATGACTATGTCTATAATGGCTTTGTAATCAGACTGGTCTCAATTTAGAAGTAGATAAATAGATATCTACATACATATGTAGAATAGGAAATTATATATGTATGTGTGTGTATGTATGAGATATATATCCCACCTTATATCATGTATGGAGCTTCCCTGGTGGCTCAGATGGTAAAGCATCTGCCTGCAATGCAGGAGACCCGGGTTCAATCCCTTGGTTGGGAAGATCTCCTGGAGAAGGACATGGCAACCCACTCTAGTATTCCTGCCTGGAGTATTTTAACTGAGGTATATTTGGCATATATTAAGGGCTTCTCTGGTGGCTCAGTCAGTAAAGAATCTGTGTGCAGTTCAGGACTACCTGCAATGTAGGAGACCCAGGTTTGATCTCTGGGTCAGGAACAATCGCTGGAGAAGGAAACGGCAATCCCCTCCAGTATTCTTGCCTGGGAAGTCCCATGGACAGAGGAGCCGGGTAGTTTACAGTCCGTGGGGTTGCAAGAGTCAGACACAACTGAGCCACTAAATCACCTCCACCCCTGGCATATATTATTTTAACTTTGTTATACAATATAACAATTAGATATTTGTATAAATTACAAAATGTTCACTACAATAAATTTAGTTAATCTGGGAGTCACCTTCACCATACAAAGTTACAAATTTCTTTTTGTGATGAGAACTTATAAGATCTATTCTCATAGCAACTTTCAAACATGCAATACAGTGTTATTAACTGTAGTTACCATGCTGTATGTGGGTTTCCCAGGTGGCTCTAGTGGTAAATTACCTGCCTGCCGATGCAGGAGACGTAAGAGAAGTGGGTTCTATCCCTGGGTCAGGAAGATCCCCTGGAGGAGGGCATGGCAACCCACTCCAGTATTCCTACCTGAAGAATCCCATGGACAGAAGAGTCTGGTGGGCTACAGTCCCTAAGGTTGCAGAGTTGGTTATAACTGAAGCAACTTAGTAAGTACACACAATGCTGTATATTACATCCTCACGACTAACTTACTAACTGGAAGTTTGTAACTTTTGACCCTCTTCACTCATTTTGACTTATTTTGTTTTATTCTTATTTTTTCTTTTTTATTCTTTAGATTTCACATATAAGTGAGATCATACAGTATTTGTCTTTCTCTCTCTTGATGTATTTCACTAGCATAACACCCTCAAGATTCATTCATACTTCAAATGGCAACATTCCCTTCTTTCTATGACTGAATAATATTTGTGTGTGCAACTGTGTTTTTGTATTCATCCATTGTCGGGCACTTAGGTTGTTTCCACATCTTGGCTTTTGTAAATAATGCTGCAATGAAATGGGCATACATATATCTTTTTGACTTAGTATTTTTGAATACTTACCCAGAAGTGGAATTGCTGGATCATATGGTAGTTCTATTTTTAAATTTTGAGAAACTTCCATCTTGTTTTCCATAGTGGCTGCACCAATTTACATCCCCACCAACAAGGTACAAGGTTCCGTTTTTTCTACATCCTTGTCAATACCTGTGATTAATTGTCTTTTTGATAATAGCCATTCTAACAGATGTGAGGTGATATCTCATTGTGATTTTGGTTTGTACTTCCGTCATCATTAGTAATGTTAACATCTTTCCATGTGCCTGTTGGCCATCCATGTATCTTCTTTTTTTTTTTTTTTATTTTTTTTCTCTTTATTTTATTTTATTTAACTTTACAATATTGTATTGGTTTTTCCATATATTAAATGAATCTGCCACAGGTATACATGTGTTCCCCATCCTGAACCCTCCTCCCTCCTCCCTCCCCATACCATCCCTCTGGGTCGTCCCAGTGCACCAGCCCCAAGCATCCAGTATCGTGCATCGAACCTGGACTGGCAACTCGTTTCATATATGATATTATACATATTTCACTGCCATTCTCCCAAATCTTCCCACCCTCTCCCTCTCCCACAGAGTCCAAAAGACTATTCTATACATCAGTGTCTCTTTTGCTGTCTCATATACAGGGTTATTGTTACCATCTTTCTAAATTCCATATATATGCGTTAGTATACTGTATTGGTGTTTTTCTTTCTGGCTTACTTCACTCTGTATAATAGGTTCCAGTTTCATCCACCTCATTAGAACTGTTTCAAATGTATTCTTTTTAATGGCTGAGTAATACTCCATTGTGTATATGTACCACTGCTTTCTTATCCATTCATCTGCTGATGGACATCTAGGTTGCTTCCATGTCCTGGCTATTATAAACAATGCTGTGATAAACATTGGGGTACACGTGTCTCTTTCAATTCTGGTTTCCTCTGTGTGTATGCCCAGCAGTGGGATTGCTGGATCATAAGGCAATTCTATTTCCAGTTTCTTAAGGAATCTCCACACTGTTCTCCATAGTGTCTGTACTAGTTTGCATTCCCACCAACAGTGTAAGAGGGTTCCCTTTTCTCCACACCCTCTCCAGCATTTATTGCTTGTAGACTTTTGGATCGCAGCCATTCTGACTGGCGTGAAATGGTACCTCATAGTGCTTTTGATTTGCAATATCTTCTTTGGAAAAACTTTGATTCAAATCCTCTGCCCATTTTTAAATTAGATTTATTTATTTATTTATTTTTTTTTTTGCTTTCTGCTATTGAATCACATGAGTTCTTTGTACAGTTTATATATTAATCCCTTATCAGATACATGATTTGCAAATATTTTCTCCCAACTGGTAGGTTGCCTTTTCATTTGATGATGATTTCCTTTTCTGTACAGAAGGTTTTAGTTTAATGTAGTCCCACTTGTTTATTTTTTTAAATTTTATTGCCTTTACATACATTGCCATTTCCTTCTCTAGGGGATCTTCCCAACCCAGGGATTGAACCCAGGTCTCCCACATTGCAGGCAGGCACTTTACCATCTGAACTGAAAGGTTTAGAGGCCGTCAAATGGACATGACCTATAAAGGCAATTTTGATGGTTTTACATAGAAATTACCTCTAATAGAAGAGAACACAAATGGGAACTATTTGAGATACATTTCTATGTAAAATGTAGTTTGCACATAATTCAGAATTTTAAATGAGCACTCTGCAACCGAGTCCAAATATTAATCATCTCTTGAGGTTTTCTACTATGTACCAACATCAAATCTACATAGGAACAAACATTACTCCTACTCTTCTCTTCTATATCAAATGTCCTGAAGCCTTTGTGTCTCTCTGGAGGGAGGCCGAGTTTCTGAAGGCACATTCCAGTATAAACATCATCGATGGGGTAGAGAAGGACCTGGTACTACTGTAGAAGTATGTATAAAATAAAACTTATCCTGAAAAATATACATATAGTAGAATTTAAATGAAGGGAAGAGTGATGTCAAATTTAAATGGCAAAAACAGCTGAAGCAAGAAATTATTGTTTTTTGAAATAAGGACTACTGTCATTAGGAGAAGGCAATGGCACCCCACTCCAGTACTCTTGCCTGGAAAATCCCGTGGACGGAGGAGCCTGGTAGGCTGCTGACCATGGGGTTGCAAAGAGTTGGACATGACTGAGCGACTTCACTTTCACTTTTCCCTTTCATGCATTGGAGAAGGAAATGGCAATCCACTCCAGTGTTCTTGCCTGGAGAATCTCAGGGACGGGGGAGCCTGGTGGGCCGCCATCTATGGGGTCACACAGAGTCGGACACGACTGAAGCGATTTAGCAGCAGCAGTCATTATGAAAACAAAATAACTCCTGCTGGTCTAATTCTAAAATCCTATATTTTATCATAGTCACATAAAAGATACTTTACTACCAGTGGAGATATAATGTTGATGTATAATTGTCTGCTCCCTCTACACCCCTAAAAAGAAGCAAAGGAGAATCTTCTGCAAGTCTGAGGTAACTACTCTTATCTCTACATTGTAATCACTGTAGCTCAGGAGAGGAGCAGCATTAAACACATTTAGAAATAGCATAAACACTTTATGACTTATGAACTAGAGAAGTATACACAGTACATCTTTGCATAGCTGAAATAAAATTGAACATTCACTATGTTATTTCAAATTAAAGCAATTAATGTTATTTCAAATTAAGCTGTAAGCATGGTAGAACTGACAGGTAGTTACTGATGATTTAATTTAACCTCAATTTATATATCAAAGTATTTAATGTCAAGTAGAAAAATATCTCTAATTAAATAAATGGATAAATAGTATTTAGCTTGCATGTTTCTCTTTCCCCTAATAACATTGAATTTTTGCACTCTTATAAAATACAGTTTTGAGTTCTCCTTTTATAAAAAAGTTACAACAATCTGTTCATATTTTAGAACAATATGCATTTTAAGTTCACTGCCACAGGTGCAGCTTTGGAATGCCCTGTAAACTACTAAATCAATGTTAAAAAATGTAGTGTAATCATTTATAAGATGTATTTTAGATAATATCACTTTAGATATTTGTTGTTGTTTCGTCACTAAGTATATCCAACTCTTTGTGACCCCGTGGACTGTAGAACACCAGGCTTTCCTGTTATTCACTAACTCCTGGAGTTTGCTCAAACTCCTGTCCATTGAGTTGGTCATGAATTCAACCAACTCATTCTCTATCACCCCCTTCTCCTGCCCTTGATCTTTCCCAGCATCAGGGTCATTTCCAATGAGTTGGCTCTTCTCCTCAAGAGGCCAAAGTATTGGAGCATCAGCTTCAGCATCAGTCCTTCTAATGAATATTCAGGGTTGATTTCCTTTAGGTTGACTGATTTGATCTCCTTACTGTCCAAGGGACTCTCAAGAGTCTTCCCCAGCACCACAGTTCAAAAACATCAATTCTTCAGCACTCAGCCTTCTTTATGTTCCAACTCTCATATCTGTACATGACTTCTGGAAAAACCATAGATGTGACTAGACAGACCTTTATCAGCAAAGTGATATCTCTGCCCTTTTATACACTGTCTAGGTTTGTCATAACTTTCTTTCCAAGGAACAAGTGTTTTTTTGTTTGTTTGTTTGTTTTTGTTTTCAATTTCACGGTGCAGTCACCATCTGCAGTGATTTTGGAGCCCAAGAAAATAAATCTGTCACTGTTTCCACCTTTTCTTCATCTATGTGATGGGACAGGATGCCATGATCTTAGTTTTTAGAATGTTGAGTTTTAAACTAGCTTCTTCACTGTCCTCTTTCACCTTCATCAAGAGGCTCTCTAGTTCTTCTTCACTTTCTGCCATTAGAGTGACATCATCTGCATATCTGAGTTGTTGACATTTCTCCTGGCAATCTTGATTCCAGCCTGTGCTTCAGCCAGCCTGGCCTTTTGCATCATGTAATCTGCATATTAGTTAGATAAGCAGGGTGAAAAATATAGCCTTGACATACTCCTTTCAAGTATGTTTGAAAGGAAACAAGTCTGTTGTTCCATGTCTGATTCTGTCGCTTCTTGACCTGCCTACAGATTTCTCAGGAGGCAGGTAAGGCGGTCTTCCTTTCTCTTTAGGAATATTACACAGTTTGTTGTGATCCACACAATCAAGGCTTTAGCCTAATAAGTTGTGATTTAAATGACATCCATTAGGATTTATAACTCATTATATAGAGTGCTCTGTTCTGTGCAAATAACACAAATATCTAGATATGAAATTTATCATTTTTTCTTAACTTAGTTCTTTAATATTCATACTATAAAACAAAGAATCAGCACATGTGAGTCTAAAAAAATAAATTTAAATATGCCACTACATGACTTATGAACAGTCTGAAGATGTCTAATACATAATAATGACTGATTCGGTGTTGTATTCATTTATCCACCACTTACTGTCAGTGTTACTGCAGGTTACACTTGAGCCAGCCATATGCCATAAGGCTACCTGAAGGTCAGTCCTTGGTCTTAGAACCAGATTCTCTCTTTGTATGTACTTCTGCTCACATCTTCTTTTTTTTCACAGCAAAATACAAATATTTAACTGAAGAATTTATCCTCTTCACTCTTAATGATATGATTAGGAAAATTCACCTTTGCTGCTGTCCATTTTCATTCATTTAAAAATTGAAACTGAAACCTTAGTGTAACTGATGAATAGCTAGATAGAGTTAGAAATAGAGCTCTATGAATGTGTATGAAAAAAGTATGGATCAAATTTTAGAAATAGAAATAAAAAATGAGAACTCTCTGGCTGATAGAATACAGCAGCCACTTAAGTCAACTGGAGATTTAAAATGAAAATTCTGGGAACATGCGAACTGTCACATTACCACATCTTTTCTATTTAACTCAATTTATATTCTTCAAATTCAGACTTTAATTATACTTAAAAGGATTATATTTATTTCAAATTTTCATTTTATTGTAAATAATTTTTCATTTCAGTTTCTGATTTTTCATCCATAGCATTTAGAAATATAATTTAGTTTTTTATATTGGTTTTGTATTTTGCAACCTTACAAAATGTGTTTATTTATTCTAGTTGCTTTTTGTAGACCACACAGGATTTTTTGTATGATATGGCCATGTCATCTGTCAGTAACGAGAGTTTTTTTTTTTTACTTTCCAATTGGGATAACTTTTACTTTTTTTTCTTGCCTACTGTACTGTATCAAACATCTAATGATGCTAAGTAGAATGGCTGAGAGTAAACATCCTTGTTTACTTAATTTTATATAAAAAAATTGTCTTTCACCATAAAGTATTGCCCTATCTGAGGTTTAGAAAATAACCTTCTATTTCTGGTTTAATGAAAGTCTTTATGAATATCAGACTTTATCTAATGCTATTTCTGAGTCTGTTGCAATGACCATATGGTTTACCTTCTCAGTTTGCTAATATAATCAGTAATATTTATTGCTTTTAAATGTTAATCTGTACTTATATTCCGATTAAGAGTTTTTGCATTCATATTTCTGAGGGATATCGGTCTATACTTTTCCTTTCTTTTAGTTATCTTTGTCTGATTTTGTTACTAGCATAATACAGGCCTAAAGAATTAGTTGGGAATTATGAAAACTCTCTTTACTCACAGATAAGAGAAAATAAACTCAATTTTCATGAGGAGTTTATGTAGAATTAGACCTTAAGTTTTTTGAAAAATTCACTAATAAAGTCATTATTATTTCTGGTGTTTTCTTTTTGGGAATATTTTAATAGCTCCAAGGCTACTCAAATTATTTCTTTTTTAGTGGATTTTGGTAGTTTGAGATTTTGAAGGACTATCTCTATCAAAGTTATTTATGTAGTTAAAATATCAAATTTGTCACAAATAATTCATAATATTTTTATTATTCTATAACATTTGTAGAGGCAACTAATGCCCTCTCTCTTAAGAGTTCCTGTCAATGGTACTTTATTTTGTTTTTATTTTCAATCAATTTGAGTAAAGGTAGATCAATTTATTGATCTAAGAGCCATCCTTTTTTCTTGTTGACTATTTTCTATTATTATTTTTTCTATTCATTAATTTCCATTCAGATAATTATTATTTGATTTTAATTTCTTTCTTTGTATTTTGGAGTCTTCTTCCATTTTTTTCAAGATAGAAATTGAGGTTATGGATTTTAGACCTTTTGTAATATAATGCTATCAATTTCCTTCTTACTACTGATTTAGTTACATCCCATACATTTTGATGTGCTTAGTTTTCTTTTTCATTCAGTTTAAGATATTTTCTAATTTTTATTTGTATTTCTCCTTTGACCCACTAGTTATTTAGAAGTGTATCATTTACTTTCCAAATACTTGAGAATTTCTAGCTTATCTTTATATTATTATTTCTAATTTAGTTGTGTACAATAAGCATCTTATGTATATGTGTATCATTTTGTATTTATTGTGACTGTTTACAGACTAGAATATGAACTAGCTTTTAAGTGTGTTCACTTAAAAATATTGGTATTGTTGAGTATTCTATAATCACCAATTAAACAAGTTGTATGATAATGTTGCTCAAGGTTTTATTTTCTTATGTCATTTTACTCTAGCAATTATTTAGAGAGTGATGTTGAGATATTTCATTATAATTATGGATTTGTTTAACTCTCTTTACAGTTTTATCAGTTTATCCTCTGGAAATATATCTTGTATCTTGAAGCTCTTCTGTTAGGCATATTAATATTAAGGATTCTTATATCCTCTTCGGGGATTGGCGCCTATATGAAATTATCCTCTCTGCCTGAAGGGTTATTTTCCTGTTCCTTTGCAAGTTTGCCTCCTTTAACTCCTTCAGGTCAGAATTTGTATACTATTTTCTGAAAGAGACTAAATCACCATCCAACTCAAAACTAGCCTCTATTCCACATTATTCTCTCTTTTAATCATTTTGGTTTTAGTGATAACTATGAATTTTATAAATAATGTATTTTAAATTATATTTGTGACTGGGTTTTATGTCTTTTACTGTTTTCCCCACCATAGCCTGCATAGAGTAGGGATTCTTCTCTTCACATCCTCGTGGATGGCACATAGCACATAGCATTCAGAAATGTTTGAATAAGCATGTGAATGAATAAGCTATTCTCTGTGGCTTTGTTCTTTGCTTCCATTCTTTTTCTATTTAAAAAAAATCATTTTTACCTCTCATTTCTGCCTGTTCTTTTTTCTAAGTACACCTAAACTCCACTGAGCAATGAATATCTCCATCACCTCAACTTGTAAATCTCTAAATCTCTGGTCCCATATAACTTTGTAATATACTCATTTATAAAATTGTTTAGTCTTTTTCCTAAGCAGTGAACACTTTACAGAGAGAAGATGGGACAGTTTCCTAAAACTAAATACTCGCTCAGACAGTTAGACAATATGTATGAATCAACCAGGAGCTGTGACATGAGTGCAGCCTGCTCAAAGCCATCTGCCTCTCCCTCTGACTATTCCTGCTCTGAAGACGAAGTGGAGATTCTCCAAGGGGAGAAGAAAGTAAAGAGGGCTCATAACCAAGTATTTGCTTTCCCTTGCTCAAATTCATCCATTGGCTTCCTATCTCATTTAGGAAATCATCCTTACCGCTTCTTACATTAGATGGCCTTGCAAAGTATCAATTCTGACCGCATCTGCCTTCTTATTTTTCTTGACGCAGGGAATCTCTAAGATCAGTCCCCTCCCCTAAAACTTTGCATTTTCCTGGCCCCTGCCTGAAGGACGGTTTTTCCTTCAGATTCCCTAGAGGAGGGCATGGCAACCCACTCCAGTATTCTTGACTGGAGAATCCCCATGGATAGAGGAGCCTGGTGGGCTACAGTCCATGGGGTGGCAAAGACTTGGACATGACTGAGTGACTAAGCATAGCACAGCACAAAGAAAACTATCTAAAGTTAATTATATAAGAAAATCTGTAAATGAATTTGTTTCTTTTTATGCAAGATTAAATACTACGAGGAAATGGCAACCCACTCCAGTGTTCTTGCCTGGAGAATCCCAGGGATGGGGGAGCCTGGTAGGAGGCCATCTATGGGGTTGCACAGAGTCGGACACGACTGAAGCAACTTAGCAGCAGCAGCAGCAGCAGTTTCATTTTTAGACATTTTTCGCAAGTGTTTTTGGGTACATAACTTTACAAGGGCCGTTTTACTAATAAAGCCAACATTTCTTGTGAAGATGTGTCTCTTTCATGCTACAGAAGCACTACCCTTCGTTACCAGCTCGGCATACTTGCTATGCCTGAACTGTACATTTTCTTTCCTCCATTTTTCCCCTCGATGAATTACTCTTTCATCTGTTCCCTAAACCACGGATAATTTTCAATTTGCTGCTTATTCTACTGCCAATTGACCCTCTCAGCCTATTGTGATTTTCTGTCTCCTCAGCCCATGCTAGTGTGTATTTTTTCCACTTATCATGAAGTTTGGAATTTGTTTTCAGTGTCTTAATATATGTCTTACATTCATCATTTGATTGCAAACCATTAAGCTCTTTTGTTTTTTATGCAATGTCTAGTGCCTTTAGGTAACTATTGATTATGATAACCAGGTAGTATCTTAAAAATAGCAGCTTAAAGATCGGCTACACTGCTAATTGGTATATCAGGCTATTGTCTACTTCATTTTCATCACAAATTGCTTATAGTTTAGTCTTTTTATCTTTATGCCTCTCTGTAAATTTAACATTTCAGTTTTGTAAAACTATCAAAAAGTAATTTGAAAAGTTCTAGTATATTTTCTTGGAACTGATTTTTTAATAGGAAATAGTATCCAGAGCAAGATGGCCCTGGGCTAGTAATTGACAGACTTATCTGTTCTTCCAAAAAATATTTTGTAATCAGATGTAAATTTCAGAAAGCAGTCACATCTCATAGAATATGAAATTTAAACTAGGTTAGGCTAAATATGTTACTATAAGGTAGGGAAACTTCCCTCATACTTTTTCAACATATCCCTGAACTGTTAGTTAATTAAAAACTTTTATTATACTAAGTTCCAGACATTGTTCTTAGCACCCGGATTTGGAAAATAGCATCAACGGGAACCCCTGTTCTAGCATTGTATTCTGGGTCAAGGACAAACAGACAATTTTATCCTGAATATAATATTAAAGAGTGATAATTGCCTTGACTGAAATTAAAGGTTGGAAAAAGCAATAGGAAGTCATATAGAAAGTCACAGTGGTTGGGAAGTGAGAGGTAGAGAAGAGGTCAGAGAAGGCTTTTCAGAGCAAGCAATATTTGAGTGTATACATGAGTTAAATGAGGGAGACACATAAAGGAATCTGAAGGAAAAACTGTCCTTCAGGCAGGGGCCAGGAAAATGCAAAGTTTTAGGGGAGGGGACTGATCTTAGAGATTCCCTGCATCAAGAAAATTAAGAAGGCAGATGCGGTCAGAATTGATACTTTGCAAGGCCATCTAATGTAAGAAGGGGTAAGGATGATTTCCTAAATGAGATAGGAAGCCAATGGATGAATTTGAGCAAGGGAAAGCAAATACCTGGTTATGAGCCCTCTTTACTTTCTTCTCCCCTTGGAGAATCTCCACTTCGTCTTCAGAGCAGGAATAGTCAGAGGGAGAGGCAGATGGCTTTGAGCAGGCTGCACTCATGTCACAGCTCCTGGTTGATTCATACATATTGTCTAACTGTCTGAGCGAGTATTTAGTTTTAGGAAACTGTCTATGGCCATTACTTCCCATTTTGTTCAAATATATGAATCAAATTATCACTACATGAGTTTGTGCTTAGTTGCTCAGTCATGTCCAAATCTTTATGATTCCATGGACTGTAGCCCACGAAGCTCTTCTGTTCATGGAATTCTCTGAGCAAGAATACTGGAGTAAGTAGCTGTTCCTTTTTCCAGGGCATCTTTTCCTGACCCAGGAATCGAACACAGGCTCCTGAATTGCAGGTGGAGTCTTTACCATCTAAGCAACAAGTTCAGTTCAGTTCAGTCACTTAGTCGTGTCCGACTCTTTGCGACCACATGAACCGCAGCACACCAGGCCTCCCTGTCCATCACCAACTCCCGGAGTTCACTCACACTCACATCCATCGAGTCAGTGATGCCATCCAGCCATCTCATCCTCTGTCGTCCCTTTTTCCTCCTGCCCCCAATCCCTCCCAGCATCAGAGTCTTTTCCAATGAGTCAACTCTTCACATGAGGTGGCCAAAGTACTGGGGTTTCAGCTTTAGCATCATTCCTTCCAAAGAACACCCAGGACGGATCTCCTTTAGAATGGACTGGTTGGATCTCCTTGCAGTCCAAGGGACTCCCAAGAGTCTTCTCTAACACCACAGTTCAAAAGCATCAGTTCTTTGGCACTCAGCTTTCTTTATAGTCCAACTCTCACATCCATACATGACCACTGGAAAAACCATAGCCTTGACTAGACGGACCTTTGTTGGCAAAGTAATATCTCTGCTTTTGAATATGCCATCTAGGTTGGTCATAACTTTCCTGCCAAGGAGTAAGCGTCTTTTCATTTCATGGCTGCAATCACCATCTGCAATGATTTTGGAGCCCCCAAAATAAAGTCTGATACTGTTTCCACTGTTTCCCCATCTATTTCCCATGAAGTGATGGGACCAGATGCCATGATCTTCGTTTTCTGAATGTTGAGCATTAAGCCAACTTTTTCACTCTCCTCTTTCACTTTCATCAAGAGGCTCTTTAGTTCCTCTTCAATGTCTGCCATAAGGGTGGTGTCATCTGCATATCTGAGGTTATTGATATTTCTCCCAGCAATCTTGATTCCAGCTTGTGCTTCTTCCAGTCCAGCGTTTCTCATGATGTACTCTGCATATAAGTTAAATAAGCAGGGTGACAATATACAGCCTTGACGTACTCCTTTTCCTATTTGGAATCACTGTGTTGTTCCATGTCCAGTTCTAACTATTGCTTCCTGACCTGCATACAAATTTCTCAAGAGGTAGATCAGGTGGTCTGGTATTCCCATCTCTTTCAGAATTTTCCACAGTTTATTGTGATCCACACAGTCAAAGGCTTTGGCATAGTCAATAAAGCAGAAATAGATGTTTTTCTGGAACTCTCTTGCTTTTTTGATGCTCCAACGGATGTTGGCAATTTGATCTCTGGTTCCTCTGCCTTTTCTAAAACCAGCTTGAACATCTGGAAGTTCATGGTTCATGTATTGCTGAAGCCTGGCTTGGAGAATTTTGAGCATTACTTTACTAGCTTGTGAGATGAGTGCAATTGTGCGATAGTTTGAGCATTCTTTGGCATTGCCTTTCTTTGGGATTGGAATGAAAACTGACCTTTTCCAGTCCTGTGGCCACTGCTGAGTTTTCCAAATTTGCTGGCATATTGAGTGCAGCACTTTCACAGCATCATCTTTCAGGATTTGGAATAGCTCAACTGGAATTCCATCACCTCCACTAAAGCCATCAGGCGAGCTCCTTAATTTATCACTCTCTGTCTGAAATTAGAGAATCTTTTAAATTGAGATGCTGGGATAATCAGTAAAGGCCTCTTTGTTTACAGGAGGAGAGAATAATAGTTCTGAGCTCTAATTTGTAAAGTTCCTGAAACATCTCAAGTAAATTGAGCTGTGATGATGGAGGCAAAGTTAAATGGAACAAGCTGAAGTATTTCTTCCTTTCCTCTGATGGACAGACCCCTTGGGCTAATTGAAAATGTACAAAGGCCTCAGGGCCCTGAAGACATTTCTCTTCTTTGGACCCACATGATATAAAATTATTTAGTTTTCAATCTTCAATTAATCATTATATATTCTGTAAGGTAAACATATTTTTTGTGGAGTCTCACATTTGTGTTGCATATTGCTTTATTGATAGCCTCCTCAGGTGGACTTCAATAAATATCTCTATTATTTGACAGGTAGTTTCTCAGAGTTCACTGTTTATGCAGTTAAGTAAGATGAAATATTCTACTTTCTAATATAACCTATTCTTGGGTGGTTTGTTTTATGACTACAATGAAATGATGTTGTTTGGGGACATGTTTATGACCTAGAGGATGAAAGTTCCTGAAATGATAAAAATATTGTATACATGGCATACATTTGGATTCCTTCATTGTTTCAAAGAATTGCCATCATAATTTGTTCCGTGTAAAAACGCATGTAGATCTAGACTCCGTTGCTTGGACTGGTCCTCATCACCGACTCTCCTCAGTCCACAACTGGAGAAGTATGTTATTCCATAGAAGCCCCCGTCCTATGAAAGCTCACACATTCTTTCCTCAGTGCCTCAGAAGATAGTTCTCTGAACAGAGCAAAGTCAGCACTCTCAATGTTTTGACTATCTCTCCATCTAAAGTGGATATTAACTCCTTAATGAATTCAGTGTAGATGGAGTCAGAGAAGCTGATAAGCCAGACTTATTATTATTTTTTAATTTTTTAGCATTAATGTAGAAATTACTGTTTTTTTTTTTTAAATCTTTTACACAGTCTACATAAACTTCTTTTCCTTCTATGTAACTCAGCATATGTATACTGTAATGTTTGAGTGTGGACCAAGACAATGAAGACGGAAATAGGAAGTAGTAATTTGTGTATATTTGATCTTGAAAAGAGCAGTAGGAGAGAAAGGGATAGAAATAGAAAGAATAGTAAGGAGTTAATTGTTGTAAGAAAAATGAAGTTTTCTCAAAACCAGATGGTAAAACATGAATGTGGTCAAAGAGATGGTCAGATTTTAAATGTATTATATTTTGAAGCTAGAGCCCATGGGATTTCCTCCTTCATTAATCATGAGGTGAGAGAAACAAATAAGATGAAGTGTGAATCAAAAGTTTTTGTGGTTTGGAAAAGGAAGAATGGAGCCACCATCATTTGAGAGTGGAAAGATTCTAGATAGGTGAAACTTAAGGTATTTGTCAGCAATCACATGTAGATGTTGAATAGACAGCCATATATATGAAGCTAAAGTTCATCAAAAAGATCTGTCTAGAGTTATACATTTTTTAGTACTCATCATGTACATGGTATTAAAAATATGAAAATCAGTTTAAATAAATGAGTTTTGGGATACTCCAATGCTAGGAGGTCCGTTAGATTTGAAATTAGGTGTACATGAACTATATAACTCTGTATTAATCTTTAATCCACAATAAATCAAGGAAGAAACAAGATTGTCACTGCATAACCAATGGAACTCTAAATGGATGCATGCTTTCTTTACAATAAAATTCTGTAGTTAGGCATAAGATTAATTTCTAGAGAAAAAGAACAATGTAGTTCTGAAATTATTTTAATGATTTATATATTTTCAACATTTTATTGACATTATAGTAGAGAAATAGGAACTTAAAATTTTTAGCATATAATTTTAATATTCTCAAGATAGTATCTGGAGATAAGAAAATTATCTGATTTCTAAAACTCTCATTTTAATTAATGAAACTTTATAATGATATCTAAAATTGTATCATTGTCTTGTGTTTATTTTCAGTTCTTTTCAGTGTTGCTTAGTTATTTCACTATTTTTATTGAATAATTTAAGTGAATGTTTTCTTCAGTTATTTAATTAAAATTTAGACAGATAACACAAGTTTCATCCTAGGAATGGCATTATAAGATTTCTTATCTTGTAACACTGTTATGTTAACAAAATGTTATTTCATGAAATAATGTTTTGATGTGGTTGATTTAGATCTATTTTAGCATCTACTCAAAATTAATATTATAAAAGTGTGAATTTGCAAATTAGATTTGCTCTCAGTCAAGAATTAGCATGAGAATTAGGGTGCCAAGGTATATATGTCTTTGCTTGTATATGTGATTGAGCATATGTATGTGGGTTTGTACAAGAGCACATTTTTAGCATTTATTGCTTTTCTCATTGATATTCATAAATTTCTGTTCATGTTTACCTTTTGGTTTTTTTCAGTTAAAGTGTTTCCCATTCAGCTTTATCATATCTCTATCAAAAATCTTGTATTCTGGATTCTTTTTTTACTGACCGTTTTTAAACTTTGCTTCTATCTATCACCGAATATACCAAATAAGCTTGTGGCACAGATGGTAAAGAATCTGCCTGCAATGCAGGAGAACTGGGTTTGATCCTTGGGTTGGGAAGATCCCCTGGAGAAGGGAATGATAGCTCACTCCAGTATTCTTGCCTGGAGAATTCCATGGACAGAGGAGCCTGCTTGGCTATACAGTCCAAGGAGTCACAGAGTCAGACACGAATGAGCAACCTTCACTTTTCAATCATTTCTTTTAAATTCTATTTGAAAAATAGACCTCAATTATAGTATGTGACTCTCTGTATTTAAACATTATTTTTCAATTTTAACTATTATTTAAACTATTAAAATTCCATCATCAGAAAGGTAAAATATGTTTAAGAATGCTCTTATCAATGGTACATAGCTCTAATTGCACTGTTTTTTCCCCTCACAAAGAATGTATACTTTTCAGTAAATTATTACTTTGAATCAGCTGTAGCTAATAAGGCTAATTACATGTTTTAGACAGAAATAAGAAATCCCAATATTCCAGAGTATTAAAAGTTCTATACTTGAAAATTTTTCCTGTTGGATTATTATGTTTATCATAGATGAAGATGTAAATTAGTATCAAAAGGAATATAATCTGCAGTACTTTATGAGAGATCAAGTTTTGGAAAATAATATTTAAATCCAAAAGAGTTATGGAAAGAAACATCACACACATTTTATAGGAAATACAGATGGCCTAATCTTTTCATGGGCAAAAGGCTAAATCTATGTCATTTTTGAAAAAAGTTTTTAAATATAAAGGCTTTTGTTCATCCTCAAAATAATATCTTTTGCCATCTTCCTTGAATATTCCACTGGTTAAATAATAAAGTGTTCCTTTGAATAACAGCTTTGTTTGTGAACATACCTCATATTAGTAAATCAAGATGAACTCTCTACTGATTAGTCAATCGACCAAAATCAGGGTTCTGAGGGAAGAAGTTACATTTAATCATATAGAAATGTAATGTGTCATGCAGTGAAGATTCTGGATTCTGTTGTATTCTTTGGAAGAGTGTTGACTTCTTCATCAGGAAGGTGTTGAATTATCTGGACTCAAACTTTAAACATGGGCATTTGGGCATCAGCTTAAATCTCGTTCTGTTCCATCTTTAGCTTGGCCGTTTACAGTATTACCTACTAATGTATGACACTGGTTTGCTTGGAGATAAATAAAGAGTTTATATACAGATTTTGAACACCTTCTCTCTAGTTTTGTCTTTTTATGATTCTCCATACCTCTAGAAGAGGTTTGGTTATATAGTATTCTGTTTTTTTTTCTCAGGCCAATTAAGAGTTTCAGCAGTCTCTTGTTATCTGAATGGAGTCTGGTCTTAATCTAAAAGAAGCCTGGCTTCAGTCCAGAAGACAGAAATTTGAAATATACTCTCTTCCCATGCTCTTCCTCCAAATGTCAGCCACAGAATCACCTGCTTCTGGTTTCTCTTCAGTGCATTTAGAAGCTGAGCTTCATGTGCTGTCTGGAGTTCACAGCTGTCTACTCTGTCAGAGGTGGTCCAGGAGAAATTTACTTCACCATAAGCATCTTTTAAAATCAGAGTTATTAATTCATTCTAATTTGTCCAAGGACTTACCCCTTTATTGGGAAAATCACATGAGCTTCTTTTCTAATGTAGTCTATAAATCTATGTAATTATAAACCAAATTTTTTAAAAAACTAAAAAATATATTATTCCATAGCTTTGAAAGCCAAGCAGTTCTTAATTATTAAAGCCAGTAATAAAAGTCATTATGAAACTCTCAGTGAAAACTTTGTTTTTCTTTAAGATGCAGCTTTTTGTTTTTATTGTTCAGTCGCTCAGTTGTGTCTGACTCTTTGCGACCCCATGGACTGCAGCATACCAGGCTTCCCTGACCTTCAGCATCTACTGGAGCTTGCTCAAACTCATGTCCATTGAGTATGCCATCCAACTCAATGCCATCCATTGAGTGATACCATCCAACCATCTCATCCTCTATCATCCC